>NC_045794.1:41219322-42469322 GCF_009873245.2 Balaenoptera musculus | reverse complement strand
TTGGGCACGGCAAATGACCCTGGCAGGAGAGAGAAACATTTCACAAAAGACTGTTCTTGGAGGCTGTGATTATACTAATTCCAGAGCATCCATGTACAGGGCCCTGTGCTGAGCTTGGAGCAGGACAGGGAGATGCAGAGGTGAAGATGTTTGCTTTAGCAGGGCATTTTAACTTCTCTTCTTCTTTTCTTTCCCTTCAAATATCTGTGTGCCCATTCAACCCAGTGTGAGGTTCTAAAACCTTGGCAAGAGCCCTAGGATGTGGAGTCCCTCCATTTGATTGTCTGGGTGGGGCTGGGGCTTTGCTGAACTGGGCAGGCATGAGGTGGTGGGGTAAAGTCCCATATCCAGGGGTGGAGAGTCCTGTCCGGGCAGTCTGGGAACTGTCCAGAGATAAGGGGGGGCTCATTACTCAGGAGAGGAGAGGAAAAGCTTCACCTGGCTTTAGAAGCTCTTAATGACCCCAACATCTTGAGCCCACCCCCCCTGCCGCCCATGGATGTGATTCCCAGTATTGCTGGAGGGGCTTTCTCTAAGGAGGACCACTCTTTGTACACAATTTCTAGAGACAAAATTCTCTACCAACCTCTTTTATTTTTTTTAACATCTTTATTGGAGTATAATTGCTTTACAATGGTGTGTTAGTTTCTGCTGTATAACAAAGTGAATCAGCTATACATATACATATATCCCCATATCTCCTCCCTCTTGCGTCTCCCTCCCATCCTCCCTATCCCACCCTTTTAGGTGGTCACAAAGCCCCGAGCTGATCTCCCTGTGTTATGCAGCTGCTTCCCACTAGCTATCTATTTTACATTTGGTAGTGTATATATGTCCATGCCACTCTCTCACTTTGTCCCAGCTTACCCTTCCCCCTCCCCATGTCCTCAAGTCCATTCTCTATGTCTGCATCTTTATTCCTGCCCTGCCACTAGGTTCTTCAGAACAATTTTTTTTTTTTTTTAGATTCCGTATATATGTGTTAGCATACGGTATTTGCTTTTCTCTTTCTGTCTTACTTCACTCTGTATGACAGACTCTAGGTCCATCCACCTCACTACAAATAACTCAATTTTGTTTCTTTTTATGGGTGAGTAATATTCCATTTTGTATATGTGCCACATCTTCTTTATCCATTCATCTGTTGATGGACACTTGGTTGCTTCCATGTCCTGGCTATTGTAAATAGAGCTGCAATGAACACTGTGGTACATGACTCTTTGAATTACGGTTTTCTCAGGGTATATGCCCAGTAGTGGGATTGCTGGGTCATATGGTAGTTCTATTTTTAGTTTTTTAAGGAACCAAACCTCTTTCTTAAGAGCTGGGATCTGAGTGACAAGAGCCAATGACCCAGATCACTGGAGATGAGAGGAGCATAGAAAGTCATTAAGCAGATGGTTGAAGTTTAGGGTTGGGTCCCTTTAGGAAGCAGCCCATCCATAGGAGAGCCTAAGTGTTTTTCTGCCTTGGGTCTGGTGAAGGCAAAATAAGACTAATGTCAGATAAATCAAAGCAGCTGGTGACTCCAGGATTTGAGCTAAAGTGTGCTCAAGATTTGAACCATTGACCCGTTTTGGCTAGAAAAGTCAAGCTCAGCAAATCATCCAATTAATGAACCAATTCACTGGAACCTATAAAAAGCACAACCTCTCTCCCTGTGTCAGAAGGTGCCCTTTCCTCCGAGGCTTTCTGAACCAAGACATCTTCCTGCATCCAGAGAAAATGATGAGCCAGCAGCCCAGCAGGCTGTCCCAGGCCACCAAGGGCTCCAGTTGTCTCTCTGCCGTTGCAGTGTCTGGCAAGAGCTGCACCACCCCAGTCAGCCTCTACAGCCTGTGCCATGAGAGGGGGTGCCTTTGGCAGCAGAAGCCTGTATAGCCTTGGTGGGGAGTACAAGAAGATCTCACTCAGTGTGGCCAGAGGTACTGCCCAGGCTGCAGGCTTGGCACAGAGATGTACAGGTGCCTTTGGAGGGAGCCTGTGTGGGGCTGGCGGGAGGGGCACAAGAGGTGGCTTTGGAGGAGCCTCCTTCAGAGTTGGAGGGAGATCCCTGGGGCAATGCGAAATGCGAATCTGTCCAGCACATTCCATTTACCTTGCCCTCTACCATCGGGATCTCGCTCTGCCAGCCACTGACTCGGCACCCTCTGAAGTTTCCAGGGACGGCCTCAAGGTCCACTCGGTGGCCGATTTTTGAAGCTCTGAAGCTCTGACTCTTTTCACCCCTTTTCTCCTTATTTTCCCGCGGGCTCTCTTGCCCTGCCTTCTCAATCTCTTCTTTGGCCTTCTCTTCCTCTGTCCACTCATTAAATGCTGGAGTTCTGCAACATTTTAAAAACTTTTTATTGGACGTACAGAAAAGAGCACAGACCTCAAGTGTTCACCCTGATGAATTTTCATAAACTGAACCCACTCATGTAACCAGCACGCAACATCCATCCCCATGACCCCAGAAGCTCCGACACCGGGCTCCCTTCCAACCACTTCCCACCCCACCCTACCCCAGGAAACTGTTATTCTGATTTCTAACAGCATAGGTTAGTTTTTAATGTGTTTGTACTTTATATAAGTAGAAGCATACAGTTTGTGGCTTAACACAATATAGTGAGAATCATCCCAAACCAGTTGTGTAGTTGGAGTTGATTCATTCTTATTAGTACAGCATCCCCAATTTATTTACATACTCTACTGTGATGGACGTGGGATTCAATTCCAGTTTTCAGCTATCATGAACAAAGCTGCAATGAATATTCTAGTCCATGTCTTTTGGTGAATACATGTGTGCCCACAATGGCTTTGTGTATATCTAGTAGTGGGATCACTGGGTTCATAGGGTATGGGTGTGTTGAGTTATGGTAGATATCCCAAACAGTTTCCCTAGGTAGCCATCCTAGCAGTGTAGGAGAGTTTCGGTTGCTCCGCATTCTTGCCAACACTTGGTATTTTCTTTTTTTTTTGTATTGTATTTTAGCCTTTTTAGAGGAGGTACTATTGTATATCTTTATGGTTTCAATTTGCATGTCCCATAGTGGCTAATGATGCTGGGCTCCTTTTATAGGTTTATTGCCATTTGGATATTGTCTTTTGTGCCTGTCTTCTGCCCATTTTTCTATTGAGTGGGTTATCTTTCATGTTGATTTAAATGGGTTCTTTGGATCTTCTGGATATGAGCCCTTTGTTGATATGTGAATATTGTTTCCCACTCTGTAGGTTGCCTTTTCACTCTTTAATGGAGCTTTTTGATAAAATAGAGTTACTTTATTTCATAGGGACAAATCAATATAGTGAAGTTCCTTGGAATAGCTATTCCAAAGAACAGCCCAGAACTCATGTTATCTTCAGCATGAGTATTCTGTCCTTCCTGTCCCCTCTTCCTATGGTCCCCCTTTTAAAATCAACTTCTTTGAGGTATAATTTGCATACGGTAACAAGGCACCCATTTCAATGAGTTTTGACAAATGTATATACCCGTGTAACTACAAACACAATCAAAATCTACGACATCTTCCAAAATGCTCTCCAGCCCCTTTGCAGTTATTTGCTCGTCAGCCCTCAGGCCCAAGATGGGCTTGGTTTCTGTCAGTATAGGTTAGTTTTAGAATTCATACAAATGGTATTTAGTATTGGAATTTCATACAAATGGAATCATACAGAACATATTCTTTTTGCATATGGCTTCTTTATCTCATCAAGATGTTTTTAAGATCCATCAGATATATGTATCGTGAATATTTTGATCTGGGCTCTGGTTTGCATTGTCTTGTTCTCAGCGATGTGTTTCGAAGCTCCGTGCCCCCTTTTAATGGCTCTGGTGGTACCTTGCTATCATCAGCATTTGAAACTGCATCTCAAGGCTGAGTGGTTGGCCTAGCCTCTTGGACTAGATGAAACTCTGCATCTGGTTTGAAGACAGAACAGGTGATTCTCCCTTATCGTTACCCAGCCTTTCATAAAAACATGGAATTTTCCTCCATTAATTAAGTTCCTTATGTTATAAAAATTAGTCCATCAGAATCAAAGCAAACTGGAGCTTTAAAAAAAAAATACAAGTGCCTGGGCCACATTCCCTGAGATTCTGACTCCAGAGGTCAGGAGTGGGGCTTGAGGATCTGGATTTTAAAAAAACTATCCAGTGGTCTGATGTGCTGTCAGCACTGAGGGCCATTGCCCACAGAGTGAAGTCCCAGTTCTGCAGCATAGCTTGCAGAGATCATTACCGTCAGCTTCAACCTACACCTTCAGCTCCTGCTTATCACCTGTCCTCCTCCTCCATGTCTCCTATTCTGCAAGCATGTGGGATCTCTCATCAACACTCTCCCCTCACCCACATTTGAAATATTTTCTTCTCTACCAGGGGTGCCTTTCTCCTCTTTTCTACCCACTGGGCCCACTCCTGCTCATCCCTCAATACCCCACTCAAAATGATCTTCTCTCTGATGCCTTCCATAGCCTTTCTTCTTCTTCTGCTCGTAGTACTTTGTTTGATCTGCTGTCAAAAACATTTACCCCAAAGTACTGTAAGGAGTTGTTCACATGACTGACCCCCCCTTCAATACAACTGTGAGCTTTTCCAGATCATGGACCCTGTCTCGTGCATCATCGTGTTCCTATTGGGTAGCCTGGTGCCTGCCATAAGTAGGGACTTAACAAATGATTGCTGAGAGAATGAATGGATGTTTGGAGAGATGACTGAATGGATAGCGGTCCGTGTTGGATCCCTTGGAAAGGATGAAGTTCTAGGGAAACAAGGGCTGGACACTCCTGCTGGGTCCTCCGAACACTGTGCCTGATCGTCACTTCCTGCTCTAGTCTTCATGCCTTTTAGCAGAAATCAGAGTCAATGGGTAAGCTGGGAAAGCATCTACCTTCTGAATGCATCAGTCTTCAAACCTAGTTCATGCTTAATGCCATTGTCATTTCCATTTGGGGTCACAGGTTGTATGAAAGTATTTTGTCTATGAGTCACAGGAGGGTGTGTGTCTGTGGGTGGCGTGTTTCCCCATTTGTCTGTCGGGTCAGATAAGTGAAAGGGTTTTAAAAAGCTGAAGACACTCCACAAATGTCAGATACTATTAAGTGTTGGCATGTATGCTTGTGAGGCTGTGGCTTGGATTTTGGGGGAACCAAGAACTTCCCGAGTTGTACAAGGCTGGTTGGGTGCTGGGGGATAGGGGACTGTCCCAGGTATGAGGCCTGCCCTCCAAGGGCTTCCACACTGGTTGAAGGGAGGGAAGATGTTCTCATTTGACTTATGGGTGTGGTAGGGGCAAGCGGCATCCCAGGTGCTATAGGACAGGAGAGGCCAAGGGGCCAGGCAGGTCATGTGACACATTGTGATGGGGCTGGGTTGTTGCTGGCTCCTAAATGATGCATCAGTTTGGGGTGTAAAGGGAAGGGGAGGGGGGGCTTTAAGTCCAAGGATACTGTGTGATCCCTAGGACAGAGGGAGAGCTGGTCAGAAGAGGTCAGGGCCGTGCCTGGTACCGAGAGGTGCTCAGGAAGTGGTGGCTGGGGGATGGATGAGGGGGAGGGCGGAGGAACCTCACACTAGGGCCTCATTTAGAGGTTGGGGGAGGCAAAGGTCACCAGCTGTGAACTGCTTAGTGTCACGGGGGTCCATGGCACCAGACTGTGGGCCTCCAGCTTGCAAAATCCGGCCCATGGGTCTGACCAGGAAGGAGGGAGATGGTACAACACAAACTATCGCCTCTGCTGGGGACAAATGCAAAGCGCCCTCCTGGGGGCTATGCTCGGACAAGTGTGTGGTGGTGGTTGTGACTTTTCTCCTGATTCCGCACTCTGTTTTTACCTGTCATTTCTCGAATGTGATCAAATCCGAGTCAACTGTTCAGAGTCAGGGCTTGCCCTGCGCACTGAAGTCCGGGCAGGAACAGACACAGAATGCCCTGTGGGACCACAAGCATGGGCTCCAGACTGGGACAGAACTGAGTCGCAGGCCTGGCCTTGCCACTTATGGTCTTGGACAAGTTACTTAATTCCCAAGCCCCAGTTTTCCTCATCTGTAAAATGGAGCTATGAACCTTCCCTATAGGGTTGCTAGGAGGGTTGAGTGGGGAGAGATCTGTAAAATGTTCATTACGGAGCCTGCTGCCTGGCCAGCGCCCCATGACTTGCTTTTCTGCTGCTATTACAACCCCTCAGCTAACACGGCGTTTCTGCTCTTCAGTGGGTAAAGCCCTTTACTGTAATTAACTCACCTCCCATTCGCTCTACTCAATAGGCAGAGGCGATGTTTACCAGCTCTGTTTCATAACTGGCTAAATGGAGGCCCAGAGGAGTCTAGAGCCTGGGGCCAGGGCCTCCTGCTTCTGGCCAGTGTGCTTCCTGGGGATCCGCTCTGATGGCCTCCTGGGTGGGAGGGTCTGGGCACTTTGAGGAGGCTGCCCTGTCCCTCAGGGCCCTCTGCTTCCCAGCTGAGCCAAGTTCAAAGCTACAGCTGCCAGGCCCAAGACCTTCCTTCCCGAGTTCCAGATGCCACGGGGCTGGCCCCTCATCGCGGAGACCCGGCTCAGAGCTCACCTGGCGTGGAGGAGCGCCTCCTCACAGAACAGCGTTCTTCCAACTGCAGACCCCAGGGCAGACTCTGCAAAAGACCCCAGAGCTGAGCCCTCCACCCTGCCCTCCCTGCAATGCCTCCCGGCCCAGGGTCCCCCATCCTGATGCAGCCCCACAAGCGTCTCCCTCTTCAGCCCTTTCCCACCTGCTGTCCCCGCCCAGCATCACGTGCCAGCTGCTGTGCCATGTGTTGCCAAGCCTGTCCTTAGCCCTGAGTACCTGCATCGGAGTGCCCTGGTCCCCAGAGAAGCCGAGGTTGCCTGTGGGCAGGAGCAATGGCTCCTCTGTCTCCCTAATTCCCCCAGTGAGGGCCCAGCTTCCCCAAGGCAGAGGCGGCCTTGTTCATGGTGCCGGCCTGGGAGACACAGCCATGGCATGGAGAGGAGCGGGTGTAGGGCCCCGTGTCTCTCCTGAGACCCCCGTGCCCTCATCTCCCAGAAAGGCCCATCTGGGCTACTTCCAGTGGTGATGACTCCCTGAACAGCAGCACTCTGTTTCTCTCCCTAAGAGGCAGCAGAGGAGAGAAGCTGGGCTTTTATAGTCTTGGGTGTGGGGATTAGCAGGGGTATTGGCCAGGAAGGAGGGATTTGGGATGGGCCCCCGTTAGTCCCAAATGTTTAAAATGCAAAATGACTTCTCAGCATATTCAGATGGGGCCAGGGCATTGGCAGCTGCCACGGGGTGGAAGCCAGCTCCTTGTTCTGAAGTGTTTCCCTTTAATAGCATGCACTGAAAAAGAACGGCAAGTGGGGGCAGGAGGACAGGGCAGGGCATTTCCTCACTGGTTCCCAGGGTCTCTTCTGGTGAAGGCATAAGCCACGCTTGGAAGCAAAAGCACTATTTGGATTTTGGAGTCAGGATCAGCTTCACGTGTCGGCAACGAGGGCAGCTTTATGTGCTGTGTTGTTAAAGTCCCCCTTTCCCAACCGCAGCCGCAAAGCCACCCTCTGTCCACTTTCCCCAGGCGGACTATCCTCAGCTTCATGGATGTCAGTGGGCCGAGGTGGTGACAGCAATGACACTGGAGCACTGCCTGCGGCTGCCCTGTCCTCCCGCCCCCACCCCTCCTTTGAACACCGGGCTTCAGTAGGTCCGGTGTGAACCCCCGGCTCAGGTGTGCCGCCCTCCTCGTGCAGAGGAGGGAGCTGAGCAGCAAAGAGAAGACTCCAGTAGTGGCTGAGTCAGGATAGGACCTGGGCTGACTAACTCTCAGTCTCCTCCCCTATTTGGACCCAGTTGCTATATCTTGGTTTCTCAGATTAGTGAGATGCTTTGGGCAAGAGTCAGGGCCATGGGAGAATGAGACAGGCAACGAGGTTTTGAAGGCAAGGAGGGCAATGCCCAGCTGTGACATAAAGGGGCTTCATGGGGAAGAGAGTGCTGAGCAGGGAACCATGATGAGGGTGTGTCGGCATGTGTGTGAGTGTGCACGCGTGTGCGTGGTTTTGTGAGTATGTATACATGTATGTGTGGTCACTGTGAATGCATGGTACATGTGTTGTGTTTTGCTCCTGTGTGTTTGTGTGTGTGTGTGTGTGTGTGTGTCTAGAAAGTCTGATAGTTCGAGGACCCTGAATTCTGGGGCAGGGAGACCTGGGTCAGGCAGAACCTCCACTTGTCCACACTTTGCTAGCCCGCTTGACTTGAAGGTCTTTGTGACTTGTGTGCTTGAAGGGAACAGGAGCACAGTTTCTGGAATGACTCCAAGGTTTGATGGGTCACTGGTTTAAACTGGCTCTATCCCCAGTTAGCTTGTAGGGGAGCAATTTCCCTGAACTCCTGGTTGAAAGTGTAGGTGCCCAGCACCCAGAAGGTGAGGGGGCGAACAAAGGGGACGGGTGAGATAAATGAGGGAGGATTCTTGGAGGAGC
Organism: Balaenoptera musculus; assembly: GCF_009873245.2. Lineage (NCBI taxonomy): Eukaryota > Metazoa > Chordata > Mammalia > Artiodactyla > Balaenopteridae > Balaenoptera > Balaenoptera musculus. The sequence continues at coordinate 42,460,872 of NC_045794.1, read as the reverse complement.
AGGTATCTGAGGACACGGGAAGTCAAATTGGAAGAGGAAAAGGCAGGCTCATTTACAAGGGGGATGGGCTTTGTAAAGACTCATTTTCCAGAGAGTGCCTGTGGGTTTGCTGTCAGGATCAGAGTCATCAAGACTGGTCTTTGCGGATGAAGGGAAGTAGGAAGCAAGTGTTGTAAAAGTGATTAAACATTCATAACACACATGACAAGTGACATGACAGTTTGTTTTTCTCATAATTATCCTCTCAATAACCTTAAGAATAGCCATCATTCTTTTTCTTCTTCTTCTTTTTTTTTTTTAGAACCTTGATGGTGGTAAGAAAAGGGAAATTAGAAGATTAAATGGGGCTTCAGTAAACTTGATGGATTTTAGTCAAAAATTTTTTATTTTAGTGGGTCCTGGAAAAAGAATCAGAGATGAGAGGCAAGAATACAACAGGATAGTGGGAAATACTGATGATATGTTCACTGAATCAAAAGCTATCTGAAACTTTTGTTTCTACTATGGAATAAAGAGCAATGCAAAGAATATTAGGAAAAAAATCTACTCCTAGATCATGATGTGGTTGGAAGTAATTAGCCCTATCGTATACATCGTGATGATAAACAAAAATACATTTTAGAAAAGTTATGATGGAAAGAACCTTCACTTGCCTATGGTCTGAGTCAAGTTAAATGGCCACTGCTCAGCTGCAGATGGAGGTTATTTATAGCCATCCTTCTAAAATGTTCCTGGGAAGGGACCCAAGCTTCCTAGATGGTGTAGGTGGTGTCTGTCCTGTATCAAAGAGGAGAGATTAGAAATCCTGGATTCATTTCCCTAATGTGAGCTCGGAAGAGAAAGGCTGGTGGTCTCCCTGGACTGGACCAGGTGGTCTGCACCCTCTTCCTGCCTGGAATGGCCTTCCTCCAGCTTTCCCTTCCCCACATGCTCCCCTCCCTTTCTGCTCCTTGTCTCGAAGTCCTTGGCTATGGTCTGTACTTCCTCTCACTCCACTGCACATCCCTCTCCTTCTCAGACTGAGCCGTCCCCCTGCCCCCCAGCTCTCCATCTGAGATCCTTGTGGTCAAGAACGCATCCTCTTGTGTGATTCAGATGTGTACCTTCTCCTGCCTGGATGGCCAGAGCCCCAGAGGGATGCTCTACTTTCTCTCACTCTTGCATCTTCCATCTCCTCATCTGTCTTTCTTCTTCCCAGCCCTCCCCCTTCTTCTCCCTTCTCCCTACAGGTCCTCAGTGGGGCTCTGCACCCATCCCATAACCTCCTGAGGCTTGATGCGTTGGCAGAGTGGCCATGGGGATGCAGGAGAGATAGAGAAACGCTGACCTGTCACTCCCGGGATGGGAGTGTAAGTCTCTCGGGGATTAGGGGCTGTGTCCAGCCCTGCAGGATGACCCCTCTCCCAGCTGAAGCTTACTTCAGATGAGTAACCCTGGGAAGGCAAAGCAATTTGGAAATCTGGGGTGATTACCAAGGTGTGTTTCGAGTTGTGGACTCGACCTCTTGCTGCCAGGCAAACCAAAGCTGATAATATCTCAGTTAGTTGGCTGGCACCATCAGCCAGCCAAGCTCCCCAGCCCTATATAAGAGCCACCCCTGGCCCAGAGCTTCAGAAGGTCTCTGAGTTTCCTCCTGCCTTCTGGGTCCACCCTCCCTTTGGAATACTTTGCTGTCCACCATGAGTCGCCAGGCCAGCTACAGCCAGCAGTCCTGCAGGTCTTCCAGTGGGGGCCGCCACCAGGGCTTCAGCGGGCACTCAGCCGTGGTGGCAGGCCGGAGCCGGGTCACCTCCACCAAGTCCTCCTCGGCCTCCCGCTCTGGCGGGGGTGGCGGTGGGCCTGCCACCTGTGCCATGATGGGAGGGGGCTTCGGCAGCAGGAGTCTCTAGCACCTTGGGGGAACAAGAAGATCTCCATCAGCACGGCTGGAGGCTGCACCTGAGCTGGAAGGTTTGGGGGCACCAGTGGGAATGTTTAGGGGGCAGTGGTTTTGGAGGTGGATAGGGATAGGTGGGGGCTTTGGTGGAAGAGCTTTGGTGGAGAAGCTGGAGGCTTGGGTGGCTTTGGTGGCCCTGGTGGCTTTGGTGGTCCTGGTGGTCCAGGTGGCTTCCCTGGGGGAATCCAGGAAGTGACTGTCAACCAGAGCTTCCTGCAGCCCCTCAATGTGAAGTCTGACCCCCAGATTGGGCAAGTAAAGGCCCAGGAGCGAGAGCAGATCAAGACCCTCAACAAACAAGTTTGCCTCCTTCACCGACAAGGTGAGCCCAACTCGGGACAGCTGGACAGTGAGAAAATCTTACCTACCTGGGTTGGTTTCTTTTTCCTCTTCTCCTTTTGCATCTGAGGAAAGACTTGCGGGTTCATCCTTTACCTCCAGCCCTCTGGGGTAGATGATGAAAAGATCTCAGTCCCTTACTGGATGGAGATACTGTCCCCTCCATATGCCCCATCACTGCAGCTCACCAGAGGCACTGCGGGATTGTTGCCATCATGAGTGTCCCCTGACTGCTGCCCTCTGTACCCAAAACAGAATTCCCCTTCTCTGTTGCAGGGGAGTTGTGAGCTGCTCCTTTTTGAAAGCAAGGCCAGCTCTGCCAAAGCTGGATATTTACCTGAGGGATGAGTTAATCTGCTATCAACCTAAGGAGAGGGGTGCAGAGAGTTTTGGGGGGTGGGATGGGGTAAGGGTGAGGGGTACCTCCTCCTGGGTGGGTCTCGCAGGAAGACTTCAGTGGGAAGAGGTGTGAAAGTTGAGGCCACTGACATTTGTATGCATGTGTCCGTGTGTGGTAAGGCTGAAGCGATGTTTTAGAGGGATTTCTGTGCTATGGATACTCCATGCAGGGGATACTATGACAATCGTTGTGGTGACTAGAGGGTATTCAGGCTTGGTCAGCTGCTAACTGAGGGTTTCAGCAGTACTGTTGAGTATGATGTGAGGAGATCTCTTTGTGACTGTGGGATAGTACCAGGTCTTAAAGAAAGGGTTTGTAGGGACTCTTTGGGTGGCGGGGGTGGGCGGTCACCTCACCATACATAGGAGTCCTGGGCAAAACTGAAGGCGAAGTTGATCTTAATGTTGGAATATCAGACTTTGTAGAGGTGAAGCTCTTCAAAGTCTAGTGACCTGCTAGTTCCCAGCAGACACCTGGGTGTCCAGAAAAATTATTCACAGAAAGGTAGAAATTGATGTGAAAATGCCGCTCTCCACAGAAGGTGGGTTTCACTACCCAAGGCCTTCTCAGCAGCAGCTCTCATCATCCTTAAAGGGGGTCCCAGGTTTTGGCAAGCATAAGGCCTGGCACATGCTTGGTGCCGTGCAAACGTTTGTTGAATGGCCAGTTGATTGATGTTTACTCCACCTGTTTATACAGTTGGCCTTGAGCTTGTGTACAGAAATGTTTTGTAGGAAATGAAAGTCTGAGACATCTTTAGCCAGTGGTTCTATTTAAATGCAACTGAGACTTACATTTAAGCAGGCTTGGCAGTGGTGGCTGACCCGACCTAGAGGCACGTGGACCCTTGTTCCCGGGACTAGGGCTGCTCAAGAGCCACTTCTCTATGGTTTTCTCTATTTCCCACCTTAGTGCAGGGCACCCAGACGTACTGTAAACCTCTTCCTGGAGACTGCATCTGCTGTAGGCTGTCAGATCTCCTGCTATTTGTCGAGTACTAAATGATTGAGGAATGTGAATGAATGAATGAAGGAATGATACAGTGGGAGGATCATCCAGCCTAGGTATCAGGAAACCTCAGTTCTGTTTTCTTACTAACTTGCCGTGAGACCTAGGTTATTCTGGGCTTCGGTTTCCTTATCTGTACAGTAGGGCTCTTCCTCCCTTGCATGACACTGATGCTGCTATCCACACGGGGTTAGCACTGAACTATTGCAGCATACAAAATGCAGCCCCGCAGGAGAGATGGGGAGGCCCCTGGGAAGTCATCCAAGATTGGAGCTGGCTGCAGACAGCTCCCTGATGCTCTTTTCTTACTGGGCGGCAGGTGCGTTTCCTGGAGCAGCAGAACAAGGTCCTGCAGACCAAGTGGAGCCTCCTGCAGGAGCAGGACTCTGGCCCTAACACCGACAACTGCAAACCGGAGCCTTTTTTTGAGAACTACATCAGCAGCCTAAGGGCCTTTCTGGATGGGCTGCACGTTGAGAAGGACAAACTGCATGAGGAACTGAGGAGCGTGGAGGAGACGGTGGAGGACTTCAAGAAGAGGTGCGGGGGCTTCCCTGGTGGCGCAGTGGTTGAGAATCTGCCTGCCAATGCAGGGGACACGGGTTCGAGCCCTGGTCTGGGAAGATCCCACATGCCGCGGAGCAGCTGGGCCCGTGAGCCACAATTGCTGAGCCTGCGTGTCTGGAGCCTGTGCTCTGCAACAAGAGAGGCCGTGATAGTGAGAGGCCCGCGCACCGCGATGAAGAGTGGCCCCTGCTCGCCGCAACTAGAGAAAGCCCTCGCACAGAAACGAAGACCCAACACAGCCATAAATAAATAAATAAATAAATTAAAAAAAGAAAAAAAAAAAGAAGAGGTGCATTCTGCCCAGTCCTGCGGGGGGTTGGGGGGAGGGTGGGCTGGAAGGTGGGAGGAGGCAGCTCTGTCCCAGCTGGCTGCAAGCTGGTGGGAACTTACCCCCACCTTCTCCAACTTTCAATATCCCAGTCTTTAAAATAGTGGCTCATGGTTTGTTTGGGGCAGAAACCCTCTCAGGAATTTAATGAAAAGGTATATACATGTAAGTTTGTGTGTGTGGGGTGTTCCAAGAAACACTGAAGTTCATTCACAAACCATGTAGACTCAGAGAACACCATCTATCCTCCCTGGACTAGATCATCTTCAAGTTCCCCTCCAAATACGAGTTTTATTTCTCTTGTCAGTAGACTTGTAAATGAGAAGCAACTTACTTTATAGTTAAGAGTACAGTCTTTGGGGTCCAAGTGCCTTGGTCAAGGTCTATCGTGCCACTTATCAGCTCTGTGATCTTGAACTAATTCCTTAGCTTCTTCGAGCCTCAGTCTCCTCATCTGTAAAATGGATACAGTGATAGTATTTACTCTATTGATTGTAGTGAGGATTGAATGAGTTAATACAAACATCATTCACAGAACAAGACCTGGCACATTCTTAGTGACCATTCTTGGCTTTCATTAATTCAAGAAGTATCTGGGAGTTCCCTGGTGGCCTAGTGGCTAGGATTCAGCTCTTTCACTGCCATGGCCCAGGTTCAATCCCTGGTTGGGGAACTGACATCCCACAAGCTGTGTGGAGCAGCCAAAAAAAAAAAAAAAAGAAGTATCTATTGAGAGCCCATGGGGCTACTGTACTTGCTGTACATAGAGTTGACCCCAGGCCCTTCCCCCCCGAGGGCACACAGGGCTCAGTGAAGCCTGTAGAAAAACCAGGTCTCACCTGAACCTGGAAGGTGGTGCATCACAAGGACACAGGCCTCGAACTACACGGCAGGACAGGAAGCCCTGAGTCCTCGTTACTCATGGGAAGAGCTCTGGGGCCATGGTGACCTCCTGGGGAAAGTGGGCCAGAAAGTGACTCTTTTCTCACAGATACGAAGAGGAGATCAACAAGTGCACAGTGGCAGAGAACGACTTCATTGTCTTGAAGAAGTTGAAGGGTCCTTCCCCCACCTCCCACCCCAGAGCCCAGCTGAACAGAGTGTTGAGAGGCTGAGGGGAGGTGAAGTCCAGTCCTCCTACTTTGAGGGTCTCCTTCAGGCCACGTGGGTGAGGGAGGGTCAGGGAGGGAGCCCCCCACTAGCAGGCCGGGAGGGTTCAGGCCTTGTACTTCAGGGACCGGCAGCTCCCCTCCCAGGAGGACGGTCTGAAGGGTTCAACAGCCTTTGTCATTTGGCTCCCTGATGGGCATGTGAGTTATGAATCCCATTAGGCCTTGAGTTGTGAATAGAAAGTGGATGAAGAGAAGGAATAGGTTTTTTTTTTTTTTTTTTTTTTTCCTGGAGTGTATTCCCAGGAGCAATCTTTTAAAAAAAGTTTTTATTGGAGTCTAATTGATTTACAATATTGTGTTAGTTTCAGGTGTACAGCAAAGTGAACCAGTTATACATATACATATATCCACTCTTTTTAAGATTCTTTCCCCATATAGGCCATTACAGAGTACTGAGTAGAGTTCCCTGTGCTATACAGTAGTTCCTTGTTAGTCATCTATTTTATATATAGTAGTGTGTACCCAGGAGCAATTTAAAGAGAGGCTTTGAGTGCTGCAAATTTAGATTCTCCCCCAGACCCTTCTTACAAATTCTCCTCACCTGGTCTATAATGGCCCTGGCCTCAGCCCACCCTCATAGCCTCTTTTGCTATTTTCCAAGAGGTGTTCTCCAGCCCAGCCTGCAAGATAGCCTATTTGGTAACGTTAGGCCAGGTCTGCCTGTGCCCGGACGGGTGTTTCATTTCCCCCGAGTGGGAGCTCCCATGGGGCCGGCCCCTGTGCCCCCTTCCTCCTGCTCCTTCCACAGGTTAGAGGGGACCATATTGAATTCTCTCCCAGGACACTGATGCTGCCTACATGACCAAAGTGGAACTGGAGGCCAAGGTGGACAGTGTGACAGATGAGCTCAACTTCCCGAAGGCCCTCTACGATGCCCTAAGTCTGCTCTGCATCCCCAAGCCTTGTGACCCACCTGCCTCCCGTCTCCTAGAGGAAAATGTTCAGCAGTAAGAGTTTGAGTCCTATCTGTCCTTCTGACAAAACTGATACCTTCCCACTTGTCCCTCAGTCAGTCCAGAGCCCTCCCTCCCGAGCTGGTGGCTCTCGTCCTCTGGGGAGCTCAGGAGGGGGCGTGTCTGTCTGGCTCTGCAGGAGCTGTCCCAGATGCAGTCAGACACACGTGACACCTCCGTAGTTCTCTCCATGGCCAACAACCGCTGCCTGGACCTGGACAGCATCATGGCCGAGGTCCACTCCCAGTACGAGGCCATCGCCCAGAGGAGCAAGGCCGAGGCCGAGGCCCTGTACCAGACCAAGATGGGTGACACCATCACGTAGCCTTGGAAAATCTTGTCCCCCCCATCAGCCTAGCTGGACAGGCGACCCAGGAGGGCAGAGCCTGCCCCAGAGTCATTCTTCTCTGCATCTCCGGTATGGGAGCTCCTCCCCTTCCCACTGGGCTGGTCTTGCCAACAGACATCTGCCTTCCTAATCAGAGAGCTCTGACTTTGCTCTAACCTGGTGCTTCTCAACTGGATGGGAAGGTATGCTTTTCCCCCAGGAGACATTTGGCAATGTGTGCAGACAGTTTTTGTCATCACACCTAGGGGTGGGGGTGGGGTGCTACTGGAGTCTAGTGGGTAGAGGCCAAGGATGCTGCTAAACGTCCTATAATGCATGAGACACCCCCTCCCCCCAAACAAAAAAGTATTCTGTCCGAAACGTCAGTAGTGCCAAGGTTGAGAGATCCTTAACCTAAATCCCTCTGGTTGCATTTCCTTTATTGTTGGAGACACTTCCATTTCTCTTGCACCAAACTGGGCCCTGTCTCGTGTGATTCTGATCTGATCACACTGAGGGGTTGAAGCCAGTGTCTGGAAGGAAGTGGGGGGAGGGAGAGGGAGATTGAGCAAAGTTAGAGGACAGACACAAGGAATTCTGTACGCCTTCCCTCCATCCCCAAATCTGAATGGGCACCAGCTAGCCCTTAAACATCATCAGACTGTTCCGGCTTTTCTGCCCAAGGAAGTATAGCCTGCTGGGTAAGAGGCGGCTCCAGCATCTGAAATGTTTGCATTCATGCTCCATCCCTCTCACTCCACAGCTGGGTGAGTTTAGTCATGGTACTCAAGCAATCTGTGCCTCAGTTTTCCCATGTGTAAGATGGGGATAATAATGCCTTTCTTGCCAGGGAGTTGTGAGGTTCGATGAGGTAAAGCACGGGGCTTGGGGCAAAGTGGATGCTCAAAAAAACAGCAGTGATTGTACTGGAAGACGTCTCCCTGATGCAGGGGACAGAGCACCTGCTTCCTCCAGCTGGGTGATCTCGCACAGGCCACACGTCTGTTTTAGTTTTCCTGTTTGTGACACGAAGGGGTTGGATTAGGGGACCTGCAAGGCCCTGCTGGCTTTCTGAACGTGTGACTCTTTTCGAACACAGTTGGGTGAGCTGTAGACCACGGCCAACAAGCACGGGGATGACCTGAAGAGCACCAAGAGTGAGATCTCAGAGCTCCACAGAATGATCCAGAGGCTGCGGGCTGAGAGCGAGAGTGTCAAGAAGCAGGTGGGAAGGAGGAGGAGGAGCACCCACCCGAGACTGTGGGCTGATGCTTGCACGGTAAAATCGGGGCTCAGCACTCATGCCCCAGCCTCACGCACACTAAGATTGAAGGGGCGTGGTTCTGGGCTATGGTATGTGGACCCGGGTCCTGCCTGCTTGGAGACTGGAGGCTGACGTGGGCCAGAAATAACTGAGTTCAGACACGATTAGGGAGGTCGGGGAAAGAAGCTGATTGTGTGAAGACCAAATTGGGAGAATAACCAAAGCAGCTCACATCTAGTTGGGTTAGGGCAGAGAGACAGTTTCTCGGATAATTCAGGAAGACTTCCTGGAGGAGGAGGGTTTTCAGAAGATAGTCTCAGAGAGGAGAGAGGTATAGGAGGAGTCTGACTCTCCTGAGCTGGGCTAGATCCTTGAGGCCAGATGCTGCTAATCCCGCTTGATGCACTAGGATCTCGATTGAGGCCCAGGCTTTACCTTCTTGGGCTGAAGTTTCCAACATGGGTGATCCATGTGGAAGCACCAAGCACACAGGCAGGCCCTCAATGAATCCACTTGAACCTAAACTGGACTCCCAGTCCCTCACACCCAGAATGCCAGCTTGTAGATGGCCATCATTGATGCAGAGCAGTGTGGGGAAGTTGGCCTCAAGGACACAAATGCCAAGCTTCAGGACCTCAAGGCTGCACTGCAGCAGGCCAAGGAGGACCTGGCACGGCTGCTGAAGGAGTACCAGGAGTTGATGAATGTCAAGCTGGCCCTGGACATTGAGATTGCCACCTACCGGACCCTCCTGGAGGGTGAGGAGTGCAGGTTAGTTTGGAGTCCCTCTGGTTCCCAGGAGGCCCGGAGGCCTGGTGGCTTTCTCGCCTGAGCCTGCTGCCAGGTACTGTGTGTGGGCATGCGCGCATTGCTGGAGGTGGCAGTATTCCCTCCGCAGGCCCAGCCCCCTCCTTTTAAGGGCTTCGAGATGCTGCCAATCCTCCAGGAGAACTGCGTTTTCTGTGCAATAGTGACGCCACCAGAAACTGACTTTGGATAGATTTCCCCATCCTTTATGCCTCATGTTTTAGCTGTAAAACACATGTCTGCAAAGAGGAGGACTCATATACATAAATACTATTTCTAGGTTATTTCTTTATTATTGCCTTAACTGTAGGTTTCTGAAGAGTGCGTTCCTGTAGGCTGGTACTTGGTTATAGGGCTCTGGCCCTTGTCAGTTCAAATAGTGTTTATTATATAGGCTCCTGAGGAGTGGGGAGAGGATGGGTAGGCATAAGAACAACCCTCTGCTCTGTTTCTCTCTGGGGAGTGTTAGTGGGAAGGGTAACGATTTAAGTCCAACCTTACCCAACAGAAAGAGAAACGCGTGTCATGGCCTTTTGAGCACCTATTTCTCATTTTCAGCATCAATCAGGAAGGAGTTGCGCGGGCCAAGGCTTTCATTGCTGTTGACCTAAGCAAGGTGCATTTAGGGAAAGGAGGCTTTGGCACAGATCACCAACACTGAGGTCTGGTCTTCCCCAACAGGATGTCTGGGGAGTGCCAGAGTTCTGTGAGCATTGGTGAGTATGGGGTTCCTTCTCTGGAAAGGGGCTGGATGCCGTGGGATAATGTTTCTCAAACCGTGGGGACTGTGGGCCAGAGCTGGTGGGAGATCATCCTATCTGCAGGCTGGGAAGAGCTGTAGGGTAGTGGTCGGGGAGGCCAACCTCCCCTGCCCCTCTTGAGGCCTGCCCTCTGCCCCCTCCGCAAAATCTCAGTGGGCGGTACCCAGGGAAGACAGGTGGGCAGAGGGGAGCAGCTCCCGGACTGTGGGCGGGCTGGACCGACGTCCCAGAAGCTAGCTGACCCCAGAGATGGTCCCCAACACCAGCAGCAGCGGCGGTGGCAGCAGCGGAGCCCTGCGAGGAGGAGTTGGGGGTCGCGGAGGCCTGAGTATCTGGGGGTCTGGGTAGCGGGGGCGGGCGCCTGGGCTCAGGCGGGGGTTCCGCTGTGCGCCGGGGCTTCTCCATTTCCGGGGGCTCCCGCGCCGTCAGCGGGGGTGGCGGCAGCAGCAGCTCGGTCCGGGTCACACTGAGCTCCTCCCAGAGCCTGCGGTCCCACCACAAATTCTGAATGGGGCGCCCGAGGTGTCCCGGACCCACCAGACTCCTTCACACCCCAGCTCTGCACTCCCTTTCACACCCCCGTGGGGCTCTTTCCCAACGTAGCTTCTGACCTGCGCCCCGGAGCCCCACCCGCCCAGACGGCTGGCATCGCAGCTCAGAATTTGCTGGGAAGGATGATCTGGCTGAAAAACCATCTACTCCCATTGATAAGGCCGAGCCGCGGGGCAGTGCCCAGGAGCTGGGCCTTGTCACCGCCCTCACCCCTCAGGGGGCCCCACGCCAGCCACTGCCTTATGGAGAGCCCCAGCCAGCCCTGTGCACAGCCGGCTCCCAAGCCTTGTAGCCAAGCCCCGGCCGCTGCCCCCCTCCCCCCGCCAATCTCCTGCTGATGCTTTGATTTCTCTAGAGCAGTGCTTGATCCTTTCTTGGCACTAAGATAAGAATTCTCTGTTCTGTATCTTCAGTAAACTGCATTGTTTCACACATAGTGGTAGACTTTTCCTTCCAGATTCCAAGGTCATTGGGTCTGATCTCCACAGCCAGTGGCTCACGGCAGTCCCTTTTGTGCACAGAGCTCTGGCCTGAGCCTGAAGGGAGACCCTAGGGAGGGAGTTCGGAGAGTTCTCAAGGGGGAGGGGCTGGCCCTTTAATCCACTGAACACTATGCATGACACAGATCAACTCCCTTCATTGATCAGATTTTCAATTCATGAAAGTTTCATTACACTTGAAAAATATTGTAGGTTAGATTTCCTTGCTTTCGAATAATTCCAAACATGTCTGAAATTGTTCAGTAATCACAGCTAATCATAATCCAATGAGTTGCTGATAGTCAAATATTTTCAAAAGCAATTATTAAAATTTGAATATTTTATAACACAAAATTGTATATGCCGAGGGTGTATTTAAACATGTTTGCTATGATGTGGAGTGGAGCCTTCAAATACGAAGATTTAGGAGAGCTGACAAAGAACTTGAATGGCCCTGTGACGGTTCACAACCGACCCCTACCCCAGACACAGCACAGCATCAAGGCAGATACAGGAGGACTTGGGTAGAACTTGGGTTCAGCGCAGGGCCCAGGAGGCCCCTCTCAAACCAGGGACATGCCCGTGGACAAACATGAGTACATACGTGAGTACCTTCTCTTTAAAGCGTGGTCCTCATTAGCGTAAAAGACTGACAGAAGAATGTCAGATAAACAGAAAGAGAGGACACGCCTTCTGGCGATCCCCGAAACTCTTAGCTAAGTAAGCACATGGCTGCCAAATGCTGACTGCCTAGAAAAACACAACATACAACTGCAGCTTCGACAGAGAATGTTCTAGCTCTAGAGTGAAAAGCTTACCTGGAATAGCCTGATGCAGAGAGAGGGAAGCCTGGAGACTGCCCACTGCAGCCTGTGGTTGAAGGGGCTGTAGCCTCACCTCTCAAAAGCAAACCCATAGGTAGGTTTATTCCTAGATGTTTTATTCTTTTTGCTGCAATGGTAAATGGGAGTGTTTTCTTAATTTCACTTTCAGATTTTTCATCATTAGTGTATCGGAATGCAAGAGATTTCTGTGCATTAATTTTGTATCCCGCTACTTTATCAAATTCACTGATTAGCTCTAGTAGTTTTCTGGTAGCATCTGTACCAAAATGTTCATTGCAGCTCTATTTACAATAGCCAGGACATGGAAGCAACCGAAGTGTCCATCAACAGATGAATGGATAAAGAAGATGTGGCACATATATACAATGGAATATTACTCAGCCATAAAAAGGAATGAAACTGAGTTATTTGTAGTGAGGTGGATGGAGCTAGAGACTGTCATACAGAGTGAAGTAAGTCAGAAAGAGAAAAACAAATACCATATGCTAACACATATATATGGAATCTAAAAAAAGGTCATGAAGAATCTAGGGGCAAGACGGGAATAAAGATGCAGACCTACTAGAGAATGGACTTGAGGATACGGGGAGGGGGAAGGGTAAGCTGGGACAAAGTGAGAGAGTGGCATGGACATATATACACTACCAAAAGTAAAATAGATAGCTAGTGGGAAGCAGCCGCATAGCACAGGAAGATCAGCTCGGTGCTTTGTGACCACCTAGAGGGGTGGGATAGGGAAGGTGGGAGAGAGGGAGATGCAAGAGGGAAGAGATATGGGGACATATGTATATGTATAACTGACTCACTTTGTTATAAAGCAGAAACTAACACACCATTGTAAAGCAATTATACTCCAATAAAGATGTTAAAAAAAAAAAAGCAAACCCACTATTAGTTACACATCCCCCTGGCGGTGAAGGCAGCGTGGAGAGACGTGCCTTTAGACTAACGACAGAAGAGATGCTTTTGGCTTGTTTCAAACAGATTGAAAACGTGCCATGTTCCTTTAAGTACATCATTAAAGAAAAGCTTTCCTGCATCTTTTGTATGCTTAACAATGTATCACAGACCCGTGTTTTTCTGCTTGCAGTGGTTTTCCCATTTGTTAAGGGAAGCTGGATGGAAAATACAACTCGGTTAACAGAAATGTGTGTATATTGTGCAGCACTATAATAATTGCTAAAACTGATGCTCTCTTATTTGCCTGGCACTGTGCTAACAGCTCTTAAAGAATTAACTCATTTAATTTTCACAGAGGTAGCCAGCGTTCTTCCTTCCACTTTACAAATGAGGAAACGGAGGCAAGAAAGATTAATGAACTTATTTACAGTCATATAATACAAACTCCAGCAGCCAAACTCCAAAGCCTCCCTAAACCACCTCATGAAGCAGGAAGTAATGTAGTGCAGTGGGAAGACTCAGTCTTTGGAATCAGGCTGCCCGGTGTGATCCCAGCTTACCACTTACAAGCTGTGTAACTGCGGGCAAGCTGCCTGACACCCACACCCCCCAGCAGTAAAATGACGTTCATTGTGTGAGTTGAGTGATGCCATCTGTTTAACTCCTGACACGTTGTAAGAGCCCCAGAAAGGGCCACTGCTATTTGTGGGCAACATTTCTGGAAGCCATTCATTCTTTAAAGGAGGGAATAATAATCAATTGTTAATTCCTTATGTTTGTACGGCACTCTGATCTCTCCTACCCTGGGCCAGATGAGACATGACCTGGGAATTCCCCACAGGTATCATATTTCCCCCATGGATTTGGGATTCTGGTCCTTACCCCACCACTAATTAGCCCTGTGACCTTGAGTCTGTCTTGTCTCCCAGTTGATCCAACACAAAGAGGCATCCTCTGCCCAGACAATCCCAGTTCCCTGCTGGGGCCTCTTTGTTTCTCTTGGAATTCAATCCAAGTCTAACCCGCAGCCTTATTTTCCTTCGGGCCCACGCCTGTGCAACTGCTCCCTTTGCCTCAGAGACTGGAGAGAGTTGCCAGTTTTGACTTCCAGCATGTTGGGTGGAGTAATATGCCTGGAACAGTATTATCTCTGGACCTCGGCCATGAGAACGTGCAGGGCTGCTCTGAGACCTTGTGAGGGCTTCTGGCCCAAGAGCACCTCTTAGATTTGAGGAGAAAGAGAAACTGGTCCTTAGTTTCAGGGGGGGCCTTGGATTCTAGTCAAAAGGGTGTCAGAGGTGGAGTCCTGGCTGGATTGGGGCCTGAGGAGGAGATTGAAGCCTTAGTTGTTGCCCCAAACACTCACTCTAACCCAGAATCAGGAGAAGGATTCACCAGAGGTGTTCCTGCATTCCTAGCACCATCTTCCCATCCCTGCAGGAGGGCCTGTTGGAGACTGGAGATGCAGCTCCCCATGGACCCATCTCTGCCAGGCTACAGGAGCACAGATGCTGCTGGGAATTCCTCCTAGGCCTCTGGTTCTTTTTTGGATTGGGAGGGAGGATATTCAAACTCTAGTTCTAGCTGCTCCACCATCTTTCCCCTGTAACCTTGACCAAGTCCTTTCCTTTTTTTGGACCTGTTTCCTTCTCGTAAAATGAAGGCACTGGGCTGATGGTCTCTATCACCTGTCCAGGTCTGGTACTCTGCAGGGAGAATAGTGGTCCGAGGGTGTGGGAAGCCCAGGCTAGGAGCTTCGAATTCATCCCAGGGGCCGCTCTCCCTGATCCCTGTTGCATCATTGCCTCCCTCCGGTGCCCAGGGGCCCCAAAGCTCCCATTTCAAGGAAGTTAAAGGACTCCATACCTACACTGGGGCTTTAGCTCTCCCCTCCTCGCCAGGTAGAGGCTGGTAGTGAAATCTCCCTCTGTCCCTTTCTCTGCCCAAGGGGTCCTGCCTCTGTCCCCATGGCCTGCCACACTTCTGTGCTGCCCTCTGGTATCCACCTCCGGACCTGGGAGATGCAGGGTCAGATGGGGAGCAGGTTTGCAGGGGCTGCGGCAGCCAGTCACACCAGCAACTTCTCTTGAACTCTGCCTCTCACTGCTGCCAGCGACTGTGATCTGGTGACTGACCGCTGCCCTGGGCCTCACCCTCTTGGCAGCCCTGGGTTTCAGTACCTGGGAGACAGGCAGCGCCAGCTGGAGCCCTCAACTGACTTCCTACTTTCCTTTCAAGGAGAGCACTGGTGGCAGGTGGGAAAAGATGTGGAGAAAAGGCGGGGGGCACCTGTCTCTCCAAAGACCCCACCTCTTCTGCAAGCCATGTGGGTTCCGGAGTGGGAGTGCCTGCGTTCAAATCTCCATTTCACCACTTTCACGTGTGAGTTCTTGGACAAGCTGCTTTCCTCTCCAGGTCTCCTCTTCCCCATCTGTAAAGTGAGGGTAAGAATAAGAATACCTTCCTTATAATGCTGGCTTGTAGATTTGATGCGATTACCCATGTTATAGACCTAGCACAGTGCATGGTCCATTGAAAGCCCTCGGTAAGAGGTTAACTATTAGTGTTATGATCATTTTCATTCTTTTGTCCTCGGACTGAATGGAATCTCAAGATGCCTTTTGATTCATCCTCCTGCTTCCTCTAGGCCAGTGGCTCCCAAATTTGTCTTCCCATTAAAACCACCTGGGACTTTTAAAAAATTCCAGAGCCCAGACTACTCCCCTGCCCCCAGATGAGTGAAATCCCAGTCTCTAGGGATGGGCACAGGCACCAGTGGGTTTTGAAGCTCCCCAGGTGATTCCAACGTGTGGCAAGTTTAGAAACCACTGCTCTGTGCCCTCTAACCCATTGAAGGGTTCTCCTTTAGGGACAGCAATTTGTCCTAGAAATCTCATCCACCATCTAATATTGATCCGAGGTTAAGCATCTCCTTCGGGACAAATAAAATTTCTCTTGCTTCATTTTAAGCCAATTTTCTCTTGTGTTGAGGGAGTAGAGAATAGCTATCAGCCTACCCCAAAGGCTCAGTTAGTAGTATTTGCTGGGCACCTCCTTGCCCCAGCCCTTCAAGGGAGTGACGGCAGCTCACCAGGGGCCATCCAGCTGTCAGGAGGTAGACTGGGGTGTTGGCACTGGTTGCTGGCAGCTAGTCACAGCCAGAGGCCAAAGAGATTTTCTGAATTCTGCTGTCTGGGGCTTCCTCTTTTATTTCATCACAATTGAATAAGTCCCCATATTCAGCATGGGAGTAAATATAAACCTGGCTGAGCTTCCTGTTTATTGAGTTGGCAGTTGAGACACACGTGAAGGGTTTAATTATGGGCATTCTTCATAACAAGAGTTGAAAGTGAGTGATGCCAAAAACATTGCAGCAGATGACAGGCCGGTTCACGTGCTCTAGAGCCTTCAGGGAAGTCTACGTGGAGGTGGCAGGGATGGGAACCCCACTTGTATGACTCTTTGGAGTTTCCACATTTGATCTCAGCTATTCACGAGAGTCACCCGTGAAGCTAATATGATTATCCTTATTTTACAGGCCAGGAAACTGAGGCTCAAAGAGCTATGTGTCCAAGTCATGGGGCCAGGAAGGGGCAGAGGCAGGATTTGAAGCCAGGTTTTGAGATGCCCAACCCAAGGATCTTTCCCACACCACTGGCGCTTCCTGACTGGGTTCCATCGTCCCTCCTCCATATACCCTCTCTTTTCTCTGCCTCGACCTGACTCAGACTCCTTGCCTTCAGGCCACTCTCTCACACTGGCCTGTCCCAATCCCTGGCTCCACTTCCCTTTTCTTCCTCTGGCTCAACTGGTTTTCTCCTTGTGTCTCCTGGGCCTGGGGGCTGTGGCTTGGCTTCCCCCTCTTACCAAGAGCTCCCTGAGGGGGTTAGGGTCAGGACTAGGGCTCTGTAGACCTGAGGTGCCCAGACTAGGGTGACAACCGTCCTGACTTGCCTGGGATCATCCTGGTTTAAGCACTGAAAGTCCAGGCAAAGTGGGACCATTGTTTAACCTACCAGGATCTGAGAGTAGCTATATCTATGTTTGTTTAGTGTATTATAGCGTTCTGTGCTTTTTCACATGCCTTATAGCATTGACTCCTTGAGAAACAGATACTCTGATTCCTTTAAGTATCTGAGGCTCTAGAGGAGGCGACTTGTCTAAGATCACAGGCCAGTGGAAGCAGGGCTGGGAGCTGAAACCAGCTCTGTAACTGTAAATTTCAAGTTCACTCTCTCTTCTACCCCATAGTGTCTCCTGGAGACGGTCCACTAAACAATTGCCGAGCAGTTAGGAAGGCGTGGAGGCATGGAGGCTGTCCGCAGAGCCCCTCCCAGCCCTGGGTTGCTTCTCACCGATGCTCCCCAGCACTTCTCTTGCTTTAGCTATTGGCAGCGGGGATTTCAGCCCCAATTTTTGCAAAAGTATTTACTTACTGCACACAAACAAAGGAGAAGGACGTTAGGAAAAAACCCGCCTACAATCCTTAATAAATCAATTCACTCTCTATGTTACTTTTTAAGCCTGCCTTCTCTGCGTTCTTAATTTTTATAGGTTCATAGCACAGACACCATTGTGTATCTGGCTTCCTTCAATCAGCATTGCATCACAAGCGTTTTCCAATGCTGCTACACGGTCTCCATAATGATAATTTTAAATAATTGTATCAAAGTGAGCAAGCCATCATTTAGCCATTTTTCTGAGTCTGGACGTTTAGGGTTTTTTCCCCCAATGGTATTTGTTGTTGTTATTATTATAAGTTTTGGATGAAAGTCACCATCTATTTGGTTCCAGAGGGCAAACACACATTTTTTCTTGGCTGACACTGTTGCTTGTTGAATGAGCTTTGCCCACGCTTGCTGTCTGGGATAGTACTTCTCAGAACGTGGTCCACGGGTGCTTTGTTACTGGTTTGAAAGGAGATATATACAAAATATGAGAATAGTTGTTTAGAAACAATTAAAAAATATTTTTTCCTTTTAGCAATGGAACAGTTTTGGGTCTGTTTAATCTAAAAATTAAAAAAAAATGAGGCTTGTATTTTGTACACCTTAAAAGAAATCTCCCTTTAAGGGTAATTCGTTTTTATTCTTCTTTATAAAAACATTGGTCTACAACAGATTGGAATTGAAAAAGAAAAAGAAAAAAGGGAGATTTCGGGATAGTTTGTCTCTTGGTCTAGAAGGCAATGTTAGGTCCTTGGAGATGCTCAATGAATCTACAGCCACAGACCTTTGGTCCTGCAGGACCTCATCTGTTTTGCATTTGAGGAGCCTGAGGTATACGGAGTAGCACCTGACGCACGCGGAGAATGTGGGCAGTCTTGGGCAGAGCCCCTTGCTTTCACTTGCACTCAATGACCACAATACTGTGTTTTGATGTGATTAAAATTTGGGGTGTGCAAGGTGATAATAACAGTGGGAAGCAGAAGCAGGGTGTGGGGAGCTCAGAACAAAACTCTTGCCCCACCATGATAGTGCTCTGGCAGCGGATGTCTCCACCCTGGTCCCCGCTGTGGTCCCAAGGCAACTAGCCACCCCTTAGATTTGCCCCAGACCTCCTGGGCACACCCCAAAACAAACAACTCAATGGTGGAGTTTCCTTAGAGGGTATCAAGATTTGGGGGAAACCGTATAGGAGTTTCCAGCAACGCGACCTGGAGAGACTATTGCACTCTGATCTCTAAATGGGAAGAGATGAATGATAAATGATCAGGCTGGGGAAGTTAGTCTACAGTGCAATTTCTGCAACTTACAGGTGTGAGGTTTTGAACAGATGTTGCTGGCAGGCAAACTAAACGTAAGTACTCCCCTCCCAGGTTTCAGAAGGTGCCCAGCCCAGCAAATGCATGTATACATGGAGACTGAGCCGGATCTCTTGCCAAAGGAGTCATAGCTTCTTCCATCCCTGCTCTCTGCCTCCTTTCATCCCAATGGGCCCTTTCTCTTGTCTGCTTCTCTGGATGCTCCAGGAACCACGAGCATCCAGTTGTTCCCAGTCAGCGTTTAGCTCTAGGAGCAGGCAGGTTTACAGCGCTGGCTTCCCTGCAGGCTCTGGTGGTGGGAGCCGGGCTGCGGGGTCCTTAGAAAGGCCAGGACTCCGGAGCCGCACCAGAGTCTTGGTGGGTGGGTGGGGACTGGGATTGTGGGAACCTCCTGCAGGAAGAAGGATTAGGAAGGTGCAGAGTAATCCTGGGGATCCAGCTAAGCTCCATCTCCCAGCTGCTGATCTGGGATGAAGGGGAGTGGAAGTGGGAAATACAGGAGGAGGATGGCTGGTGAGGATGAGATCAACCCCCAAGGGTGTGGGAGCTGTTAAAATACCATGCAGACAGCCTGGCACTTCCTCAACAACACTGAGATCAGCACCAGGACAGGCTACTCGCTCTCCCTGCTTCCCTACCGGCTCTGCTCCGTTCCCCCCAAGGGGCTTCACCTACCAGGTCACACCCACCCCAGTGTCTGCCCCTGGGTGGCCTCCAGCCCCCAGGACACTCTCTAGCTCCCAGCTTCCCCACCACTGCTAAGACGCCCTCCCACAGGGAGGTTGGTGACTCTGGTACAGTGCGGGTGACAACTTCCCACCTGGCATCCTTGATTTACTCCTTACTTCCCATGGCCCCTGGAGCAGGGCTCCCAAGTACTGGGCAGGAGTGAGCGCCTCTCTCGCTATCTCTTCTTGTCAAGGCACACCTGGGCTCAGTGCTGAGTACCGCTGAGCCTCTGTATCCAAAGAGAGAAACAGGAGAGCCTCTAAAGCTTGTTCTTACCGAGGCCTTGGCAATTTCTTGCTGTCTCCTGCAATGATGCTCCAAGGGGGCTGTGAGCTGAAGTCACACTTCGTATAAAGGGGATGGATGCTAAGTCATCTCCATCCTTTCTAGCTGGTGACATACAGACTTCCTGAGACATGAGGGGGGGGGAGGGGACCACCCTTTTTCTCACACTCAGCGTGATAATCTATCATATTCCACCTCCCCTGCTCTGCCCAAACCCACAGCAGCCCTCCCCTCTGTGCTCCCTGCCCAGCATCTCCACCCTCTTGGGCGTGAGCAGAAACCCTGAGCATCCTGACGTGGCAAAGACCTATTCCCTCGGCCTCCATGCGTGGCTGGGAAGCAGTGGCCTGAGAGAGGTGAGTCAGTCGGCACATTTGAGGCAACACTGTGTGCCGAAGCCAGTTCTAGGGGTTGGGGGCCTGGGGCAGGTGTCAAAATACAAGGAGGCGAGATCAATTCTGGATAGTGATACATGAGATATTTGGGTCATGGGCTCTGATGAGAATCTGGACGAGCTGTCTTCTGTCTCCTCGGTGAAACTGCACAGTCCCTGGCAAGCAGCCAGCTTTGCAAGAACTGCCCAGAGCCCAGCCACGACTCTTTATGGACGGCTCCATGGAATCCCATTTAAGAACCCAGCTTGGGAATTTGTGGGCTGAAGACCCACAAACACGGCTTGACCACTTGAGATGGTGGTGTAAGAAATCAGACGGATAGGGGGAAACAAGGGCACAGGTGTGACAGAGAGAGGGGGCACAGGGTTAGGGGGAGCAACAGTCCTTGGGGTGGATCGGCAAAAGCTTTCCAGTGAAGGGGATTCCGACATGAGAAAGAGGAAGGTGGCCGATCCAGACCCTCTGGTGTCTGGAGAGACCCTGGGGATCCCCTGTGATGAACAAAACAACACTTGTCCTGGGCACAAGCCCTGTGTCATTACAGCAGACCCTCCCATACCTCCGTTTCCCATCTGTAATAATTCTCATCTCATAGGACTGTTAGCAGATTGAAGATGAGACCAGGAATGTAAAAAACATCCCGTGAAGGACAAAGGGCTGCGCGGATGGGAGATATTTAAGGTCCTGCCAAGGAGGCCAAACAAGGTGACAAACTACTCCTGCCTCCTTCAAGGGTTTGGTAACTCCAGATGCCATGTCTACTGCCCAAGTGGGAGGGGGTCCTGAGGGAGACCCGCTTGGCCAAACCTGACATCCCTCTCTGCTGCCCACGGACGAGAGGACTTGTGCTTGTTTAGTGTCTGCACAGAACAGGGCAATGGAAAATATCAGCAACAATCTGCCTCCATGGACTTGCCTAGACAACCCTTCCACGACATCCCATCACAAACTTCTGACACTACCATCTCTTTTTCTTACCAGAGAAGCATTATTTCTGCTTCAGAGTGACTGGCGTGGAGTTAAACCTATAGAGAAAAGTATAGACACTGTCCTAGCCCTCTGGGGACATCCATTGTATGGACAGTGGGCCAATGCCATGGTTATAGTAATGGCCTTGACCTGAGGGTGTGGCTTTGTGGGGGACAGGCCCTGACCTGAGGGTGTGGCTTTGTGGGGCACTCCCTGGAAGATGGGGCCCTCATCTTATTACGCTTTAGTGTTTAGGTGACAGTTGAGAGCCTGACGTGGAGGACAGGTGGGGAAGGTGGGGACCATACAGACTCTTCCCCCATGCCCCACCGGGGATGCAAACCCAAACCATTCAGGGTGTTTAGACAAATATCAGAAACAGCAAAGATATTCCTACCCAAGGGAAGAGAGAGAGTCTGGAGATTTTACATCTCAGGGACTCCAAATCTCAGACAGACAGACTTTTCTCAAAATTAAAAAAAAAAATTTCTAATTAATTAATTAATTTTCTTTTTCTCAAAAATTTTAAGAAGAAGTTTTATGGCTAATGTGGAGTCCCAGAAGAAGAGGTGAAGTTCTCTGCCTGCTTCCGGGCACGCTGGTGAGCTCTGACACGAAAGAGAGAGAAAGAATAAAAGAGGAAGCAACGGACTTGAATTTTAGCTGCTAGAGTCAATGTTTGGAGGTGATGAAATGCTATTTTTTCTTTTTTAAAAACCTATCAATAGTTTTTTTCAATTGAAGTATAGTTGCTGTGAAATATCATATAAGTTACAGGTGTACAATACAGTGATTCACAATTTTTAAAGGTTATACTCCATTTATGGTTATGATAAAATATTGGCTGTATTCTCCACATTGTACAATATGTCCCTGTAGCTTATTTTATACCTAATGTTTGTACCTTGGTGAAATACTATTTCAGAAAGATAACTATTTATCAATCAACTTTGTTTCTAGGCATCTTTGAAAAACAGACATATAAACACTGGAGGAACTCACAGTTGGGGAGTCAAGACATAACGAAATTGTGCCTTTCAGATCCTAGTTGCCCAATCCGGCAGGGGTTTCTCTGCTCCTGCCTGATGCCAAAACTCTCCTTTGTTAGCTGAAGCCATACCTGTTTGCCCTTCTCCCTCCTCTCTGGCTGCCCTTTGTCTGCTTTGCTGCTGCCATTTCCTCCCTGTCCCTCAGTGAGAAAATAAATTAAAGCAGGGTGTGGGTTTTGTTTTCCAAGTTCCCCCAGAGTTGGTTTCAGCAGTCAGGGATTTACGAGTTAATGTCAGTTTGAAGCACAAACCGACTTCTGAATGGGAGGGAGCCTTGTGGTTCTGTAGTCCAGCGCCTCCATTTTACAGATGAGAAAACCAAGGCTCGGAAAGGCTGAGGGCTGCCCCTACGTTCTGGAGTCAGTTGGTTGCAGCTTCTCTGACCCCTCATCTGATGTTCTTCCCATTCGTGTTGGTTTCCAGACCCCTCAATCCACAGGTGAGGAGAGGGGAGTCTGGCAAGAGAGGTGACACACTAAAGTCACACAGTTAGTTTCTGACAGAGGGACTCGACCTTTACAACTAAACGCACTCTTCCCTGTTAATCACACAGCTTCCCTTATAGAAGTAGTGCTGAATAGAGACAAATATACTGCTTTGAATGCCTGACGGGCTATAAAGTGTGCCTATGGCTCATAAAAATATAATTCGTGTCATGAATTTAATACATCTCACGTGAGTGACTGTACTAGCTCTAGTAAACATTCGCTGCTTCATTAGCAATGACTTCACTTGTATTTTTAGAATTTAAAATGCTTTTAAAGAAGAGTTTGTCTCTAGGCAAATTAATAAAATGTGAGATCTTTGACTGGATCCTGATTTAAAAAGAAAAAAAAGCTATAAAGGACTAAACTGGGATAAGTGGAGAATTTTGATTATGGACCATATATCAGAAAATAAGGCATCATTGTTAAATTTTCTGAATGTGATCATTGTGTCATGCTTATATAGAAAAATGTCCTATTCTTCGAGTTACATGAGGAAATATTTGGAGGTAAAATTTCATAGTTTGAGAGTAAGTTGAAACTCTCAAATGTTTCAAGAGTAAAAAAATATTAATAGTTATATAAATAGAGAGCTAAAGCACATGTTGCAAAGCAATATGGATGTTAATTTACTATTTTAGTGGTTACTATGTAGTCTTGACATTTTTTCCAAATAAAGTGTTGGAAAAAGAAAAAAGAAGAGTTTGGAAGACCAATGGTTTTTGATGTGAAAAAAAAAACAACCTTCCAGAGAATTTTGAACAATTATCCTCTTTTTTTTTCTTGATAAAAATCTCTGTAGCAAGGATACCATCTAGAATTAAGCCCTGGACTTCCCTGGCGGTCCAGTGGTTAAGACTCTGCCCTTCAAATGCAGGGGGTGGGGGCGGGTTCGATCCCTGGTCGGGGAATTAAGATCCCACATGCTTCGGGGCTAAAAAAGAAAGAAAGAAAGAAAGAAAGATGGCCTAGAAACATAGAATCAAGCCCTTTGGCCGTTCCTTCCAAAACGAGGCATCCCAGGGCCTACAGTTCTGAAGGCATCTTGAAGAACTTTGTTGCTAGACTGAAGAACAGGAATCTCCTGAATTTGGTCTTTTACATTTCCATTCCCCCCCCACCCCCATGCTTTTCTCTTTCTCTCTCTCACTTGTTTTTCAGGGGGAGAGTGTTTCCCCACCTGCTTCCTCCCAGTATTATTCGGAGCCAACCCAATACAGGAAGCCTTGAAAGAGATAAAAGCGGGGAGGGGGGCAGCTTTAAGTGATGGGAAAGGATGAGATGGGGGCTGAGGGTGGGAGGAAATGTGTGGGCTGAAATCATCTGGTGGAACTCCCAGTGGACGCTTGGTAGAGGGTGCTGCTGAAGAAGTGGCAGGTGCCCAGGTAGAGGCGCTGCAGGTGAACTGTAGCTGTGAATGGCAGCGGTGCCATCTAGGATTAGTAGGAAGGCTCCCCAAGAGTGAGGGGGTCGGGTAAGAAGGGAGTAGATTTAATCTGGGGAAATCTCTGAACTGCATGGAAACAGTGAGTGGTATAATGATGATGACTCCATTTTTCTGAAATCTCAACCAGGATAGGATGGATTATTTGATGGTTGTCTTGTCCTTACATGTCAGGGTGGTTATATGGGTATCAGGCAAGAGTAAGAATATTGGTGCCAGAATAGGGGGAGGACTTAGTCTGGAAAATTGCTTGGCTGGAGCAAGGGCTGGGAACAACATGAATTTTTCATGAAGACTCTTTCTTGGCTCTTTCTGTGTGAATGAAGGCAGGTTACAGGTGAGAACACACAGGCACACATGTCAGAGTGATATTATTAACTAGACGGCGTTTTAGCCCACAAGGCACACGTCCAGTGAGTTGTAGGTAGCATGACAAGAGCTGAGTTCAGTTAACTGTGGCTTGATCCCATGGAAAACAAAGCTGGGACGTATAACTTCCCATTGTTTGGTCAGATCTGCTGGGAACTAGAAAATTCCCAGTTAGAAAATTAGAACTGTGTGGGACATCTGAGGCCACAGCAGTGGGAAAGGAAGTGCCGTTCTTTCCTGCAGAAGCCCAGGCATGCAGCCCACTGCAACATGAGGAGGTACCCGGGTAGGTAAGGGGGGGGGGAGGGGGAAATTAATTCCCACTGGAAGAATCTGGGCTTAGGTTCCACATCAATTTCCCATTGGCTAAACAGTTCACCCCCTCTTTGCTTAACACTGAGGTTTGCTTTCCTGCTCCACTGGCCAAGGGATGTGCTTTTGAAAACCTAAGGGGAGAAAGCATTTAGGGGCTTGGGCTTGCCGGCAGCTTGTTGAAAGGAGAATTGAGGGGCAGGAGGAAGGATTTTATCCTACAGGATCCCTGTTCTGTTCTCAGAGACAGCAAAGCTTAAAACCCTTTATACCGGGCTTCCCTGGTGGCGCAGTGGTTGAGAGTCTGCCTGCCAATGCAGGGGACACGGGTTCGAGCCCTGGTCTGGGAAGATCCCACATGCCGTGGAGCAACTGGGCCCGTGAGCCACAATTACTGAGCCTGCGCGTCTGGAGCCTGTGCTCCGCAACAAGAGAGGCCGCGATAGTGAGAGGCCTGCGCACCGCGATGAAGAGTGGCCCCCGCTTGCCACAACTAGAAGAAAGCCCTCGCACAGAAACGAAGACCCAACACAGCCATAAATAAATAAATAAAAAACAAAACAAAACAAAACAAAAAAAACCCCTTTATACCAACAGGTCAGTATCCTTGTGGCACATTAGGCATTTAGGATAAATGTTCCCATTTTATAGATGAAGAAATTGAGGGCTGTATGGAAGTCAGCCACAAAATCATAGCCAGAACTGAGAGTCTTAACTTGGATTTCACCCCCTTAATGCAAAACATGTTATCTAGAAAAGCGCATTCAGATTATGTAAAAGGTAAAATTTAAAAAATGGAAATAAAATATACTATATAATATCCAATTTGCATTAATTCTACCCTCCACATTTCAAGAGAAGAGGAGGATGCTTCCTCTTTAGACTTGACTTTCCAAACCTGGCAAATGGGTCTAGAAAGGGAAGGTGCCCAGCAGTGAGGGTGGGAGGGAGACTCAGTGTGAAAGCAGAATTACAGAGCAGTAAAGCATGCAGGTTGTGTGCCCGGCACAAGCCTGGGGCACAGTAGAGGCTCAACAAATGTTTGTTCCTTTCCTCCACAGAGGGATTACGAACCCCCCACTGAAGCTTCCATGGCCTCGGCACAGTCATGGTGGAGTAATGGACAATTAGGGGGTTGTTCAGATACTCGCAGATAACATTTGACCCCGGACTGAGGCTCAGTCTGAAGCTTTTAGCTTATGATTTAACTGAATGATTATGATTATATAATCCATATTGAAAAAAAATCAAGGAGACACATGCATTTGCTTCCTTCAGTGTTCTCTTATTGCAAATCAAATATCCTGAATAGCTCCTTGTTTTTCACCCTCTTCCCCACCTCAGCCACTTAGTTGAGACACAGGATTGGAGACTTGGTAGAGGGGTGTGAGAAGGTAAATAACATGTATTGAGTTTCTGCTATTAGCTAGGAACTGTGCTTAGCATGTGTTTATCTTGTTCTGTTTTGACGACAGCCATATTCTTCTCACTCACTTTTATAGATGAGGACGCCAAAGCTCAAAGAGGATTATGAATTATCCAAGGTCATTTAACTAAACTACAATAAAACTGGGACTTAATCTCAAAGCTTTTTTGTTTTTTTACATTCTTTTATGATAACTCTCTGTCCTAGGATCTGAGAAATCCTGGTTCTGTAACTTGTGGCATGCCTGTGGAGTGCGTGGTCATAGCCATCAGAATGGAGAATAAGATGCCAAGGGTGGAAGGGAATAAAGATGCAGACCTAGTAGAGAAGGGACTTGAGGATACGGGGAGGGAGAAAGGTAAGCTGGGACGAAGTGAGAGAGTGGCATGGACATATATACACTACCAAATGTAAAACAGATAGCTAGTGGGAAGCAGCCGCATAGCACAGGGAGATCAGCTCGGTGCTTTGTGACCACCTAGAGGGGTGGGATAGGGAGGGTGGGAGGGAGGGAGATGCAAGAGGGAAGAGATATGGGGACGTATGTATATGTATAACTGATTCACTTTGTTATAAAGCAGAAACTGACACACCATTGTAAAGCAATTATACTCTAATAAAGATGTATTAAAAAAAAATTCGATGCAAGAGGCTCTTATCACACCCAAAGGATACAACCTGGAATGGAGAGAATTGAAATGATTTCTGGGACAGAATAGGAGCTGGCAAAAAAAAAAAAAAAAAAAGATGCCATGGGTGAAAGGAAAAGAAAATATCTTTGCTTCACCCAAAACAATAATGAGATCTAACATTTGTATCGTGTCATGGTTTTCAAAACACTTTGTATGAATACAGAACCTCAGTGTTTAATTCAAAGTCACAGAGCCAGTAAATGGCAACACTGGGACTCAAACCCAGAACATTTGACGTTAAGTTCAGTTCTAGTACTGCATACTGCGGCTCCCACGTATTTGGCCACATGGACCAAGGAAGGACCTTGGCTGAGTTTGGGTCTGGATGCTCTGTGTACTTGGTGACTTGACGAGTCTCCTGATGTTCATCCACCTCCGGGCATCACTGAGGAGCCCTGCTTCCCAGTTGCTTATCATGATCCCTGGGCGATACTTGATTACTGACTGGCCGAGTCAATGCCAGTGGATCTTGGAGTTGTGTAAAGCCTTTGATTGCAACCTTCTGTTGGGTACCCAGAGTCAGACAGACACAGGGCCAGAGGAACTTTCCTTAAGCCCCTCATCCTCTGGGTTTTCATGTAGAAAAGTCACAGAGTTGATGGTTATAAAGACTTCTGGTTACAGGGAAGAAAATTCTCCTCTCCTCAGTGACTGGCTATTGTGGAGTCCTGGTGTGGCACGGGAAGGAAACAGTTAAGATATTTCACAAACTGACAACACTTTTGAAGCATCCTAGGTCAACTTCTTTGCTTGAGAGGATGTGTGTTTCCCCACATCACGCTGTGCTCTGCAAAATCACTTGCTGAAACTCTTGCTGGCACAGAAGGAAAAGCAAGGGGAACTCCAAGGCTGGTATTGAGGGCACTCCGGGGCCTCTAAACCTGTCATCTCTTTCATCAGCTGAACTGGGTGGCAAGCCCTCCACAAGCCCGAGTGGCAGCTGGCCTCCCTTGGGTTGATCCAGAGCAGGGAGCAGCATTCTGTAGAAGGTCCTTTTTTCAGATTAAGAAACCCACATCCTGATCTCCTCTTCTGATGATTTTACAAAAATCGAATTGCATGACAGATGCCCAGAAAAACAGGAGAAGTTTGCAATCAAAGCAAGTTCTGGGATGGCGCTGACTAGTAGATTTTTAATGACTATTAGCTTGATAATCTCTCACCAGGAGTAGCTTCCAGGCAGACCAAACCCATGCACACCAACACCTAGTTGGCGGGTATAAAAGGGGACCCCGACCGTATCCCAACAGCAGAATCGAGTCTCCCACCTGAACTCTTCTCAGGAACTTTCACCTTTCCTCTCTGGGCAAAGGCATCATGAGCTGTCAGATCTCGAGCAAATTTCAAGGGAGAGGAGGAGGAGATGGAGGAGGATTCTGGGGTTTCAGCAGCGGCTCGGCCGTGGTCTCCGGTGGGAGCAGGCGATCAGCCGCCAGTTTCTCCTGCTTGAGCCGCCATGGCGGTGGTGGAGGGGGCTTTGGTGGAGGTGGCTTTGGCAGTCGGAGTCTTGTTGGCCTTTCAGGGACCAGGAGCATCTCCATTAGTGTGGCTGGAGGAGGTGGAAGCTTTGGCCCTTGTGGAGGATTTGGTGGCAGAGGAGGTGGCTTTGGAAGTGGCAGTTTCAGTGGCGGCAGCTTTGGTGGAGTCTGCTTTGGAGGTAGTGGTGGCTTTGGAGGTTTTGGGGGTCCTGGTGGCTTTGGGCCTGGAGGATACCCTGGTGGAGGCATCCACAAAGTCTCTATCAACCAGAGCCTCCTGCAGCCTCTCAGTGTGAAAGCTGACCCGGAGACACAGATCGTGAAGTCTCAGGGGAGGGAGCAGATCAAAACTCTCAACAACAAATTTGCCTCCTTCATTGACAAGGTGAGTCATGAGAAGCTGGCTTCGTCTGAGGCTCAGGATGCTCTACTTCCTGTGTTAACTGAAAAGCAAATGACAGATACATTATTTTTTAGGAGCCATAGGTGTGGTCATACTGGCCTGGGTAATTGGTAGTATCCACGTGGGAAAGATGCAGACTTGGTGGCTACATCTTCCGTAACAGTCTGCAGTTAGGATTTATTTGTGCCTTTGGCTTTATTGTCCTAAACAAATAATACTAATGGAAAATTCTGAAAATCATAGAAAAACTGATATAGACAAGTAACGGACTAACTAGTTCAGGCCATGTGACAGTAGGTTTTGGAAGGGATTGGTAAAATGTTTTCTGAGATCATACTTCCTTCCCTAGAAGTTATTGCTTTATTAAATTCTTGGAAGCTGAGCCTGAAATATCTATTTGGGGACGAATGAAATTCCTGCCTTCAAGAGAAGCATTCTTAGGTTTGTAACCCATAAAGTTTTTAATTGGTGTCACTTTGGAGTGTGATAGGGTTTTCTCCCATTTCAAGGCAGAGGAACCTGTCTAAGAAATTTACAAGGCTCTTAAAAACCAGACTGAGGAGCCCTGTCCTCCAGTGCTCTCATACGCATCACCCTTAGGAGCAGTGCCAGTGAATGCCTGCTTTTGGTTTTCCCCAGAATTTATGGGACCTTTGCTGGGAATTCAACTAGGATCAGGGAGGGAGATAGCCTGGAGTCTTGGGAGCAGCCGCAAACAAAATAGTGGACGGTGAAGTAGGGGAAAGAGTTCTCTGTGTAGGGAGTGCCAGATATAGCATTAGGAGCCTACAAAACTTTCCAGGTGTGGAGGCAGAGAGCTCAGAAACTCTGCCCGGCATGATCTGGCATCCAGCTGGTGAGGATGAAGCCACGTAGTTTTCTCTCTCCCGAAGCAGAGCCAGAGCTGATTCCGGCCTGCTGGTGGGAAGGGCAACCCAGAGCTCACGTGCTTTCCTTCTGGTCACCGCAGGTGCGGTTCCTGCAGCAGCAGAACCGGGTGCTGCAGACCGAATGGGAGCCTGCTGCAACACATTGATGTCAGCACCCGTACCACCAACCTGGACCCCCTCTTCCAGGCGTACATTGGCAAACTGCAGAATTATTTGGACACATTTTCTGCAGAAAGAACATCACAAGATTCAGAGCTGAACAACGTGCAGAATCTTGTTGAGGATTTTAAGAAGTAGGTGGCAGAGTAAACACTAAGTGGAGATAAACATTAATTTGAGCCGTCCATTCATTGCCCCAGAAAACACAAATCTCCCGAACGCATTTGTGGTGATAAAGGGGAGAGACATCTGTATCTTTGTTGATTATTTATGAGGAAGACGTTTAGGGCTTTAGAGATCATGTTTTTGACATGTTTGAGGGTTAATTTATAGAAAAGCATCCTCACTGGGATATCATCATTTCAATTTAGACAAAAGGGTTTAATATTCCCAGAGAATGGAGTATTTTGGGTGAATCCAGTAGGAAAAGGAAAAGAAAAAAGGAAACACACTAGTACTATTCTAACAGCTGTGTCCCTGGGTACCAACAGCTATGAGGATGAAGTCAACAAGTGCACAGCTGCTGAGAATGATTTTGTGACACTTAAAAAGGTGAGTAGGAAGGTGTCATGACCGGGGTGGGAGTGAGGGTGCATCAGAAGCCCATTGCGCCCAAACAGACAGGCTGGAGCATACCTCTGAGGGAAAATAGCAGTAGCCAGGGAAAGGGGTGAGGGGTGTCCGTGGCTGGTTCTCTTGGAAATAAAGGTGTCTTTAGGTCAGGCTTCTGGAGATGTTCTGCAAATTTGCTGGAGCATTTCCCATCAATAACCTACTCAAAGCCTATACTGGATCATGAAAGATGCAAATATAAAAAGCATTTGATTCTTCTTCTAAAGGGCTGAGGAAGGCATGGGACTTCCTTAGACTGCCTGCTTAAAGATGCTGTCGGTAGGGCTGACAAAGGTGTGAGCCTGAAGGCAAAAGTGTGGGTTCTCAGCCTGGTTCCTGTAGAGGCTTTGGTGTAAAATCCAGGAGAGGTGGGATGGATAGATAGGATGCGAGAGTTGAGGATTGCTAAAAGCCACAGAGGCCATTATGCTCTTTGGTGGAAACATACAATGTCTCAAGCAGGAAGGGGAGAATGGTTGACAAAGCTTGGTCCCATCAGAGCTCTGATGGTCTTGGGCGAGTGTGAGCAGTGACATGGGCGTGGGGCCCCCAGCAGAGGTGCACTGTGGACTCCACGCCGAATGAGGTCCTGTGGTGGCGTGGATCATCTGAGGTGCCTGGGATTTTGGAGAGCAGCTAACAGGGTCTGGGTGGAGGAGCGGCAGAGAGAGGGCAGGGCAGGGCCCATACACAGAGCGCTGCAAGGTGCGGGCGCGGTGGAGTGAGCTTCACCAGAGGCCCTGATCTTCCCTGCAGGATGTGGACCGTGCCTACATGAACAAGCTGGAGCTGCAGGCCAAGCTGAGACAGGACCTGGGGTTCACGAAAATCCTCTTTGACGCAGTAAGGAGACTGCTCCTGGATGGACCCTTGCTTCCTACCCTTCCCCTCAAAGGAAGTCCTTCCCCATTGGGGAAAAGATGTTGTGGGTGGGGTTTATGGATGGCTGACTTCAACTTGCTGTTGTCCAGGCCACTGAGAGCTTCTATGGTGTAGGTCTTGGAGGAGAGGAACTTTCTCCTCTGATGTCATAGGAAGTAAAGCTCCACCAGGACAACTTCTCCGCACTCCAGCTCCCCTTAGGAAGAGACCCACCCTGTTTCCATCCCTACGTGTCCAATACACTTCAAAATATAACACGCTTCCCCCTTCCCTGCCCAAGTGCACACACATGACTCCTGCAAAAGGAAGTACAATTTAAGGCATTTGCCGTCGACTGGCTTCTTTCTGGGGGCACTTATCAAAACTGCATATATGGTGAAGGCTATTAATTAGGAGGCTCAGAAATGCAGACCCCTTCCCATAATTCTCAGCACAACCTGGCAGAAGCCTAGGAATAGTGGTGATATCGCTTTAAATCCCACCCAGGCCATGCTTAGTCTGAGAGTCTGTATTTCCCTGACACCGGGGAAGGGAATCCCTCCTCACTGCCTTTGGCTGTGGGCAGGGACTCCGTGGCCAGACCTGCCCTGTGTTGCAGGATCTGTCCCAGCTGCAACAGAATGTCACTGACACCAATGTTATCCTGTCCATGGACAACAGCTGCAAAATCCTAATTCTAATCCTAATCCTAATCTTAATTCTAAATCCTTGGCAAGAGCCCTAGGATGTAGAATCCCTTCATTTGATTGTCTGGGTGGGGCTGGGGCTTTGCTGAACTGGGCAGGCATGAGGTGATGGGGTAAAGCCCCATACCCAGGGGTGGAGAGTCCTGTCCGGGCAGTCTGGGAACTGTCCAGAGATAAGGGGGGCTCATTACTCAGGAGAGGAGAGGAAAAGCTTCACCTGGCTTTAGAAGCTCTTAATGAGCCCAAAATCTTGAGCCCCCCTCCCACCCCACCCATGGATGTGATTCCCAGTATTGCTGGAGGGGTTTTCTCTTAGGAGGACCACTCTTCGTACACAATTTCTAGAGACAAAGTTCTCCTACCAACCTCTTTTTTTTTTTTTTTAACATCATTATTGGAGTATAATTGCTTTACAATGGGGTGTTAGTTTCTGCTGTATAACAAAGTGAATCAGCTATACATATACATATATCCTCATATCTCCTCCCTCTTGCGTCTCCCTCCCACCCTCCCTATCCCACCCCTCTAGGTGGTCGCAAAGCCCCGAGCTGATCTCCCTGTGTTATGCAGCTGCTTCCCACTATCTATTTTACATTTGGTAGTGTATATATGTCCATGCCACTCTCTCACTTCGTCCCAGCTTACCTTTCCCCCTCCCAATGTCCTCAAGTTCATTCTCTATGTCTGCGTCTTTATTCCTGTCCTGTCCCTAGGTTCTTCAGAACCATTTTTTTTTTTAGATTCCATATATATGTGTTAGCATATGGTATTTGCTTTTCTCTTTCTGACTTACTTCACTCTGTATGACAGACTCTAGGTCCATCCACCTCAGTACAAAAAACTCAATTTCGTTTCTTTTTATGGCTGAGTAATATTCCATTGTATATAGGTGCCACATCTTCTTTATCCATTCAGCCAATGACCACATACAGTTTTTGAAATATTTTCTCTCCAAACCAATTAGCTGGAGTCAGTGACACCCTCTGTCCCCTGGGGAAGAGTGTGCATTGTCTAGGTTTGTGCTTCCAGCCACGCCCCCATTCCCTGCCCCTTCTTGCATTGCCCTTTTGGTGGTCCTTTTCCCAAAGGGTATTCTGTTGAGGACCCCATGTCTAAGCCTGTGCCTTTCCCCTGGCAGAACCCCCAGGGAAACATGTTTCTGTGTATATAACCCTCTTGCTGGCTCTGCATCTGAAGTGCTGTGGACTTGGTGTCTGCACAATAAACCTCATTTGCATTTCATAGCATGTGATGTGTGTTTAATGTCAAGCCTTGGCAGAAGTGGGTAGCCAGGAGCTATTACTCATTGCTATCTGACTTAAGACACCAGAGAATGGAGAGCTTTGGAAATGATAAAAGGGGGGCTTCCTGGAGGAGGAACAGGCCACCCTGAGGCAGTGTGGCCTGGAGAAGCCAAAGGTGTTTTCTTCTGGAAGTCTTTAAGAGCAGAGACCAGGAGGTGCTAGCTCTGGAGTCAAGGGATGCATGCGGTGTTCTCAGAAAGTATTTGCCAGACCTGGGGACTGTGCTATTGCCAGGAGGTCAATAGGGGGATATGTGGAAAATTCTGTTTCCCAGAAAAGCCCCTTTTCTTAGGCATTTTCCCGCAGACTCCCCTCCCTTTCTGACAGGAGCTCTGATTTGAGGCTCCTTCTCCACCAGGTGAATCAGCCGAGGCCCCTGAGCTCCCAGACCAGGCTGTCTGCAGCTCTGAGCTGTCTTACAATCCTCTTTCCTCCCCTTTACCACACTCTTTCTTCCCTGTCCACTCAAAGGAGGGTCATTAGACAGCTTGCCTCCTCCAGGAGTCCCTCTTGAATGGAACACTTGTGCTTCTTCTACTTGCTGTGATGTGGGGAAGGCCTTGCACAGGAGTTGGGAAATTTCAGTGCTGATCTCATCTTAGGGGTAATTGTTGGACACTGGACTAGTCATTTCTCCTCTCAAGGCTCGATTTCTGCACCCAGTAAGGAGATGGAATGAGATCATCTCTACATATCCCTCCAGCTCTGATAAAAAGAGCCCTGTCTGTGCTGCTAGGTTGGCTAGGCTCGTTTGTGAAGCCTCCCGACCTAATGGGGGATTTGGGACACTGTCAGGAAAGAGGATTAGAGGCACCGTGTGTGGATGGGTGTGAGCACCTGAAGCTCTGTGTTGCTTTCATCTTATTTCATTTTAGTTCAGTGATTGTCTGTTGCACAGTGACTGTGGGTTAGGTACTGCACTTGGCTATTTTGGGGTGCCGACACTTACAAAAGACTGCATCTTGCAGGGAGCTTACAGTCCAATTAGGGAGTGGATGAGAAATTTACAAATAGCTACTAAGACAAGGCAACATGTAATTAAGAGCTACTCTGAAAAAAAAAAAAAAAAAAAAGAGCTACTCTGGGAGTAGAGGTGATGTATTAAAATCACCTGGGGAGCTCATTCAAAATGCACATTCCTGGTTCCAATATCCCCCTCTGCCCCGAGTTTTCACTAAAGAAGATTGGAGTGGAGCCTGGAAAAATGCACAAGCTTCTGGGTGATTCTGGTGTTGGTGATGCAGGGACTCTGCTTTAAAAATCACCCAGGGAGGCAAAGGGAGCAGACTCTGCTGTGGGTTCAGTTTTTGGCACCTTAAAATTTGGTGGGCACACAATAAAAAAACTGATGATCAGATGGAAGAATGCGTGACCTTGGACAAGTTATTTAGCAATTCTGAGCCTTGATTTACTCATTTGTAAAGAAGTAGTGATAATACTTCCTTCACAGGGTTTCTGGAAATGTTATATATGATAATAAATGATGAATGTTTATTATATAGGACCCGTGCCATCATAAGCATGCAGTACTGTTGGCCACTTATTTTTATTACTACTGCTGCTGCTGCTACTACTACTACTACTACTACTACTACTACCACCATTTACCAGAGTTATAAACAGTACTGTGGGACTGGGGAAGGCTTCATGGATGAGATGATTTTACATCCCTGCACTGAAGGATATGTGGGATTAATTAAGAAATAAAAACAATTTTATATAAACTTTTCCAGAAGATAGGAGAGGAAGGGATATTTTGCATCTTGTTTTATGAGGCCAGCATTACCCTGATACCAAAACCAGACAAAGATATTATGAGAAAAGAAAACAAAGACAAAATCCTTCATGAATATAGATTCAAAAATTCTAAACAAAATGCAAGCATACTGAATCCAAAAATTATAAAAAGGATAATACATCATGACTAGGTGAGATTTATCCAGAAATGAAAGGCTGGTTTAACATTCACTGAATCAATGATTGTATTCACCATATTGGCATATTGTAGATGAAAAAAAATATAGTCATCTCAATAGATAAAAAAAAATTTTTTTGGACAAAATTCAACATCCATTCATGATTAAAAAACTCTCAACAAACTAGGGCTAAAGGGAACTACCTAGCCTGATTAAGAACATCTACAAAAACCTACAGCTAACATACTTAATGGTGAAAACCTTAATGCTTTTCCCTTAAGACTGGAAACAGGCAAGGATATCTGTTGTTACTACTCTTATTTGGCATCATACTAGAATTCTTAAACAGTGTAATAATGCAGGGAAAAGAAATAAAAACATACAGATTGAAAGGAGGAAATAAAACTGACTTTATTCATGTGTGATGTGATTGTCTACACATCACATATGAACAATTGGAAACTGAAATTAATAAGGCTGTATCATTTACAGTAGCACCAAGAAAGCATAACGTACTTTAGATATACAGGTAAAAAATGTATGCATCATCTGTATGCTCAAAACTAAAAAATAGTGATGAAAAAAATCAAAGAAGACCTAAACAGATGGAGAGATACACCATGTTCATGGATTGGAAGACTCATATAATTGGCCCTCCATATCCTCAGCTTCCACATTTGTGGTTTGTTGAATCCACAAATGTGGAACCTGAAGGCACAGAGGGCTTACTGTAAGGAACTTGAGCATCCTCAGATTTTGGTATCCCCTGCTGACCTGGAAGCAATCCTCTGTGGATACAGAGGGACGACTGTATTGTTAGGATGTTAATTCTTCCCAAATTAATCTATATGTTTGATGAAATCCCAATCAATATCACAGTAAGAATTTTTTTTGGTAGAAATTGATGAGATTATTGAAAAGGTACACAGAAATGCAAGGTACTTGAAGTAACCAAAAAATTTTTTTGAAAAAAAAATGTGGGAGGACTCAGACTACTTGATTTCAAGACTTTTTGTAGTAACCCATACAGTGTGGTGGTGGGTAAAGTATAGACATGTAGATCGATGACACAGAGTAGAGAGTCAGAAATAGACTATAAACATTCTTAAAAAAAACCAAACAAACCATGAAAGAATTCTTTGTGACCTTGGGTTAGGCAAAGATTTCTTAGCTACAACACCAAGATCATGAGCTGTAAGAGCAAATGAAGTTTAAAAAATTAAACTTCATCAAGATTAAAAACTTTTCTGTGAAAGACACTGTAAAAAGAATTTTTAAAAAAAGAAGCCACGGTCTGGGAGAAAATATTTGCAAAACACATATCTGATAAACAACTTGTAGCTAGAATATATAAAGAATTCTCAAAACTCAGTAATAAGGAAAAAAACCAAATTAATGAAAATGGGCAAAAGATTTGAAAACACTTCTTCAGAGAAGAGACAGAGATGGTAAATAAGCACATGAAAAGATGCTCAACAGCATAAGTCGTTAGGGAAATGCAAATTGAAGGCACAGCAGCGAGATACCACTTCAACTATTAGAAGCAAGCAAGCAAACAAACAATATCAAGTGCTGGAGAGGATGTGGAGCAACTGGAACTCACACATCGCTGTTGGAAATGCATATTGTACAGATACTTTTGAAAACAATTTGGCATGTTGTTATGAAGTTCAGTATACACTTATCAGAGGACCTAGAACATCCACTCCTAGGCAAAGTGACTGTATGGCTTTTCATTTCAACCAACAATGTATGAGAGTTTTGGTTGCTCCACCTTCTCTCCAACAATGGGAATTGTCAGTCTTTGTCATTCTAATGGCTGTTTTTGCTATCTCATTGTCATTTTAGTAACATTTCTCTGATGGCTAGTGATGGTCAACATCTTTTCTTGTGAGTATTGGCCATTTGTACATCTTTTGGGAAGGGTCTGTTCAGATCTTGTGCAGATTTTTATTGGGCAGCTTGACCTATTCTTGAATTGCAGGAGTTCTTTATGTATTTTGGATAACAGTCCTTTGTCAAATATATGCCTTGTGAATATTTTCTCCCAGTGTGTGGCTTATCTTTACTTTTTTTAATGACATCTTACAAAGAGCAAAAGTTTTTAATGTTGATGAATTCTAATTGATCAATATTTTAAAATATTTTGGGCTTTTGGTGTCCTAAGAAATCTTTGTCTACCTAATGGTCACAAATATTTTCTGTTGAGTGAAAGCCTAAGAAGGAAGAGAAAAAAATAGAGAGGGTTGCACAGTCATGTTCTGCCTCTTCCTGGGAACCCACAGTCTCTCTTCTTGTCATTTTGTCATAGTTAATCTCTTCAGCCTGACCTGGCCTCTTACCTTTGTCTCACTCTTACCCTTTTAGTTTTCTGTGACCCACCTCAGACCCTCTCTTTCCCAACCCTCATGTCTAGTGGAGCCAGGCTGGTCTAGTGAGGTCCCCCAGTGTCTCTGTAAAGACCACCCTCTGTCTCTGCTCCCTTCTTCCTCCAAAGCCTGCTCAAAATTCACCACCTCCCAACAGGGCTTCCAATCCAAGTCTCCTCAGTATTTAAGGATTCAATATCTGATTCAATTAAACATTTATGCATTGAGTCTGGAATTAGTCAGCCTTGGTTCAAATCCTGCCTTAACTAGTTGGATCCTACTTAACTAGTTGGATCATTTGGGCAAAGTACTTAATCTTTTGCATCTTAGTTTCCATTTCTAAAAAATGAAGATAATAAGAATATCTACCACATAGTGCTGTTGTGAGGATTAAATGAGATTGCTACTAGGAAAAGATGGAGGCTCCTTGGTTAAGTAGCAAGGGAAGGTGTCATTATCACCCCATTTGACAGGTAACCAAATTGAGATTGAAAAACCCACGGCCATAAAACTAAGAAGTATTGGAGCTGGAATGAAAAATCAAGGCTCTGATCTTGCATCCCACATCATTTCCACTCTCAGTGATCAGATTAGGGGTGTTCATGTAGTGGGTGGGGCCTGCAACTGAGGCTTGCCTGAGCAGGGAGGGTACAGGATTATTGGGTGGGGGAGATATCTCGGCTTCTTGGCCTGAGTCCAGAGAAGGAGACCAACTAAGAGAGGTGACTGAGCCCTGCCAGTGCACGTGTGTGGAGGTATGTGGAGTGACTCCTGCAAGGCCTGTAGCTTCAGGGGAAGGAGGAGGAGTAAGGGTTCAAGATGGGACCACTAGGCAGTGTGATAACCTGCATTGCCCTGGCCTGGGTGAAAAGTAGTGAGAGGAGCCCAAGTCCAGAATATGCCCTCAGGCAGCTGCCCTCATGGTTACAGAGTGATGGAAAGAAAGGATCAGGGTCCTTGATCTGCCTGAGTGTTTTCTAAAGGAAGGGCTGCTTCACTTCCCTGCAGAGGAGTTTGGTGCCTTACAGGGCTTGGTTGCTTCTATTATAAAAGTAATACCTGCTCATTATTTCAAACGTGGAAAAATAGAAAGATGAAAAATTTAAAAATCAACAATTACATAAATATCATTATATATATAATATTTGGAACATATTTTTCTAAAGTAACTTTAGTAAGTTTAAAAAATATATATATATATATACATACAGCTATGCTCATACTATATCTCTAATCTTACTCCAGGCCTTCTTCTTTTTTTTTTTTAACATTTTTATTTTTTCTTTATTGTTTTGGCTGCATTGGGTCTTCATTGCCGTGCACGGGCTTCTCATCGCGGTGGCTTCTCTTGTTGTGGAGCATGGGCTCTAGGCGCACGGGCTTCAGTAGTTGTGGCTCCTGGGCTCTAGAGCACAGGCTCAGTAGTTGTGGCCCATGGGCTT
This sequence comes from Balaenoptera musculus, assembly GCF_009873245.2. Classification (NCBI taxonomy): domain Eukaryota; kingdom Metazoa; phylum Chordata; class Mammalia; order Artiodactyla; family Balaenopteridae; genus Balaenoptera; species Balaenoptera musculus. The sequence goes on along the minus strand of NC_045794.1, from coordinate 42,422,173 downwards.
AGTTGCTCCAAGGCATGTGGGATCTTCCGGGGCTAGGGCTCGAACCCGTGTCCCTTGCACTGGCAGGTGGATTCTGAACCACTGTGCCACCAGGGAAGTCCTAGGCACTCTTCCTGACATCGGTACAAAAAGGTGGCCAAGACCTTTGTCTACTGGGAAAGTGGGCAAGCGACCATGTGATCGGAGTATAGTGAAGTAAGTGCAGTCTCGGGGAAGTGCATGTCAGGAGCAAGGTGCCAAACTAGGAGCATGGGGAGACCTCTTTGATGTTGAGCCCTGGAAGCTGAAAGCTAAAGATGAGTTAGCCAGGGGGAGGGGAGTGTTATACATAGAGGTACTGTATCCCCTGTGACTGGAGCCAAGCACGCAGTCGGAGGTCAATAAATACAGGCTGATAAATGAAAAGGAGGTTGACAAGAGCTTGGCTATTTGGGCTTTTTCAAGGAAGTGAGGTCTGGTGGAACTTGGAGGGAGAAGTGGTGGGAGACGTGGGTGAGGCCAGATCCTGAGATGAGAGGCTTTCTGGGTAGATTGATTGACTTGTTCTGTTTTCCTGGGATATTCCTGGTTTTAATGCCGAAAACTTCCAGGTCCTGAGAGCCCACTCAGTCCCAAAAAGATTTGGACTCCATTGTGCAGTTTAAGCAGTGGAGTGTTATAGGGACGAGAGTGCTTGTCTAGCAGACAGAGTGCGCCCAAGCCTGTTGCTTGTCCCCCCATATCTTTTCTCCTCTTCTTCTACAGAAACAGATATTGTGGATGAGCACATGGCCACCCACCTAAAGACGACATTTCCAAGCCTCCTTTGCAAATAACTGTGGCCATGAAACAGCTCTGGACAATGGAATGTGAGCAGAAATCATATGCTCCTGATTGTGCCCTTAAAAGGCAGAGCCCGGGGCTTCCCTGGTGGCGCAGTGGTTAAGAATCCGCCTGCCAAGGCAGGGGACACGGGTTCGATCCCTCGTCCGGGAAGATCCCACACGCCGCGGAGCAACTAAGCCCATGCGCCACAACTACTGAGCCTGTGCTCTAGAGCCCGCAAGCCACAACTACTGATGCCCGCGCGCCTAGAGCCCGTGCTCCTCAACAAGGGAAGCCACCGCAATGAGAAGCCCGCGCACCACAACAAAGAGTAGCCCCCGCTCACCACAACTAGAGAAAGCCGGCGCACAGCAACTGAAGACCCAACACAGCCAAAAATAAATTAAAAAAAAAAAAAAAAAAGGACTAGAGTATGGAAAACTCCAAATCTTAAAAAAAAAAAAAAAAAAAGCTTCCCTTTGAAAGACAGTTCTATGTAAGTTTCTCCTGTTTCAATTTAAATCCTTCTCTAACTTTTCTATTCTCAGTGGCCAGAACTAATAAACTCTTTTTTGGGCTTATAGGGGAAAAAAAAAAAAAAAAAACTGGCTAAAATCGTGAGGCAGAGGGAGAAATCTCATGAAATAATGTAAAGCACAATCTTGAGTTTCTCGAAGGGCCTGCTGGTCACCCAGCTACACTGACACTGGCCCTCCCCTCTCCAGAGAGAATGGACTATAGCGTCTCCTCTTAGGCAGCACAGAGAGCCCACTCTCTTCCCCCCACCAGGACACCCCAGACTCCTCTATGTATTCATCTGTGGCTGGCACCATCTCCATCTCACAGATGTCTCCACAGCCTTGTTCCCTGTGAGGTAAACACCTTGGCTGTTCTTATGCTCTGTGATTGGTTCAGTGGAGGCTGTGTCAGTCATTTACCCCCAGGCACCATGTGGCCAGCCCATTAGGGTCCCAAGGGAAGTCCAGGCTCCACGGAAGGACAGAAGGCACAGCATGAGCCTCATCTTGAGCTCCAGTGTGTTTCACATTTGTCCTGAATGTCCCTGGTACCAAGGCCTAGGCTGAGCCCCAGGGGGGAGCAGAGAGGGAAGGGTTAATCCAGAGCGACCTGTCAATCTGATGGAGGAATGGGACAGAGTCCCAGGACTCAAACAGGCTGAGATATAAGAGTGATGAAATAGAACCCCATCTGGATGCCAGAGGAGCAGGAAGGGCCTGTTTCTAAGGGAAGAGAAGAATTGAAGGCAACTTAAGTTGGAGAAAAGGAAACTGGGTTAGATCGAAGAAAGATGCCCCTGAGCTTATGTGGAATCAGGTTCTAAAATCGAGTTCTTCATTTCAGAAAGGAAGAGTCTTCCTTGGCCTTTCTTGACCTGTTGCTGATAGTCCGTCACATTTTGATCCAGAATCAGACTCCAGGGCAGCAAACGTCCTGACCACAGGTTCCTTGATTGGACAAATGATCCTCTTCTGCTATTAAAAAAACAAAACAGGACAAAACATAAAACCCAAACAAACCAAAAACCCCCCAAAACAAAACAACAGCAACAAAAACAACCCAAAAACCTCAGGAAAGACAATCTTCCTAAATCTTTCCTGTGCCATCTCCCCAGGCCACCTTCTTCCCACTATCCTAGCTAGTAGCTCCCCAACTCTTGTTCTAGAAATGCTTTTCTTGAGAAAGCTTTTAGCTGTGGCCCAAAATCACCTGCCAGCACTTGTGACCAGAGCTCTCACTGGCGTTATCTGTTACTGTGTCTGGTCTCCCAGACTGAGAAGTCCCTGCAAATGGACCAGAAATTTCTGCCCTTGAAACTTCCAGTGCAGGCCAGAGCCAGCTTCATCCAGAGGCCTGGGCAAGCAGCAGGGGACAGGCTAAGGATGATTCTCTGGAATATTCTTGACCCTGTTCATGTCCTTCTGAAGCAGAACCAGCCTGGACATCTGCTCCCTCTTACCACGCCCCCTCCCCTACCCAGAGAGGCCAGACCTACTGAAAGCTTCCACTGGAGATCTTGGCAGTGATAGCCCCAGTGACTGCAGGGCAGCAAGGGGAGATAAAGTAGCCAAATTACTATAATGCAGGAGGCAAGCAAAGCAAATGCAGGGTTCTGGGCCATTTTATAGGGGATTCATGGGGAGTTCAGGGAGGAAGAGACAAAAATCTCAGAGAGGAGATGGTAATTTCCTAAATGGAGAACCAAGAGGCCCCATGTGGCCTAAAAGATGTTCCCACCTACAAATTAAGCGGACCCTGGAGGCCCGCGCTCCGGCTATTCAGGGGCTGGGCGGGGAAGGAAAGCCCGGCTGCTCTGCGCCGTCTCCCGTCTCCCGCGCCGCCCAGCAGCCTGTGACCTCGACCTCCCAGCCATGAGCCGCCAGCTGCACCTCTACCCCGGCAGGGAGCGCCTGGCCTTCAGCGGCCGTCATTCCGGGCCGGGTCAGCAGCTCCGCCTCGTTCCGAGCCGGCGTCAAGGGCGCGGCCGCCTTCGGCAGCAGGGGCCTCTTCAACCCCGGGGGCGGCCGGCGCCTGGCCCTGGGCACCGCGGTCGGGCGGGCTCCGTGCTGGGTCCCTGCTCGGTCACCGGCGGCGGCCGCCTGGGCGGCTTCGTGGGCACCGTCTTCGGCAGCGCCGGGCTGGGGCCCGCGTGTCTGTCCGTGTGCCCGCCCGGCGGCATCCCTCAGGTCGCCGTCAGTAAGAGCCTCCTGGCCCCCCTCAACGTGGAGCTGGACCTCGACATCCAGAAGGTGCGCGCCCAGGAGCGGGAGCAGATCAAGGTGCTGAACAAGTTCACCTCCTTCATCGACAAGGTGGGTCCTGGTCTGCCTGTCCCTGCCTTGGTGACCAATGTACTCTGCCACTGCCACTGGCGTGGAAACTTGGGCGAGTTAGTTATCCTCACTGAGCTTCCCTTTCCTCTCTGTAAAATGGGCACAAGAGTAGCTTTAACCCCATAGGGTTGTAATGAGGATGAATCAGATGTTTCTATGGTGCTTAGAACTGGGCCTGGCGCACACACCCCGTAAAGGGGAGCTTCATTCTTACTTTGCAGGAAAAGACCCTGGGAAGGGAGGGGGTGTGTCAGGGACAGGAGATGTGTGGAATGGGCCCTCTGAGGGCTCTCAATATCAGACGGAGAGACAGAGACGCAATTCCAGGACAGGGGGTGTCCCGGGATAGGATGCTTGGTGGATGGGAAAGACTTGGAAGGTAGGAAGTGGGATAAAGGTGTAAGCCAGGAAGGTTTCTAGAGGTGAGAGGAAAGGGCCAGAGCATTGAAGGGTGGGGCTGAGGGGAGAAGATTTGGAAGGAGGGCATGCCAAATTATGTGTGCGCATTGTGCAGGTGTGTGTGTGCCCAGAAATTGGGGCAACACGGAAGATGGCTCTGGAGATTCATAGGCAGTGACCCCAGTGAATGGGAGCAGACAAAGAATGGGCTTCTTTTGTCTCCGTCTGGAAAGGTCTAGACCATGAGAAACAGGGGACATAATACTAATAACAGCTGACGTTCCTCAGTGCCTGGTGTTGTCCCAAGTGGTTCTTATTTATCAACGCACCATTCATGATTCGATGATCATTCTGCCTTGCAGATGAAGAACTAAGATAGAGGGAGGCTAAGAAATGTGCCCAGGTTAATAGACAGACAACAGTAGCCTGTGTCCCTCACCACTGTGTTCAGTAACAGGAGTGAGGTAGTTGGAGGAGAGAGGGCAGGAGTGGAAGAAACAGCTAAGGAGATTGGTGAGAAGAGGAATGCTGGTGAGTAGCAGATGGCCTGAAGTTATTTAGTACAAAAAAGTGAAATCTTCTGTCAAGTATGAAGGAAACTTGTAAAGATGTGGTAATCTGCTTCGAAAACCAAAGAAACAAACTGAGAGCAATTTAGGCTGCACAAAAGAAAGAACATGCGAACCACCAGAGTGACTTTCCAGTGCCATTCCCCAGTCACTGTTTCTCCCTGCTTCTCATTTCCCTTCACTCCAAAAACACCAGCATTTATAGCAAAAGAAGCTGCCTCAAACCATGGTAAGTCATGGTGGCAGATGATAGCATTGTTTACGCCCCCTTCCTGATTTCGTTTAAGGCTGGATCTTATTCCTTGTCTTACAGACAAGATGGGCATGTACTCCTGGCTGAATCTACTCTCTGATGAACCTTGCTCTTTCCTGATCCCCACTCCAGGATGATGACATCTGATTTCTGGGGCCCTGTCCCCACTCTTGAGAGGCAAGAGCATTGGGGGGGGGGGGCTATGACCACCTTTGGGTTCCAGGTGCGGATCCTGGAGCAGCAGAACCAGGTGCTGGGGACCAAGTGGGAGCTCCTGCAGCAGCTGGACCCGAACAACTGCAAGAACAGCCTGGAGCCCATCCTCGAGGGCTGCACCAGCAACCTGTGCAAGCAGCTGGAGACGCTGTCTGGGGACCGGCTGAGTCTGGACTTGGGGCTGAGGAACGTGCAGGATTTGGTGGAGGACTACAAAAAGAGGTGAGCGGAGAGGCAGAGAAACACCACCGGAGGGTCTTGATTACAGATGAGGTTGTGATTTGGAGCCAGCATTTTTGCCTTCTTGGATGCTTTGCTGATACCATTGCTACTTCCTTTCCCATTAGGGAGGGAGAGAGATCCAGACAGGATGAGACTTAGGAAGAGAAAAGATCTACCCAAAATGGCGCTCCAAGTTGCCTAGGAAATGGTGTGCTCAATTTTTAACATTGGAAATGAAGGAATGGGGGGGAAGAGAATTGTCTCAAAACCAGATGGACAGCCCAAATAGCTTTGTAGGTCTTCCTGAGTGTGGTTTTCCATGGGAGTTCCCAGGACATGAGACATCCTTCCAATCCCAGAACCAATCTTAAAGCTAAGCAAAAATGAGTTTCTAAAAGTTTTTTTTTTCATGATGAGGCATCTCCATGCTGCTGAGTCCCACCATTAAAGAGAACAATTGAGGGTGTGCTTGGAACCAAAGGTTGTTTCTCCCTCCAAGGTGAGCCAGTGAGGAGAGAGCGATGCATCTAGGCTCAGTGTAACCTGATATTTTGGTGGTTTACTTCCAGGTGCCGGGATTTCTAGGGATAGACGATTTCTTCCATAATGGGCTGGAGACGGTCAGAACTGAGCTCTTTTTCTTGGTCCACATTCGATCTGCCTGTCCATCTCTATTCTGAAGTCCCCCAAAGCGGGACTCTGGCCTGAGCCCAGTATGGAGACCCTGAGGAAGGAGGTGATGTGGTCCCGGACTTCTGAAAGCACACAGATTGTGGGGACAGGCTTAAAGAACACCTCCAGAGAGCTCCCACTTTTTACATATGTGCACATACTCAAACACAATTTCCAAAACTTTAGCTCATTCAATTTATAGAAAACATCTACCATCTAGCTTAATTGGAAAAGCTAGCTTTCATTGTCAAACCAGAGAAATAAGAGTTGCTTTATCAGAAAAAGTCTGGCTTCATATCTAAATTCAAATAGAAGTATAAACATGCACTTTGGGGACTGTTTTAAAATCCACTCAGCAATAAACTAAGGATGACATCTTGTACAGTAGGTTATTGAAAACATTGAAGATTAAAGTGATATAGATTTAACATAATTAAAACATCTATTTATGTTCTAAAACAGGATAAATCAATGTGTAACTTGTCATGGTTTAACTTTTAATTATGCATGGTAATGTATTTTTAAAATTATAAGTTATTTATAAAGTCAGTAGTAATATAAAATACATTGTTTTCTTTGTAAATGTTGTATGTGTGTATTGAATGCTGGTGTTTGGTTTCTAGGAGTCAATAATGAAAAGTTATTTATAATGTATGAATGTCATTAATTTTGATAGCCATTATGATCAAACTTTTTCTATGTATTTTATGAAACAGAAAGATATAAACTGCTAAAAGCTAACTGGTCTACAATCAGCATATACTATTATTTCTGTTAATAAGATGAATATGATGTGATAATGTAAGATAATATGAGATGAAACTGATTGTAATAGAAACAATTATTTCATAGCATAATTTGATAGAAAGAAGTTTTCAATTATCTTTTGAATAACACCCATAGAATCTGAGATAAATCATATAGACTAGTTTCTGTGTTTTACCCAGTGTAACTAGAAAAATCTGGCAGTCTCAGAAAATGTTCCACTGTTTAAATGTTTTAAATAACCCATTTCACTAACCTGTACTTCTTCAGCCATCCAACAAAGCTTTTTATTTTTCTTGGCATCCAGTGACATGCCTTAGGAAGGAGTAAAAAGTGGAAAAGAACTGCTCATGTTAAAGTATATGAAAAAAAAGCCATTTTCTAGCATAAATTATTTCTCTCCAATGCTCTATTTTGTTTGCAGTCACAAATGTCCTGGAATATGTTCTTTTTTAAAAATTCTTTTATTATTCTTTTTTAACAAATGGCTCCAGGGATAGGGGACAAGGGGAGGGGGAGGAGGGCAAGTGAGACCCCAGCCCCACAAACCTTCCCCACCTACCCCTTATAAATTTATAATCTATATTCAAGCCCTGGGGGTGAGGGGCATGTAATATGTTCTTCGATAATAGTAAGGGATGGAATAGTGAGGTCTTTAAGTGAAATGATCAATATTCTTACCCTTCCAAGCTACAATATGTGTATTAAGAATATCCCATTCCCATCCAAACACCCTATTTCCAAGACCTTGCTTCACTTGTATAAGAAACAGGCATAATATACAGCACAAAGGTGGGGATAGTGTTTCGTTTGGTTCCTGGGAGGTTTTGCACGGGGCTAAGGCATGTACTAAGGTGCCAGCTGGCAGAGCGGGGACGGTGTCTTTCTGTTGTCACAAGGGAGGTGGGACAGCGGAACCTGCCCGACGCCTCCGCCTCCATCACAGGTGCACTCCCCGGCAGATACATTTTAGAGTAGCCTGCCTGTGAAAGAAGGAGCTGGACATCGATTCCTTTAAACCTGTTCTTGTCATATCCCCTTTAGGAAGGCTCTACGTGCCCTGGGGGTACATGAAGCCCAGGTTGTGGACCAATGCCCTGCAGCTTCTGGCACAGAGGTGATAGCTAACTGCTCAGTGAGCATTTGCAGAATGGACCTATCCCAATGGTGATGCTGTCTCCTTTCTCTTGCCCCACGCAGGTACGAGGTGGAGATTAACAGACGCCCAGCTGCTGAGAATGAGTTTGTGGTGCTCAAGAAGGTAAGGAGGGCAGGGAGGGCTGGAAGAAGCCTAGGGGCTCCCTGAGCACCTGGCACAGTGATGTTTACAGGCTGAGGAAAGGGCCCTTTTGGGTCACTTAGTCTCTAGTACAGAGGCAGCTGGGATTCTAATTTCCCGCTCTTCTCTCCAAGTCCCTTGCCTGGGATGTGTGCTGCTCCCAGAACCTGCCAGCTTTAAACCCAGGTGCAGCCGTGGCCCTGCACATTGGTTGGTTTGCTCTCAGGGACTGGGCCTCCCTGTGAAGCATGGGGTGAGGGGAGAGAGCAGGGAACCTGGGGCTCCTTGTGGCAAGAGGGAGGGTAAGGGGAGGCAGCTGGCCCCTCTCTGTGTTCCCCAGGGTGTGAACGCTGCCTGCATGAACAAGGTCGAGCTCCAGGCCAAGGTGGACTCCTTGACAGATGATATCAAGTCCTTCAAGTGCCTCTATGAAGGGGTAAGGACCCTGCTGACCTCTTTCGTGTGGTCTGCTCCTCTTACGAGTGGCTCTGGCCCTTGGCCTGGATGGTTTCATGGACCAAAGGTTGGCAGAAAGGCCTTTGGACTCAGTGCAGCTGACATTTGCTGAGGCCCTACTATGTGCTGAGCAGTGAGGTAGGCTTTGAGGAGACCATGATGGAGGAGAAGCGATTCCTGTCCTCCAGGAATCCACAGTCTGGCAGGGAAAAAGCATGTACGTGAGCTTTGGGAGAGCAGAGGAGGAAAGGGTGAATTCTGCCTGAGCTGTCGGTGAAGGTTCCTGGAGAAAGATGAGCAAGATTTCCTCGGGCGCCGGGAAGGGCACGATGCTTCAGCCTGAAAGAGCAGAACGAGGGACGATCCGGAGGCCCAAGCTGTGCTAACGCATGAGGGGCCCAGAGAAGGGGGGTCGTCCATGAGTCCTTAGAGGACACTGAGTGCCATGTAAGGAGTTCAGACTGATTCCACGGGTGAAGGGTGGCCCTTGGTGCGGAGAATGGAATAGGGTGGGAGCAGTCCTGCGTGTATGATAGAACGGGCAGTCCCACGCTGGCGCTGAAAGCTCCACGCGTTCATCTCATGCCCACAGGCACTGGCACTGCAGGACTCCGCTGAAGGCCGAGCTCAAATGCCGAGGAGGGGCAGGAAGGGGCAGCGGGGGATTTACCAGGGAGGATCAAGAGAAGGGCCCCCCTCATGGGAAGCCTTTAACTAACTCCCCTCCCCTAAGTGTCCTCCAGGAGATCCCTCAGGTCCAGTCCCACATCAGTGACGTGTCCGTCATCCTGTCCATAGACAGCAACCGGGACCTGGACACGGACAGCATCATCACCCAGGTCTGCGCCCAGGACGAGCTCATCGCCCTGGAGAGCAAGGGCGAGGCCGAGGCGCTGTACCAGACCAAGCTGAGCTGAGTGCCAGGTGTGCCGTGGCCCAGTGACCACAGCTGCCCCCCTGTCATCATGCATGCATGCGTGTATGTGTGTGTGTGTGTGCTTGTGTGTGTGTGCATGCGCGTGTATTGGGGCTGGGCAGAGGCTTCCTTAATCTTGGAGTTGGGCTTTTTGGAAATGCCTTCCTGTGGTCCAGAGAGATCAACCACAGTCTTGGCAGGTGTTGGGGATATGGTTTAGCCCTTCCCCTGCCATGGCCCTTGCTGAGAGCTGAGGCCACACTAGCCACAACCTCAATGAGATTCTGACACCATTTCTGTGCATAATCCACTACTTCAGCTTTTCTTCTGTTTCCAACTTTGTCAAAATGAGGACAGGGAATTTAAATTCCATCATGTCTCTCATGTTTGAGTATCCGAGGATCCTGTTGAACTGGGGCCGGGCCTTCCTATCCAGAAGGAAAGGGTTGTCTTTCTCCCCCTCCCTTTCCCCGCTTCCCTCCTTCTCTTGTGCCTGCACCGCTTGGATAATGAGAACGGTACGTGGTTCCCCTCCCCATTCCCGAACACCCTTAAGGGCTGAATTCTCAACTGTCCTGTGCTCCTCGTCTCTCGTCCCCCAACCTCAGATCCAGGAGCTGCAGGTCACAGCGGACCAGCATGGGGATGACCTCAAACTCACCAAGGCTGAGATCTCCCATCTCAACCGATGGATCCAGAGAATCCGATTGGAGATAGGGAACGTAGAGAAGCAGGTGGGTTCTATGAAAGGAGTCAGCTAACAGCACCTATTGGTTTGAGACCAATTTTGGTTTGGTGCAATCGGTACGAGACCAATTGTGAAAAAAGGGTAAAACAAGGTCCCTCTTTCGGGAGAGAACAGTCAGAATCCATATGGAAGGATGAAGCATCCCTCGCTGGGCATCACGCTGCCTAAGTGCTGTAGGGCTCCCAAGGGGCTCTGGCTGAATGAGGACCCGAGTGAGGCTTCCTGCAGGAGGTGGGATTACACTGGGATGGGAGGCAGAAGGGAGAGGGAAGGGGTCCGGTGAAGGAGCCCGCAGGAGCAGTGGATGTGAGGTGGGCATATGCGTGACCTGTGTGCTGGGATAAGAGGTGCCCTCCCTGAGCGGAAGGTCCATGATGGGTGGGTGGCAGAGAGCAGGACACCCCCGGGTAGGAAGGGGCGGCTTATGGGTGGTCTTCAAAGTTGGGCAATGGAGTTTAGACCCGATGCAGTGGGTGAGAGGGTTTGGAAATTTCACATGATGAATCCGTGCTGGAGGAAGGAGAGTCAGCAGTGGATTTTAGAAAAGAGTGGGGAAGGAAGACCCTCCCACACTAGACGTGGCCCAGGGCTCTGCTCTGTGTTTGCCCTTCCCTGTGGTTGTGCTGTGGGCACACTACACTGAGTGCTGCCCATAAGAGCGCTCCACGGGGCCACGCTTGTGATTCCAAAGCAAGCAAACCCACGCCACGAGTTTCCCAGAGTTTGTGAAGGTTGGTGCAAGGATTTAAGGTCTTAGCTTCCTGGGCAGGTCAAGTCCCCCATCTCCTTGTCCTCCCCTGCCCTGCACGTGCACGTACGCTCTCACACACACACACACACACACACACCCTCCTCGGTGCAGTAGGCTCATGGCGGTGGAAAGAAAAAAGATGGATTAATTAAGAACTTATGGTGTTTTTACTTAATCATGTTCTGCATAAAAGAACGAAAAACACAAGTTGTTTGAAGCTACCTTCAGTACCCAATTACAATATTTATCTGATTAAATCCTCCATGTTCACGGTTGGGTGAACTTATTACCAGAAAGTGACTTTTTGTGATGAAAAGGCCACCGTGCTTTGGAGGTCAGGGGAGATGTCCTCCTCAGGGAGCTGGCGGGGTCACCTCAATGCTTGGTCCCCAGGGCGGCTCCTCTTAAGGGCTCCTGCTTTCCTGCCCTTTTGGCTTCTCCACCAAAGAAGCCCACAGTTTCACATGCAGACTCTGCATTCAGTGGCTCCAGAATCCAGGTGCTAATTGTTTCAAAGGAACCAAAATTTCAGGTCCTCTTCTCAACTCACGCTGCATTCACAAGACCCAAGCTTCTGGAGTCCCCTAGGTCCACCTACAGGATCTCAGTCAGTGAAAAAGAACAGAGGACAGTTTGGTCAAATTCTAGTCTTACGTTTATTACCATCCCCCTAAATAATTAGGTCTCCACAGACCCAAGGATGGCGGATGCTTTTCCCTGGTTAGGCAGCTGGGTCCTAGGTGTTTCTACTGAGGCTGTGAATCACTCACCCAAAACACTGTGGGTGCTTGCACGGTTGGGGGCCTGCCTGGCAGAGGAGGGTGGTGCCAGCTGGATAACAGTCAAAAATTCCATCTGGCCTCAGGGCCAGCTGTTCTCCTTGGGGTGAAGCAAATTTGACTCCAGAAGAAGGGGACACACCAGAAAAAGAAGCCAGATACTTAGATCCCACCAAAGCCTTAGCCCAGTGACCGGAACACACACCCAAGACTAAAGGCTCAAGGATCACCCTCCCTCTGCCCAGCTTTCACGTGGATGCAGCGCTGAGCCCCATCTGCAGTTTGCTTCTGCAAGTAACACCTAACAGTGAATGTTTGTGAACATCTAAAACCTGTTAGTTATGCAAAAGTGTCATTTAAGGCTGTCGCCTGGTAGCATGATTCTCTGTGGAATTTTGGAGGCCAGATTCTCAGTGGGGTAGGTTTATTGGATAGACATTTTATTAATAGGAACTTAATTGGTCCCCAATTTTTTCATAATTTACGGTATCTCCCAAGACAACCTTTACACTGTGGGGCAGAATTAAGGCCAGTGACCGAGAGACTTTACAGGGTTGGCATTAGAATCTTACAGCCAGTGTTACAGACCAGGAGAGAGAGGGTGGGACCATGTGCGCAGGTGGCCACCTTCTCAGTGCCCTTCCCCTCCTCTCTCCCAAGGTAAGGACACTCCACCTTCACATGCCATGGCATGAGCTGGAGTGAACTGTGCCTGGAGTTGGGGGGAAGGACAGATTCGCCTCTGATGATGTCCAAAGATGGGGAAACCAGGAGGATCTCAAAGCATTTACTATCAGTCAGGACCAAATGAGGGGAGGTCTTCTGAGCAGGATCTCAGAGCTGCGCTCTGACCCAAAGCATTAAATCCATTTGCCCCTCGGTGCTCCAACCTGGAGATGGCCATTGCCAACGCTGAGCAGTGGGGTGACTGGGCCCTGAAGGACGCCCAGGCCAAGCTGGATGAGCTGGAGGCCGCCCTGCTCCAGTCCAAGCAGGAGCTGGCCCGGATGCTGCGAGAGTACCAGGAGCTGGCCCTGGATGAGCACAAAGCTGGCCCTGGACGTGGAGATTGCCACCTACTGCCAGCTGCTGGAGGGCGAGGAGTGCAGGTGAGGGGTGGATATCTTTTGTCTGGAGCATTATCTCTGTGCTTTAGTTAGAAGGTTGAAGGCAAACAGTTTGGTTTTGTTCAGGCCCTACTGAGGTGAAACTCTAAAAAGAATGGTCTTGACATGGTGCAGTAGACTCTGGACAGACCAGAGTTAGACAGCAAGAAGGACTGGATTGTAAACACCCCAAAGAGGTGATAGGGGAGGATTAGAGAAATTGAGAAAGAGAGCATCCCTGGCCCTTCATGATGCATTCTTAAGGTGGGGGGAGGGGACAAGATGGTCTCCAAGAGTCATCTAGGCTCAAGGTTGCTCTGGCAAAGCCTGAGGCCCAGTGAGGATGTGAGCTCACTCCTCTTACTTGTCTAAGACCAATGACATAACTGGCCAGAAGCGGGGGCACAATTATCCCACACATCAGATAATCCCAAAGCCACTTTGATGGAGAGCTTACTCCTTGCAGCAGATTTTGCATTTTAGTTCTCTGTTTTTGAGAGGTCCCACTAGGGTGTTTGGGAAGAAAGGAGGCTGGGATGGGGTGGAAGGTGGCATGTCTGAGAGGAGAGGCTGATTCAGAGAGGTGACTCCTTGGGTCAAAGGATAGATGGTTTATGGAGGGTTTATCTGCTTTTTTCTCCCTCTTCAGGATGTCTGGTGAATATCCAAATTCCGTGAGCATCGGTAAGTATCTGCAGGACCTGGTTCTGCCTTTGGTCACCTACCAGAAGTCTAAGTCCCTCTACTTCCATGACACCAAAGAAAATTCAGAATAACAGAATAACAGAGTGGGTTCAGGGGAGACTTAGGGGCACAAAAAGGGAGCTGGCTTTAGTAACCAGGAGAAAAATAATATCATGAAATACAAATGCATTATCCGTAGAGAGATTAAATGATATCCAACAGCATATAATCCCAAAGTCTACTGTAAGAATGATGCTTAATGGCTACATTCCATTTCTTTGAGGCCAGTCCATACTAAAGGCCCTAGATTGAAATAAGGATTGAGGGGAGCCTGAAAGGCTGAATGATTAAAAAAGCAGAAATAACCTCCTCTAGATTTAAAAGCTAGAGAGGGTGCAGGGTTCTATTGTGGGATACTTCCAGCAGCCCCTTTCTTTAGCAGCAGCCTCAGAAGGCCTCCTTGAAGTGCCTTTCTTCATCTGGTCCTACCCAGAGAGAAATTCACTGATAGGGATTACTTGTGCTTATAGTCTGATATTGATAGATGATGCAGACTAATTAGGAAAAGGTCAAACTCATGGGGCCAAGTACATGAAAGATGATCAGCGCTGATGAAAATCTCTTAGTAAACTAAAACTACACAGTGGAGAATGGGTCTCCACATGAAGCCACCCTAGTGGAGAGAACTAAGGGAGTGGTCAGGATGCCCCAGGAGGCTCACCGGGCTGGGTCTTCTCTTGCCCGTTGCAGCCGTCATCAGCAACACCAGCTCTGGGGCAGGAGGGGCTGGCTTCAGCGTGGGCTTTGGCACCTCGAGCAGTTGCAGCTGCAAACCCTCGGCGGTGGATGTCAAAACCAAAGGCAGAAATTATTTTCAGATTGTCTATACTCTTTTGCATTCCTAACAGTCATGTATGGGATTTCCAGTCTCTCTGCATCCTCAGCAGCATTTGATATTTTTATTTTAGCCATTCTAACAGCTTGTATAATGGTATCTTGTGGCTTTAATTTCCATTTCGCTGATGGCTAATGATGATGAACATCTTTTTATGTGCTTATTTGTCACCCATATATTTTCTTTGGTTAAACATTTGTTCAATCCTTTAAAAAAAACAAAAACAAAAAACCAAAGGCAGCTGTGGCAGTGAGTTCAAGGATCCCCCTGCCAGAAACCTCAGGCAGCAGATGTGCAACCAAAAAGGCCTTGAGATGAAGGGCAAGTGAAGTCCCATCCCCCCTCCCTGTTGTCCTCAGCAGGGCAATGCTCTGATGCAGGAAGTCCAGCCATGGGCTCTCTCGGTGACCTTCTCCTTGGTCACCTTTCACTGGGTCACTGCCCCAAATGCAGAGATAACACACATACCCAGGATGTTTCCCTGCGACCAGGGGAAAGCCCATCTGTCCCCCTGCCTTTCTGGGCCTTCACAGCCAAGGGGCTCTCATTGTCCTCTGATTGGGATTGTGTCCAGGTCTCTGCTTTCCCCACAATAAACGATTGATATCATTTGATTCTGAGTGTTGAATATGTTGCCTGGGATGTCGACATCTGAGTTGCCCTGAACAGTGTTTCTTGGTCCAGCTCTTTCTTCCTTCTGGGTCCCTGCCCTGACACGGATCTTTGCCGTCTGGTCCTGGCCAGGTAGGCTTTGGGTGAGAGGTGCTCCTTATAAACAGCAGAGATTTGTTACTGATGCGTCTCTGGGCGGGCTTGGGGCTTCCCGTGCACTGGGGCACCTGTTCCACACAATGGCCCTGCCAGATGGGCACAGTCACCACCCCCCAGCCATTATAAAGAGGCTCAGGCCTCTGTGATCAAGGAACCAAATCGCCCCCAGACTGTCAGGCGTTCGAGCTTCAGCCCGGCTTCCTGCTGCACTTCTCAAAAGCTCCCACAGTGTCCCCCCCAACTGCCTCTTGTTGCCGGAGAGTCACTCCTTCTTTCCTCCTCACTCTCCTGCCAACCCACCCCCAGCCCTGCTTTCCTCTTCTTGCAGCCGATTCTTTTCCACCCTCACATTTGAGGCCAGCACGCCCCCCTGCTTATGGATGCATCTGTATCTACAGTGTCCGCTCACTACACAGAGCTTCGGTGAGCCCGGCACTGTCAGGCGCTGGGAATAGTGGAGTCAGCAAACGGGTGCACAGAGCCTGTCCTCAGAGAGCTCGCAGTTTGGTCGGGAGAACAAAAATCAGCAACGAACAAACGCAGGATACACTGTCAGGCAGTGATGACCGCTGTGAAGAAAAATTAAGTGGAATAAGAAGGGTGCCCTTTGAAGCACATGTGTGTTTCCGTCAGTGTTCTCTCAGAAGCAGTTCGCACAGTCGCCTTGAGCAAGGTGAGGAAGGGCAGAGTCCTCCAGGGCGAGGCCACCTTCCAAGGATGAATGCCATTCGAGGGTGACTTTCAGGGTGCCCGTGACCCCTTCTCCTCCCTGTCATTCCCCAGTCTTCACATCCCAGGACCATGGCAAATATGACTTCCAATCTCGATGCCCATGACCCACTTCTTGAAAGCCCACTCACCCTTCGTGGCTCGGCTGAAACCCCACCTCCCATGGACATGCGTTTTCTGGTCCCTCCAGGTAGACTCCATCAAGTCATCAAGCATTAAATGAGAAGGAACATTAGGGCTGGTGGCAGCAACTCCCCTGGTACCCCCACTATAGAGGCCAGCAAATGGAGGCCTGGATGTCTAAGTGCTCTGCCCGTGTTCACAGCGCTGGTGAGCAGCGGGTTGGAGACCGGAGCCCTGCACATCCACAGCACTGTTCCCGAACCCGTATTACAGTTGTTGCTTTATTTTCCTGGTGGCACGTTAGCTGCGCACATGTCTGTGTCCTCCCCCCCACCCCTCACATTCCCGTGTTCTGTTCCGGGGCCCTCATTCTGGCTCACGGTTGGCACTCAATGTAACATTTGCCACAGATATGCATGGCTCAGTCTCACCGACCCTCACTGGGGAGAAAGAGCTCATGGAACACACATGTGTCCTGATGATTTGGCATGCAAGTGATGAAACACATTTGTGTTAATAAATTTGTGCTTTACCTGCATCCATGTGTATGCGGTTTATAGAATTTATCAACCAAACTGAGACACCTTTATTCTGGACACATGCTAAGTTGGATCTGCAGACAGCAGGCATAAGCCAGGACTGTGTCAGGCGCATGCTGTCATAGGTCTAGTGTCCTGGCTGAGCGTCATATGTCTGGCTTCAAATCCTGGCTCTTCTAATGGCTAGTTGTGAGTGGGTGCAAGATCCTGCCCTTACGAAATAGGGTCGATACAAGCTGGCCTTTACTGAGTGCTTCCTATATGCCAGGTACTTCTCTCAGCACTTTATGTCTGGCAACGATGAATTCTCCCAACAACCTGATAGGTATAGTTGTTATAAGGTGCGATTCTAATAATGCAGATCTCACTCGTGAAGATGTTGAGACTCAGAAGGGTAAAATAACCCACCCAAAGTCACACAGTTAGTAAATGGCAGAGTTGGGAGTTGACCCTCAGTCCAATCCCGGAGTCCATGCTTCCAGGCACGATGCCTCGTTACCTGTCAAAGTTCTCACTGTAGAGAAGAGTTGAGAATATGAAAAGGGATAATGAAAGTAATACAGTGCCTGGAATATAGTTTGCAGCCAATAGATGTTAGTTGTTATTATAATAATTACTATTAATGCATGTTCTTTGGGCCTTTTGTGTTTGCCAGCTGTGCACTGGTTCATGAGCAGTCAATCCACAGCAGAACTGTGCCCGGAGACCTGGCTCAGGTGGGTTAAATGCAGGGCCAGGGCGAACACTGGGTCTCTTCACTGACAAACGGTCCCGTTCAGTCACCAACTGCTAATTTGCAAGCAGGAAGAGTAACTCCTCGGTGCCAGTATTTTGTGCATACACTGCCCTCTGCCATCAGCCCCGGGTACTGCACCTTCCAGCCCTGTGCCTCTGGAGGAAAGATTCTTCCCTAAAACGGAGAGGGTGTGGGATGATCTTGGACAGGCTCTGTGCCCACCGTGGAGCTGCCAGCTGGAGGAGATGCTGTTTCGCTCCCTGGCGTGACCAGGCTGGCCCAGCCTCCCTGTTGCCCAGGCCCTGGCTTCTGTCTCCCCTCCCTCTCCTGTCCCATCTCTCCTCTCACAGGATTGGGGGGTAGGAACTGTGGTAGTGCTGGCGTTGCCGCAGCCCGAACCTCTTTCAGGACCTTCAGACAGCTCTTCCTTGACAGGCACCTGAAAATCTTGGTGCTGGTCAGGAAGTCCTGGAGTGAGAGTCCCCGTCCCTCAGCAATACTGTCCTCTAGCCTCACCTGCATGGTAGCAAACCTCCTGCCCTGGCTGCAAGGGGGACCCTCTGAGATGTCAATACGACACCCTACCCCCGCCCCAGTGCAGTAGATGATCCGGGCATGGAGGCACTGGTGAGACACAGCCAAGGGGCTACAGAGGAAGGAAGGGATCAGAGCTGAACACAGACAGCCTGGGAAGGCTTCCTGTAGGAGGTGAAGGGGACATGACTTGTTGGAGACCGGGAGTGTCTTAAGATGTTTTAGGTCTCATCTGGCAGCTGCTCTGAGGTTTGAGCTGCCCTTTGCCAGCTGCCTCTATTTCCCTCCCAGGTCCTCCAACACTCCTGCCATCTCAGGACGACCGCCACTTGTAGGACTAACCCTCTGCTTATGGCACCATCCCTCAGCCCTTAGACTCACATTCGGCAAGTGCTGCACAGATCAGAGAGACGCTGAGGGTCTCTCCTCTCCTGCAGACCAATTTCCACCGCCCTGGCCCTCCCTCCCTGCTTGGTGCACTTCCACACCACACGCCCTTGTATATTCGGTCCCTCTTCGAGGCTCATCACCTGAATCCCTCCTTCTTAACTTCCAATCCATCCATCCCCAGGAGGGCTCTAAGGGAGTCCAGAGCCTTCTGGCTGGAACTCCAGATGCAGCACCAAGTTCTAGATTAAAGCTGCTCCCCACTCAGCGGACCTGAAAGAACCATAGCTCGGTGGCTCCAGGCTGGAGTGTGTCTGTGAGGACACACACTTTGCAGTCAGCCAGTCGAGAGTTTGTTTCTTTTGCCACTTATCATTGCCACTTGGGCAACTCAGTCTCCCGGCTCCTCTGTTTCTTCATGTGTAAAATGGGAAAAATAATAAGAGTATTGACTTTGTAGGATTGGTATGAGGATGAAATGAATTAAAATGTACTCAGTAGGCCCTCAACCAGTGATCACTCCTTGTCTACACCCAAGGCATGACCGTCAGGATCACTTCCAGCTGGATTCCAATCCCAGGCCGGCAGCTCTTCCCCCTTTCTCCTCTGCCCTCCTGGCCCACGTCCATTTCCAGAAGGTTCTGACCCATGGCTGCTGGTCCCTCGCAGCCCTTTCCTTGGCTCTCTGTTATGACATGCATCCCCACCCTTGCTCCACGCTGCCCCTCTTTTCCCTTTCCCTTAACTGGGAGCCAATGTGCCCCGGCCCTCCGTGTTCCCTGGCTCACATTGCAGACCACTTGCATCCTGGCAGCCGTCGCTCTCCTTCACTCTCTGATTTGCAGGCTCTTTTCACAACCAGCTTCCTGAACCCACAACTGCGTGTCACACCTTGTAGCCCAGACATAACGTCCCACTTGCTTCAATGGGTGTGGCCCAAGACACCGGGGAGATGGGGGCTTGATCTCGAGGCCTCCTTCTCTACAAAGGGGAGTGGACGGAACTCTCTGAAGGGGCTCGGCTGTGGTCTCAGCTCCAGATGGAGGAGCTCACAGGCTGACCCCAGCCTCAGGTGCCAGTGTTGAGTGTCACCTCAGCCCCACCTGCCTGAGCCCCTAAGTCCGTGGCAGGCTTGCATCCTGGAGGGTGGAGCTTAGGTCCCTCTGCCCAGCGGTGAAGAGGTTCCCTGTGGCCAGCAGGTAACTCATCCCTTCCACCCCGGCTGGGGCTGGATGGAAATGCCTGTCATGTATCCACTGGGGGCGCAGGCCAAGCCCCTGTCTCCAGCCTCCGGGCTCATTCTCCTCCCTCTCTATGCTTGGGCTCCTCCCCTTAGGACCAACCCCTTCCTCCCCACTGCCCAGGGAGCTAGAAAATCTCCCTTTTCCTAAAACACCCATTCCTTATTTCTTATACTTCTTTCTGGACTTCCTACTTTTAGATTTTTTGCCTCCCGGTTCCTACTTTGCCTGTGGTCATCCAGGTCCCTTGGTGCTACTGCCCTGCTGGGTGTTCCTCCCCTTCTCCTGTCCCTCTCCTAACTCCTGTCCCTAGGACCCCGCAGGCTCAGTTATAACATGGACACAGGGAAGGGGGGATGGCTATTCCCCTCACACCTGAGGCAGGTGTCCCCAGCCCACCACTCCGGCTTCTCCCTATTGGATGCGACATGGATGGGCTGTTCTGTCCCGTTTGAGGACTTGTCAGTAGGATGACTGGCTTAATTACAGCCTGCCTCACAAAGCCCGCTTGTTTGTTTTGGAAATGGGCAAAGGAAGAGGCAGATCAAGCATCAGACTTCACAGCCACCATCAAAAGATTAAGGCATTGCCCCCGGCCTCCCTGTTCTCTTTCAAAAGAAGAGTCATGCAACAAAGGGGCTTGGGGGTCAGAAAATACAATGCAAACTTCTTCCAGAAGGGGCTGGGGTTAGCGGGGTGGTCTGAGGTGAGGAGATGGATGGAATAATAGAAGCATGGGGGCTGGTGGTATTTTGAAAAGAGCAAATGAAAGCCAATGTGTCCTTCCCAGAGCAAGACGGCTCTTGTCTCCACATACCTCTGTGCATTTGAGCTGAGGAAAGCTTTGGGGATGACTAGGCAGGGGGTGGGGTGGAGTTTTAAAGAGTCCAGAGCGCTTTTCTTTCTAAAAAAAGGAGAGAAAGAGAACTAAAGCGTGCTTGATCTCCACTGCAGGGCTGGGGGTCTATCCAGCCGTGAAAGCCTTAGGAGCCAGAGTAGGAGGAGAGAGAAAGAATCAAGAATGAGGAGTTTAGTGAGGCATATCCACGAGGTGTTGAAGGCTAAGGATACTCAGGCTGCGTACATTGAAAACTAGTCTGCAGATCCCCAAGCCAGAGGGCAGCGGCGCCGGGCAGAGTTCCTAGTGGACGGAGCCCAGAGTGGGCAGAGGCGGGTGGCGGGGGTCCATCACTTTCTTTCAGGAGCTCAGAGAGGAAAAGACCCAGGGGACTGGAAGTCAGAGCGCAGGCCTGGAGAAGTAGGTGACAGCACGGGGATGGGGGTGGGGGAAGCCAGGAGACCCTGATGACCCTCCCCCTGGGAGCAGGGAGAATTCTGGCCAGAGGCTCCCACTCACCTGTATAACACCAGCCTATCCTCGAGATTCGGGCAGGCACCAGGGCTGTCCTGAGGGCTGTGCGGGCTGTGCCCGGCACTAGGGCCCGGCGAGGGGGTGAGTGGGGGCTGAAATCCAGCTGTGCACTCCGGTGAAGGGCTGCATCTGCACAGAAGAAGAACTGGCACAAAGGCGCCTTAAGGTCCCTGCAGCCACTTGGCTAAACTGCTCTGACATTTGTCTCCTGAGCTGGACTGCAGCAGAGGGAAGGAAGGAGATGCTGGTGCTGAGGAGAGGATGTGGGGAAGGTCTGAGACTCAGAGATAGGGTTTGTGGAGAGACGGTAGAAAGTTCTATGAGACCAGCTGTGATAAGGAAGCTGCCGCCAGGTTTCAGGTCACTGAACATCCTCTGCTAAGTTTTAATAAACAGAAGCTTACTGCACAATGTCTTCTACCCTAATGGTCACCAAGAAGTGGGAATTTTGCCCACGCTGACTGCCTGTCTGGGTTTTCACTCAATACAGTGTCTTATAACAGGACTTGAATAAATGAGAGTGGAATTGAATTTAAATTGATGCCACCCAGCTACCTGTTTTCTTAATAATCTAGGGAATTCATGTTGACAAGTGTGTGTTGGGTGCAGGGGACGAAGGACCAGTAAGGATGGAGAAAGGCCAGTGAACTGCCTGCGCATGTAAGTTTCACAGACTTGGAGAGTTATAACTTCAGTGACCCCCATAAACTACTAGAGAATTTGGTACTCTCTACTCTGTGATATGGTGGGTGATGATAAAGTGATCAACTGTCCAGATTTTCCAGAACTGTCCAGGTTGTGGCATGGAAAGTCCCATGTCTTACTTGGAAAACCCCTCAGTCCCAGGCAATCCGGGATAGTTGGCCACCCTACAAAATAGTCTTTAGCTGCTTCAGTCATCTTGCTTGGGGTGCTTGCCTTCGTCTTTTGTGCCCAGCATTGCCCCTTTCCCTTTTTGCAATCACAGAACTTTCTGCTTCAGTCTCAGAACATCCTGTCCCATCCACCGTGTCCCCAGCCCTGTGTCTAGGGCCCAGATTGCAACTGTGAGCTCGACCCAAGCTTTCAGTCCCATCTGCTGTTGGACTTGATACCCTAGGACACAGGGAATTTCATGTCAGGAATGTGAAGGGTGTTGGGAGGGGGCGTGGGGAGAGAGGGAGAAAAGCAGAAGAACTCTCTTGCTTGAGTTAGCTAACTTTGGACGAGAATGGAAAAACAAGCTCCTTTCAAACTGGTTCAGACAGGCTGAGAGGATTCTGTTTGTGCACTGAGCTCATTTTCTTTTTTTTTTTTTGAACAACTTGTCCAGAGAAGAACTGGGGATTTAATGATTTTGACTAGTTCTGTGACTGTTCAGCACCCTATGCTGCCTCTTTGTAAGTGGCGTGCTGCCTCGCTGTAAATACCGGGGTGAGGCTTGTTGGGAGATAGTTTGCCCGTGGGAACTTCAGGAGGAAATCAGCCAAAAGTCAAGGTCAGCCCCTTGA
Organism: Balaenoptera musculus; assembly: GCF_009873245.2. Taxonomy (NCBI): domain Eukaryota; kingdom Metazoa; phylum Chordata; class Mammalia; order Artiodactyla; family Balaenopteridae; genus Balaenoptera; species Balaenoptera musculus. Next base: position 42,399,885 of record NC_045794.1, on the reverse strand, counting down.
AATCCTGCCAGTCCCAGGCCACTTTATAACTGTTCCCCGGGGGTAGATCCTGTGTCAAGGCCAAACACTCGATTTTCTACCTGCCTTGCTACCCCACCACTGCTGGGCTATGAAGGGACCACTTAAACAATTGAGAGGGGAGCTTGCTCTCAACACGTGGACCAGGAGGCTGACTTGAGCCCTGCGAAATATCACTGGGCATCCCAGGAGCATCGTCCCGGCGCCTACGCCGTGTTAACCTAGGGGCAACTAGTCAACACCACCCGAGCCCAACTGTTGACACCGAGGGACCAAAGGACTGCTGCCAACCACCTGTCAGGACAACAACTCACTTTTGGCCCTGAGCTCATTTTCAAAGGGAAAGCAGAGAACTCAGTTTCGTGTCCTTTCCATTCTAAGGTGCTGTGGTTTGCCCCCAAGTCTTATTACCCTTCAAGCTTCCTTCAAGAATCCTTCAAGCTTCAAGCTTCTTTTTCTTTCATTAATTACCTTCTACAGAATGCTGACTTCCTTGACTGTGTCCAGGAATAGTCAAAAGGCCAATGGACTAGAGAAAAAAGACCTTTGGTATCCATTCTCAAACCAAGCAGCCATGACTTCGATAAGGTCCATTTGGGACTATTGGTGGCACTGCCTTCTATTCCCCTCCAATGTGGTGTGCTCTGCAGAGCAGGGCTCTTACCCTCCAGGAGTAGCTTTAACCAAGATGGTGGGAGATTATGGTGCACATGGGCTCAGCTCCCTCAAGGCTCCCTGGGCTACCAGTCTCCCCGATGGATCTCCTTCTGCAACCCAGAGCCTGTTTGTCAATCGGAAGCACAGGCTCTGTGAAGTTTCTTCCCCCGAGGACCCTTACATGATTCCACACTGTTTTCAGGGAGAAGGGAAGTGTCTTGGCCTGCTCTGTCATCTTTCTCCCATCAACCTCTGCTTCCCAAGTCAAACCTTCCCCTGCAGCCCTCCTGGGCTACTCACTGCCTCTGGGATGCACTGTTGCATCTGTCCAGTCTGGCCCACCTTCCCATTCCCAACCCCTGCCCCAGAAAGCCCAATGTATTTTATTCTGATTTTTTTTAAAAAAGCAGAATTTCAATAATGCCTTGTCTGAGTCACTCATTTAAACATATGGAATTAAACTATAGCAATAACAACAGCAAAACAACTTTCACGTGCTTATATTTTGTCTCCTGTTCAATTTCAATCTCTTGGAAAGAAGGAGAGGGTCTTAGATGTTTCTCGTTCGATGTCTAGCATAGAGCAATTCACATAGTAGCACTCAATTTTCTACTTATTGAATGAACCAATCTCTTCAAGCCTTGGGACACACATTAGTCCAGTGAACTCAAAGACTGGGGTGTGGAGTGTGGTGACTAATTAGAGAGTAGCCAGCACGGTGAAGATTGGGACTGTCAGAGATCCTACTGTGTAGCAAAGGCAATTCCCTGCAATTAAATCGCCTGGGAGGGTAGCTGTGCTTGGTCACGCTCACAACACTGTTACGAGGAAATTCCCCTCTGCCTCTTCCTTTTTCTTCTATGTTATAACCACCACCACCATGGCCATCACCATCCTCACCATCAATTGACTCTCAATTGCCCAGCCCCCAGCGCAGGACTAGACCTACACCCCAGCTCCTCAACAAGACCGGGTAACAGGGAGATGGGTTCTCTGGGGAGGAAGCCTGGGGTTTTGCGAGGAGCCCTCTCTGGACAAACCCGGCCATTTCCCCTGCGCTTTACTGATAGATAAGCAAGAAAGAGGCAGCCCTGGAAAAATAAAGCTAGAAGATCTCTGAAGGGGATCACTCTCCACGTCCCTAATTATGAGCACAGATAAACGCCCGATTAGACCCCTCGAGTCTGCAAGGACAGCATATTCCACTCGCTATCAGAACTGCTTTGTTGCTGCAAAGGGCTTGGAGATGTCTGTTCCCCAAACTGTCCACAGCCCCAGGCCCTTCAGCAGGAGGAGAGGAGATAGAGGAGAGACGCCCTTTTCTGGTGTCCAGGGATGGACAGGAAGAAAGGAAGCCGTGCTCCGGGTGCCCCATCGAGTGTTCTCTATCTGTTCGTGACTGCATTTCTCCAGCTCTGCCAACTCCATCTTTGCCACCGTGAGCCGGCAACTGAACATCAAGTCTGGTGGTGACAAGGGTGGCTTCAGTGGGCACTCGGCAGTGGGGCTGAGGAAGGCTGCGGGCAGTGTGGCTTCTTATTTATTTATTTTTTTAACTTTTGGGTTTATTTATTTATTTATTTATTTATTTATTTATTTATTTATTTATTTATTTATGGCTGTGTTGGGTCTTCGTTTCTGTGCGAGGGCTTTCTCTAGTTGTGGCAAGCGGGGGCCACTCTTCATCGCGGTGCGCGGGCCTCTCACTATCGTGGCCTCTCTCGTTGCGGAGCACAGGCTCCAGACGCGCAGGCTCAGTAGTTGTGGCTCACGGGCCCAGCCGCTCCGCGGCACGTGGGATCCTCCCAGACCAGGGCTCGAACCCGCATCCCCTGCATTGGCAGGCAGACTCCCAACCACTGCGCCACCAGGGAAGCCCCCAGTGTGGCTTCTTACCGTGCAGCTGGCAAAGGAGCTGGGGCTGGCTTCGGCAGCTGAAGCCTCTACATTCTCGGAGGGAATAGGTGTATTTCCCTCAATGTGGCTGGTAACAGCGTTCGGACTGGAGGTTACAGTTTTGGGCTTAGCTCTGGGTATGGAGGGGGCCGGGCCAGTGGTTTTTGCCGGCAGCATGTTTGGCAGTGTGGCCCTGGGGCCCATGTGCCCATCCATGTGCCCACCTGGGAGCATCACCAGGTCACTGTCAACAAGAGCCTCCTGGCCCCCCTCAATGTGGAGATGGACCCCGAGATCCAGAAGGTGTGTGCCCAGGAGTGGGAGGAGATCAAGGCGCTGAACAAGTTTGCCTCCTTGATCGACAAGGTGGGTCTCCCAGGAGGATAAAACAGTCCAGTGAGATGTGAGTGATTCCATGCTGCCTGGGAGTGCACGGGGCATTGTGGATAGAAAGGTTGCTGCTGGACCTCAGGAAGGGCGGTGTGATCATAGCAGGGAGAAGAACAGACCTGTGAGCTAGGTGGCACGAAGGAATAAATGAATGTGCTGCTTTCTTCGGGGATTTTACAGAGAAGGGTGGGAAATTGGGTGAAGGGTAGCCCTACCTTGAGAAAGAAGTGATGGGAATCTGGAGAACAGCTGGATGCATCTCCGGCTCTTTAAGGCAGATGAATGGCTGATAGAATCAGCACTAATCAGGGGGAAAGGCTCATGGTGTAGAACAAACCCTTAGCTGAGACAGAGGAAGAGCACCTCCTGCGGGCTGGGTCAGGCAACAGAAGAGCCCTGTGGAATCTCCTTCTTCAGTGGGTTTTCAGTGATGATTGGTTTTATTCAAAAGGCTATGGAAGGAGCACTTGTAAAGGGTCTTGTTTGCATGGAATTCCATGAGTGGAGAGTCAGGACTGGAGCCAAGTGACTTTAGGAAAATCTATATAACCGGGGAGGGGGACGGTCAATGGAGTTCTCCACAGGACACAGTAGCATCCGTGTGATTCCAGGTGCGGATCCTGGAGCAGCAGAACCAGGTGCTGGGGACCAAGTGGGGGCTGCTGCAGCAGCTGGACCCGAACAACTGCAAGAACAGCCTGGAGGCCATCCTCGAGGGCTGCACCAGCAACCTGCGCAAGCAGCTGGAGACGCTGTCCGGGGACCGGGTGAGGCTGGACTTGGAGCTGAAGGGCATGCGGGACCTGGTGGAGGACTACAAGAAGAGGTGAGTGGGCCCAGCCAAGGTCATGGGTCATGTTCTTAAAGGTTCCTGGGCTCACCCAATCTCTGTGCCACTTTTTAGGAGGGGAGGGAACAAGCACCCAGGGTCAGGGGCTCACACCTCTCCTCTGACTGTGGGGGAAGGACCCCCCCTTGTTTGATGAGAACTTCCTACCTGGTTGATGGGAAGAAGTTCCTTTGCTCATTGATCCACTGATTGGTTCAGTGACTGGTTTGGGGAACCTGGATATTTTCCTAGGATCCAGAGAGTGGAATGAAAATGAGGCAACTCAGGGACACGGTACTGCCACCACCAGCCCCTGCAGTGCTCACTTCCGGGAGATCCTGCGGGGACTCTGCATCCCCAGCACTTGCCTGGCCAGTGGGAAGAGTAGATCACTTGGCCGAGAGGACTGAGACCTCTGCTATCTTCTCTCCTTGCGCACAGGTATGAGATGGAGATTAATCGGCGCACGGCAGCTGAGAACGAGTTTGTGGTGCTCAAGAAGGTGAGGGAGAGAAGAGCCTACGGACTCTGGTTTCCCTCGAATCCCCATCCTAAACAACCCTGCTCAGGACTCCAGCCCTGGCCTCCTGGGGAGGGACTGGTGCCTGAATGGAGATGGAGTCGTATTCTGGCCTCTAGCAAGAAGGAGAAGACACACACCCAGGAAATGGACAGAGGCAGACAGGAGAAAATCTGGTCTGGAAATTGGGAAACTCTGGTCCAGCTCAGCCTTCCTGTGTGACTTGAGGAAACTCACTCTACCTGTCTGGGCTTTGTTTTCTCCAGGTGTAACAGAGGAAGAGCAGACCCCTTCTTCTTTCCCTATTTCCAAAGATGCAGTGAATAGGAGAGAAAAGCAATATTGAGGGATTTTATTCATCAACATGTTTCCCTTTGTGGGCAAAAATAGGAAATCAAATGGTTTCTGGGGCAGGGACAGGACAGCAGATGGGATGAGGGTTGTATTGACCAATGGCTCTGGGTGCCTCTCAGCAGGATGCAGATGCAGCCTACAAGGTCAAGGTGGAGCTCCAGGCCAAAGAGGACTCTCTGGACAAAGATATCAAGTTCCTCAAATGTCTGTATGATGCGGTGAGGACACTCCCACCCCTCCCCCACCCGCCTCTTTCCAGCTGAGGGCTTCACTTGGCTCTTCTAAGGAGATGCCAATAGGAGGGATTTAGGATAAACAGAATGTAGGGTGTTTTAATGGAAAAGTGCAAAACCCTGCACTGGGAGACCACGGAAGTATACGATTCTGGTCCCCAGAGGCTATACACACAGGAGACAATCTCATTGGGACCATGATAATGACCCCATGAGGCAAAAATGACCCCGTGAGGTCCTACTAAAACACAGATTCTTGATACTGTGAATTGCAGGAAATGCCTCCCACAACCTGCTACCCACGCAGGGTCCATCCTGCCATGTGAGCCTCTCCCTTGGCTCCAACAGACAGATTTGGGGGGTAAAATCCACACATCTATGGCCATTTTGACAAGAGTACCAAGACCACCCAGTGGAGGAAAACAATATCTTCAACAGATAGTGCTGGGACAATTCGATTCCTACAATGCAAAAGAGTGAAGTTGGACCCCTATTTCACACCATATACAAAATTAACTCAAAATGGATTAACAACTTAAATATAAGAGCTAAAACCATAAAACTCTTAAAACAAAATGTAGGGGATCGGATTTGGGAGTATATTCTTAGATATGGCACCGAAAGCACAGGCAACCAAAGAGAACATAGAGAAATTGGACTTCATTAAAATTAAAAATTTCTATACATCAAAGGACGTTACCAAGAAAATGAGAAGACAGCTTACAGAATGAGAGAAAATATTTGCAAATCATGTATCTGATTAGGGTCTAGCACCCAAAACATATAAAGAACTCCTACAACTCAATAACAAAAAGACAACCCAATTTAAAAATGAGCAAAGGAATTTAATGGACCTTTCTTCAAAGAAGATATACAAATGGCCAACAAGCACATGAAAAGATGCTCAACATTATTAGTCATCAGGGAAATGCAAATCCAAACCACAAATTGGTACCACATCACACACACTAGGATGGCTATAATAAAAAATAATGGAAAATAAAAAGTGTTGGCAGAGGTGTGGAGAAATTGGAACATTTTTACGTTGCTGGAGGGGATGTAAAATTGTTCAGCCACTGTGGAAAACATTTGGACACTTCCTCGAAAAGTTAAACATAGAAATGTCATACGATCGAGCAATTCCATTCCTAGGTCTACATCCAAAAGAATTGAAAACAGGTGCTTAAGCAAATATGTGTATGTGCATGGTCATAGCAGCACTGTTCACAATAGCCAAAGGTGGAAATAGTCTGCTATGGTCTGCGTGTGTGTCTCCCCAAGATTCATGTGTTAAAATCCTAACCCCCAAAGGTGATGGTATTAGGAGGTGGGGCCGTTGGGAGGCGCTTACGTTATGAGGGTGGACCCTCATGAATAGGATTAGTGTTTTAATAAACGAGACCCCACAGAGCTCCCTGGCCCTTTGCACCATGTGAGGACAGAGCAAGAAGGCACTGGTTATGAATCAGGAAAATGGTCCTCTCCAGAATTCGACCATGCTGGTGCCTTCACATTGGACTTCTCAGCCTCCAGAACCCTGAGAGAGAAATTGCTATTGTTTATAAGCTGCCAGAATGGTATTTGTTAATAGTAGCCTGAAAGGACTAAGACACAGCCCTAATGCCCATCAATGTCTGAATGGATGAAAAAATTGTGGTATATACTTTACAATGGAATATTATTCAGCCATAAAAAGGAAGGAAGTACATGCTACAGTGTGGATAAACTTTGAAAACATTCTGCTAAGTGAAAGAAGCCAGACCCCTAAGGTCACATATTGTATGATTCCATTCATATGAAATGTCTAGAATAGGTAAATCACAGAGGTTTGGTGATTGCAGGGATTGGGGTAGGGGGGATGAGTAGGGCCCGCTAGTGGGTACTGGGTTTCTTTTTGGGGTGATAAAAATATTTGGAACTAGATAGAGGTGGTGGTTGCACAACTTTGTGAATGTACTAAATGCCACTGAATTTTCACTTTAAAATGGTTATTTTTATGGTATGTGAATCTAACTTAAATAAAAAATAAAATTGTGGGGGAGTAGCAGAGAAGAGGCCAGAGAAACTGTGTGCCTGGAGTTGGCTCCCAGCCTTTCTCACCATATGTCAGATAGCAACCTGGAATACAGATAGGGCGAGCAGTGGCGCCCAGTAGAAAGATGGAGATAACTTTCCCTCCATTCGATTGGCAGAGGGCAAGCCTGGGGGTTGGGGGACCTCTGTCTTCATCTGTCTCTGGTATGTGGCAAATGCCTGGCCCTGAATGCTTGCTCAGTTATTGCAGAATAAGTCACTGATGCAAAAGAGGATGGCAGTCACAATGTCTGTGCCCTGTCTCCTGGAACCTCCTCCACTGTTTCCTGCCTCTCCTCCCTGTGCCTTTCCTTCTGCCTCTGACCTTCCCATTTTCTGATCTTTGCAAACGCCCCAAGCTTGCTTCCAAGCCTGGTGTAGTGTGAGGCTTTAACTGATTCATCCACGTTCATTGGTTGAGAAAGTCCCATTAAAACGGATGCTCTGGGCTTCCCTGGTGGCGCAGTGGTTGAGAATCTGCCTGCCAATGCAGGGGACACGGGTTCGCGCCCTGGTCTGGGAAGATCCCACATGCCGCGTAGCGACTAAGCCCGTGAGCCACAGCTACTGAGCCTGCGCGTCTGCAGCCTGTGCTCCGCAACAAGAGAGGCTGCGATAGTGAGAGGCCCGCGCACCGCGATGAAGAACGGCCCCCACTTGCCGCAACTGGAGAAAGCCCTCACACAGAAACGAAGACCCAACACAGCCATAAATAAATAAATAAATAAAATATTAAAAAAAAAAACAAAAAAAAAAACGGATGCTCTGGGCTTCCCTGGCGGCGCAGTGGTTGAGAATCTGCCTGCCGATGCAGGGGACACGGGTTCGAGCCCTGGTCTGGGAAGATCCCACATGCCGCGGAGCAACTGGGCCCGTGAGCCACAATTACTGCGCCTGCGCGTCTGGAGCCTGTGCTCCGCAACAAGAGAGGCCGCGATAGTGAGAGGCCTGCGCACCGCGATGAAGAGTGGCCCCCGCTTGCCGCAACTAGAGAAAGCCCTCGCACAGAAACGAAGGCCCAACACAGCCAAAAATAAATATAAATAAATAAAAATAAAAAAAAAAAAACAGCGGGTGCTCTGACCTTGAGAAGTCACCTGGTCCACCCTCTTACCCGTGGGAAGGGATATTCTTTCTTGCTTTCATGGTCTCAGGGATGTTGAATGAATGAATGAATTTGATCCCCTCAATTGGTTTCCAGCTGGGAGTCACCACATTCCCCATTATTAAAAAAGAATATAATAAAAACAGGACAATCTGATCTCAACTGTGTGCCACTAACAGAGAGGAATGGAGACATGGAGAGCTGAAAGCGATAGCTAGTCTACTATGGGGCCCATTGTCGGGTGGGCTGTCAACAGAAACCGGGGTACACACGCATAGACACGTGCTCATTGGCTCACAGACTCAAGTCTACGGAAGATACTCAAAATACTTAACAACTGGTATAATCAGGCGCCAACTCATCAAAGTAGTTGTCAGCCACAGACAACCGAGACAGCCATGCCAGTCCCTGGGCACCACTCTGCTTAAGTTCGTGTTCACGACCACCCGCCTGTAGATGTGGACCCCCACGTGGCCTCTGACACATATGGGAGAACGTCTTTCAGCTGGTGAGCAGTGCTCACAATTCCTATCATGAACCCGAGCCTGGGTCCAAGGAGCAGAGAGCATCGCCTGGCCTCAGAGGGAACTGTTAGGCTGGAGAGATGCACACAGCACCTGGGCAAGAGGGTTGTGTGCAGAAAGGTGCAGCTGACCCAGGGAGGGCTTGGGGGAGGTTTCTTAGAGGAGGGGTGTCTTGGTTTGTCTTAAAGGATAGGACAAGCCTGTCCTGGTGGGCAGGAGGCTGGAAGAACAGCCCAGAGCATGTCATCAGGGAAAAGTATGATGCATGTGAGAAACATGCAATCGTCTCATAAGCACACCTACCCAAGTCCTGAAATGACAATTGTCTTCAAAAGAGTAAAGCAGGCTGAGAAGGGGAGCGGGGTGGGGGTCAGTTCCGCTGCCTAGAGAGTCTGGGACAGGAAGAAGAGTGCGGGAACAGTGAGTGCTGGTGAGCTCAGTTTTTCACACCGTGCAGGCACCTGCACTGGACATTTGCACATGAGAAAGCCAGGACAGTGTAGAGGCTACGAGCACAGATGGTAGCCAGGCTGCCTGGGCTGAACCCTGGCTCAAATCCTGGCTCAGCTACTCACTAGCTGTGCAACCACCAGTAAGTTACTTAACTTGTGCCTCAGTATCTTCATCTGTAAAATGGGGATAACAACAGCACCTGCCTCACAGGGCCGCTGTGAGCATTAAATGAGTTAATAATATATGTGTAGTGCTTAGAGCAGCGCCCAGCAGAGCTCACACTGTGTGTTAGCTATTATCATTACCATCATCATTATTATTTACAAGGTGCCTCCCATCCACCTCTGGGAGTAGGTGGAGCAGGTATTAGCACCCCCCTTTTTAGAGATGTGGAAACATAGGCTTAGGAAGTTGGGAGACCTGCCCGTGGTCACATGGCAGGACCAAGACCTGGGTCCTCAGAGTCCTGAGTCCACACACTTCGCCAGAGGCTTGGGGTGGGGCTGGAGGTAGGAGATGGCCAGCAAAACTCAAAGGAGATGGTTCCGGCCACGGAGCTGAGCAAGGAGGAAGCGAGGGGGACGGGGCTGCCCTGGAAGGCACCTCTCTGGCAGCCAAACAGCAGGACGGGAGCAGAGCTGAGTGTCTGGCAGGACAGTCCTCCTCGGCCTTTATATCCCAGCTCCTCTCGGGTGAGCTCACCTTCAGCCTTGCCAGCTGCAAACCTGCTGAACAGCTGTCCTGCCCCCAGGTGTGTGGCTCTGATTGTGGCCAAGCCCCCCAGGGACTGTGCTCCATCCAGCTAGCTTGGGGCTGAGTGCCCTGCCTGCCCGAAACTATAGGAGGATGTAGGGGGATGAGGACGGGGACCTGTGGGGGGATTCACAGAAAACATGCTCATTTCCTGGGTCCATCTGCTGAGGAGGGCTGGCAGGACCGGAGCTGATGTCATCCATATAGCCTAGCTCATTCTCCCTGATTTTGGAGGCAATTATTTGCTCAGAGAACCACTTGCCCCTTTCTCAGTGCCTCTAGCCTCACTCCCCACCCTCGCTCCTACTCACACAACAGCTAGATTGTGCTTCCTCAAACATGTATTGCTCAGGCTCTGTCTGGCTCAAGAACCCTCAATGGCTCCCTATCACTTGCCCCGTCACATGCACAGCTTGGGATCTGGGGTTCCCTCCACCTTTCACTCATAATCACTCCAGCCTGGAGGGTATTTCCCTCACGAATGCCCTTCCTCCTGCCAGCCTGGGTTGCTTTTACCACTCCTCACTGACAGTCTACCCAAGCCTTTTTACCTTAAAAGACTGGAATCCAAACCCCCTCCTCCTCCAGGCAGCCCTTGTGGATTCACTGTCCCCAGGTCTTGCCTCTCCTCTGTGCATTCCCCTTTCCTCTCACCCAGCAAATACCCTCTTTGATTGTACTAGATTTTCTTGCCTTTCTGTCTTTGAGGCCTTCTCTGGAAGCTTATAGAACCCCAGAATGCTGAGGGTGGGGAGCCAATGGGTCCTGTCTGAGGCCATGGAATTACACAAAGGTGCCAAATTGATCATTGTCACAGATGTAGAAAAAAAATACAAAGAAAGCTACAAATTATTTGTGTAAATTGAATAAAACATTTTGGCTGTAGAGCCAAGAGCCATAAAAATGTAATTTATTTAACAAGCAATGTAAATTTTCCTTGAATGTTCAAGCTAGATGTTCCTGGTAACTTGGGGGTTTGGTTCTCTGATCTGACACACTGCCTCCCACCAATTCACAGGTGAGCAAAACTGCAGCCCAGAGATATCCATGCCGGGCCAAGCATCGCTCAGAATTTAATTTCCACCCAGAAAACTGGGCAATACCCGATACTGCAATGGGCATGAGGGGAAGATTAAGCTGGGACGGGGGACGTGGTAGATCACATCCTCTCTCCCTCACCAGCTCGAGAAGTCTCCCAAAGCAGGGGGCTCTGTCTCCTCCTGCCTCTAAGTCTCCCCAGATCTCAGTTAAGGCTGGGGCAGGGCCTTTGTAACTTGGTGAACTGCGGCCCTGTTCTTCCCTTTTTTCCCTCCAGCAAAAACACCAGTAAGCACCCTAGGAGCCCCACCTGGACCCACCCTTCATCTTCTATCATCATCCTCATCAAAACATTGGGTGTTTCATTCCTAATGTCCAGTATCTAATTAACTAATTTATGCTAAGGTGTTCATGACTTGTTAATAGCTTGATGAGATGCTTTTCCCAGGGATACCTATGTTTGGAGGGATCCAGAAGCTAGGTTCTCTGAGGGTAGGATACTTTGTGTCACCTCCCTCAGTACTTGGTAGGTGCTCAGTGAGTGTCTGATAAAGGGATCAATATCAATATACTTAATGTTTGAAAAGTGCTTCCTATCAAGTCTTGTACTTAGCAAGCACTTATTAGACAGTGGCTATTATTATTTCTAATGGTGAATTTTCCATTATCAGAGATGTTCTGTGCGGAGAGATTCCCTGAGCCTGGGACCACTGGGAACACCAGCCCTTCCTTGTCCCCCAAGAGCAGATGACACCGTATGGGAATGTGCTGATCCAGAGGAGAGAAAGGAGGAGAGGAAGGAGGAGAGGAAGGAGAGAGAGGAGGAGAGGAGAAGACAGGCCGATTCCTAAATTCTCCTTCATGCTCTACTTTTGGTCATTGATTAACGTGTACTGGACATTGAAATATACCAGGCACTTGCCAAGGCTTTACGTGAATTAACACATGTAATCATCACAACTACACCATGAAGAGTTATGATCCCATTTAGAGCTGGGAAGTTGAGGCTTCGAGGGGTTAAGCAGCGCTGGGTGGTGGCGTGGAATTCAGACCTTGGGAGCCAGCTCCCGGAGCCTGGGCTGCTCCTACCTGGCGCCATTCGAGGTGGATGCAGGTGCAGAGGCTCCCAGAAGATGCACCATCCCTGCCGTGTGGTTGCTGCTCCAGCAGCTGTCAGTCCTCTCACACCTGGGAAGGGATGTCCAGAGGCTGGTCCTAGGCCCTGCGGGAAGGAACGGAGAGAGGAGTCGACCGGGGGCCATGGAACCCTTGCCCAGACCCCTGGCCCTAGGGAACATGGCAGCCTCCACCCAGGTGTCAATGGACAGAGAAGTCCAGGGTGCAGGAGAGCAAAAAGCAGCCAGGAAGGAGGTTGCTAGATGGGGCAGGGGGCAGGTCGGCAGCTGCAGGGACTTTGAAGGCTGGGCTGGGGAGCCGTCCTGCGCGTCAGAGAAACACACAGCGAGCAAAACCTTCAAGGGGACCACCCTCATGTGAGGACTGGATTCCAAGAGCTGAGACTGGCCTTTAGTGCTGTACCAGAGCTCCTGGGCACAATGCCTGGCACACAGCAAGTGCGCAATAGAGATTTGCTGAGGGAGAAGGGGAGGGACGGAGGAGCGCACCAGCAGGCACCTGATCTGGGAAACTTCAACTCTCCTGACGAAGGAAGCTGAGATGACGTGTGGTGCAGCCTCCAGAGGAAGCTCGTGGAAACTTCCCACAGATTCTCTGTCCTTCCAGCTCATGCCAAGAACATGCCAAGGGCTGAGGGAGATGGGAGAGTCAGGCTCTGCTGGCCCAGGAAGGCCTCTGCGGAGAGGCCGGGAGGGGCGAGCAGCAGCGCAAGAGGGAGAGAGGGAAGGATGGATGGAAGATGGAGAAGAGGGATGAGGCGGGATGGAGACAGGAGGTAGGAAGAGAGAAGGGAGGGAAAGAGAAGTTCTGGTGAACCATGCAGACAAGAGGGCAGGGGGAGGCTGGGGAGGAGATCAGGGGCCGGGGCGGGGGGGAAGGGATTCCAAGTTAACCCCCTAAACAAAGTGACAGCGAGCCCCACACCAGCCGGGCCCCAGATTCTCCTCCCTCCCGTGGCCACACCCAGCCGAGAGTCACAGCCCACCCACGGGCCCCCAGCAGGGATCTTTGGGCAACAGAAATCTCCAGGGGCCAGAGCCAGTCATGGGCAGAGCTGGGGCCACAGCAGCAGTGGCAATCATGGGGGAGGACTGGGGTCCACTGTGGAAGCCAGTGACCCAGGAGGGAGGGGGCGGCAGGCAGAGTCTGGGGCAGGGATCACAGGACTGTTTGGAGCGGGACGCACCATGCTCACGTGGCCACCTCTCTTGGCCAGGCCTGCACTCCCCAGGGAGGGCTCCAGCCGGCCTGCGCTCTTGGCTTGCCTGGGTCTGGAGGGAGGCAGTAGGAGTCCAGTCTCACCTTGACAACAGCTTCTCATTTACATTCTAAACAGATGGTTGCTGACCTCAAGTTGCTCCTAGTCTTATGAGCAAATACACCTCGGAGGAAAGACAGACATGATGAAATGGACCACTCAGGAGGCTTCCCCTGAAACCTGCAGGCCCTGGACGAGCCTTTCTCCTTCCTCCCAATTGACTCCGGGAATTTCTCAGCCACCTGCCCAACTCCATCTTCCTCTTTCCTTCTTCATTCTGTCCAGTGCTTGAAGGGCTAGACACCCCTTGCACAAGCCTCTAACCTGCCTTATTTTGGGAGTTTGAGAGAGGAGAATGTGGCAATCGCATTTCTTGGAGAACTTACAGAAGCACAAGGGCCCCCTGTGTCCAGGGTTGGCTCTGGCCTGGGCTGCTCATGTCCCCATGCTAGGGAGAGCACCCCTAATACCCCACAGAGAGAGCTGCTGTCCTCTGTGGGTTAGAAGAGGACAATCAGTGGGGTGTGTCTCAGGGGCTCTGGGGGAGGGGTAAACAGCTCAATGAATGGCCCCTTTCCAGAAAAGAAGAGGACTCAGCTATGGTTGAAGCCCCCAGACACTCTACGCTGCAGCCTGCTGTGTCCAGGGCAGTCCATCTGTTCCCACTGGGTCCCCAAGAGGAAGCCCACAACCGAGAGAAGATTCATCAGGATAGGGATGGTGAAGAGCCAGCAACATCCCCCTGAAGAGGCTGGGGCCTGGGGGAAATTACCCTATAACAGCAGGTTAATTAGATAAGACCCAAATTACATGAGCAAAGCTTGCAACCCAGCAATTTGATTGTTTCATGTTGTTTCAGAGGTGGGAAGGCTTGATCTCTAGCTCAGCACAGAGAAAATGACTTCTTGCTCCCAGGCAAGCCAAACCCACGAATTAAGCTCTCGACTGGCCAGCCATGAGCCCCAGTGCCAAATGCATATAAAGAAGGGCACCTGCCAGTCCTCGCTTCAACCTGCAGAGCTGTGTGGGAGTTTGCCTCCGTCCCTCCTGTGTCTGAGCTCCGTCTCCATCGGAAGCATGAGCCGCCAATTCACCTGCAAGTCGGGAGCTGCCACCAAGGGGGGCTTCAGCGGCTGCTCAGCTGTGCTCTCGGGGGGCAGCTCGTCCTCCTACCGGGCAGGGGGCAAAGGGCTCAGCGGGGGTTTCGGAAGCCAGGGCCTGTACAGTCTGGGCGGCTTCCGGAGCATCTCCTTCAACATGGTCAGGAGCAGTGGGAAGAGTGGAGGTTATAGGTTTGGCTGGGGCCGGACCAGAGACTTTGCCGGCAGCATGTTTGGCAGTGTGGCCCTCGGACCCGTGTGCCCGCCTGGAGGCATTCACCAGGTCACCGTCAATGAGAGCCTCCTGGCCCCCCTCAATGTGGAGCTAGACCCTGAGATTCAGAAAGTGCGTGCCCAGGAGTGGGAGCAGACCAAGGCTCTGAATGACAAGTTTGCCTCCTTCATTGACAAGGTGGGTCTGCTAGGAACTGGGGGACCTGTGAACAGCACTTCTCTTTTCTTCTTGGAACATGAGCTTTTGTTGCAGCAGGAGGGATTGAGGTTAGAAATGAGAAGGCACTTACTGCGGACAAGTTGGATATTTTCTAACCTCAGAGTAACTTAATTAAGGCTTCCTGGGTAGTCTTTCCCGAGAGAAGACAGAGGTGGGTCAATCTCTACTGGCAGAGGCTTGTCAGGGTTACTGGCAGGAGCTCCAAAGAGAAGACAGACCCTTGCTTCTTACTCCTGAGGGCCAGCTTGGTGCTATTGCTAAGCCTGGGCCCATGCAGGCTGTGCACAGGGAAAGCCAGTGAGAGGGAGTCTGCCCCTGAGTGGTCAGGGAGGCTGTCCTCCTCCCATCAATTGCAAGCTGATTTCTCCGCTAGGCATTTGACAGGTGGATTGGGAGCATCGGTGTGTGGTCATTCACAGGCGGCTTGGCCATGGGCATTAGTTTTGGTGGGCTAAGGACTCTCTTGAGAAGCAGAATAGTGTGGTGGGGAAGAGGTCTCCACAGTGTTCTGAAGTCAGACCTGGCTTCCACCCTGGCCCCATCACTTACCAGCTGTGTGACTTCGTGTGGCTAAGCCAGCCACATAGCCAGCTACGTGGACATGTGGAGAGTCATTCATCCTGTCTATGCCTCTGTTTCCTCATCTCTACAATGGAGATACTAACCTACCTCTTGGGGTCATTGTCGGATTCATGAAAGAAAACGCATGTGAAGATGTTGGCACGATGGCTGACACATACTAAGTACTCCCCAAATGGAGGTTATTGTTACTGTCATTTCTATCTCCGAGAGCTAGGGTAGGGGTGTTGAGAAGGAGAAGAAGCAAAGGTCTGGAAGAGGCCTCAAGGGATCATCCAGTCCAGATAGGCCCTGACTTTCCATAGATAAGAAACGATTGCTCCCATTTTGTGGGTCGGCAAAAGCATGGAGGTAATGCCATGCCCAAGGTCATCTCCGGGGAGGGAAGGTAAGATTGGATGCTCAGCCTCCTGCCTCCAGACCTAGTACTGGAGACTGGAGGGCTATGCTGGCCACGTGACAGTGAGGCACCAAGGACAAGTCAGCCCAGGACAAATCCTATGTTGTGATGGTCAGTGGACATCAAAGCCTCGCCTCCCCACAGCTCTGGACCCTGGCTCAGAGGATTCCCTGCTGCCTCTGCTCTCTCCAGCGGCTGGCACCTTCTCTGTGGCTTCTTACCTCTAAGCCTTTCCACCTCTAGGAGATCAAAGTGTTCTGAAGTTTGAGGTCTGGGGGGATGGGAGTGGACTGACTTTCGGCTGGGCTGGTCAAACCTCATTAAGGAGTAAAGTCTGGAGACACGGAAAGAAAGACAAACATGAAGACAGTCACCTCTGTGAAAAAGGTGGTCTGCCTGGGGTGAGGGGGAAACAGGCTCAAAAGCCTGGAGGGTTCCTAAATAATTTTAGTCTCTAGAGGAGTACAATCCCAAACCCAGGGCAGCCAGAGAAGATGGGTGCATCCTATCGGTCATCCAGATGTGGAGTCCAGATGCGTATTGTGGTGTCCTGGGTGTAGGGTTTTCTCTTTGGTCAATGCTTAGTCTTATGAATAGACATGAAAAAGTCAGGACTGGTTAAACCAAACCAAATGCTGGAAGATCTGCTGGACGCAAGCTGTTTGGTGACCAATCCCATCTCAACACTGAATACCAGACAGTTTTCTAATGTCCTGTGTTTCTGACTTTAAGGGACACAACCTTGTTTAAACAGTAGCTGTGCTCATGTACGATTAAGGGAAGTCACATTAAAAAAAAAAGCCCCAAACCAAACAAGAGCGGTGTATGCAGACCCACCAGCTCAGGTCAGTTTCCCGGCCCAGTGAGGACACAGTGGCGTGGGGAGCTCCGTCTGTCCGTCTTGCTGCATAAGCCATGCTTGCTCTAGGGAAGATGGTCCTGAGCCGAAGGACTAGGGGAGAAGGAAGAGGCAGGAGCAGAGATGCGGTTGGAGGCTGATGCAGGAATATAGAGCACCCAGAAGTTCTTGGTCCGTTGAGCCTTGCTGAGCTTGAGATGTTAGAAAATGGAGAGCAGACTGCCTTCTTTAGAGTGGTCAGCCTTTTCAAAGATGAACCCAGCCTGACTCTGCTCCAGTACTTTCAAGCTCACCCCTGCCCTGGGCTGGTTTGGCCACAGTGGGTTCAGAGTGATCCGATGCATGGGTTATGGGGGACACATACCTGGGTTCAGTTCTGGGCTCCGCCACTTATTAAACTATTGCACCTTGGAAAGAAGCCCAACTTCTCTATGCCTCAGTTTCCTTTACACAAAATAGGGTTAACGACACACCCACCTCATGCAGATGTTGTGAGGGGTAAAGGAGAAAATGCAGGGGAGCGCTTTGCAAAGCTCCCTGGGAGTGACGGGTGTGACTGTTTTCGTGGTGGTTCAACACTTCTGGGCGTTGGGTTCCAGGTGCGGTTCTTGGAGCAACAGAACCAGGTGCTGGAGACCAAGTGGGAGCTGCTGCAGCAGCTGGACCCGAACAGCTGTTAAGAACAACCTGGAGCCCATCCTCAAGGGCTGCACCAGCAACCTGCGCAAGCAGCTGGAGACGCTTTCCGGGGACCCGGTGAGGCTGGACTTGGACCTGAGGAGCCAGCGGGGTGTGGTGGAGGACTACAAGAAGAGCTGAGCTGGGAGAGGACCCCCTGTAGCTACATGACTGTCCCTGTCCCTTTTGAGCTCGTCAAGCAGGAGTGGGCAGCTACCCCAGCTTAACATTTCTGGAGGTGGGGGGAGGCAGTGTTCCTTGTCACAGCAAGCAGAATCACCCCCAAGAAAACGGAAACTTGCCCCCTGCTCCTCCAGCCTGGCACCTAGGACAGATGTGAGATTTCCTACAGGACATTCATGCCCCGCGCTCCTTCCTCATTTTTGAAGCTGGATCTTCAATAATCTCCTTCTTCCAAAATCGGTGACCACATCTCCTCCTCCAGGAAGCCTTCTTTGCCTGGCTGGCCCTACTGGTCCTGGACTCTGCAGCCCCTCAGCATCTGTGTCCTCGCTCAGGGCCTTTCCCTGGGCAAACGAAGGTTCTCAGTGAGACATATTCACCGACAGAGCCCTGGCATTCCTGCAGGTATGAGGAAGAAATCAACAGGCGGACAGTGGCAGAGAATGAGTTTGTGCTGCTCAAAAAGGTGAGGGGTAGGCAGGTCTTGGATCTGGGGCTGGCCTGGGACCCGGAGGAGCTGAGCCTGCTGGTGTGCTCTGCTTTCAAAGAAAGTGAACTGATTCAGAAATAGTGAGGGGAAGGCAGGGGAAAACCACGATGCAAGGGTATCCAGAGAAGGGACTAGAACGGCAGAGAGGATGATGGCATTCTTGAGTGTTTAATGGGATCGGGGTTTGTCCATGGTGAAGAACAGCGGAGGATGACACACAGGGGCTCTCCCTGCAGTTGCGGGCCTGGCTCGGATGTCACAGTGATGACTGACAGCAGCCTCGATGGGTTCCCTTCCTTAGAGGGGCGCCCCATCCCTACTGCCACGGGAGCCCATTCTCAGGATGGGGTAGGGCTGGGCCTTTTGCTCCTCCCTCCTCTTTCCCGTGAACCTCCCAAAGAGAAGAGGTGGCTATTTCCCTGCGCAGGGGACCCAGGCTGGGGTGTGTGTTGCCTTCTGGGCGGCACTGGCAGTGACCTGGGGACGGCTGGGCTATCTTCCAGGACGTGGATGCAGCTTATGCCAATAAGGTGGAGCTTCAGACCAAGATGGACTCCATGGGCCAGGAGATCAAGTTCTTCAAGTGTCTCTACGAAGCCGTAAGTCCGTCTCTTCATTCCACCCCTCCGAGGGCTGCCAGCAGGTAAAACTCTATTCTGGGGCCGGGAGGGGCACCCAGGCCCCAGCTCTCAACCACTCATCTCCATTTCAGCCCTCAGGGGCTCCCCATCTCCTCTCTGGGTGGGAAGGAAATGGTCCTGGCCTTATCTCCATAGCAGCAGGGCTCTGTCTGGGGCCTGGAGGGAACTCGCTTTGCCCAGAGAGCAACAGCCTTGGTTTGGAGCCTCTAAATTGGCATCACCAGGATTTGCTTACCTTGGGAGGGAGGTTGTTGGCCTCCATCAGTCAAGTCCTGAGACCATCACTGCTTCCCCTTCAGGAGATCGCTCAGATCCGGTCCCGCATCAGCGACGTGTCTGTCATTCTGTCCATGGATAACAACCGCGACCTGAACCTGGACAACATCATTGATGAGGTCCACGCCCAGTACGAGGAGATCGCCCGGAAGAGCAAGGCCGAGGCCGAGGCACTGTACCAGACCAAGGTAAGCTGGGCTGAGGCCGGGCTGGGGAGGGTGACCCCAGTAGGCATGAGGGCCGGGCCAGAATATCGAGTTAAGTGTCCAGCATGGCCTGCCCCCATAGCATCACCAACCTCAAGCCGCCATGTACTCCCACGACCCACTCATCACCCCCATGCATGGCTCCGCCTCTTTGGGTCCCCAGTTCCAGGAACAGCAGCTGGCAGCTGGCCAGCATGGGGACTACCTCAAAAACACCAAGAATGAGATCTCAGAGCTCACCCGGCTCATCCAGAGGATGCGCTCAGAGATTGAGAATGTGAAGAAGCAGGTGAGGTGGCTGGTTGCCTTTGCGTGGGATGGACAGGCACAGCTGGAGGGGAATGAGTGGGCCGAGAGTGTCAGCCTCCCACATCTCTGCCCAGCAGAGGAAAGGGACCAAAGAGGTCACTGTGTCAAACCCTTAGAACAGGTGTCCCTGGGGCATCTCATCTGCAACTCGCCCCAAGGACCCCTGCTTTGAAGCCCCCTCCCCTAGGAAGACTTCTCTCACCCGCCAGGGTGGGCTAGGACCACATCCCTCTGCCCCTCCTGCCCTGATCAATGTGCTCTCCTGGCACTTGTGTCTCCCCCGTACTTGTCAGGCTTCTGTCATTGCCAGACACCTGCATGTCCCTTCTTCCACTGGACCAGAGGGAGGCAGAGAGCTGGCTGCTTTGCTCCCATTGTTTTCCCAGCGTCTAGTACAGTGCCTGGCACAGAGTAGCTGCTTAATAAACATTTGTTGATTTAGTGATTGAGGAGAAGTGGGCTCAGAGAGCACCCCTTCAAGTTCCTTCTGTGGGTATCTATTAAGGCCTTACTCGGAGCTGCTCCTGGGAACGTAGGCTGCAGTCTCAGTTCTAGTAGGTGGGGAGACAAGATTCTCATGTACATTAACAACAGCAGCATCTCCTGTCATTTTATCACACTGAATCCTCACAAAGACTCTGTGACGCAAGCGTTACCTGTTGTTACAGATGAGGAAACTGGGGTTCAGAGAGGTTAAGAGGGTGGCACTGCGGTAAGTGGTGGAGCTGTGATCTGAACCAAGGTCTCCTGACTCCTGGCTCCCACATGCGCTCTCCCTAGCCTGCTCTCAGCCCCACTCCCACCCTGCTGGCCCTGCTTTTGTACCTCCAGTGCTGGCCTTGGCCACCCACCTGTGTCATCCTGAACCTGGACAGTTGTGGACGACTAAGCCTGGTGAAATTCCTCCCCGCACACGCTTGGGGCTCGCCTCCTTGGCTGTGGTCCCCAAGCCATGCCACCAGCTCCCAGTCTTCCATCCCCTGCACAGCCTCTGGCTCAGTCGCTAATTACTCTTTCTGGCCCCGTGGGTCTCAGACTGAGGCCTCCCTCTCACACTGGGGCCTTTGTCCCAGCTCCTACTAACTGCCTATGGTAGGAGCGGCTCTGTGTTCAGGAAAAGGAGGGCTGAAAGACAAACGACCAAGCGAGGCCATCCCCGCCCCTCCCTGGCTGGCTCATGACTCATTCTGAGTGGACCAAGTACAACTCAGGGTCTCTTTCTTCGTTCTCCTGCACCCACAAGCAGGGAAGAGGAGGCCTGTTCGTTTCTCCTTTCTTCTTAAAGGCCCTCCCGCTGCATCCTCAATAAACAGCATGATCTGATGCCTTGGCCTCTTGAGTAGTTAAGGTGTGCACATGGACCTCAGTCCAGATACTTACGTGAGCAGACACCACACACCCACACGGACACACCACACCACCGTGCATCGCCTGTGCAGCCTGTATTTCCAGGTTAATCTTCTCTGTAGAGCAGAAAAAGAAGACATTCTCAGACCACACACGGCAGAGGGGCCGGAAGCACTTCTGCGGCTGCAGAGTGGTGAAGCGCGGAGAAGAGTCTGGGGAGAGGGCAGGAGAAGGCGTGGGGAGAAGAAAGGAAAGCAGAGAGCGGGGGTGTGTGCAGCTTGGTTTGTGGTTTTCAACAAAAGTGTCATCTGTGTCCACTGGCAGAAACGGTCCTGCTCCTGACCGGGGTCCTGGCCTCTTCCTGAGAGCTGGATCTTTCCCAGAGGGAAGGTAGGGGCTTGGTGGACAGGTGTCTGCCTTTGTTCAGCCTGTCCCCCACTCTCACAGTCCTGGCCTTCCGGGAACCACACATGCTGGCCCCTCTGTTAGAAAATCTAAGATCGGGAACGAGAGTTCTGAGCACCTGAGCCTGGACTGAGGGGGAGTGAGATGGGGGTGGGGCAGATTGTGAAATTTAGTGACTATGCAGTTGGTACCTCTCCAGACGCCTGTCCACCCTGGAACTACTGTTGGGGTGGCCAGTCCTGCCCTGTGGTGAGGAGGGCTGGAAGGAGGACAGATGGACAGATTCCCCTGTGACCAGCAGGAGCCAGCAAAACTCAGCCAGGAAGTCTTTGGGAGTCCGAAGGGCTTCCAGAGACGGAGGTAGAGGGACTGGAGGATGGGAAGGATGGGCTGGGCTGACGGATTGAACTTGAGAGTAGTGGCTGGGGCTTAGGGCAAGGCCGCAGGGCCAGGCTTGAGCCCCTGCCCCCCTCCAGGAGGCGACCATCAGCTGCCCTCAACCAGGAAGTCAACACCACCATTCAGCAGGTGTGGGTGGAGGAGGGCAAGCAGATCAAGACTCAGAAGCAAGTTTTGCTTCCCTGGTTGACAAGGTGAGGCCAGTGTGTGTGTGTGTGTGTGTGTGTGTGTGTGTGTTTCCAGAACTGGCTGGAGACCCTGCCATTTCCTCAGCAAAGGATCCGCACACACCTGCTGCCCCTGCCACCCTGTTCCCTTTGCAGCAGTAAGGACTGAGGTGGGATAGCAGAAAGAACTTCCCAGTTGAGAGGCTTAGAAGAAATGCTAGATTCACAAATATGGGGATGGAGGCTGCTTCTCTAGATGCTGCCATTTTATCACCCAGATTTGGGGGGGGCGGTGGTCGGGATGGAGTGAGGAACTCTCCCACATCCCTTTCTGCCTCAGGGCTCCCAGGGGTCTCCTGGGTGGGAAGGTGGTTCTGGGTTCTGGGTCTGTTGTTTAGAGCAGCAGATCAAGGCGCTGGAGACTGAGTGGAGCTTCCTGCAGGAGGCAGTCAGGAGCCCCACACTGAGGCCCACGCTCGGGACCTGAGTTAGCTTGGTAGGTCTGAGGGTGAGAGGGCTGGGCTGGATGTGCATTACAGACCAGACAGGACTTGGTGGACAGTTTGGGAAACAAGAGAGGGCTCTGGGGACGGGACTAAGGACAATGAGTAACAAGCAGGGTAGCCACTGTGTTACATGAGTCTACGTGGTCATTGGATTGTGGTTGCCAAGAGCAATATGGGCTGAAAAATAACCTGGGAACTTTTAAAAAATGCTGATGTCTGAGCCTCTATTCTAAACCAATTAAGTCAGGCTACTGGGATGGGGCCCAAGTTTCACTGGTATCTTTTGAAAGTTAGTGAAGTGGTTCAAGGGAGTGGCCATAGCTGAGAACTGTAGGCTTAGGGTGTGGCCTTAACCATCCAGAAGGGAAGAAGGGTGTCATTGATTAGTAATGCCTGCCATGGCCGCAGGTGGAGTGAGTCACAGCACACGATGCCGTCTCTCATTGGTGCCCACCTGTGGCTTCACAGTTTACCAAGTACTTTCATACCCACTGTCTGAACAGCACTGAGAGTGAGGGAATGCTTCTGTTGTCATTTTACAGAAAAAAATTTGAGGCTCAGATCCCCTGTCTATCAACAACCACCCTGGGCTGGAGAAGACCCCGAAGGTACCCTGTCCCTTGCCTGCCTAATTTTAGGGGGCTGAGGGGAGAGTGGGGGCAGGGCTTCGGCTCCAGTGCATGAGTCTGGACAGGAGTTTGTCCTTGGCAGTGCTGCCACGTGCCTGCTCCCCCCTCCTGGCAGGTTCCAGGAGGAGGTCAACCTCAGGGTCAGTGTGGAAGAGGGCTCGGTGCTGCCCTGACTCCTCCCACGGTCCTGATGTGGTGGCTCTTCTGTGCTACATAGCAGGAAGCTCTCTATTTATTTCACCGGTGAACTGAGACACAGGGAGTGGCAGGGGCCTCGTCTAAGGTCACCTAGGTGACCTTGTCAGGGGCAGAGCCAGGCTCAGACCCCAAAGCCCGGTGTTCTTTCCAGCACATCCATGGCAGGATGGCATTGATCTCCAACATGGGTGAGGGGGGCGTGCCCTGGAGGTTGGCGGGTTAGGGACCCGGGTAGCCTCGGGAGCAGAGGGGATGCTGGACAGTCATAGAGGTGTGAGCACTTTACAGCCTTCAGTGGCGTCCGTGGGTGGAGGAGTGCAGGTGGGTCTGCGGCAGCTCAGGGAGCCTTGGGAGTGGGCAGCCAAGGGGGAGGCAGGGCAGAGGCTGTCTGGGGAAGCAGGAAGTACATCACGTGTAGCCAGTCGGCTCTTCCCCACTCAAGTCTCTGCTCCCTGAAGCCCAGGAGGAGCAGAGGGAAGGAACAGGGTCTCTGGAGACATGCAAGGCAAGGAAAAGAGGTGTGGGTTCACTGCAATAAGGATGAGGCCCATGTGGAGGGGCCTTCAGTGGAGATGGAGGCTCAGACGGAAGGGCTGTGAGGAGACCTGCTTCCCAGGGGGGTCCCATCGGGGCTGGCCCTGGGGGTCAGAGTTGCAACTGAGCCAGTTGACATGGGGCTAAAGGTGCCCTTGGAGTTAACATGGCCTGGTTTTCCTCAGCTACTGAGCTGTTTCCATCTCCCCCACCCCCAGGATCACATTTCATGTCCATTTCCCACTTACACACCCCAAAACTGAACCTCAGAAGGGGTAAGAGATGGAGCCTGGCCCAGGCCACTGACTCCAAATTCATTGTTCCTGAAGGGTTCCTACCTGTCATAACAAGTCCTGCTGGATCCCCAAATCCATCTGGTGTGGGAACCCACAGGGTAAAGACCTGGTCACGTGCACTCGGAGTATGAAGTGTGCCCTAAGTCAGGGAGTTCCTCATGCTACTGTGTCATGAGAGCTGGCCTGCTGGCCTGGAGCTGAGCTCCCCACCGCCTTGCAGGAGGGGACCAACAGGCCTGGGCCTCAGACACATCCACGTTCCTGTCCACGGGCAACAAGCAGCTCCTGGACCTGGCTGCATCATCCCAGTAGGAGAATACGGTCGGGGGTGGGGGGGGCATGGGAGGGAGGCCCAGGCCCTGGAAGACCAGGGGGCCCTGCAGTCCTCTCTGGCTGGGCTCCCTCTGTCTTCTGAGAGCTCCAGGGTAAAGGTCTGTAGTGCTGAAACCCAGGCTTAAATGACATCAGGCAGGAAGGTTAATAAAAATTGGGCAGGGAGATTCACAGAAATAAGATCTCCCTTGACCTTCGGAGTGGGTTCCTATAGATTTGGGCTTGGGGTGAATTCCTGGGGTGCTTGCTATAGGTCTTGAGTCCCTGGAGCCACGATAAAGTGACACTAAGGGATGGGGAGTGGGGAAGCCAAGGACAAGAACGACGTGGGGGAATCATGCAGTGAGGACTGTTATGAACCGTACTCAAGAGGGAATGGGCTGCTTTGAGACATAGGGTGTTCACCATTATTGGAGATGTTCAAGGACAGACTCAACAACTCTTGATCGGTTTTGTAGGGGACTTAAGAATTGGATGGACAGTTTGACTAGACCAATGCTTGTCAGACTTTCTTTTGCATATCAGTCTCCTGGGGACCTTGCTGAAATGCACCTGATGCTTCAGTAGGCCCAGCTGGGGCCTAAGAGTCTGCATTTCTACCGAGCTTGCAGGTGTAGGTGATGCTGTTCATCCTTGGATATCACTTCCAACCTGAGAGCTTTAAATTCCCTAATAACTGAACTGTTCCTGCCCCAACGTGGCTACTAAGTCCCAGCAGGAGATTTCATGGAGAGAGCCAAGCCCAGAGTAAAGGGATGAAGGGCATTTGTATCTAGAGTAGTGTTTTCAGATTTGGGCTTTCTTTTCCTTTTGGTTTCATCCTTGGAACTTTGTTAAGTTTCTGTACGGTGGGACAAGCCCATCTGGGCAGTTGGGCGTTTTCCCGAGGGGCTGGGACTCTTCTCAGGGAGAGGAGAGAGGGGAAGAATCAACAGGGGCCACCTTGGAGTCTGCCCACCGTAGTGACTGTGGGTAGGGGATGGATAACAGTCTAGGGAGACATTGAGGTTTCTAGCTTAGGTGACTGGGAAGTAACACCATTTACAGGGAAAGGGAATATAAGAAGAAGATTAGGTTCTGAAAGGAAGATGTGGAGTTCAGGCTTGGAGAAGCTGAGTTGTACAGTCAAATGGAGATGTCCAGTAAGTGATTGAATTAAAAAGGGGTCAGGCCTGGGATTCAGATTTGGAAGCATCAGAATTTGGGGGCAGAGAGATAATTAGGGGGTCTAGAACAGAGCCCTGGGGCAAAGGGGGAAGATCCAGCAAAGGAGACTGAGGAGGAGAGATAGGCGGAGAACAGGAGAGGGCATTCAGGAATCAAGAAAGGAAAAATTCTTGAAGAAGAAAAGGATGAAGAGGGGCAAATATTGCAGAAAGGCCAGGAAAGGGAAAGAACGAAAAGACAGCTTTGGGTCTAGTGATGGGGATGGGAGGAGACCTTGCTTAAGTGGCTCAGGTGAGAGTTGGGCAGAAGGCCTATAGAAGTGGGAGTGGGGTGGGTCAGCGTCAACTTGACCATGAAGGGAGAGAGACAGATGGGGCAGTATGAGGTAGAGGGTAAGGAGCACATGGTGCATATCTATAGTCTCTGGGAATGTGATCGGTGGAGAGAGTGGTTCAAATTCCAGCTGATTTTGTACAGCAGAAACTAACACAACGTAGTAAATCAACAAGAAAAATAAAGTAGATTTTGAGATGTCAACAAACACACAAACAAAACAAAAACAAATTCCAGCCAATGCAGCAAGGCCTTGGAATAAGGGAGTAGAGATGGTATCAAGGGATTAGAGAAGGCAGGATGAGCTCTGAAGGGGACATGGGGATGGGAAGCTGAAAAAGCTCATATCTAATAGCCTAGCCTTTTGGGTCAAGTAAAAGGCATGGCCCTGTGCTGAGTGACGGTGTGTTGCGGGGTGTGGACACAAGCAGAGGGCGAGGGGCAGGAAGGGAGCTGATCCCAGGGCTGTAAGAGCATTGTGATGGGCCTCAAGTCCTGCGCCCAGATCTGTCCCACTTTGCTGTCTTCCTCACACTGAAGGGATGCTCTGTGCCATGGATGCAGGAGAAAGAGAAAGCAAAGTTATAGTCTCTGCACCAGGAAGCGTCTGGTCCTACAGGCAGGAAGAGCCACTCAGGAAGAATGCAGGTGGAGGAAAAACTGGTGCAAATGACTCAAGTATGAGACGCGGTTGTAGAGACTGACTCTAGAGTGGGAGACACAGAACACTATGGGGCACAGAGCTGTGTCCCTCCCTGACTAAAAGGCCAGGTCCAGGGCCCAGGACACTTTAAATGGGCTTCCACAGTGGGAAGGGGGTGACAGGGCTCGCCTGACACCTCTCACGCAATACCTGAGGCTGCAGAGAGGAACTGGAATGTCAGAAGGTCAATCACCAGGTGTGACGGAGTTGCTAGGGCAGCTCTTAGGCTGGAGACTGGTCTAAGACAGCCCTAGAAACAGCTGGACAGCTCCACTGGACAGGGTAGTTTGTGCAAGAGGGAGCCTGGAGTGGGGCTGAGGGGCAAGGGCAGGGCTAGGATGGCATCCCAGGGGTATAGAGGCTGTGGTTGGCCATGACTATGGGAGAAGAGGAAAGAGAGGAGTCTTCATGTGTTCCTTTCCTCAAATGCCGATAGTGAAGGCCTTTGGTACTTGGCAAGTGGCCCTTGCTTTCTGAGACGTCTCTGCTCCCCTACCCACCTTACTCATCACCTCCCCCAAAACCAGTGACGGGGACGGAATCGTACTCCTTTGTACTCCTGTGCCTGGCACGCCATTTGCACTCAGCACAAGCTGGTGGACTACGTACCGCCCCCCCCAACCTCTCCGCAGGCCCTGACTCCGGGCTGCCATCGTGGCTCCTGACGGGAGCGGGCCTTTGGGACACCCCACTGGAGGCCCCTGCAGCAGGAAGGCCAGCCTTAGCAGTGGCCCAGCTGGGGAACTATCAGGGGCTGCTCGGAGTCAGGCTGTACATGTGGATGTTGGCACCCTCTGAACAACTCTGGAGGGCAAGGAGAGGAAAAGGGGTTCCACGCTGCACCCAGGGGTCTTGCCGAGGGGCTGAAGCCTCCTGACACTGACCCCTGCCCAGCTTCTTTTCTCCACCTGAGAACTCTCATCCCTTAGACCCTCTCCTATACCTTAGCCCAGAGTACCAGGTGGGGGTCTGAGGGGAGGGATTGGAAACTAATGTTTACAGAGCCCCTACTACTGGATCAGAATCTCCCCTGGCTGGGCACCTCTCTGAGGCAGGTGTTGTTCCTAAGACAGACACGCTAAACTCAGGGCCACAGAACCAGTACCTGGAGCCAGGATTCTATGAGCTCTGTCTCTCCAAAGCCCACTCTCTTTCCACATCGCCACCTTGCCTCCTGGTGAGGAAACTGTCACCCAGCTGCTGTGTGTTCGTTCCCACCCTACACTGACATCCCACGGGCTCCCTGTCCGCTCTTTGTTGGAACTTTCATCATATTCCGTCATTTGAAGCCTGACGTCTCTGAGTCCTAGGCACCGGGCTGGGTTCCCTTTCCACCTCCTGACTGCCGTGTAAGCCATCTCAGTTTCACATACTGCAGGCTTCCTGCAGAGACTGTGGCCACACTGTCACTGGTCAGTCACAGAAGCTCATCCCCTCAATGGTGGGCGTTGTCAAGGCAGCACCTTGATCAAGCTCCTCTTGAAGTCCTGATCTCCCATGCCAGAGGCGGCCAGGGCAGTGGGGTGGTGTTGCCCCTGGAGTAGGAGCAGGGGCAGATAAGGAGGGAGGCTGTGAGGAGGTGGTGGAGGTGGGCCAAGTGGAGGCGGGTGGAGGGGGCTTTTGGAGGGAATGGGGCTGAAGCAGACTGGGGCAGGCCGTTTATCCCGAGAGGCTGGCTGGGCTCTGGGACCTGAAGCATCAAAATGAAACCCTAGATCAGCAAGAAGAATCTGGAGATACATGAAGGAGACAGCCCCGGCCATGCAAGTCAGCTCTTCTGGGCACTGTCCTTTGTCTAGACATCAGTGTGGTAGCCAGTCCAGCCAGCTGGAGACGGCCGCCACCTCTGCCACCACCCCCGACAGAGGCATATCCATTTTTCTTGAGCGTCTTCTGAGGAGACTCTGGAGTCTTCATGTCTCACAAGCTGACCTTAGAAAAGTTCTGCTTCCTGTCTGACCGCCACCCATCCTGCCACCCAGGACCTGGTTCCCTACCCTGCGTGCATTACCTTGCCCGGCAATGAAGACTGTTTCTCGTCTGGCTCACTCACCTGCTGCTTCTCAGGGCTGGAGATTCTCGGGTCCTGTAGCCTAACCCCACTGGCCCAAATCTCATCAACTGTGGGCTTATCAATGCCAGCTCGAGGAGACAAGATATTTTCAAGTCTAAGTGTCAACCCTTTCTCTGCCTTAGCTCTTTCTGTTCCCCCATTCTAGACTGAATGCAGTCACTGGCCACTGCCAATGCTGGTGGAAGAGGGAGAAAAAAAGCCATCCAAAAATGAAGACTAAGCCACAGAGCAGATAACTCAGAAGCGTAGATGATCCAAGGATTATTTCCATTACAAGCAATAGAAAATATATTTATCCTCTAGGAACTAGCTCCCCTCACTTGGTCCTGATTCTTTTCTTTGTCTGAATAGCTCATAGATAGTCCTGGCATCCAGCCAAATCAGGAAAGAGGGACCTCTAGGTTGCCATAGAAAATCCTCGAAGCAAATAAAAGGTGGATGAATCATGGCTTTGACTGCCTGAGGGATGGATGCATGGTGGGAAGATTCCTGTTTGACTTCCCCTGCCCCCCCACCAACTTCAAGTCAGCAAATGGAGCGTCAGGGCAAGGGGCCCCATGCAGGATGAGGCAGGTTTGAAAAGGAGGGTTGGTGGGGACACCGCACCCTCTGAAGCCAGAAATACTGGGGTGTTCCCTCTGCACGTCCTCAGCTGGCAGCTCAGCCCAGGCCCAGCGTTTCTTCTGATACCCTTTCCTCCACAGTCAGGGATGATGGAGGTTGGGGATCCTTCGTATTTTCTCAGCAGCCTAAGTGCACTGGATTAATTTCCCCCTGCCCGGAAGAGGTGTGTGGTGAGAGAGTGCCATGCCCAGAGTCCACGATCCAGCTGGATTTCAAATCAGATGCTAGGGCTGCCAGCCTCTTATTGTACCATCTACTGCCTTTAACCTTTCATAAAAGAAAAGGACCATGTAACAGTAGGAAGGACACGCTCTCAGAATAAGTTCAATCCTCAAGGTTTAAATTGTTAGCCACCTGAGAAACTTACTGTCTGGCACTCCCTTAGCTCCAGACCAATAAAAACTGCTTCGAGTGTGGGCTCTGTCTCAGCGTTTATTGTGCGACCTTTTCCTATCTTAGGCCCTCATCCAAACAATGAGGATAAAAGCACTCTGTCAAATACACGCCATTGAGAAAATCATCAAAAGGAACAATAAAGGGGAAGCCTGTAGAGAAATGAGCTACGGGAATGAAAGGAGCGATAACCGTGGTGATCCCGCAGAGGGGAGGCCTTTGGCCAGGGAGGGGCACGGGCACTGGTCCCAGACTCCACCCTGCAGGGCTGCGCCTCACAGCAAGTGCCTTATTCCCTGTGTCTGCTTCCTCTTCTGCAAAAATGGGAATGATAATAACCACCTCCTGGCATTGTTGTGGTTGAGACATAAAATACCAGGCCCACAATAAATGTTAGTTTTATTATTCTTCTTCTTATTACTATTATTAGGGACAATGATAGCTAGGAAACACAGGTAATTTTTAGAGGTTAACTGGGACTCCGATCCTGAGTTGATTTCCCAGCAGCAAGAGTGCTTATCTCCTTCATCTTTGGCTTGTCCCCCAGACTGATGTATTTGAGCCCATGTTTCTGAAACTGCCTCCGCCAGGGAACTAGCCCAGTTCTTCAGAGCCCATGGCTTCCTTCTCAGTCTCTCCCTACCAGAATGGAGCTTTTGCCCCTGGACTTTTCCCTAAACCAAACCCCTGGAATCTCCTCCTAAAACTCTGCCTTGGCTCCTGACGCGTATATGTTGCTCAGCTTGTTGTTCACTTTAAACAAGATTGCTACTTTGCCCCCAAGGACTCCCTGCCTATTTATTAGTAGTCTCGGTGGTGGAGGTGTCTTTTCCTCCAGGGTCCCCGGTGGGCAGAGCCTGGGAGGTGCAATGTCTTCTTGTGTGGTGTTCAGGACAGAACTCGCTGTTTTTGATGATGGTGGGAAGACACCTGCAGAGTCGCGTCTCAAGAGCTCTGAACGCCACTCCCCTGCACCATGCCCCTCTCTGCCGCTCAGTCACCCCTCTGCCTCGCTGCGGACCTGTCTGACGGGGCTGGGAACGGCCACCTTTCATCCCCGAGGGCCAGGTGTGCCAGGAGTCACTGCCAAAGCTGACTTCCAGCTGACAGAGTCTCAGGGCAAGAGTGGGCAGGCAGGGCTCGGGCTAAGCACCAAGCCTGGGAACGGAATCTCCATGGCACCGTGATTGACTATTCAGGGCTGGTGTCTGGAAACTGGGGTGTGAGCCAGGATGGGTAAGAGGAGAATAGGCTGAAAAAAAAAGACGTCCTGAGTGGAACAAAGCTGGGCGGGGGAGGGGGAGGAGGGCCTGGGGAAGGGCGGTAGAGGGGCTGCCAGTCACATCGCTGAAGCCTGCAGATTTGGAAAGTGAAGGTTAGAGAGGGACAGTCAGTACCACAGAGGGCAGGGCCTGGGTGCAAGAGGGTCAGAGACAGTGGTGTGCTGGTTAAAGCTTAATCAGCTCTTTGAAAAAAGTATGTATATGTAAATACACATACACACACGCATACATGTACATATGTATACACACATATATATACACACATAATTTTACCTTTTACTGATATATAATGTGTGTAACACACAAGTTATAAATAATAATAAAATATTCAATACTCTTTATTATAAACTTTGTAATAGCCTACTGATTCTCACAAAATGCTTTCAATTGATTTTTGTTAAGTTCTTACATCCATCACCAGCCTGTGGTTACAACTGACAAACAAGTATAACTCTGACAGGAACGTTAGTTCATATTTTCATGCTAATGATTAAGATGAGAGTGAAACAATGAAGATGGTTGTTAGAGCTTCCCTTGTTCCTCAATGATGTGAGTGACTTCATGGCCGAATCAGGTAACAGTTTTTGAATCCTGGAAGATTACTTGGTCACTTTTTTTTTTTTTGCTGTCCAATGGCTACAGACAGGACACACTTTTAAGTTTAATCTGCATAACATTTTCACCATCACTTCATTAAATCTAGACCAGAGCTGTCCAACAGAAGTATAATGTAAGCCGGACATATAATTTAAAATTTTCTAGTAGCCACACTAAAAAAAAAAACCAGCTGAAATTCATTCTAATAGTGTATTATACTTAACCCAGTATATACAAAATATTATCATTTCAACATGTAACCAATATAAGAATGATTAATGATATATTTTACATGCTTTTTTTCATACTAAATCTTCAAATTCCAATGTGTATTTTACATTTATAGCATGTCTAAATTTGGACCGCCCACATTTCAAGTGCTTAATAGCCACATGGGGCTAGTGGCAACCGTGATAGACAGTGTAGCTCTAGACAATCAACAAAACAATAAAATATATACATATATACATATATATGTATACACATGTATGTGTACACACATGTTTACACATATATGTATGTGTATATATAATCATTTTATTGTACACCTAAAACTAATATAATGTTATATGTCACTTATATCTCAATTAAAAAAATACAAAAAGAGAAAAAAAAGAAAAACAGTAAATTAAGCTCTGATTTGCAGTGTTTGGTGATTCCTTTGGTATAGATGCTCCCACAGTGGTGGTTTCAAGCTACCAACACGATGTCACTGATCTCAGAGTTGCAGAAATGTGCAAGGGCCCATCATTGTATAGTATTTCCACCCTACAGATTCCATAGATGTAAATAACCTCAAGAGCTTAGAGAACAGTAAAATAGTTAGGAAGTTATCAGTTTTAAGCATTTCTTACCTTTGCTTTTGATTTAATTAATTGTAAGTTGATATAATTTAATTTGAATCATGGCTATGTTTAAAAACCAGCTCACAAAATTCTTGAAAATTTATCAATTAGCTATTGTAAGCCAGCAGAACTGGGTCCGGAACAACGCTAGTCAGAGATCGGAACAAAAGGAGCTTTCAAATGAGACATATGGGTTTTGGGCAGGGATCAAAATGGGATTTTCCTCTGTTAAACTAAATAGACATTTATTGGTTATTTTTATGTGTCAGCTTGTCTGGGCCATAAAGTGCCCATACATTTGGTCAAACATTATTCCAGGTGTGTCTGTGGGGATGCTTCTAGATGAGATTTACGTTTGAACCTTTTGTAGGTTGAGTGAAACAGTTTGCTCTTCCCACTGTGGGTGGGCCTCATCCAATCAGCCGAAGGCCCAAACAGAAGCAAAGTGCTGAGTAAGAAGCAAATTTGCCAACTTGAATATGTGAGCTGGGACATTGGTCTTCTCCCTAGGACTGGAATTTACATTGTTAGTTTTCCTAGTTCTTAGACCTTCAAACACAGACTGGTACTACACCACTGGCTCAGCTGGGTCTCCAGCTTGGCAACTGTAGGTCTTGGTACTTCTCAGCCTCTCAATTCATGTGAGCTAATGCCATATATATATATGGAGAGCTGGTGCAGGGCAAGACTGGAAGTGGGGAATAGAATGAATACAGTATGATTCTGGCCCTCAGAGGCCTTGTGATCTTAGGGAGGCACAGAGACCTATAGAAGCAATAATAAGTACAAGTTATAAGGGTGGCCCTGAGGGTTGTGGACCCAGAGGTGAAGAGGTAAAAGGACGTTTGACTCTGTCTCTAGGTCACTGCCTCATTTTGCTGTCAGTTTCCTTGTCTGTTAAATCAGAGGGTTGGGCTGAGTGAATGGCCAGGTTCCCTTCCAGCTTTCAAGGTGTGTCTTCTCACAGGATGAGTTGGGGTTGGTGGCTTCCTGGATGAAGTGGCACTTGAGCTAGCCTTGACAAATGCTGTTCTCAATGCATAGAGATGTAGAATAAGGGAATCCTAGGCGTCAGAAACAGTGAGGGCAAAAGTAGAGGGGCAGGAACAGAAAGGACACTTTGGGAAGGAGATGAGTGCCCCCGTGTGACTGCAGAATAAGGAAGGAAGAGCAAAGAGGGTAAGTACCAGAGTTTTAGGGGTGGAAGTGTTCTTAGAGTTTATCCAGAGAGCTACTAGATGTGGAAACTGAGGCTTAGAGAGGTTAACTAACTTGTTCAAGGTCACACAGCTACCCGGTGGGAAAATCAGATCCAAGTGACTCGATATACATAAAGATATACATAATTAACGCATGCATGTCCAAACTCACATATTTATATAATTATCCCGCTTAGCTACTTATTTCCACATGTTTGAGTGTAGGATAATCATTGATGAAAACAAACCTAAATTCTTTCGCTCTGTGTAAAGATGCTTGGGTCCAGGATTCTCAAAAAGGCATCTTCAGAAAACGGCATGGAAAATGGGGAGAATACTATAAAATGCCTAAGAAAAAACAGTGAAAACATCTTTCCTAATGCTTTCCTAGGTGTAACTCTCATTACAACCTCATTGTCATCTTATAGATGAGGAAATCAAGGCCCAGAGATGTTAAGGAACCTACCCAAGCTCACAGAGCTAGCAAGGGGGCAAAGCTGGGGTTCAAACCCAGATCTGCCTGACCCCAGAACACACGCTCTTTTCCCACATCCCATTGAGAGGTCAGGAAATGGAGACCGTTTGGTGGACTGGAGAGTTAGAAGACAAAGAGATAAGATGAAAAAGAAATAATTAGCTTATATTAGCCTCTGAGAGAGGGCCCAGGTATTTGGACACCTCGGCTTTGCATCTGCTGTTGTTGGGGGAGACCCCCAGCAGCTTCCCTCTGTGTCCCAATCCTTAGTCCAGGGACCTTGAAGGATCAAGCTGAATACAGTCAGCAACATCTGCCATCTGGAGATCTCTTGAGAGCCCCAGGCACCCCCCAGGCACCCAGGTAACCCCCATCCCCTCCACACACTGAGTCAAAGACTTGATTTCCAAAATGTCTCCAGCCTGGTGGCCCAGGAGCTGGCAGAGATGGTCTCAACCCTACTGAGACGTCCAGGCTTTGGGTCCCCAACAGGCTGGCAGGCCAGGTTCAAATGGAGTATTCTTGGACTGCTCCGAGTTCCAGGTCAGAATTTTGGCAGCAGAGAGCACTCCCAGCTCCTGCCTACAGCCCGCCCCTTTCCCTTCCTAGCCCTGGCTCTGTCCTCCCTGCAAGGACCCCATGTAAACCCTAGCCTACATCTCCAAACTCCAGCTACAACCCACAAGCAGCCTGGAGGAATGCCCATCAGCAAGGCAGTCTGTGCTCTGAGGAAGGCCCTGGGAGGAAGCCTGCACAGGCCTGGATGTGGGCTTGGGGGTACAAGGCAGGGAATTCTGAGGTCTTAGTTACTTAAGCTGGTCTAGAAGGGGAGTGTGGCTTCAGATGAACTCGTCCCTGTGGCCCTGCACACTCCTTGCTTTGTGGGGAGAGGGCGGCTGGGAGGGGCCACAGCAGGGCCCGCTAAAGTGGGGTCCAGGGCAGGAGCCCTTCGTGCCCAAGTATAAGGTGCTCTGGGACGTAGGACTTACACTTGGGACACTGACTGGAGTAGAACTAAGCGCCTAGGTCAAGCTCTGGGTGTCAAAGGCCAAGAGGATGAAGCAGGCCAGGGGGTGGTGCTGAGCCCATCAAGGAGATGAGAAATAAGTACAGAGAGAACATCTGAAGGTAAGAATAATGACAATAGCTATTGTCTCTTGAGGGTTTCCCGTGTGCCAGATGATGAGCTAGGCTCTTGAAGGATATTTCCTTATTCAATCCTCATCAACAACTCCATTAGCATCCCTATTTTATATAAATAAAGAAACTTAGGGCTGGAGAGACTATGAAATGTGGTTAGGGTCACCAGCCAGAAGTGGCCCCTGCACTCTCTCCTGCCCTGATGGGGTACAGTGTGCTGGAGAGGGGTGACAGGAAATTCACTGTCCTCATCTTGTGTCTGCTCCAGGCCCTGGCTCCGTCTCCAGGACGGAGTATTGGGAGAGGTGTTACGGAGCAGTTGGGGACTCTGTGTGGAACCAATGGTACGGGTCTGGGAGGGTAAAGGGTAAGGCTGCAGCAAGCACTGTGGACTGGGCTGGACCACCAGACATGGTCAAGTCCATGCAAGGCTCCTAATGACCACGTGATCAGGCCACCCTTAGAGGGTGGCCAGTGTGGTCATGGTCGTGAACCCGGTGCCCTGGGGAGGTGGCAGATGCCTCGAGGTGAGCAGCTTTTCAGGAATTTCTCCCTGAGGCCAGGGGGAGTGCGTCTCAGCATCTCTCTACCTGTCTCAGGTGGGGATGGGCTCAGGAGCCTCAGCCGCCTCCCTCTTCCCTGAAACACACCTGGGCCAAACTGTCCACAGCCCCGGTTGTTTTGACTGCCTGGTCAGAAGCTGCTGCTTGCTACACTCACCCTCTCGCCCTCTAAGGACTGTAATTTGCCTTTCTAAGTGCTCATTTGTGGTTTCCAGACACTCAGTGGTATAATTACAGAAATGGACTCTCCACCTCCATGACTCTGGGTCAGGTGTACCTGTTGGCCCAGGTTCACAGCTGGATGTTCTGAGAATGTAAAGCAGCCCAGGTTATCACCCCGGCCCCCATCTCTCCTAAGTGCCCCCGAGGGGGCTCTGGCTTGGCGAGAGTTGAGGCCCAGGAGCAGAGAGCAAGACCTGGCTATATGGCCGGAGAATGGACAAAGGTAGCCAGGAAACAGAGGGGAGGGTCTACTTCTGCTTTCTTCCTGGAGCCTGAGGGGAGATGCTTGATAGGCCAGTTAAAGGCCAATTCTGACTGCTGGGAGCAGAGGAAGGAGAACAGGGAGAGAGACACTCTGAAACCTGATAGAAGGGGCTCCCTCCCTCAGCCCTCAGGAGAGTTTTGGATGCAGACCCTGCATCAGACATGTCAGGATTCCTGTCCATGGAAAACAACCACAGCCTCGATCTGAGAGTGTCAGCTTGAAGAATGTGGCCAACATGCCACCCAGCCTGAGGCCCAGCTGGAATTGGGTACCAGAGCAAGGCAGGTAGCTGATGCTACTGGAGGCCTTTGGAGGTGCCTGCCCAGCTGACTCATGGTATCAATTTGGTACCATGAAACCAATGTTTGGGTGTTGGGATATGCGTGCTGCATCAGTTTCTTCAGGGAGCAAACCCAAGACAACACCTACTTTCCTCCTTCCACTGCCATTGGGGCTGCCCCCGGCCATGGAGGAGCCGTAGCCCAGCTGCTCAGTTATCTGCAGGGACATGGTGGGGGACACAGGCCGTGGGAATCCTCACGAGGGTGTATGTCAAGGGGAGGGCACAATTCTCGAGTAGCCCAGAGCTATTTTAGCTTGTGCTCCCAGCTGAGGTCGTTATGAGATAGACCTATCGGGCACACCCTGGTTCTCCTCCAGGACTAGACCTAATTCTATCACAAAGGTGCTCTCTGTCCTCGCCAACCAGGAAGGCTGTGAGGCTTTGGGCAGATGGACAGAGTCCATGCCATTTGAAGAAAGCCCTCTGGGGACTGTCTGGGGAAAGGGTGGGGCTAGTGTCCACAGCCTCCCTCTCAAGGAGCTGGAACACTGGGAAATGTCAGCATCTGTCCATCAGGCCAACGTCCTCAGGACGACAGTGATCATGGTGTCATCTTCTGGGGCAGACACATTTTTTACCAGCTGGCAGAGACTCTTTCCCTATGAACTGCCATCTTCCCTTTCTTGGCCTCACCAGCATGAAGACCAGGAGCTGGCAGGTGATGGGGGGAGAACCCAAGGTAGACAAAGGCAGCAACAGGCAAAGTTAACTGGCCAGGAAGTGAGCCACTGAGCTGCCGAGGGACCAATCCTCTTAAAAAGACAGGACAGAGCCTGGCAAGGCGGGGTGATCTCCACCAAGCAGCCTGTGCTCACTCCAAGAGGCCAGGTCCCAGGGTGGAGCAGGTATGGCTTGACGGCTCGCTCTCATCAAATAGGAAGCAAAGACTGGGCCTGTTCCAGCCCGAGTTCTCCCTGCCCTCAGCCAGCGGGTGAGCTCCTACGCCCGTCAGTCCTCACCAGGCACTGCCCCTGCTGAGCCCCGGGCAAGGGGATGTGGACATGTCGGAGGGAAGGTCAATACTGAGGAAGGTGGGCTTAGGGACCCAATCCATACTGAACTCCAAGCTGAGATCAGTGGACAAAATGCATACAGATCCTGGGGCAGAAAAACATGCATCCAGGCAGAGGACCCCCAGCAGATGGTGAGTGTGGCCTATTCGCCGTTGTCCCGTAGACCTAGTCCAGCTCCTGGTGGTACAGCTTGTGGGATGGATGAGTAAATGAGGTGACAGGTGAGCCTGGGCAGTGGGCAGATTTTGGAGGAGACTGTGAGGAGCAGAATTCTGGGAGACGGAGGGGCAGGCAGGGCTGCGTGGAGAAGGCAAGGAAGACATCTTGAAGTCGGGGGAGGGTAACCCGGATGTGGAGGATGCAGGCTGGATTTCCTTGGTCAAAGCAGAATCTGGAGAGCACGGTGTCTTTATTTTCTGTTGCTACTGTAACAAATTACCAAAACCACAAATTTATTATCTCATAGTTCTAGAGATCAGAGTCTGAAATGAGTGTCACTGGGCTAAAATCAGGGTGTCGGCAGGGCTACATGTCTTCTGGAGGCTCTAGAGGAGAATCTGTTCCCTTGCCTTTTCCACCTTCCAGAGGCCACCCACATTCCTTGGCTCACAGCCCCTCTCCACCCTTCTTCAGAGTTGGCAATGGTAGTCAAGTTCTCACTTGACATCACTCTGACCTCCTCCCTCTCCTGCCTCCTTCCTCCACATTTAAGGGCCTTTGGGATTACATTGGACCCACCTAGATAATCTAGGAGAGTGTCCCAATTTTAAGGTCAGCTGACTAACAACCTTAATTCCTTCTGCACCTTAATTTCCCTTTTCCATGTAGAATACCATACTCACAGGTTCTGGGGATTAGGGCGTGGACACCTTTGGGTGCCATTGTCCTGCCTACCATAGATGGTAGGAGGGATGGTGAGGTAGGGGGACCCAGAGGAATGTGGAGGTGAGTTTAAGGCCAGTAAGAAGCTATTTTATGTTCTTGAGCAAAAGAGGACCGCGCTTCACAGAGAGACTGGGGCTAACCGACATTCACAGGGTTATCATGAGATCATTTTCCAGTCTCAGAACAATGGAGCCACGTTCTGTCTGAGGGCTTGCAGACCATAACGTGTTACTGTTCTCTGCTGAGGGCAGTGTGCCAACCTGCAGGAGGCCATAGCTGGCGCCAGAGTGAGGGGGCCCAGCCCTTGGGGATGCCCAGGTCAGCTGGAGGCTGTCCAAGAGGCTGGATAGGTCATGACATTCTGGCTGTGAGGCCTGGAGAGGTGCTGAGTGTCTCCCCAGCTCTGAATGGTGAGGCTGCCCCTTCCAGGGGGGGGCCTGGAGGGTGAGGAGACCAATGGGTGGGACAAGTCTTTCGGGCAGACTCTGGAACCGGTTGGGACTCCTGGGCTGCTGAGGAGGGAAGCGGGGCATGGTGGGGACAGGGGGAGGGTCAACGTGAAAGGAGCTTTTGTTCACTCCTTGGCTTATACCCTGCCTGGGAAGCGATGGATCAGTGGAGAACACTCAGGCCTGTGGATTCAGACAGTTGGGAAGTTCCGTCTTGCTGGGGCATTGTGGTGTTGATGGCCCTAATGGTGCCTCCAGAATTTTCTTACGGGTTGGGCTTGGAGTTGAGGAGCTGTGATCTAGTTAGAGAGAGACAACTGTATGGCAGGCTTGGTCTCAGAGCTAGTCTGCCCGGGAGCACACTTTTTTCATTTAGGTGGTATGTTTATTTGAAGAGACTTTGGTGTACGGGCTGCTCATGGAGGTCAGGGGCGTGCTGGGCTCCTCAAGGTCCCCTGGGCACCACCACTCGTGTGCTGGTTAAGAACATGGGCTCTAGGACCAGCCAGACCTGGGGTCAACTCTCAGGTGTGACACTTATTAGCTGTGTGACCTTAGATAAGACACATTTCCTTTCTGAGGTTCAGAAAATGGGGATAATGATGCTTTATTGCCTATCGGTGACACGAGTAGCAAATACGACAATGTATGTTAAGTCTTAGCTCAGTGTCAGGCACAGAGCAAGCCTCCAATGGTCATTCATTTCAAAGAGGGGCTAGAAGAAATCAGGCCCAGTGTCACCCAAAGAAGTGAGGCCACCTATCTGAATGAAATGGGGTTCATTTCTTTTCTGAGTGGGGCAGCCTCACGCAAGGAGTTGGTGTAATCCCTGTGAGGCCACTGGCTAGCTCGGCCCATCCCAAAGGATTACAAATGGCAAAGGAACATCAGGCTGGGTCATCCCATTTCATCCTCTCCTGTTCGTGGCCTCTGCTCATTCAGAGCAAAGTTCTGTGGGGCCCGGTCTGGGAGTCTTGGCCATAGGGACCTTGGAGGCTGGTAGAGACAAGACATAGAAGAAAAAGCTGAAGGTTGAACCAAGGCACCAGTCCACACATGAGGTTGTTAGACATGTCTGGACCTTTGGAAGAGACTACCCCAAAGGCACCTGAACCTTTGCTTTGTGTCCGGTGCTAGGGAAGCGGGCAGAGGAGCAGCAGTAGGCCAAGCTTCACTGCCAGGAACATTGTATCGAGTGACCCCAATTCACTGGAACCTTGCCCCAGGGCCCCAGCTGCTTCACCACAGGTTCTGACAGTTCAGAGATGGGAAGGGTCTCTCTAGGGATCCATTCCCCTATCTCCACCCAAGGCTAGAGCTTCTTCTCCCTGAGGGTTGCTGGAAGACGCTGAGAACACTGACTGCCGAGTGGCATCTAAGGCCCTGTGTGTTTGCTGCCCTCACAGGTTGGCTGGAGACCAGAGCTGCAGCTAAAGGCCTCCTCTTCGGGGTCAAGTCAGGGTCACGGGCCAACAACTTGAGTATCCACAATGGTGAAGACAAGGGTTCTTGGAGCCACACTTACCTGGATTCCTATCTAGGCTCTGCCACTGACCATCTACTTAATCTCTCTCTGAGCCTCAGTTTTCTCATCTGTAAAATAGGGATAATGAATAATAGGCCCATCTCCTGGGGTTGTAAGGATTAAATGAATTGATACATCCAGAGCCATGCCTGGCACACAGTCAGTGCTCTATAAGTGTGGCTGTTGTTATGGCCTTTTATCATGCCACAGAGCACATCCTGGGCACTGACCCAACCCGTATATTGAGCTGTTTTGGGATCATGGAAAGTTCAGAGTTTCAGAGAGGCACCCCATCTAGCAATCATCAAACATGTCTCCCCCATTTGGAAGAGACTGTCTGAGAAAACATCTGGGTCTTTGCTTCATGTTTGTGGGAAGTCAGGACAGAGAGAGAGAGATAGAGAGACACAGAGACACAGAGACGGAGCCAGCACTCAGCTGGCTGTTCCTCCTAGCATGAAAGCAGGGGAGCAGGTAGGCCCTGGGGTGTGGGTGTGGATGGATCCCCCTGGCTGGGGAGCAGAGTTGAGGCTGAACAGCCATGGGAACCCAAGGATGGGTGAGTGGAATGGGGAGCCCTTGGAAATGTTTCAGAGGATACGATTTGACTAGAGCCAGCAGAGAGCACTGCGGGGCTCTGAACCCTGGCAAACGGAGTGAGGTGTGAATTCTCACTCGGTGGGAGTAGGAGGTGGGGAGAGGGGCAGGGCAGAAAGTGGTTTCCATCAACCATTCCTCTTCCTATCTTTGGTCAGCACCACAGCCTCTGGGACCTGGAGGCCTGGCACAGGCAAGGGCCCTGGGGAAGGGCCCTGGTGTTGACTTTGGCTGAGGCTGGTCTCGCCCTGGGGCTGGTCTCGCCCGGGAAAGACCGGGTCAGCGTCAGAAGCTGTCAGGGCTCTGGATGGAGGTGAGGTGGGAAGCAGTAAATTTGCATCACCCATAAGTGGCCTCATACACGCAGGCCTCCTTCCACACTGGCCTGGGGAGGTGGTTCTCCGAAGGGGGCTGAGACACGCAGCCTCGAGTGAGACATGCGTGGGCTCTTGCTGGGGTGCAGGCGAGGCAGTGCAGGGCAATGGCAGCACGTGGGACGGGCCCTGGCTTGGTCCTGGCTCTGACAGCAGCTCACTGGGGGATTTGGGGTTAGGTCTTCCCTCTCTGAACTCAGCTTCCTCCTCTGGGAATGGGTTTCTGGTGGACACCTGGGCATGGACGGGCAGGGGGAGAGTAAGGGTAGGAATCAGAGTCAGAAGATTCACATAAGCAAGTATGACCAAGACTTGCCTGGAATGGCCTGTGGGAGCTGAGTTTTCCTGAAACCAAGTCAGGCAGGATTCCCTAAGCCCGCCTTGGCATGGCCACCCCCTGCCACCAGGAGAGTGGTGTGGGTAAACCATCCTGGGCCTAGCAGGACCCAGGCCTGTCCTCAGACCCTGCATCTCCCCCCGGGCCTGTCTTGTTCATGGCTGTACCCCGACTGCGGCCCAGTGCATGGCACCCCACAACTGCTCAAAACACACGTGCTGGATGAAGAAGTGATCAGATGATTGGTACACGTGTTCCTGTGCTCTTTCTTTTCTCAGGTGCCTTTGAAGCTGTGTCTCTCTTGGAAAAGCTAACCTGGCTCCACGAGCCCTGGACAGTGCCTGGTGGTCCCCGTGGACAGTGGGTGAGGCCAGCGGTCTGTGTACCTGGGGGATGTGCAGGAGCTGAGAGCACGTGCAGAGGGTGTAGCTGGGCTGGGAAGGCGACCATTTGCCTCTGGGGCTGTCCAAACTCCAGGTGTGTTTCAGAAACCAGCCCTGGGAGGGATAACATCTCCAGCCTCTGCACTGTCGTCTCTTTCTTTCCTTCCCTATCGTATCATCACTGTCTACACTGAATCATGCCCCAGTGATTGGACCTCGCCACCTGGGAGATGGTAACAAGCCTCGGTCCCCGCGCCTTGCCCTACCTCCTCAGGATGAGGAAGTGGTACACCAGACACATACTCCAGGAGGGCAGCTCCCGTCTCTACCTTCATCTTCTCATCCCTGGATGAGAAGTCACTAGTATGCTGGGGGTAGAGAAAGGAGCAGGAAGGAAAAAACAAAACGAAACCATGGGGGAGGTTAGGGATGTAAAAAACTTTCCCGGCATGCCTCTGACCCTATAAGGATAGAAGCCTGGTATAAATGAATCATGTCCCTGCCTCTCCATTGTAGAGAAAGTCTGCGAATTTCTGGAGTACCAGGCCTGCCCACACCCACGTGGGAAAAAAGGAAAGGCCAAGAAAATGGTAAAAGCCTTTCTTTGCAATTTTAGATTCACAGATGCGGAGTTTGTAGGACAGGGTCTGGTATATGATAAGTCCTATATGAGTGTTTATTAAAAGAAAAATAAAACCACCCTCCATGAGAAAGCAAAGCACAGAGGTTTTTGCTGCATGTCCCTTTTTTTAGTCCCTCTGACTAAAGTATTTGTTGATATCCAGTCCATAGTTTCAATCAACCGAGGGAGACTTTCAAAGACTTTGCTATGCCTTTGGCAAAATACCCTTCCGATGAGGGAAGAACACTCCCCAGACTTGCAGGGACCTGTTGGAGGGAGGCTGAGAGGTCTGCTCTGTGGTTCTCGCCCCACCAGTGCCAATCGCCAGCTCAGTCTGAGGGGTGGGGGCCAAGGCTGCTCCCCACAGCCCCCTACATGTTGGCCTCACCCTTCCAGCCAACCCCAGCCAGCTTGAAATTACCATTCCAGCTCCCACGGCCTCCTCCAATGAGCCCAGACCCCTTTCCTGCTGCGTCTCCCAGCACCAGTGGGGGAAGCTGCGTTGAAAGCTGGGCTTTGTGTCTGGGATCCCAGCAATTCAAGGGCTGGATTAGGACCAAGACATGGCCTGGGAGCGGGGGCGGGGGGGA
Organism: Balaenoptera musculus; assembly: GCF_009873245.2. Lineage (NCBI taxonomy): Eukaryota > Metazoa > Chordata > Mammalia > Artiodactyla > Balaenopteridae > Balaenoptera > Balaenoptera musculus. The sequence continues at coordinate 42,356,657 of NC_045794.1, read as the reverse complement.
CTGGCTTTTGTACCTCTGCTGGGACCCACAATTTGTGTGAAGCCCTTGCACAAAAGAAGTCAACTCCAAAGGCCCCCTTGTCACCATGACCCAAATAATGGCAGCAAGGCACCCCTCCAAAGCCAAGAAAGAGTGGTTCCTTTACTTGTGGACATGTGCATTTCTACCCAGGCCTCTTCTCAGACGTGAGAGTCCTAGAGAGGCAGGGTGGTACTTGCATCGACAAGTACCTCTGCCAGATGTGGCCACATGAAGGAGGGGTGGTGGATCCTGCTCTCCTGTCCGCAAAGGGGCCCGACTCCTCTCTGCCCCTGCAGTTCCGAGAATCCAGAATCTGAGATCAAAGCTGGGACCCAGAGTTCCCTCTGGCTTTGGGTGGAGGCAGGAGAATTCTTCCCTCAATTCCTCCCTGAGGCTAGGGCTTTGTGAGGAGTTTCGAGGGCTGGCTCTGGGCTCCGTCCGTCCTTCCCCATTCTGCTGGATCTGGCTCCGTGCTCCCAGATGAGGAAGCCAACCATCATCCAATGAATAGGTGACTCATGCCTCAACTATTGCTCCCCACTGTCTGTGCTGAACAAGCATGGGATAGAAGGTCCGCAAAGACAAGGACACTGCAGCTCTCTTTCTCTCCTGGAGCGGGATGTGGCTGCTGGGGCTGAGGGCTGGGGGAGAGGAATGAAGGGAAGTCCAAGGGATGAAGAGTCATGAACTGTGTCCTCAGAGGGTGCCCAGGCTAAAGGGGACAAGAGATCTGCTCTCTGGATGGGAAGCCAGGGACAGCAGCAGGTAGACAGGACCCTGGGACTTGGCATGGGGTTGGGGAGGGCCTCCCACAAAGACCTAGGGAAGGGAGATGACCTTATTCTGTCAGTTCAATTCGAAACTGTTTGCTGAGCCCCATCAGTGTGCGCGGCTGGGCTGAGGGTGCGGCAAGGCGAGCCAGGCGTGCTCCCTAACCTGGGGGAGTCTGCTGTCTGGGGAAACCTAGAGGGCATGTGCCAAACCATCTCCCGTTAAATATGTCCATTCCATCGTCTTCTATGAAAGGCACACAGAGAGCGCTGGGGGATCCGTGGAGGGAGCTCTAGGCTGGGATCGCAGGATTTGCCTAATCCTTGTCCCACGGTCACCTGGACCAATCCTACTCCCTGCCTGGTCTGTGAGGTGCGTCCCTGTGGACAAATGCTGCCCATGCTCTAGGTTCGCACACCTTATGAGGGAGGACAAGGCAGTTGCCCCTGGCCCCCTCTGACACGGAGACCAGCAGGGACAGCCACTGCAGCTCCTTCAGTCCTACACTCGCCTCTTGCTGATGAGGAAAATGATGCCCGGAGAAGCTAATTAACATGTCCTGCCAAGCCTTGGTAACTCTCTCTGTGAGAATGCCTGGTGGAAAAGCTCGGCAAGCTCTGTGTAATCTCTCTCTTCCTGCCACGGTGAAATTCCAGGCTGGGGTGGGACTCTCTCACACTGTAGTGGTGCTGGGGCCTGGTTCCCCAGGGGAGAGTCGCCACTATTTGTAGCCATCCGGGTCTGGCATTGTGGAAGGGGCTGCCCTGCCTGCTTGGGGGGCAGCTCCCACAGAGAGAGAGGCTTTTCCCCCAGTGAGGCATCCAAACAGTCCCAGCCACAGTGACTTGTCCCTGGCATCTGAATCTGAGCTTGGCACACTCCAGCCATTCTCAGGCTGGCCAGAATGCCTTCCTGTTACACGGAGTCCTGCTTCTTCCTGGGAGGAGGAGGAATGGGGAGAAGCACATGTTCTGGTGTCTTAGGAGGGTGGGGCTTCCCAAGGGCAGTGGAGACTAGACCCAGGATGTGTGTGTGTTGGGGGGGGGGGTGGGCAGCGGGGGGACATACCCTGACGGTGACCTTCCAGTGGAGAGAGAGGACTCGTGCTAGGGGTCCCCAGATCTGTTCTGTCAGGGGCTGAGAGTCTACCCATATGAGACAGGGCCCCCAAGACACTCACATCTGTTCCCTGAGAGGCAAGAAAGTGTGAAATTGACAAGCTCAGTAAATTGCATCTTTGAGTATCTCAGGAATCCTTCAGGGAGGGAGGCAACCAAACCTCATTGCCCAAGACCTGTAAGGCCAGCTCTGGCCATTGACCTGTCTGTCTGGATTTACCTATCCACTGCTTTCTCATCACAGTCTCTGATGAGCAATCACCTCTCGGCTGATCCCCAGTGGCTCTGAGTCATTTTTCCACAGCCAGGGCTGCCTTGTGGCCAGCTGCAGGCCCTGACTAGAGATTCCTAAGCCACGGCTGGGTCCTCACTCCTTTACCCTTGAGAACGTACCTCCTTAGCCTTGAGGCTTCAGACTTACCCTCACCCTACCTCTTCCTCCAGCCCCAGCCCAGGGGTGTCCCCCGGCCCGGCCCACAGCTCTTAAAGGCCGAGGCACTGCCTGAGAGTCCTGCTTCTCTTCTGGGGAGGAAGAGATGTGAGCCCACTCAGGTCTGCAGCCAAAAAGATGGGGTATGATCTAAGACAGACACTTGTAAAACCCAACCAGACCCCTTGTCCTCCATCCGGTACCACAGCCCATCCGGACAAGCTTTGCAGAGGGGTCTTCCTGAGAGGCGGGACATGGCGGCTTTCTAAAACAACTTCAGCAGATTGTTAGGCCAGCTGTCTGGTCGACCAAACCTGCCCCTTCTAGTCTCTCTGGCAGGACGATTCATAGATTTAGAATTCCTTTTCCACTCTCCAGGCCCTGAAGGAGGGTTCGGGCTGGAGCTCAGAGAAAGCCCAGCAATTCCCGCTGCTTGGAACAGGGCGGTTCACTGGTGTAACAGGCCGGCCAACTCTCAACATGTTCCTAATGAGACTAGAAGCTCCTGCAGGTATGTGTTTGTGGCGGCCTTCAGCCTGTATCAACAGATATGATGACTCATTTCTTCCCTAGTGGAATCACTGAGGGCTTGCTGGAACACACCTGGGGTGCTGGGGAGACAGCAGAGCAGCTCCCCCTGAAGAGGGACTTGACTGCCAGGCGTAGTCTCAGGACCTCGGGGGCAGGGGACTATTGATTGCATGGGACACCTGGGTTTACTTAGCCCTCATAGGGTCCCGGCCAAGCCAAAGAGCAAGGGAAAAGTTCAGTGACACAGAAAAGGCTGAATTAGGAGGCGTTGTGGAGGGATGGGTCTGCCCGTGCAGAGAACAAAGTGGGATAGACCGGAGGCTGGGGGTCTCCCACATACTCTGTTTCTGGAGCTTGGGGCTTGGGGAGTCTTTCTGGCCTGAACCTTGCAGGAGAATCTGCCCAGTGGGCTCTGGGATAACTGTACCTCTTCCAGGAAAGGAAATTTTGCAGTAGCGGACCGACGTCTATTTTCGCCTCTGGCACAGAGCTGAGATATCAGGCCACACTCGGCTTTCCAAGGGCTGAAATCCCTGAAACAACCTGTCATTAGGGGAGTAAGCAAAGCAGACCACTGCCCGTGGGGGACTCGCTCTGCCCCCAAGCCTCCTGTTCACGGACAGTGTACACCGTGCTGGGATGCTTGACAACATCCCTGGTCCTGGAAGGATCCTTCAGGACATTGGCCAAATGCCCCCTTGCTTCTTTGGGCTACTCACAGCCCTGGGCTCCCACGGTGAAGAGAGGTTTGCTGCCAAGACATCTGGGCTGCAAGGCAAGTTTATCCCTACCTGAGCAGAGCCTGCCAGGAAGAAAGTGGTTGCACCCCACACCGCTGTGCAGGTGTGCCGGTGAGCTCACAGCTGCCCCTCAGGCATGCCCAGCCCACTTAATCATTCACAGCTCGACAACTCTCCCGCCCAACCCAGGTCTAGAGGATAAAAGGATGGCTTGCCGCTCCTGGCTAACAGAGCCACGTCCTGCGTCCTGTCCTGCTCTGTTCTTTCTCTCCAGCACCTCGTGACCGCTAGTGCCCACTACTCTCGCTCCACCGGGAACAAGCCATCATGTCTCGCCAGTCGAGCGTGTCCTTCCGGAGCGGGGGCGGCCGTAGCTTCAGCACCGCCTCTGCCATCACCCCGTCTGTCTCCCGCACCAGTTTCACCTCTGTGTCCCGGTCCGGGGGTGGAGGTGGCGGCTTTGGCAGGGTCGGCCCTGGGGGTGCTTACGGTGCGGGTGGCTATGGCAGCCGGAGCCTCTACAACCTGGGGGGCTCCAAGAGGATCTCCATCGGCAGTAGCGGCGGTGGCTTCAGGAACCGAGTTTGTGCCACCGGTGCTGGAGGCAGCTATGGCTTTGGAGGTGGAACCGGGAGTGGATTTGGTTTTGGCGGTGGAGTTGGTGGTGGCTTTGGGTTCGGTGGTGGATCTGGCTTTGGAGGTGGCTATGGGGGCCCTGGCATGGCCGTCTGTCCCCCTGGAGGCATCCAAGAGGTCACCATCAACCAGAGTCTCCTGACTCCCCTCAACCTGCAAATCGACCCCACCATCCAGCGAGTCAGGACTGAGGAGCGGGAGCAGATCAAGACCCTCAACAACAGGTTCGCCTCCTTCATCGACAAGGTGAGACATGATTCTTTGTGAAAAACCGCTATGAGTGTGGAATAAGTGTCAAAGAAAGTGGAAAGAGGGGCAATTTCCTGACTTTGTGCAAATATCTTCATAGTTTGCAGTTATGTTTTTCTCTTTGTTTCTGTGTCCTGGATTTGTGGCCTGCTTTCTTAATTAGACTGGCAGCTTGGAAGAGAAGGTCTTAATTCTTCCCCTTCAGAGATAACCTCACAAGGGATCCTTGCTTACTGTTGGGCAGAGAGGTATATTCTGTGCTCCAGGTAACAGGGCTGATTGCACAGAAAGGTGGCTGAGTTCATTGGGCAGCAGCCTGAGTGCTTTTGCAGCCACCCCTGCACCGGGCCACTCTCTGCCCAGCCATGCCCACTGCTATCTGTGCCCTGGAGAAGTGTCCTGTCTCCCCTAGAAGAGTGAGTTTAAACGCTTCACTCTGGACCTGCCCTCTGGGGCCCAGGTCCAAGCACTGCCCATCATGGGAAGGTTTAGGGGGACAGAATGAGATGGGAGGAAAACTGGGAAATTGATCACTGAAACATGAAATCCAAGTTTGTCCATCTTCGAACTCTGTCCCCTCCAGGTGCGGTTCCTGGAACAGCAGAACAAGGTCCTGGACACCAAGTGGACCCTGCTGCAGGAGCAGGGCACCAGGACCGTGAAGCAGAACCTGGAGCCTCTGTTTGAGCAGTACATCAACAATCTCAGGAGACAGCTGGATGGTATCCTGGGGGAGAGAGGTCGCCTGGACTCAGAGCTGAGGAACATGCAGGACTTGGTGGAGGACTTCAAGAACAAGTGAGTTGGGGTGGAGTGGAGACAGGGGCGGGTCTTGGCATCAGATGTACTTTATAACCAGACTACTGCTTATGCCTTTCCCAAGGGGTGAAATCATATACCTTCCATGGACGCCTAAAGTACTGGAAAAAAATCCAGGTTGGTGTTTAGAAAGTTCTAGCTGCAAGCTCAGTCTCTCTGCGAGGCACTTAGCCTCCAGCCAGAGTAACAAACTCAGCACCCTTGGTACCACTTGGTGGAAAAAACAGTCATGTAATCCTTGCTTTATGGGGCTTTTCTCCCCAATATACTCAAAGCACACAGCATTGGCTTTTTGATGGATTCCCCCCAAAGCAGGAACTGATGATGTAACCTAGTTTGGTGGCTCAAAGTATTTCTTTAGTCCTTATGAACCAGCAGCTGGGTTGCTAATTTTTTGGTTTTTTTCAAAGGCTATGAAAGCTGAAAAAAAAAAAAAGCATTACAGAAATTGACTAGATGTGGAGTTGGGGAGGAACCGCACAGCTTTTCTATAGGAATGTTCTTGAAGCAACTGAATTATAGCAATGAAAGAATAGTTATCTGCTAGACAATTGTAGAGAAAACAGTACCCTAATGGGTAAGGACCTTGCCCAAAGGCTCACCCTCCCAGTGTCCCTCCCTCTCTGCCTATATGATGTGAGAAGCCCCTTTTGCTGGGAAAGCAGGCTCACAGTTGACTTTATGCAGTACAGACCCCAGACCTCATCCTTTGATAAGCACATCTCATCCTTTTTACCACCAGGTATGAAGATGAAATCAACAAGCGTACCACCGCCGAGAATGAGTTTGTGATGCTGAAGAAGGTATGTGGGTAGCAGAGAACCTGTTGCCTGTGGCTATGCTCACTTAAGGTGTTGTTCATTTAAGTCAGGGTGGAAATGGGGTGCGGTGCCAACCATCCCTGTTTCTCTAGGATGTGGACGCCGCCTACATGAACAAGGTGGAGCTAGAGGCCAAGGTCGATGCACTGATGGACGAGATCAACTTCTTGAAGATGTTCTTTGAGGCGGTAAGAAACGCCCCCTATTTGGGACCCAGAGAGATGGCCACGGGGACACCACCAGGGATTAGGGTCTCCAGGGTTAAGTGACTTTCAGTGGTTCCTAAGCTATGGGCACATTTTTGTCTTTCCTACCCCTTTAGTACTATTCACATTACTTAATAAAGCCAATTCTTTTTTTTTTTTAAGTCAAATTTGAAGCAAAAGACCGCTTCAGTAATCATTTTGCAGAGCGAGATTTAGAATGAGTTATTAGAGCCCCAGGTATACCTTTCCCAGCCACCTCCCCTTTCTGGAGTATCATCCCGTCTTTGTTTACTCCCAGCATGGCAGACCACACAACTAGATTCTTTTTTTTTCTTTCCTTTCTTTTAAACATCTTTATTGGAGTATAATTGCTTTACATTGTTGAGTTACTTGCTGCTGTATAACAAAGTGAATCAGCTATACGTACACATATATTCCCATATCCCATCCCTCTTGCGGTCTCCCTCCCACCTTCACTCTCCCTCCCCTCTAGGTGGTCACAAAGCACCGAGCTGGTCTCCCTGTGCTATGTGGCTGCCTCCCACTAGCTAGTTATTTTACATTTGGTAGTGTATATATGTCCATGCCACTCTCTCATTTCCTCCCAGCTTACCCTCCCCCCCCCCCCCGCCGTGTCCTCAAGTCCATTCTCTACGTCTGCGTCTTTATTCCTGTCCTGTCCCTAGGTTCTTCAGAACGTTTTTTTTTTTTTTTTTTTTTTTTTAGATTCCATACATATGTGTTAGCATACAGTATTTGTTTTTCTCTTTCTGACTTACTTCACTCTGTATGACAGACGCTAGGTCCATCCACCTCACTACAAATAACTCAATTTTGTTTAAAATAAGTTATGACCTAAGAAGATTCAAGTCTGAGAGGTTACACGGTAGGGGTTTCTTGATGTTCAGAGTTGTTAAATTAAAAAAAAATAGATTAGTAGTGATTTGGATTATTTATTTATTTATTTATTTATTTATTAAATTTTATTTATTTATTTATTTATGGCTGTGTTGGGTCCCCGTTTCTGTGCGAGGGCTTTCTCCAGCTGTGGCGGGGGGGCCACTCTTCATCACGGTGTGCGGGCCTCTCACCGCCGCGGCCTCTCCTGTTGTGGAGCACAGGCTCCAGACACGCAGGCTCAGTAGTTGTGGCTCACGGGGCCAGCCGCTCCGCGGCATGTGGGATCCTCCCAGACCAGGCCTCGAACCCGCGTCCCCCGCATTGGCAGGCAGACTCTCAACCACTGTGCCACCAGGGAAGCCCTGGATTATTTATTAACTGACCTAAGTTTTTTACATAGGTGGTTATTCTTATTTTTCTCAAGTCAACATAGCACAATGAGTAGAAGATTTGAATGGACCTGCTATTAAATAACACGGACTCCCATGACTGACTTGAAATCTCCCCGCAGGAGCTGTCCCAGATACAGACGCACATCTCAGACACGTCCGTGGTCCTGTCCATGGACAACAACCGCTGCCTGGACCTGGACAGCATCATCGCCGAGGTCAAGGCCCAGTACGAGGAGATCGCCAACCGCAGCCGCACGGAAGCCGAGTCCTGGTACCAGACCAAGGTGGGTGCTGTGGCGAATGTGCGAGTGTGTCCTGAGCGAGGGACGGACATGTCTAGGATTCCAGGCCATGACCAAATGCTAAGGATGTGGCTCCTGAGACTGGCTGAGGCCTACCGGGAGGAGTTATGGGAACAGTCATGCATGCATCTGCCACATAAATTCAGGAACATTAGAGAACATCTCACTGAGTTTCACACCAGTGTCTCTAGAAAAGCAAAGGCAAAAAGAGCAGATTATTGAAGACCAGCCCCGGGCCCCCAGTAACTACACCACTTGCCACCTCTTGGTAGCTCCCGCCTGTGAACCTGGGAAAGTGTTTCCATCCTCATATAAATGGACTCTTTCCTCTTTTCTGGTGGCATCAGTACGAGGAGCTGCAGCAGACTGCAGGCCGGCACGGCGACGATCTCCGCAACACCAAGCATGAGATCTCCGAGATGAACAGGATGATCCAGAGGCTGAGATCCGATATCGACAACGTCAAGAAGCAGGTAGGGAAAGAAGGCAGAGAAGGGGCCTCCACTTTGAAAGGGAGACCTATTTTGTTTTGTTTTACGTTTTCTAAGTATACACACACATACACACACACAGAGCTGGAGCAAGTACCAGCATTTCAATATTCCACCATCCACAATGACCAGGACAAATGTGCTGGCTTCTCTCTGGAATCTCAGAAAGAGACACTGCAGGCCCAGCTCAGCCTCTGAAGGGTCCCCACCCTTCCTTCCTTCCCCTCTAGTGCGCCAACCTGCAGAACGCCATCGCCGATGCTGAGCAGCGTGGGGAGCTGGCGCTCAAGGACGCCAGGAACAAGCTGACCGAGCTGGAGGACGCCCTGCAGAAGGCCAAGCAGGACATGGCGCGGCTACTGAAGGACTACCAGGAGCTCATGAACACCAAGCTGTCTCTGGACGTGGAGATCGCCACCTACAGGAAGCTGCTGGAGGGCGAGGAGTGCAGGTGGGTGACACGGCCGACATCACGAGCCCACGATGGCCTCACATTTGATAAAGTGGAGCTTCTTCTTCACTGTAGGGTGTCAAACACACACACAGGTGGCCACTATCTTGTGCATGATGATTACCCATCATTAATCTGATGATCCAATCCAATCCAATCTGACACCTGGGCATACAGCTGACCTACACAATGTGACCTCAACTCACTTTCTGACCCTATTCCCACCACCAGTATTCTTGAATGCTGCCTCTCCTTCAAACAACCAAGCAACCCAGCAAATGTCTTCCCCATTCTTCAGGTGCTTCTTCCTTCAGGAAGCCTTTCATGATTACTCCAGCTGAGTTAAACTCACCTGCCTTTGGATTCTCAAACTACTGGGTTTTCTTCAGTCTTCTGACACTGCCCACCGCCTACGTCCTGTCTGAAGTATTTCTGTCCAGGCCAAGTCTTCTCACAGGACGTAAGCTCCTACAAGGCGAAAACTGCTTCCTACATATTCACAGTTCCCACAGCCTCTCCCTCACTTTTTCCATATAATGGGTAGAGGACAATGTGAATTATAAGCTTCCTTTGATAACCTGTTTCTAGATCAAGACCTCTTCCTTGGGAAGTCCCTCCAGAGAACTGTCTCTTTCTCTAATTTAAGCAGTTTTTCAGGCATGCAGTCTCCTTGCTCAGAAAACAAGTTCTAAACATGACTATGGGAGTTATCCATACAGACTAATGCTGTCTTTGGGGGGAGTTTTTAACTCTTATTTCAATTTTTCCCCTTTCAGACTGAGTGGAGAAGGAGTTGGACCAGTCAACATCTGTAAGTAACTTTGAACAGACATTCACAATGATGACAATATGGGGTACTTGGTGTCAACTCAGAATCCTGCTATTTCTAGATACCAGACACTCCCATCCCCAAAATGGTTATTTAATACACTTAGTGAGAAGCAGGTGGTGGAGGGGAAAGAACGCAGGTTGAGACAAGAAGCAACAGGGTTCATTTCTTATCTCCTAAAGAGCAGGCCGTGTATCTTACCTATCTTGGACCCTGTTCCCCTGCCTTGCCCTGACCCCCATCCCCTGATGACTTAGCACTGTCCCTTGCCTACTGTGTTCACCAGCTTTCTGTTAGGGATCTTCACTAAATGACTTAGCTCTTCTGGGCCTCATCTGCTGCTCTGTAAAAGGGGCCAAGTACAGTGCCGACACCAGCAGGATCAAATAAATTAGATGCCTAGGCTCTAATCTGGCAGACTGGTCTCACCAGGTTCTCCCTCCTTTCTCCACAGCTTTTGTCACGAACACCGTCTCCTCTGCCTATGGCAGTGGCGGCAGCTTTGGCGGCGGCTTTGGCGGCGGCCTCGGCAGTGGTCTTGGCAGTGGTCTTGGCAGCGGCCTTGGTGGAGGCGGCGGCGGCTTCTACTCTAGCAGCAGCGGGGGCGTCGGCCTAGGCAGTGGGCTCGGTGTGGGGGGCTCCGGCTTCAGTGCGAGCAGTGGCCGAAGCCTGGGCTTTGGCAGTGGCGGGGGCAGCAGCTCCAACGTCAAGTTTGTCTCCACCACCTCGTCCTCCCGGAAGAGCTTCAAGAGCTAAGAGCCTGCGGCAGGTCACTGTCTCTCAAGTGCAGAAGCCGGCCGTGGCAACAGCCTCTTCTAGGTGGTGGCCCAAGCCAAGTTTTCTCTTTTTCTGGAGTCTAGTCGACCAAGTCTATCGCAGACCCACATTCTTTGGTTCCTGAAAGGCCCAACCCCCAGTCTCTAGCCTGCTGTGTCCTGATTCTATGCTCTGCTTGCAATTAGCCTTTGGGTCTCTACAGCCTGGTCCTCGGTGACAGAAGAATCCAATGTTTTCCAGTATTGAAACCATCAAAACAGAGTCCCTACCCCAATCCCATCTGGTCTATCTCCAGAGTGTGTTCAATAAAATGCTTTTATAATATAAGCTGTTGGGAAGAATTGTTTTTTCAAGATCAACAACCAACCTAGAGAACCCCTGTGGGTCCATCTGTCCAGGTGTGATTTGTTCCTTGCATGATTCACAGGGAGACAGAATGGCCTTGGAGGGGAAGTGGTCCTCGTGGGCGGTCCAGAGACTCCAGGAGGCATGAGAAGTCGATGCCGAATCCTCTAGAATGAAGGAGTCTCTGGAGGGCACAAAGGGGAGGGTTCGTTGTTTCGACAGATTACAGAGCTGTTTGTTGGAGGGGGGCCCCAATGAAGGTGGGCCAACTTGCAAGTAACGACATAATGCGCTTAAGTCAAATTTGTAAATAAGGAATATGTTGCCTTGAAACCCCACAAAGGCCTAAAAGATATTGGGCCTGTTCTAATAATGTGGGTGCTGAGAGTGTCAATAGCTTATAGTTTCTTAACAGCGTCAGGCATGAAGTAGCCCTCGGATTAGCAAATAATTTCAAGAATTTAATGGAGGTGACCGGAACTTGCACTATGTGTTGGACAATGGCCCATCCTCTTTTTCTGAACTTCTTTGTGAGTCTTTGTTGGTCCTGAATGGGTACGTTTAATGAATCTTTTCGAAGGGGGATTTAGCAATGCAATATCATACCTATGCTCCTGGGGAAAGTCAGATGTATTTAAAATCTTGCCTGCAAAAACTGTGTGTGATGGCAGGGCTGTTGAGGTACTTCACCAGCGTCTGGGTAGAGATGGATTGTGCCCCTTCTGAGGTGAAAGCAAACTATGATGGAGAGACTGTTGCAATGGGCACTGAACAGAACATAATTAACCAAATCCACAAGAGCAAAATATCTACCAGTTGCTGATTGAACAGAGTCAGCAATTTCAATAATATTGGGTAGTGAGCCTTAACGGGAGTGACCATGGCATTAGGGTTGTGGTAATCCACTGCCAGGCACCTTTATTCTTTCCACGTTTAAAAGTAGGTCAAATTGAGTTGTTGAATGGAGAAACAGTGGGCATAATCACCCCATTCTCTAAATATATTCCCTTTAATGGGTTTGACCTTTGAAGGCCCTGTTTTCATTTACGTTGGGACATATTAACAATTTTAACTGGGGGAAGGTCCATGGAGTCCCATTGTGACAAGCCAATTTGTTAGTGTCAAGGATTTAATTTAATTTTAGGTTTGTTACTCATTGGATCAGAGTGTCCATGACCACTGTGAGATATACTGGGGGGGGGAGGGGGTGGGCAATGATCTTGTGAAATTTAGGCAAGTCAGTAGTTCTGATAATTAAGGTGAGGCATACTTGTTTGTTCTCTCTTTTGTGTTCAATAACTTCCTCAAGATTACAGGGGGGTACCTTGTTTAAATTTAGTGAGATCCCCAGTATAATATGAGCTCCAGTATGGATTAAGGCCATGAAGATTTGCCAGTTGGTGTATTTCAACAGACATTAAAGTTAATTCAGAACCTATGCAGTAGAGGTGCAAAGCCAATCCACACCCCTTTATATCTTTTTTTATGTACTAATTCTTTCAGTAAATTTTGGATTTTCAATTACATCGAATTGTGTTTAAGTTTTTTTTGTTTCCTCCCCCTGTTTCCAGGTTTCTTTCTTTTCTTGCTTCCTCACTCTGGTTCTCTCTCTCTATTTCTTCTTCCTCCCTTCCTTCCTCCCTCCCTCCCTCTCCCATGCCCCCTCTCTTTTCTAGGGTTACTAGAATTACTTATGAGAGAGGAATTCTTGCTACCCTGCTCATATCTATAAATTTGTTCCTCCAGAAGGCCTCAAATCAGTATCATCAGGGTTTAAGGCCTCCCCCACAGAAATAGTTGAATTAACTCCTTAGTTGTGCTACAAGGGTGCCCTATGTGCCTTCCCCTATAACCCTGAAGAAGAGGATCTTTTCTTGGTAACAGAGGCATAGGCAGCAGCAGCAGAAAAGCATTTTGTAGGGTTCTCATACACTATCTGCCTTTAAGAGTGTGGCCTCAGTACGCTACAGAGTGACTGCTTTTCCTCCCAATGAGTGATCACCTGATAGGACCATATATTGCACAGGTTGTAGTTTTTCCCCTGAGCACTTCATAGAATGGGGGCCAACACCTGCTTAAGACACACACCAATCTTCACAGGGTAACAGTCATTCCCTTGAGCTTGGTGTCGGTCATTGTTTTTGGAGGAGTCAAGAAACACAATTCAATATGAGACACACAGATAGGTCCGGGCCGAGGCACATGACACTTTAAGGAGGGCTCCAATCCCATAACTGTCTCCAAATGACAATGATTGAAACTTCTGACATAGATCAGTTAAGTCTATAACAGAGGCCTTGGTAGAACTCAATAAATGTAGCACAAAGCAGTACAGCTCAAGTGCAAGCTTGACAGCAGGTAGCAACACAGCTCAAAGAGCTCACTAGGCAGAAAGCAGCGGCTCAAAGTGCATATTGCCATGCTGCAAGCTAAAACAAGAAAAGAAAGATCTCAGTGGTAGCAGTCATCATCCAGACATCCTGCTCACAAAACCAATTATTGTGAACACCCTCACTCAAAATGTGGTTCCACTATTGAGACTGATGACTCCACACACACACACCAACATGGTATGAAAATGATATTATTCACATAATAAAGCTTTCTGGAAAGAGTAGGGCAGGCCTCCCATGCTGGTCCACATATGGCTTGAAAGAGACTGGAGTGGGTTTATTACGGTGCTTAGGGGTTGGGCCAGGCCAAGGATTCCTGCACATGGTTTGAAGTTCCCACTAGTCACGAACAGGGCGGGGATCACCCAGGCTTTCTTATTAGCTGGGGAAGGAAGAGGGGTGGGGATTAGAAGCTGTCAACTGTCAAGCATCATTCCAGTAAGAGTGCTTTAACATTCAAAAAATTCAATCACATAATACGCAAATTTACAGAATAAAAAGAGAGGAGTCAAATGGTCACCTCTCCCTCCAAATAGACAGGAAATATTATACTTAATAGTGAATGATCAAAACTTTCCATTGAGATCAGAAAGAAAAGAAAAACCATATCACCACAATTATTCAACATTATACTGGAGCTTTAGCCAGTGCAAGTCAAGACAAAGAAATAAATATCTTTTTTTTTTTTCACACACACACATTGTATTTTATTTTTACAAGAGATAAATAAACTGACACCAAGCATTGTAAATGGATGACCACAACAAAAGCAACAATGATTGCAATTACCAAACACGAAACACAATCATACTATGTCATAATATTGACATTCAGTCCAGTAATCCTCCACTGTAACAGCTCCTTTACTTTGCAGTGAAAATTGATTTGTATATTTTTTGCCTCTGAGTCCTTGTGGGATTTTTTTTTAAATTCAAACAGAAAGTCACAAAAATTATAAACATCCTCATCAGTTCACTCAGTCCCATGTAATTAATTTTTTTTCATCTTGATCTTTTGTTAGCACTTTTATGAATTCATCAGTTTTCCATTAGAGTTCTGAAAATGCTTATTCATTCAGTTCAGCAGAATAGTCAGTTACCAGAAACTTGTACTTGTCAGAGTCTTTTCCACGAATTCCTTGAAGATGAAACCCTTTTATAGGAACATTTTTGCAAAAGCATCAGAGTACACCCAGAACTGTCTGTAAATGACAAAAGCCTTAAAAATGACCACGGTTAAAGATTTGATGAAAGTTCATAATAATGCAATTGACAAGGAAATTTAGTTATTTCTGAGACATACATTTTAAAGTAATAACTAGAATTATGACATAACACTATACCATAACATATAAGATTTTTAGAAATTTCATGTAATGTCTGAAACATTTATATTAACATATTTCCATACAAATAACCTAAAGAAAGTTTAGTATTAGTTGTTTTTTTGTTGTTTGTTTGTTTTTTTATACTGCAGGTTCTTATTAGTCATCAATTTTATACACATCAGTGTATACATGTCAATCCCAATCGCCCAATTCAGCACACCGCCATCCCCACTCCACCATGGTTTTCCCCCCTTGGTGTCCATACATTTGTTCTCGACATCTGTGTCTCAACTTCTGCCCTGCAAACCGGTTCACCTGTACCATTTTTCTAGGTTCCACATGCATGCGTTAATATATGATATTTGTTTTTCTCTTTCCGACTTACTTCACTCTGTATGACAGTCTCTAGATCCATCCACGTCTCAACAAATGACTCAATTTTGTTCCTTTTTAGGGCTAAGTAATATTCCATTGTATATATGTACCACATCTTCTTTATCCATTCATCTGTCAATGGACATTTAGGTTGCTTCCATGACCTAGCTATTGTAAATAGTGCTGCAATGAACATTGGGGTGCATGTGTCTTTTTGAATTATGGTTTTCTCTGGGTATATGCCCAGTAGTGGGATTGCTGGATCATATGGTAATTCTATTTTTAGTTTTTTAAGGAACCTCCATACTGTTCTCCATAGTGGCTGTATCAATTTACTTTCCCACCAACAGTGCAAGAGGGTTCCCTTTTCTCCATACCCTCTCCAGCATTTGTTGTTTGTAGATTTTCTGAAGGAAATACATATCTTAAGGATTAGAAAGAAAGAACGCAAACCACAGTTACTCACATATGACATGATTATGTATGTAGAAAATCAAGAGAGTCTCCTAACTATTAGAACTAATAAGTGAATTTATTATGGTCACTGGAAAATAAATATAAAAATTAATTGTATTTCTATATATCTACAAGAAACAATTAGAAAATGAAATTTAAAAGATACCATTTTCAGTAGCATCAAAAATATCTGATATCAAAAAAGAAATCTGATATCTAGGAATAAACGTAGTCAAAGATATGCAATACTTGTACACAGAAAACTACAAAAGTTTATTGAAAATGACTAAAGAAACTTAATAAACAGGTATGTATATACTATCTTCATGGATTGGAAAACTTAATAATGTAAATATATCAATTTCCTCCAATTGAACTATGGATTCAAAGCAATTTCAATCAAATTTCATTTGGTATTTTATGAAAATTTATAAACCTATTCTAAAATTTGTATGGAAATGAAAAAGATCTAAAATAATCAAAACAATCCTGAAAAAGAAGAACAAAATTCTTATAGTTCTAGATACTGAGAATTATTAGAAAGATATAGTAATTAAGAGATTGCGATATTGAGGAAATGACTGAAAAATGGACCAATGGAACTATATACAGAAACTGGAAACAAACCACACGTAGACTCACTAGATTTACAACAATGGGGCCCTTGAAGTGCAATAGGGAAAGGATGGCTTTGCACAATAAATGATGCAAGATCAGTTAACTCTCCATATGGGAAAAAATGTATCGAGTCCTAATTCAAAACATTCACAAATATCAGTTTCAGCTGTATTATAGTTCTATATGTGAAAGGTAAAATAATGTATTTAGAAGAAAATAGAATATATCATTATGACCTGAGGACAGGCAAAATATCTTAAACACCATAAAAAACTGCTTCCCTTAAAAAAGAAACTTCTGCCCATAAGACACAAAGAGAACAAAACAGCAAGCCACAACCCAGGAAAATACATACTACAATACTACATGATCCATCGATGGTTGAATCCATGGATGCAGAACTGCAAATACAGAGGGCCAACTGTAAAGTTACACACAAATTTTCAACTGCGTGGGGGCCTGGTACCCCTAACCCCTGCATTGTTCAAGGATCAGCTGTATTGTAAGAGTCTAAACTGCTGTGGTTTTGTCAGAACCTAATCAACCTAGGGGAAGAGAATACCTGACTCCAGCCTCCTCTAGCCATCCTGTCCCACCTAAGGGGTGAAAAAAACCCCTGAGAAGCACATGTGGAGTTCACAGCCCAGGGACACAAGCTCAAAAAAACCAGGACCTAATCATGGGACTATAGAATGTTTTCTTCCTCCCACACCTTACCACCACATCACTAAAGGCCTATTTAAATAGCACAGTTTCTTTCACCCAGTACATCATGGCTGGCTTTCAACAAAAATTTACAAGGCATACTAAAAGGCAAAAAAAAGAAAAAGAAAAAAAAAAAAGAAGTTTGAAGAGACACAACAAGCAAGCACAAGAACCAGACTCAGGTATGGCAGGAATGTTGGAATTATCAGACCAGGAATTTAAAATAACTATGACTAATATGCTAAAGGCACTAATGGGAAAAAAGACAGAATGCAAGAACAGATGGATAATGTTAGCAGAGAGATAGAAATTCTAAGAAAGAATAAAAATAAACACTAGAGATCAAAAACCCTATAACAGAAGTGATGAATGCCTTTGATAGTCTCATTAGATGGGGCATGGCTGAAGAAAGATTATCTGAACTTGAGTATATGTCAATAGAAACTTCCAAAATTGAAAAGCAAAGAGAAAAAAAAAAAAAAAAAGCCAGAACAGAATATCCAAGAACTGCGGAATAACTACAAAAGGTATAACCCACATGCAGTGGGAATACCAGAAGAAGGAGAAAAAAAGACAGAAACAGAAATAATATTGGAGGCATTAATGACTGAAAAATTCTCCAAATTATTGTCAGACACCAAACTACAGATCCAAGTTCAGATAATACCAAGCAGGATAAGTGACAAAACAGAACCACAAAAAACAAACAAACAAAAAGACACCTAGGCATATTCAAACAGCAAAAAAATCAAAGATAAAAAAGAAAAAAAATCTTGAAAAAATGTTTGAGGAAAAAACAGCTTACCTACAGAGGATACCTTTGATTTCTCCTCAGAAACCATGCAAGCAGGATGAGAGTGGAATGAAATATTTAAAATGTTGAAAGGAAATCAAAACACCAACCTAGAATTCTGTACTCTGCAAAACTATCATTCAAAAGTGAAAGAGAAATAAAGACTTTCTCAGATAAACGAAAATTGGGGAAATTTCTTGCCAGTAGTTTTGACTTGCAAGAAATGTTAAAAGAAATTCTTCATAAAGAAAGAAAATGATATGGGTCAGAAATTCAAATATACATAAAGTAAGGAAGAGAATTAGAGAAAGAATAAGTAAAGGTAAAGCAAAAGTTTTCATTTTTCTTATTCTGAGTTGATCTAACAGATAATACCTGTTCAAAATAAAAACAGCAACAATATATTCAATGTTTATAGCTTATGTGCAAATGAGATGAATGACAACACAAGGAAAGAATTTGGAATGCTTGGTTAATATAAGGAACTTGCACTACTCATGAAGTAGTACAGTTGTTATTTAAAAGCAGACTGGGATTAGTTATAAATGTATATCGCAAACTCTAGGGCAACCAGTAAAATAATTTTTAAAAGATGTATAATTAATATGTTAAGAAAAAAGAGAAAATGGAATCATATAAAATGCTCAATTAAAACTACCAAAGGTAGAAAAAAAGTGGAAAACAAAAATAAGAGCAAGGGCAATGACTAGAAAACTGTAACAATAATGGTATTGATTGAACTACACTGATGATCACTTTACACAACAATGATCTAAGTACACCAATTAAAAGACAGATTAACAGAATGGATCAAAACAAAAGACCCAGCTATAGGTTGTCTACAAGAAACCCACTTATATAAAGACATATATAGGTTAAAAGTAAAGTGATGGAGAAAAATATACCATGTTAACACTAACTGAAATAAAGTTGGAGTAGCTGTATTAATTTCAGAAAGAGTAGACTTCAGAGCAAGGAAAATTATCAGGGATAAAGAGGGGCATTACCTAATGATAAAGGGATCAATTCTCCAAGAAGATATAGCAATCTTTAACTTGTACATACCTATAACAGAGTACCAAAATACATCACACAAAAAGTGATAGAATGGTACAGAGAAATAGATGGCTACTATTATAATTGTAAACTTCAACCCTTCTCTGTTAGTGACAGGCAAATCTAGCAGACAGAAACTCAATAAGGACATAGTTGAACTCAACAGCACCATGAATTAACTGGATATAATTGACATCTATAGAATACTTCATCCAAAAATAGCAGAATACACATTCTTCTCAAGCTTACATGGAACACTCATCAGGGTAGAAAGAATGAAATTGTACAATCTATGTTCCCAGACCAAAACCAGAAATAAATCAGAAATGAATAACAGAAAGATAGCCAAAAAAATCTTTTAAAAATGAGGAGACTAAACAACAAACTTCTAAATAACACATGGGTCAAAGAAGAAATCTCAGGAGAAATTTTAAAATATTTTGAACTAAATGAAAATTAAAGTATAACAACTAAATTTTGTAGGATGCAGCAAAAGCAATGTTTAGAAAGAAATTTATAGCACTGAACGCATATATTAGAAAAGAAGAAAAGTCTAAAATCAATAATACAAGTGTTCACCTTTGGAAACTAGAAAAAGAAGAACAAAATAAATCCAAAGTAAGTAGAAGAAAAGAAATAATAAACAGAAATCAATGAAGTTAAAAAAAGAAATTTATAGAAAAAATTAATGAAACCCAAAACTTGTTCTTTGAAATGATCAATAAGATCAATAAGCCTCTAGCCTAGTTAACTAAGAAAAAAAAGAGAAAAAACACAAATTACTAATATCAAAACCAAGGAGTGGACATCACTATAGATCCCATGGACATTAAAGAAATAACAAAGGAATACTATGAACAACTCTGTGCCCACAAAGTTGATAACCTGAACGAAATGGACCAATTTCTTGAAAGATGCAATCTGCCAAAATTCACACAAGAAGAAACAGACAATCTCAATAAGGCTATATCTATCTAAAAATTGAATCAAAAATTAATAACCTTCCAAAACAAAAAGCATCAGACTCAGATGGTTTCTGAGTCTGATGAAACTCAGAAAGTTTTTCACTGGTGAAAAACTTAAGGAAGAAATTGTACCAATTCTATACAAGTTTTTCTGGAAGATAGAATCAGAGAAAATATTTTCTCATTCTACAAGGCCAGCATTGCCTTAATACCAAAATCAAAGACATTACAGGAAAAGAAAACTATAGACCAATATCTCTCATGAACTTAGATGCAAAAATTCTCAATAAAATATCAGCAAATCAAATCTGACAATGTATAAAAAGAATTATATATCGTGATCAAGTAGGATTTATTCCAGGTATATGAAGCTGGTTCAGCATCCAGAAATCAATTAATATAATCCATCACATCAACAGACTATAGAAGAAAAATCACAAGATTATATCAATAGATGCAGAAAAAGTATTTGACAGAATCCAACACCATTCATGATAAAAACTCTCAGCAAGCTAGGAATAGAGGGGAACTTCCTTAACCTGACAAAAAAATCTACAAACAACCTACAGCTAACATCATATTCAGTGGTGAGAAAATAGAAGTTTTCCCACTAAGATCAGGAACAGGGCAAAGATGTTCCCTCTCACCACTCCATTTCAGCATTGTACTGGAATTCCCAGTTAATGCATTAAGACAGGAAAAGGAAATAAAGGTGCACAGATTCGGAAGAAAGAATGAGACTATCTGTTCACAGATGACTTGATTGTTTATGTAGAAAATCCAAAAGAATTGATAAAAAATACTCCTAGAACTAATAAGCAATTACAGCAAGGTTTTAGGATACACAGTTAATATATAAAAGCTGATTGCTTTGCTTATACCAGCAATGAACAAGTGGAATTTGAAATTAAAAACCCAACACTATTTACATTAGTATCCCCCAAAATGAAATATAATACGTAGGTATAAATCTAACTAAATATGTAGAAGATCTATATGAGGAAAACACTAAAACTCTCATGAACAAAATCAAAGAACTAAATAAATAAAGGGCTATTCCATGTTCATGGATAGAAGGACTCAATATTGTCAAGATGTCAGTTCTTCCCAACTTAATCTTTAGATTCAATGCAATCCCAATCAAAATTATAGCAAGTTATTTGGTGGATATCAACAAACTCTTTCTAAAGTTTATATGGAGGCAAAAGAACCAGAATAACCAACACAATATTGAAGGACAACAAAGTTGGAGGATTGACACTACACAGTCTCAAGACTTACTATGTTAAGGTAATCAAGACAGTATGGTACTGTTGAAAGAATAGACAAATAGGTCAATGGAACAGAATAGAAAGCCTAGAAGTAGACCCACACAACAATAGCCAACTGGTCTTTGACAAAGGAACAAAGGCAATACAATGGAGAAAAGATAATCTTTTTAAATAAATGGTGCTAGCACAACAGGACATCCACATACAATAAATTAATATAAACACAGACATTACACCCTTCCCAAAAATTAACTCAAAACGCATCATAGTCCTACATGTAAAATGCAAAACCGTAAAACTCCTAGAAGATAACATAGGAGAAAATCTAGATGACCTTAGGTCTGGTAATGACTTGGATACAACACCAAGGGCATGAGTCATGAAAGACATAAGTAATAAATTGGACTTCATTAAAATTAAAAACTTCTGCTTTGCAAAAGACACTCAAAAAATGGTAAGTCAAGCCACAAACTGGGAGAAAATATTCGCAAAAGACATATCCAATAAAAAGACTGTTATCTGAAATATAAAGAGCTCTTAAAACTCAACAATAAGAAAACTAACAACCTAATTAGAAAATAGGCTAAAGATCTTAACAGATTCTTCACCAAAGAAGATATACAGAATGCAAATAATTGTATGAAAAAAATGCCCACATCATATTTCATTAGGGCAATGCAAGTTAAAACAATGAGACACCACTACACACTGACTAGAATGGTGAAAATCCAAAACTCTGAGAACAACAAATGCTGACAAGGATGTAGAACAACAATAACTCTCATTCATTGCTGGTGGGAGTGCAAAATGATACAGCAATGTAGGAGACAGTTTGGACGTTTCTTATAAAACTAAGCATACTCTTACCATACACCCCAGCAATTGTACTCATTAGTATTTGTTCAAATGAGTTGAAATTCATGTCCACACAAAAACCTGTGCACGAGTTTCATTAGGTCCCATTTGTTTATTTTTGTTTTTATTTCCATTACTCTAGGAGGTGGATCAAAAAAGATCTTGCTGTGATTTATGTCAAAGAGTGTTCTTCCTATGTTTTCCTCTCAGAGTTTTATAGTGTCCAGTCTTACATTTAGGTCTCTAATCCATTTTGAGTTTATTTTTGTGTATGGTGTTAGGGAGCATTCTAATTTCATTCTTTTACATGTAGCGGTCCAGTTTTCCCAGCACCACTTATTGAAGAGACTGTCTTTTCTCCATTGTATATCCTTGCCTCCTTTGTCATAGGTTAGTTGACCATAGGTGTGTGGGTCTATCTCTGGGCTTTCTATCCTGTTCCATTGATCTATATTTCTGTTTTTGTGCCAGTACCATGTTGTCTTGATTACTGTAGCTTTATAGTATAGTCTGAAGTCAGGGAGTCTGATCCCTCCAGCTCCATTTTTTTCCCTCAAGACTGCTTTGGCTATTCGGGGTCTTTTGTGTCTCCATACAAATTTTAAGATTTTTTGTTCTAGTTCTGTAAAAAATGCCATTGGTAATTTGATAGGGATTGCATTGAATCTGTAGATTGCTTTGGGTAGTATAGTCATTTTCACAATATTGATTCTTCCAATCCAAGAACATGGTATATCTCTCCATCTATTTGTGTCATCTTTAATTTCTTTCATCAGTGTCTTATAGTTTTCTGCATACAGGTCTTTTGTCTCCCTAGGTAGGTTTATTCCTAGGTATTTTATTCTTTTTGTTGCAATGGTAATGGGAGTGTTTCCTTAATTTCTCTTTCAGATTTTTCATCATTAGTGTATAGGAATGCAAGAGATTTCTGTACATTAATTTTGTATCCTGTAACTTTACCAAATTCATTGATTAGCTCTAGTAGTTTTCTGGTGGCATCTTTAGGATTCTCTATATATAGTATCATGTCATCTGCAAACAGTGACAGTTTTACTTCTTCTTTTCCAATTTGTATTCCTTTTATTTCTTTTTCTTCTCTGATTGCTGTGGCTAGGATTTCCAAAACTATGTTGAATAATAGTGGCGAGAGTGGACATCCTTGTCTTGTTCCTGATCTTAGAGGAAATGCTTTCAGTTTTTCACCACTGAGAATGATGTTTGCTGTGGGTTTGTCATATGTGGCCTTTATTACGTTGAGGTAGGTTCCCTCTTTGCCCACTTTCTGGAGAGCTTTTTTATCATAAATGGGTGTTGAATTTTGTCAAAAGCTTTTTCTGCATCTATTGAGATGATCACATGGTTTTTATTCTTCAATTTGTTAATATGGTGTATCACATTGATTGCTTTGCATATAATGAAGAATCCTTGCATCCCTGAGATAAACCCCACTTGATCATGGTGTATGATCCTTTTAATGTGTTGTTGGATTCTGTTTGCTAGTATTTTGTTGAGGATTTTTGCATATATATTCATCAGTGATATTGGTCTGTAATTTTCTTTTTTTGTAGTATCTTTGTCTGGTTTTGGTATCAGGGTGATGGTGGCCTCATAGAACGAGTTTGGGAGTGTTCCTTCCTCTGCAATTTTTTGGAAGAGTTTGAGAAGGATGGGTGTTAGCTCTTCTCTAAATGTTTGATAGAATTCACCTGTGAAGCCATCTGATCCTGGACTTTTGTTTGTTGGAAGATTTTTAATCACAGTTTCAATTTCATTACTTGTGATTGGTCTGCTCATATTTTCTGTTTCTTCCTGGTTCAGTCTTGGAAGGCTATACCTTTCTAAGAATTTGTCCATTTCTTCCAGGTTGTCCATTTTATTGGCATAGAGTTGCTTGTAGTAGTCTCTTAGGATGCTTTGTATTTCTGTGGTGTCAGTTGTAATCTCTCCTTTTTCATTTCTAATTTTATTGATTTGAGTCCTCTCCCTGGTTTTCTTGATGAGTCTGGCTAAAGACAATTTTGTTTGTCTTCTCAAAGAAGCAGCTTTTAGTTTTATTGATCTTTGCTGTTGTTTTCTTTGTTTCTATTTCATTTATTTCTGCTCTGATCTTTATGATTCCTTTCCTTCTGCTAACTTTGGGTTTTGTTTGTTCTTCCTTCTCTAGTTCCTTTAGGTGTAAGGTTAGATTGTTTATTTGAGATTTTTCTTGTTTCTTGAGGTAGGCTTGTTTTGCTATAAACTTCCCTCTTAGAACGGCTTTTGCTGCATCCCATAGGTTTTGGATCATCGTGTTTTCATTTTTATTTGTCTCTAGGTATTTTTTGATTTCCTCTTTGATTTCTTCAGTGATCTCTTGGTTATTTAGTAACGTACTGTTTAGCCTCCATGTGTTTGTGTTTTTTAATGTTTTTTTCCCTGTAATTGATTTCTAATCTCATAGCATTGAGACAAAAATAAACAAATGGGACCTAGTGAAACTTAAAATCTTTTGCAAAGCAAAGGAAACTACAAACAAGATGAAAAGACAACCCTCAGAATGGGAGAAAATATTTGCAAATGAATCAGTGGACAAAGGATTAATCTCCCAAATATATAAACGGTTCATGCAGCTCAATGTTAAAAAAACAAACAACCCAATCCAAAAATGAGCAGAAGACCTAAATAGACATTTCTCCAAAGAAGACATACAGATGGCCAAGAAGCACATGAAAAGCTGCTCAATATCACTAATTATTAGAGAAATGAAAATCAAAACTACAATGAGGTATCACCTCACACCAGTTAGAATGGGCATCATCAGAAAATCTACAAAAAACAAATGCTGGAGAGGGTGTGGAGAAAAGGGAACCCTCTTTCACTGTTTGTGGGAACATAAATTGCCAAAGCCACTATGGAGAACAGTATGGAAGTTCCTTAAAAAACTGAAAATAGAATTACCATATGATCCAGCAATCCCACTACTGGGCATATACCCAGAGAAAACCATAATTCAAAAAGACACATGCACCCCAATGTTCATTGCAGCACTATTTACAATAGCTAGGTCATGGAAGCAACCTAAATGCCCATCGACAGACGAATGGATAAAGAAGATGTGGTACATATATACAATGGAATATTACTCAGCCATAGAAAGAAACGAAATTGGGTCATTTGTAGAGACGTGGATGAATCCAGAGACTGTCATACAGAGTGAAGTAAGTCAGAAAGAGAAGAACAAATATCGTATATTAACGCATATATGTGGAACCTAGAAAAATGGTACAGATGAACCGGTTTTCAGGGCAGAAACTGAGACACAGAGGTAGGGAACAAACTTATGGACACCAAGGGGGGAAAGTGGCGGGGCGGGGGGGGGGGGAGATGGCGGTGTGATGAATTGGGAGATTGAGATTGACATATATACACTAATATGTATAAAATGGATAACTAATAAGAACCTGTTGTATAAAAAAATAAATAAAATAAAAACCAAACAAACAAAAAACCCCAAAAACCTGTACATGATGTTTATAGCAGTATAGATTCACTGACTGTAGAAATTGTACCACTCTGATGTGGAATGTTGATAGTGGGGAAGGCTATGTGTGTGAGGGGGCAGGGAGTGTATGGGAACTCTGTACATCATGCTCAATTTTGTTGTGAACCTAAAACTGCTCTAAAAATTAAAGTCTAATGTTAAAAAATGATTCAACCATTTTAGAAAACTGATATACGTTTACTCATCTGTGTGTGTATGTGTGTGTGAGAGAGAGAGAGAGAGAGAGGAATGGAATTTTCTATGGCTCTGGTTATATACACATAAGATGTGCCTGGCTGGGCTGGCTGTACATTTCCTCTTGATGCAGCAGTTACATTCTTAGGTACTTATTTAAGGAAAATGAAACATATGTCAACACAAAGACTCACAAGTATGCTCATAATTGTTTAATGGAAAGTAACCCCAAAATGGAAATATTTTAGGAACCCACGAGTCAGAATGGGTAAAGAAACTCTGGTTTATTCATACAATGGTACAGTACTCAGCCATAAAAAAGAATGAACTACCAATATTCACAACCATCTGGATGAATCTCAAAAACGTTTTGCTGACTGAAAAAAACTACACACACACAAATATATACATATATATTTATAAATATGTAAGTAAATGCTGTGTGATTCCATTTATATAAAATTCTAAAATAAATTAATTCAAGGTGGAAAAATCAAAACAGTGATTGCTTTAGGCAGTGGGCTTAAAGGGAAAGTGCACAGAGGAATCTTCTGGAGGAATGGAAGTGTTCTATGTCTTGATATTGTGTGGATACAGAAGTGAGCAAATTTGTCAAAATTAATTGAACACCACACTTAAGGTCTGTGCATTTCACTGTATATAAACTATACCTCAATAAACACAAAAAGTTTTAAGAGAAAGAATATTTCATGTTTCAAGTTTCTAAAGTAGAAACGGGAAAGAAAAAAGTAAATCAGGAATGGAATCTAGATTAGCCAAATCAACAGTTTCTGCCACAGGGTCCAAACTTTTCCAGCCATCTTGAATGTTCTTCTGGGCCTATCGGAAAAATTCAAGCTATTTTCTGGAAGTGGCTGAGGGAAGGGCAGAGGAAAATCGGAAGGAAGCTAAATGTATCAGATCCACCCTGAGGTCTCCTTTGCAATGTTAGTTCCACAGACTTGTGCCAGAGTATCAGTGATCTGTTACTAATTCCAGCCCTAGGTTTAAAGTAAGATTATAAAGGATTAACAAATGGAAGTAGCCATTGAATGCCAAGAAATCTGAGGAGACAGTTGGAGGCATGTTTGCTCTCTAGGACATTCAGATGGTTTTGAGATGAATTTTTTGGGGGTAGGAATTACTCCAAATCATCCTGAATTGGTGGGGAGAATTACCCAGTACATTCATAATTAACCAATATTTCCCCTTTACTGAAATAAAGGGAATTTAACCAGAAGGCAGATGTAGTAAGACATCATCCCATAAGGTGCATCTTTTCTAATCACTCATGTTATTTAAGTCAGATACTTCATGTATCTTATTAAAATGTTGGAGAATTTTCACCCAACTATACTTTTTTTTTTAATGACACAGTATAGAGAGGTGGACCCTGCAGAGGTGAGGAGGTGAAAACAAGAAGCTCAAAGAGGAGGCAGACATAAGAAGGGAGGCAAGGATGTGAGGGAGGCAGTGGAGAGAGAAAGAAACCAGCCCACTGGTAACTCTTCTTGGGCACTTTCTTGGTCTCCCCTGGAGCCCTGGCTTGGCTCTCTTCAACCTCTGTTCCTACTGAGGACTGAGGACATATGACGAGGGAGGCTCTGGCCCCTTGTCCTCTTCCCCATGCTCTTTTGGCTGCTCATTCCAGGCATGCTCCACACTAGCCCTGGGGTTCAGCTTGTTTTCTCCCCATCCTCACATCTTCTCTAAAACACTTCTCACCTCCTGCATCACTCTTGCTTCAGAGCATTAAAATGCCTCACTCACAAGATACCAATTGCTCCTCCTCCTCCAACTAGTTTCTCCACATCAATTAGGAAAGCCAAAGGTTGTCCCCTTCATCCATCTATGCCTTCAGTCCCAGCCCAATGATGCACTTATCAGTGACTTATACTTTCAGGTGCACCTACCTACCCAATACCAGTATGTACAGGGCGAGTCAAAAAGAAATGAACATTTCCAAAAATGTATTACTCAGTAACTAGGTTTTATAAGAAGAGGTACCAAAATCAGCTGAAGGGAAAAATCAGAGTTTTTTTTTTTTTCTATAACTGTACAAACACTCAATTTTTGTCCCTCAAGGCACAAGACACGCCTCAATTCTGTAGGCTAATAATTGCATCAATTAATCCCAGACCCTTTGTTGAATATTACTTTTGATAGTTGAAATGGCAGCCACAATGTTTCCCTTCATCTCCTCCAGGCTATGAGGAAGAGGTGGGACAAACACGAGGTTCTTGACTTATACCCCCTAGAAGTCACATGGAGTGACATCTGGGGACTAGGGACTGTAGTTCCAGAGGTCAATACTTTGAACCAAGCATCTCACTGAGCACCGTGGAAGGTGTTCTTTCCATGACCTCTGGACCCCACGATCGACTTAAGGTAGAGCCGCATCCTGCTGGAAGACGGAGTTGTCGGAAACTACCTGCAGCTGTGAATAAAGCCACACAGGTATCATATCCAGATATGCGACCCCATCGCTGTGCTCTCTGCCAAAAATGGGTGGACTCTGTGTGTGAAAATTGAGAAATACAAGGGAAGCTCTACTGTTTAGTGCATACTACATGTTTATATACAGCATGGTTACTAAGTAATACAATTTTGAAAGTTTCAATACTTTCTGAACCACTCTGTATATCATAGAAGGCTGCACTTTCCACTCCAACTTTTGGTGCTGAGACAGGCTGGGACCTGGGACCTGGGACCCTTTGCTGCAGTGCTTGCACCTGGACAAACATCTCCTTGAACAACAAAATACAAAGAAACTTATAAGGGACTAAAAATAACTGTATATGTGCCGTTGGGGCAAATTATGGACAACAAGATACAAAAAGACCAAACAAACCCAACTGCCACTTCTGAAGAGCTGGGAGCAAAAGCAGGGTACTGTGCATGCCCCCTGCACACAACACCACCAAAGGGGTGGGCAAACCACCTAAGCCACCCCTCCAGCCCGACCCCTGGACATTCCCCTACCCTCACTCCATATAAGGAACCAGCTCGCTCCTGAGCTAGCAAGGAAACATGTTACTTGTTCTCACTCCCCGCTGCTGCAGTAGGGGTCCCAATAAAGCCTTGCCTGAATTTCTTGTCTGACCTCTGATCAATTTCTATTGATTAAGGAGGTTAAGAACCCTGGTCGGTGACAGTGCTACTGTCTCCATCCTTTACATGTGTGGTTGCATGTGTTTCTCTTTCAATGGCTGCTCCCCAGGGACAAGACTGGGTCTGTGGGATTCCCTCTGAACAGCATCAGCCTGCTCTGGGGCTTGCAGGGTTAGGCACTTAGTCTTAAGCTTTTGACGGAATGTGACAATGGTCTATTCCTCATTCTCATCTGCCAGCTCCATCCAGGGAGGCAGAAAGACAAGGCAAATCCTCTTGAGGCAGACTTTCCATGGGCTCAGCCTTCAGGGGATCCCTCCTGCCTTCCTCCATGCTGGGAAAAATGCAAGGAGTATGGTTTAATCCCTGGGCCCTAGAACAAAGGCCTTCCTCATTCCATGGCCATGAGAGACAACACCAGCCTGGATGGAGGCTCTCCCAGCAGAGAGTAGAGGCTGGGTTCAGCAGCCTGCTGAGGAGGAGGCTGGCTGTTGCCGGAGTTACTCATGCAGCTTTGCTTCAGTTTCTCTCACATAGTTGCCTGGATTATCACTCTTTGTTTTAATCTTATTATGAAGGTCTGGCTTCCCCACCTTTCTCCTCTGGTACAATATAACTCCCCTGTGCTCCACCATGGGACATGATTCAGGATCACTGGGAAGATTTCATCTGAGAAGTCAATTCTCTAACCATCCAGTGGGTCCCCACTGCCTATGAACACAACCCTCTCCTGGGCGCTAAAACAGGGGAAGAGGGCAGAGTACTGCATTCCAGAGGAGGGAAGAAGTACAGCTTAGTCCAGGGAGGCAGTCTAAAAATGGGTTAGGGAACACGGCACACTTCCCACACCCAGACAAAGAAAGATAGAGAAAATCAAGGGCAAATGAACCACTTGCCCTTGACCTTTTAAGGGTAGTGGGACTTGGAAAGAGTGGGCAGAAATGGATCAGCTACAGGGTCCCTTCTCCCTGACTCCCCCTCCACTCTCTCAGGAGCCCTCATCATCTCTCATGAGCCCTCTCAGTGGACATGACTCAGGGTCAGGGTCCCTGGAATTGGTTCCTAGAACATCATTCCCTGGCAGGTGGTGATGGGGACTTTTGGGGGGGGGGAAAAGTATATATATATATATATATATATATATATATATATATGAATGACTTATAAATCTACCAATAGGAGAAATACTTGTGTCAGGAAATGAAACAAACATGATACTTTACATTGCTCATGCCATCTGGTGCACATGCCAAATTTCACACTGGATAATATGTTGAAGTTAAATCATCCTCTGATAGGCTAAATGGTTGAATGTGAGGTTCCTGCTGCAATTGAATTATATATTTCATTGGAGGATGAGTCTTCTCCCACCCTGGAAAAGATATACAATTAGTACTAAAAGAGGACCTGATCTGATCACCTGTGCTGTTTGACAGAAGCCTGTCCCCGTGTGCACAGCCCAGAGGACAGATAAGGACCTGGAAGAGGGTTACAGCAGAGAAGCTGACTCCACAGGAGGGAGAGGGCAGGCTGCCAGGCTCCCTCCTAGGACTCGGATGCTGCCTTCCTCTGACCACCGCTTCCTTCCAGCCCCTTGAGCAAGGAGCTGCTGTTGGAGAAGAGCTCTTCCCTGCCTGCTGCTCTGAGTGCCAGCAAGCTTGCAAATCACACTTCTGATCTCGTGCCTCTGCATGGCCTCCAGGAGCAAGGACAAATTTCTACCTGTGGCTTCTGGCCTTACTAATGTGGCACAAACCTGCAACACTGGTTGCATTTTCTCCCCACCCCTCCCAGACACGTACAGGCTGTCCCTGTGTTCTGTTCTTGAAGCTTCTTGTGGGTCCCTGAACACACCAAGCTTCTTCATACTTCCATTATAATGATGATATTAGCTCATCTTCATTGAGAACTTATGCGCAGACACTGTGCTAAGACTTTTACGTGAATTATTTCACGTTATCCTCACATCACTGTGGGATAGGTACTATTTTCATCCCCCCAGTTTACAGCTCTAAAAATGAGTAATTTGCATAAAGACCACGGGAGCCTGTGAGCCTGAGCACTCTGTCTCCAGAGCCCTTGCTCTTAACCAGGGGTTGGCACATTTTTCTTTAAAGGGCCATCTAATAAATCTTTTAAGCTTTGCCAGTCATACACTCTTCTGTTGCAACCATTACTCAACTCTGCCATTGCAATGTGAAAGCAGACACAGACATGGAACACTGACATAGACACAGGACATTGGACAAATGCATGTTGCTCCAAACTGACTTGCCAACCCTTCCTCCCCTCCTGGCCTCATCCATGCCAAGTCTAAAGAATCTATCCCAAGAGAGTAGCTCAGAACACCATGCCATGGAAAGGAAAGCTTCTTTCTCAGAATTGGGTGGAATCACATTTCTTGGTAGAGCATTGTGCAACCAGGGTGGAGGAAGGGGAGCTGCTTCCATTGCCTTGAGAAGGTATCTCTTTCCTGCCAGATGCTGAGTTAGCACTCCTTTGGGTAGGGAATGCCCTGCTCTCCTGGATGCTGTGCCTCCATAACACTGGAGAGATTGAATTGCTTATAAAATCAACACAAGAGCTTTTCTCAGGCTCATCTCAATATGGGAGTTTGTCTTTCCTCCCTTGGTTGTCAATTAACCAGATATTCTCATAAATCACCATGCCTACAATTGCTCTCAACATTCCTCTTAGTACTTAATGTATGGACTAAGAAATGAATCTCTTTCCCCCTAAACCAAACACCATGCTCACTTGACAGCCTTCCCACCCTCTAAGAATGTGTCTGGGGATTTGAGATTTCAAGCACTGAGATTAGAAATATAAATTTGGAATTTACTTGTGACATCATCACACTTATAAAGGCACATTTTTATGATTCACTGCTTCTATATGCCCCTCAACTTTCTGTGCACACCACATTAAGATATATAATTCTTGATTCTTAAGAAATGTCAGAATCTATGGGCATCAAAATGCAATGAATTCCCTTAATGATTTTTGTCCTACTCATTTTAGCTTCTGTAAATTAAGCTCTAAGTTAACATTCCAAAAAACCAGAGAAAAAGGTGTCTATGAATTTCATTTGGTTAAAAAAAAATGTACAGGGTCATCAGCTCATTGGGAAAACAAACACTAGGGAGGGAGGTGCAGGCATGGGTAGAAATCACAAGAAGCCAGATCTCTGGGCAGGGTGGGCTTGGGTGATCTCTTATCCTATCATGAAACTGCCAATTCCACATAGGATAGAGTTGCTCTTATGCTGTAAAAACTCAGCTCCTTTGTCCCTCTTGCCTTTCAAAGGAGGGTCATGTCCCCAAAGAAGCCCCCATTCCCAGGCCAGGCCACCAGAAAAGCAGCCAGGAGCTCCAGAAGGACAGGTTCAAACATGGCGGGAAAACACCACAAGCCACTTCTTGCTCAGGCCACAGGGCAAATGCCTATTAGCTCTCAGAGGCAGTCCAACTTGATGGGAAGGGTGGTGCTGGTGGAAGAGAAAAACTGTGTGGGAAAGGGGCACACAGAACAGTGTCTGAGTAAGCAGAAGGGGACAATTATCACAGATCAACTCCTTGTCTCCTTTGTTTGAGAACATGACTAACTCATGACTTCAGTGAATTTACATCCAGACTTATTGTGTTGTGATCAAGTCAAGGCTAGAAGCCAGGAGAATTTCTCCACGACTAAAGGATGCCAAAGAAGCAACATTCATACTTCATACCTTTCTAGTGCCTGGGGGTGATGTCACTATTTGTAAAGCCCAGCCTTCCCAACCTGCAGGCTCACCTTCCGGCACTGAGCCCAGCCCATTTTCTCCATATATAAGCCACTGCTGGGAACCTCCGTCTCACCAATCTGCTCCTCTCAACTCTACCCTCCACCTCTCACGCCCTCCTCAGCCTCTTCGACTTCAGGAACCATGACTTCCAAATCCACCGTGAAGAGCCAAAGCAGCAGCCGCCGTGTCTTCAGTGCCGGCTCAGCCAGAGTCCCTGGGGTCAGCCGCTCTGGCTTCAGCAGCGTGCCCATGTCCCACACCAGGGGCAGTGGTGGGCTCGCTGGAGTGGGTGGAGGAGCTGGCTTTGGCAGCCGCAGCCTCTATGGCGTGGGGGGCTCCAAGAGGATCTCCCTCGGAGAGGTCGGCTGTGTCTACCGTGGTGGATATGGCGGCAGAGCTGGAGGCGGCTATGGCGCTGGAAGTGGAGCTGGGAGTGGATTTGGTTCTGGCAGTGGAGCTAGTGGTGGTTTTGGGCTCGGTGGTGGACCTGGCTTTGGTATTGGCATTTTGGGCCCTGGCTTCCCCATCTGTCCCCCTGGAGGCATCCAAGAGGTCACCATCAACCAGAGTCTCCTGACTCCCCTCAACCTGCAAATTGACCCCACCATCCAGCGAATCAAGACTGAGGAGCGGGAACAGATCAAGACCCTCAACAACAGGTTCGCCTCCTTCATCGACAAGGTGAGCCAGGAGCACCTGCCCTCCACTGGGATTTCAGAGTCCCCAGTGGAGTGACGCAACCAACGTCCTACCAGGGGGAGCCTCGGCAGAGAGGGAGGAGGGGACTCGGGCTAGCTCTCCACTGGGATGCAGGATAGGCTCCATGTGGACCACAGGTAGAAGGTGATAAAAATCATTTACAGCTGCTGATCCCTTAACTGTCTTCATTCTTGCCTGGGAAGCATTCTCCACTCTTGATAACCCTCAAGCAAAGGAAAGGAACTGAGAGAATGGAATGAGTTCGCTTAATCTTCTGAAGGGTCTAAGAAATTAAAAAGGGAATTACAGTGGAAACTGCACTTGAGCCTTAGTTAGGGGGGCAGTGGGGAAGGAAAGAAGATAAAAACCCAAAGGAAATGTCAGGAATAAAAGACTCAGAAACAGGTATATGTGCATAAAAATACTTAACTTGTAGAACCAGATCATGAGCATTAAGGGAGCTTGTTTTAGAGGGACTCATGCACTAGATGGGAAAGAAGATTAAATCCAATCATCAATAGGGTTGGAATTTAACCATTAGATTCTAAACATTTGACATCCCTTTAGCTGAGATACACTCTATAAAATAACTCTGTGCAATATACGAGAGAAATACTATTTTAAAGTACATTTGTGATTGTGCTTATCAAGAGGAAGAAAAGAAATGTTGAAAGTCACTGACTGACAGGCTCCGTAATGGAGAAGAGGGACTGTCTGATAGCTCCCTGGGGAAACGTGGCCAGTGAGATCTGTGTGGTGTGAAGGCAAACAGTCAGGGGAGCAGCACTGTCAGCCTGAGCCGCTGTGCATGCTCTGGAGTAGCCCAGCACCACGGGGACCACCAGATCTGCTTGGGCACAGTCAACCCACCTCTCTTCCTGCCTTCCTTCCTTCCTTCCTTCCTTCCTTCTTTCCTTTGTTGCACAAATAACCATCTTGTCTTCCTCCAGGTCCGATTCCTGGAGCAGCAAAACAAGGTCCTGGAAACCAAGTGGACCCTGCTGCAGGAGCAGGGCACCAACACTGTGAGGCACAACCTGGAGCCTTTGTTCGAGCAGTACATCAACAATCTCAGGAGACAGCTGGACAGCCTTGTTGGGGAGAGAAGCCGCCTGGACTCCGAGTTCAGGGGGATGCAGGACACGGTAGAGGACTTCAAGAAGAAGTGAGTTACAGGAGAGAAAAGGGCTCAGTTTCCTGAAGCCCACGCTTCAAGTCTATTAGATGACCAGGTCCAAATGAGGGCATGGTTCTTAGTAAAACATGTCCACGGAAATGAAACCACAATTCTTGCCTAAACACAAACCCCGAAGAACAAAAGGGCCAGACAGGTGGATGGGGAGAGTAAAGATGTAAACAACTGAGGGACCAGAGAATTCATCTTTTAGGCTTACTGGCAGGAAAGCTCCATTTGGATATATCCATTGTGGGAAGTTGGGATCCCAGGCTGTCTTTTCTGTATAACCTTCACCACTGACTCAATTAGGTTTTACCCTTTCTAATTCCAGATATGAAGATGAAATCAACAGGCGCATGTCAGCAGAGAATGAATTTGTGAATCTGAAGAAGGTGAGATGAGTAAGATCAGGGGTTCATGTTTCTTTGCCGAAGGAGAGGACTCTGGGAAAAGAATAATCGGGGAGATTAAAGGAGCAGCAGACTGGGAAGGAGGGCTTGGCTCATCTGATCCCAAGTTGTTGGCTTCTTCCCCAGGATGTGGACACTGCTTACATGAATAAGGTTGAACTAGAAACCAAGGCAGACGCTCTCATAGATGAGATCAACTTCCTCAGAGCCCTCTATGAAGCAGTAAGCATCTTTCCACACTCTGTTTTATTGACTCTAAAGAGATTTGCAAAAATGGAAAATCTTAGGCTTGGGTACCTCTGTAAACATCATGGGAAAAGGGGATCTGACGATCTCTTGTTGTGCAGGAACTAGCTCAGATGCAAACCCACATCTCAGACACGTCTGTGGTCCTCTCCATGGACAACAACCGCACCCTGGACCTGGACAGCATCATCGCTGAAGTCAAAGCGCAATATGAGGTGATCGCTTGCAGGAGCCGGGAAGAGGCTGAGTGCTGGTACAAGTGCAAGGTGAGCAGTGAGGGGGAAGCTGGAGAAGAATCCCTCTACCTCCCCGCTGGAGACCAGCAAGGCTTCCCGAGACTTCACTCAGGAAATCTCCATCTAGGCAGCGGGGGTCCTCTCAATGGACGTGTACCCTGAACCAACAGAGTAGATCTTTACAGTATTTATGTCCACGTCTAGTAAGTCAAAGAACCTAAATGTAGGACAAAAGCTACCATAGATAAAGACCAAGGGATCTTTGCTTTAGCTTCACCCCAATGCTGGTTCTCAGAAACAGTACAGAGGATGTTCTGGTCCTGAAGAGAACCAGGCAGTCAGTGGTCCTACCAAGGATGGTGTGTGATGGGTGTACAGTGTCCATGACCTTGTAACACCAATTTTCTTAAAACACCTTGTGGACAAACCATTCGTTTCGATTTGTGAAAACCTTGATTAGTGTCCTGTGAAGCCCATGGACACCACCCTCTCTCCCTCTGGTTTACAGTACGAGGAGCTGCAGTTGACGGCGGGCAGACACGGGGACGACCTGCGCAACACCAAGCAGGAGATCACTGAGATCAACCGCATGATCCAGAGGCTGAGATCTGAGATCGACCATGTCAAGAAGCAGGTATGGTGGGGACCATGGAGGAGAAAAGCATCCTTTCCTTCCTAGGCCACCAGGGATCATCTACCACCATGTAGGGAATTCCTGGGCACTGAGGGAACAGCAGGGAGGGGAGGACATGTACTTCCTCCCTTAGTGAGTTCCCACAAGTTAGAGAGATGGATCCCAACCCAAGAGCAGGAAACAATTGCCTGACAGGACCAATCCCAACTGGTCAGCGGTACAAAGATACAGTCTTGAGGCACTGAAATGAGATTCCATAAGAGGAATGATTGATTTGGGAATGCAAGACACAAGTTGGCAAAGAAAAGGTCAGGCCAGAAAGTGTGAGGAAGATTGCTGCAAATATGCTCAGATTCGATGTGAAAAAGAAGCTGAGAAAAGACACAGGACAAATGAGGGTTTTCCAAACATGTGAAGTGGAAGGAAGGCAAGGTCGCAAGAGTTTCAAGTGAAATCATCTCCTCACTGTGGGTGTCTGTGGTTCTGTGTGAGTTCGTGTGCATCCACATGAACTTACCCAAACTGTCCACATTCAGAAGAAGCCAGTGGGTCCATTTCTTCCAATGTCCCCTGGTCTTGGGTCTGCTGTAGTATCTTCCAGCAGTCACCACCTCCATCCTCATTAGGGTGGTTAACACAGAAGTGCATAGGGAGCTCCTAGACTAGTTCAGGTTTGCAGAATGGAAAAAGACTGGACAAAAAGAATCAAACGTCCTTTTCCATGGAATCTGGGCTCTAGAGCTCTTCCTCACTGGGAAAGAAGAACCATGCTTCGTCTCCTCAGGAGTCCAGATTGCAGGTTCATCTGCCCATCTTCCCCTCTAGTGCGCCAACCTGCAATCCGCCATCGCCGATGCTGAGCAGCGTGGGGAAATGGCCCTCAAGGACGCCAAGAACAAGCTGGCCGAGCTGGAGAACGCCCTGCAGAAGGCCAAGCAGGATATGGCGCAGCTAGTGAAGGACTACCAGGAGCTCATGAATGTCAAGCTGTCTCTGGACGTGGAGATCGCCACCTACAGGAAGCTGCTGGAAGGCGAGGAGTGCAGGTGAGTAACTCACACAACCTCCTCAAACATCTGGGTCCATGTCCAAGGTGTCCAGCCAGTGAGCACCAGTGGAAGGCGCTCTAGTCGTGGCCATAATGCCACTCCCAGAAAAGCACTTAGAAGGCACGTTCCCCATGGGCTCTCCTCACGCCCAAGCTTCCGACGCTGGTCCAGCTCTGGCTCTGAGGTCTCATGATGGCTGTGTCTCCTCTCTCCTAGGCTGAATGGGGAAGGCGTTGGACAAGTCAACATCTGTAAGTACCTTCACTTGCCTCCCTCCCTTGCCCTTGTGCTCTTCTGACTGGACTCTGTGTGGCAGAGTGAGCTCACCATGTCTTGTCATGGCCTTGTCCCCTTGCCTCTCCAGCCGTGGTACAGTCCACCGTCTCCAGTGGCTATGGCGGTGCCGGCGGTGTCAGCGGCGGCTTAGGCCTGGGCGGAGGCAGTGGCTACTCCTACAGCAGTGGTCACGGCATTGGAGGTGGCTTCAGTTCCGGAGGTGGCTTCAGTTCCGGCAGTGGCAGAGCCATAGGGGGTGGCCTCAGCTCCTCCGGGGGCAGCAGTTCCGCCATCAAATACACCACCACCTCCTCCTCCAGCAGGAAGGGCTACAGGCATTGAACACCTGCCATGGGCTCGGGGTCCCACAGTGTCTCAGGCTCCCTCTCCAGCTTCACTGCCCTTTCCTCCAGTTGCTTCCTCTCTCCTGCTTCTTTCTTCTCTTACTCCTTGAGCTCAAACTGAAGTTGCTGAGTGCCCTCATGTCCTCTCCGCCAACACCTGCCGCATCTGAGCTTCCATTGCTCACCATCGGAAGGTCACTGTCTGGGTCCTACTCCAGAACAGGGCAATGCCCCTAGCTTTCCACTGGCCCAGTATGTCCCATCTCACAGGTGTTGTGTTCCTCCCTTGCAGTGATCATGAAAGCACAAGTGACTAGTTCTATGATGTACGGGGGTCTCTATCCCTGTGATGCTTCCTCTGCTCTTTGCTCACTTGGATTGCTAAATAAAGCAGATTTATACTATAATGCGTGGTTTCATATTGCCTTGCTTTGTTCCCAATGGTTCTTGCGGTTTTCACCGGGCAAAGGCCTTTTCAGGAATGAAGCGTACTCCCAATCCCCATGTGCTTCACCCCCCTCCTTTAGAGAACTTCGACAAACAGCCACTTAGCATCCGGATGCTCAGGAGTCCTCGGAGAACAGTTTGGCAAGTGAAGCGGGAGGGAGCAGGTTCATCATCATAGTAAAGTCTGTTTTCACTGCCCTGACCAGGTGCCAGCAGATTAGTTTCTCCGACTTGGTCTCTAACACTCTACCTCTTCCTGCCCCAGTTGACACCCATACTCCCCAGAGAATCATATTACAGTCCAAGTAGATCAGAAGGACATTGACTAGAGAGTAAGATATTTGATTTATCCTTAGACAGGCCTCATGAGCAAGAAACTTGCCTGGCAACGTGTATCAGGAGTAATTTAAATGTACATACTTCTGAACTGAAATTATGCTTCGAGCAATGTGTGCTGAGGAAATAGGACAAATGCAGGAAGTTGTACTTCATGGTTGTCAATCCCAGTAATCCTTTCGACAGGGAAAAATTGGAAACACTGGGCAAATTCAGGATCCAAGGACTCAGACACAAAGCACAGGTGGTGATTTTTTGAAGTGTGGAGGCAAAGTAAGAATGGAAATGCCTTCTTCCTTACCACATAATCCTCTCACAGAGCCTCAAAGAAGTAGAGCCCTTGCTGCTCCAAAGGGATAGCCCTGCATCCTCTCTCAGCTGTGCCCTGGCTTCCTTTGACTTCTACAAATGGGTAATGGAAAACTCAGGATACAGTGCAAGGTTGGTCTGTCAACATCTTCCTGAGGGCCAGTCACTTTTGCCAGTCTCTGTTCTGTCCATGTTCCTAATCCCAGGTTTTTTCTCTGGAGAATTCTGCCTTATACCATTAGGAATGAAAGTTCCCTTGTTAGGAACCCAGGAGAAATGACTGAGTCTAGGAATGGGGTGGAATATATACATAAGATGATCCTGCAGCATCTTTCAGTGCCAAGAAGTAAAGAAATAATCAAAAAGACCCTGTAAGAGCTCCTGATAGACAAATTGGAACAACTTGAGCCATAAATAAATAGATAGACAAATAAATAATGTACTGGATTATAACCCAAATTATGAAATAATTATTCATGGTCCCCACTGACGTGAATAAGGGATTGACTAAATTGATTAATAAGGGATGACTGACAACTCTTAGGCAGAAGAATTTCATTTAGTTACATAGGTGCTCCCCAATCAAGGAAGGAGTGAAGAACTGCCCCCCCCTAAGTGTGGGCTGTGCACAATGACTTCCTTGCAAAGAGCACAGTCTAAAAATGGGGGAAAAGAGTAACTTTACCGTCAAGAAATCAATCAAACACTTCCTCAGCCAGGTGATCAAGGGTAACACCGACAGTAGTAAGTCTGGTTCATAGCAAGTACCCTGGATACGATGTGATGAGAAGGGCACACGTCATCTCTGTGGTCTTCCTCCCAAACACCATAACTCCAGTCTATTCATGAGACAACATCAGCCAAAGCCCAGTTGTGGACATCTGCAGAACACCTGGGCAGAGTTCCCCAAAACTTTCAAGGTCATTAAGACAAGGAAAACCTGACAAACCGTGTTAGCCAAGAAGGAGACACAATGACTAAATGGAAAGTGGTACCATGGATGATACCCTAGAACAGAAAAAAGAATATTGGGCAAAAAGTAAGGAAATCCAAATGAAGTATAGACTAGTTAATAGTAATATATTTATATTGTTTCCTTCATTGTGAGAAATATAACTAAAGTGAGGTATTAATAATAGGGGGAATGAATGTGTATTGTATACCGACCTCTTTGGACTATCTTCACAATTTTTTGTAAATCTACAACTATTCTGAAATTAAAAGTTTATTACGAAAAACACTTAAAGCGTGGGGCTCAAAGTAACATCTGTATTTTTCACTAAACTAATTTTGTACACAAAATTATGAAACAAGTAAGGGAGAGAAAGAGACAGAATCACAAAGGAACACAAAGATGGTTGCAGGGCCAGAGATACAGAGAAATCACTGAAGAACTAATGCTACAACAGTAAAGTTCATCATCTCAAGCTGGCGTTAACTCTAGTAAACTGTCTTTCTTTTACGTTGTGTACTTTCTAAATTTTTTGGTGTTGAACATGTGTCATTTCAAAAGAGAAAGTGTGCTCCCCACGATGTCCTCATTGTATGACATCTGAGATTAAACGCGGTTACCCTTTTTGGTACTAAGGAAGGAAAGATTCAGTCTCTAGGTTAAGCTCCCTGAGATTAAACCATTCCGATTGATTTCCTTTGCCCACTGAGGACTGAATAAGAGGAAACGTATTTCTTTCGCAAGAGCAAAGACGTGTTTTTGAGTCAAGGAAGGACTCGGCAGTACTGACGGTCCTTAGATACTGGATTTGACTCCTAAGGAGGCTAGCCAATTGCCTCCTCCTGTATGGAGTCCATGTACCTGGAAAATATAGGAAATACATTTTAAAAATAACAACCTCCAATAGAAAAACATTTTCCAGTTAGAGGCTGTATCCAAAGTTCACCTTACCTGAATCCTCTGTGATTCAGAATGATCACTTGTGAGCCATAGCACGTGGATTCTAGCTGCATGGGCTAGAATGGCCAGTACAGCCCAGTGCATGGGATCCCAGCTCACGGTGGGGGCATGGGGTGCAGAAGAGCCAGAGGAGGGAACGTTTCTACAGGTGCTGAGAGCAGGCTGCTCTTCTCTGCGCTGCTCCGTGCTCCCAGAGTCATCCCTACAGAATCCCTTGCTAGCTAACTCTTCATTGTACTTGGCCTTGAGAAAAGCTGACAGTAGATCCCAGGATGGGAGGAGAAAGGGCTTGAGGAGTTCTTCTCGAACAGCAGCTGGATTCCTTTAACCATGAGTTTTGCTGGGCAGTGCCTTCTCCTCAATGCTCTTACTTCCTGGACTCCAGGGGTGTCCCTTTAGCACTAGAAAGTGAGTGGCAGAGGAAAACCATCCTCTTGAGGTCTCGGAGGCCGGTCCACTCAGATGTGCCACTTTCCCCAACACTCTTACTGTCCCCAACCTCCTCGTGCACCTATAGAACCCCCTTCTTTAACCCCACTGCCATCTGTATCTGTCCTCCCTCCCTTAAGAAACTCCTCTCCATCAAATGTAGTAATGGAAGACCTTTCCGTCCTGCTTCTGTTTGAAACTGCAAGGCTAGAATTTATCTGGATTCTTAGGAAGGTTTTCCTTCATCCCGCGTTTCTATCTCTCCATTCCTCTTGCCTAATCTGAGTTTCTTCATAGCCCTTGCAGGGTGTAGCCACAAAGAAATCAGAAACGGCATTTAATAGCCCTCTTTTTCGTAATAATATTGGTACTGTTAGTTTGACACTATCATAGGTTTGTTGTAGGATAAAGCAAATAAGTAATGTGTCATTCAGAGCTCAGCTTTTCAGAGTGAGTAAAAGAAATACAGGTAGAAAATCATCCTGTATTCTATTTGAATTGGAAATATCAGTATCAACTTCTGATTTGAGTACTTTTCAATTATATTTTTACATTTTTCTTAGCTCTATCCATTGAAAAGTCTTCAAAGCAAGAGTAACCCAGTAACAATGAGCACCCGTAGCATGCAAATTTTAGCTTGTGAATATCATTTCTCAATAAAAGGTACCAGAGCGACTCCCAGAAATGGCTGATTCCATGTCTGTTGCAAGATAAGTACAAGGTAGCCTTGAGACATCTCGTCCCCGTCAACAAGGAAGCTTGCAAAGTCCAATGCGTTTCTGTCAAAAGGACACAGAAGCCAATCTGAGGAGCTCCCATTGGCCTAAAATGGACAGTTTCAGCACCAAAAGGATTAATGCCTGCCATGGACTCAAACATATCAAATATATTTTTTGAACTGTGAATTTATAATTATACAAAACCCAAAAAACAAACAAACAAAAAATAACTTTCTTTATTACACTTGGAAATTGCTGGGCTCCCAACCCACTATCCTAAAATTGCAAAATAAAGAGAAAGAAGCACTTCTTCTGCCTTTCCTGTATCAATTAAATACATATTAGGTTACCTACAAAGGAAACCATGACAATGCCTTCCTTACAGATGACTGCCAGGTGATAAATGCAGAGGCAGGATGTTAAATTAATAAGTAACCAGTTTGCATCCCCTCATGAAATAGTCAATCGGAGAATTGATCAATGAATATTAAAATATTAGATGACAAATTTATTGGACACTTTTTAAAGGAGGGTTAAGGCTGGAACTATGGATATACCTGGATCAGTCTTAACATCACTAAATTGAACAACTTGTATTATATGCCTCATGATCTGATGCAATACGGGGCACACAGCACCAGCTGGGACATAATCTTGCCTGAAACAAGGGAACTAAATCTAATCAACTCTAATATAACTAGTACCGAGGAAAAACCGGCGTTAGAAGTTACGTGGCACCAACAGAAACAATGAGCCAAATCCAGAATGTAGCCGTTCTAGAGAAAAAAAGAATTTCTCCACAAATCAGTGGTATATAAAAGAAAACAATGGAATCTATTACAGAATGAAAGAAGCTTAAGAGAACCACCAGTCCAATGCAATATGTGAATCTAGTTAGGATGTTGCTTCAAGCAAACCAGCATAAAAAGACATCTTTGAGATAATCAGAGAAGTATGAACATAAATGAGTATTAGGTTTCATTAAGAAGTGACTGTTGCTCATGATCGATATAAAACTGTTGTACAGTTAGATTTAAAAGTCCTTCTTAAGAACTTAGACATGCATGCAAATATTGACAAGTGAAATGACTTCATGTCTTAATCTCCTTGAAGATACATCAACTAAAGTAGAAGATTTCAATATAAGAAGTAGTGGAATTCGATGAGACAAGCTGAGAAATATGGATAAGTGTTTAACCTGGGGGATTGGTACATGGTGGTTTACATACTATTCTCTTTCATTGTATCTGTTGGGCTTTCAATGCTGCAAACTGTGATTAAGCAATAAAGGAGGTTCTTCCACTGAGGAGAGCACAAATACATTTTGGGATTAAATTTCTGATGATGGTAAATACGATGGCTTGTAGAAAACTTTCAGGTGACTCTTATCATGGCTCAGGGAAGGGAGAGGCCCTGAGCACAATGATGTCTTCATTGAAGCCAATAGTTTCCATGCAGCGCGAGAAAGGAAAATTAATATTTTGAATTTCAATTATTGCTTACTAGTTTAAAGGCTATATGTATTTTAAATATAAATATATGAATGGGAGACTTCTGAATGTAGCCTAATGGAGGAAAGGGAGGCATTTCCCCTTCTCAGATATTATCTTAAAAGAAACAAGGAGAACAAGAAATGTAAAAGTAATCTCCACCCTCAACCCCCAAAAGGAAAACATCGTAAAGTCCTTCAATCAAAAAAAAAAAAAAAAAAGAAAATAGAAAACTCTTCTCACAGAAAGAAAGAAATCAAACACAGTCGTTGGGAAACTGAGAGAGAAGATGCCCTC
Source organism: Balaenoptera musculus (assembly GCF_009873245.2). Classification (NCBI taxonomy): domain Eukaryota; kingdom Metazoa; phylum Chordata; class Mammalia; order Artiodactyla; family Balaenopteridae; genus Balaenoptera; species Balaenoptera musculus. Next base: position 42,313,397 of record NC_045794.1, on the reverse strand, counting down.
AGGGCAGATCTCAGAAAATCCAGTGAAGAACACTCCTGAGAACAAACAAATCAAAACTAAACAATGTGGTGACCACAGAGGGACAGCACACAAAGTTAACCCTGAGGTTTTCCTACTGCCAGGCACTGCTGACTCATGTAACTCCTACTGTGTGAATGTGAAGAACACATCCTCAGGTGCAAATCCAAGAATCGCAGGTTTGCAACAGTCAGAAGTGGGTGTGTGTGTTCCAGGGAGGACCCATTTGCCATGAAGTTTCAAGACCCAGTGAAGGTAGGGTTGAGTAAGGGATCAGAGGCAAGGCCTATTGGCAACAGGTTGTCGGGGAAGCAAAGAAGACGGAGACTGAACTGCGAGCCACGCCGCAGCCATCTTCCTTGGCTTCGTCTAATTAAAATTAAAAGAATTATTCACACAGCCTGTGCCATAATGAGAATTCCTGTTAGCCTGGTTGCAGCCTGGCCCCTCCTCCCAGAATACTGTCTGCAAAAGACAGGTCCAGAAGGAGCTCGCCTCTTTCAAAGATGAGCCCTCGTTAGAAAGGAACCATTCCAGGCCCCACGAAGGACACTTTACATTGAAAGAGAAAAACAAGAGGCACTTAGAAAACACTCAACAGAAAAAAGTGACAAAGATTATTACCGAAAAGGCAATGAAATAAACACCACGGTGAAATAAGAGAACAAAGGGGCAGTAGAGTGAGAAATAAAAGATGATAATATTAGTTGATAGAGCTCAGAAAAGGAGCAGAGAAGAAAGATAAAGCCACAATAGAAAGGAAGGCCAAGCTGAAAGCAGCATAAGACGTTGCTGATGCACAGCAATGGACCACAGGTAAAGGTGGAGAAAACAGCCTGTAGGAAATAGCATGAGAATCGCGTGAAAACATAGATATGGGAGGCAAAGTACATACAGCGTGAGTGCAACTGCAAAAGGGAATATATATGTGTGTTTCATATATATCTGTATGTATACATTCAATGTATATGCTCGCATGCATCACACATGCCCCAGGAAAAACACAGAAACATATCGAAGTGACGTGACTAGAAGGATACACAGGGAAGTGGCAACACTGCTTTGTCTTCCTAGACAGGAGTGGGGAATGATCTTGAGCATGTAATTGTTTCCTTAACCATGTATTACTTGTTTAATTTTTCAGTTAATAAGTAGGTGTGTAAATATCAATATTCAGTATATAAATAGGCATTCTATGACATCTGTATCTGTAATGTTTAAATAGCTAGCTTATTAAGCTTCTAGTTTGAACTGTCAGTTTACAGGATACACAAAGGACTCGAGATCACGCTAAGTAAGATAACATGACTATGCAAATGCACAGGACAAATAACCTGTTTTTTATTTTTTATCACAAATAAACTGCAAGTGGAAAAGCGGAGGGGGATTTAATGACGTCAATGATTTTACAGACATATTACTTTAAAGACATATCACCGAAATACAAAATGTATGGAACTTATTAGGATCCTGATTTGGACAACCAAAACTTAAAATATAAATAACACAAACGGATTTAGTTCAAGATTGAAGAGACACTCCTTAATGTTAATGAATGCATAAATATTAAGGATATATAAATGGTATTTGGTTATGTAGTTAAAAGAGTACCTCATTTACAAAATAAATGTTGAATTATATAGTAAAGAAATGATATGATCTCTGGGATTTGCTTTTGAATATTTTAAGATTGATAGGGAATTGGGTGGGAGTATAGAAGAAATAAGGCTGACCATGAGTTAATAATTTGTATAAAATCCAGTGACAGATATACAGAGGCCCATTATATTGTAAATCTACGTATCTAGCTGTGGGAAATTTGTAATGAAAGCAAAAATAAGTCATGTTTAACTTCTGCAATCAGTGAAAACGCTACTAATCATAGGTAAGGGATAAGCAATAGGTTATTTTGACCTCCAGTATTTCTGCCTTGTGGGTGAAACACCAGGCGAGAGGAGCCTCAGTGCATTTCATACACGAGCGTACCATGGAGAACCTTTGTGTGAGTCAGTGACTGACTCCCAGCTAAGTGAATTCAGACTAGTCTTATTGTACTGAGAGCACTCAAAGCTGGAAGGCAGGAGAACTTTTCCCTGACTAAAGGAAACCTCAAATGCGATCTTCAGATTTCATAACTTTTCTAATAAAGCCCATGTGATCTCACTGTTGGTAAAGCCCAGCCTTCCCAACCTGCAGGCTCACCTTCCGGCACTGAGCCCAGCCCATTTTCTCCATATATAAGCCACTGCTGGCAACCTCGTCTCACCAGTCTGCTCCTCTCAGCTCTACCCTCCACCTCTCACGCCCTCCTCAGCCTCTTCGACTTCAGGAACCATGACTTCCAAATCCACCGTGAAGAGCCAAAGCAGCAGCCGCCGTGTCTTCAGTGCTGGCTCAGCCAGAGTCCCTGGGGTCAGCCGCTCTGGCTTCAGCAGCGTGCCCGTGTCCCACACCAGGGGCAGTGGTGGGCTCGCTGGAGTGGGTGGAGGAGCTGGCTTTGGCAGCCGCAGCCTCTATGGCGTGGGGGGCTCCAAGAGGATCTCCCTCGGAGAGGTTGGCTGTGTCTACCGTGGTGGATATGGCGGCAGCGCTGGAGGCGGCTATAGCGTTGGAGGTGGAGGCGGGAGTGGATTTGGTTTTGGCAGTGGAGCTAGTGGTGGTTTTGGGCTCGGTGGTGGACCTGGCTTTGGTATTGGCATTTTGGGCCCTGGCTTTCCCATCTGTCCCCCTGGAGGCATCCAAGAGGTCACCATCAACCAGAGTCTCCTGACTCCCCTCAACCTGCAAATTGACCCCACCATCCAGCGAATCAAGACTGAGGAGCGGGAACAGATCAAGACCCTCAACAACAGGTTCGCCTCCTTCATCGACAAGGTGAGCCGGGAGCACCTGCCCTCCACTGGGATTTCAGAGTCCCCAGTGGAGTGACGCAACCAATGTCCTACCAGGGGGAGCCTCGGCAGAGAGGGAGGAGGGGACTCGGGCTAGCTCTCCACTGGGATGCAGGATAGGCTCCATGTGGACCACAGGCAGAAGGTGATAAAAATCATTTACAGCTGCTGATCCCTTAACTGTCTTCATTCCTGCCTGGGAAGCATTCTCCACTCTTGATAACCCTCAAGCAAAGGAAAGGAACTGAGAGAATGGAATGAGTTCGCTTAATCTTCTGAAGGGTCTAAGAAATTAAAAAGGGAATTACAGTGGAAACTGCACTTGAGCCTTAGTTGGGGTGGTGGCGGGGAAGGAAAAAAGGTAAAAACCCAAAGGAAATGTCAGGAAAAAAAGACTCAGAAACAGGTATATGTGCATAGAAATACTTAACTTGTAGAACCAGATCATGAGCATTAAGGGAGCTTGTTTTAGAGGGACTCATGCACTAGATGGGAAAGAAGATTAAATCCAATCATCAATAGGGTTGGAATTTAACCATTAGATTCTAAACATTTGACATCCCTTTAGCTGAGATACACTCTATAAAATAACTCTGTGCAATATACGAGAGAAATACTATTTTAAAGTACATTTGTGATTGTGCTTATCAAGAGGAAGAAAAGAAATGTTGAAAGTCACTGACTGACAGGCTCCGTAATGGAGAAGAGGGACTGTCTGATAGCTCCCTGGGGAAACTTGGCCAGTGAGATCTGTGTGGTGTGACGGCAAACAGTCAGGGGCGCAGCACTGTCAGCCTGAGCCGCTGTGCATGCTCTGGAGTAGCCCAGCACCACGGGGACCACCAGATCTGCTTGGGCACAGTCAACCCACCTCTCTTCCTGCCTTCCTTCCTCCCTTCCTTCTTTCTTTCCTTTGTTGCACAAATAACCATCTTGTCTTCCTCCAGGTCCGATTCCTGGAGCAGCAAAACAAGGTCCTGGAAACCAAGTGGACCCTGCTGCAGGAGCAGGGCACCAACACCGTGAGGCAGGACCTGGAGCCTTTGTTCGAGCAGTACATCTACAATCTCAGGAGACAGCTGGACAGCCTTGTCACGGAGAGAAGCCGCCTGGACTCCGAGTTCAGGGGGATGCAGGACACGGTAGAGGACTTCAAGAAGAAGTGAGTTACAGGAGAGAAAAGGGCTCGGTTTCCTGAAGCCCACGCTTCAAGTCTATTAGATGACCAGGTCCAAATGAGGGCATGGTTCTTAGTAAAACATGTCCACGGAAATGAAACCACAATTCTTGCCTAAACACAAACCCCGAAGAACAAAAGGGCCAGACAGGTGGATGGGGAGAGTAAAGATGTAAACAACTGAGGGACCAGAGAATTCATCTTTTAGGCTTACTGGCAGGAAAGCTCCATTTGGATATATCCATTGCGGGAAGTTGGGATCCCAGGCTGTCTTTTCTGTATAACCTTCACCACTGACTCAATTAGGCTTTACCCTTTCTAATTCCAGATATGAAGATGAAATCAACAGGCGCATGTCAGCAGAGCATGAATTTGTGAATCTGAAGAAGGTGAGATGAGTAAGATCAGGGGTTCATGTTTCTTTGCCGAAGGAGAGGACTCTGAGAAAAGAATAATCGGGGAGATTAAAGGAGGAGCAGACTGGGAAGGAGGGCTCGGCTCATCTGATCCCAAGTTGTTGGCTTCTTCCCCAGGATGTGGACACTGCTTACATGAATAAGGTTGAACTAGAAACCAAGGCAGACGCTCTCATAGATGAGATCAACTTCCTCAGAGCCCTCTATGAAGCAGTAAGCATCTTTCCACACTCTGTTTTATTGACTCTAAAGAGATTTGCAAAAGATGGAAAATCTTAGGCTTGGGTGCCTCTGTAAATGTCATGGGAAAAGGGGATCTGACGATCTCTTGTTGTGCAGGAACTGGCTCAGATGCAAACCCACATCTCAGACACGTCTGTGGTCCTCTCCATGGACAACAACCGCACCCTGGACCTGGACAGCATCATCGCTGAAGTCAAAGCGCAATATGAGGTGATCGCTTGCAGGAGCCGGGAAGAGGCTGAGTGCTGGTACAAGTGCAAGGTGAGCAGTGAGGGGGAGCTGAAGAAGAATCCCTGTGCCTCCCCGCTGGAGACCAGCAAGGCTTCCTGAGACTTCACTCGGGAAATCTCCATCTAGGCAGCGGGGGTCCTCTCAATGGACGTGTACCCTGAACCAACAGAGTAGATCTTTACAGTATTTATGTCCACGTCTAGTAAGTCAAAGAACCTAAATGTAGGACAAAAGCTACCGTAGATAAAGTCCAAGGGATCTTTGCTTTAGCTTCACCCCAATGCTGGTTCTCAGAAACAGTACAGAGGATGTTCTGGTCCTGAAGAGAACCAGGCAGTCAGTGGTCCTACCAAGGATGGTGTGTGATGGGTGTACAGTGTCCATGACCTTGTAACACCAATTTTCTTAAAACACCTTGTGGACAAACCATTCGTTTCGATTTGTGAAAACCTTGATTAGTGTCCTGTGAAGCCCATGGACACCACCCTCTCTCCCTCTGGTTTACAGTACGAGGAGCTGCAGTTGACGGCGGGCAGACACGGGGAAGACCTGCGCAACACCAAGCAGGAGATCACTGAGATCAGCCGGATGACCCAGAGGCTGAGATCTGAGATCGACCACGTCAAGAAGCAGGTATGGTGGGGACCATGGAGGAGAAAAGCATCCTTTCCTTCCTAGGCCACCAGGGATCATCTACCACCATGTAGGGAATTCCTGGGCACTGAGGGAACAGCAGGGAGGGGAGGACATGTACTTCCTCCCTTAGTGAGTTCCCACAAGTTAGAGAGATGGATCCCAACCCAAGAGCAGGAAACAATTGCCTGACAGGACCAATCCCAACTGGTCAGCGGTACAAAGATACAGTCTTGAGGCACTGAAATGAGATTCCATAAGAGGAATGATTGACTTGGGAATGCAAGACACAAGTTGGCAAAGAAAAAGTCAGGCCAGAAAGTGTGAGGAAGATTGCTGCAAATATGCTCAGATTCGATGTGAAAAAGAAGCTGAGAAAAGACACAGGACAAATGAGGGTTTTCCAAACATGTGAAGTGGAAGGAAGGCAAGGTCGCAAGAGTTTCAAGTGAAATCATCTCCTCACTGTGGGTGTCTGTGGTTCTGTGTGAGTTCGTGTGCATCCACATGAACTTACCCAAACTGTCCACATTCAGAAGAAGCCAGTGGGTCCATTTCTTCCAATGTCCCCTGGTCTTGGGTCTGCTGTAGTATCTTCCAGCAGTCACCACCTCCATCCTCATTAGGGTGGTTAACACAGAAGTGCATAGGGAGCTCCTAGACTAGTTCAGGTTTGCAGAATGGAAAAAGACTGGACAAAAAGAATCAAACGTCCTTTTCCATGGAATCTGGGCTCTAGAGCTCTTCCTCACTGGGAAAGAAGAACCATGCTTCGTCTCCTCAGGAGTCCAGATTGCAGGTTCATCTGCCCATCTTCCCCTCTAGTGCGCCAACCTGCAATCCGCCATCGCCGATGCTGAGCAGCGTGGGGAGCTGGCCCTCAGGGACGCCAAGAACAAGCTGGCCGAGCTGGAGAACGCCCTGCAGAAGGCCAAGCAGGATATGGCGCAGCTAGTGAAGGACTACCAGGAGCTCATGAATGTCAAGCTGTCTCTGGACGTGGAGATCGCCACCTACAGGAAGCTGCTGGAAGGCGAGGAGTGCAGGTGAGTAACTCACACAACCTCCTCAAACATCTGGGTCCATGTCCAAGGTGTCCAGCCAGTGAGCACCAGTGGAAGGCACTCTAGTCGTGGCCATAATGCCACTCCCAGAAAAGCACTTAGAAGGCACGTTCCCCATGGGCTCTCCTCACGCCCAAGCTTCCGACGCTGGTCCAGCTCTGGCTCTGAGGTCTCATGATGGCTGTGTCTCCTCTCTCCTAGGCTGAATGGGGAAGGCGTTGGACAAGTCAACATCTGTAAGTACCTTCACTTGCCTCCCTCCCTTGCCCTTGTGCTCTTCTGACTGGACTCTGTGTGGCAGAGTGAGCTCACCATGTCTTGTCATGGCCTTGTCCCCTTGCCTCTCCAGCCGTGGTACAGTCCACCGTCTCCAGTGGCTATGGCGGTGCCGGCGGTGTCAGCGGCGGCTTAGGCCTGGGCGGAGGCAGTGGCTACTCCTACAGCAGTGGTCACGGCATTGGAGGTGGCTTCAGTTCCGGAGGTGGCTTCAGTTCCGGCAGTGGCAGAGCCATAGGGGGTGGCCTCAGCTCCTCCGGGGGCAGCAGTTCCGCCATCAAATACACCACCACCTCCTCCTCCAGCAGGAAGGGCTACAGGCATTGAACACCTGCCATGGGCTCGGGGTCCCACAGTGTCTCAGGCTCCCTCTCCAGCTTCACTGCCCTTTCCTCCAGTTGCTTCCTCTCTCCTGCTTCTTTCTTCTCTTACTCCTTGAGCTCAAACTGAAGTTGCTGAGTGCCCTCATGTCCTCTCCGCCAACACCTGCCGCATCTGAGCTTCCATTGCTCACCATCGGAAGGTCACTGTCTGGGTCCTACTCCAGAACAGGGCAATGCCCCTAGCTTTCCACTGGCCCAGTATGTCCCATCTCACAGGTGTTGTGTTCCTCCCTTGCAGTGATCATGAAAGCACAAGTGACTAGTTCTATGATGTACGGGGGTCTCTATCCCTGTGATGCTTCCTCTGCTCTTTGCTCACTTGGATTGCTAAATAAAGCAGATTTATACTATAATGCGTGGTTTCATATTGCCTTGCTTTGTTCCCAATGGTTCTTGCGGTTTTCACTGGGCAAAGGCCTTTTCAGGAATGAAGCGTACTCCCAATCCCCATGTGCTTCACCCCCCTCCTTTAGAGAACTTCAACAAACAGCCACTTAGCATCCGGATGCTCAGGAGTCCTCGGAGAACAGTTTGGCAAGTGAAGCGGGAGGGAGCAGGTTCATCATCATAGTAAAGTCTGTTTTCACTGCCCTGACCAGGTGCCAGCAGATTAGTTTCTCCGACTTGGTCTCTAACACTCTACCTCTTCCTGCCCCAGTTGACACCCATACTCCCCAGAGAATCATATTACAGTCCAAGTAGATCAGAAGGACATTGACTAGAGAGTAAGATATTTGATTTATCCTTAGACAGGCCTCATGAGCAAGAAACTTGCCTGGCAACGTGTATCAGGAGTAATTTAAATGTACATACTTCTGAACTGAAATTATGCTTCGAGCAATGTGTGCTGAGGAAATAGGACAAATGCAGGAAGTTGTACTTCATGGTTGTCAATCCCAGTAATCCTTTCGACAGGGAAAAATTGGAAACACTGGGCAAATTCAGGATCCAAGGACTCAGACACAAAGCACAGGTGGTGATTTTTTGAAGTGTGGAGGCAAAGTAAGAATGGAAATGCCTTCTTCCTTACCACATAATCCTCTCACAGAGCCTCAAAGAAGTAGAGCCCTTGCTGCTCCAAAGGGATAGCCCTGCATCCTCTCTCAGCTGTGCCCTGGCTTCCTTTGACTTCTACAAATGGGTAATGGAAAACTCAGGATACAGTGCAAGGTTGGTCTGTCAACATCTTCCTGAGGGCCAGTCACTTTTGCCAGTCTCTGTTCTGTCCATGTTCCTAATCCCAGGTTTTTTCTCTGGAGAATTCTGCCTTATACCATTAGGAATGAAAGTTCCCTTGTTAGGAACCCAGGAGAAATGACTGAGTCTAGGAATGGGGTGGAATATATACATAAGATGATCCTGCAGCATCTTTCAGTGCCAAGAAGTAAAGAAATAATCAAAAAGACCCTGTAAGAGCTCCTGATAGACAAATTGGAACAACTTGAGCCATAAATAAATAGATAGACAAATAAATAATGTACTGGATTATAACCCAAATTATGAAATAATTATTCATGGTCCCCACTGACGTGAATAAGGGATTGACTAAATTGATTAATAAGGGATGACTGACAACTCTTAGGCAGAAGAATTTCATTTAGTTACATAGGTGCTCCCCAATCAAGGAAGGAGTGAAGAACTGCCCCCCCCTAAGTGTGGGCTGTGCACAATGACTTCCTTGCAAAGAGCACAGTCTAAAAATGGGGGAAAAGAGTAACTTTACCGTCAAGAAATCAATCAAACACTTCCTCAGCCAGGTGATCAAGGGTAACACCGACAGTAGTAAGTCTGGTTCATAGCAAGTACCCTGGATACGATGTGATGAGAAGGGCACACGTCATCTCTGTGGTCTTCCTCCCAAACACCATAACTCCAGTCTATTCATGAGGCAACATCAGCCAAAGCCCAGTTGTGGACATCTGCAGAACACCTGGGCAGAGTTCCCCAAAACTTTCAAGGTCATTAAGACAAGGAAAACCTGACAAACCGTGTTAGCCAAGAAGGAGACACAATGACTAAATGGAAAGTGGTACCATGGATGATACCCTAGAACAGAAAAAAGAATATTGGGCAAAAAGTAAGGAAATCCAAATGAAGTATAGACTAGTTAATAGTAATATATTTATATTGTTTCCTTCATTGTGAGAAATATAACTAAAGTGAGGTATTAATAATAGGGGGAATGAATGTGTATTGTATACCGACCTCTTTGGACTATCTTCACAATTTTTTGTAAATCTACAACTATTCTGAAATTAAAAGTTTATTACGAAAAACACTTAAAGCGTGGGGCTCAAAGTAACATCTGTATTTTTCACTAAACTAATTTTGTACACAAAATTATGAAACAAGTAAGGGAGAGAAAGAGACAGAATCACAAAGGAACACAAAGATGGTTGCAGGGCCAGAGATACAGAGAAATCACTGAAGAACTAATGCTACAACAGTAAAGTTCATCATCTCAAGCTGGCGTTAACTCTAGTAAACTGTCTTTCTTTTACGTTGTGTACTTTCTAAATTTTTTGGTGTTGAACATGTGTCATTTCAAAAGAGAAAGTGTGCTCCCCACGATGTCCTCATTGTATGACATCTGAGATTAAACGCGGTTACCCTTTTTGGTACTAAGGAAGGAAAGATTCAGTCTCTAGGTTAAGCTCCCTGAGATTAAACCATTCCGATTGATTTCCTTTGCCCACTGAGGACTGAATAAGAGGAAACGTATTTCTTTCGCAAGAGCAAAGACGTGTTTTTGAGTCAAGGAAGGACTCGGCAGTACTGACGGTCCTTAGATACTGGATTTGACTCCTAAGGAGGCTAGCCAATTGCCTCCTCCTGTATGGAGTCCATGTACCTGGAAAATATAGGAAATACATTTTAAAAATAACAACCTCCAATAGAAAAACATTTTCCAGTTAGAGGCTGTATCCAAAGTTCACCTTACCTGAATCCTCTGTGATTCAGAATGATCACTTGTGAGCCATAGCACGTGGATTCTAGCTGCATGGGCTAGAATGGCCAGTACAGCCCAGTGCATGGGATCCCAGCTCACGGTGGGGGCATGGGGTGCAGAAGAGCCAGAGGAGGGAACGTTTCTACAGGTGCTGAGAGCAGGCTGCTCTTCTCTGCGCTGCTCCGTGCTCCCAGAGTCATCCCTACAGAATCCCTTGCTAGCTAACTCTTCATTGTACTTGGCCTTGAGAAAAGCTGACAGTAGATCCCAGGATGGGAGGAGAAAGGGCTTGAGGAGTTCTTCTCGAACAGCAGCTGGATTCCTTTAACCATGAGTTTTGCTGGGCAGTGCCTTCTCCTCAATGCTCTTACTTCCTGGACTCCAGGGGTGTCCCTTTAGCACTAGAAAGTGAGTGGCAGAGGAAAACCATCCTCTTGAGGTCTCGGAGGCCGGTCCACTCAGATGTGCCACTTTCCCCAACACTCTTACTGTCCCCAACCTCCTCGTGCACCTATAGAACCCCCTTCTTTAACCCCACTGCCATCTGTATCTGTCCTCCCTCCCTTAAGAAACTCCTCTCCATCAAATGTAGTAATGGAAGACCTTTCCGTCCTGCTTCTGTTTGAAACTGCAAGGCTAGAATTTATCTGGATTCTTAGGAAGGTTTTCCTTCATCCCGCGTTTCTATCTCTCCATTCCTCTTGCCTAATCTGAGTTTCTTCATAGCCCTTGCAGGGTGTAGCCACAAAGAAATCAGAAACGGCATTTAATAGCCCTCTTTTTCGTAATAATATTGGTACTGTTAGTTTGACACTATCATAGGTTTGTTGTAGGATAAAGCAAATAAGTAATGTGTCATTCAGAGCTCAGCTTTTCAGAGTGAGTAAAAGAAATACAGGTAGAAAATCATCCTGTATTCTATTTGAATTGGAAATATCAGTATCAACTTCTGATTTGAGTACTTTTCAATTATATTTTTACATTTTTCTTAGCTCTATCCATTGAAAAGTCTTCAAAGCAAGAGTAACCCAGTAACAATGAGCACCCGTAGCATGCAAATTTTAGCTTGTGAATATCATTTCTCAATAAAAGGTACCAGAGCGACTCCCAGAAATGGCTGATTCCATGTCTGTTGCAAGATAAGTACAAGGTAGCCTTGAGACATCTCGTCCCCGTCAACAAGGAAGCTTGCAAAGTCCAATGCGTTTCTGTCAAAAGGACACAGAAGCCAATCTGAGGAGCTCCCATTGGCCTAAAATGGACAGTTTCAGCACCAAAAGGATTAATGCCTGCCATGGACTCAAACATATCAAATATATTTTTTGAACTGTGAATTTATAATTATACAAAACCCAAAAAACAAACAAACAAAAAATAACTTTCTTTATTACACTTGGAAATTGCTGGGCTCCCAACCCACTATCCTAAAATTGCAAAATAAAGAGAAAGAAGCACTTCTTCTGCCTTTCCTGTATCAATTAAATACATATTAGGTTACCTACAAAGGAAACCATGACAATGCCTTCCTTACAGATGACTGCCAGGTGATAAATGCAGAGGCAGGATGTTAAATTAATAAGTAACCAGTTTGCATCCCCTCATGAAATAGTCAATCGGAGAATTGATCAATGAATATTAAAATATTAGATGACAAATTTATTGGACACTTTTTAAAGGAGGGTTAAGGCTGGAACTATGGATATACCTGGATCAGTCTTAACATCACTAAATTGAACAACTTGTATTATATGCCTCATGATCTGATGCAATACGGGGCACACAGCACCAGCTGGGACATAATCTTGCCTGAAACAAGGGAACTAAATCTAATCAACTCTAATATAACTAGTACCGAGGAAAAACCGGCGTTAGAAGTTACGTGGCACCAACAGAAACAATGAGCCAAATCCAGAATGTAGCCGTTCTAGAGAAAAAAAGAATTTCTCCACAAATCAGTGGTATATAAAAGAAAACAATGGAATCTATTACAGAATGAAAGAAGCTTAAGAGAACCACCAGTCCAATGCAATATGTGAATCTAGTTAGGATGTTGCTTCAAGCAAACCAGCATAAAAAGACATCTTTGAGATAATCAGAGAAGTATGAACATAAATGAGTATTAGGTTTCATTAAGAAGTGACTGTTGCTCATGATCGATATAAAACTGTTGTACAGTTAGATTTAAAAGTCCTTCTTAAGAACTTAGACATGCATGCAAATATTGACAAGTGAAATGACTTCATGTCTTAATCTCCTTGAAGATACATCAACTAAAGTAGAAGATTTCAATATAAGAAGTAGTGGAATTCGATGAGACAAGCTGAGAAATATGGATAAGTGTTTAACCTGGGGGATTGGTACATGGTGGTTTACATACTATTCTCTTTCATTGTATCTGTTGGGCTTTCAATGCTGCAAACTGTGATTAAGCAATAAAGGAGGTTCTTCCACTGAGGAGAGCACAAATACATTTTGGGATTAAATTTCTGATGATGGTAAATACGATGGCTTGTAGAAAACTTTCAGGTGACTCTTATCATGGCTCAGGGAAGGGAGAGGCCCTGAGCACAATGATGTCTTCATTGAAGCCAATAGTTTCCATGCAGCGCGAGAAAGGAAAATTAATATTTTGAATTTCAATTATTGCTTACTAGTTTAAAGGCTATATGTATTTTAAATATAAATATATGAATGGGAGACTTCTGAATGTAGCCTAATGGAGGAAAGGGAGGCATTTCCCCTTCTCAGATATTATCTTAAAAGAAACAAGGAGAACAAGAAATGTAAAAGTAATCTCCACCCTCAACCCCCAAAAGGAAAACATCGTAAAGTCCTTCAATCAAAAAAAAAAAAAAAAAGAAAATAGAAAACTCTTCTCACAGAAAGAAAGAAATCAAACACAGTCGTTGGGAAACTGAGAGAGAAGATGCCCTCAGGGCAGATCTCAGAAAATCCAGTGAAGAACACTCCTGAGAACAAACAAATCAAAACTAAACAATGTGGTGACCACAGAGGGACAGCACACAAAGTTAACCCTGAGGTTTTCCTACTGCCAGGCACTGCTGACTCATGTAACTCCTACTGTGTGAATGTGAAGAACACATCCTCAGGTGCAAATCCAAGAATCGCAGGTTTGCAACAGTCAGAAGTGGGTGTGTGTGTTCCAGGGAGGACCCATTTGCCATGAAGTTTCAAGACCCAGTGAAGGTAGGGTTGAGTAAGGGATCAGAGGCAAGGCCTATTGGCAACAGGTTGTCGGGGAAGCAAAGAAGACGGAGACTGAACTGCGAGCCACGCCGCAGCCATCTTCCTTGGCTTCGTCTAATTAAAATTAAAAGAATTATTCACACAGCCTGTGCCATAATGAGAATTCCTGTTAGCCTGGTTGCAGCCTGGCCCCTCCTCCCAGAATACTGTCTGCAAAAGACAGGTCCAGAAGGAGCTCGCCTCTTTCAAAGATGAGCCCTCGTTAGAAAGGAACCATTCCAGGCCCCACGAAGGACACTTTACATTGAAAGAGAAAAACAAGAGGCACTTAGAAAACACTCAACAGAAAAAAGTGACAAAGATTATTACCGAAAAGGCAATGAAATAAACACCACGGTGAAATAAGAGAACAAAGGGGCAGTAGAGTGAGAAATAAAAGATGATAATATTAGTTGATAGAGCTCAGAAAAGGAGCAGAGAAGAAAGATAAAGCCACAATAGAAAGGAAGGCCAAGCTGAAAGCAGCATAAGACGTTGCTGATGCACAGCAATGGACCACAGGTAAAGGTGGAGAAAACAGCCTGTAGGAAATAGCATGAGAATCGCGTGAAAACATAGATATGGGAGGCAAAGTACATACAGCGTGAGTGCAACTGCAAAAGGGAATATATATGTGTGTTTCATATATATCTGTATGTATACATTCAATGTATATGCTCGCATGCATCACACATGCCCCAGGAAAAACACAGAAACATATCGAAGTGACGTGACTAGAAGGATACACAGGGAAGTGGCAACACTGCTTTGTCTTCCTAGACAGGAGTGGGGAATGATCTTGAGCATGTAATTGTTTCCTTAACCATGTATTACTTGTTTAATTTTTCAGTTAATAAGTAGGTGTGTAAATATCAATATTCAGTATATAAATAGGCATTCTATGACATCTGTATCTGTAATGTTTAAATAGCTAGCTTATTAAGCTTCTAGTTTGAACTGTCAGTTTACAGGATACACAAAGGACTCGAGATCACGCTAAGTAAGATAACATGACTATGCAAATGCACAGGACAAATAACCTGTTTTTTATTTTTTATCACAAATAAACTGCAAGTGGAAAAGCGGAGGGGGATTTAATGACGTCAATGATTTTACAGACATATTACTTTAAAGACATATCACCGAAATACAAAATGTATGGAACTTATTAGGATCCTGATTTGGACAACCAAAACTTAAAATATAAATAACACAAACGGATTTAGTTCAAGATTGAAGAGACACTCCTTAATGTTAATGAATGCATAAATATTAAGGATATATAAATGGTATTTGGTTATGTAGTTAAAAGAGTACCTCATTTACAAAATAAATGTTGAATTATATAGTAAAGAAATGATATGATCTCTGGGATTTGCTTTTGAATATTTTAAGATTGATAGGGAATTGGGTGGGAGTATAGAAGAAATAAGGCTGACCATGAGTTAATAATTTGTATAAAATCCAGTGACAGATATACAGAGGCCCATTATATTGTAAATCTACGTATCTAGCTGTGGGAAATTTGTAATGAAAGCAAAAATAAGTCATGTTTAACTTCTGCAATCAGTGAAAACGCTACTAATCATAGGTAAGGGATAAGCAATAGGTTATTTTGACCTCCAGTATTTCTGCCTTGTGGGTGAAACACCAGGCGAGAGGAGCCTCAGTGCATTTCATACACGAGCGTACCATGGAGAACCTTTGTGTGAGTCAGTGACTGACTCCCAGCTAAGTGAATTCAGACTAGTCTTATTGTACTGAGAGCACTCAAAGCTGGAAGGCAGGAGAACTTTTCCCTGACTAAAGGAAACCTCAAATGCGATCTTCAGATTTCATAACTTTTCTAATAAAGCCCATGTGATCTCACTGTTGGTAAAGCCCAGCCTTCCCAACCTGCAGGCTCACCTTCCGGCACTGAGCCCAGCCCATTTTCTCCATATATAAGCCACTGCTGGCAACCTCGTCTCACCAGTCTGCTCCTCTCAGCTCTACCCTCCACCTCTCACGCCCTCCTCAGCCTCTTCGACTTCAGGAACCATGACTTCCAAATCCACCGTGAAGAGCCAAAGCAGCAGCCGCCGTGTCTTCAGTGCTGGCTCAGCCAGAGTCCCTGGGGTCAGCCGCTCTGGCTTCAGCAGCGTGCCCGTGTCCCACACCAGGGGCAGTGGTGGGCTCGCTGGAGTGGGTGGAGGAGCTGGCTTTGGCAGCCGCAGCCTCTATGGCGTGGGGGGCTCCAAGAGGATCTCCCTCGGAGAGGTTGGCTGTGTCTACCGTGGTGGATATGGCGGCAGCGCTGGAGGCGGCTATAGCGTTGGAGGTGGAGGCGGGAGTGGATTTGGTTTTGGCAGTGGAGCTAGTGGTGGTTTTGGGCTCGGTGGTGGACCTGGCTTTGGTATTGGCATTTTGGGCCCTGGCTTCCCATCTGTCCCCCTGGAGGCATCCAAGAGGTCACCATCAACCAGAGTCTCCTGACTCCCCTCAACCTGCAAATTGACCCCACCATCCAGCGAATCAAGACTGAGGAGCGGGAACAGATCAAGACCCTCAACAACAGGTTCGCCTCCTTCATCGACAAGGTGAGCCGGGAGCACCTGCCCTCCACTGGGATTTCAGAGTCCCCAGTGGAGTGACGCAACCAATGTCCTACCAGGGGGAGCCTCGGCAGAGAGGGAGGAGGGGACTCGGGCTAGCTCTCCACTGGGATGCAGGATAGGCTCCATGTGGACCACAGGCAGAAGGTGATAAAAATCATTTACAGCTGCTGATCCCTTAACTGTCTTCATTCCTGCCTGGGAAGCATTCTCCACTCTTGATAACCCTCAAGCAAAGGAAAGGAACTGAGAGAATGGAATGAGTTCGCTTAATCTTCTGAAGGGTCTAAGAAATTAAAAAGGGAATTACAGTGGAAACTGCACTTGAGCCTTAGTTGGGGTGGTGGCGGGGAAGGAAAAAAGGTAAAAACCCAAAGGAAATGTCAGGAAAAAAAGACTCAGAAACAGGTATATGTGCATAGAAATACTTAACTTGTAGAACCAGATCATGAGCATTAAGGGAGCTTGTTTTAGAGGGACTCATGCACTAGATGGGAAAGAAGATTAAATCCAATCATCAATAGGGTTGGAATTTAACCATTAGATTCTAAACATTTGACATCCCTTTAGCTGAGATACACTCTATAAAATAACTCTGTGCAATATACGAGAGAAATACTATTTTAAAGTACATTTGTGATTGTGCTTATCAAGAGGAAGAAAAGAAATGTTGAAAGTCACTGACTGACAGGCTCCGTAATGGAGAAGAGGGACTGTCTGATAGCTCCCTGGGGAAACTTGGCCAGTGAGATCTGTGTGGTGTGACGGCAAACAGTCAGGGGCGCAGCACTGTCAGCCTGAGCCGCTGTGCATGCTCTGGAGTAGCCCAGCACCACGGGGACCACCAGATCTGCTTGGGCACAGTCAACCCACCTCTCTTCCTGCCTTCCTTCCTCCCTTCCTTCTTTCTTTCCTTTGTTGCACAAATAACCATCTTGTCTTCCTCCAGGTCCGATTCCTGGAGCAGCAAAACAAGGTCCTGGAAACCAAGTGGACCCTGCTGCAGGAGCAGGGCACCAACACCGTGAGGCAGGACCTGGAGCCTTTGTTCGAGCAGTACATCTACAATCTCAGGAGACAGCTGGACAGCCTTGTCACGGAGAGAAGCCGCCTGGACTCCGAGTTCAGGGGGATGCAGGACACGGTAGAGGACTTCAAGAAGAAGTGAGTTACAGGAGAGAAAAGGGCTCGGTTTCCTGAAGCCCACGCTTCAAGTCTATTAGATGACCAGGTCCAAATGAGGGCATGGTTCTTAGTAAAACATGTCCACGGAAATGAAACCACAATTCTTGCCTAAACACAAACCCCGAAGAACAAAAGGGCCAGACAGGTGGATGGGGAGAGTAAAGATGTAAACAACTGAGGGACCAGAGAATTCATCTTTTAGGCTTACTGGCAGGAAAGCTCCATTTGGATATATCCATTGCGGGAAGTTGGGATCCCAGGCTGTCTTTTCTGTATAACCTTCACCACTGACTCAATTAGGCTTTACCCTTTCTAATTCCAGATATGAAGATGAAATCAACAGGCGCATGTCAGCAGAGCATGAATTTGTGAATCTGAAGAAGGTGAGATGAGTAAGATCAGGGGTTCATGTTTCTTTGCCGAAGGAGAGGACTCTGAGAAAAGAATAATCGGGGAGATTAAAGGAGGAGCAGACTGGGAAGGAGGGCTCGGCTCATCTGATCCCAAGTTGTTGGCTTCTTCCCCAGGATGTGGACACTGCTTACATGAATAAGGTTGAACTAGAAACCAAGGCAGACGCTCTCATAGATGAGATCAACTTCCTCAGAGCCCTCTATGAAGCAGTAAGCATCTTTCCACACTCTGTTTTATTGACTCTAAAGAGATTTGCAAAAGATGGAAAATCTTAGGCTTGGGTGCCTCTGTAAATGTCA
Organism: Balaenoptera musculus; assembly: GCF_009873245.2. Classification (NCBI taxonomy): domain Eukaryota; kingdom Metazoa; phylum Chordata; class Mammalia; order Artiodactyla; family Balaenopteridae; genus Balaenoptera; species Balaenoptera musculus. The sequence goes on along the minus strand of NC_045794.1, from coordinate 42,295,377 downwards.
TGGGAAAAGGGGATCTGACGATCTCTTGTTGTGCAGGAACTGGCTCAGATGCAAACCCACATCTCAGACACGTCTGTGGTCCTCTCCATGGACAACAACCGCACCCTGGACCTGGACAGCATCATCGCTGAAGTCAAAGCGCAATATGAGGTGATCGCTTGCAGGAGCCGGGAAGAGGCTGAGTGCTGGTACAAGTGCAAGGTGAGCAGTGAGGGGGAGCTGAAGAAGAATCCCTGTGCCTCCCCGCTGGAGACCAGCAAGGCTTCCTGAGACTTCACTCGGGAAATCTCCATCTAGGCAGCGGGGGTCCTCTCAATGGACGTGTACCCTGAACCAACAGAGTAGATCTTTACAGTATTTATGTCCACGTCTAGTAAGTCAAAGAACCTAAATGTAGGACAAAAGCTACCGTAGATAAAGTCCAAGGGATCTTTGCTTTAGCTTCACCCCAATGCTGGTTCTCAGAAACAGTACAGAGGATGTTCTGGTCCTGAAGAGAACCAGGCAGTCAGTGGTCCTACCAAGGATGGTGTGTGATGGGTGTACAGTGTCCATGACCTTGTAACACCAATTTTCTTAAAACACCTTGTGGACAAACCATTCGTTTCGATTTGTGAAAACCTTGATTAGTGTCCTGTGAAGCCCATGGACACCACCCTCTCTCCCTCTGGTTTACAGTACGAGGAGCTGCAGTTGACGGCGGGCAGACACGGGGAAGACCTGCGCAACACCAAGCAGGAGATCACTGAGATCAGCCGGATGACCCAGAGGCTGAGATCTGAGATCGACCACGTCAAGAAGCAGGTATGGTGGGGACCATGGAGGAGAAAAGCATCCTTTCCTTCCTAGGCCACCAGGGATCATCTACCACCATGTAGGGAATTCCTGGGCACTGAGGGAACAGCAGGGAGGGGAGGACATGTACTTCCTCCCTTAGTGAGTTCCCACAAGTTAGAGAGATGGATCCCAACCCAAGAGCAGGAAACAATTGCCTGACAGGACCAATCCCAACTGGTCAGCGGTACAAAGATACAGTCTTGAGGCACTGAAATGAGATTCCATAAGAGGAATGATTGACTTGGGAATGCAAGACACAAGTTGGCAAAGAAAAAGTCAGGCCAGAAAGTGTGAGGAAGATTGCTGCAAATATGCTCAGATTCGATGTGAAAAAGAAGCTGAGAAAAGACACAGGACAAATGAGGGTTTTCCAAACATGTGAAGTGGAAGGAAGGCAAGGTCGCAAGAGTTTCAAGTGAAATCATCTCCTCACTGTGGGTGTCTGTGGTTCTGTGTGAGTTCGTGTGCATCCACATGAACTTACCCAAACTGTCCACATTCAGAAGAAGCCAGTGGGTCCATTTCTTCCAATGTCCCCTGGTCTTGGGTCTGCTGTAGTATCTTCCAGCAGTCACCACCTCCATCCTCATTAGGGTGGTTAACACAGAAGTGCATAGGGAGCTCCTAGACTAGTTCAGGTTTGCAGAATGGAAAAAGACTGGACAAAAAGAATCAAACGTCCTTTTCCATGGAATCTGGGCTCTAGAGCTCTTCCTCACTGGGAAAGAAGAACCATGCTTCGTCTCCTCAGGAGTCCAGATTGCAGGTTCATCTGCCCATCTTCCCCTCTAGTGCGCCAACCTGCAATCCGCCATCGCCGATGCTGAGCAGCGTGGGGAGCTGGCCCTCAGGGACGCCAAGAACAAGCTGGCCGAGCTGGAGAACGCCCTGCAGAAGGCCAAGCAGGATATGGCGCAGCTAGTGAAGGACTACCAGGAGCTCATGAATGTCAAGCTGTCTCTGGACGTGGAGATCGCCACCTACAGGAAGCTGCTGGAAGGCGAGGAGTGCAGGTGAGTAACTCACACAACCTCCTCAAACATCTGGGTCCATGTCCAAGGTGTCCAGCCAGTGAGCACCAGTGGAAGGCGCTCTAGTCGTGGCCATAATGCCACTCCCAGAAAAGCACTTAGAAGGCACGTTCCCCATGGGCTCTCCTCACGCCCAAGCTTCCGACGCTGGTCCAGCTCTGGCTCTGAGGTCTCATGATGGCTGTGTCTCCTCTCTCCTAGGCTGAATGGGGAAGGCGTTGGACAAGTCAACATCTGTAAGTACCTTCACTTGCCTCCCTCCCTTGCCCTTGTGCTCTTCTGACTGGACTCTGTGTGGCAGAGTGAGCTCACCATGTCTTGTCATGGCCTTGTCCCCTTGCCTCTCCAGCCGTGGTACAGTCCACCGTCTCCAGTGGCTATGGCGGTGCCGGCGGTGTCAGCGGCGGCTTAGGCCTGGGCGGAGGCAGTGGCTACTCCTACAGCAGTGGTCACGGCATTGGAGGTGGCTTCAGTTCCGGAGGTGGCTTCAGTTCCGGCAGTGGCAGAGCCATAGGGGGTGGCCTCAGCTCCTCCGGGGGCAGCAGTTCCGCCATCAAATACACCACCACCTCCTCCTCCAGCAGGAAGGGCTACAGGCATTGAACACCTGCCATGGGCTCGGGGTCCCACAGTGTCTCAGGCTCCCTCTCCAGCTTCACTGCCCTTTCCTCCAGTTGCTTCCTCTCTCCTGCTTCTTTCTTCTCTTACTCCTTGAGCTCAAACTGAAGTTGCTGAGTGCCCTCATGTCCTCTCCGCCAACACCTGCCGCATCTGAGCTTCCATTGCTCACCATCGGAAGGTCACTGTCTGGGTCCTACTCCAGAACAGGGCAATGCCCCTAGCTTTCCACTGGCCCAGTATGTCCCATCTCACAGGTGTTGTGTTCCTCCCTTGCAGTGATCATGAAAGCACAAGTGACTAGTTCTATGATGTACGGGGGTCTCTATCCCTGTGATGCTTCCTCTGCTCTTTGCTCACTTGGATTGCTAAATAAAGCAGATTTATACTATAATGCGTGGTTTCATATTGCCTTGCTTTGTTCCCAATGGTTCTTGCGGTTTTCACCGGGCAAAGGCCTTTTCAGGAATGAAGCGTACTCCCAATCCCCATGTGCTTCACCCCCCTCCTTTAGAGAACTTCGACAAACAGCTACTTAGCTTCGGGATGCTCAGATTTCCTTCATGGATAAGATTTCATCTAAATGTTTGGCAAATGTGATGGGAAGAATATGGTCCACCATATTGTATACTCTTCTTTTAATTGCCCATACCAAGAAGTAATTGTTGAGTTTCTCTTCCTTCTTCTCTAAGATCATTCCACCCATGCCCAAGGGATCAACTCTCAATGTCCAGTAGGGGAAAGATATTTCTGGCCTACCATAGCAAAATGACATTTAACAAGGCGTAAGATGTTTGATTTTTACTTAGAGTTAACTTCATGACCAACAAACTTGCCTGACAAGGTGTATCAAGGGTAATTAGAGTGTATATACTGCTGAACTGAAATTCTATTTCTAGAAATGTATCTTGAAGAAATACTACAAATGCAGGAAGAAGTATGTACATGGATGTGAATCCCATCTTCCCAGCAGGGTAAATTAAAGGCAGGAGAGCTGGTCAAACCACCACAAAACTCAGATTCTGGTTTCTTAAAGTGTGAAGGCAAAACAAGAATGGAAATATCTACCTTCTCACACCTTAAGACTCTTGCGGAGATGGATGAAGCTGAGTCCTTCATCTCTCTGGTGTGCCCTGGCTACAGTGACTTCTCTGAATGGGTAACGAAAACTCAGGATATGGTGCAAGGCTCATCATTCACTTGGGCTGACTTTTGTCCACACCATTCCCTATTTCCTCATGAGTGACCATTATCTCCCTTGCCCCCAGGCGCTTACAACACAAGCAAAAGTTTCTTGGATTCAATAATATAAAGAGGGTGAATCTGGATCCTTTTGTATCAGTATCCTGCTGTATTCACCTATAACCATTCCCCCAGCAAAGTGGGCAGCCTCTCACATTGGTACCTCCTCACTTTGCCCAGAACTTCCCCAACAGCAGGTATGTGACAATTGGGTTCCAAAATCTAAGCCCACTTAGTATTTATATTATTATGTACCCGTGAGGAATAGTGGAAAGAAAATACTGACCAGGAAAAATATATAGAATATAGCAATGAATAATAAACAGTTTGCAAAATAATATGTACACATGGATTTATCTTATTAAAATCTTATGGTGCATGTGCTGATAGCAAAATGGCAGACTGTAAACCACCAAGCTCTCCTTTTGTGAAAGAAACATTGAAAAAACAACCAGAAGCTGTCTGAACAAACTTTGTAGGAGCTCTGGAAAACACTCAAAACTTTACAACAAACAAGCAAATGCCCAGTCAAGGAAATCCATCTTCAAAACAATAGCAAAAGCTTTGTGACAATTTTCCTAGCACTTGCCCTGCCCTATACCTGCTGTAGTTGTGGTCTTGAGCAAGCAGCAGCCTTGTTCTAGAACTTTCCCCCCACCCCTCTCCCATCCTCCAGTCCCCTCTCAAACCCAATTGCTCCTCTTGGTCATTCTCCACACCCAGCACATGCATCTTGAACCAGAGAGCAGATGCAGATTATTTGCAAATTACTGTGCAAGTCTCTTCAAACACATCTGGGGCATTCCTGAAGAAGTGATACAAGATTCTCACCTTTGTTCCACATAAATCCAAATGCAGGCAAGAGAAGCAGCAGGTACAGTTAGTAAAAACTGCAGGGCAGACTACAAACCCACAGAGGCCTGGGGCAAAAGACTACGGGAGAAGATACGCAGTAGACCCTCTGACCATCTAAGGTCTAGAGGCTAAGCTGGAGTGGGACTCTGGGAAATGAGGACATTCAGGAGCAGCTGTGTGTATGAGAGAATTTAGAAAACTGTGCCTAGGTCCAGACAAGACACATGCCCAGAAAAGTCTTGAGAAGGTCTTAAGCCTTAACCTTGGGCTGATCTCTAGGTTCAGAGCAAGCCCCGCTAGGTGGTGAAGGAGTATCCAGTCACAGGGAGAGTTGGTTGTTCTCAGTTTGTTATTTTGGCTTTTGGTTGTTGTTTTTTTTCAGCTCCTGGTATACAAGAAAATCTTCATCAAGACAGTAGCTGAACACAAGCTATAGGAGCAGCCTGATGTTGAGGTTTTACTGCATGCCAGGCACTGTTGACTCATTTAACACAACTAGGTCAATGTGAAGGACAGGTCCTCAGGTGCAAATCCAAGAACCCCTTGTTTGCAACAGTCAGAACTGGGAGTAGGACCTGAGGCAGGACCACATTTGTCATGAACTTTCTAGAAACTGGGAAGTAGAATTGAATAACAAATCAGAAACAAGGCCTATTGGCAGCATTTTGTTAATAAGAGGGAAAAAAAGCAGAGAGACTGTGAACTTAAGTCACTCTGCAGTGATTTGTTGGGCAAGGTTTTTAAGGAATAAGAGAATTTTTCGCACAGCCTGTTAAGCTGAATATGGCCCCAGCTCACTCCCCAGAATACTTTCTGTAAACGACTGGTCTAGAAGGAGTTCACCTCATTCAAAGATGAGCACTAGTCAGAAAGGAACTGTTCCAGGACTCACTAAAGAGGATACACATTCAAAAATGAAATGAACAGGAAAAACAAAAGGCAGATAATGATCACTCATCAGAACAAAGTCACTAAAAATATTGCCAAAATAAAACAAACCCTCTATAAAATTAGAGAAGAAAAAGCATATAATGAGACAATAAGATAAAACATTACTTACAGAAGTCAGATATGAGGCAGAGAGAAAAACAAAGCCAGCAGGGAAATGAAGGCCAAGTTGATGTCAGTACAAAGGACAATAGACGTGCTGAATGCACAACAAAGGGCGTATGGGAGAATATCGAGAAAAGAGAATGGGGGTCATAGAGGGAGTTAACAAGGGGTTAAAGGAGGATCAAGAGGATATATAGATAAAGAAGACAAAGTAGATTCAACACAAGAATAATTGAAACACCTGAAGGAAAAGAGTATACACACACATACGCAAACTCATACACACAAATTGTTCCCCCCAAAGCACAGAAACATCTTCAATTAGGTAGCTGGGGATTTGCCCTGAAATTTATTTTGATAGACAAATGTGCACAATTTAGGCATTTTTAAAATATGTAAATATTGTATATGGGTATAAAGAATGAAATCTTGCCACTTGTGACAACATGGATGGATCTCTAGGGCATTATGTTAAGTGACATAAGTCAGACAGAGAAAGACAAGTACTGCAAAATCTCTCTTATATGTGGAATCTAAAAAGCAAATTTTCAAAAATTTAAAAACTAAGCTCATAGATACAGAGATCAGATTGATGGTTGCCAGAGGCGGGGGAAGGGGTGGGAGTGGGAGAAATGGGTGAACTGTTTACGTGAGGGTTTTTTAAAGTTTAAATAAATTAAATTTTAAAAGCCCACAGAGATAAAACCACATACTATTAGAATGGCTAACATCAAAATAATTGAGGATACCAAGGCAACAGTATGGAGCAAACAGAACACTCATACACTGCTGTTGGAAACTCAAAATGATGCAACCACTCTGCAAATGTATATATTTATGGATGTATATATATGTAATACTCAATCTTATACACTTTCAACTACATCTACTTCTGGAAAAGTTTAAATACACAAAATAAACTTATTATTCTTCCAGATTTAAGATTCCAGATTACAGGAATATAGAGGAGAGAGTAACATGTGGAATGACATCAGAGGATGCAATCACAAAAGCCAAAGAATGGAAAACTCTACAGGACAGTTAACCTAGTTTATTTAACAAATAAATGGCCAAAAAGATGAAGAGCTAAATGATGTAAAGGATGTATTATTTAAAGGATGTATCATCCAAATAAACATGTATGGACCTTATTTGGACCCTGAATTAAACAAACAAATTATAAAAATAAGTAAGAATAAAGAGAAATTTGAATGTTCACTAAACTTCGTGATGTTAAAGAATTACTGTTAAATTTTTAAGATATAAAAATAGCATTTTGGGGACTTCCCTGGCGGTCCGGTGGTTGAGACTCTGCACTTCCACTGCAGGGGACTCGGGTTCCATCCCTGGTCAGGGAGAACTAGGATCCCACATGCCGTGCACTGTGGCCAAAAATAATAATAATAAAAATAAATAATAAATGTTTTAAAAAATAAAATAAAGTAAAAAAACCATTTTGGTCATTTTCTAAAGAGTCTGTCATTTAGACATAAATACTGAATTGAATATGAAATCGTATGACCTTTCTTCTGGAATTTCCTTTCAAATAACTTAAGGTGGATGGAGAAAGTAGGTGGAGTTATGGATGAAATAAAGTCAGCCTTGAGATAATAATTGCAAAATCTGGGTGATGGGTATCCATCCTTAATAGACAAATAGGGGTCTATTATGTTGTTCTTATACTTTTCTATCTGTTCAAATTTTTACATACAGAAAAAACAAGTCAAATTTAACATATTTGTAATCATTGGGGAAATGGTAATCTTTCTATTAGGGCATAAGCAATAGATTGCTGTTAGATTTCCAAGTTCTCAGCTGTTGCAAAAGATGAGATTGGAATTATGGATGAAATAAATCTGGCCTGACATAATAATTGCAAAATTGGGGTGATAGGCACGTACATTCTGATACACAAGCAACGCATATTGAATGTTTGTTTGAGACAGTCTAACTCCTAGCCTCAGTGAATTGAGAATAGTCTTGTTGTATTGATATAAATCAAAGATCAAAGGCAGGAGAATTTTTCCCTGGCTAAAGGAAGCCAAAAAGCAGTCTTCGTATTTCATATCTTTTCTAATAACCCAGGTATGATCTCACTGTTTGTAAAGTCCAATCCTTCCCAACCTGCAGTCTTACCTTCCTGGACTGAGCCCAGCCCATTCCTCCCTGTACACTGGCTGCTGGAAACCTATCTCATACTTTTCCTCTCAGCTCTACCCTCCACCTCTCACGCCCTCCTCAGCCTCTTCGACTTCAGGAACCATGACTTCCAAATCCACCGTGAAGAGCCAAAGCAGCAGCCGCCGTGTCTTCAGTGCCGGCTCAGCCAGAGTCCCTGGGGTCAGCCGCTCTGGCTTCAGCAGCGTGCCCGTGTCCCACACCAGGGGCAGTGGTGGGCTCGCTGGAGTGGGTGGAGGAGCTGGCTTTGGCAGCCGCAGCCTCTATGGCGTGGGGGGCTCCAAGAGGATCTCCCTCGGAGGGGGCAGCTGTGCCCTCGGTGGCGGATATGGCGGCAGAGCTGGAGGTGGCTATGGCGTTGGAGGTGGAGCTGGGAGTGGATTGGGTTTTGGCAGTGGAGCTGGTGGTGGTTTTGGGCTCGATGGTGGAGCTGGCTTTGGTATTGGCTATTGGGGCCCTGGCATACCCGTCTGTCCCCCTGGAGGCATCCAAGAGGTCACCATCAACCAGAGTCTCCTGACTCCCCTCAACCTGCAAATCGACCCCACCATCCAGCAGGTCAGGACTGAGGAGCGGGAGGAGATTAAGACCCTCAACGACAAGTTTGCCTCCTTCGTCGACAAGGTGAGCCGGGAGCACCTGCCCTCCACTGGGATTTCAGAGTCCCCAGTCTAGAGACGCAACCAATGTCCTACCAGGGGGAGCCTCGGCAGAGAGGGAGGAGGGGACTCGGGCTAGCTCTCCACTGGGATGCAGGACAAGCTCCATATGACCACAGGCAGAAGGTGATGGAAATCATTTACAGCTACTGATCCCTTAAATGTCTCTCATTCCTGCCTGGGAAGAATTCTCCACTCTTGATAACCCTGAAGCAAAGAAAAGGAAAAGAGAGAATGAAGTGGATTAACACTTACCACTAATGGGTCTACAATGGGATACAAAGAAAAGGCCAGTCACTACCTTCTCTGAGGTTCTGGCCTACCTTTCCAGCAGGAAGAAAAAAGAAAAAGAAAAACAAAGAGAAGAAAATAAAAGTAAAATTATTTTCCATCCAGGTGAGAAAAAGAAACATTTGAGATGTACAAATATTTATAATTTGTTTTTTTTAAAAAAAGTTATTCTAGAAACAGAGCATGACCATCTATCAAGAGTGTTTTAGAAGAGATACATGCACTAAATGGGAGTTTAGATTAGAATCTAATCATTAGATATCATTTAACATCCCTTTTATTTTAGAAAATAAAAGCTTTGTATAATACATCAGGTAAAAACTATTTTAAATTACACTTTTGATTCTGCTTGTCAAGAGAAAGAGAGGAAGTGATGAAAAAATCACTGATAGGCACAATAACTTATAGGGCAGGAACAGCTCAAAAGTCTATGGGGGAATTTCATCAATGAGATCTGCCGGTTTAGAAGGAAGAATATCAGGGGAGCCTACCTCCCAATCTGAGTCTGTGTATATTCCCTTAGTAGCCCAGCACCATGGACACCACCCCAGCCTACTTGGAAACCTGGTAATACAGATACTTGTTCCTTTCTTTCTGTGTCTAGCAAACGACTCTCTTGCCTTCCTGCAGGTGTGGTTCCTGGAGTAGCAGAACAAGGGTCTGGATACCAAGTGGACCCTCCCTCAGCAGCAGGGATCCAAGCCCGTGAGGCTGACCCTGGTGCCTACGTTTGAGCAGTACATCAACAACCTCAGGGGGTGGAAGGAATCTCTCCTCTTCTTTAGTGGCTGCCCAGACTCAGAGCTCAGACACATGCAGGATCTGATGGAGGACTTCAAGAACAAGTTGAGTTACAGGAGAGAAGTGAGCTCAGTTTTCTGAAGCCCACACTTCAAATCTACCAAGTGACTAGGTCCAGTTGAGGGCATGATTGCTTAGGAAAAATATCCAATGGAAATGAAAATTTCCATTGGCTCTTTCAAAATCCTTTACTCACTGGCTCAAGCATCTTTCATCATCCTCTCTGGAAATGAAGAAGAAATCAGTAAGCCTGCAACAGCACCGAATGAACCTGTAACACTGAGGAAGGTGAGCTTAGCAATATTAGGTGTCCCCATTCTTTTGTTGAAGGCTGGCAGAGCCCACACATGGGAGGAGAAGATATTGGGTGGGCTGGGAGTAGGGGTCGGCTGACTCCGAATTGTTCCTCCTTTCCCAGGACGTGGTTGCTGCATGAATGAGGTTGAACTGCACACCAAGATAAATACCTTTAATGATCAAATTGATCACTTATGTTCTTACTTTGAGATGGAGAGAACCTCACCCTGTTTGTTCGTTTTTCTGCTTAGGAGTCTGAGTGGATGGAGTGTTTGGGAGTTGGATCTCATAGATGTATATCACTGGAAGCAGAGGTACTAACGATCCGTATCTGGTAGGAGTGCTCTCAGATGCAGTCCTACAGCTCAGACGTTTCTGTGGTCCTCGCCGTGGGCAACAATCATAATGTGGACGTGGACGGCACCATTTCTGAGGTCAAAGGCCTACATGGGGAGATTGCTCAAATGAGGCAGGCTGAGGCCAAGTCCTTACACCAGACCAAGGTGAGCAGTTGCCAGCAACGGGAGAGAAATCCTGTGCCCCTGCGACGGTCCAGCCAATGCAGGGGGTCTTCCAGGTCCCGACGGAGAGGGGTAAGGGACTGAATAGCACCCTGAGTATGGGGTCAGAAGGACCAAGACAACTGATGGTCGCAAGGCACTTTATTTAGAATCTACTGAATCTTATATAGACAGAAGAGGAACTCATTATTAGACAATGAACCCATAGAATTGCTTATCGTCTCAGTTCAGTCACCACCATGGACGTCAACAAGTTTACAACAACTATCCTTGAACCTTATCTTCCCTTAAGCAGGCTTACACACAGCCCCCAGCCATAAGGAACAACCAGGACTCTCAGTTCCCTGACGTCTCCTGGCTTGAGATAGCTTTGCTAATCTCTTTTACATTCCTCAGGCCTGGGAAAAAGAGTGCATTCCAAGTCAAGGGTAAGGGCTTTGCTTTTTGTGAGAGACATACTGTCTCCTCCAGGAGTTACCTCCGGCTAAGACTGCATGCTTCCCACATGCCCCCGCCCCAGGTGGTTACACTCAGCTGCACCAGCCTACCGCAGTTTTTTGAGTGGAGTTTGAAATACAAAGACCCTGGATGATTTCATAGGAGGTCTGTCATTGCTCAGTTCACGTAGACAATTAAAGAATTTACAGTTAGGCCTATTGAATAAAAAGAAAAAAGAGTTTAATGACATTGCCCTACTGAGTTTTGCCTTCAACCTCTTCCTGATTGTGAAATCCCTTAGATATCACTAAGAACATCACTAGTTTATTGAAAAAGTAGGTGCTCAATGATCCTACAGAACTATTCAGTAGTGCAGCAGCAAATAATCTTGTGCCATCTACTATATCTAGAGATGTCGCATCGTTTGGTGTGAGTTTATTAGATGGCTGGGAATTGACAGCCATTTTTGGCATGTGAAAGCCCATAAACACTTTATCTACCCGCATGCACACTGCTTCTCTATTCTTCTGGACTACAGTGTAAGGAGCTGCAGGTCAAGGTACATAGACAAGGGGATGACATGTACAACACCAAGCAGGAGACTGCTGAGCTCAACCACATGATCCAGAGACTGATCTGAGACAGACCATGGCCACATGCAGTCCACCATCTCCAGTGGCTATGGCAGTGTCAGTGGTGTCAGCAGTAGCTTAGGCCTGGGCGGAGATAGTGGCTATTCCTACAGCAGTGGTCACAGCGTTGGAGGTGGCTTCAGTTCCGGCAGTGGCAGAGCCATAGTGGGTGGCCTCAGCTCCTCCAGGGGCAGCAGTTCCACCGTCAAATACACCACCACCTCCTCCTCCAGCAGGAAGAACTACAAGCACTGAAGTCCTCCTGTTGGTACTTGGTCCCACATTGTCTTAGCCCCCCATCCAGCTGCATTGCCCCCTTCTCAGGTTGCTGCTTCTCTCCTGTCTCCGACTTCTCTTGGCCTATGAGTTAGAGCAGAAGTGGCTAAGTCCTCATTTCCTCCGTCTATACTCGCTTCACCCGAGCCTCCATTACTCACTATCAGAAGGTCAACAATCAGTGTCATGAACATATGTAGGCATCCTACTGATGTTCCCATCTTATTATCAGTTTCATCAGTCTACCATGATTCTAGGAAGAAAATGACCTATGCCCTCCTTGAAAACTGACAATCGAGATCATGAAAACAGAGCAGGGAATCTTCCCTTTAACTGTCCTGCCCATTCTAGCTAGACTCAGGAGTTCCCCACAGAACAAATAAGTTATCTTCCCATGCAGTGTCCCTAAATGGTATTGACACCACCCTCTCAGCTGCAGTTATATCCCTACAATGTTTTTCTCTGCTCTCTTTGCTTTCTTTTGTTGTGTTGAATAAAGCAAATTTCTAATATAAAGATTCTGTGTTAGATTGTAGTGTTGATCATGTACTGGTTCTGAAACTTACTCAACCCACTCAGTGATGCTCATCTTTGGAGAACCACCTCTCAGCCCCACTGACAACTTACCCTGCTTCATACCCAACTCTATCAGTCAACATCATGTGATACTCAGTTATTCTGTGGGTGGATGACTACCAACTACTATTCAGCCCTCTGCCACTCAGGGTTTTTTCTCAAAATGGAGTCTTTGAGAGAGTCTCTTCAGCAAGTGGTGTTGGGAAAGCTGGACAGCTGCATGTAAATCAATGAAGTTAGAACACGCCCTCTCACCATACACAAAAACAAACTAAAAATGGCTTAAAGACTTAAACATAAGACATGACACCATAAAACTCCTATAAGAGAACATAGGCAAAACATTCTCTGACATAAATCATACCAATGTTTTCTTAGGTCAGTCTCCCAAAGCAACAGAAATAAAAACAAAAATAAACAAATGGGACCTAATCAAACTTACAAGCTTCTGCACAGCAAAGGAAAACATAAACAAAATGCAAATACAACCTAGAGAATGGGAGAAAATATTTGCAAACAATGTGACCGACAAGGGCTTAATTTCCAAAATATACAAACAACTCAACAACAAAGAAACAAACAACCCAATCAAAAAATGGGCAGAAGACCTAAAGAGACATTTCTCCAAAGGAGAAATACAAATGGCCAATAGGCACATAAAAAGATGCTCAACATGGCTAATTACTAGAGAAATGCAAATCAAAACTGCAATGAGGTACCACCTCACTCTGGTCAGAAGGGCCATCATTAAAAAGTCTACAAATAACAAATGCTGGAGAGGGTGTGGAGAAAAGGGAACCCTACTACATTGTTGGTTGGAATGTAAGTTGGTGCAGCCACTGTGGAAAACAGTATGTGCGCTCCTCAGAAAACTAAAAATAGAATCACCATGTGATCCAGCAATCCCACTCTTGGGCATATAGCCAGACAAAACTATAATTCAAAAAGATATAGGGTGGTGGTGGCCTCATAGAACGAGTTTGGGAGTGTTCCTCCCTCTGAAATTTTTTGCAAGAGTTTGAGAAGGATAGTTGTTAACTCTTCTCTAAATGTTTGATAGAATTTGCCTATAAAGCCATCTGGTCCTGGACTTTTGTTTGTTGGAAGATTTTTAATTACAGTTTCAATTTCATTACTTGTGATTGGTCTGTTTATATTTTCTAATTCTTCTTGGTTCAGTCTTGGAAAGTTGTACCTTTCCAAGAATTTGTCCATTTCTTCCAGGTTGTCCATTTTATTGGCATATAGTTGCTTGTAGCAGTCTCTTATGATCCTTTGTACTTCTGTGGTGTCAGTTGTAATTTCTCCTTTCAGGATACACAATTAATGCACAGAAATCTCTTGCATTCCTATACACTAACAATGAAAGGTCAGAAAGAGAAATTAAGGAAACAGTCCCACTTACTAGTGCAACAAAAAGAATAAAATACCTAGGAATAAACCTACCTAAGGAGACAAAAGACCTGTATGCAGAAAACTATAAAACACTGATGAAAGAAATCTAAGATGACACAAACAGATGGAGAGATACACCATGCTCCTGGAGTGGAAGAATCAATATTGTGAAAATGACTATGCTACCCAAAGCAATCTACAGTTTCAGTGAAATCCCTATCAAATTACCAATGGCATTTTTCACAGAATTAGAACAAAAAATTTTACAATTTGTATGGAAACACAAAAGACCCCAAATAGCCAAAGCAATCTTGATAAAGAAAAACGGAACTGGAGGAATCAGGCTCCCCAACTTCAAACTATACTACAAAGCTACAGTAATCAAGACAGTACTGGCACAAAAACAGAAATATAGATTAATGGTACAGGATAGAAAGTCCAGAGATAAATCCATGCACCTATGGTCACCTAATCTATGATAAAGGAGGCAAGAATATACAATGGAGAAAAGACAGCCTCGTCAATAAATGGTGCTGGGAAAACTGGACAACTACATGTAAAAGAATGAAATTAGAACAATTCCTAACACCATACACAAAAATGAACTCAAAATGGATTAAAGATCTAAATGTAAGACTGGACACTATAAGACTCTTAGAGGAAAACATAGGAAAAACACTCTTTGACATAAATCACAGCAAGATCTTTTATGACTCACCTCCTAGAATAATGGAAATAAAAATAAACAAATGGGACCTAATGAAACTTAAAAGCTTTTGCACAGCAAAGGAAACCATAAACAAGACGAAAAGACAACACTTAGAAGGGGAGAAAATGTTTACACATGAAGAAACTGACAAAGGATTAATCTCCAAAATATACAAACAGCTCATGCAGCTCAATACCAAAAAAACAAACAACACAATCAAAACATGGGTGGAAGATCTAAATAGACATTTCTCCAAAGAAGACATACAGATGGCCAACAAACACATGAAAAGATGCTCAAGATCACTAATTATTAGAAAAATGCAAATCAAAACTACAGTGAGGTGTCACTTCACACCAGTCAGAATGGCCATCAACAAATAATCTACAAACAATAAATGCTGGAGAGGGTGTGGAGAAAAGGGAACCCTCTTGCACTGTTGGTGGGAACATAAATTGATACAGCCACCATGGAGAACAGTAGGCAGGTTCCTTAAAAAACTAAAATAGAACTACCATATGACCCAGCAATCCCACTACTGGGCATATACCCAGAGAAAACCATAATTCAAAAAGACACATGCACCCCAGTGTTCACTGCAGCACTATTTACAATAGCCAGGACATGGAAGCAACCTAAATGCCCATCAACAGAGGAATGGATAAAGAAGCTGTGGTACATATATACAATGGAATATTACTCAGCCATAGAAAGAAATGAAATTGGGTCATTTGTAGAGATGTGGATGGACCTAGAGCCTGTCATACAGAGTGAGATAAGTCAGAAAGAGAAAAACAAATATTGTATATTAATGCATATATGTGGAATCTAGAAAACTGGTATAGATGATCTTATTTGCAAAGCAGAAATAGACACAGATGTATAACAAACATATGGATACCAAGGGGAAAAGGGGGGAGTGGGATGAATTGGGAGATTGGGATTGACATATATACACTATTGATACTATGTATAAAATAGATAACTATTGAGAACCTACTGTATAGCACAGGGATCTCTACTCAATGCTCTATAGTGACCTAAATGGGAAGGAAATCCAAAAAAGAGGGGACATATGTATGAGTATAGCTGATTCACTTTGCTGTACAGTAGACAGTAACACAACAGTGTAAAGCAACTATACTCCAATAAAAATTAATTTAAAAAAAAAAGAAAGATGGTCCAGGTTAACAGATGACACTCAGATTAGCATGGAGGCGGTTATGGCTGGGAACATTCTCCTTTTGTGATAGGATATCCAACAGCCATTTTCAGTGTAAAATTCTATACAAGTTTTGACAAGCAAAACAGATGTTAGAGTTTTATTCAACTCTTCCCAGATATCAGTGTCAGGGTTATGATTTTGACGTTTAGACAGAAACAGATTTTTAGGCCAAGTTTACACAAGCTTATTCTAGAATTTGGCTCATCAGGCTTTCCAACCAGGTGCTACCTGTATGCAGAAGAATTAAAAGCAAGGAAAAATTCCATAGGAACAACAATTACCAATTCAGTTATAATAATTTTTGCTAATTTGGAGCCACAGCAGAGACCCTCTGCCCTGGATCATGGATCAAGTTGCAATCTAGCCTTATGCCATGGTGGTCCACAGGTGTGCAAGGGTCTTGCAGCTGAGCAGGTCGCTAGGCAGAAGTTTTGGATCTGGGGAAGACTTCTGAGAATTAGTGACCACCCTACCCTACTATTACGCAGCTGTAGGGTTTGAGTCAAGGGAATGATGGAAGCAGAGGTCAGGAACTACCAAGCTGTACAAAATCCCAAAAGCTGGTGGGGAAACTTCCCAATGAGCCAGGCACAGACTCTGGTTCCCCCTCCCCATGTGAAAAGCTCCATGACAGCAGGTTACTTACAGGCTTCTCTCACCACCCTGGAATGAAGGCCAGATATGTCCCCAGTTCTGTGGAGGCCAGCTCCATGCCAGCAGCTTGACCTTCAGGGCAGGCATTACTATCCCAGTCAGCTATGAATAGGGCCACCAGACAAAATAGAGCCTGCCTAGTGGAACTTGAATTTCACATAAACGACAAAAACATTTTAACATAAGCATGCCCCAAATATTGTATGGAACCCACCTATACTAAAACATTATTTGTTGTTATATCTGAATTTAAAATTGAACTGCACATCTTATATTTTAATTTGCTAAATATGGCAACCCTACCTATGAACTACAGATATACTGAATGACAGACATTGAACTACAGACAAGGGCGCTGGTGGTTGGGCTGCTGCTCCAAATTTCTATTGTAAAGCCGCAGACAATAGGCAAGGACCAAACACCCGCATAAGTCAGCTCAAACAGCCTTGAGATCCCCTGGGGTTTCTCACAGTTACGTGTCATCACTGGTGATTCCTAGTATCCATGGCTTCCATGTTTCTATAACTTCTCAGGCTTGACCCTGGGAGAAGGAGACAGCAGTACACCTGGCTGGCCATTTTAGCCAGAACTTAAGCCATGGATTGTTCTAAAGGACATTGTGCTTATTTATTACGTATGTGATTTACTAAACGATGTTAACACGGAGAAAAGGGTGAAAGCAAATACATGAGTCAAAATATTAATAGTGATTGATTCTGAGGAGTGGGAGTTTGGGTCAATGTTCTTTTCCCTTTTGTACTTTTTTGCTGCATAAAAGTATATCTTCCTTTTCCCCCATTGAAATACTACTTTTATTACATTGAATTCGTACATTCTCTGTCCTGTTCCAGTCATCTCTTTGTGCGATCACACCACTGTCATTACTAAAGCTTTCTATTCCATGATGGTTTCTGATACAGTGATTTCTACTCATTGCTTGTTTGTTTTCAATGTTTTCTTCTTATTCTTGTGCATTTTGTTTTGTGGTTGCTGTTGATATTAGGTTCCCCCGGGATCTTACAGTTTTTTGTTGTGAATTAGAACCTCTTCTGTCATATTTTCTAATCACTGGAAGGTAGTGCATGAGAGTTACTGATTCCTGTACCAACCACCTTGCTAAACTTTATCCCAGTTCTGATGATGAAGTGACAAGAAAGAGGCAGAGCCAGGATGCAAGGACCGACCTGCCTCCTTTCGTAATCTTCGCTATTCCCCAGTGCTAGGGCGGTGTGGTCTCACCCTTGGACTCTGGCTCCATCAGTTCCCCCTCTGGCCGTGGGGAGAGGTGCAGGTGTGGACCAGGAGGGGCCGACCTGGCCTCCCCCATCACTCCAGCCCTTCCCGGCTGTGCTTGCCCTCCAGTGGAGATGCCATTGCGCTAGGGTGCTAAGAGCAAACACAGGAGTGGGCTCCTCTCCTCAATGGGACATCTGCTGGCTCATGACATCAGCTGGTGACATACCCCGCACCGAGGGCAAACACCAAGGAGTGTTGCCCTTGAGCCTGAGAATGCCAGCCCACACTGGGAGGATGAGGAATGACTGCTTTTGCCCAAGCTGGCACAGCATCCCATTCTCTCCTCCCCCAGCTCTGGACTCCATCCAAGCTTTATTTTGTCTTTCCTCCTCCTGAGAACCTTACCAGTCTCTGCAGCCTTATTTTCCCCGCTCTGACCTCTCGTTTATTCCTTGGTGATGTAGGAGTGATGAGTGGAGTACAACTGTCTTTAGCCTGTATTACTCTCATCTAAAAACATGTTTTCCAAACCTCATTATTTGCTCATATATGCTCTATGTCACTCAGCCACCCAGCAAAGTCACTCAGCAATACCGTGTAAGGTTACCTGTGGCAGAGCTAGCTTTTAGACACTGCAGATAATTGAAAGGCAGGTAGGTGCATTATTAAGCTCATGTTGGATTCAACTGAATTATGTGCCTACCCTTGAAGAAAAATCCCTCTCACTTGACAGAGCCAGAACTACACCCATAAACACACACACACACACACACACACACACACACACCCCATGTAAATTAAGAGGCAAGAGTGGTGCATGCATGCAAAGCATAAAGGTACGTGAACAGTGGCAGGTCCAACTTCAGAGAGGCTGAGTGATTGTCAATTCCTTCAAGTGAAGGGCAGTTTTTGAAAATGTAGGGAAACCACATTTTAGAACTAAATCCATAAAATACCATGATACCTAAACAACCTTATCAGGGTACAGCGTGTAGGTACTAATCTCACAGAGACATTAAATGCTCCAGAAAAACAAAACAAAACAAGCAAACAAAAAGAACTCCATTTATTGCAGAATCACACCCTCTCAATCATTCCAGAAAGAATCAGAAATCTCACGACTTCCCTGGAGAGAGGATTTCCTTGTTTACCATTAGACAGTAGAAGCCCTTTGTTACTGAGTTGAATTCCTCTTGCTGAGTTTAAGTGTATTCTATTCCCTGGTGGCTACAACAAAGCCGAAGAAACAGATTGACCTCCTTGCATCATGCCTTTCCTCTCCCCTCACACCTCCTATTTCCCAATACCTTCATCATTTTCACCTCTGGGCTCACTCCAGGCTGGCCAGCTCTTGCTTAATAGACCAGTGCTCGGGGCAAGTGGAAAGCACATTGAAGCATTCCTTTAAAAGGAATTAGTGTTTCACATTGGCCTGATGGGAGCATATCTAGAATATCCACCGGAGGAGAATCACCAGAGGGCACTGAGGCATCTGCCTGTGGGATCATACACCATTTTAGCCCTTTTCCAGGAAGGAAGGTGAGAGCAGCGCCCTGGCCGCTCAATGTAACCTGCAGCCCGGACATGGCGCCGGTCTGTTTCGTGAAAACTATTTCATCCCATCAGATTACAGAAATACTCGTGGTTTTGCAGAGGGTTTTTCCTAGAAGCCCTCCAGGGAAGCTGCGTATCAGTCAATCACACTTTGAGTGCACGCAAGAAGAGCTGACCAGTTGAAAGAGTCCTCCGCTGAGTCCTTCTTCAAAGAGACGAATTCTTTTGCAGTAACAGGTCACAGATCTTAATTTTTCATCCCTCTGTGTCTGGGCTTTTGAATATTTACCCTGTTAAAGCAGAGCATGGAGAGCTACCTGCTCTCCAGTTACCTGGAGCCAATCGCTCCCAGCTTAATGGCTCTTGGTTTCCCAACACCATCGTCATTGTCACCATCCTCATCACCAGCGTATGCTCACACGGTGCCCGCAGGTCAGCTGGGTGTCAGGCAGTCCAGAATGAGACAGGGACTCCGAGGCCAAGGCTGGATGCTCCGCAGGCCCCGCCCTCCAGGGGATGGTGGAGAACACAGCCCCGCATGCAGAAACTCCTGCCCGTGGAAATACCCAGGTAAATAACGTGTCACCAAAAGGTTTTAGACAGTAATGCAGCTTTACAGACAAGGTGGGTGTGCATTCAGCAGATCAGTGCAATCCCATCTCAAGGATCCGTGAATGGAATCACTCTGTGATTTATCAGTGAGAAACGTTCAACCAAGCCGGCTCCCCCAGCCTCTCCTCCCACGCTCAGGAGGTTGCGTCCTCTTGTGTGCACCCAAAATGTGGTCCTTGGAGCCAACAGGGAGAGCAAGGCTCGTCTGCAGCCTTCAACATCTATCCTGCATTCAGTCATGCCGCTCACTGTCTGAATTTCACTTTTTAAAATTCTGTTGTATGCCACTTTATATGACTTTTATTGTTTCATATAAGTACGTCAATTTTATCTTCCTCACAGCCCAGCAAGCCCCTGGGGGTGGGAACCATGCAGAACCTTTTATCCGGCAGGGATCAGGGTGGCATGGGCACAAGTTCTGTGCTAGGGGACAGGGGACAAGAGTCCTAACTCCAGATTTACTCTCAACTTCCTGTGGGACTCTAGGCCTCACTCTCCTCATCCATAAAATAGGGACCTCTGTAACACGTACTTCATGAACTTTTCTGGAGCTGAGGTGAAAGCAAGGGCCTGGGGTCTACACCCCAGGGTCAAGGCCTGGCCTCCTAGACACCTGGCAGCTGTGTCAGAGCTTCCCGTGCACATGCTATGCCTACTTCTATCCATACGGCGACACTATCCTAATGGTCCGTTCCCTGGATGTGTTGGTAATGGGACCCCCTTCACTCTGGTATCCCAGTGCCTAGTACATTGTAAGTTCCACAGACATTTGTTGAATGAATAAATGAACAACTGCATCTTGTCTGAAGGCTCAGGTCAAAATAACTGGGGCTGAGAGGATGAGACTAGAAAGCAGGAAGGAAGAAAGCGTTTCCATGACATCCAAGCCCACGAGACACTGGGCAGTGCCCAGCCCAGCACAGGGGTGAGGTTGACACATCCGGCTGTTTCTTCCCAGCTGGTGACACACACACCCACCCTCAACAGCAACCCCCAAGCCCAGTAACGAGCCAATGGGATGGTGTAAAGAGCCTCCCTCGGTGCTCGAGTACCGCCCAGCCCACCCAGCCTGTGCCCACAGACCATGACGACGTGCCACGTTTACCTCGCCGGGATTCCTAGGTAGTGTGTTCCTCTGTTCACAGATGGCCCAGGAAGAGCCGCAGGGGCATCCCATTGCTCCCCCACTTTCCTCTCCCAGCAGCATCCCCGTTTGGCAGCTCCTCCTCAGCACCAACCAGAGAGACTTGGTGAAGTGCTCCCTCCTGGGGACACGGGAGGACATTAAGATGGTCAGAGGCAGATGGCCAAGACACATATGAATCCTTCCAGATGCTTTCTGTTGGGGGGGCACTGTGAGGGCCCTTGAGACACTGGCATTGTACCACCCCCTCCCTCCAGGAAGAACCCCAGCTGTGCTTCCCAGGCAAAGGGGGCTTTTCTCACTGGCTCTATGATGTGAGGGAGGTTCGGGGCAAAAGGCATCAGAAGGGATCGGGAGCTCTGGCTGGTCTACCAGATGACTGTGTGGCCTTCAGTGGCTTCTGTCCTTGGTTTTGTCCTCTCTGAGCCTCCCTCAGCCCTAAAGATTGACTCTGCTCCTTTGCTTCACCTCTCTATCCCGACGCACCCAGTCGACACCACATTCATGTGTAGATTATCGTCTCGTGAATGTTCTTAGGACGTGGGTGGCCATGTGTCCATCCATGCTTTGTACGTGCACATCTGCTGGGTGTGTCTGAAGCTCTTGATCATGGAGGGAAGGGGCTGTGCCATCTTGCTTCTCTTAAGCACAAGCTTGAACGGAAAGAGCACTCCAATTTGCCGCTAAAATTGAGGAAGGGGCCTTGAGGGCCACCTGCCCACCTGCACCAGGCTCTGTACCTGCCCATTGAATCTGGACCTGAGTGAAAGCCCTGGTTATGTGGGCAATGGAGGGGAGCAGATCAGGTAAGATCTGGCCGTGCGCAAGTACACATCCCAAGTCCTGAATCTCGGTGGTTTCTTGAGGTCAGTTGGCACGTTTAGTCGCTTTGGAGAGGAACTGTTGCCACTGAATGCAGGAGCAAAGGGGCCATGTGGTGGAAGGTCTGACCCCTGTACAGGCAGGTTGGGTGGTGCCTGTTAGAGATGCCAAGTGTTGAGGAAGTCGGCTGCCCCGGCAGGAACAGTCAAAGTTGAAGAGTGTTTCTGGTGGGATGTCTCAGGTACCACTGCAACAGAATTATCATCTCTGTACTCAGTCCCCAGAAGTTGTAAGACTCAGGTTGTGACTGAACCTCCAGATGGCCCCAATCCCCTTTCTCTTTCAGTGTGAGCTCCGGGAGGGAAGGGGTTTGTCTGCTTTGTTCACTGCTATATCTCCTGTGCCTGGATCAGTAAACACCTGGCATATAGCAAGTGCTAATAAATAGTTTTTAACTACAAGCAGAACTCCTTGAGACAGTAGGAGAGGGCTGTCTGGGAGGGATCTAGAATATTGAGGGATTGCGGGTGGGTGGCTGAGGCCTGGGGACTTGGACACTGTGCCCAGGGACCCTGGCTCTGAGCATCAGCCAGCCTGCTCTAGAGGATGACCCAATCCCCTCTGCCCCCTCCAGCCTGCCCTACTCTGGCCCTGGCCTGGTTGGAAGCCAAAGCTCCTTGGTGTGCCCCCCACCCCCATGGCCTTGGGAGGTATGCCTCCATGTTTTCCTCCCCTCTTCCCCTGACTTCAAGCCCTGGTTGCCACCTCGGGTCAGTCTCCTTGAAATCCACCACAGCCAAAAGCCTCAGCATCCCTCTGAGGATGGGAGAGACCAACCCAAGCAGACGGTGTAGGAACAGGGAAGTGGAGGAGTTTGGCGCTCCCAGCCTTGGGCACCAGAGCCCATACTATAGCTTTTGAATCCACGACTCCTCAAACCTCAAGAAAACTCCTCCCAGATAGACCCAACAGTACAGTGTTGGAGAAACTCAGGAGATCTGGAGAACAGAAAGGAATATGTTCCTGAAGCTCTTCTTTAAATTAGACAACCTATGTCCAGTGAGCCGCAGTCACAATTCTCTGTAGGGTGCTACGAGGCAGGGCAGGGGAAAGGGGACACACCCCAACCCTCCAGGCCACCAGGAAACCAAGGCAGGAGGAACAATACGTCGATGTGCAAGCCACACACAGGCCTGCTCAGGGAACAGGTGTGAAGGGGCTGGTCTTGGGCACGGTTTATCTGAGAAGGCTTCTTGCGGGGAGAGTTCAAAGCAGAATTATAAAGGAGGTTAAAAATCGAAACAAGAAACCTCTTTGGCAGGAAGGAAAGCAGAGGTGTCATAGTCTCTAAGTTCTGAGGTTTCAAAGTGGGAGGCCGGGGTGTCCTAGGCATTCAGGTAGACATTGTCCACCAGGGTAAAGGTCACAGTGAAGGTCAAAGGTCACAGGAGGGGGAGTGAAGGAGAAAGAGAGGTAAGACATATCTGTTTCCATCTACTTCACCAAAGTCAACGAGTAAGACAATCTAGCTTTGGAAACAACGGTCCAGGTGGGAAAATTAGAGAGAGGAGCGAGGGAAGGAAGGAAGTGGGCAACACCAGACAAGAGGTGATGGCCAAGGGAAACAAGATTGGAAACAGGATGAGACGGCAATGCCTGGGATAGGCTCCCAGGAGAGGGTTTGGGAAAGAAAAGCATGACCAGGAGGGAAGGCAGCCTGGAGCATCCTCCGCACAGGAAGCTTGGTGGGCAAGAGCTGCGGTGACCCCCATTCCCGTGGACGGGCCAGCGAAGGCCCTCCCAGCCTTGCGCCTTCACCAGCTTTTGTTCCCTGGAAAGCTCTGAAGAGTTTCCTCAGCATGGCTCAGGAAACAAGTGTCCCTTCTTCTGGGAGAAAGATCATCATGCCATGAGTACAGAACACAAAGACGATTATTCTTTCCACCGCAGACGCATTCACCACCCCAGCTGGGATCTGGACCCGTTGGCAACCAGGCAAGAGAACTCCTGTGCTCCTCCTGGCCTGTATCAACAAAAGCTATGATTCACGGGTTCCCTGTGGAAACTGAGACTGTCAAACAATCTCTCGATGGAGGAGAGGCCCATTCCCTGGCCTCAGCCCCAAGGAGGAAATAGCCCAGAAAACAGAGAACCGCCGCTCCGAGTGCCAAGCTGCTGCTTGAGGCTGGCGAGCATCTGCCAACCCATCACCCGCACCTCTGAAAGGACCCCTGTGTGGAGAGACCACGGAATGTGGCTCTGCTTCTCTCTAGCTCGGCAATGTTGGTCTCCTTCATTTACCAAGCGGGGACTCAGTTTCCTCATCGACAAAACAGAGACGGCATACATTTCAGCTTCTCTCTCCCTCTCCCATCCTCCAAAGCCACTGCAAGAAGCAAGAAGTCAGCAAGACAAAAGAAGATCTAAATATTTCTCTGTCTGACTCCGCCCCCACCCCCGTCCCCGGGATGTGAGATGAAGACAAAAGGGGACGAGAAGCCTTGGAGACTCCTTATCAATTTAGATGGATAGGGGCTGGAGGACACAGTCAACAAGACCAACAGGGATCACTATAAACTTCCCTCTTAAAACTGCTTTTGCTTAAAACTGAATCACTTTGCTGTATATATGAAATATTGTAAATCAACTATACTTTGATTTTTAAAGAATAAAAAAAAAAAGAACTGCTTTTACTGCATCCCATAGGGTTTGGATCATCATGTTTTCATTTTCATTTGTCTCTAGGTATTTTTTTAAATATAAATTTATTTATTTATTTTTAACTTTTGGCTGCATTGGGTCTTCGGTGCTGCGCGCGAGCTTTCTCTAGTTGCAGCGAGTGGGAGCTACTCTTCCTTGCGGTGTGTGGGCTTCTCATTGCAGTGGATTCTCTTGGTGTGGAGCACGGGCTCTAGGTGTGCCAGCTTCAGTAGTTGTGGCATGCAGGCTCAGGAGTTGTGGCTCCTGGGCTCTAGAGTGCAGGCTCAGTAGTTGTGGTGCACGGGCTTAGTTGCTCTGCAGCATGTGGGATCTTCCTGGACCAGGGCTCGAACCCGTGTCCCCTGCATTGGCAGGCAGATTCTTAACCACTGCACCACCAGGGAAGTCCCGTGTCTCTAAGTAATTTTTGATTTCCTCTTTAATTTTTTCCATGATCCATTGATTGCTTAGTAACATATTGTTTAACCTCCACGTGTTTATGTTCATTGCAGCATTATTTACAATTGCCAAAATATGGAAGCAACCTAAGTGTCCATCAACAGATGAATGGATAAAGAAGATGTGGTATATACATACACTGGAATACTACTCAGCCATAAAAAAGAATGAAATTTTGCCATTTGCAGCAACATGGATGGACTTGGAGGGCATTATGCTAAGTGAAATAAGTCAGAGAGAAAGACAAATACTGTATGATATCACTTATATGTGGAATCTGAAAACTACAACAAACTAGTGACTAAACACAAAAGAAGAAGCAGACTCACAGTTATAGAGAACAAACTAGTGGTTACCAGTGAGGAGGGGCAATATAGGGGTGAGGGAGTGGGAGGTCCAAACTATTATTGAGTGTAAGATAGGCTACAAGGATGTATTTTACAACACGAAGACTATAGCCAATATTTTGTAATAACTGTAAATAGAAAGTAACCTTTTAAAATTGTATAAAATATTTAAAAAAAATTTTTTTAAAGACTAACAGGGAAAACAACCCAAAAAACATAAAACAAAAAACAAGTCCTCTACTCAGTGTAGCCACTGGGGCTTTTTGATGAAGGATTAAAGGGTCAGGATCCTTGGCCATCAGTAGGAACAGTGGCCAATCAGGGAGACTTCTGGAATAAGGCGACCTGAAACAGAGCCAAGAGGTGGTGTTTTACTGCGTACCACCTTTTCATAAGTTACTCAGTGTGCTTTCATTTTGTCTTCCCAACAGGACCACAAGCCTGTTATTAAAGAAAAAGAACATGTATTGTGCTTCTCTCGAATCCCCGAAGGCCTTGCTCAGGACAGACGCCCTGCTGGCACTTCCTTCACACATGCGTGATTATATCAGGAAAGAAGACACAACAAACATTGGCTCAGCATTTACATGTCCTCAGTGTTGCAAAAGCTGTTTTGCCTTGAATAGTCATCATAAACTCCGCTTTACAGACACCCACGCTGAGGCCCAGAGAAGTTTCATGACTGGCCCCATGTCTCACCACTAGGAAGCGGCAGGGCTGGGATTCAAACCCATCTTCCCACTCTCTCAACTGCTCTCCACGCAGGCAGAAGACCTGGCCTTGAGGGTCACGTTATACAGGAATGGACAGGACGTACGTGCACTCACGGACACACACACTGACGCCCCAGGATGTCGTGTGTGACCCATGCGATAGAGATGGCAGCTTCAGAGTAAAATAAAGGGGCAATCAAAACGGGTGGATTCCTGATAAAGATGAGTGTAGGGCAGGATTTTCAAGATCTGGAGGGACTGCTTGAGCTGGGGACGGGGTCGGGAGGGGGGATAATTGCCCAGAAAGTGCTCAGGAATAAGATGCGCACCTAAGGGACAGAAAGGAACAGGAAACAGTGAACCGCAGTCGCTGGGGTTGACACAAGATGTTTGGACAAGAGGGAGTTGGTCCCAGGCCTAAGAGAGCGGTTTAGAAATGAGGCAGTGTTTTCTGAGTCCATTATAAGATGCATGATTAGGACGAGACTGAAAGCAACTTACCTGCTTCTCATTCATCGGCTGATCAAGTTGCGACTAGAAAGGAGTTTCCATGTGCGGGAGGGATGTCAGGGAACCAACCAGTGGCTTTTACACTATTTCCAGAGGGGAGCTGAGTGTGGGCTCAGGGTTGGTGGATGCCATCAGAGACCTGCCTGAGCACGCCCCGCCCCTCCCAGAGGCCCATAAAAGCCCAAGGGGCCAGGGCGCCCCAGCTGCCCTGTCTCCTCCATGCCCCTCCACACGTACCCACATCAGGAGCTCTCCTCGCCAGCCTCTCCCAGCCACCACGTCCAGGCAGCCCGCTATCACCTTCCAGACCGGCAGCCTCAGGGGCTTCAGCACGGCCTCGGCCACCACCCCAGCCACCGGCCGCTCTCGCTTCAGCTCCGTCTCTGTGGCCCACTCCCCGGGGGGGGGCAGTGGAGGACTGGGAAGGATCAGCGGCGCTGGGGCCAGCTGTGGAAGCCTCAGCCTCTACAACCTGGGAGGGACCAAGCGGGTCTCCATCAGTGGCTGCAGTAGCAGCTTCCGAAGCGGCTTTGATGGCAGGGCGAGCAGAGAGATCGGGGTCAGTGGTGGGTTCGGCTATGGGGGCGGAACTGGAGGGGGCTATGGGGGCTCTCCATCTGTCCCCCTGGAGGCATCCAAGAGGTCACCATCAACCAGAGACTCCTGACTCCCCTCAACCTGCAAATTGACCCCAACATCCAGCGGGTACGGAAAGAGGAGCGGGAGCAGATCAAGACCCTCAATGACAAGTTTGCCTCTTTCATGGACAAGGTGAGCCGGGGGCTGCATCTGGTCCATGCGGTTGGGTTGGCAGGAAGTTCTGGAGAGGCCCCCGGCCAGAGCGCAGCCGTCACCCAACGACCTCCCTGTGGGAAAGCGCATCCGCTCAGCAAACACCTCCCGGGGGCAGAGGTATTTGCAGGTGGGGCCAGCTTGCCCCGCAGGACCTGTGGGAATTTCCCCTCATTCTCCCTGGGAGCCATGCCGGCTGGTTCAGTCAACACAGAGGGAAGAGTGAAGTTGTTAAATTCCCTGGGCAAACTAACCTAACCCAGAGCGGGTGTTGTAGAGACACTTACCCCAGGAAGAGAGGCTCCCCATCAAAGTCTCCAAGGCCCACTGCACTAGTTCTGTGGAGCCCCAGAGAACATCGGGGTGGCTTGATGGGCTTTTCCATTTTGACCTGGAGTTGTCAGTTATATCATTGGCAGACGGGCATACTTTTCCTCTCTCCCGTATTAATTGGGGTGTCTGGCTCTGCCTCCCCAGTTTCTCCAGACTTCATTCTCTTCTTCCCCCGTCCAGGTGCGGTTCCTGGAGCAGCAGAACAAGGTCCTGGAGACCAAGTGGAGCCTCCTGCAGGAGCATAAAGCCACCAGAGCCAACCTCGAGCCCATGTTTGAAGCCTACATCAACAACCTGAGGCAGCAGCTGGACAGCCTTGGGGGAGAGCGCTCGAGGCAGGAGATGGAGCTGAAAAGCATGCAGGACGTGGTGGAGGACTTCAAGAGCAAGTGAGTGGCGGCTCAGCCCTGAGGCTCCAG
Organism: Balaenoptera musculus; assembly: GCF_009873245.2. Classification (NCBI taxonomy): domain Eukaryota; kingdom Metazoa; phylum Chordata; class Mammalia; order Artiodactyla; family Balaenopteridae; genus Balaenoptera; species Balaenoptera musculus. The sequence goes on along the minus strand of NC_045794.1, from coordinate 42,267,448 downwards.
GGGAGGCTCTGCTCTCCGGAAGTGTCCAGGCCAGTGGGAAACAGGGCACACGCTTAGGGCACGGAGGTGGACTCAGGAGAACTGGGACCCTGCAGTCAAGAATGTTGAGCCTCGGGGCTTCCCTGGTGGTGCAGTGGTTGAGAATCTACCTGCCAATGCAGGGGACACGGGTTCAAGCCCTGGTCTGGGAAGATCCCACATGCCGCGGAGCAACTGGGCCCGTGAGCCACAACTACTGAGCCCGTGCGCCACAACTACTGAGCCCGTGCGTCTGGAGCCTGTGCTCCGCAACAAGAGAGGCCACGACAGTGAGAGGCCCGCGCACCGCGATGAAGAGTGGCCCCCGCTCGCCGCAACTAGAGAAAGCCCTCGCACAGAAACGAAGACCCAACACAGCCAAAAATAAATAAATTAATTAATTTAAAAAAAAATGTTGAGCCTTTGAGGAGGGGCTGGGCTTAGAGATGAAAACTAACATGGGCACGTAGAGCGTGATACACATAACCCTGCAAACTCTGGAGATGAAAGAAGTAAGACTCTGAGATAGCAACCAACTCATCCAAGGTTATACAAGTAGCAGCTCATGAGTTATGAGCTACACCCGTAGAATCTCATGCTCACATTTGTTCAACTAAATCCCATTGCTGACTTACACAGTGTTCATGCATCCACCCCAACCCCGGCCAAGGCTGGGAAATGAAGAAAAAGGAGGCATATTTGCTGCCTTCTTCCTGGAACCACACACACACACACACACACACACATACACACCCCGCTAAACATAGCAGTATGCTCTTGCCTATAGATACAAATAATTTCTTATTTTTATTGTTTTAATTTATATCTAATGTTCTTGGTCCAAACAAAATAAGTGACTTGATAAGTTTTGGTTACTGTTTGTATAATGTAGTAAGAGTCCAGATTTTAGAGTTGTGCTTAACATGGTAGCCACTAGTCACATGGGGCTATTTAAATATAAATTAATTTAAAATTAAATAAAATTTAAAATTCAGTCCCTCAGTGACACTAGCCACATTTCAAGTGCTCAGTCACCACATGTGACTAATGGGTCCCATAATGGATGCAGATACAGAACATTTCCGTCACCACAAAAGTTCTGTGGAACAGCACTATAGAATCTAGTCAGGTTTACAGTGTTGGCTCAACCACTTACTGGCTCAATGACCTGAAGAAAACTAACCTCTCTAAGCCCCAGTTCCTTTGTCTGTTAAAGGGGATATTAATAGTACCCACCTCATAGGGGGATTGAGAATATTAAAGCAAAACTTGCATGTTAAGTACTTAGTAGGCTGCCCAATGCCTGGCATATACATGTTAGCTATTTTTATTGTACTGATGATTAGGTATATGCGTGTAGTGACGCAAACATAGACAAGAGAAGCAAGTGCAGATGGGTAATTTATAAGATCATGCAAATGTGGGGTAACAGTGTTTCAATCCAAGAAGGCTTCCTGGAGGAGGAGACAAAAGCTCAAGGTTGAGAAGGAAAGAGGTACATTGGAGGGATATGAGGTTGAGGGTATCTGTTGGAGTCTGCTGCTGGTTAAAGGATGGCAATGTTCCTGTGGCAGGTGTCTAAGAGGCTTGTGTAGGGCCACGTGATGCTTGCCCTCTGGCAGAGGGACTGTGAACTGGGAAACACGGAAGGACAATTGCATGGAGTTGGGTGAAGCCAAGATGCTCAGATCTAATGAAAAGACAACTTGAGGAAACAATAAGGAAAATCAGATCAGTTTTCCCAGAGAACATAGAAGAAGGCACAGTACTGAAAATTCTCTGGACAATAGACGGAACATAAAAGCCGGGGAGACTCTGGTTATATCCATCACGTGGGTTAGTACTTCGTGGTCTTAAAAACATAACAACAAGCTGATTCATAGACGGGGAAAAAGCCTCTGAGAGGTTAAGGGACCTGCCCTGGGTTATTCAGCTGGTAGGCAGAAGAGACAAAGCCCAAACCACAGCCCGGCTGTCCAGAGCCTCCGAGAGGGTGGGGTTGGCTGATGCTTAGGAGGTAGGGTGGGAAATGGGTTACCTAGAGCAGACGTAAAACTTCCTTCCCAGAGATCAGTGAGCAGGGGGGCAGGGGGTAGTGGGGTTGCTGCTTAGGGGCAAATTGAAGATGAGAAAACTTGGTGGAGGGGGCAAAGGAGAGGTCTCTTATTAGCCTGAAGAATCTGCTTCCCAGGCTGTGGGGCAGGGGCTGAGAAGAGAACAGTGACGCAACGTGAGGGTGCCATGGGTTGCAGCACCGGCCTAGGCCTAGGCTGTCCGCCTCTACTGTTCTCTGTTCCTCCCCTCAGGGCCCCTGTTTGGCTTGGGCGAGACCGTGAGGTAAAAGGAAGCATCCCGTGCCTTTATGGGACCTCTTAGGAGCAAAGCTGTGAGAAAGCAACCTCAGAAAGAATGAGGGGTGGTTCTGTTTTGTGCTGTTTTGAGTTTGGGTTTTGTTCGGACAGGGGTGGTTGCTTGATGGATTTGGGGTGGGGGGCACATGTGTAACAAACAGGAGAACAGTGCTACAGCAGCACATTTTCCCAGTCTGCTCTGGAGACCCACCTACAGCCCACCCCCTTGCTGGACCTCACTCCCAGAGCCCCTGCTCCGAACACCCATCCACTTCATCCTTCCCGCAGGAACGAAGAAGAAATCAACAGGCGCACGGTGGCGGAGAATGAGCCTGTGGTGCTCAAGAAGGTGAGGAGACAGGGATGCTCTGTCCTGACTCCAGGCCCAGGCGGCCCCTTCCGGGGGTGACAGCTGCCACTTAAGCCAGCGGCCCTGTATACAAGGCTTTATTTAATTTGCGCAGCCAATCTTGGAAGCAGGTTCTACTTTAGAAGCGAGAAAACTCAGGTTTGTGGAGGTTAAATAAGTTGCCGCAGGTTACCCAGACAACCAGAAGCGAGTCAGGATCCAGGGCACCCAAGTCCGAGCTGTAAATCCCAACACCAGCCCCCTCCGCCACGTGGGTCCAGTGCAGGGAAAGGGGAAGCAAAATGGGCCTTGTGATGAGCTGGGTCTGTAGGACCTCAAGTTGGGCTCAGGGATGGGTGCAGGACAGGGATCAGCTCCAGGAGTTGTGGACCTCTCTGCTGGGCGGGGATGGGCGGAGGAAGGGAGAGAATCAGCCCCGGAGCTAATCTGGAGAAGGAGGAAGAAGGGAGCAGCAGTGCGTGAAGGCGAGGAAGGGGCAGAGTGTGAGGAGGAGGGGAATCCTAGGAGCAGGCTGGGAAAGTCCAGAGGCAGGGGGACCCAAGGGCCAAGGATGGGCCAGGTTGTCCTCACAGCATGGAGGTGACATGGGAGGTCTTTCCACGTGGCACCAGCTGATGAGCAGGTGGGCGTTTCCTGAGAGCCCTGGTGCACACAGAGTTTGGATACCCCTTGCGTTCCACTCCATCTATAGCTTGGGATAGAGAAGCACTCTACTCCGTGGGAGCTGAAGTTCTCCAGCCTAACTCGCAGACAGAGCGGCCAGCTAGCCCAGGAAGGGTGAGACTCAGAGTGACAGCATGTTCTGTGCCCAGAACGTGGACGCCACCTACATGAACAAGGTGGAGCTGGAGGCCAAGGTGGAAGCCTTAATGGACCAGATCAACTTCCTGAGGGCTTTCTACGCCACGGTAAGTGGGGCTGATTGCTCCCCGCTTCTGGAGAGGAGCGCAGAGCACAGAGGCTGCCAGCCCCTTCCCTGGTCTCCTCTCTGACGCTCGCTGCATGCCTGAGTTAGAATTGACGGGGCGGACGCTGCTTCCCCTACCAAGGGAGAATGTGAGGTTTCCCAGGGCAGCTGGTGGGTCAGACGATGTGAAAAGTTCGAGCATGTTCTGTTGGTCAGACAAATGAACTGCCTGCCACTCGTGGTTTCCCTAGAACTATCTGAACAACCTGGCTCACCCAGCCCAGCTCAGATTTACCTGCTACTCTTCCTAGAGCGGCTGCAGGATGATGCAATTACTCACATCAAGTGGCACCTAGTGAGCCCTCGGGTGCTTCTGGAAGCACACAGCATAATTAACTGGCTCTCCTGAAGATGCATTTTGCTGTGTGCCTCTGTAAGCCCAACACTGAGCTCAGGGCTTCAGGTACAGTGCTGGGCAAACACAATCAAGGACCTAAGTTCTTGGAGCTTCCATTACAGTGGAGGAGGTGGGCAACACGGAGAGAATCACTACACCATTTCGGGGGGATGGAGAAATTGACAACAGGGGGCAGTGGCAGGCAGATGGTGTAGGATAACCTGAAGGGACTGAGGATCCAGAAACGCTCAGAGGAGGCCCAGGTAGCTGGAGTAGAGTGAGTGAGCTGGGGAGATGGGACACCCTTCAAAATATTACCAACTCCACTGTTCATACCAGAATGGAATCATGTAATCAAGAACCCAAAATTTCTCCGCGGCCTGGGGCTACATTGTGTAAGAGTTCAGAGCCAGATTCCTTCCACATCTACCTCATTTAAGACCATATTAGAATTACTGTCCCAAACAGAAATGTCCCGATGACGATGGGGAGGGAGGGAGGGAGACTCACGTGAGGGTGTGGGCAAGGCAGCTGGGCCCCAGACCCTGCAACGGACACACCAGGGAAAGGAACCCAATGAGCCTGTATCAGAACTGCCCTGGGAAATAGTCCTCCCCCAAAGAATCCTCCAGGCTCAAGAGTTTTCTCTTTCCTTCGAGCTAGCCATGACATCTCTCTTCTGGAAAGTTTTCTTTCCTTTTAACCCTGCCCTCTCCACCTTCTCCCTCACCCTCCCTCCCTTTTCGGTTCATCCTCTACCACCCTGTGTGTCTATCTCCCTGTCTCTGGTGTGGATTTGCCTGTCCCCAACTCTGGCCAGAGCTGAAACTCTTTAAGGCCTTCCACCAGATTGCCTCCCCACAGGGAATTTCCAAGATAGCAGACCTGGAAGAAAGAGGGAGTTCTTCCTTTGTTTTTCCTTGCCCTGAGCTGGCATGAACTCAGCTCCTTGAAGGAAGCAGAGGTAGGGTGGCGGTGGAATAGCGGAGTGAGGGAGACACAGAGATCTTTTTGAGTGGCCTTCACAGGGTGGTTCCCCATTGAGTCCAAAGAGTTGTAAGCCCTCAAAACACCTGCCATGTATTCAAGACCAGAACTCACTCCAAAGGCAATACAGACTGGTTGCCATGCTGCTCAAAAGATGACAGAGTTCACGATTTCAGAAAAAAGTCAGTCCCGTTCTGATGGCTCAAACCCTTCTGAACTTCCTGCTCCCTGTGCCTGCCTATTCCCTGAAATCGCTTCAGTAAAATGTCACGCAAGAGGGAAGAGATATGGGGATATGTGTATATGTATAACTGATTCACCTTGTTATAAAGCAGAAACTAACACACCATTGTAAAGCAATTATACTCCAATAAAGATGTTAAAAAAAAAAAATGTCACCGAGCTCTCTAGGTCTTGACTGAGTCTGTGTCCTAACCCACGCTCAGAGGGCGACCTTGGAAATGGAGTTCTCCGGGAGCAGGTTCCATGCGCCCACAATGCTTACTCCAGGGCAGAATGAGAGTCCCCTTCCCCGGACACCATGCAACAGGACCTCCACCCCGCCTCTGCTTCCCACCATCCCCCATGGTCTCTTGTTAACACCCCTTACCTCCCCAAGCCCCAGTCTTCCCTCCCCAGCCCTCTGGGACCCAAAGTCAAGACAATGCAAAAGGGGACAGAGTGAAATGTCACAGTTAGACTGAGAATTGCCATGCACAAGAAATGTTTGAGTTCCAGTCTCCTAATCTAGACGTGGGAAAGCCGAGAAACAGAGCAGACACTATGCATATTGGCCGTAGACCCCTGATTCTTAACCTAGACTCCTCCCCACCAGAGCAGTAGAGCACGGTGACATCAGAAAGGATGGGACTGGATCCCAGCCTATCCTGGACAAGTTGTGTGGCTTGGGAGTTTTACTTAACCACTCTGCTCCTCACTTTTCTTATCTGTAAAACAGAAACTGCATCATGGTGTCATCACAAGAATTAAATGAGATAATGGATGTAGAGCTCAGGGTGGTCCCAACACATAGTAAGCACCCAATAAATGTAACTATTATTGTTGACTTGATTTTGATCTGGAAGAAGGTCACAGTGTGGAAGGGAAAGACCAGTCGGCCACAGTGGTTTCACTGATGGGACTGATGGAAAGGCGAGGCGTTTCAAGCATCTCCAAAGAGCTGTGACCTGGGTGCTGGGGAGAAAGCCTGTATCCTGCTTCCACCTGAACAATTCCTGAGGGCAACAACCATCCCCAGAGATGTCCTCGGCCCAGAGCAGGCTCTGTCTACCTCAGAGAGGCTCAGGATGGGGTGGGGAGACAGGGAAAGGAACCCTGACTTAATGGCTGACAACAGTACGTATTTTGGGGGCCAGCTGGAGGATGGAGGGAACAAAAAGTGCCCACCTAACTGAGAAGTTATCTTGAAACCAAAAAACGAGGCAGACGGCTCCATTTAATCAATGGATCCGTTTATTACAGGGTAACTTACCTACAGGGTGGGATTGGGTAGACAACGATCTGGAAGCATTTGCACCTGCACTCCACATCGCCGAGGGGCCATCGGGACAATTTTAGAGTTAACTTGGGGTACAGGGGTAGGTGCTTGGAAACAGGACGTGCATTCTTAAGTCAAGGTTTATGAACGGGTAACTAGTCTTGTGGGTGCCGGGAATATGTCAGGGAAGATTGTCATCATTGCTTGGGGACCAACAGAGCATAGGGGCCACCTGTTCCTAATGATTATTAAACAATATCTGTTAACTACAAAGCCCTTGATGACAGAGAAGTAATTTACTGCACAGTACAGCCCTAGGTCGGGTCAGGGGAAGGACTGGAGGAGCTGTATGGGCCAAGATGGCGTCAAATACGCTAACAGCTATCCAGGGCCCCAAAGAGTCTCGGGGAAGCATCCACTCCTCTCCCTTCCTCAAGCACAAGGCATCTCCTCTTGAGTCCCCTGCAGCCTTTTTTCGACTAACCAGGCCCTGGAGACAACAGTCACATGTCTGGAGCCTTCTATCTCAGAAGCCCTAGAGGGACAGTGGCTAGGTAGCTGAGCCAGAGCCAGGACTCCGCCTGGCCTGAGGAGGTCAGGGCCCCGCCTGCTGAGGGAGGCTTCTCTCATGCCAAAAGCCTCCCTCCCTGGGGGCTTCTAGGACCAGCTCAGAGCCCGTGGAGGGCACTTGGGTCTGGAGCATGCGCAGAAAAACATAGAAACAGCTTTGGGGGAATAGAGCATCCTCAAGCACATGTAACTTGACCTCTAATCCCAGAGCAGCCAGGTAGATAATTCATGCCCCGCCCCTCCCCCTGACCCCAGGAAGGGGCATAAGGTCCCAACTCTCCCTTTCCTTGAGGCCGAGCCACTGAACATGCCAAACATATCTGTCTGGTTGGCCCCTTTCATCACCCGCATAAACGAGGAAGACGGACAAATAGGATTTTTATGAGACCCACGAGCATTGACCATTGGCTCCTGCCCTTTGCTCTTTGCTACCCTAGTTACCCACCTTGGTACTCAGCAGCTGCCAATATGCCAAGCTCATAAACCTGATTTCGTGGTGATTTGGGGTTTGGCCCAGCTCAGCCCTCCATCCCCGACCAGACAAAAGGGTAGAGGCTGAGCTGTCCTGTAACTCGCGCCCCCGCCCTCCTGCCAGGGCCCCGTCTCCCTGCTTCTCTCTCCCTCCGTGTCGTGCCGCTCCTTCCAGCAGGGCTCCAGATGTGGTAGCCGGAGCTTCAGCTCGTGCTCGGCCATCCCCCCCCCACCCCGGATGGTCACCCACTACGCAGTGAGCAAGGGACCATGCCGGCCCGTGGGCCGCGGAGGCCTCCGCGCCCTGGGCTGCCTCGGCTCCCGGATCCTGTGCAACGTGGGCTTCGGGAGGCCCCGGGTCACCTCCAGGTGTGGCCTGCCTGGCTTCGGGTACCGCGTGGGTGCCGCCTGTGAGCCTTCTGTCTGCATCCCCCCCCGTCACCATCAGTGAGAGCCTGCTGGTCCCACTCGAGCTGGAGATCGATCCGACCGTGCAGAGGGTGAAGAGGGGCGAGAAGGAGCAGGTCAAGTGCCTCAATAACCGCTTTGCGTGCTTCATCAACAAGGTAGGAGGGTGGGCGCAGGGGTCCAGGGCCATGGGAGGCAGAAAGCACCTTGTGGCTGCCCCAGGAGCAGGGAGAGACTGACGGCAGAGTAGCCATGGTGGATCCATTGGCCTCTCCTGTGCTCCACGACCCCTAATCACCGAAACCTGGTTAGGTCAGGCTCAGCACTAGACATTTCTGCTTGCTTGTCCTTTTTTTAATATGTCATCTGTCTCTGGATATTATCTGATAAAATCACCAAGGGGCCCTGAGGTCAGACTACAAGAGGAACTTCCAAATCAATGATAGATACTGAAAGGGCAAACCAAGGAAGCAGAGACCTGCCCTTCCTGATGAGGGTTTAACGAAAGAGCCGTCTTCTGAGGGCATGAGCTGGGGCGAGACCCTTGGGCCTGGAGGCAGGGGTGGGCACTGTGACCCTGGAATTTGCCATCAGCTTAGGCCTGAGATGAGGAGAAGGTGGGGCAGTCAGAGCTAGGGATACAAAGTGGCAGTGACCAAAGTCTTACATCTGTCAACCCCCGAGCCTCAGCTCTGAAAAGCTTCAGGGAAGGGTGATGTGCTGCCTTTGGAAGTCGCTGGACTGGCCTGTCACCTCAGCTGCTTCTGGGCCTGTCCCTATACCCCAGGGAGGCTCTTGCGGTCAGGATACATGCCAAGGGCTGAGCTGGTGTTTCTGGTGACCCCAAGTTTAGGGCAAAGAGTCCTGAACTGGCAGTCAGGAGACCTGGACCCTTGTGCTGGCTCCACTTCTGACTGTTACCCTGAGGCCCTCTGCAAACCACTCGCCTCCCAGCCTCAGGGACCCTGCTGCCCAGTGGGGTAGGGGGCAGAGATGGATTGGGAGAATTAAAGGAACTAATATATGCAAAATGCTCCCAAAAGGAACTTGTTTTAGTAAATGGGAACTGTTAGACTTACAGTTTTATTTTGAAAGGTCATTAAGTTCTGGTTGTAAACTCATCCTAACAATGTGGGCCCTGATTGTCAGCTACGTCACACCACCTTCTATGAGGCTGAGAGCCTCCTGGTAATGGGGCCGTTGAGGGCAACATTACTTCCTCTGCCATTTTCTTGAGAGATGGTGCACAAGATGCAAAATCCAGGGAGAGGACCAGAGACCGTGTGTGCCCTGCCAGTGACTAGCTTAGCTGGGTGACCACAGCCAACTCACTCAGCTTCTCCTAACCTCGGTTTCCAAGCCACAAAAATAAAGGATTGGGCCAGGAACTCTCCACAACACTGTGACAGGGACATGTTTTGGACTCAGCCAGCAGGATGGCGCAGAGTAGCACCAAGTGTTAGCACCAAGCCTTTGCGCTTTGTCCCGAGTGCCCCTGGGCTGTAATTGAAGAAACCCCAATTCCCAGTATACTCACCAGCTTACATTAGTATGAAGACGTACAAAGGTCTCCCCATAAGATCCCAAGTAGGAGCTTTCGGCAGCAAAGTGAGGCTTGAAGGGCTGGGATGGCTCGACCCAGCTTACCAGGCTCATGGGAGGAAAGCAGGGCTGGAAGGAGGACCTGTCCCAGGCCTCTTGGGAAAGCCCTCCTTCCTTTACAGTGTGTGACCCTGGGTGGGAGGTGGGGTCTTATGAGCCACCCCAGGCAGGGGAGACACAGAGACACAGCAGCAGCGTGTTGGGAGTGGGAGCACAGATGGATTCCACTGCCCCCACCAGCACTTACTTTCGCCAGCCATGGTCCCCAGGGTCCCCGCACCCCCATAACATTCTGTTCTTGGCTGTAGGTCTGGTTCCTAGAGCAGAAGAACAAGCTGCTGGAGACCAAGTGGAAATTCATGCAGCAACAGAGGTGCTGCCAGAGCAACATCAAGCCCATCTTCGAAAACTACATCTGTGCCCTTCAGAAGCAGCTGACTGGGGACCAGGCCCGGCTAGAGTCGGAGCTCTGCAGCCTCCAGGACATGCTGGAGGCCTACAAGAAAAAGTGAGTCTGCCCTGCTGCCACCCAGCCGGGGGACCTAGGGCAAGTGACATAAACGATCTGGGCCTCAGTTTCCCCATCTATAAAATGGGAGGCTGAAAACTTAGTTCATTAGGTGGTAGCACAATCAGGTGGGATAATGCAGGCAGAGCATCTAGGATACTGCCTGTCTGGCACACGGCAGAAGCTCTGAGATTGCGGATTTGTCTTCATCTCCCTTCCCACCACGCTCTTCCTCTCTTCATGTAAAACAAGTTTTCTCCTGCCGTTCCCGGCGCTCCAGGGTTCTGCCCTACCACCTGCTCTGCCTTATCTTCCATCAGTCCCTTGGTAGATCCTGCACACTTCTTAGTCCCCAAACAGATCCCCAAACCCTCCTCCCTCCGAGCTTGGACTCCCACTGTTCCTTCTTCCTGATAAGCCCCTCTTGGGATTTCTTCGCAACATTTGGGCTAATACAATATATCCCATCCCGCCTCCTCCTGGAGCAACCAGAAGTCATCACCCCCAGTTGCTCCATCTCCCTGTCTCCCTCCCAGTTCTTTGTGGTGAAGGTTGTATAGCTGGCCCTCCCTGAGAACAGCTCCAGACCTGACTCACACACCAGAAGGTAGTGGATAAGCATGTGTTAATGAAGAACTCACAGGCTAGTAGATTCAGTGCTTCTTGCAAGAAGCTGAGGCCTAGATAAATTGCCTCATGGTCCTGGGTGGGTCTCTCGTGCCAGCGGGGGAGAGTTGAAAGAGACACATCTCCATTGACAGTGTGAATATGCTAAGAGCAAGGATTTGGTGGAACGGAGCCACGTTGGGGACACACATGCTGCAGGTGTCAGCCACATGTCTCCTTGGGGCCAGACGCTGTGCTGGGCAGTGTGGGTGTGATAAAGTTGGGAAAGTCTGCCTCTTTCCCTCAAGATGCCCTGGTCCAGTCAGCACAGACCTCCACGCGTGCACACCAACAGCTACAAGGTGGTACAAGGCATGAGGGGAGAGGAACCCCAAGAGAGCGAGAGAGCAGATGTGGCCCAGGAAGACTTCCTGGGGGAGGTGCCATTTTGCTCAGGGCCTTGAAGGACATGTTTCATTCCAGTTGTTTCTTATAAAAGAGGAGTCCAGAGTAGACCACAGAAAAGAAGATGGGACAGGAGCAGGTGACAAGGAAGGACCAGAGTGTGCAAGTGAGAGGGGGCAACTCAAGCAGACTGTGACAGGCGAGATGTGGTAAGGTCATGGGTGGGGTAAGGCCAGCCCTCTCAGCAGGAGCGATGCCTTTCTTGATGGATACAAGATGGGCAGGGGACATGTTTTGCAGCTCAAGATGAGGACTTTTGATTTTAAAAGTGGGGCAATAGGAGAAGGATGAGACCAGATGGTATTTTAACAATAATAGCAAATACACAGTACCCTGTGCCAGGCACTCACGTGGTGCTTTGCAGACGTTAACTAGTGTGATATTTGTTACACAACAGCTCTGTGAGGCAGGACCAGTGTTATCCTCATTCTACAGATGATGAAACTGAGGCCCAGAGAGGCGCAGTCACTTACCCAAAGTCACATGACTAGCACAGGACAGAGCTGGGGTTGAAACCCAGGCAGCAGGCTCAGTGTCCAGAGCCTGCGCAGCGGCAGAGTTATGCTGGAAAACGGAAGGACGGGCGTCAGGAAACATGGGGAAGCTTTTAATGCATCGATGTCGCTCATCAAACTGAGTCATTCGGCCAGACTAAACCCCTGACCCTGATTCCGTTGCCTTCGGGGGCAGTGAGTGGGTGAGGAGCTCCCTTGGAGCCTAGAGGAAATAGGCGGGCTGTCTCTGAGGATCTGGTAAAGTGAGTAATTGCTACCTCTGCAAGTGAGCTGCAGGTAGAGGCCCGGCTCAGAACTCTCCTGGGGAGGAGGGGCACAGGGTCAGCTGGGATTTCAGTGACTACAGCCAACTCTCAGAACAACTCAGAAAAGACAGCTGTGCCAGCAACAGGCAGCCAACTCTTCACCGCCCTCCCAGAGGAAACGACTAGATGAGGTAAGCTTCCTCAGCAGCAAGATAGAATAAAGGTAGCTTTAAGAAGGACTTCCCAGAGAATGATTCAACACAGGAACAGGCTACTGGCCAGTGGCATGGAAGGTAAACTTGCAAAGTGGCTAATGAGAGGCTATGATAAAAGTCATCTGTGTTGAGTGGATGGAGGAGCCAGAGGTGTCCAGAGATGGGGCTGGACCTGGTGCCTCCCTAGGGCATTCAGTCGGTGAGACACAGATTTGCCCCCAGAGGCTCCTACCCTCAGGCCTGATACCAACTCCCTTCCAAACCCCACAAGCCCACCTAAAACATTTTCCCCTGCCCATTCCACCAGATATGAAGAGGAGCTCTCCCTGCAGCCCTCTACTGAGAATGAGTTTGTTGCCTTGAAGAAGGTGAGGGAGGATGGCCCAGGGAGGGAGAAGGCCCCCTGAGCTGGCCCACTGGGCCTGGGGACGCTCAGCCCCTGGACCGTGTCCAAATGTGCCTGCAGCCCACTCACCCCGCAGACCCTGGTGCCAGCCCCACTGACCCTGGGAGGGAGGCAGGCCAGCCTCCCCCGCCCCTTGCAGAAGGGCAGGGAATGACCTGGCCTCCACCTCCCAACTCGTGTTAAGGGTTGTATTTACACCTGCCCAAGAAGCTGGAGATGTTGCAAATGCCAAATCAAAGCCAAAACAAAGACTCTGACTCAGACTCCCAGAGATGAAAATCATCTTGTTGATCCCTCACATAGATAGCGACGTATTTTCTGGCCTGAGGTCCACGGGGCGCTCTGAGGAATGCATTCAAGGCTCCTTTAACCCCATTCCCTTCAGATGCTTCCCCATCAGAATGCCAGGCCCAGGCATGGGGTCCTGGGGCTGGGGACCCCTCACTCCATCCTTGGCTTTGTCACCCCTTCCCTTCCACATGGGCCTAAGCGAGGAAAGGTGGGTCCCACACCCGCCACCTGCCACCACCTTGCCTGGGAGGTGGCCCAGCTGGCGGAGGGGTGGCCCCAGGTTACGATTGTCACTTCTCTGGCCGCAGGATATGGACACAGCCTTCCTGATAAAGGCTGACCTGGAGACCAACGTGGAGGTTCTGGTCCAGGAGATCGACTTCCTGAAAAGCTTATATGAGGAGGTACCCACAGGTGGTCAGCCAGGGGCCAGTTCTGTAGGGATGGTGGGGTGGGAAATCTCCTGCCCTGCAGGTACCTTTCAGGCTTAAAAGTGAGCAAGTAAAGACATCAGCATGGGACAGCTAGTACTCAGGCACAGAGACTCCCAGAAGTCGGACGGCCCAGAGCGTGGCTCTTGGTCTCTGTGTAACTGGAGGGAGTGGACGAGGAGCAGGCTGGTGGCCGAAGGCCAGGACAGCTAGGCAAAGCCCGCGCAAATCTGCTGTGGGAAGGTCAGAGCTGGGTCTCCTCTTTCTTCCCCCCTCCCTCCCCCACTTTATCCTCAAAGAGCTCACCCGTTCTCACCCGGGGTCCCCACCCCCGGGAGATCAGCCTGCTGCAGTCTCAGATCTCAGAGACCTCCATCACTGTGAAGATGGACAAGAGCCAGGAGCTGGAGGCGGACGACATCGTTGCCCAGATCGAGGCCCAGTACGACGAAATCGCCAGCCGCAGCAAAGCCCAAGCAGAGGCCTGGGTACCAGAGCCGGGTGAGGCCCAGGCGGGGTCCGGGGGACCCCAGACCCACTATCCCCCAGGAAGCGGGTGAGGAGAGACTGAGGGCCATGCCACGCCCAGCCCCCGTCGTTTCGGCCAGGCCTCAGGCCAGGTCCCTGCAGAGCGTGTGGGAGACCCCACAGAGAGCCCAGGGCTGGCATCAGAGCTCCCCAGCTTTATTCACCCACAGACTCGCTGGAAGTGCTCCCCTAAGTAGCATTCAAGGAATGCTAATTGGCAATGATGGCAAAAGGACTCTGGGCTTCCGGGCGTGGGAGGAGGCTGATGGCATGGGGTGGTTACTAATAGTAGAGCAGAAACCGTGATTCAGGTGGCCCCAGACTTAGGTAATTAGGGCCTTGCTGGGAGGGCAGTTGGTGTCCCTGAGGGCAATTTGATTTAACAAATATTATCATCTCAGTCTTACCCACCCTATCTGTGAAAGGCACCATTCATTATTCACTCACTCATTCATTCATTCATTCATTCATTTATTGAGCATCCATCGTTTGCCAAGCACCATTCTAGGTGCTGGAGGTCCAGCAGGGCACAGCACAAACAATCCCTGCCTTCGTGTCACTTTCATTCCAGAGGCAGGGGCAGGGGCGGGACAGGCAAGACAAATAAGTACAGTGGATGTATGTTAGATGGACACGTGCTGTGGAGAAAATAAATCAGGGTGAAGCGTAGGGAGTATGGTGTGAATACGGTTTTCAACAGGGTGGCCAGGGAAGGAGGGCCTTACTGGGGTGTGTGGAACCATGAGGATACTAAGAGTCACACCATCCCCATCCTCAAGGAAATTACAGTCCACGGGAGAGAAACGTGTAACCAGCCAAACTGAAATACGAGGTAGCATGAAGTGACCGCTAAGGCCGAGCTGCAGGCTAAGGGAGTAGGATGATGACGGAAGTAACAAACTGTGTCTGGAAAGGCAGAGGCACTGGGATGTGGTCTGGATCTTGAAGGCCAAGTATGATTTCCATAAGCAGAGCATGCGGGAAGGGACGTCTGGCTGAGGGCCAGCAGGAGCCAGGCCGGAGAAGCATGAAAGGAAGCACCATGATGGAAATGCAACTGGAGACACAGGGCCGGATCACAGCAGATCTGCAGAGCTGCACTGAGGCCTTCGGACTTTTTTCTGAAGGCAATGGGTACCAATCTCCAGGGAGTGTCCCAAGCAATGCTCTACCCTTTTTCTGGAGATCCATGGTGATCAAGGTATCAAACCCTGGCCTGGAGTCAGCTCCCTGTGACTCAGTCTGTGGCTCACCCACGGCCGGGTTTTGCTCCGGCCGGCCCCTCCTCCAGTTGCTCTCCTGGGCCATTCATCGGTCAGGTGGGCTCAGGGAAAATAACCTCAGTTTCCCATCCTCCTAAGTTAGAACCAGAAAGATAACTCTATTATTTAAAAATTGTATTTAGCTGTGAGGATCAGAAATCAATAGTAATAATAACAGTTGAAACAAATTTGATTTTTACTTTTTTCTCAAATAATTTGAAAGTAAAGAAATAGACTGCCCACAGGTGACTCTGGGGTTCTATGTTACCATCAGGAACACAGGCTCCTTCTAGCTTTCTATTCTGTCATTCTTAGCACAGTGCTTTAATCCTCATGGTTGCCCCATGTCCCAAGATGGCTGCCATACCACCAATCTCACATGTTCATTCCAAGCAGGCAGAAGAAGAGAGGGCAAAAGGAACATGACAACTGAGTCATCTCTGACTTTAAACAGCTTTCCTAGAAGCCCTACCCAGCAATGGCCGTGCACCTCGTTGATGAGAAAGCTGAGAAATATTCTCTGATCTGGGCTTCTGTTTGAAGAAGAGGAGAATGGATATTGATTGGGCAACGACAGGCTTTTTCACAATAACCAAAGAGAGTGACTTGTGCTTATCTTGTTTTGCATTTTCTATGCAAAACGCTCCCATCCATTATATGCAGAAAACATAAAGTGGGCTAATGTTTTAATCTATTAATGTAGTCTATAACACACTATTCAGAAATTAGATTCAATGTGCAAAAGTTTAAAAAAAAGTGTTAAGCCAAGATAGGAAATAATATTGCATTTTGTTTTCAATTGTTTTGAAGGAGAATATACAAACATATTCACCCTGGCGGGGGCAGACATACTGTGTCCTCAGTCCTTGGTCTGTTAGGTACCCCAGGCTGAGCACAGAATCCCCTTCCAAGGTCCAGAGCAGGGATGGAGCAAAAAGGAGGGAAATCCCAGGGCAGAGAGAAAAGGACAAGACACAGAATCACTAAACAGAGAGGAGGGGAGTTTGGAGCTTAGAGGAGAATTTAATAAGCCTAAAGATTCAGGGCTGGAATATGAGAAAGGAATAAGGAGTAGCCCAGAAAAGGACCAGAAATGGATAAGGGATGGGGAAGAGAACAAGTATAAGAATCCAAAAGCACCTGACCCAGGAAGTCAGGAGAGGAGATACGGGGGACAGTGGGAAAGGGGGCTGGGAGGGACCACACAGTGTGGGTGCCCAGGTTCTGACCTCCCTATCCGGTAGTATGAGGAGCTGCGGCTGACAGCCGGGACCCACTGTGACAACCTCCGCAACTGCAAGAACGAGATTCTGGAAATAAACAAGCTGATCCAGTGGTTGCAGCAAGACATTGAGAACGTCAAAGCCCAGATGAGGCCATCAGAGGGTAACCCGCTGTCCGGTCTTGGTCACGATGGGTGGGTCCATCCTCCCTGGGGGCCCAGTTGAGGAGGGAATAAACTTGCGCTGTCTCCCACGAGAGGGAGCAAGCCCTTTCTACAGAAGAGCAGACCCACAGCAGGATGAGCAGGCCCAGGGAACAGTGAGGCCCCCAGCAGAGGCTGGGCAACCTGCTTTCATCAAGATGGAATAGCAAGGGGCTTCCCTGGTGGCGCAGTGGTTAAGAATCTGCCTGCCAATTCAGGGGACACAGATTCGAGCCCTGGTCCGGGAAGATCCCACATGCTGCGGAGCAACTAAGCCCGTGCACCACAACTACTGAGCCTGCGTGCCACAACTGCTGAGGCCCACGTGCCTAGAGCCTGTGCTCCACAACAAGAGAAGCCACCGCAATGAGAAGCCCACACACTGCAACAAAGAGCAGCCCCTGCTCACCACAACTAGAGAAAGCCTGCGCGCAGCAACGAAGACTCAACACAGCCAAAAATAAATAAATAAAATAAAAACATTAAAAAAAAAGAAAAAGAGATGAAGTTTAAAAAAAAAAAAAAAAGATGGAATAGCGAGGATGCTTCACTAGATGGGAGTATAGAAAAGATATTCTCCAAGGCCCCTTCCAACCAAAGACTCTAATTCTATGATCCTGAAATTCAAGGTGACTCTGCAGAGTTCATAAACTCAGACTCACTCTCTTCTCCTAGGCTAGTGAAGACCAGGCAGACACTTAAAATCTATTAGTCACAAGGAAATTGCTTGGCTTACCTAGAGGAAACTCACAGAACTCCTTGAGGTGTTATAGGCAGGAGAACTGGTCCCCATCCCCCAGAGGAACCAGATGTCACAATCCTAGGATGAAAACTCACAGCAGATTTGAATCTGGCACATAACCATGACTGTAGGAAAAACTCACTCTTCCTCCTGTGTCCCTCCTTTACCCTCCCACTATCACATTCACAGCACTTTCTGATACCAGATATGGGGGAAGGGTGTTTCCTTACTAACCAGTTCTGCAACACCAGCTGGGTGTTCTACAACTTAACGCACTTCTGACACTACCTTCCTGGAGATAGCATCAGATCCCACAGGTTAGGGACTGCCCCCCAAGTCCCACAAGGCTGCCCCCAGTTCAGATGCTAATCACAAGTCCAGGTTATGCTTCTGACCAATCGGCTGTATATTGGAGGTCTCCGTGACCCCCCTCCTCGGGTTCGATTAATTTGCTGGAGTTGCTCACAGAACTCAGGAAAATAGATTCCTTTACATCTACCGGTTTATTACAAAAGCATATGATAAGGGATGCGGATGAACACCCAGGTGGGAGAGATGGAAAAGGCAAGGTATGGGGGAGGGGTGTGGAGCTTCCACGCCCTCTCCAGGCGTGCCATTCTCCCCACACCTCCGCCTGCTCACCAGCCTGGAAGCTCTCTGAATCCTCTACTGCTGGGATTTTATGGAAGCTTCCTCTCAAAGGCGTGATCAATTATTACCTCCGTTCCCAGCCTCTCTCCCCTCTCGGGAGATTTGCGGGGTGGGCTGAAAATTCCCAGCTTCTCATCATGGCTTGGTTTTTCTGGTGACCAGCCCCCACCCAGGAGCCCACCTAGAGTCACCTTAATTAAACGAAAGACATTGCCAATACCCAGGAAATTCTAAGGGGTTTAGGGACTCTGTGTCAGAAACCAGGGCCAAAGAGCAAATGTTAGAACAAAGGATGCTCTTAGTGTGCTTATCACTTAGGAAATTACAAGGTTTGGGGGAGTTCTGTCCAGAAACTGGGGGCAGAGACCAATATATATTGTTTCTAATTGTCTCACAACGACCGTGTTCTCTGTTCTTCTAAGAGTCAGCCCAGGGCTCCAGGGCGCCCCGTAATGCCTTTCTGTGCCCTCTCCTCCCAGCACTGCAAACTGGAGGGTGCCATAGCCGAGGCGGAGCAGCAGGGCGAGGCGGCCCTTAGTGATGCCCGCTGCAAGCTGGCCGGGCTGGAGGAGGCCCTGCAGAAGGCCAAGCAGGACATGGCCTGCCTGCTCAAGGAGTACCAGGAGGTGATGAGCTCCAAGCTGGGCCTGGACATCGAGATCGCCACCTACAGGCGCCTGCTGGAGGGCGAGGAGCACAGGTAAGTCAAGGATGGGCACCAGGTACGTCTATTCTCCTGCCCTCTGGTTGCTGCTGCCGCCATTGCCCACCCCGCAGTCGTGGAAAATCTAAAACAGCATGCAGACCACAGGCCCTCCTCGCTGACAGGGTCCGTGGAGCAGGCAGAAGCAGGGGGGTGCTGCGTGCTTCTTGGCCTCATTCTCTGAAGCAGTTCCCTTGTGTCTCCTTTTCCTCCCACCCCCAGGCTGTGTGAAGGTGTTGGGCCCGTGAATATCTGTGAGTAGATGAGCCCTCCCCAGCGGTTCTGGGGTCTTGGGAGCTGATCGACCCATAATAGACCACACTGGCCCCTGCCCAAACCTCAGCGTGCTTCCCCCACCCCAAAGGAAGAGTTCTGTTTGCCTGGAGCTCCTGGCAGATGGAGAGGCTCTCCCTCAGAGCTACCCAAGTCTATGGGAGTCAGAATCAGGAGCAGACATGCACCGTGGTCCCAGTGCTTCAGGGCCCAGAAGCTGCAAGGAACCATATAGACAAGGGGATGCTTTTCTAGAGAAAGAGGATTTGAAGCAGGCTCAGACAAATAGAAACAGAGAGGGTGAAGCAGAAGATAGGGCTCTGGGGCAAGAGGAGAGACACGTGGGGAACTGCTAAGCACTTTATGTGGCCGGAGTGAGAGACATGGAAGTTGGTAGCTGGGATGGGAATGTCCTTAGAAGTGAGCTGCAGCAGGTGGGGGCCTGGCCTGGCCGAGATGTTTCAGGGCAGGGCCCTGAGCATCCCTTCCTGTTAGCGCAGCTGTGAGCGGCTCCAAAGGCGCCATCCTCTACGAGCCAAGTGTGGTCAGCACACCCATGTACTGTCCAGGGGACACCAGTGTCCTCAAGAGCAGCGGGGGCTGCAGCATCGTGGGTACCAGTGAAATCTACATCCCTTGTGAGCCCCAGGGGCTACTGGGCTGTGGAAGCAGGCGGAGCTTCAGCGTAAAGCTAGGGGCTGGGGATGGCTCCTCCTGCCACAAGTGTTAGTACAGCCCCAGAGGCTAGAAGCCCAGGGGACAGGGCACCAGCCCCCAGCCTGGATGTTGTCCCCCTGCCACCAGGGTTGAAGACAAGGTTGTTCCAAAATCCCACCTTCCTGTACCGATCGAAGTTTTCCCTTGGATTTTCACCGTGAGCTGCCCCTCAGGTATCTTCAAGAGTCACTTTTCACTTAGCTGTCTGCAGACCCTGCGCTAGGTCCTGGGGTGGGGGTGGGATGCAAAGAACGGAAATGCATCCGCCGTATCCCTGGACCACTCACAGTCAGGCTCTAGTGCGGCCAAGAGAATGGCAATGGCCCCCAAACACTTCTCTTCCCCATGAGAAGGCCAAATGGGCACATCACAGTTCTGCTTTGTGGATCATCCCATGGAACTTTCCGCACAAAGCCAGCCTCCCCCGACCCCCGGACATTCCCCTCCTCTCTTACCTCGATCTGTCATGCGCCTAAAAAGTGAACTCCTTTCAACACCCACCTAATACATGCACTATTACAAATATCAAAAGGAGACACCCCCAAATCCCATTCCAAATTCCCAAGCCAAGTGCCAGGAGTTCAGCTTCGCTCGGGACCTGTCCATGGTCCTCTCAGTTAGCACACAGAATCAAGAGGTGGTCTTTGGGCAGTAGATTTACCTGCTCAGGTGTGTTGAACTGGCGCTATAAAAATACACTTTTTCCTGAGCTCACAGTGGCAGCTGACGGCTAAGAAATGCCTAGCACAAAGGCAAGGGGACATGGAGTATTTACTGAACGAAGGGACAATCAAGAGCTGACGTTATTTGTTCAATGGAATCAGCCCCACCCCTACCCTCTGTACGTAGCCATCCCTCTCCTGCTCCCTCTCCCTTGAGTTCCTCTTGCTTTGGGTCTGATATGAATGTGCTTTCCTGGCTGCAGTGATACGGGGCTGCCTCAGCACACTTGGAGGCTCTGACTCAGGGGCTGCGAGGGAAGAGGAGGTGCTGGGCTGACCCCACCTCCCCAGAGCACACCTCTTACCCCTGAATTGTGCTGCATCTGCAGAAGCCCTGCCCACCCAGGGATCCACGTCTCTGCCATGAGCCTCCGGGCTTGTCTATTCCCAATAAACTGACTGTTCCCAGGCTACAGGAATCAGGATTATTGGCTCTGCTCTGTGGAGGGCAATGAGGCTGAAGGGGAACTGATGGGCAGCTTTGGGGAACTGGGGGCCGGTGCGGAGTGTGGGGTTGGGAGTGGAAATAGAGGTTATTATACAAAAGGGAAAACTACATATGAATGATTGGCAAGTGGCCTGTGGAGTGAGTTTGGAGCCATACAAATTCCACTTAAAACCTGCACATCACACCCCAATAGTTAGCAAGTCACCTGCCACGTTAAAAACCACAGCCCTATTCCCCACAGGCCTCCTCACCACATGGTCCCCCGCATATGTCCTAGAGAAAGTCTGTCATGTCTGTACTCAGCAGCCTCAAAGCCTGGGCTCTGCCTCCCCAGCCAGGTCCCCAGGCAGGGCAGGTGCAGGCCTGGGGAAAGCAGGGAAGACAGACAGCAGACTGGCCAGGGCGGGGCAGCCCCTAGCCTCCTCTCCCTCTCGGGAGCCCCAAGACCTGGAAATGAGACTTGGTGGCAGCGGTTCCACCCTCTGCCTGGCCCTGATCCCCTCCCTGTTGCCTCACTGATCCCGTCCCTGTTGCCTCACTGATCCCCTGTAACAATCCCCCCATTACAGATGCCCCCTTGTGGCTCCCCTCTCTTGAGCGCTGGGATGCAGCTCCTCTTCCCCCACAGCCCCGCATAGGGCATCTCTTCTGTGCCAAGCCCTGCATTAGAAGCTGGTGATACAGAGGTGACTACAACACGCTCGGAACCCTAGGGTGACTCTCAGCCTCACAGAGGAGTCATAAGCAGTGACAGCCAGAGAGAATGGAAACAACAAGAAAAAGCAACTTGTGATTATGCCAGGCAAGGAGATCAGAGAGAAGTTCACAAAGAAGATTACAAGGGTAGGGTCTGAATGGACAATGGACAAGGGTTACTGATTTATGGGCAGGATATTCAAAAGAACCCATCCACTTGCTTTTTCATTCATTCAATATAATATTTATCAAGCACCTGTTATGGGTCAGACCACCCAGGGGCTGGTGTCTCTGTGGTGAACAAGGCAGCCTCAGTCAGGGCTGACCTACCAGTAGGGACAGTAGACACAGTTCCTAGAGCCCATGGTAGGGACCATAAGCTGGTGCAGCCACTTTGGAAAACAGTGTGGCAGTTCCTCAAAATGTTAAACATAGAGTTACCATGTGACCCAGCAATTCCACTCCTAGGTAGATACCCAAGAGAAATGAAAACATGTCCACACAAAAACTCGTACGTGAATGTTCATAGCATCACTATTCCAAGAAGTGGAAACAACCAAATGTCCATCAGTGGATGAATGGATAATCAAAATTTGGTCTATCCATACAATGAAATATTATTTGGCCATAAAAAGGAGTGAAGTACTAATACGTGCTCCAACATGGATGAACCTTGAAAACATGAGGGAGATAAAAGAAGCCAGACACAGAGACCACAAATTCTATGATTCCATTCATATGAAACTCCGGATTAGGGAAATCTATAGAGACAGAAAGCAGATCCTTGGTTGCCTAGTGGGCTGGAGGGAAGAGAAGATGGGGTGGGGGGGACAGCCAAAGGTTTCTTTTGAGGCAATGAGAACATTCTAAAAGGGACTGGGGTGATGGTTGCACTTATCTGGGAATATACTAAAACCACTGAATTGTACATTTTAAACGAGCGAATTATATGATATGTGAATTATATCTTAATAAAGCTGTTTTTAAAAAATGGGGCCCTGGCCCCAATCCATGCCCCTGGGGCTTACAGCCTACCTGAGGGTACAGACCTGGAACAGGAAATTACAGATGTCAGGCTTGTTGTGAAGGAGGACATAACTGAGGGTCCCACCCTGGTCACAGGCCTCGGGAAGGTCCCCAGAGGAGGGGGCAGGCAAGCTGGATCCCAAAGGCCAGCAGGACTGAGGGGAAGCAAGGAAGCCCAGGGGGGGCTCCAGGCTGAGGGATCAGCAACCGTGAGCCAGAGCGCGCAGCGTCAGACGGGAGAGGGCCGGTGACTTCAGGGAGGCACATCCACACCCAGGGAAGGAGGGGACGGGACAACGGGGGCCTCATGGCCTCCATTCCCACTTGAAGCCCTGTCACTCTGGACCTGGCCCTAGAGCCAGCTAAGCTCCTTGCTGATTAAGCACTCAAAGCTCTGAAAACTACAGGAATGCTCCGGCCTGCAGTCCGCAAAAACAGAGATGACAGTAGGCCACCCACCTCTGTCCCAAAGATGTCTACCCAAGGCCCAGGAGACACCCCAGTGGAGTAAAGGAGGAGAAGGAGAGAAGAGTCCCCCATCTTCACCATGAGGTGGGCTTGAGCCTGGCGACCATCCCTTTGGGAATTCCCATCCCAGAGTGGCCCAGGCCCCAGGGGAAGGGAGACTTATCTGGAACCATCCACTAGGCAGACTCATCCCAGTAGTGAGGGCACCCCAGCTCAGTCCTGGATGTGAGCTACAGGCCCCGCACGCCCTTCTAGAGCCTCCCCCAGGGGATCCCCCTCAGTGCTGTGCAGCCATGCCCCCATTCTACCCCTCTCTCCAAGGAGGAGGTGACTCTAGGCAGACAGGACAGAAGTGCTTCCTGGTGGTTCCCTGGGCGGTTCACCTCCATCACCTGGGCAAACATCTGAGCTTCTCCCAGGACCTGCCCTGCACCTACAGGGAGGATCAGGGCCCTCCCTGCCCTCGGAAGGAAGGGAGAACCGACTGCTGGAAGCCAGAGCCTCCCTGCATTCCACTCAGCCTCGGGAATCCAAATCCCAGCCCTTCCCAGAGCGCCCCCATGAGGACAGGTGGGGAACAGCCCACAGAGGCCTTGGGCGGGTGGGAGGACCCTGAATGAAGCCCCTTGTTTTTGTGTCTGTCTCCCCCGAATGTCTCCCATTTCTTGTCCCTCTTCTCCCTAGGAGAGCCTTCCTTGCCCCACTGCCTCCTCTCTCAGATGCCCTCTGCCCTTCCCCTGGGTCCCCCAGGATCCCTTCCTCATCCCAGTCCCATCAGTGGCCCCAGGTGGACCCACTACCGCGGCTCTCCCCTTGGGGATCAGATTGGGGGAAATGGCTGCAGAAATGGAACTGTGGGCAGAGGAGGGGAACTTCTTAGGATCACTGAGTCTGGTAAAAGGAAGAGGGTTGCGCCCAGCAGGCATCCCAGCACCTAATCTTGATGTCGGGCTCACATCAGCACCCAATAAAGGTTTGTTGAAGCAAACTAACCTGCACATCTGCGAGCAGGTCACCTGTCACATTTCACCCCGACAGGGGATAACTGTGTGGGCAAGTGAAGAATTTGGGCTAAACCTGAAAAAACTCATCCTGCCTGAAAGGGTGGGGATGGGCTCAAGCAAGAGGGGTGCTTTGACTCTCCCGGGAGGTGTTTAGATTCTATCCAAGCATCACTAGTCTGTCAGGGCAGAGGGCTCTCTCCTCATCGCCCCCCTCCTTCTGCTGGGGGACTGCTGAGCTTCCCTTCCCACCAGGGCAGGTCTCAGCGTGAACACCTCCCAGTGAGTGCCTCTCTCCTGCGCAAACTTGTCCCTAGGCAAAACGGAAACACTCTGAAGAAGGCGGCTTTAGCAAAGCCTTCTCACCATCTGGATTTCCCTGTCACCCTCCTCCCCTCCCACAGGCACGCACGCACACACACACACACAATCACACACACAGTGCAGCCACGGTGCGCCCAGGGTTCGCAGGCTCTGCTCAGCCAACCAGAATGGCCCCCTCCCCTCCCATCCCCTCCTCCCCGCCTTGCCCTCATCAGCAGTTCCCCCTCCGCCCCAGGCGGTTAGCATCGAGATGAGCCAGCAATCTGTCTACACTAGCTCAACTAGCAGATCTCAGGATTACATCCAGACCAACTCTCAACAGGAAGCAGAAACTGTCAGAGCAGCAAAAGCCCCAGCCCAGAGTTTCCAGGGCAACTCCACCCCTCTCCCCACCTGCCACCCTTTAAAAAATGGCTGAGGATTGTGTTTTGCATTGTCTGGTGAGATAATGCCTCAGAACTATAAACTGCTGATGGTGACAGCCCATCTCCGAAAAGGGGTCATGTGTGACTGGTCTCAATTACCCCCACCCCGCCTGGGCTGTTAAGGTTGAAGGAAGCTGAGCCACGGGACAGCCCCGGGAATGGCTGGTGGGGTAATAATGCCGCAGCCACTGGAGCGGGAAGTAGGTGGGGTGCTGGATGGGAACAGAGATGACGGCTTACCAGTGAAAGGAGGATTGTGCAAAAGAGAGGGGAAGGGGGCAGAGAGAAAAAGAGGGGGACGGAGGGGGGAAAGAAATGGATGACAATGACCACACCAGGCTCCGCACAGCACACACCCCAAACATTTTCACGTGTAACCCGCACATACTGTGCAGTAGGTATAATTCCATCTTACAGATGAAGAACCTGAGGCTTAGAGAGGTTAAACAATTTCCCCAGGTCATTTGTATACCATGGAGGGCGAATGTTGCACAGTGATAATAAAAGGCAAGCAGACTTTTAGTTGGGTGTATTGTTGTTTTTAAGTTCTCTACAGACAAGCACCCCTGACTGTCTGCATCCAGGATGTGCCACTACCGTGCCCTTCCCATGCCACTGCCCAAGGTCACACTGCTGACTGACGGCAAAATTGGGATTGAACCCAGTTCCATTTGACACCAAGGGCTGTGTCAAGTCTTCCGTTCCCGGCCTGGCACACTCACTGGTGTCCTCTATGCCATCCCTCCTGCTCCCTTCCCCTTTTCCCCTCCACAGGGGTCCCGCATCCCCTTCCCAGCCACCTGGATCCCCTTGCCTGGCCTCAGCAGAGGGGGATGCCCTTTCCTCCAAGCAGCCAGGCTCGCACCCCAAGAGGCTGGAGCTGGAGGGCAAACTGGGTTGACCCTCTCTGAGCTCTTGGATTTCGGCACCATCCTCCTCAGGGTCATTCCTGTTCACTTTGGAGACTAGAGTCTCCTCTTCCTGAGATACTTACAAAGCCAAATGCCCAAATTCCTCTTCTTTCACCCCCTGTCCTCTCTCCCTTTTTCCTCCTGCTTTTAATCTTGGTGGTGTCTTCATTCATTCAACAAAACCATATAGCATGCCTCCCACATGTCCCCACTATCCTAAGCAGGAGACACAGAGGAGGAAAAAAACACACAGCCGTGCCTGCTCCCTGAAGCTTATATTCCAGCCTGGGAAGACAGATGATAAACAGGCAAATCCATGCAGGAAAGGACCTCAGACTGTAAGCACTGTTAAGGAGAAGAGGAAGCGGGGAGGGGGAATAGAGAGTACATGGGGGAGGGGGCTTTAAAGAGGGGGCGACCCATGAGCAAAGAACTGGGAGAGTTGAGGGACCTGGCCATGTAGCCATTTGCAGGAAAAGAGTTCCCAGCAGAAAACAAAACAAAACAAAAAAAAAAAACAGCAAATGGGAAAGTGTCTGAGTAGGAGTTTTCCTGCCTGTCTGATGGACACACAGGAGGCCAGGGTGGCTGGAGCTGGGTGAGCAGTAGGACGGATAGAGGGAAATGAGGTCAGTGAAAGAGGAGGGCAGACTATGGAGAGTCCTGTATGGCATTTACTCTGAGCAGGATGGGAAACCACTAGAGGCATATGAGCTTAGAAATGGCATGATCTGACATGTTTTTAAAGGACCATTCTGACTATGGTGTTAAGGAAAATCAGAGGGGGCAAAGGAGGAAGCAGGGTGACCAGCTGGAAGGATACTTCAATAGACCCTGTGAGGAGTGATGGGCTTGGACCAATATGGTAGCAGTGGGGTGATGAGAAATAGTAGGAGTCCAGGTATATTTTGAAGGTAGGACTTGCCAATGGATTGAATGTGCGATATGGAAAAAGCTGAGGAATAAAGGATGACTCCCAGATTTTTGGCCTGAGTCACTACAAGGATAGTGAGCCTGGCAAGTGGAACATATTTCATAGGAACAATCAATCGGGAGAACAGCTTTGGATAGATGAAGGTTGAGATACCTAATCGATATCCAAGTAGAGATGTTGATCAAAATATACATGTGGGGCACAGAAGGGATGTCTGGGATAGAGATGCACCTTGGCAGTCATCAGTGGAAAGATGGTATTTAAGTCATGAGGCTGCATGATGTCATGAAGGGAACAAGTATAGATAAAGACATGAACAGGTACAAGGGCTGAGCCCAATGATGCTGTGGTGTGTACAGGTTGGGGATATGAGGATAAACTGGTTGAGAAAACTGAAAAGAAGCAGTCAGTAATATGTAAAGAAAATCAGGAGAATGTGGTGTCTGGAAACCAAAAGAAGAAATTGTTTTAAGGAAAAGGGAATGATCAACTATGTCAACTCCTGCTAAGTTAAATGAGAGCTGAGAACAGACCAGTGAATTTAGCAACCTGGAGGTCACTTGCAATCTTCACAAGAAGTATTGTGTTATTATTATTTTTCTGCTTCTCCCTTTAGACATACACCTGATAGCTGGGTCTGTATAAAAGAGTAGTAAACTAGGAACAGAGGAAAACTTCCTCAACTTGATAAAAAATATATGTATCTACCAAAAAACTACAGCAAACATTGTACTTAATGGTAAGAAACTTGAAGATTTCCCACCAAAAATCAGGAATAAGGCAAAGATGTCCCCTCTCACCACTGCTTTTCAACATCACATGCAGTAAGACAAGAAAAAGAAATCAAAGGTATAGAGATTGGGAAGGAAGAAAATAGTGACGACCTGAGCTGGATAGCTCCAGAGAAAAGCACATATCCCCTTCCAAGTAGAATCCCAAGTGAGCATCCAGTCAAGCACAAGTTCCCCCAGGCACAGACAAGTAGGACAAATCATGTCACTCTCTAGAATAGAAAAGGCAAACATCTGTCTCTGGGTCCTGAAATACCTGTGATATTGATTAACAATGATAATGATATCCAGTGACTTAGAACTTTTCATCTCCTACCCAGATTCTTATTGCTTGGTGTCTCTCCCTCTTAACCAAAGATTCATCAATAATGCAAGAAACCTGCATAGGCAGGACTATAGATCAGCCCTAATGTGTATTTTCGGGGCTCAAAATCATGTGGTTAACTTTCCACACAGATACATGGCCAAATCATACAGAATTTTGGCCTCAAATTATGCCACAAAAGTATTGGTTGGTGGAAGTCCTCAAGATTAATCTCCCCCCACCACCATGAGGATAGAGACCATCTTTTCATCTCTGTACCCTCGGCACCAAGCACATTACCTGAGAGAGAGTAACTGGTAATTGTCAAATGAATAAATGAATGTATGAATGAATGGATCTCCTTTGAGTGTCTCAAATCAGACATGTATCTACACTACCTCAAGTGAGCTTTAGTGAAGATTCAATTTTTATGTAAACGGTGAAATCAGATCATAGAGGTCAGATAAGACACTGCAAAATGTTTTTGGACTGTTTAATCCATCTACAGGGATGCAACAAACTGTATTCTCACCGTATCATTTCTTACTTAGAGCTATGAAGACCCTGCCTGTCTTCTGCACACCCCCGTCTATTGAGAGGGTTATCTGCATAGCTGCATCCCTTGCAGCCTCTGGCTGGAGCAGTTGCCATCCTAACTTTCTGGCGGTTAGCCACACTTGCTGTGGAAAGTCTATTGGATTTATGGCCAAAGCAAATTAAGGTCCCCATAATGGCAATTGTGGTCGACTTGTGGAAAAAGTAGGACCATAACGTTTATGTGTTTATACGTTTTTAATGTTTATAGGTTTGATGTTATGGCCCTGATTCTGAGGATTATAGGTGTGTCTGAGATTAGCTCATTGTGAAGGAGGTTACAGGCTGGAAGAGTTTCTGCTAACTACCCAAGCTCATAAATGCTTCCGAATGGCTTTTTCCATTTTTATGGGGCCAATCCTCAGGTCCTCACACACATAAAAGAGCTGAGAGGGATCCACTGGCCTCAGAGGGACTCCCAGCTCCAGCTCACCCTGCTCTGCCATCGCTGCTTGGCTCTCAGCCAGGACACCATCATGTCTCGCCGATCCTACACAGTCAGCTCTGGTCGCCATGTGGGCAGCTTCAGCTCTTGCTCAGCAATGACCCCCCAGAACCTGAACCACTTCCGGGCCAGCTCTGTCTCCTGCAGGAGTGGGCGCAGCTTCCAGGGTCTTAGCGGCTTTGGCAGTCGGAGTGTCATCAGGTTTGGATCGTGCTCACCCAGGATAGCAGCTGTGTGCCCTCGGCCCATCCGCTACGGAGTTGGCTTTGGTTTGGGCAGTGGGATGGCCTTTGGCTTTGGTGATGGTAGTGGTGCTGGTCTGGGGTTTGGAGCCGGCAGTGGCCTCGGCTATGGCTTCAGCGGCCCTGGCTTTGGCTACCGAGTTGGAGGAGCTGGAGTGCCAGCAGCCCCATCCATCACAGCAGTGACTGTTAACGAGAGCCTGCTGACCCCCCTCAGCCTGGAGATTGACCCTAATGTCCAGAGGGTGAAGAAGCATGAGAAGGAGCAAATCAAGACCCTCAACAACAAATTTGCCTCCTTCATTGACAAGGTACTTGCGACAGCTCAACCTCTGGGTCTCGGATGATGAGACCTAAATGCACTGAGATGTTCTTTCCCTTCAGAAGAACTGGTCCAGACCTAGGGCATCGACCTTGACCCCAGATCCTTCAGGCATCAGCCAAAGGCATGGCAGTATGATTTCTGGGTCACTCTGCTGCAGAGCAAGGACTAGCCTGAGGAAACGCTGCATGGAGGGAGAGATTAAGACAGTGGTAGTGTCTTCTGGGGGAAGGAGGAACATCCAGCCAAATCTGAAGGCATCTGAACAAGCTAAGACCTACCACCTAGCCACTTAGAAATATCTCCCAGACAGGCTAGAAACACGAACACCTACACCAGGTGTTGGCTGGTACAGGTTTAAGAGGTGTTATCCTTTGAGATCCTCATGCTTTCTTTGAAGTTTTCATGGTTTCTGAGGCTGAGTGGCCACACCTGTTCAGGCTTAAAGAAATGGAGAATGGAGTTGAGTAATTTTTGTACAAAGCAAAGAATTCATACCCCTCCCCCACCTGGGATATCCAGATTCAGCCGAGTCGCCTAGATTGAGGGAAACAGTAGGGAATGACCACTGGTGGTCACTGGTCTTCAGGCTGATGCGAGGAACAGAGAGGTGGAACTGACAGAGAGGTGGAACTGACACAGCCCCAAACCCATGTCCATGAAGACATGGGATGCTCTGTTGTGTCTGAGATTGGAAACTCACCTCTGTGAGCTTCATTTCACTCCGAAATGAGGGGTTGGAGCAAATGGTCTCTATGTTCTCCTCCAGCTCTATAAGTCTCAGCTGATGGAATTTCTGGGGTGATGGGTATGACTTATGACCTGAGAATTCCCACCTCCTAATACCACATCCCAGCCCAATGTACTTTACTCTGCTCCTCATTCCCTGCTAGGGATGGCTGAAATCAGTTTTCAGATGTAGGCAAACCCCAGCTCAGGTAGAATCGATCTCCAACTTCCCAGTGAACCAGCCCTCACCTTTCTCAGAGGGTTGAAAGGGAAATGGTTGAAGAGCTTTGGTTCCAAAGCTTCTGTTTGTAGCTAAGCCTGGTTGAGCATGAGGAGGGGTCGCAGACCCGCTCCGCCAGATTCTACTGAGTTAGAGGAGGAGCTGAAGTCAACAGAGGAGGGAACAATGTCACCACAAGTTTAAGTCACCTCTGGCCATCTGAGCAACGTTGACATATAGGTAACTATATCAAGCACTTCAATTGCCATGTCTTTGCCCCTGTGGATTTAGGTGCAGTTCCTGGAACAGCAGAATAAGCTCCTAGAGACCAAGTGGAACTTCCTCCAAGAGCAGAAATGTGCCAGGAGCAACCTGGAGCCCCTCTTCGAGAACTACATCACCAACCTGCAGAGGCAGCTGGACGTAGTGAACAGCGAACGGGCCCGGCTGGAGGCTGAGAGGAACAGCATGCAGGATGTCCTTGAGGGTTTCAAGAAGAAGTGAGTGGCTGCTGGACTGCACTGACCTAGGATGGGCATGGGCTGGTCCCCAAAGCGGCAGCCAAGCTTGAATGAGAGCTGCTGGAAGGATCAGGGTTGAATGCTGGTTTCAATTCCCAGCCTGAAGACAGGGGTGGGGATGTGATATGTATGGGAGGAGGAGGCCCTCCATGGGTCCTGAGGAAAAAGGGGACTTGGAATTGGGCATGGTTGTCCCTAATCCTGCCTGTGAGCATGGGTGAGTTGACCCCAGAAAAGGAAACTCTCTGGTTTTGAGAACAGTGCCCAAGTCCAGCCACAAATAGGGTCCTACTTCCTCTAAGGTCAAGTGCAATGACCCTAAGGCTTTTCCAGCAGAGGAGCACAGCAAAGGTCCAGATTTTTAGACCCCGCATCCAATTTGAGAAAATAAAAGGGATTTGGAGAAACCAAGGGCCGTGGACTCATAAAAGGTCTTAAAGATGGGACAGAGTGGTTGAAAACATGCAGATGGCAACAGGAAGCCAGGCTCCTGGAAGGAGCAGAGAGGTCACAAGAGGTGATAACTGGGGAGCTGGGAGTAACCGGCTCTCAGTTCAGAGTGAGAACTCACCCTCTTCATCCTTATCATCCAGGTATGAAGCGGAGGTGGGACTCCGGGCCAATGCTGAGAATGAGTTTGTGGCTCTGAAGAAGGTAAGGAGAGCAGCAGGCCCAGGTAAACTTCTCCTCCAGGCAGGCAAATGTTCTCGCAACTCCAGGACACTGCCCGGGCAGCCCTGTGAATACTCACACACAGGGGACCCCACTGTTGCGGTCACAACAGCTTCCCTTCGAAGTTCTGATTTGGCCTCCAATGACTTAGGATTGGGTCTTCATGAGAGCAGAGGTCTGAAGGGATGACATTTGAAGAGTCTTGGATTATCCAGACTCTTCTTGCCTCTAAATAAGCATCAGAAAATGTCCAGCATCCCTGGGGGTTTCATGCTGTATAAGGGAGAAGAACAAGAGTCACTAAGCTGTATTTCCACCCAATGACTTTCCCATCTGTCCCACTTGGCCTGGCCCTGTGGGAATTGGCCTGGTCTTCCCACCCACCTCCAGAGCCTGCCAAGGTGGGGAGGTGAAAGAGTGCACAACTAATGAGTATTTTATCCTTCTCTCTTTGATACAGGATGTGGATACAGTTTTCTTAAATAAGTCTGATCTAGAGGCCAACGTGGATACCTTAACTCAGGATATCGACTTCCTGAAAACCCTATACATGGCGGTAAGGGCTCATCCCCTCTGAGCCATCCAAGGAGCTCAATGCATGGTCTGGACTCCCTGGGGGATTCACTGGACTAGCGTATTTTCTAACATTTGGTATCATACATCTTTCCTCCCATCCAATCTATATCCTCTATATGTTGATGTATGTACCAGTGGAGAAGGTAAGGGGAGCAGGCTTCTCAGCAGCCTGACTCAGGTCTATGAATCAACTCCTTGGATCTATGAGCCAACTCCTTGTGGACCAATCAAAAGACTGGGGTCTAGGAATGTCACTTCCTATCTACTGATGAGAAGACCCTGGAAAACTGATTTGCTAGGAGATGCAAGAAAAATTGCGTTACCTAATTAGTCAAATGAACTAGCGATCTTTTGCTTCTGTTTGGTCTGGGATAGACCCAATCAGAGCTAAATGGCTGGCTCTGAGTGGAAAGGCTGAAGAAAGCTCCCTCTGGGGCCCTCACCTTGCAGGCCAGTTCCCAGCCCTCCCCCAGCCCCACCCCCGGTTCTATTAAGGACTTGGGATATAGGAATTCCTAGACCACCATGTTCTAGGATATTGTCAGCTCTCAACGATCCAGACCGGCACAGCCACTGTGTGGATAAACCAAAGAAAGTTTAAGCTTTAGCATGGTCTCACTCCTCTCCATCAAGTCCCTAGGCCCCCATGGTTTTAATAGTCACCTAAGAAGTTAAGGTGTTAAAGGGATGTCTCCTAGTATATAACAAGGGTTTAAGTCAAACTGAAAAGGTTCTGGGCCACCTCTTTTTCTTTGCTTTTGGTTTGGATGATCTGCCCCATTGCTTTGCTCTGAACAAACAAGCAATGCTCTCTCTCCTGACTCCGCATCCTGGGGACCCTGTGGCAGAGCCCCGGCCACTGACGGGACGCTGAGCCCATCTGTCTCGCTGATCCTACAACACAGGAAATCCAGTTGCTGCAGTCACACATCTCTGAGACATCAGTCATCGTGAAGATGGACAACAGCCGGGACCTGAACTTTGATGGGATCATCGCTGATATCAAGGCCCAGTATGAAGAGATCGCCAGGCGCAGTCGGGCTGATGCAGAGGCCTGGTACCAGACCAAGGTGGGCAGGAGGGCGCTGGGGAAAGGGCGTAGGCAGCCCTGGGGTCAGACTCATGGATGACAAAGTGGGCTGTGATCTTGACCCAATCTTCAAGCCCTCGGAATACCCCTTTCTCCCCCACCCCCCAGTATGAGAAGATGCGGGTGACAGCTGGCCAACACTGTGACAACCTGCGTAACACTCGGAATGAGATCAATGAGCTGACCCGCCTGATCCAGAGGCTGAAGGCAGAGATCGAGCACGCCAAGGCTCAGGTGGGCGAAAGAAAGGAGAGAAAGCCCCACAGGGAGGACAGGCAGGGCCCCAAGCTTTGGGGAGCCCAAGTCAGAAGATGTGGGGGAGGCCACCAGGACCCAGAAACAGAGAAATATAGGAATTAGTCCAGGAAGACTTCCTGGGGGAGGAAAATGTGGAACCAGAGAAAGAGTCTCCCATGTAGAAGGAAAGACCTGGGGCTGACTTAGAGGGGCAGGTGAAGCAGAAAGAATGGCTTTACTCTCTGGACCCCATTGGTCTTAGAGCAGCAGAAATCAGTAAGTGCAAAATCAGTGAGGATAGAAATGGAAGATAAGCAATGTTCCGCTCCCTGGTGACATCAAACTACAGGATGACAATCCCTGGGAAAGCAGCCTCCACGGGCTCCATCCCTGGCTTAGCACCAGGCTATGTGCCCACTCACAGGGGGCAGAGTTTCTAGCCTGACCTGAGGATCCCCTAGTCCCTGCCAAAGCCCACCTGCAAACTGCCCTCCCCCCAGCGCTGCAAGCTGGAGGCCGCTGTGGCCGAGGCAGAGCAGCAGGGCGAGGCGGCCCTCAGCGACGCCAAGTGCAAGCTGGCGGAGCTGGAGGCCGCCCTGCAGCAGGCCAAGCAGGACATGGCACGGCAGCTGAAGGAGTACCAGGAGCTGATGAACGTCAAGCTGGCCCTGGACATCGAGATCGCCACCTACAGGCGCCTGCTGGAGGGCGAGGAGATCCGGTAAGTGCTCTCAGGGCAGTAGGTGGGAGTGGGGTCAGACTTCCGGCTTCTAGAAAGACTAAGTGGGGGAGGGAACTATGTGAAGAACTGCTGAAATGGGCACTCTCTAGAGGTAACTATTTTTTCTGCAAACCTTAGACCCCTTGGCAGGGGTTTAGAAGATGGCTCTAGATCTGTGCCTCTCAGTGCAAGCCTGTAGACAGGCTGCACCAGAATCATGGGGAGTTCTGCTTGATTGGTTAGCTTGTTTTAAAATAAGAAAGAAAGAAAAGAAGAAGACATTCCCTCAAATATTTTGATACAATAGTTTTGGGGCAGGGATTAGGAACGTGTCGTTTTTCAAAGCTCCCTGATGCTTGTGCAGCCAAGGGCGAGAACCACTGGTCCACCGGTCCACTGAGCCAAGAAAGCCCTCTGATAGCACCTAGGTTTTCAGGGAATGACACCTTGTGAAATTGTTTCTTTCTCTCTCCAGGATCTATGAAGGTGTTGGACCAGTAGACATATGTAAGAACCTTCAGTCTTTTCCTCTTCACACATTTCTCTCCTGGGGCCCTTCAAATTTCCTTTAAACTCAAGCCCACGTTGGGGTCAGGAGCCCATGGCCAGATTGGCCATGACAGCCAGGGGAGCAGGGACCATCTGGCCCCTAAACTGAGAGCATCCCTTTAGCTGAGGTCTGAGACATCCCCAGAGCCTTCCTCCCCGGAGCTAAGCAATCACAAAGGTCTGCAGGGCCTGGTAGGTGGGAGAGGGTTCCAGAAGAGAGTCAGCCTTTTTGCTTTGGGTGGTCTTGTCCCTCAAGGGCAAAGACCGGAGGAGGAATGGAAAGGCCTGTACCAGGGAGTTCCCTCCCCTCCTGATGGCAGAGGATGGCAAGGCTAAACGCAAGTCCCCTTGCTGCTGCTGCAGCTACTGCCGCCAAACAAAGCGCTCAGGGCCTGTGCTGGGCTCTGCAGGATAGGGACACAAAGAAGGTGAGACCCAGCCCCTCCTCTCCAGAATTATAATCTTCTTGAGATGGGTCCTATCCACTGTCAACCTAATTCTCAAAACCCCGGGGGGAGGAATAGGCACGGGCATCCCCCTTTTACTCGATCAGAGAAAATACAGGACTCGCCAGAAATCACAAAGGTAGTCAGTGGCACGGCCAGAATTCAAACCCAGATTTCTGATCCAAAAGCGCAAATATACACAGCTGCGTATGCTAAAGCGGGTGGGTCACAGATGGCAGGAAGGATCCTGGTGAGAGGAGAAGGAAGACAGGGGGGCCGTCCACCCTGGGGGCTGGTCTAAGCAAGGTTTAATCAGATTAGGGTCCTGGGTCATGGGGGTGTGCCCAGTGAAGACCAGAGGGCTAGAGGGCGGAGCCATCAGTGGGTCAGGAGGAACGAAGGACTACCTTTTTGATGGGCAATGTGGGGCCCGCCAAGGAGCATGGTATCATTGGAAGAGAGAAGCCCTGTGGCTTCATGGAAGCTACTCACGCAGCTGCTGGGTAATCCAGGTCACTACCCGCCTCACTCAGCCCAACCTGACTTTGGCCGTATATAAATGATGGTGGACTTAACGGCTATATGCCAACACCCGGGGAACTGGCTGAACTCTTCCATTTAAGTCCGAATGTTTGACTTGAGTGGAGTCACAGCCTTTGAGACACCCAGACAAGAGAAGGGAAAAGTGGGTACTGACTATGTAGACAGTAGGAACTACTTGGACCCAGGCCACTTCCCCTGATGCCGCCGCCCGTCCCTCCCCCCACCCCCAGTGGGAGGCGGAGGACGAGGCAGCCTCACTGAGGGTTTCATCCTCCCACAGCGGTGAGCAGCTCCCGGGGCGGCCTGGTGTGCGGGCCCGAGCCTCCGGTCACCACCTGCAGCCTCTCTCGCGGCGGGGTCACCATCTCGGGCCGCCCCAGCATCCGGTCCAGCGGCTTCTGCGGCTCGAGCGTGGGCGGGGCCCAGGTCGTGGGCGGCGGGGACGCGCTGAGCGCGGGCTCCCGGGGGTGCTCGGTGCTGGTGGGCGAGACCTGCGCCCCCAGCGTCCCCTGCCCGCTGCCCACCGAGGGCGGCTTCAGCAGCCACGGTTCCAGCGTCCGCCTCGTGTCCACCACCACCTCCCGACGGACCAAGTACTGAGAGCCGAGCGCCGGGCCAGCCACCGACCGGGAAGAACCATCTCCACGTCTTCTGCTTCTGTCCCCACCGTGCCCGGACTCTGGGCCGAGGGCGCTCTAGGTACCCCTCCTGCCAAGAAGCCAAGCGCTGCTCTGCCTGGCCTGTGCCCTCTGGGGGGATTTTTTTCACCACCTAGACGCTCCATCCACAGCCCCAGTGGACTGGCCTGTCCCAGACTCCCAATTTCCTTCCTTTGGGTCACTCCTCACCACCCAGCCCAAAGACCTCAAGAAATGCAGATTCAATACAATTACAAAAATCAGCATGTTGGGGAGAAACAGGCCAGTTCAAAGCGATGGTGTGTCTGGGCACCATCGCCGTCCTAGCTTTGGATTAACTTAGAGAATGGAGAGCTGGCTGTCCACACGGCAGGTGTCCTCAGCCACCGTCCTCTGCTTCCCTCCCCTTCCTTTTCCTGGCAGGAGAAGGTTCTTTCCTTCTCTTCCTGACCCAGAAGGATCCACCGTTTTCGGTGGGCCAAGGGATCCCTGAGTCCCCAGAGATGGTTCTTCTCCGAGTGGCATAGGTCCTAGCTGCTTCTCTTCCTGGGGTGTTGGGGTAACCCTGGCATGCGAGTCCACGAGGTGGGTGGGTGCTGGTAGAGAGGCGGACCCTGCAACACTCCACGCCGCTGCTGGCGGTGTGAGGGAGGCCCAGCTCTGTTCACTGCAGGGGTGTTTATGTCTGCACGCTCCAGGGAGGCCTGGGCTGGGGTGGGTGCCTGTCTGTACTGCTCTTTGTGTGGCTGGGATTTCAATAAACTTGACAAGCTAGCATCACTAGGACTCTGGCCTTTCCTTCCCAATCACACTGGGGATGGGGGAGCTTGCCTCCTAGACTCCACTAGCCCACCCCACTGGGGACTTGCCAAGGGCAGAGGCTGGTGTCCTGGGCCAGAGGAGGTACTGAGGAAAGAGCGCTCAGGCCCCTCCCTGGAGGGGCTCACAGCTCAGCAAGGGAGATGAGACATATAGCAAAAGCTCTGAAAACGAATGCCAAGCAGCCCACTTCTCTCCACGCACTGCCCTCCAGCCTCCTCCCTACCAGGGTGAAATCTTTCACTTGTTCCCCAGGTCCCACCCCGCCCTCAGTTCCTCTGGGATCATTGCAGGGGCCAAGAGACCCAACCATGTGTTTAGCGGGTTGGAACTTTCAGTTCACCCTCCCCAACCTCCAGGGAGGGAAGCAGGGTTGGAGGTTGAATCAATCATTCAATCCTGACTATGTAATGAAGACTCCATAAAAAACCCATAAGGACTGGGGGATTCAGAGAGTTTCTGAGTTGGTGAACGTGCGGAGATGTGGGAGGAGTGGCACACGTGGAGAGAACGCTCTGCACCCTTCCCCCATACGTTGCCCTATACATCTCTTCCATCTGGCTGTTCCTGAGTTATATCCTTTTATAATAAACTGGTAATCTAGTAAGTAAAATGTTTCTCTGAGTTCTGTGAGCCACTCTAGCAAATTAATCAAAGCCAGGGAGAAGTCTTTGAAACTTTCAATCTATAGCCGGTTGGTCAAAAGTCCAGGTGACAGCCTGGGTTTGCATCTAAAGCAGGGTTGGGGGTGGGCAGTCTTGTAGGACTGAACCCTTGACCTGTGGAATCTGATGCTATCTCCAGGTAGATAGTGTCAGAATTGCATTGAACTGTGGGACACCAGCTGCTTATTGGTACAAGAAACCCCATGAACACACACACACACACACACACACACACACACACACACGTCAGAACTGTGACCAGAACTCTTAACGTGTGTCTTGTGCAACCACAGAGGACCCCACACCATAGAAAGTCCCCACACATGGTTTAATGACTCTTGTCATCATCTTGAAATCCTTAATAATTTTTAACAAGGGGCTCTGCATTTTTATTTTACATTAAGCCCCACAAACTGTGTAGCCAGTCCTACCTGAATAGCTGCATTTCTACTAAAAGAATTGAACATGTAGTTTAAAATCTTCCAACAAAGAAAACTTCAGGCTGAAATACCTTTCCTGGTGCATTCTACCAAATATTTAAGGAAAAAATCAACCCAGATTCTTCCAGAAAACATAAGAGGAGGGAAAACTTTCCAACTCCTTTTATGAGACCAGCATTACCCTGATACCAAAACCAAGCAAAGAAATAATAAGAAAAGAAAAACTACAAATCAATATCTGTCATGAACCTAAATATAAAAATCTTCAACAAAATATTAGTAAATTGAATACAACAACAAATAAAAGATAACACATCATGACAATGAGTTTATCCTAAGAATGCAAGGCTGGTTCAACTTTCAAAAACCTATTAATGTAATTCATGACATCAACAGACTGAAAAGGAAAAATCATATGATTATCTTAATAGATACACTAAAGGATTTGACAAAATTCAACCTCCAGTCATGATAAAAACTCTCAGCAAACTAGGAATAGATGAGAACTTCCTTGACCTAAATGGCATCTAATAAATAAATAAATAACAAGGTAACATCCTACAGCTAACAACATACTTAATGGTGAAAGTCTGAATGATTTCTGCCGTAAGACTGGGAAAAGATAATGGTATTTGTTCACACCACCCTTAGTCAGTATTACACAAGCTGGCCTAGCCAGTGAACTAAGGCAAGAAGAAGAAATAAATGTCATATGGTTTGGAAAGGAAGAAATAAAACTCTATTTTCAGAAGACATAATTTTCTATTTAGAAAACCCCAAGGAATCTTTTTTCTAAAACCTACTAGAACTAATAAGTGAGTTTAGTAAGATTATGGGATGTGAGTTCAATATACAAAAATGAATTGCATTTCTGTAAAAGCAAAGAACAGTTGGAAATTAAAACATTTTAAAGTATTTTTAACATTTACAATAGCACCCAAAAAGTGAAATACCTAAGTATCAGCCTTTAAAAAGGATCTGTATGCTAAAAACTACAAAACGATAATGAAAGAAATCAAAGAAGACTTAAATAAATGGAGATATATACTATGTTCATGAACTGGAAGACTCAATATTGCTAAGACATTGATTCTCCCCCAAAGATGACATAAGGTTCAAACCTGTGGACTGACAGACCCCGGTTCAAATCCCAGCCTCTCTACTTAAAATAGCTGTGTGACCAAAAGTAATAATAGGCAAGAATAATACTTATAGATTGAACTGAGCAGAGTTTCAAGTGTGTTTTGTGTTTTAACTTGATTTTTTCAACAATCTTAGGCAGTAGGCACTTTAATAATTTCCCTTTTGACAGATGACAAAATCAAGGCCCAGGGGTCAAAGCAGAAGCATTCTGACTCAAGAACTCAGACTCATCACCACCATGCTGTTCTGTCTGTCACAATCTCACTAAGCCTCTTGCCTCATCTGTAAAATGGAAAATAGTTCCTAGTTCAAAGATTATTAGCACATAGCCTGGCACACAGTGACGCACAATAAACGGTTGCTACTGTTTTGATGGTGATGGTGGTGGTGGTTCTAGTTTTACTACTAATGGAGAAGAGCTGTGTTCAGCAGCTCAGCCACTCCAGGACCAAACACGGGTGGACACCGAAGTGTCAGCGGACTGTTTCCAGCGACTGCACCGAAGCCCCAGCTCTGATCCGCAGGCAGGCGGCTCCCTAGCCTCTCCGTTCCGGCAACCAGGACTGAGCTTCTGCGCGGCTGCCTGTCGGGCTTTGCTGCCCTCTGCTGGCCACCAACTTCCCTGGAGACACCGCACCAGGGCATTTTCAAAGCACTCTCGCAATAGGATTTTGTGGAGGGAGAGGGGAGTTTTTTTTTTTTTTTTTTTTTTTTCTTTTGTTTTTTTTAATCAATTTCCCTAAGTTTTTTTTTAATTTTTGTGTAGTGATTTACAATATCGTGTTAGGTGTACAGCACAGAGACTCATTTCTATATACATACACAAATATGTATATAAATATTCCTTTTCAGATTATTTTCCCTTATAGTTTATTACAAAATATTGAGTACAGTTCCCTGTGCTACGAGAGGGGAGTCTTTTAAAAACAAATTGTTTTCTCCAAAACTGTGTTTAGGACACAAACATTGAAACGCTGAATGGCAACTTTAAGAAAAGAAATCCACCCCCTCACTCACCAGCCCAGCACAGCACTGTTTTCACCATACTGTGTCTCTGTCAGTCTGTGTTCCCACAGATGCTCAGAGAACCACAGCCTTGAATCAGGAAAGAGCCATGGAGGGCTCTGTGCCCCGTGGTTTTCAAACTAAGTGTGCTCCTCAGGGCTCAAGGGCCAGAGTTTCCCATCAGTGGCATTTAATGACACACATAAAATATTTAAAGTATCCAAGACATCCATTCATTTACACAGTCATTCAATCAGCAAGTATTTACTGGACACTTACTCTATCCCCAACACTGTTCCAAGTGCTTGGGAACCATCAATGAACAAGATGGACAAAAATCCTGCTTCCATGGAGTTTATTTTAGGGTGAGAGGAAAGACTGATAATCATCAAGAAATAGAATAAACAGGTCAATTATAGGGTGTGTTAGAAGGTGTTAAGTGCTATGGAACAAAGAAATAGATCAGAGCAGGATAAGCTGGATGGAGAATGCTCTGGGAGGAAGAAGGCAGGTTGCCATTTTTAAAAGAAATGCCAGGGAAGCCTGTTTGAGAGGTGACGTTTGGGCAAAGAGCCACAGGTGGCAACGGAGCAAGCCATGTGGTGGAGGGAACAGCATTCAGGGCAGAAGGGCCAGTCAGTGCAAAGGCCCTGAGTCAGGAGTGGGCCAGGTGTGTCTGAGGAGCAGAGGGAGGCCGGTGTGGGTGACAAGAGCAAGGGGATGAGGTGAGAACTGTAACAAGAGGGACAGGCGGTGCATCATTAGGACTTTTTTTCTTTCTTTCTTTTTTTTACTTTGAGTGAAATGGAGAATTATCAGGGCATTTGAGCAGAGGAGTGACACAGCTCAGTGTCTTAAGGGGATCACTGGAGTGGGGGGGGGGGCAGGGCAAGCAGAGATCAGCATGTCCATCTTATCTGTTTGTATAGCTGGATAGATAGATAGACAGATAGACAGACAGACAGACAGATATAGATAGATAGCTAGATAGATAGATAGATAGACAGACAGGCAGGTTTATATAGCTGTTTTCCTCCTAAGATTTAGGGAAATGGTTCTACTGCTAAAGAAGAAGAGAAGGAGGAGAAGGAAGAGAAGAAGATGAGGGAGGGGGAAGGGAGGGGCAAGGGAGGGGGAAGCTGCCAGGAACCCCAGGGTGGAGTAGGAAACCTCTCTCAGCCAATTAGCACTTGAAGACTTCCTGGAAAAAGTGGCCTCTCGGGAGCATTTTAAATTATGGGAGGGCCATGGGTTTTCGGGTGGACATTCTGACACTGGGTGTGGCTTTCAAAAGGTGGGGGTAGCACAATGGGACAGGACCAAAGAGCATGATGAATGCCAGCACCCAGGACAAGAGGGTGTGGAGGAGGCTAATTGGAGTTAGCCGGGCAGCCCTGGAAAGGGCGTTTAGTGAGCTGCCTGCTGAGCCAGAGAAGAAATCACAGCCTTGCTCTGACTAGTCCAAAAAGGCTTCCTGGAAGAGGTGGCCGTCTGTTCTGGGACATTCCAGGCAAAGGTGTGACCAGGGAGAGGGCTTGGGGATAGGGAGAGGGGGCCGGAGAACCCACAGGGCACATGTGGGCAGTAAATGAGGAGAAGGCCAGTAAAGAGAGATCCAGCTCCCACCCCAGCACCCAGACAAGGATCTGGTCTCACTAAGTAGTGTGCTTGGGTGATGGGTAGAGATGGGCATGGTTCTATGGGTTCTCCGTGCCTCCCTTGGGTAGAACCAGATGGCAAAGACCCAGGTCCCATAGGTCTTCACAAACCCCCCAGGGCGTTGTGCCAGATTGGCCTGATCTGTGAGTTTCTCACTTGCCCAGGATGACCTGGGAACAGCCCCATAAAGACTCAGCTTCCCCCTCCAGCCCAGCCCCTTCAATCCAAACCACCATGTGGACGGTCTTCCTGAGCATTCCCCACAGGCCCTGGGCTCTGCTGCCACCTG
Source organism: Balaenoptera musculus (assembly GCF_009873245.2). Taxonomy (NCBI): domain Eukaryota; kingdom Metazoa; phylum Chordata; class Mammalia; order Artiodactyla; family Balaenopteridae; genus Balaenoptera; species Balaenoptera musculus. The sequence continues at coordinate 42,225,270 of NC_045794.1, read as the reverse complement.
CAGTGAGGCAAATTTCACCCAGCGCCCACGAGCACATCCTTGTGCTGGGCGGGGCCCGCCCTCACTCCCGGCACACCCGCCCAGGGGCTCACACCCTGGTTCTGAATAGTCCTGCTGGTCCTGGATGGGTCTTTTATTTCTGAAGGCAGTGGGGTATCTCCAGGTCTCCTGAGTCCCCTGGCTCCCCTTCCCCATCCTCAGTGCCTAGGCCCAATTTGAGGTGGAGGCTTGCGGGGTGTGTGTGTGTGTGTGTGTGTGTGTGTGTTGGGGGCCTGAGGGAACAGCTGACACAAGAGCCTCCCTCTGGGGCTAAGCCTCCGCTCCTTCCTGCTACCAAGAGGCAGAAATGGGTTTTCCATCCTCTTCAATCAGCTGAAGGAGAGCAGAGGCTCACGGGAGTTGAGAAGCGGATGAGGTTTTATGGGCTCTCCAGGCTGGCAGAGCGGAGGGCCCGTCCCTCCTCCACCTCCCGTGCTCAGGCCCCACCCTCCTCACTTTCAAAGGGTCCGAATCCCTCTTGGCCACACCACACCATCCAGGTCTACACCACCATCAGTCAGTGAGCTCACTGTCCAAGGCTCAAGGATACATCCCTGGATCCAGGCCAGCAGGGCCCCACTTGAGGGGTGGGGACTGGGAAGCCATCCCCCGTGCTCCCCAGTATAGCCTCCTCTCTCCACCCCAGACTCCACCCCAAATTTGTACACTAGTGAAATCAGGTTAAAGAAAACATTAAAAGCAGCCTTGAAAGGATAATGAAATCATAAATGTGCAGAGGAGGTGAAGCCTGTAGACGGGGCAAGGAGCAGGCCCACTCTCTGCTGGGTGAGGGGATGCAGGGGGTGGCAGGGGAGTTTCTGATAGGAAGCAAGAGTCCCTTTCCTTTATACAGACCCTTTTGGTCCCCAAAGCATATTCTTGTGTATTATCCACTTAATCCCCCCAACAACCCCAGAAGATAAGAATGAATCCCACATTATGGCCAAGGAATCAGAAGCTCAGAGAGGTTAAGAGCTTCCCCAAAGCCACACAGCTAGGTAGTGTCCAAGCTGACACTTAGACCAGGTCCTCCAATTTGGATTCCATTGCCCAGATTGCTAAATGCCAGCTGCTTCACCATGGGTGACTATGATCTGAAGACTATTTGGGGCCAGCTAGTGAGGCCTCCTGCTCCTTGCCTACCCAAGGTCTCTGCCCTACGTGGAAGGACAGGTGTGGGATGTGGAGATAGAAACCAGTCAGCTTGGCGCTGGGCAAAGACCTGCAGTGGACCTGGCTGTGAAGACAAGGGCAGACCCAGGACGGAACGTGGGGCATCTGAGGGAGGATTCAGGGAACCGTGGCACAGGGACAGCATTCGGTTCTGGGAGGCTCCCTGGAGGGGTTGTCACCCTCAGAAGAAGTTCCTCAGCCCTTCTTCCTGAAGTTCCTGACCCCTCAGGGGCCTGGCTATCCTCCCTCAGCACCGACCGCATCCCCAGGTCTGTGCTCAATGAACATTAAAGGCTATCCATCATTATCCTAATAAATGGCCCCAGGACACACAGGGATGCAGGGATGTTAGAAGGAACCAAGAGTTCAGAGCCCCCAGGAGCCAGAAATCACAGTGTCCTTGGATAGAAAAAAGCCACCTTCCCACCCCCATCTCTGCAGAGCAGTCTCTGAATGTTCTTCTAGGGGTGACAATTCTGGGGCTGACAAACAGGATGAGCCCCTGCCCTGGCTGGTGGTCTTGGAAGGAAGTGAGACTCACAGGACCTGTTTCTTCTTAAAGAGCCCAGGGACGGTGTCCAGAGCAAGACCGTAGCAGCGAGGTTATCCCGGCTTCTGCCATCCTTTCAGCCAAGTGGGAAAAAGCGGCTAAAGGGAGGCGCCCCCCTTATCCACAAGGGGCCGCCACTGTGGCCACTGAGAGTTGCAATTTTGCGGGTGAGAAATGAGGGCTCTGGAACAGAACCTTCTAGGGCGGAATCCAGAAGGTTCTAAGAGACCACGTGCTCCAGCCCTCTGTTCTGCAGGGAGCATGGTCAAAATGGCCCCTCTGGACCTGAACCACCTCCAAGCAATGCTGCCTGAGTGGGTTTGGACTCACCTGATCTATCAGCCCCTGAAACACATCGATGTACTTGAGAATGTGTTCAGTGTGGAGCCAAGAGGACAGAGGTGAGGACCGCTGGTGGTCTCACCCAACCTGGGACCCTGGAACTTCTCCCTGGAGACAGTGGCCCCAGCCCCTACCCCATGCCCAGCCACCTCAGACTGTTGTGGAGTTCAAACCCGCCTCCAGGTGTGGGTGGAGACCATCTCACAGGGAGACTGTGAGAAAATTAATTACCTAATGTACATAAATGAGCTTTGAAGATGAAAAGTGCAAACGCACAGTATCCCTAATAACATCTTCAATACTTTTAGGGAGGCCCAGAGTTGCCGCTGAGCTCACCTTTAAGACGAGTCCTTGGGGAGTTGCTGGCAAACTCCCCAAGCCAATAAACAACATAAAATGACTTTTCACTCCTTTCATGCAGCCAACCCCAGCTCTCCCCACCAATAAAAGGACCAGGGAGGATCAGAGGAGCCAGAAGTATCCTAAGCAGCGCACCCGCCGCCCTCGACACCCCAGCGCGCTCAGCCTCCATCCGATCAGACCCGCACCATGACCTGCCGCTCCTACAGGATCAGCCCAGGATGTGGGGTCACCAGGACCTTCAGCTCGTGCTCAGCTGTGGCCCCCCAAACTGGCAGCCGCTGCTGCATCAGCGCTGCCCCCTACCGAGGGGTGTCCTGCTACCGGGGGCCGACGGGCTTCGGCAGCCGCAGCGTCTCAGCCCTGGGCTCCTGTGCGCCCCGCGTAGCGGTGGGCGGCTTCCGCGCCGGCTCCTGCGGCCGCAGCTTCGGGTACCGCTCCGGCGGCGTGTGCGGCCCCAGCCCGCCCTGCATCACCACCGTGTCGGTCAACGAGAGCCTCCTCGTGCCCCTCAACCTGGAGATCGACCCCAACGCGCAGTGTGTGAAGCATGAGGAGAAGGAGCAGATCAAGTGTCTCAACAGCAGGTTCGCTGCCTTCATCGACAAGGTCAGTGAGGCCTGGGATGGTCCAGAGACGGCCCCAGCCCTGCCCTCCCCCTCGGGAGGATCTGTAGGGGAGCCAGCACGACAGCCAGCAGCGGGAGAGAAATGCAGACCAATGTGCGCGGAAGGATCCGTCTTCTCGTTTAATTCCTGCAAAAGTATTTCGGACACCCACTGCGGTCCAGAAATCGAGTCTATAGTCTATAAAGTGTGTGTGTTTCCCGAGACAAGACAGCGTGGGAATATCAGAGCTGCCGCTGAAACACAGGGCTCTGGGTACCGGAGGAGCGGGAGACAGTGGGGAGAGGCGACTCCTGTGCTGGGGCAGCTCCGGAAGTGCTTAGGCTGCTGCTCAGAGCCACGCCGCCTCCCCACCCTCGCTCTGCCCCTCCGCCACGCGAGTCCTCAGGCGGGCTGCTTGTCCGCCTAACAGAACCGGCCTCACATGCTTGGTGTGAGGATTCACGGGGTTCATGCAGGGACAGTGCTGGCACACAGTAAGTGCTTGATAAACGTTAGCTGTTAGCGTTGTTTTCCAAGGACAGTAGTGGGCAAGGAGGTGTGACAGTTAACCAAGCAGGCTTGGCAGCCTCCTTCATGGATGCAGAGCTGGGAATGGGGAAGGCAGGGCCGCCAGGCTGGCGGGAGGAGGCCCACCAGGGCAGAGCCTGAGAAACCCAGAACTGCCCTGAGGCTGCCTCTCAGAAAGGCCACCTCTGCGTCTCCCCTCATGTCGGCTCCTACTGTGTCGGTGAGGCCTTACTCCAGCTGAGGAAGTAGGACCAGGCTCTGGGGTCTGGGATCGGGGGCAACAGGGGTACCTTCTTATTATCCCTTTCTCTTTAGTGATCTCAGTTAATCCTCAACATGACTCAATAGAGTAAAATATCATCTTTATTTTTTGAATAACAGATTGAAGCTGAGGGTTCAGTGAGCAGCTTAGACAGACTATGGTGACAGGCAAGTGAAGGGGACTCAAGGGACATGAGATCCTGACTCCTTACTAACTATGAGACAGTAAGTTAGTCATTTCATACCTTGGGGTCTCTGTTTCCGTTTCTGTACTATAGGAGAAATAAGATCTCCCCCCAAAGGGTTGTGAGAATTGAATAAAATTGATTGATAGGTACAGACATAGACAAAGATGTGCGTGTGTGTGTGTGTGTGTGTGTATCTTAGCACAAGTCCTGGCACCACATAGAAATATTCAATAAATGTTTGTTGCATAAATGAATAAATGAAGAATGACTAGTAATGAACAAGTCATAGTTCAACTGATTGAGCACTTACTGTGTGTCCGAAACTGTTCTAAGCACTTTACATGTAGTAACTTGGTCAGTTTTCACAACTTTAAGGAAGGTATTATTATCATCTCTGTTTTGGAAATGAGAAAACCAAGCACCCAGAGGTTAGACAACTTGCTGTTACAGTGGCAGACCTGGGAGCTGAATCAGACCCTTGGCCTCAAGCCGGGGGCACTCACACGCACAGTGCCTCCCTTGCGGGCTGGGAGCAAGGCCCGCTGAGTCGCAGACACTCCATGGCTCAGCCCTCGCCTGGCCCTGGCTGTTCAGAGAACATCAGAGCAGAGGGAGAGAGAGCTCTGGGGAGGCAGGCACCTCCCCAGCCTCCTCCTGAGTCTCTTTCTCCCACCCTGGGCGGCAGGTGCGCTTCTTGGAGCAGCAGAACAAGCTGCTGGAGACCAAGTGGCAGTTCTACCAGAACCGCCAGTGCTCCGAGAGCAACCTGGAGCCCCTGTTCAACGGCTACATCGAGACGCTGAGGCGGGAGGCTGAGTGTGTGGAGGCTGACAATGGGAGGCTGGCCTCGGAGCTCAACCACATGCAGGAGGTGCTGGAGGGCTACAAGAAGAAGTGAGTGCGCCCGACCCAGAATAACAGGGGCAGTGGGAAAGCTCCTCCCACAAGCCTCTTGAAGCAGCTTCATTAAGATTCCTGCCTGTCTATCAACAGGGGCTGCCTGGGACCCAAGGGGATGCTCAGTAGGGGCCTAGGTTTTTTCAGATTCTTTGGCTCCACCTCAACCCCGTGGAGGCCCGTTGAGTCTTAGAGCTGTTTTCGGGGGAGTAAGGAAACCCAATGGGGTTCTAGAGCTTTCTTGTTCCTCCCACTCCTGCTCACCTTCATGACACGGGCTCCGTGCCCTTCCTGCCCGTGGCACCACCTCTCTTTGGATCTAGGATGCAAAGATGATTTTAGACTTGGGGGATGGAGTGTTACTCATCCAGAGGCAGCAGGAGTGGGGTGGAATAAGCCAGGCTGGGACAGGGCTGGCCCACGAACAATGCACAAAATAGACCAAGGAGAGGACAAGATGACATTTGCAGAGTTCATCCCTTCTGAGCCCCGGAAGAGCTTGCCCAGGAGCTGAGATGGTTGCCAAGCCCCGGCCCCTGTCTCCCCCACCCCCAGGTATGAAGAGGAAGTGGCTCTGAGGGCCACAGCAGAGAATGAGTTCGTGGTTCTAAAGAAGGTGAGGGGCTGGTCACAGGGCAGGGAGGGAGGGGCACCCTCTGGTGGCCTCCACCGTGGTGGGTCACCACACCGACCCAGAGGCACCTTCCGGGGGCCTCTTCCCACATGCATGCCCCCTCCTCTTCGCCCCACTGCCAGGACGTGGATTGCGCCTACCTGCAGAAGTCAGACCTGGAGGCCAACGTGGAGGCCCTGGTGGAGGAGTGTAGCTTCCTGAAGCGCCTCTATGACGAGGTGAGGAGGGCCCTGCCAACCAGCCAGGAAGGGGGGAGGGAAGGCGTGGGGACTGGGGGGAGGTGTTGTGTGCACGTTTGCCCCCTGAGTGATGGAAGCATGTGAAGAACATGCACGCACATGCAAGAGGGGCCTGTCGTGTAGCTGTCACAGACACGTGCAGGTAAGCCCCAAGGACGGTGGCGCTCGAGCGTGCTTGGGCCTCTCTGTGCCGGCGAGCCCTGGGGTGTTGCAGCGTGTGTGCCTGTGTGCTGGCCTTTGTGCGTGTTGGTCTCTACATGGATATGAAAGAGTGTATGTGGGAGGTGGGTAGGGTGGGTTTCCAGTTAGAGAGAGGGTCTTAATTCCTGGACAGATCACTAGTCCCGGCATTCAGACCCCAGCTCCCTTTGAGTCAGGCCTTTTTCACATGCTGGGCCTCAGTTTCCCCCTTTGTTAAGTCGTGGGCTGTCCCCAGCTGACCTCCAAAGCCCCTCTCAGCTTTACTGTCTTATGACGTACCTGTGTGTGAATGAAAGGGAGTGGGAGTCATGTATCATACATGACCAGTGCCCCCTCCAGGGAGTGGACATGGCCCCCAGGGCTGGAGCACGTGGCCCAGACAAGGCACCAGAAACAAATGCATTGGCTGTCGGCCCCCCAGGAGCTCCAGGTCCTCCACGCCCACATCTCAGACACCTCAGTCTTCGTCAAGATGAACAACAGCCGGGACCTGAACATGGACTGTTTCGTCGCTGAGATCAAGGCTCAGTACGATGATGTTGCCAGCCGCAGCCGGGCTGAGGCTGAGTCCTGGTACCGCAGCAAGGTGAGTGGCCCAGGGCACCTGCCTCCTAGACATGGCACTGGGAAGGATGCGAGGTGTATATTAGAAAAGGCTTCTTTTGTCTGGGGATTTTGATCTTTAGGGATGGTAAGAAAAGGACTGACAGATCTCAGTTTGGGCGTCAGGGTGGGGCTGCCATGTCTGGCTGCACAGGCTGAGCACTGCACAACCTGCACGATCATCCGTGTGGTCCTGAATGGATGGGATGCCCCATCCTGAGCCTCAGGGACATCTCTGCTTCCCCCAAGTGCGAGGAGATGAAGGCCACGGTGATCCGGCACAGGGAGACCCTGCGCTGCACCAAGGAGGAGATCAACGAGCTGAACCGCATGATCCAGAGGCTGACGGCCGAGATTGAAAATGCTAAGTGCCAGGTATGGGTTCCGGGAGAGCTTGAATACCCAGCACAGGCAGACTGCAGCACCAGGCCCTTTGCCAGCAGGAGAGCAAAGGTCTGGCCCTAATCAGGCCTCAGAGTGTGCCCGTGAGGAAGCAGGGGTCCAGAGAGAGGGCAGGGCCCCTGGCACATCATGCTGCACTGGAGCTGGGATGAGCCGTGTCACTGACGTCCCCCTCCCTGGCCACCCTGCAACGCCACCGAGGAGAGATGGTGAAAAGTGCCCATTCCTCCCTCGTGTTCATAGTCCCATTAACTACCTGTTTATAGGTAGTTAACCTACCTTTTCTCTGGGACCCTTGCCCCAGCTCCCTCAGCTCAGGGGAGCCAAGTTGCACCTTCTCTCTCTCTCATGCTCGTCCTCACATCTCCTTCCCCACAGCGGGCCAAGCTGGAGGCCGCCGTGGCCGAGGCGGAGCAGCAGGGCGAGGCGGCCCTCAACGACGCCAAGTGCAAGCTGGCCGGGCTGGAGGAGGCCCTGCAGAAGGCCAAGCAGGACATGGCCTGCCTGCTCAAGGAGTACCAGGAGGTGATGAACTCCAAGCTGGGCCTGGACATCGAGATCGCCACCTACAGGCGCCTGCTGGAGGGCGAGGAGCACAGGTGGGGTTAAGGAAGACCTCGGGGTCTAGAAGGAGGAGGCCCTGGCCCCCTGGCGGTGAATTTCGCTGAGCCCAAGTGTGAGCTGTATGTCTGCCCGCTGCTAGTACAGCTCAAGCTTCAATAATAATGATAATTTACTGAATGCTTATTAGGCCTGTGCTAGGTGCTCATTTTAACCCTCACAGTCCAGCGAGGTAGGTATCATTTTTCCCATCCAAAGATAAGGAAATAAGGCCCAGCGTTCAGTGACTTTCTCGTGGCCACACAGTTAGCAAGCACAAGAGCCAGGACCTGCACCCAAGACATGTGGCTCTAAAATCCATTGTCTTCCAGTAGCTTCCTAAAGGAGACTGAAGCTTGGCCTGCCCCGGAGGTGGGTGCATTGTAAGGATGCACCCTATGGCTGTAGCTCTTCCTGGGCATCAAGCCCTTTCACACACGCTGCTGCATTCAGTTCGACTCTCCTTTCTGTGAGCCCGATCGGCACTATCCAGGGTGGGCCAAGTCATTCAGATTGGAGGCAATGGGTGGAGTTCATAAACTCACTCACCTCTGCTGAAAATCAGAAGGCCTTGTCTCTGTGGTCAGAGAATAGTTAGAGAGTGAGCATTTAATACAGACTTTGGGGGAGCACTTCCTGCCTCTTGGGGGTTGGATCTGGAAGGCCCTCTCTGTGCCCAAGCAACCATCTGCCTCAGGGAATCCAGCTCACCGCCCACAGTTAACGGAGTTTTCTTTCCCCTTAGGCTGTGCGAAGGTGTGGGCTCTGTGAATGTCTGTAAGTACCCGCTTGAAACACCCCTAGAAAAATGGCTTTGTTGATGGGCAAATCTGAACCTGACAGCCTAACCCACTAAACCCAGAATGTTCCAGGCCTGGGAGGGAGGGGGCCTTTCATGCCCCCCCTCTCCCCCTCCCCCCCCACCCCCACTCTTCCCTGGAGGCACTAAACAAAGGCATAGTTGAGCGCCATCCACTGGTGGAGATGTGAACTGCAGGCCAGGGTAATAAGGACACAGTAGCTTTGCCCCTCTGAGTGTAGGGGTCCTCGATTCCTTCTCGCCCAGGTGCCCAAGAAGAGCGGTCCCCAACATTTTTGGCACCAGGGACCAGTTTCGTGGAAGACAATTTTTCCATGGAGGCAGGGTGCAGGGGGATGATGGTGGAGTGATGGGGAGCAGCAGATGACACTTCGCTTGCTCACCCACGGCTCACCTCCTGCTATGTGGCCCGCTTCCTAGGGGTTGGGGACCCCTGCCCTAGAAGGCTGAGATGCTGAGGAGAACAGGGTCTGAGTTATGAACCACTAAACCCCTTTGAGGAGGAGGGAGGTCCTGCGGTGCAGAAGCCCCTTAGGGCCTGTCCTGGGGTTGGTGACATCACAACAGGCCACTCAGCCCTTCCTGTCCCCTCTCTTCCCACAGGCGTCAGCAGCTCCCGCGGTGGAGTCACCTGGGGGCCCACATGTATAGCACCACCCCAAGCCGCCAGATTGCCTCTGGCCCCGTGGCCACTGGGGGCAGCATCACAGTGATTGATGGCGCCCGACTCCTGCGCCCCCTGTCAGCCCCGCATCTCCAGCTTCAACTGCGGGAGCAGGTCCGGCTGCTTTGCCTAGAGTCCGAGGCCCCGCCTGCGTCCCCCGGGCACGGAATGGTGTGTGAATGGAAAATGTGTGCTTGCTGCCAGAATCTTCCACGTGTTCCTCCAAGGGAAAGACCCTCCACTGCTCTCCGCCACCTTCTCATTTTAGGGACTTGTTTCCTGGTTCTCCAACAGGCTTCAGTTAGAGAGAGTCATTCCCAGCCCTTTTACTCAATTCCGATTTAACTCCTAAATACCAGTGGCCAATTTGTATTATTCACCAGGCTCTCTGGGACCCTACCGGTCACCCAGGGCCGCTGGACATTGTGAAAATTTGGCCTTCTCCTGGCACAAGGAATAAGCCTAAGTATCCAGCCTGGTCTCCCACAACCTGAGAATCAGAGAGGAAGCAGCACCCCGCCACTTCCAGCAGCTCCCCTCTCCTGGCCGGGAAGGTCTCTGCAGGAAAGAATTGCCCCTTGGTTATTTCTGTTTGTGTTTGGTTGTCTCTCTAACTGACTGCCTTCTTCTGGGTTAACCTGTTCCAGCCAGACTCCTCCTGTGACCTCCCAGTTGAGAGGCCCATTATGGGGGGAATTCTTTTGACTTTGGACAGGTCTCGCTATTCAATACACCTTTATACATTTCAAAGAAAACACCATGTTTGCTCCGAGGTCACCCCCTGCCGGTGCAGGAGGGATCTGTCCAATGCTGAGTGGGTGGGATGGAGAAGGTGAGGCCACTGCCTGGGTCTCCCTCTCGCTATGACTGTCTGTGGGTGCCTCGCCTTCTGGGTTGTCTCAATCCTTGTTTTAATAAATGCTGCTGCCATGCAAAGACATGTGATCTTGTGAAGAACACTGTCTCTGTGCCTGCAACTCGGAGCCCTCTGGCCCCATCTCCAGCTGGCCAGTCCTTTCCAACCCCGTGCAGTGTCTCCCAGCCCTCCAGTGATTCTGCCTCTTCCCATCCACTTCCATAGCCTGATTCCAGCTCAGACCCCTCAGGCCTGGACCACAGCTCCAGATCCCCACATGACCTCTTTCTCCCCATCCGCACCCCACAAACCCCCCTCCCCTCCCCAGCAGCCAGAATGCCAAACTCATAGCTCTCATCCCCTACTGACTGGCTCACACCACTTCCCAGCATATGCATGTGCTCCTTATATCAAACACAGGCTCCCCCATCTCCCCTTTCCCCACCCGCTCCTCTGCCCTGTGCAACCCCTCCACCCAGATGCTCACCTTCCCAGATGCAGGTTCCACCCAATGGAGACAAGTCCGCCGCCTGAGGCCACTGGACACATAGGCTACCCCACACCCCTCCTCCCATTTGCCTTTGCTCAGCACTCCCTCTGCCCCCCTTCCCTACCCTCCCTCCCCACACACACACACATCCCCCGCTTCCTGCCCCACAGTGTCTCAAACCCTGAGGATCTCTGGTTCTTTCTTTGTGGCTCCTGGCCAGGGATGTCACTGGGTGTGTCTGGACACTGGATCAAGCTGGAAGTTCCTGGAGAGTAGGAAGCGTCTCCTCCTGGCTTTGACCCCCAACCAAGTCCCAGGATGGGGCTCCAGAACATGTCAGGCCTGAGATGGTTGGATGAACTCAGGCAGCTGGTAGAGCAGGAGGTGTAGACATCAGCCCTCTTGGACTCACCTCCATTTCTCCATTAGGAGAACAGACTGGCCATCACTATTCCAGGCAGATGTCCCCCTGCCGGCCTCCTCTGCTGCCCCATCCCCCAGCCTGTCCCTGGGAGGAGATGTTAAGGGCCTGTGCATTCTGATGAATCCTCATCTCAGACCCAAAGAGCTATAACTCCACTGGAGGCCTCTCCCGAGTGCTTTGGCTGCTGCTGTTTGAGGTTTGCCAGCTGACGCCAGACAGGTCTCCTCCAAGTTTCTGGCCCCCTCTCCTTCTTTCTACCATCTCTCTGGGCTTCAAGGGCATGGTCATACTCACAACAGGCCAACATTCAGTTTAAGGCACATCATTCATCCACAGGAAAGGTTAAATCTCCAGGGCTGAAACGTCAGGAGATCAAAATTTGAGCATCAGCTGTGCCATGTCTCAGAGAGACGCTGGGCAAGAAGTGGCCTGCATGCTCTGGACGTCAGCCTGGGGGCCTGTGCAGTGAGTCTGTGCTTGGGGAAAACACCTTGATGTTACCTTGGGTCTGGGCCAGGCATAACTAAAATGCCCAACCTGGTACCCAAAAGTATGACACCGTGCATTGAAAACTCAAACAACCAGGAGCTGGGAGGTATCGATAAGCTTTTTAATAAGTTTCCATATTTTGTGTGCATGGCAGCCCGAGGTGCCATCGGCATGAAGAAGAAACCTCTCCCGACCACCCTCCTTGCAGCCAACAGCAAAAATGCAGAGCAAGCTCTTCTCTTTTCAAAGGATTCTGGGTCTCCCACAGCTCTCTCCTGAGAAAAGAGCTATTCCTTGCAGAAACGGTACACTCCAAGAGTAACTGAGGATTAAAGTTTCATTAGAAAAAAATAAATTTTAAGGAGAAGTCAAGTGGTCTGAATCTCTCAATCAAGAACAAGCCAGAAGAGCAAGGGGCCCAGACAATAAAGTAGGCCCATGTCAGTGGCTCCAGGGCTCTTTCCTGGGCTCTTTTTTTTTTTTTTTTGAAACTCCACAAACCAAGATGAGACCCCCATCAAGAGAAAATCAGACCTTCTATCCATATTCTACTCCTGTGCAAACATTCAATGCCCCTCCCCGAAATACACAGGATCTCCAAAGGATAAGGAAGTATGGAATATAGTGCTTTCAAAAATCAGGTAAGCTTGGGCTTTGGGGTCTTCTTCATTCCTTTCGGAGGCCACAAGCGCTCTTCCACCAAGTCTCAAATCCCCTCTGCTTTGGACCATCCTCACAAACACCCACACCCAGGCTGCTCCTTCTCCCGGTCCTGGTGTTGCCAACTGTTCCCTGCTTCAGTCCTTGGGATCTCGGGAAGTACAAACTGGAGCTGTTACCCACCCGAACCAAGCATGGTGAGAAATGCAGGGTAACCACATGATCAAGGAAATCACAAAGTGTAACCCTCTTTGGAATGGACAGGGACATTGGAAATGACCATCTGGGAATCACCTCTTGTCTGGATACCCCGCTCTTATACCCTTGGTGCTACTGAAGAGTGGTGGTGAGAGGCAAGTAGCCTGGGAGGGGAGTGGGTCAAGGGAGCACTCAGAAGATGAGCTTTTGCATTAAATATGGAGGAAACACTGGAGGCACAAATATGCATATACACACCCTCCACCACCACCATCAGAAAGGAGAGGTAGACCCTCCCCCATTTCTACCACCTCCCCTTCCCCAGCCCGATCCTGGTACAACGCCTTTCCCTCCGCAGAGCAGATCTAGTGGCCTTTTGAACCTGATTTTCTCCCCAGCTCAAACTTGGTGGAATCCAGACCATGCTGTGCCCAAGATGTGCTCCTGCAGGACCCTCTAAGCCCAGGAGGCAGAGACTAGGGGGACACCACATGAAGAAAGATCTGGAGAAAGATCCCAGAGTCCCAGGGGACCAATGTGCCCCTTGGGGACACCTTCTGAAGTCATCCCTGGCATTGCCAGGGAGAACTACTCAAAGGTTTTTCTATATCTTGAGATCAAATATGTATTCTTGTGACAAAATATCTTCTACCCAATCAGGTCTTTTTTTAAATCCCTTTTTATAAATCCCAAATAACATAAGGTGAGAGAAGTAAGAGTTTTTCCTATAAAACAAGTGAAAGAAGGTTGTCCACCAGAAACCCCTCTCTCCATCTTATCACATCCAGGAGGGACACCCTTTGCATCTGAGGGGACTCTGAACAGACTTCCCTGGTGGGACTTCTTGGGGACTGTCAATTCAGGAATAGGCCGGAGACAGAGGTCCCCAGTCAACTGTCTGTGTCCAGGCCATCAGGGAAAATGTCCTCCCACCAGAAGTCTGAGTTTTAATTCTGGATCCCCACATAAGAGGCATGTGTGAGCTGCCCCATAATAAGGTCTATCCAAGATTCTTGGAGAGCAGAAGCTGTGGGGAGATGTTTCTACAAACATTTCCAGGAGGTTCTTTTATGTCACCTTCCACCCCTTATCTCTGGAGTGTTGTAAGGTAGGATCAGTTGGAACCCCTCATCCGGAAGCATTCTGATGCACCATGATTTTATTCTCAAGGAACAACCAAGGCAAGGCAGTGGAAAGTATATGAACATTGACATTCCCTAGACCTCAGTTTGGATCCTGGACTAGCTGTGTGACCTTAATAAAGTTATCAACTTCTCGGGACCTTAATTTCCTTGTCTGTGAAATGAAGATAATACTGTTGCTGTGAGCAATGGATGAAATACATACATGATGCGCCAGACACTTAGCTGGTACTTGTGAGCACAGACTCCATTCTCCTCCTCTTTTCTGCCTTTGTCCCCACCTCACCCGGCGTGGGTGGCCCATACTGGCTCTGACCTTTTGACAAAGTCAGAGGAGAATGGCAAAGAGATGAATCTGATCCTGTGAGAATCAGAGAGAAAGTCACCTCAATGGCCAAATTATCTGAGCCACCCTCACAAACCAGTGACTCTCAAACTTTAGTTCTTATAGGAGTCACCTGGGAGCTTGTTTAAATTCAGATTCCTGGGCTCATCCCCAGAACTTCTGATTCAGTAGTTCTGGGTGGAGCCCAGCATCTGCATATTTAACAAGTCCCCTCACCCCCGGCCCCTCGGGGATCCTGGTGGTCCATGGACCACACTTGGAGAAGCACTGAAACAATCAGGGAAAACAAGGAAGGGCGCAGGCACTGACCTGGTTGCTAAGAGAAAATCTCTGCCATGACATTTAATCACACACACCAAAAGAGAGAAGGAGCCGTACAGGAATTACCCAAATACAATAAAACTCCAAATCACCAATAATAAAAACCTGGGAAGATTAGCCTCAGTCTTTCCATCCTGACATATGCATAGCTGGGGGATGCCCTGGGAACATACAATCTCTCAGATCAAGCGAAGGGACTCCCAGAGCCCCAGCCCCACTTCCCCTGCTGCCCCCTCAACACTGAGGGGCTATACAGAGCCCCTCGTCCAAGGGCAAAGCACAAGGGTGCACCCATGCACTGCCGTCCCCTATCTGGGTCCCTACCCAGAGGGCCTGGCACACAGTCAGTTCTTAGTAAATGTCTACTAACCTGAAGTTAGTTGGGGAAGAAAATGACTAAGCAATTTATATCAAAAAGCCTTTACATCCTTTCCTGGACCACAGCGAGGGGAGAATCAATGGAGGTGGCAAGAATGCCAAACCCAGGGTTGACAGTCAAAGAGTAAATCATAACTCCAGTGAGAAGGAAACTGGAGAGTTAGTTCTGGCTTCCCAGCGAGGGGCAATCTCTAAACTGACATTTGGGCCTGAGAGAGAAAAGATTTCCCCGTTCCTCCACTTTCCACCCTCGCCCCGTCAGACCCCATCTGTCCAGAGTCCCACCCAGCACTATGCAAACCGCATAGATCTCACACTGGAACAGGCCCCCACTACAGAGGGGGAGCAGAGGGCACTGCTGCCGATGGCCATGCCTTCCAGGCCACGAGGGATGGTGGAACTGAGGTCCCCGCAGACCATGACACCCTGGGAACGGTTCACACCTGTAAGGAGACAGCAGGTCTGAATTCTCTTCCATTCCAGACATGGTGTGACCCAGAATTTTTCTGGAACCAGTGATTAACTCTCTTCACATGGTAATGGACCTGTGACATGAATCTTTTTAAACTACAGGAAAAGCTAAACCCATTGCCATCTTCTTGAAGGAGTGTGATTAGCAAGTTGGACACCTAAATCTACTTGACTAATGTTGCAATGTTGAAATCTTTAGGCAAAAACTGACTGATCACAGGAGAGGAATCATCTAGAAATATGGTTGCTGGAAAGGTGAGGGGAACAGATAGACACCTAGGCTAGGGGCTGCATCCACACTGAATTATTAAAGATACAGATTTAAGAGATACTTTCAGTAGCCCCAACTGATCAGAATACACAGCCCATGTTTTTTTCTCATAAAACATCGTACCACTTGAGGAGTATTCTGTGTGGCTGAAAGACTTGGGTGACTTTTGCAGAACCAATTAGCGGGTCCGAATTTGCCACATGCATAAGCTTAGGCTTCATGGATGCTCCAGATGGATCCATGTAGGGGCCAGATATTTTGGACCATCCATTTCTATCAGCTCCCTCATCTAGTGCCCTGTGGACAGAGGTTCCGTCACCAGTTAGAGGAAACCCGATATTAAGGCCACTGACCCCCAAAGAACCATGCCCACCCACATCCCCAAACTTACAGGTATTGATGGAACCCATGCCTTCCCACACCCTGCAGGGGAGAGGAGAGTGAGCGGTTAGCACCTGGCTCCTCTGTTCTTGAAGCAGGCCTGTCCTCCTCCATCCTGAAGCGGGGAAGGGGAGAGATGAGGGGTGGGGCCTGCTGCAGAAGGATCAGGGCTAGCACTGCTCCTGGGGATCCCCAAAGGACAGGGGAATGTTAGTTTGCAGGATCCAAAAGGCCACTTTATGCCGTGTTTGCTTCTCGGCCATGGAAACTCGGGGTGCTGAAAAGTAGGGGTAGGGTGGGGTGGGGTCACACTCCTTGTCCCTGTGCTAGGGACAAAGGTGATGGGAGCAGCTACTGCCGAACTGGACACCTCTGGGTAGGAAATAGCTTCCTAGCATCCAAATGGATCCATTTTTATCTCACGCTTTTAAATGTTACCCCAGACACGCACCTGACTTGATAAATTCAGAGGGAGGGAGGGAGGCTGGAGAGTGTGGTAGTTAAGAGCCTGGACCCTAGAGCCAGGCTGCCTGAGCTCAAATCTGGCTGAGCCACTTACTAGCTGGGTGACCTTGCCCAAGTCACCTAACCTTTCTGTGCCTCAGTTTCCTCAGCTCTAAAATGGGGATGATAATACCACCTCATAGGATTGTTATAAGCTCCATGTGTAAAGTGCCTGCAGACGGAGCCTGGCATGCAGTAAATCTGATGTAAGGGTTTGCTGTGAGCACTATAAACATTTCGTTATGATGAGACATTATACCAGGACCTTGC
Organism: Balaenoptera musculus; assembly: GCF_009873245.2. Lineage (NCBI taxonomy): Eukaryota > Metazoa > Chordata > Mammalia > Artiodactyla > Balaenopteridae > Balaenoptera > Balaenoptera musculus. Next base: position 42,208,960 of record NC_045794.1, on the reverse strand, counting down.
ACTCTTCATAAACACCTGTACTTTCTGTTCTATGTCTCCCCCCCTTTTTAAAAAATTCCCAGCTTCAAAACGTTTCCTCCAGGAAAGCTCTGTTCTGATTCATTCTTCCTGACTCAGAACACTTCTCCACTCCACAGCTTCTCAGGGGATATATGCTTCCAGCTCACCTTCCTCCTACGTGAACCTGGCTTTACCACAGTCTCGGAACTGTGCCCTTCCAGAAGATTCTATTCTAGCAAATGCCCATCACGGTGCCTGTTGGGCCACAATACTGGCAGCAGCTATCTCCAAGTTGAGTGATTATGCCTGCTTTTATTTTCTGTGTTTTCTGCAGTGAGCATTATTTGTATAATCTAATTACACACGTTATATGCAAAAGGAGAAGGTCTATTAAAAGGGCAGTGGCCACCATACGCAAATATACTAAACCGCCTTTTAAAATCTCATGTGTAGGGAACGCTGCATCATTCATTATATGATCGAGTTATCAACACACTAATGATGATTTCCGTAATGAAAGTAAGTTTCACGGTGCAAATGCCGAGAGCCACACTGAGTGCTGGCAGGTGGATTAGGGACTTACGGGTGCAAAGGGGAAGACTGTGCTGGTGGCTTCACTCAAAGGCCTGAGGAAATGGACAGAAAAGTTTCCCTGCTTTGGTCAGTCATGGCCAGCTGCTTTGGGTGCCACTCTTGTCAGATTTCTAACACTACCCAGGTTAATAAAGAGTCTCTCCATGGGTGCAGCCCTGCCCGGCCACCCTGGATAAAGATATTCTAATTCTGATAATAATCTGTTTCTACGTACACTTACTATGTTCCGTTAACCCTTTGAATCCCTGCAACAGCCTGAAGCTGTGGATTTTATGATTATCTGTTTTACAGACACTATTAGGACACAGAGGCATAAAGGTTCGAAGCTAGTAAGTGTAGAGCTGGGATCTGAACCCAGGGGATCTGGCTCACAGCCTGTGATCTTAACCTCTATACTCTACTCCCTGGCCTAGCCTGCTCCCTGGGATGGGATCCAACTCAGAGGCAATAATGACGTGGCCACCCAAGGCTAGAGGCCCATGTACCATCCGATGTGTAAATCCACATTGCTCCCTCCCATGCTGACTCCACCTGACCCTGATTCTTGGCTCAAACTGTCAGCACAGCCTGAAGTGTCCTGTCCCTTTCCTGCCCCCTTAGCTCCTCTACCTCCTCCCCTGAGAAGCCTCTGACATCCTCCCTGGGACACTAAGCCCAGTCACCTGGAGGATGGATGGATTTGTGTCTGTCCCTGTCTTCCCTCCTGGGCAAGGATACTGCGCTGCTCCTGTCTATTCGCTGGTCCTGAACCCCAGACTATCCAGGTTGATAGGATTCCTTGTCTGTGCATCTTAAATCGAATGGCCTTTAACAAACCTTCTGAATGATTGCAGCTTTCACAACCCACTGAGATGTGACTGCAGAAACACCCTTTCAGCCAACAGGGTAGCATAGTTACCTGGGAACGAGCTTTAGGTGCAGCTGGAGGGGCAATGCAGGAAGGGAGAGAGATCGCTGGAGTGCTAGCTGGGAGGCTGATGTAGTTCTAGCTTAGCCACTAGCTAGCTGCGATCTTGGACGAGCCCTTCCCCTCTCTGAGCCTCAGTTTCCCTATCTGAGAATGGGGAAATAGCGGGACTCTCTAGAGCTCTAGAGACTTTGCCAGTTTGAATGCTCTCTCCCTGGAGATGAGTCAGTGAGGCACTCTTCTAGCCCAGAGTGGGGATGTGAAGTGACCCTGGACCCGTCCTCACCGGCTCTCCTCGCCCTCCAGCAGTTTGCAGTAAGTGGTGATCTCCACGTCCAGGCCCAGCTTGGAGTTCATCACCTCCTGGTACTCCTTGAGCAGGCAGGCCATGTCCTGCTTGGCCTTCTGCAGGGCCTCCTCCAGCCCTGCCAGCTTGCAGCAGGCATCATTAAGGGCCGCCTCGCCCTGCTGCTCCGCCTCTGCCATGGTGGCCTCCAGCTTGCCGCACTGCAGGGAAGGAGAGGAGGGAAGGGGCTTGAGAAGAGTGCAGGCTGTGGGAACCCTGGTGGGTCTCCCATGGCCTTGGTCATCCCAGTTCACCTCCATTCAAAATGGTCAACCTTTAAATTACCTAGGCAGGGAAATCACAGCCATTTGGAGCTTTTTCCTTCATTTCTTAAACCACCTTATTGTAAAACTCAAGTCCATGGTGAGCCATTAGGGGAAGGAAATGTTAGCACTAGAATCGGACTAACACTAATATAAGATAATTATCTTACATTTTTATACTGTTGCTGTTTACAAGGCACTTTCGCAGATGGTATCTTATTTGACCATGAAGTTACCCCTGAGCTTGTCAGAACAGGCATCGTTATTTCCATTATGGAGATGAAGAAGTCAGAGAGAAGTCAGATGAGAGTCAGAGACGTTGTGACTTGCCCTGACCTACCCAATTAGTTAGTGCTAAGCCCAGATTCTCAGAGGCCACTGTATGGGGTCTCATTCCTTGGCCCACTGAGGTCAGCATGTTGGAACAAGTTCCCCACACACTAACTATAGCTCCTTCCTTTTGCCCAGCTTAAGAAAGTGTAAGGCACTCCTACGACTCAATAGCAAAAAAATAAAATAAAGACAAAAAAAATTAACCCAATTTTTTAAATGGTCTAAGGACTTGAATAGACATTTCTCCAGACAAGACATATAAATGGCTAACAGAGATAAGAAAAAATAGTTCAACATCACTAATCATCAAGGAAATGCGAACCAAATCCACAATTTTCCAGGTTATCAACTGCCTGTTAACTTTATAGTCTTTCATTGAAGTAGAATTCTTAATTTTGATGTGATCATGACAATCTATTTTGTTATCTCGTGGTTTTGATTTTTAAAATTTTTTGTGTGGTTTTGATTTGTAAGGTTTGCTTAAGAAGTCTTTTCCCACCCTTAAGTTACAAGGATATTCTCTTACATTTTCTTCTGTTTGCTTTATACTTTCATCTTTCATGCCCAGGCCTTGCATTCATCTGAGGTCCCCCATGGTATAGAGTACAAATTGGACTTTGGCTCTACATAGGCTTTCCATACAGTGGGTCTATTTTTACTACTCTCACCAGCTGAATAAACAGCCCTTTGCTTGTTGCTACCTTCATCAAATACTAAGTTTACCTTACATCAAAGGGCCTGTTTTGAGCTCTCTCTTCTGTTCCAGTGGTCCAATGGTCCATTTACCTGCTCCTACACAGGTACTAGACATTTTTATTACTGTGGCTCTCGAATCCTCAGACTTTCTCTTTGCTTTCCTTTTCCTTTTCTTTTTTTTTTCATAGTCTTTTCCATTATGGTTTATTACAGTATATTGAATATTGCTTTCCTTTTTCATAACTGACTTTACTATAAATGGACTTTGTTTTTTTGCATAAAAACTATATTGATCTTATCAAGTCCCTCAAAAGAAATTCAGATGGAATTTTATTGCATTATACTTATAAATTAGAGGGAATTGATATCTTTAGAATATCAGGCCAAATTATGTCTGAATATGATATAATTCTACTTAATCAGATTTTCTTGTATTTTTTATAATAAAGCCTTACACTGTTTTTCATAATGACTATGAATACTTTGTTGCTATATCACAACTACTTCACTGTTTTTATCACTCTTAGGAATGGTATCTTTATTTTTCTATTTATTTCCCAATTGGTTGCCACTGATACAGAAAAACACTTTTAATTTTTGTAAGTTGACCTTGTAACTAGAAGCACTGCTCAACTCATCCTATTATTTCTAGAGTCTATTGGTTGATTTTTGTTGTGTTTTCTATGTAGCTGATCCCATTGTCTACAAATAATACCAGTCCTATCTCTTCTAATACTTGCGCATATTTATTTTCTTGGCCAGGCGCTTGGCCAGTATGTCAAGCATGGCATTGAGAGGATGTCCTTGTCTTGCTCCCAGTCTTCATTGGAATGAGCCCGAAGTTCATCCTTTAGGTCTGACACCCTCTCAGCTCCACCAGTGCTCATCTACTGCCCTTTGAATAGTTCTGGGCTTTTCTGCCTTTCTTCGCCTGGCCATGCCTCCACCCTTCCGATTTTTCCAAGCCCTTCCCACCCTTCAAAACCCAGCTCAAGCCTGACCTTTCCCACAGAGCCTCCCTGATTACACCAGCTCAAGGTGAGCTCAGCCCCTGAAACAGACGAGAGAGGCACTTTGTCAGGTAATTGACAATCAATCACAAACTGCCTTGAAAAATAGGTGTCTATTACCCGTTTAACTTGTACCTATTTCTGAATCTACCTGACTAAGCAGTCAGCTCCTGGAGGACAGAATAAACAGTGGTGGAGTATGTGAAGGTGCCACGATTTATCAGCTCCAGGCCATAGGCCTCAGTGTGTTGCAAGTTCAAGGTCAAGAAGGCAAAACTGGAGGCGGCAAGATTGGAGAACAAAGCAGGCAAAGGGGAGGCAGTCCCCATCCTGGGTCACAGGCGATGCAGGCTCAGCCTCGGGTGCTTTCACAAAGACCATCTCGTTTCATCCTTATTGAGGCCCAGGAGGCCAATCTTCCAATCCTCACTTTTCAGACGAAGAAGCAAGGCACACAGAGAGGGACTAGCTTGTCACGCAGCTAGTCAGAGTCAGAAATGGGATTTGCATCCACACCTCCTGACTCTCAAATCCTCTACTTCACTGCAGCAGCCTCCTCGCTTCCACAGCCAGACAGCAGACAGGCACAGCCAGGGCCAGGATAGTCCTCTTGAGCCCAGTGATTCTACCTCCAGTAATTTATTTTAAAGAAATTATTAGAGATGTGCACAAAGATATATTTGTGAATGCTCATCACAGAGTTGTTTATCAAAAACCCATGAAGAAGGGACCAAAAAGTAAAAGGCTCGTGGATATTAAGACCAGAAGAAATGACACAAGTCAGGGCATGCACGGGTCACAAGCCAGGCAGACAGGCAGGTTACCACCAGAAAGCCACACGGTTATGAATAAGGCCCGGTGGTGCTCGCAAACCCAGGGAGGTAGGCAGGCATCAGAGGACCAGAGCTACAGGGCAAGCTGTCATTCCAGGCAGCGGGGCCAGGTCAGCCCCCAGGCCAACTCAGGCCAGCCGTGTGAAGGGCAGGCACAGGCCTTGGCGACTGAACCAGCCTGGGATTCGGCCAGAGCCTTTATAGCCCGTGGTGAGGGCGGGACCCGATCCAGCCTGGAGCCCAGGTGGAAGAGAGCAGCCTGTCAAGCTGCTGCTGTCCCCTTGTCAGCTTCCTGTCTACGGCTGTTTTCAAGGGCCTCACCCTGTCTCAATTTTCTCTGTTCCGGGCCATTTACAAATAGGTGCTCTAATTCAAGCTCTCTAAGGTGGCCATGATTGCCTCGTAAAGCTGCAGGGCTGTGGGCTGTTTTCTGCTCACGCAAGGATGACAGTTCACAGCCGATGCTCACCGTCCCTTTGCAAGGTTCTGCTGGCCGCATGCAACCCAGACCAGTCACCGTGTTGAAGTACTCAGGGTGGGGGAGCACCTCCTGCCTCTCGGCGCTCGCCTCATCCTCCCAGCATCCCAGCGAGGCCTGGATTGCCGTTCATATTTTACAGGTAAGGAACCTGGGGAAACATCACTTGTCACGGGTCACAAAGCTAGTAAGTGGCAGAGCTGAGCTTCCAACCATGCTTGTTATCTCTGGAGTCCGTGCTACCGTCATCTCCCATCAGGACAGGGGGCTGGGTACACTCACAGCTCCCCCAACCCAAAGAGGTGGGTGTGTCTACACAAAGACCCTCAGTGAAGGGTCCAATCTGATACTGAGCTTGCTGGGTTGGGGCAGATGTGCAGGATCGGAGGACAGAGGCACAATTACCAACGTGGTGATAGAGAAATGCTTCGTGGAAGGCCCGCCATCTTGCATCCCTCAGCATCTGACCGAGACTTAATCTCACGTAACCATTGCATGTGCATTGAGAACCGTCCAGATGCTCACCAGTTCCAGCTTCGAGGGCTGGCCACCTTCCTTCAGTTTCGCTCTCAGCCGTGGATTTCCCAGGCCACCGTGCTCCTTGCCTCCGGCTCTGAGCTGGCCTGCCCACAGAGCGCGAGGACCAGGACCAGGACCCAGGGCTCCTGACTCCTAGACTAAGGTTCCTTCCACACCTTCAGAACTAGAACTGAAGGCCCTTGTGTCTTTCCCCGGAGGGTTGGACATATCAGAGAGGCCAAAGGAAGGTGGCCAGATGGGGTGGCCACAAGCCAGGCCTCCTGACGCTGCCTTTGTCCCCGCAGGTGTCAGCAGCTCCCAGGGTGGGGTCGTCTGTGGGGACCTCTGCATGTCGGGCTCCCAGCTGGTGACGGGCAACACCTGCAGCGCCCCTGCAGCAGGAACCTGGAGGTGAGCACCGGCCTGTGAACGCCCTGCGGCCAGCTCAGCAACACCTGCGGAGGGGGTTCCTTCGACCTGGGGAGGTGCTAGGTGGCCCCCAGGGAGAGCCAGAGAGGCCCCTTCTGCCTGCCAGACGTTCCACTGCCCCCACTGCCAGCTGAGAACAGTGGCGCCTCGGTAGCTGTCCCCCTCGTTCTGAGAATACACCACACTCTCCTTCCCATCGGCCACTTCTCTGCTCCTCTTTTCCCACTGGAAGGGGATACTGCGTGGGAAGGGACCCCTCCCTTCCACTGTCTGGGCCTCTGGCCCTGCCCAGGAAGAAGGGCTCTCCTTCCCAGGAAGGAGCACTGCTGGACCGCCTCCCCCAGCTCTCTGGCCTCTTGTCCCCCGTTTTTCCAATAAACTGAGGGCTCCGCTTTCTGTGCTGTGATGTGTTGCTTTCTGGGAGTGAGCCCCTGTCCACCGACGGGTGAGCACCCCAGCCCATGGAGGTGGCCTGAGGACTGGGGTGCTTCTGGCCTGCTCTCAACCTGTGCACCTGCAGGGCATGTCCCCAAATGGTTCCAGCCTCCCCTGGACAGGCAGTGCCAACCTGCCACCTCGGTCATGCCTCTGGGTCTGGGGTAGTTGGGGACTTATTCTTCTGACTGGTTTTGAAGGGAACCAGAGGAGGGCATGGGATCTGCTGGAAGACTGTGTGTGCGCACGCGTGCGCGCGCGTGTGCGTGTGCGCGCTTTCTGGGCATGCCACCTCCCTTTCTGGGCACACATTCACTCTGCTCCCCCGCCATCACCGCCACACACACGCACCACAGCAACCACCACCAGGGGGCTACCTGTGTCAGTCTGGACCCCACCCCACCTATTCCCACTGCTGCCCATCAATCAAGGGGAGATGAGACCCTTGACACCCACCCCTCCGCCCATACACGCCTCTTCGGCACCTGGAGCAGCCTCCCCCCAAAGCCCTGTAGCCGGTGAGGGGAGACCGTCTACTCGCTCTCTCAAGCGCTCAAGGGAGCCCTACTCACTGCCCTCAGCCCCAGGTACCTCAGATCTTCAATTCTGAGGCTAAGCTGGCTCCTGTGCCTCCAACATGGCCTGACCTCACCTGTCCTCTGTTCAGGGAGAGTCTGGGAGGTCTCGGGAAGAAGACCTTGAGGAGCCCTTAACCCCATTCCGGAAGCACAAGACCTGGAATAGCCCCGCTCCTGTGCTGTCATTTCCTTCTCACTGGCCCTCTCCTTGTCTCCCTTCACCCAACCCCACCCCAGCCCCAGTGCTGGTCCTTCCTCAGACCCTGAACTTTCTACGCATCTCACCACGCTGTCCCAGGAGGACCCAGCATCTTCCCTCACTCCTTCCTGGTGTCTCTAGGGTCCCCTCAACTCCTCATCCAAGCCCTCTCTGCTCCCCATTGCCCTCGCCCCCTCCCCCTCTGGAGCCCTGAGTCTCCAGCCTTTCACTTCCTTGTTCTGCAGGCCAGGCTCTCAGTTCTTCCCTGACTCACTTTCCTCACCCAGACAACCTCACCCTCAAGCAAGAAAGTGCCTCGGCGTCCTTCTCCCGCTCTTCCGCACACACTTCCTGGGCAATCACATCGGCCTCTTGCCTTCAGTTCCCACCATGGTTAACGTCCTCCCTGGTCCAAATCCTTCAGCTGTGCTCAAGTCCCGATGGCTCTCCTGCTGCCCTGACCTCACTCCTCAGCTTCAGACCCACTTGCCCCAGTTCCTCCAAGACCTCTCCACTTGGCTGTCCTGGAGACTCTTCCAACACAGCAGACCTTCAAGCTGTACTCACTATTTCCCACTCTCTCCACCGGTGTCTCCTGCTGCCTCTCCCCTGTCAAGATCATCAACACAGTTGCCCAAACCTGAACCTAGATGATCTATCCAGGCCTTCACCCTCACCCTCAAAACCAATTAACCCCCACGTGCTTTCCTTTTCTACCTCCTAAGTACCCCTCTCATCCATCCCTTTCCTCTCTCTCTGCTGCTACCACCCACATTCCAGCCACCACCATCTCGGTTGGAGTCCTGCTCATCTCCCCTTCCAATCCACACTATGCAGCAACCAGAGAGATCTTTACAAAACACAGATCTGACCTTTCAGTGGATGAAGTCCAGACTCTTCACCATGGCATGCCAGTCCTGTGTATCTGGCTGTGACCCATCTCTCAGTGTCTCTCATCACTCCCCACTGCCCCGCTCCTTCCTCCCCTGCTCTGACTCAGGGGCCCTGAACACTTGTCACATGAGGGCTGGACAGGGGCCCTACAAGGGCTTTTTCAGTTCTGACCTTCTGGGGAAGTGACTCTGAGCTCTGCTCTGGGATTGTAACACCTCCTTCCCAGGGACTTAAGGAGGATTCTGTAATAACTGCCAGCCTTGGGAGGTCATCCAGGTGCCACCTGGGGAAGCCCAGGGAGGCTCCACATTTCTGGAGGTGATGCACTTGCCTTTCACCTACCAACTCAATGGACCAAGCAGGAGTGACATTGCATATTCGCCTTCTGTTAGAACCTCCTGTCCTGAGTCCCTGAGCCCTACCTCACACCTTACAAAAATTTTTGAAGAATTATAGCAGTTCTAACTACAAGGGACAGAGACCATTCAAAATGAAAAGAAGCCTCTGGGCTCCTAACCTCCTACAGACAGGAAGCAGGCTAAGAACACATGGGCTGTTTATCATGGAAAAAAAAGGATGATACAGAAGGCGGAGCCAAGATCCCAAAGGATAGAGCCAAGAGCAGAGGAGAACCACTTCCAGGGAGCAAAACTAGGCACGAATCAGATATACTTACTCCCTGCCACTACAACAGGAGGAGTTTGCAATGGGTCCCCAACTGTACTTAGAGTTGTTATGAATCAGGGACTTCCAAGTGCCTCCAGCTTTTCCTCTTTCTAAACGGGAGTGCGGGAATTCCCTGGCTGTCCAGTGGTTAGGACTCAGCACTTTCACTGCCGTGGGTCGGGGTTCAATCCCTGGTCAGGGAACTAAGATCCCACAAGCCATGTGGCGCAGCCAAAATAAAAGTAAAAATTAAAAAAATAAATGACAGTGCAGACTATGGCTATCCTATCCCATCTCACCATTGCATGATAGGTGTGGTGGACATAAATAATTGCCATTTAATTCACAGGACTTCAGACTGAGGTAGACCATAATGGGGGAGCTGCAACAAAAGAACCATATCCCAAGAGCTTCACATGTAACTGGATTGAATCCAAATAGCAAGATCCTGAAATTCAAGCTGATATAATAATGGGGAGAAATTTGGGGGGATCTCTGGAGAGGTGAGCATATGTTGTTTGTGGGAGGGACATGAATTGTTGTGACCAGAGAGTGCACTGTGGGATCTAGTCTCCATAAGTGGCCCCAACAATTCCTTCCCTCTCTGCACATATAAGCCATCACAAGGAGGAGCCTATTTCCTCTCCCCTTGAATCTGAGCTGGCCCTGTGACTGCTCTGCCCAATAGAATATGGTGGAAGTGAACTTCTGAGCTCAGGCCTAAAGAGGACTGGCTGCTTCCGCTTCCTACCTTCCTTCTTCTTGGAACCCAGCCACCAGGCTGTGAGGAAGCCCAAGCAGCTACATGAGAAAGGCTCATATGGAGGAGAACCAAGTCCCTGGATGCCAATTATCAATGTATTTTCTCTCAGCTCCAGATTCACCCGTCATTGCCTGCTCTGTGAAAATTTAGAGGGGCTCTTTAAATATTTTCCTTTGTTTGCTGGCACAATATTAAGCTTTGTCAGTAGAGGACGCTGGAGAGATATTGCAGGAGGAAGGGGCTTTCCTTCCTGGTTCCAGGTTCCTCCTGGCAGATTCTGGCAGCACCCACAGTTTCTCCAGAACTGCTCCTGCCGTGCAGTAACTTCACTGCTGCAGTGCACGGTAGTCAGCAGTATCGTGTGGCCAGCAGCTTCCAATATCCTTCGCAGGTGGTTTTGAGGTGGAGACATGTCTTCTTGAACAGGTTTCCCTAGCTTTCCCTGGATCTGAGGTCCAGATCTTGGCCACAGGGGGTCCACTTCCTTGGGTGCACTCTCTCAGGCCTAGGGGTAGGGGCTGCTCCTTATATCTGCAGCTCCTGTATGCTTTATTTTGTTTTAATAAATTTATTTTATTTATTTATTTATTTTTGGCTGCGTTGGGCCTTTGTTGCTGCGCACGGGCTTTCTCTAGTTGTGGTGAGCGGGGGCTACTCTTCGTTGCAGTGCACAGGCTTCTCATTGTTGTGGCTTCTCTTGTTGTGGAGCACAGGCTCTAGGCACGCGGGCTTCAGTAGTTATGGCTCGCGGGCTCTAGAGCGCAGGCTCAGTAGTTGTGGCACACGGGCTTAGTTGCTCCGCGGCATGTGGGATCTTGCCAGACCAGGGCTCGAACCCGTGTGCCCTGCATTGGCAGGCGGATTCTTAACCACTGCACCATCAGGGAAGTCCAGCAGCTCCTGTATGCTTTAGATTTTTTGCTTCTTACTAGCCAATCTCTCATTACTCAATCCCCTGTTATAGTTAATAATTCTTTATATTAAACTTCATCTGTTCAAATTATTGTCTCCTGATTATGCCCTGACTGACAAGTCCTGGCCAATAGCTCCAGCTGAACTCATAGCTGGTGGTTAGTACCAAATCCAGCCACATGGAATGAGGTCATTTTGGACCTTCCAGACATCCTAGCATCCCAAACAACATCACATAAAGTAGAAGAACTGCCCAGTAAGCCCATCGAATCATGAGAAATAATAAAGCATTATTGTTTCAAGCCTCTAAATTTTGGAGTGATTCTTTATGTGCAGTAGATATCTGAAACCTCCCTACAACCCAGGAGGTATCATTTTTCTATTTTACAGATGAAGAAGGTAAAGCTCAGTGAGGATTAATGACTTGCCCACAATTACAGAAATAGTAAATGGCTGAACCAACATTCAAACTCTTTTTAATACATAATCTCACTTAGGGAGCCAGAAGGGACCTTAGGAATAATGTCCAACATCCCTCATTTTATAGCCAAAGAAACTGAAGCTCAGAGGTGGAAGCAATTTGCCCAAAGTCACCCACTTAAGAAATGGCAGAATCGGGACTCTGAATTAGAAGCCTGGTTCTCCTGACCCAAAGCTCTTCCTCTCCCTCACACTGTCGTCCCACATGCCTTCCTTCACCCATTTCCTCATGTACTTTCCCCCTCCAGGAATGTCCCCAGCAGGGTGGAGGGGACGATCACCCTGGTTGAGAAGCCCTAGGGCACATCTGGCCATGTCTAGGGACATCTTTGGTTGTCACAATTGGAGGTGAGGATTACTTCTGGCATCTAGTGGGTAGAGGCCAGAGCTACTGCTAAACATCCTACAATGCACAGGACATTCACCCCCCAACAAAGAAGTCTCCAGCCCAGAATGTCAATAGTGTTGAAGTTGAGAAACCTCGGTCTAGAGAAACCCATAACCACACAAGGCAGGGAGGGATTCCCTGCCTCCATGGGTCTTCTCTTGTTTTTCCAAGCTTCAGGTCGCTCAAGGCCAGATGGGCAGCTTCTACTGCAGTCATTTTCACCTACTGAAAAATAACTAAGTGCATGAGAGGTCCTGAGGAAATCTCCGGCAGGGAGCACCTATCACAGGAGGGCCCTGGCATTTGCAAGACTCTGAGGCACCAGGTTGGATTAGCTACAATTAGTTTATTGGAAACAAAGAGTGAAATAAAGGCAAACAAACTTGCAGGCAGTTGACTCATGGCTTTTATAGAGGCCTCTGCAGGCATCCCTGGAAGGTGATGGTCTCCCCTCCAATGGGTCACATCCCTCACAGAGTTACAGGAAAACCACCATCAGTGTTCTTTATCTCCATTCCATAGGTACAAGCACACTGGCAGATTCCCCAGTATGCGCAGATGGGGAGATTCTGGCGCCTGTCCTGTTCCTCCAAGCTTAGGTGAAGGGATCAGGCAAGACCAATGAATCCAGCAAAAAACAGAAGGCGGAAGAAAGGATGAATCCTCAGAACAACAGAACGACTACTAGGAAAGGCTACAGAAAGAAGCCAAGGTGCGCCCCAGCCTCACTGGGGCTCAGGTGCCGGGGGATGGCACACAGAGGGAGTAGTAGGTAGGGAGCAGGATGGGCAAAAGGTACACATCTGGAGACTGTTCTCGGGAGGCCAGCAGCCAGCGGTGCGTGGGGCAACGGAAGGGGCGTTCCGGTTGCGAGAGGTCCTGGCTGGGCGGAGGGCGACCCTAGCACCTCTTAGAGCCCACGATGCTGTAGCCCAGCCCGGAGCAGGGGCCGCAGGCGTCGGCGGTGCCCACCACCACGTTGCCGCTGCAGGGGGCGCTGCAGACGCTGGTGGTGACAGCAGGGGCAGCGCCGGAGGCGCAGAGATCGCCACAGACGACGCCACCGCGGCAGCTGCTGACGCCTGGATGGGGGGAGAACAGGCAGAGACTCGGGTCAGGCACTGCCACAGCCAGGCGGCTTGGGGCAGCGAAAATGCCCCCTCCCCAAAGGCACTGTGACCACCCAGCTGGAGAAGGGGGCGGGGCGGGCTACTTACAGACATTCACAGCCCCGACGCCCTCGCACAGCCTGCGGGGAAAGGAAAAGAGAAAGGTCAGTGCCCTGAAAAGCCGCTGGACCGCACAGCCAAGGTGAAAGGTGAGGTCCCCCCACCTTCCTTCTGCGCACTTGCCCAGGGGAAGGGGCGATTTAGCGGTAGCCGGGTAACTGTATGGGTTCTGGAGACAGATCACCTGGTGCGCCGGCTCTCCACCCCTTATTAGCTGAGCAACCTCAGAAATGCCCTCCCTCAGCCTGCCTCCTCCTGGGGAAAATCTACTCCCTGATCTGTTGTGAGAATGAACTCAGAATACGCCTACAAGTGCATAATGCCTGCCACACAGTAAGCACTTCAAAAATGGTAGCTGCTACTATTTATTTCGGTTCTTATGGACTTGTAAATGCAACTGAGGCGCAGCAGATTTAAATTCCTGAATCTGGTCTGATTGGTGTCACTAAAATGTGAGTTTCGGGAGGACAGAATTTTTTGTCTACTCTTTTCCCCATTGCAGACAGTGCCCCAAACGATGCCTGGCTCAATAAATAACTTGCATGAATGAATGGGATGTTAGAACCCATTGAGAGCAGGCTCAGAGACTAGCTACACCAATTCCCTCACTTAACAGATGGAGAAACTGAGGCCCAGAGAGAGGAAATAACCAGTGCCGGAGGCAGGGATATCACTCCTGCCACCTAACTCCACCCAGCCCGTGTTTCCTTCCCACACAACGCTCTCTCCTTAAGGAAAACACACAGAGTCCCTCTGAGAGACCGTGGCAAAGGGTTGTCAAAATCAGCTTCAGAAATGTGGAGAATCCACAGCCCACCATCTACCATCCCATGCCCAGGTTTCCTAGGGAACCCACACCAAAGCTCCAGAGTTCATTCCAAGAGCGCTTTGTGGCAAAGGGGTGGACCTCTCTGTTTCCAGTGCTACCTCTGTGTCTCTCCAGCGTTCAAACTCAGTCTTGAAAACGTCTCTCTCCCAGAATTCTGCCCCAATGAAACTACCCAGGCCCAGAGAACCCCAGTGCCTCTGAACTCTCCAATGCAATTACTTGAGTTTGTTGTGAGTCTCACATGTGATCACTTTGATTCCAGCTACCAAACCTGTGTCCCCATTTCCCCAATACACAGGGTGCTCCCTCTGCATCCTCACTCTACTCTGCCCAGGGCCAAGGGCCGGGCTGGACACGAGAAGAGGAAGGCTCAGGGTAAGAGCACCTGACTAACCTGGGGAAAGAAACAAAGGGCAACAGCCCGGGGCTGTTGTCCTCATAGGAGCTGTTCAGCCGCCCCCCTCCAGCTGAACATAGAAGGCTGGTGACCAATGGGTCTCCCCACGCCCTCAAAACAAGCAACAAGCAAAAATGCCCAGACCAGGGCAACTGCTTCAAGGGACCAGTCCCTGCTGTCTGTCTATCCTTAGTCCCACTTGCTGCAATGGACGACCACTTAGGGATGCTCACCGTAGTTAGAATATGTAAGTGTGTGTTGATAAAACCCCCTATTGGCACAGGTAGGCCTTCCCTGGTGGCGCAGTGGTCAAGAACCCACCTGCCAACACAGCAGGCAGATTCTTCCCTGTTCAAGCCCTGGTCCGGGAAGATCCCACATGCCGTGCAGCAACTAAACCCATGCGCCACAACTACTGAGCCCACGTGCCACAACTACTGAATCCCATGTGCCTAGAGCCCGTGCTCCGCAACAAGAGAAGCCACTGCAATGAGAAGCCCACGCAGCACAACGAAGAGTAGCCCCCGCTCGCCGCAACTAGAGAAGCCCACACGCAGCAACGAAGACCCAACGCAGCCAAAAATAAATAAATAAAATAAATTAATTTTTTAAAAAGACAAAACCCTATTGAAGCTGTCATTTGGGGAGAAATCTGAACTCCCAGGGCTGGGGCCAGGACCAGGCTTGAAAAGAGAGCTGGAACCCTGAGGGGCATGTGCAATGAGGGCCTGGGAGGGAAGAAGCATTATAGAGGGAAGTTAGCCCAGCCCAGACAGGGCTTCTCAGGAACAGCAATTACTAAGGCCTTGACTCCGGGCTCTGAGAAACAGATTTGCAAAAGGCACCAATCCCAGATCAGCACGTAAGTGGGCATGAGAGACTCAAATGGGGCTAGAAACATACCTAATGAATAACTCAAATTACCTGTCCAGTTGCAGGATGGGGAGGTTTGGAAACAGGAGTCAAGTAGGAATGTGAGGGACAGCACACTGAACTCCCAGGCAGGGCTGAGAGAGAAATGTGGCTGCGGTACTCACCTGTGCTCCTCGCCCTCCAACAGGCGCCTGTAGGTGGCGATCTCGATGTCCAGGCCCAGCTTGGAGTTCATCACCTCCTGGTACTCCTTGAGCAGGCAGGCCATGTCCTGCTTGGCCTTCTGCAGGGCCTCCTCCAGCCCGGCCAGCTTGCACTTGGCGTCGTTGAGGGCTGCCTCGCCCTGCTGCTCAGCCTGGGTCACTGCGGCCTCCAGTTTGGAGTTCTAAGGGCCCAGAAGAGAACAAGGTGGGTTATGGTCCCTGGGTCACTGTGTCCAATTCCTGGATGTGTCCAGTCTCTCCACCCAGCTGGGAATCACCCCGGGAACAGGTCTCTCCTCTTCATCACCTGGGTCTCCCTGAGTGGCCACAACCTGGGACTTGAGTCATGCAAATGGGCTGGAGAATGAATGGTGAGATCCAGTTGGGTGCACACACTGCCTGTGGGACCCCGGGTGGGCCTCAAACGACCCCTACCTGGCACTTGGCATTCTCGACCTCGGCCGTCAGCCTCTGGATCATGCGGTTCAGCTCGTTGATCTCCTCCTTGGTGCGGCGCAGGGTCTCCCCATGCCGGATCACCGTGGCCTTGATCTCCTCACACTGGAGGGAAGCAGGGAGGCTCATGAAACTCAGGATGGGACATCCCACCCACTCAGGACACCACAGATGATTTGCAAATCGTACAGTACTCAGCCTGTGCAACCATACGTGGCAGCCATGTCCTACTACTACAACCTGAGAGGGGTCTGCACTTCTTTCACCACCTCTAGGAATCAGAATCCCCAGACAAAAGAAGCCTTATTAATATATACCACACATCCCTGCCACCATGTCTAGGAGGCAGGTGCCCTGAGACACTCACCTTGCTGCGGTACCAGCTCTCAGCCTCGGCCCGACTGCGGTTGGCAATGTCGTCATAGTTCGCCTTGATCTCGGCCACAATGCTGTCCATGTTCAGGTCCCGGCTGTTGTCCATCTTGACGATGACCGAGGTGTCTGAGATGTGGGCGTGGAGAACGCGGATCTCCTGCAGATGGTGGGGTGGGAGGATGCGTGTGGTTTACACCACCCCCTCCGCCACCACAGTGTGTACCCAACCTTCTCAGCCCTCCTTGGTGTCTAGCCCCTGCCCTCTCTGACAGCCTCACGGACTGCAGCTCCTGCCCAAATCCCTGTCCCACTCTGATCCCAGACCAACGCCCTCTCTTCCAGGCCCGCTGCTGGTTTTCTGCCTGGACCACAACCCCTCACCTCCTCATACAGTTGCCGCAGGAAGTCGATCTCCTGAATCAGGGCCTCTGAGTTGGCCTCCAGGTCTGACTTGCAGAGGTAGGCGCAGTCCACATCCTGGGAAGGTGGGGAGTCTTTGAGTTCAGAGGACCTCTGGTGATCACCACCCCCAAATTCCCCTCTCTCTTCACCCATTACATGGAGGTGAGGGGAAAAGGATTCCCAGAGCTCCTGTTCCCGTCCCATCTCCATACCCTCTGCCCTTCCCCAGAGGCACCTCACAACCTCCCCCCCTTCTGAGAACAAACCCCTCGTGCCTTGGAGATGGGTCACCAGCCTTTCACTCCTCCCACCTGAGACCCCTTCCCTCCCAGCTCTCCTTCTTACCCTCCCCTGTACCAGGAAGCCTGCCAGACTGGCTCCCTCACTCAGCCACCGTGACACTTCCCTGTCCCCCAGCAGTCCTCCAAGACTCCACCTGGCCTCTCCTGGCTCTGCTCCATCCTCCCCCAGATCCTGAGACTGTGCCCCTCTTCTTAACCAGACTTCCTGCAGCACTAGACAGGACACCGTCCCTCAACAGAGAGACTGAAGCTGCCATGCCTCCATGGCACCCCAGCCACAGACCACCAGCTCTGAAGCAGCACAGAACATCCAGAGGTCAACTCAGCCATCCCCCTGCTTCAGGGCAGGGTGCTAGTGGATATTCCAAGGTTATTGCCCTTCTCAAAGCCCTACATGTGCCTTTCATGACCTAATCTCTGGGAATTTCCCATGCTGACTTGGCAAGGTCACTGCACCCCGCACTGAGGTTGAGACCATGGGTCTCCCCAACAAGAGCCTGTCATTCTGAGATCCCTCGTGTCTCTGCTTCCCGATCCCATGTTACTCACCTTCTTCAGAGCCACAAACTCATTCTCTGCTGTCGCTCTCAGAGCAACTTCCTCCTCGTACCTGAGGCAGAAGAGGGCAGAAAGGGAGGTCATGGCAGGGCAGGTCTCCCCAGAACCCCCTCCACTTCATACCAGTGAAGGAGGCAATGTTAGGGACCTGCCAACACAGCCTGCCCCCTGGCAGCCCTACTGGGGTCCTCTGTGGTTGGATTTGGGATGTGTTTGTGATTCTCTCTCCACTTTGAATGGAGGGGTGCAGGGGGCTACTCTTCTGGGACCTCACAGCCCTGTTCCCAAAGCTGCTCTGAGGTCACGTCTGGAGGAGAATAAGGACTCAGCACCAGCCCCATGCTAGGAGTGGATGGCAGCACCTGTGGGGCACTGCAGCCTCCCCTCACCTGGGTGTCCATCCTAGCTCACCTGTGGGAGGGCCTATGAGTCCCAGAGGCCCTCAGCACTCCGCACCCTAGACGATGGAACACCAGCAGCCCCAGGACCTGGCAGCCCTGAGCGACACTGGGACTCATATCACATCCAGGTGCTACAGGTGGGAGCCTGAGAGGCCGGGAGCAGATGGCTTGGGAGACTGCAGAAGCCCCCTCCCCACAGCCCGCAGGGCATAGCTGCTGGGTGATCAGGCCCCAAGAAGAGAAGGCTGAAGGAGCAGAGAGGCCTCCTGGGGGACCACGGCCCTGCTCTCAGGCGTCTGATCAATGACTGCCTGATGTGAAGATCCTGCTGCACACCGCCCACCTGCCCTGCAAGGTCACTGCCCCTTCTCGGAATTTCTTCTCCAGTCTCATCCAATAGGCTTTAACTCAAGTCCATTCCTGTGCCCAACATCATCCCTGACCGCACTCACTTCTCCTTGTAGCCCTCCAGCACCTCCTGCACGTGGTTGAGCTCGGAGGCCAGCCTCCCGTTGTCGGCCTCCACACGCTCAGCCTCCCGCCTCAGCGTCTCGATGTAGCCGTTGAACAGGGGCTCCAGGTTGCTCTCGCAGCACTGGCGGTTCTGGTAGAACTGCCACTTGGTCTCCAGCAGCTTGTTCTGCTGCTCCAGGAAGCGCACCTGCCATTTGGGGTGGGAGGACGGGTCAGATGACCCCCACTGCCCCAAAGCCTACTTGGGGCATGGGGGGATGGGGGGGGGCGCCGATTGCTTTAAGGTAAACTCCCAAACCAGGAGCTCCGCAGAGATCACACAGAGGGCGCTGTGGAAGACAAGGCAACTTCTGGATTTCGGGATTGGGATCTATGTTTGGATTTTCCAACTTAGGGGTGAGAGCAAGGGGCTGGGAAAGATCAGTCCCTGCTCAGGTGGACTGAGTTATCCTGACGTGCTGAGCCTAGGTGGCATGTGGTCAGGAGCCAAGTAGAGGTCTTTTTGCCTCTGACTCCCCCATCAGTGCCCAGCCTGAACTGAGCATGGGTGGGTTCAGGAAAGGTGTGATCAAGGACACCCACCCAAAGGCTGACCTGTGGTCCTCTTCCTATATCTTATGTGCATTTCTTGTGTCTTGTTTGCATGTATGGCCTTCTCCTCTGACATGCGGTTCCAAACCTTGTCCTTGTCTGTCTGTGGGGACCCTGCCTGTCTGGACAGAGGTTGTATATAATAACAATTGCCTAATCAGGAGCCCCTGCTCTAGACTCATCTCTCTGATCTTTCTGTGCCCTGGATATGTGTCCATCTCCTCCATTAGACTGGAATCTCATGGGCACCACATCTCTCCTGCCCCCTGACTACCCCTTCAGTGCCTACCCAGGAAGGGAAGGTTCAGGAAGGGTGTGATCAAGGACACCCACCTTGTCGATGAAGGCAGCGAACCTGCTGTTGAGACACTTGATCTGCTCCTTCTCCTCGTGCTTCACACACTGCGCATTGGTGTCGATCTCCAGGTTGAGGGGTGCGAGGAGGCTCTCGTTGACCGACACGGTGGTGATGCAGGGTGGGCTGGGGCCGCACACGCCGCCAGAGCGGTACCCGAAGCTGCGGCCGCAGGAGCCGGCGCGGAAGCCCCCGCAGAGGCTGCGGCTGCCGAAGCCCCCGGTGAGGCCGCGGTAGCAGGAGATGCCGCGGTAGGGGGCGGCCGTGATGCAGCAGCGGCCGGGCCGGGGCCCGCAGGCTGAGGCGCAGCTGAAGGAGCGGCCGCCGAATCCTGATCCGCAGGTCATGATGCTTCTTTGGGGCACGGGAGGCTCTGAGGAGGAAGACGTCCTAACGGAGGGCACAGTGGACGAAGGTGTTTACTTCTTGGACATCGTTGGACCTTTTATATATGTGGGGAGCCTGACGCATCCACGGGTTACGAGCAGTTAGACGCGTTTATAGGCTTGGGCTGTTTAGCTGCTGTTGCTTCTCCCTTAATGTGCTTAATTGGGGGCCAGATGCGACCAGATGTTTCTGGCCTTTACCCTAAAATGCACAATTTTTGACTTCAAAGAGCCAGCTCACCTCCCCCACCCACCCCCAACCTCCCTATACACAGTTGGCAAAGCTCAGGGTTTGGAGGATGGGGGAGCAGTGACTCAGGTTAGAATGGAGGGCGGGGAGAGGCGGGGCTGCGGCTCCTCCTGTCCCGCCCCATTTGATGGAATCATGCCGCTGTCCGTGGTGGCCCGGAACACTGGGGAAGTGTGAGATCAACAGAAGGTGTGGAACTTGAGGCGCGCTTGGTGATTTCCCTCACACTGACGGCCTCTTTCTGCACCACCAAAGCCCCACACTTACACAATCTCTCACTTAATCACACACACAAGCGCACCTGCTCCCAAATCCCTCACCTACACCCATCAACATATTCTCTCTCTCTCACACACACACACGTACACACTGTGCACTCACATGCTGGCCTTCCCATACACCATCTCACACATACTCACACGTGCTCACATACACACTCGCCTACCTTCAGTTGCACACAGACCAGTCCCTAGGCCACTTATTAGACCTTCCTTGTCAACCTATGCTGAGAGAAGGCAATCCCTCCCTCAGAGTCTTCCATGAGGCCTAAGGGGGCACACACGGGCTTGATGGCTTCAGGAATGCCCAGACAGTTCCAACAAGGCCCCAACCAAGGATAGCCTGTCTAGAGTTCATCTCCAGTCTCCATGTTTTCTCCAGGGCCCAGAAGGACTGGAGTAGACACAGCTGCTATAAATCTTTATAGCATTTGGCTCAGAATACCAGAGAATCATTCTAGATAGGGACGTACAAGGAGAGCATCCAGCCCCCTGCCATCACCCCCCTTAGCCCGTACTGCTTTCCATGCTCTGCCAAACCTGCAACCCCCTTCCCTTTACAGCAGTTTGTCAGTAGCCTTGGAAGATGTCAGAACACATCCATTTTGGTGTGTGCCATCCATCCAGTGTGGATAGGTTGGGTCTTGAACCGTAAAAGGCTGGGTAGGAACCAAGGCTCTGCCAGGAATAGCTCTGTGTGATCTACGGGCAAAGCAGTTCACTCCTCTGGGAAATGGATTAAGCCTCTTCTTCCTAGTGCTGCCTTGGAGTGTTACAGAAATGCGCATATGCTCAGTAAACTCCAGAGCACAGTGCAGATGTGCTTTACTGTAATCATTAAGAAGCAGCAGGCTCTGGGACGGCATTTGTTTTTTCAGAGTTCACATTGTGACCCACCAATAGGAACAACCAGAATTTTAATGAGACAGATTAGGGCAAAATCAAGTAGAGTAGAATATAGTAGAAAATATTAGAGTGCAACATATGTAGTAAAAGTAACATTTCAGGATCTTTTGTTTCAATAGCATGTGATGTGTATGTATGTGTGTACTTAGTCATTATGCAAAGTTATTTCTTAATATAATTGAAACTAAAAAGTTTAAGTACATGGTCTATCAGTTAAGAACACAGACCCAGATTCCAAACTGCCTAGTTTCAAAGTCCAGCTCTGCCACTTTCTAGCTGTGTAACCTCAGGCAATTACTTAACCTCTCCGTATCTCATTTCATGATTTGTAAAATAGGGATAACAGTGCCCACCTCATAAAGTTTTTATAAGGATTAAAAGAATTAATCAATGTCAAGCACTTAGAACAGAGCCTGACACACTCTACGTATGTAATCATATTAGTGGTAGGTATCGGTGCTGCTGTAGTTATAGTGGCAGGTTGGATGGGGAGATAGAGATATTTGTTATTGTTGCTGCTGCTGTGGATGTATCAGCAGGTTTGATGGAATATACCTACCCACATTCCTAAACCACCTATGTAAAATTCCCACTAATGGTGCCTATCTGAAAGGACTAATAGAAGGATTAAATTTTAAAATACATGGACAATGCTTAACTCAACACCTGGCACATAGCAAGTGCTCAATAAATGTTATCAACTATTATTCTACCATGGAGGTCAGTCCAAGGGGCAGGGAGGACTGGAGACCTTTGACCATCATCACTTCCTTTATCCTGGAAAAGAACCCAAAATCAAATGTCCATCCTCAAGCCCAACTGCCCCAGGGAAGGCCCAATGAGAATCTCTCCTCTTAGGCAAAGGGAAAATGTCACCAATCCTTGGGCAACCACACTACTGAATGAAAAGAAAAGCTTGGACAGTCCAGAAAGTCTGTTCTCTGTAGTAACTGATCAATTTGTATGTCTTATTTGGCCTTATTGGAAGTCCTCAGCCATAAATCAACGACATGCTCATTCATCTTGCTTTTTTGCCTGATTCTGAAAACTCCTGATTGATCAGTAGCCCAGGGATACCATGGGGTTGAGAGTGGGGGATTTGCCATTGATAATCCATCCAAGTATAATGGAACTCCAAAGAGAGCAAGAGAAGTCAGGCTTTCACTGCGACTGGAAAGATAGAAGTTGGATTTGAGGAAAAACTTGCCAGAGGAGGTCAAGTAGTCATGGTTTCCTAAGGAGCTTGCATTATGTCTCCCATTTAGGGAAGCTTTATGTAAAAGAGAAACACTGTTTATTCTGGAGTGGCTGTCATGTTTGTGGAGACAGGGCAAACCAAAAGACCTTCTTATCTGGAGATCACAGCCTCTTCTTTTAGCCCAAGTAGATCTTGTTTCAAGGGTTGCCTGGAAAGAAGGGGTAAATCAGGTGGTTTTGACATTGAGAAGTTCTTGTTCAAGACTCCCTTCAGTCCACCCTGCTCCTCTGGAGGATGTTATAAGGCAGATTCCCCAAAATGGATGATGGGTTAAATAAGATAACATCTTGTTGTGGGATTCAGGGATTCTGCGATTGATGTGTCCCTGCAATATGCTGAACCCTGTCTTAATTTTGGAGGGAGGGAGGAAAACACTAAGAAGAGGAAGGAGACACGGATTCTGGAGCTCCTGATCTGATGAGGAAGACAGACCCAGAAGTTCAGAAGTTCATGAGAAAGTCCAGAAGTCTGAAGAGGGCTGGTTTCTGGCTATACAATCAGATGCTCAGGAACACAATGCCTACTGAGAGTGCCCATTCTGAGGCAATGTGAAATACAGCTGATCTGATGAGAAAGGCAAGAAAGGCTCCCTGGAAAGGGTGAGGACAGGCTTCAGTAAGGCAGCAGGAGGGACAGTGTTGGTCAAAAGATATACATGGAGATGTTTCAGAGAGTGGACGGCAGGGGCACCTGAGGGCCCTTGCAGAAGAGGAAGGGATCATGAGATGCTGTGACAGTAGAGAGCCAGTTGAGACAGAGACCTCAGAAGCAGGGCCCATGTCATTCTGCTCCACGGCTAGAGGCTGGGAAGCAGCCTGTGGACTCTACATCTGGAAGATACCAAAACTGCACTCTAGGCTTGCAGGTATCCAAGAGGTCGTGCCAGAGCTCTGCCTCCTCACCAAGACAGCCTGAGACAGCGGCCAATTATCCATGAGAACTCACCAGAGGAGGGAGGGTCAAAGGCCATCCTGGAGAGTCTGGCAGTGGATGAAGACTGACTGAGGAGCTCCACCCTTGGTGAGGTCCATTCCCACTAACCAGGCTGAGCCCTTGAACCTCCCACAGCCCACGTCCCTGTCCCATGAGGGTTCATTTCTTTAGAGCTGGAGATGAGGTTGCCCACCCCTTCAGGTAGGTCTACACCTTGTCCTCAGTGCTGTGCCCCTTCCCCCATCAACCTCCTCCTCCTCTGCTCTTCCACCCCTGGAGTGTCGCCCCACCATTCTCCCATGGGTCTTCTCCCTCTTTTCCTCCACTATCCTCCACTTCCCTCCTCTCCTCTCTGTCTCCCCCAATCTCCCCTCCCTCCCATTCTCCTCACCCCCCAGCCAGTCTCCATCCTTCTTCCAAGTGGCCCTGGAGAGTAATAGTCTAACACCAAGCATCTTCTTTCTCCTTTTATCTAGAAATCTACCTTCCATCCACTTCTCTCTTTCTTTCCCCAACCCTACCCCATCTCTACTCTGACCCGTGGCATTCAGAATTCTTGCCCTTGTTGGCTGCTTTTCCCTACCACCCCATCATCACTCAGGTCAAGGACTCAGGTAAAGAACACATCTACTCACTGCGTCTTTCCTTCAGGCCCCAGCCAGGATCTCTCCCCACCCCATCCCTAGCCCCAGGAATGGCTGCCCTCTGGTCTGCTTCATCTGGTCCCCACCCCATCTTACCAAAAAGCTTTGCATAATTAACCATCAAGCTTTGATGGCTCCATTACTCAGCACTTAATATGTAGCTGGTATTCATTTCATTCACTTGACAAATATTTATTGAGCACCTACTATGTGCCAAGCCCTTGGAATATAGCCATGAACCAAACATTTGTACCCATTGGTGTGCTGCAGGGTTTGCATTTTTGTTCATGATCTAGGTATATGTCCAGCTTTTCTCTTAGAACTGGAAGCTCACATCAAATAAGGGTGAGTTCATCCTCTGGCCCTGAACCCTGGGAGCACACTGAAGGACCCTGAAGAGGTACTGGAGGGAGGGATTAGTGAGTGCGTATGAATGTGTCCTATACAAACACCATCTACCATGTGATACTTTGGTGATGACAGATGGTGGATGGATAGGAGTGCAGTGAGATAAACTCATCCCTTCCACCGGGATCAAACACACCAAGCTCTGAGTGCCAGCTCTGCCTCTAACTACACAACCTGAGCAATCTCTTAACCCTCTAGGCCTCAGTGTCCTCATCTGTAAAACTAGAATAATAACACCTGCCTCAGAGGGTAATTGTAAAAATTAAATGCATTAACGAAAGTTGGGCCACCAGTATAGTATCTACTATGAAGTAAGATGAACATCAAAAGATGTTGTTATAAGTTTGGAAGAATATTCATAAAATAGTTTTCTACACTAAGCATATGCTACCTGAATAATTTTTTTTTTTTAAATAACCATATACCCTAGAAAAACTCTTGCACAAATACACCAGAAGACATGGAAAAGAAAGTTCATGGCAGCTCTGTTCATAATACAAACTCTGGGGACAACCATGAGGCTACCAGGGTGGAAAGATGAATAAACTGTGACATATTCATACAAAGAGTACAGTCCACAGTGAAAATGAACACAATACAGCTACAGGAAGCAACATTGAACAATGGAATACACACAATATGATTCCATTTATATGAAGTTCAAAAACTGGAAAACTAAATCATACATGGTTTAGGGATGCATTCCTTAGTCCTTAAACTGTAAAGAAAAGCAAGGGAATGATTCAACACAAAATCCCAGAGAGGAGCCATCCCTGGGTCAGGAAGGAAGGGGGTACAGTGCGAATGAGGCTCACAGGAAGCTCCTAAGTTACACATATGTTCTATTTCTTCCTACAGGTGGTAGGCACACCACCTATACTTTCTTTTTTGGGGGTGGTATATTTCACCATAAAAGCAATTTTAACTTCCATAAAGCTCCCATTGCCAGAGCCAAGACCACGGAGTGGTCATTCTGCCAACTCTTCCCCCCTCCCCTCTTCCCTTCCCCCCCCCCCCAACCCCCAACGCAAGCTTTTTTACTCCAAGAAAACCTACAGATTGAATGTCTTTTTAGGTCTTCAAAATTAGCAGCCATTAATAATACCTGAAGTTAAATGAAATGGTGCCACGTTTGAATTTTTTTTAATATCTTGTTTTAAATTGCTTGCTGCTCCTTTCAAATTGCTTAGCAAAGACCAGCCATTAGTAATTAGCTCATGTTTACGCGGTCATTTTTACAGGGAGTTACACTGGTAGAAAAGGCAAAGCGTGTGTGAGCTGCACCTTGACTCACAGGGCTTCTCCTCAGGACACCCGGCCAGCTGGCTGGCTGGCTGGCAGCACCACAGCTCCCTGTGGGCAGTGCTCACAGTGGCGGATGAGGGCATGAATGGCCTCAGAAGACCTGGCCCAGCTCCCCAAACACATAAAGTATCAGGAGCCACGCCCTCCTCTGGGATGGCAAAATGGCTGACACAGTCCGTGACCCCATGTCAGTCCTGTCACAAGCCCCACTCCTGAATGTTTTGCACAGACACACTATTCTCTTTTCCCAAACCCTCCCTCCCTCCTGCCCTAAGCTGATTTGCCTGCCTTTGCCCCTAAGACACAGCAGCTATGGGGGAGGGGCGGGGGGGCCGGGGAAGACTGCCAGCTGCGGCGTTTCACTTCTCTTTTCTTCCCTTCCATTTAATGCAAACCCCTGTACTTAATGGTATCATTTTTCTAGACCTGCTCTATTGGAATGGGGTGCTTCACGGGTACATAGAACACAGTATAACCTACCTAGGTACTTACAATATACCAGAGGTAAACAAATAACTAAAACTGCTGCTCTCCATCCCCTTCCTTCAGTTCGCGGCCACACGGTCCTGCAGATCTCCACCCCGCCCCCCCAGCCTCTCATTGCCCTGTGCCACATACATGCCCATTGGCCCTCCTGGTTCCAACCATTCCAGCCTCCTCTGACTCTGCCCACCTTCCTTAGACTGACTCTCCCCAATCCTATATCCACAGATATCCTCTCTCTAACAACTTCTCCACCCTCTTGAAAGTTTGCAGGGATTAGAAAATCCAGGGGTTGCCATAGCCTATAGGTGAGAAGGCATTGCATCTCCTGAGCTTCATTACTTAATAGATGGGAGACTGGAGCCTACCCGGCTCTTTGGTGGGGCTAATGGCAGACTCTGGGAGGGCTCACGCCATGGAGTACTTCCCAGAACTTCTGCTGCCAGCGTCCTTGTTCCCACGGTGAGCCACAGCCACTCCCCGCCTCTGCAGAAGACCCTCTAACACTAGCAGGAGTTGTATCCTTTTGATGTGATTCGATTTGGGGTGGTCCGGGAAGATCCCACATGCCACAGAGCAACTAAGCCCGTGTGCCGCAACTACTGAGCCTGCGCTCTAGAGCCAGCGAGCCACAACTACTGAGCCCGCGTGCCACAATTACTGAAGCCCCCGTGCCTAGAGCCCGTGCTCCGCAACAAGAGAAGCCACCGCAATGAGAAGCCCGAGCACCACAACGAAGAGTAGCCCCCACCCGCCGCAACTAGAGAAAGCCCGTGCACAGCAACGAGGACCCAACACAGCCAAAAATAGATAAATAAATAAATAGATAAATATATTTTTTAAAAAAACAGAAGCAATATTGTAACAAATTCAATAACAACTTTAAAAATGGTCCACATAAAAAAATATTTAAAAAAAAAATAGATGGGAGACTTTGGTTGAGTTATTTAACCTCTCTGAGCCTCAGTTTCCTCATCTGTAAAATGGGGATAATGATACATACTTCATATGGTTGATGTGAGAATTAGAGATCATTTATGGCATATAATGATGGTCACATAGTAGGTGGCCAATAAAAAGAAAATAGGACCTATGTTGCCCTATGGAGTTCTTTCTAATTGTAAAGGGGAAAATGTACTCAAGTGATCCGATTTAGCATCACCAGTAACAGGACAATCTGACATTTTGTGCTTCCTGGGGTGATACGGTAAGAGTTATAAAGCATCAGTTATGACGTATTCTGCCCAAAGATGTTTCAGTTAAACCCAGTCAAGCCTCCAGACCAGCACTATCTAATAGAAGCTGGTGTGATGGTGGAACTGTTCTGTAGCTGTGCTGTTCAATAAGGTAGCCAGTAGTCATGTGTGGCATGTAATTGCAGGACTAGATTTTGAATTTATTTAATTTTAACTAATTTAAATAACCACATGTGTCTATTGGCTACCATACTGAACAGCCTAGCTCAAGAGTTAATTTTCAGTGTACAGAAAATACAAGAGATAGAGCCATAAGTTAAATCAAGAAAAACTATTTTTAAAAATTATTAGGACAATTGGGAAATTTTAATATGGAATGGATAGTAAATGACTCTTTGGAATTATCGTTCTTTTTCTTGCATGTGAAAATGGTACTGTCCTTATTCTTAAGACATGCATGCTTAAGTATTTAAGGGCTCCATGTTATGCTTTCTGTAATCGTCAAATAATTGGGTAAATGTGAAAGAATATATGGCACAATGTTAACAACTCTTGAATCTGGGTACCTGGGTGGAACACATCAGGGTGTTTGTTACACAGGTACTACTCCTTCAACTTTTCTATATGTTTGAAAACTCTCATGATAAAAGTGGAAGGAAACATAAAACACAAATATTTAATAATCCGCTGGTGCTGCCATGACAGGAAAAGTCAGGTGTATTTCAGCAGCCAACTGGACTTTCTGCAGATGGGGGAAACACAGCTTTATGTTATAGTAGAACCTTGGCCACTACTGGGATGGAAACTTCTAGAAGTTATTCATAAATATCGCAGTCTTTCCTGGGTCCCCCACTCACACCCTACACACATACAGTTTGCCTGCTTCTGCCCCATCTGGCTTCCCTTCTCTTCCCCTTTTCTTGGCCCCATTCTTCCCTCCCCTCCCCTGCCCTGCCCTTCTCTCTCCAGTACCCTCAGATGTGTGCATGCCCTGCTGTCAAGGCACTTTAAAGAAAGATGAAACATGCTGAGTTCACCTACAGCCCAGGGGTTGGCATCCTTTACACAGAAGAGGGTGCGGGCCACTCCACTATTAAAGCACATTCTAGAGAGGCGTTGGACCCAGCTAGCCACCCAAGCCCATAAAGCACAAATTGCAAAACCCCATCTGCATAGCCAAGCCCCTTTCTACCTGAGCATAAATAGGACCCAGGCTTCTAGAGGAGGACATTGGAGTTTCCACAAGACTCCAGTTCTCCTATCCTGTCCTCTGCAAGCCAAACCTCCAGAAGCATCATGACCTGCGGATCAGGATTCGGCGGCCGCTCCTTCAGCTGCGCCTCAGCCTGCGGGCCCCGGCCCAGCCGCTGCTGCATCACGGCCGCCCCCTACCGCGGCATCTCCTGCTACCGCGGCCTCACCGGGGGCTTCGGCAGCCGCAGCCTCTGCGGGGGCTTCCGCGCCGGCTCCTGCGGCCGCAGCTTCGGGTACCGCTCTGGCGGCGTGTGCGGCCCCAGCCCGCCCTGCATCACCACCGTGTCGGTCAACGAGAGCCTCCTCGCACCCCTCAACCTGGAGATCGACACCAATGCGCAGTGTGTGAAGCACGAGGAGAAGGAGCAGATCAAGTGTCTCAACAGCAGGTTCGCTGCCTTCATCGACAAGGTGGGTGTCCTTGATCACACCCTTCCTGAACCTTCCCTTCCTGGGTAGGCACTGAAGGGGTAGTCAGGGGGCAGGAGAGATGTGGTGCCCATGAGATTCCAGTCTAATGGAGGAGATGGACACATATCCAGGGCACAGAAAGATCAGAGAGATGAGTCTAGAGCAGGGGCTCCTGATTAGGCAATTGTTATTATATACAACCTCTGTCCAGACAGGCAGGGTCCCCACAGACAGACAAGGACAAGGTTTGGAACCGCATGTCAGAGGAAGAAGGCCATACATGCAAACAAGACACAAGAAATGCACATAAGATATAGGAAGAGGACCACAGGTCAGCCTTTGGGTGGGTGTCCTTGATCACACCTTTCCTGAACCCACCCATGCTCAGTTCAGGCTGGGCACTGATGGGGGAGTCAGAGGCAAAAAGACCTCTACTTGGCTCCTGACCACATGCCACCTAGGCTCAGCACGTCAGGATAACTCAGTCCACCTGAGCAGGGACTGATCTTTCCCAGCCCCTTGCTCTCACCCCTAAGTTGGAAAATCCAAACATAGATCCCAATCCCGAAATCCAGAAGTTGCCTTGTCTTCCACAGCGCCCTCTGTGTGATCTCTGCGGAGCTCCTGGTTTGGGAGTTTACCTTAAAGCAATCGGCGCCCCCCCCCATCCCCCCATGCCCCAAGTAGGCTTTGGGGCAGTGGGGGCCATCTGACCCGTCCTCCCACCCCGAATGGCAGGTGCGCTTCCTGGAGCAGCAGAACAAGCTGCTGGAGACCAAGTGGCAGTTCTACCAGAACCGCCAGTGCTCCGAGAGCAACCTGGAGCCCCTGTTCAACGGCTACATCGAGACGCTGAGGCGGGAGGCTGAGCGTGTGGAGGCCGACAACGGGAGGCTGGCCTCCGAGCTCAACCACGTGCAGGAGGTGCTGGAGGGCTACAAGGAGAAGTGAGTGCGGTCAGGGATGATGTTGGGCACAGGAATGGACTTGAGTTAAAGCCTATTGGATGAGACTGGAGAAGAAATTCCGAGAAGGGGCAGTGACCTTGCAGGGCAGGTGGGCGGTGTGCAGCAGGATCTTCACATCAGGCAGTCATTGATCAGACGCCTGAGAGCAGGGCCGTGGTCCCCCAGGAGGCCTCTCTGCTCCTTCAGCCTTCTCTTCTTGGGGCCTGATCACCCAGCAGCTATGCCCTGCGGGCTGTGGGGAGGGGGCTTCTGCAGTCTCCCAAGCCATCTGCTCCCGGCCTCTCAGGCTCCCACCTGTAGCACCTGGATGTGATATGAGTCCCAGTGTCGCTCAGGGCTGCCAGGTCCTGGGGCTGCTGGTGTCCCATCGTCTAGGGTGCGGAGTGCTGAGGGCCTCTGGGACTCATAGGCCCTCCCACAGGTGAGCTAGGATGGACACCCAGGTGAGGGGAGGCTGCAGTGCCCACAGGTGCTGCCGTCCACTCCTAGCATGGGGCTGGTGCTGAGTCCTTATTCTCCTCCAGACGTGACCTCAGAGCAGCTTTGGGAACAGGGCTGTGAGGTCCCAGAAGAGTAGCCCCCTGGACCCCTCCATTCAAAGTGGAGAGAGAATCACAAACACATCCCAAATCCAACCACAGAGGACCCCAGTAGGGCTGCCAGGGGGCGGGCTGTGTTGGCAGGTCCCTAACATTGCCTCCTTCACTGGTATGAAGTGGAGGGGGTTCTGGGGAGACCTGCCCTGCCATGACCTCCCTTTCTGCCCTCTTCTGCCTCAGGTACGAGGGGGAAGTCAATCTGAGAGCGACAGCGGAGAATGAGTTTGTGACTCTGAAGAAGGTGAGTAACATGGGATCGGGAAGCAGAGACATGAGGGATCTCAGAATGACAGGCTCTTGTTGGGGAGACCCATGGTCTCAACCTCAGTGCGGGGTGCAGTGACCTTGCCAAGTCAGCATGGGAAATTCCCAGAGATTAGGTCATGAAAGGCACATGTAGGGCTTTGAGAAGGGCAATAACCTTGGAATATCCACTAGCACCCTGCCCTGAAGCAGGGGGATGGCTGAGTTGACCTCTGGATGTTCTGTGCTGCTTCAGAGCTGGTGGTCTGTGGCTGGGGTGCCATGGAGGCATGGCAGCTTCAGTCTCTCTGTTGAGGGACGGTGTCCTGTCTAGTGTTGCAGGAAGTCTGGTTAAGAAGAGGGGCACAGTCTCAGGATCTGGGGGAGGACGGAGCAGAGCCAGGAGAGGCCAGGTGGAGTCTTGGAGGACTGCTGGGGGACAGGGAAGTGTCACGGTGGCTGAGTGAGGGAGCCAGTCTGGCAGGCTTCCTGGTACAGGGGAGGGTAAGAAGGAGAGCTGGGAGGTAAGGGGTCTCAGGTGGGAGGAGTGAAAGACTGGTGACCCATCTCCAAGGCACGAGGGGTTTGTTCTCAGAAGGGGAGGAGGTTGTGAGGTGCCTCTGGGGAAGGGCAGAGGGTATGGAGATGGGACGGGAACAGGAGCTCTGGGAATCCTTTTCCCCTCACCTCCATGTAATGGGTGAAGAGAGAGGGGAATTTGGGGGTGGTGATCACCAGAGGTCCTCTGAACTCAAAGACTCCCCACCTTCCCAGGATGTGGACTGCGCCTACCTCTGCAAGTCAGACCTGGAGGCCAACTCAGAGGCCCTGATTCAGGAGATCGACTTCCTGCGGCAACTGTATGAGGAGGTGAGGGGTTGTGGTCCAGGCAGAAAACCAGCAGCAGGCCTGGAAGAGAGGGCGTTGGTCTGGGATCAGAGTGGGACAGGGATTTGGGCAGGAGCTGCAGTCCGTGAGGCTGTCAGAGAGGGCAGGGGCTAGACACCAAGGAGGGCTGAGAAGGTTGGGTACACACTGTGGTGGCGGAGGGGGTGGTGTAAACCACACGCATCCTCCCACCCCACCATCTGCAGGAGATCCGAGTTCTCCACGCCCACATCTCAGACACCTCGGTCATCGTCAAGATGGACAACAGCCGGGACCTGAACATGGACAGCATTGTGGCCGAGATCAAGGCGAACTATGACGACGTTGCCAGCCGCAGTCGGGCTGAGGCTGAGAGCTGGTACCGCAGCAAGGTGAGTGTCTCAGGGCACCTGCCTCCTAGACATGGTGGCAGGGATGTGTGGTATATATTAACAAGGCTTCTTTTGTCTGGGGATTCTGATTCCTAGAGGTGGTGAAAGAAGTGCAGACCCCTCTCAGGTTATAGTAGCAGGACATGGCTGCCACGTATGGTTGCACAGGCTGAGTACTGTACGATTTGCAAATCATCTGTGGTGTCCTGAGTGGGTGGGATGTCCCATCCTGAGTTTCATGAGCCTCCCTGCTTCCCTCCAGTGTGAGGAGATCAAGGCCACGGTGATCCGGCATGGGGAGACCCTGCGCCGCACCAAGGAGGAGATCAACGAGCTGAACCGCATGATCCAGAGGCTGACGGCCGAGGTCGAGAATGCCAAGTGCCAGGTAGGGGTCGTTTGAGGCCCACCGGGGTCCCACAGTCAGTGTGTGCACCCAACTGGATCTCACCATTCATTCTCCAGCCCATTTGCATGACTCAAGTCCCAGGTTGTGGCCACTCAGGGAGACCCAGGTGATGAAGAGCAGAGACCTGTTCCTGGGGTGATCCCAGCTGGGTGGAGAGACTGGAAACATCCAGGGATTGGACACAGTGACCCAGGGACCATAACCCACCTTGTTCTCTTCTGGGCCCTTAGAACTCCAAACTGGAGGCTGCAGTGACCCAGGCTGAGCAGCAGGGCGAGGCGGCCCTCAACGACGCCAAGTGCAAGCTGGCCGGGCTGGAGGAGGCCCTGCAGAAGGCCAAGCAGGACATGGCCTGCCTGCTCAAGGAGTACCAGGAGGTGATGAACTCCAAGCTGGGCCTGGACATCGAGATCGCCACCTACAGGCGCCTGCTGGAGGGCGAGGAGCACAGGTGGGGCCCATCCCAGCCTGGCCCTGAGCTGCCCATTCCCACCCCTTCTACAAGAACCACCCTTGATCCTGGCTGATCAGGGATCTGGGACAAACCTATCATTTATCATTTGGGGTGGGGGGCGGTTTCTGAGGACTATTAATTTTGACCCACTGCCCCCTCCTTCCTGACCACTTGTGAACCCCACCCCAAGAATTTGTAGAGCTCTGTTGGCCACTCTGGCTCAGTCACTAATGTTGATTTTTTTCCTCTTCCCTCTCAGACTGTGTGAAGGCGTTGGGGCCGTGAATGTCTGTGAGTAACCTAGGCCCTGTGTGGATGAATTTACTCTCTTCCTGTAAGGGATGGAAGGAGGAGTTCCACTGGACCTAAATATAAGAGTGGGCTGGCATCACAGGAGGAGGGATTTGGTGTTAGACAGCAAGCAAGGACCACTTCTTTGGGACTAGAGTTGTTAAGTAAAGATGCTTGGAGAGGTGCATCATCGGGGAGGCCAGAGACTCGGCCCCCCAGAATTTTGACTCAGCCTTTGGGGTTCGCAGGTGTCAGCAGCTCCCGGGGCGGGGTCGTCTGCGGGGACCTCTGCGTGTCCGGCTCCCGGCCGGTGACTGGCAGCGTCTGCAGCGCCCCCTGCAGCGGGAACCTGGCGGTGAGCACCAGCCTGTGTGCGCCCTGCGGCCCCTGCAGTTCCATCAAGTCTCGCGGCGTGGGCCCCTGCGCCAGCAGCTGCCGCAAATAGGCGCCCCAACTCAGGCCCGGCCCCGCCAACCCTCCCGCGCAGCCGGGCAGGGCCCGCCTTGCCTGGCCCCGCCCCACCCCACCCCGCCCACCTCTGGGCGGAGCAAGCCCTAGGCTACTTCTCTGGCTCTTCGAAAGGTCCATCCCACTCCTAGCCTCTCAAGCCTGTGTGTGATCCCCTCTTCCCGGGCTCTGCCGCCCACGCTGGGAAAGGCTACCCTAGAAAGACGTCTCTTTGGCCACCACAGGAAGGGGACTCCGGGGCAGGGAGGACCAGGATCAGGACCTGGGCTGCATGGGGCCAATGGCCAAAGCTCCCACTCTGTCCCGGCATCTCCCCTTCCTTCTCTGCTGTGTTCCTCTATTTCTTGATCTGTGTTTCCAATAAATCAATATAGCCAACCCTGGGCCTTGTCTGCACTTCTGCTATCCTCCTCAGGGGTCGAGGTTTGGGAGGGTCCCCAAAGTCACATGGAGCAGAAAAAGCCCTAGATCTGGGGTCTCCACTACAGTCCTTTGTCCCTGGGCTCACAGCACTCTCAGATTTAGCCAAGCATTGTGCTAGGCCGCTACATCCTGTAATTTTATCCATACCACCTTCACAATATCTCCCACAGTAGCCAGGGCAGGGCCCCACCCTGAGTTCGGTGGCACAGCTGGGGTTTGAACCCCGTGAGCATGTTTAGTGCTCATTTCACTAAACCACAGCTGCCTCCCAGAGAACATATCTGTGCACATCTGTAAACCTACGGGTAGATGCACCAGTCACTCAAAGCTTAAGGAAACATCACTCCTGGCTTTGGTGGGGAAGACTCAAGCCTGAGTAATTTCCAAGAATTCTTTAAGGGGTGAATACATGAACATGACTTAAACTTTCAAAAAGCCTTTGATATGGCTGTCTTTTTTTAATGGAGTCCTTTTGGGGTTTGGAGACCTTCCATAGCTGATAAATTGCCTCAAAGCTAGAAAACAGCACGTAGCAAGAAGATGATGTGGTGTAGAGGTGAGCACACAGACCCTGGAGCCAAACTGCATGTGTCCAAAACTGAGCTCTGTTCCTAGCTGAGTGACTTCAGGCAATTTACTTACCCTCTCTGTGCTTCAGTTTCCATATGTCTAAAGTGAAAATGAGAAAAAGAGCACCTCTCTTTTACCTCCTAGGGTTGTTGGGAGGATTAAGGAATTTCATATACATAAAATACCTAGTGCCTGCCACAAAATCTCAATATGCATTTATCATCAGTAGTATTCTTTTGCAGAATATAAAGTAGAAATCCCTCCTGGGATCAGGGCCATGGGCAGCCTCTCATTACACTTATACCTGTGATCAGAGATTGCAAGCACAGAAAGAAATCCCCACGTCTTCCAGGCCATCAGGCTCCTTCATGCAGGAAACCGTCCCCGCCACACTGATGAGGATATTACAAGTGCTGGTGGGAGTGGAGAGATGGCCCCTCAGCTTCCCTATAGGCCAAGGCAAGTCCCTGAACATACATCTGTACAGCAGAGTGAATCTCTAAACTTCCAGTGCCGGGCCCAGGAAACTATAGCAGAAATGGAAGTCCCCATCCCCATCTCTAAGTGTGATAGAAATCATTGAGAATATTGAGAGGTCAGAAGTGAGCGGTCTGAAAAGACACTGGCTCTTTTAAAAGATGGGATTAATTCCAGGTCTCCTGGCAACCAATGTGTCCCCTCCACCCTCCAATGGAATTCTGAGGACAGAGCCCTCAGAGAGTTCCAGAATATGCAACTGTTCTAACCAGCCCTCTGTGCTGTGACACCACACAGCTCAGAAGCAGGCCCTGTCTGGAGTCCAGACCTGAGGCCCCAGCACCAGCTCTATCCCTCCATCCCTCCCCTGTTCAGAAGCCACCAGTCCTGAGGGACTTCTCATCTCTGTCAACTGACCCCTCCCTCTGCATCTCACTAGTCTCATCAGCCCAGTTGGACCTTGATAACCTGTCATACTTCACTCTCTCACCCTCCCTCTGGCTCTGACCTTCTCTTTCCTACTCCAGTTCCACAATCTTCACCTTCACAGATCTAGGTTCCCACTCCTGGACAGCTCAGGCAGAGGAGCGAGGGTGAATGGATCACATACATATTGCCCATGATACAGAATGGTGAAGAAAATGAAACACCTCGCTGTGTGACATTTAGCAAGTCACCTCCCCTTTCTGGGCCTCAGTGTATTCACTAGTGAAAAAAAATGATTGGACTAGATGACTGCTTAGCCATTTAAAGTCCCTTAGCCATTTAAAGTTCTATTATTTTTTTTAATTGAAGTATAGTTGATTTACAATGTTGTGTTAGTTTCAGGTGTACAGCAAAGTGATTCAGTTTATATATATATATATATTCTTCCTCAGATTCTTTTCCATTATAGGTTATTACAAGATATCGAATATAGTTCCCTGTGCTATACAGTAGGACCTGTTGTTTATCTATTTTATATATAGTAGTTTGTATTTGCTAAACCCAAACTCCTAACTTACCCCTCTTCTCACCTTTCCCCTTTGGTAACCATATGTTCGTTTTCTATGTCTGTGCATCTATTTCTGTTTTGTAAATAAGTTCATTTGAATCATTTTTTTTAGATTCCACATATAAGTGATATCATATGATATTTGTCTTCCTCTGTCTGACTTACTTCACCTAATATGATAAACTCTAGTTCCATCCATGTTTCTGAAAATGGCATTATTTCTTTTTTTTGATGGCTGAGTAATATTCCATTGTGTGTGTGTGTGTGTGTGTGTGTGTGTGTGTGTGTGTGTGTGTGTGTATATACCACATCTTCTTTATCCATTCATCTGTCGATGGACATTTAGGTTGCTTCCATGTCTTGGCTACTGTAAGTAGTGAAAGCTCTATTATTCTTTAGGAGATGTGGGAAAGGATGAGGAGCTAGAGGGAAGTAGGGGACCAGGTGCCATGCACTGTGCTGTGTGCATGCTGTGTCTTCATTCCGCACAGCTCACTGTCTATAGGCTGCTGTCTGTGAGAGGAACAGAATGATTGCAACCAGGTACACACACGTGTCTGGGCATCTGTGTGGAAACATGTACATTTGTGTGTAACTGTGAGGGTTCCTATATGTGTGATGATGTGTATGAATGTGTGTATACCTGTATATATGTGCTGAAGAGAGGACTTTTGTGGGTACGTGTGAGTGCACAAGTGGACTCGTGTTGGTGAGATGGGGTCACAGATGGAGAACCGGGTATGGTGGGAGTGGTGATGGGAAGGTGCTGCTGGGTGTTATCCTGAGGAGGTGACCTCTGACTAGGGAACCCTAGCTCTAACCCTTTGGCTCCCCTATGTACCCCTCCTGCCCTGCAATTACTATAGCACCAGCCAGGGCAGAGGGAGATCAGTTGGCCTTCTTGAAGTTGGAGAGCCTTCTTTAAAGGTGCTCAAAACCCTTCCCAAGAACTCCAGTAAGTGAAATATTAATGACATTCATATCGATACAATTCTTACTATGTTTTCAACACTTTACATATAGTAATATAGTTAATTCTGAAACAACGCTATGATAGGTACTATTCTTGTTTTACAGATAAACTGCGGAGCAGCGAGGTTAATTAGGGAGGAAAAATAAAAGGGATAAATAAATCTTCACTAGTCAGGTCTGGAGAGGGCAGGACTGAGGCCCAGAAACAGGTGAAAAGTAACAGCAAGATTGGGAACAGAATCTGGGCCCTTTCTTCTTATTCCAGACTGGACTGGTTGATATATTGCAGCTAGAATCACATCAGGAAGGACTGCATTTAGACTCATCAAGACACTCCCAAGGAGGGTCTCGTGAAACACGTTAATAGTGGAAGAACAGGGCCCAATTCACCCAAGGACAGAGCAGACCAAACAGGACCACAGAGCCTCAGCTCGTTCATATCTACTACGTGGCAGGCTCTGGAGACAGATGGATGAGAAAGGTCACATGGTCAAGGGGCTCGAATAGAGATGCGAGCACAGTGAAGTCACGTCCAGCACTTTAAGTGCCGCTATCAAGTGTGAGGCAGGCGTGGGGAGCCGATAGGGACTGATCCCTCGGGATCCCCTTCTGCTGAGAAGCAACTGATGACAACCCTCCTCCCTTCAGAAGTCACTCCAACTCACAAAGCTTGTAAATGAGTGAGGACTGACTCCCCATAAATGCCCCAGGCTGGAATATGGCCCGTGGCCAGAGGAGCCACTCAGAAAAGTGGTCCCCAAACCGCAAGCATTGCTGGTGGCCCATGTGGCCCTGGCCCAGCAAGTGACTAAAACCTGACCTCATGGCCCTTGGTATCTCCCGGCCTGACATCAGGCCTGGGATTTGGAAAGAGAACCTGTGGTCCACAACCAGTCCTCGGTGATGCTGGATGCAGGATGCTCACCGTCAATCCTGCCTACAGCTCCTGGCTGGGGAAGGGCGGCATTTCCTTCCACACATCCCACAAAGTTCCTTTGTTGACAGGATCAGCACAACAGGAGCTGGAAAAACTTGACCTTGAACATCAGAGAATCTCATTACCTCCTAGCAAAATGCAGGGAATAAGGAGTCCAGCTGAAAAATCTTGTGGAGGAGTGGCTCTGCTTTCAGGCAGCTGCTTTGCATTGGGAGTCTTGGTAAGAATGTTTATACAATTGGTGTCAGTCAGAAAGGATCAAAAGGGTCTGATGCATGAGTCCAATGGGGCCATGTTCCCTACCCCTCAGGTGATTGACAGCCTGTCAGCCAAGTTCTGGTCCCATTCCTCTTGCATGAGACTGCTCTGTTTATCCAGCAAGGGGGGCCTTTTGGGTACCTGTTCTCTGGGCTGGGACCCAAGAGAACACAGCAGACACTCTGGCACTAGTGAACCTTAAAAGGTAAAGCCGGGGCCTCTGGCTAATTATGCACCTTAGCCCCACCCAGGGACATAGAAAGCAAGGACCATTGTTCCCCAGATGCATTGGTGATGTAATCCTTTGTGCAACAGAAAAGAATGTGAGCTTGCTGAATGGAGGCTTCTCTCAGGCCTGTATGGCAAAGAAAGAGCCCAGAAACCCAGCCTTTCTCTGCTCACCCCACCCGCACAAACTGGCTTAACTTCCGTCCCCCCAAAGTTGCCTTGTGAAAACTCAGACCAAACTACACTGTTGGAAGCCATCCAGAGGCTGCAACTCCATGACAAGGTCATGGGGCACTCCAGTGCGGAACTGCAAGGCGGAACCGCACGTGGAAGGTGGACTACACTCCCCGTAAAAGCAATACTTATAATTTCTATATATGTAAATTTAAGTGTGGCAGGATTTGCCCCAAGGAAAAATCTTAGATTTCCTGACTTCCCCTTTGAGTACTGTTTGGCAAGGCCCGGTGCCTAAAGAGGGACATTGGGAAACAGTGACTAAATCTGGACATAGGGAAATGTTTCTTTGGAAAACACCATCCTCCCTAGAGATATGGCCATATGAGAGTGTTTATGATGGTAATAATAATTTGTGGTTCAATATTAATGGTAGTTTAATGATATTTGATCAATTAACTGGTGAACAGATATGTTCTAGATTAGGGACAAATAGAAATGATTTGGAAAGTTATTCTTTAATAGATTATTGGGATCCTAATATTGTTTGTTGCTATATTAAA
This sequence comes from Balaenoptera musculus, assembly GCF_009873245.2. Taxonomy (NCBI): domain Eukaryota; kingdom Metazoa; phylum Chordata; class Mammalia; order Artiodactyla; family Balaenopteridae; genus Balaenoptera; species Balaenoptera musculus. The sequence continues at coordinate 42,169,793 of NC_045794.1, read as the reverse complement.
TTGCCTTTGAGTAGCAATATTCAAAATAGAAATTGTAAAATATATTTTAGATATTTTAATGGCATTATAAAAAAGGAATGTCCAGGTAGGAAAAGCTATGTGGGGGCTAGGGATATATAGAATATAAGGATATATTTAGACTTAGGTGTTAAGGTTGGTTAACCACCAAGAATAATTCTTAGAACATGTACTGTACGTAATGGTAACCTTGGAATTTATCTTATGAGAAAATCTAGAAACTAAAAGGTATGGTTTATGTAATCTTTTAAGGAAATCTTTGTGGGTTCAAAATGATTCATTCTTTCGACTCAAAATAATAATATTACAATGTATGTTAATGATTTATGTAATTCTACTGTAATCTATATATGAGTATATGAAATAAAGAAAGCACGAGATGGTGCTATTTTTACTTGGCTGAGTCCATGAGTCTCAGTCTCCTTCCTGTTGACTTGGCTGAGTCCACGAGTCTCAGTCTCCTTCCTGTTGTTCATCGCCGACGCTGTCCATCCTTTTGGGGTATCCTGGATCCTGTTAGAGATGGACTCTGACACTACACCATGGATCTGGAAGTAGAAGCAAAGCTGGAGTCTCTGATTCCAAAGCCCATGTTTTCCTCCACCGTGGTATGCTGTTCCCAGCCCACAGTCAGATCACTTGTTCAACTAAAACCTGGACCACCCAATTGTGTCTATGTCCTCCAGCCCCAATCTGCCAGGGCCATCTTCCCCAGGGCCTGCCTTCAAGCGCCCCTGCCAGGGCAGCAGAAGGAGGTCCACCTTCATCCTTATCTCACTGTATGTCTTTCTGGTCCATGTCTTGGTTTGCGGCCTGCCTCACCACCAGACCGTCATCTCCAGAGGCCCAGGACTAGAGTGTCTTGCCCACCAAGCACTATGCCTGACCCTCAGAGGCCATTTTGCGCTTGTAGAGTGAGTGAGTGGATGAATGCATGCAGTTCTCAGCAACTCCGCCAAGGACGGCTGCCTGTGGACCCCAGGCTAGGAATAAGTCCACCATCATGCATGAATTAACCCCTTCTTTCCCTTTCACCGGGGACCCTCTGACACACACACACACACACACTCACCAACCTTTAAGATCCTGGTTCTATGATACCACCATCATCTGAAGTCACGTGGACCCACACACCAAAGGGTGCCCCCTTTTCTTTCCCCTCCCCCAAATCCGGCCAGCTTTGTCTTTGCTCTGGAGATAAATAGCCTGAGGAATCTAGGCACAAACAGCGGGAAGGCTCCATTCGCTGCATAACTTTTTATTGCAAAGGAGGAGTCCCAGGAAAAGAGGGGGTGGGGCGCTGGGTCCAGATAAGCCAAACGCCTTGCCTCCCAGCGGCACAGCGTCCAGCCTGTCCCCACCCTGGGAATGGGTCTGTCATGGTCCAGTAAACTACATTCCAAGACTTTACACTCTAAGGTGGGGGGCAAGAGGGAAAGGTGAGGCAAGGTCCAGAACCGTGGGAGGGGGCGTCTGAGACACAGCGCCAAGTCACTGGGGCGGAAGCTAGGGTTCCTTGACTTCTCCTGAGCAGGGCAGGAAGGGCTCAGCATCCACGGGAGCCGCTGCAGCTGAAGCCCCCGACACCGCCGGGGGAGCCGCAGGGCGCGCAGCCGCCGCCAGGGGCGCTCGTCTCCAGGGCGCCGGGGCCAGCTCCAGACGGCAGCTGGACCGAGAGGCCCGAGGTTGAGACCAGCCTGCAGGTGTTGAGAGCGGCTGGTGGAGGAGGAAACCCCTTCTTCTCCCCTGCTCGCGCCGCCCCCGAAGACAGACATACAGATGCACAGACAACCCCCCTCCCCCAGGAGACAGACGTGCAGTGCAAACTCCCCAAAGTGTTAGAGACACAGACCGCATCCCCCAGAACCAAACTCGGGAATCCCCCGGCCCTGAAGTCAGACACGGATTCTCCCCACACGAGAATAAAAGAGTCTCCTCCACGGGGATAAACACACAGAACTTCTTCCCACACCCCAGGACACACCAAGAGATCCTTCCCGCAAAGAGCAGACCACAGAACGCCCTCCCCCAACACACACAAACACAAAACAACCACTACGAGAGGGAACAGCCCCCCACAAAAGGGAGACAGAGGCAGCAGACCCCTTCTCCCTTCCCAAGAGGATACACACACAGCAGGTGGCTGGGAGTTAAGATTTGACCCCTCTAACCCAAGTTACTCTATTATTTACTTACTGATGTTCCCTGCCCCAAATCCCAGACCAAGCCTGCAGGGAGAAAGAGGAAGCAGGTGAGTGAATCCATCTACGAGGCAGAATATTCTCCATTCTTCAAGACAAAGCACTCCTGGCCCTCTCCAGACAAGCAGAAATCCTTCCATCCCTCAAGCTGCTTGGTTCTCTCAGATCCCCTCAGCCCTTTTGAGTAAAGACTCCTTCTGGGCCTTTAAACTCAACCCTTCCTGCCTTAAAGTCAAATAATTCACTTTTATTGATGAATTCTTAGAGAAGGGAGAAGGCAGAAGATCTACACTGTCTTTGGCGTAAACTTTTCTTGAAATTAGAGACCATGAGGGGGGCACTTTGAAGGAGACCACAGAGGAGATAAGTCAATTGTCTGGAGGATATTGTTCAAGCCTCATCCAATCAGTTTCCACCTGTGTGTCCTTGAGGTGGTCTTTTACTCTCTGACACTCAAGTTTTCTCATCTGTAAAATGGGGCTAATAGCACCTCCCTCCCAGGGTTTTGTGGCGTTTAAAGGAGACAATAAATGCAGATTGTCTGTTGCACGGTGCGTTCCCTTTCCTTCCCCTCAGACTGGTGAGCCCAGCTGGAGCTGGCAGCCCGTGGGTCTCTACCTGCCTAAGGTTAAAAAGCCAGGCCCTACTTGTTGCCATAAACCCTGCCTTCCCCAGGCCTGGAGGAGAGATGGGCAGAGTTGAGGAGAAGTCACCCCACACTGGGGACTTTACTCCCCCTGGCTGGGCCTTGGTCCCTGCAGCTGTCTCGATAGACAAACTGGCCCCTGCTTTCTGATCCTGGGGGTGAATGAATTGCCCATCACAGGTGCCAAGGGTGCTCGTTAGCTGGGATCTTTGGTCTAAAGGGCTGTAAGATGGAGGGAAAAAACTGGCTCCAGGAGAACAGATCCCTGGATACCCAGCTCACCTCTCCCCACCCCTCCCAAGCTGGCGAGGACCCAGGTGGTGCCCTCCCTATGCCCCTGCACCACCGCATCTCAAGCACCGCCCAGCCCTCACCTGCTCTCCTCGCCTTCCAGCAGCTTGCGGTAGGTGGCGATCTCAAAATCCAGGCCCAGCTTGACCATCACGAGCCCCTGGTACTCGCACAGCTGCCGCGCCATGTCCTGCTTGGCCTGCTGCAGGGCGGCCTCCAGCCAGGCCAGCTTGCTCTTAGCGCTTCCTGAGGCACCCTCCTCCTGCAGAGCTGCTGGGTCCTTGCCTCCTCTCCCTGGTTCACAGGGCTGGGGGTGAAGGGAAGACCACAGACAGGAGGACATCCTTGGCCCCCACCCCTCCCCACTCAAGGATCCAGACCTTTCTCAGCAGCTGGAGGGCCAATGAGGGATTAGAGATCGTTGTGAGGAGTGAGCGTGCCTGTTCTTAACGGTGCGTTTGTGTGTCTGCCTCACTCCCAGGATGGAGGTTGGGGGCCAGCCGTCTTGATGACTGAGAGCCTTTTGCATCTAGTATAGTGACACTGCTAAAATGAGCTAGGGTCTGGGAAGCATCAAATGCTTTTCTGGGATGGGAGTTGAAACACTGGAGAGAGTCTGAGCTGCTCCAGCTACCTCATCATTAGGTGTTTATTTTATTTTAGTTTATCAAACATTTATTGAGCATCTATTCTATGTTCCAGGTGCTGTGTTGGGCCCTGAAGTAGGGTAGGGATAAGGAAGTAAGGAGGACAGGAAAAGGGGCCACCAGAACTAGGTCAGGGTGCCCACCACCACCACCAGGGAATTACCTTTCAGAAGCAGAGAGGAGCCCTACAAAAATGTGCGAGGCACCAACCCTGGCCCTGAAACAGGAAGAGCAGTGGGTGACATGGTTGGTTTGAGTACCCAAAGGAAAGGGATGGACACTTTTTGATTCTATGACCACCTCCAAAAAAATCCAGTTCCTGGAATGTGTTTGTCTGGGCCTTCATTCTCTTTCTTTCTCTTCAAATCCCAGCCTATTGAAATTCTAGCCACTGAAACTTGTGCCCTTTTTGTCCCCAGGTATGAAGAGGAAGTGGCACTAAGGGCCACCGCTGAGAATGAATTTGTGGCCCCGAAGAAGGTGAGTGACCCCAGAATACATGTCCCACAACTCAGAACCAAGGACAGAGGCAGAGAGAGCTCTCTGTGATTCAGAAAAGCTGAGCAACTTCCCCAGAATCACACAGCCCAACCTCTCCCCTATTTCTTTCCCCAAATGCCCCAATGCTCCCTGGGTGGCCCTGGACATCAGAGTACACTGCCTGCTTCAAGCAGGGTAATCATTCACCATCCAAGGTCACTCCCATCTGGCCAATGGCTTCCCTCCTCCTTCTGCCCTGTGCCTGGCAGAAAATAGGCACTGCATAAATTTTTGTGAACGGAAGAGTACATGAATGCTTGGGGATGGCTCCATCCTCAGGCCAGCAACAGCTGGGAGATGCTGGCATGAACAGTGCCGTTGTTCCTCACCTCTTAGACTTGACTCAGCATAACTGCCATCAGTGTACTGAGGCACAGAGATCAAGCAAGGGTCGCGCCCTGAGTCACATTGGCTTGGGAGCAGAGCTGATCCCTGGGACTTCTTCTGACCACAGATCTCTAGATTTCTTTCCATGTGATTCCAGAGCAGAGAGGGGTGGATCATCATTAAAACAGCCATTTTACACCAGAACCTAAGTTTCATGATAGTGCAAGCTGTGCATTCTAGAGAGATCATCCTAGTGGGTACCAGAGGAAATGCCTGGAAACCTCAAGACCTCCTCCCTTACCCAGACCTGCTTCTGACCCCTTGAACTGAGTAAAGGACTTCATCAATGCCATGACACCAGGCACTGGAATGAGCAGCTAAGGAGGGCCCAGAGAGTGTGCCCAGCCTGATGGGGTGCCCCTCCCTGGTGGGGAGAGCTCTGTGCTGTCTCCCCAGTGAGACTCCTGTGCCACCCTCTCCCTTTAGGATGTGGACTGCGGCTACCTGCAAAAGTCAGACCTGGAGGCCAAGGCGGAGACCCTGACCCAGATCGACTTCCTGCAGCAGCTGTTTAAAGAGGTGAGGGGCCACAGAGCAGTGGGGCAGCAAGGAGGATGGTATTTGGACATTGGAAAGGACTTGCCACCATTTGGCTTCTGAAACCCCTGGGTGAGGGGAGCACAGGGCAGAGTTGAGGGACCCGAGGCAGGTTTACTGTCAGAAGATGAAAAAGTATAGCTTCTTGTCTTATCTGCCAAACCCAAACAAGCTGTTGTTCCTGGTTACTGTGGTGATAATGATCGAAAACTGTATATTCACAAATCAGGCACAGATTGTAAATTGCTGCCTGATTTCAGAGGCCCTGACTGAAATCAGGCAGCAAGCCTCAGAGCTGGGCTCCTCTCAGCCTTGGGACTTTGGTCCTGAGGTGCACTGAGAGGTTCCAGGGTTGAAGCGGAGATGTCACCTTTGTACTGGGGCTTCAGACAGTGAGGCTGTGGAAGAAGCAAGGGCAGGGGACAGGGAAGGACCATGAGAAAGAGGGCTTCCGGGAGTGGGGCTATGGTCCAGGAAGCTCTTACCACTCCCCCACTTCCCCTCAGGAGCTCCAAGTCCTCCACGCCCACATCTCAGGCACCTCAGTCATCGTCAGGATGGACAACAGCCGGGACCTGAACGTGGACTGCATTGTCGCCGAGATCAAGGCTCAGCACGATGACATGGCCAGCCGCAGCCGGGCTGAGGCTGAGTCCTGGTACCTCAGCAAGGTGAGTGGTCCAGCGCCCCCTTCCCAGAACAGGGATGCTAAAGGCTGAAAGTATTAGCAGGAGGGATGCTAAAAGGGCTTTGGCCTTTGTCTAGGTGGGATGGGTAAGGGAAGGGCAGGCAGCTCTCAGGATGGGGTGGCCGATGTGCAAACTGTGGGGCTCAATGCGATGGCATATCCTGTGTCCCATGAGCATCTGTGCTTCCCCCCAATGCGAGGAGATCAAGGCCACGGTGATCCGGCATGGGGAGACCCTGCGCCGCACCAAGGAGGAGATCAACGAGCTGAACCGCATGATCCAGAGGCTGACGGCTGAGGTTGAGAATGCCAAGTGCCAGGTACAGAAGCCTGGCCCACCCCTCAGCGTAAAAAGTGAACAGGGTTGGCCTGCAGCAGGGGGATTTAAGTCAGACACCTTGCCAAAGTGTGGGAAAAGGAGCAACATCAAACTTTAGGCAAGTCTTCTCCATGGAGAATGCTCTCCGTTCCCGCTGAATGTGGGGTGCAGGGGGAGGGCTGTGGAGGGGAACGGAATGACCAGGGCTTTCATGGTCCCAGGGGCAGAATGGGGCAGAGGAACTAGCACCAGTCTGAGAGGCAGGAAACCTGGGCTCTCAAACCAGCCCTGCCACTAGCTCACCATGTGATTTGGGGGAAGCCATTTCACCTCTCTGGCCCATTGTTCGAGATCACTGACCACACACTTTGATGTCCCCAGAGGTTAGTAAGTGAGTGGAGCAGGCTGTACTGAAGGCACTAGGGTGTGGTAAACTGGAAAACAAAACAAACGGGCAGAGCTGATCAGATCCAACTGAGGCAGGCCCTACAGAAATGCAGGTCCAGTGTGGCCAGATCCTCTGGTTTTTCAAGAGAAGCCAGGAATTTGGATTTTTACATTAAATTTCAAAAATTAAGGACACTGTGCCAACATTCCCCAAGAGCACTAATTTGCAACCCCTGACCTAACAAACGAGTAAGGCCCCTTCTTCCTCTGATAGTCAATGGTCAGTGGATACCTAGTCTCTGACCCTAAATCCAGAAGAAGGAGCCTTAATAACCCTCCCCTGTCCCCCAGAACTCCAAGCTGGAGGCCGCCGTGGCCGAGGCGGAGCAGCAGGGCGAGGCGGCCCTCAATGACACCAAGTGCAAGCTGGCCGGGCTGGAGGAGGCCCTGCAGAAGGCCAAGCAGGACATGGCCTGCCTGCTCAAGGAGTTCCAGGAGGTGATGAACTCCAAGCTGGGCCTGGACATCGAGATCGCCACCTGCAGGCGCCTGCTGGAGGGCGAGGAGCAGAGGTGAGGACCACATCTGTGGGGATGATGTCTCTTCATCCTCCAAGCTGTGCTTAGAGCTAGGAGCCTGTTTGCGTATTATTTGCGTCATGATTACTTGGAGGAGGGAATTTGCAAGTTCTGCTCCCCCCAACTAATTTTTGACTCTTTCCTCTCCCCACAAGTTTGTTTAAGGGCATTGGTGCTGTAAATGTCTGTAAGTTATCTATACTGTGGGTTCTGAAATAAGAGCTTGGGGCTCCTGGTGGTCAGTCTTTTTCTTAAAGGGCCAAATAGTAAATATTTTAGGCTTGCGGGTCATGCAGTCTCTGCTCAACTGCTTAGCTTGTTGTAATGTGAAAGCAGCCACAGCCATAGCAATACTTCAGGAATAGGTGTGGCTGGGCTCCAATAAAATTTTATTTACAAAAACAGGAGGCAGTGGCGGGGGGGGGGGACGGGGGGGCACAGTTTAAGACCCTGAAAGGAAGGAGGGGGATGCGGCAGTGAATGATTATGATAACTTAAATAGCTATTTCAGCCTATAGGGAGGGCTGGGCTAACAGTTTATCAAGGATGCTTGAGGTTAGACTACTGGAAGAAGTGCCCAGGTGTGAGGTTGTTTGAGGGGGAAGGGGGAATAGAAATAGAGGGAAGGAGCTCTGAGCAAGAGAAGAGGGGGTGGGGGGACTCTGGCCCGCAGGCAGGAGCCGCTGGTGACGACCTTGCGAGGCGACTCAGCCCTGTTCTCTCCCCTCCCCCGTCCCCCGCAGGTGTCAGCAGCTCCCGGGGCGGGGTCGTCTGCGGGGACCTCTGCGTGTCGGGCTCCCAGCCGGTGACGGGCAGCATCTGCAGTGCCCACTGCAGCGGGAACCTGGGGGTGAGCACCGGCGTGTGCTCACCCTGCGGCCAAAGCAGTGGCGGCAGCCACCTGGTGCGGTTTGCTTGGTGCCTTCTGCTTTGTAAATACACCGCTCCGCGAGCCAACCGTCCCTGCCTCCGGTGGCGGGTCCCAGAGCTCGGAAAGCCCCTGGGCTTGCGGCGGAAGGGCTGCAGGAACCAGCCGGCCTGACCTGCCGCAATTGCTGCCTTCTCCTCCTGCATCTCTCTCCCCGCTTGTCTCTTCACTTCCTCCAGGGACGGCGGGCTCCTCGCCCGCAGCTCTGGCAGCTCCCCTCCATCCCCAAGAGTCTAAATGACTGGTTTCCCCCAGCCCTGGGCAAAGAGCCAACCCTGACTCCGGCTGCTCTGGAGGCTTGGACGCCTGTGGCTTCTAACGGACAGATTGGTCCCAGGGCCCCTCCAGTGTGGACCTGCTGCTGCTTCCCCTGCCTCCTAAACCCTCCCACGGTGACTGAGGTTGCGTCTCCCAGGGGACAACTTTATGCCCCGCCTGGCTCCCTCTCTCTCCCAGGAAGGGCTGATTTGCCAGTTGGCTGGTCCACCCCAAACCCAGACATAGGGCAGCTAAATGTGTGGTCTTCTCACCACTGAGGAATGTTCTCTGACAGCACAGGGCATTGGCTGGGGTAGGGGGTGGGTGCAAACAGCTCTCCCACCCCCTCAGCAGGAGAGGACTCCAGTGCCCACTTCCTGGCAGAGCCAGAACTTCCAGGGGCTTCTGGGCTTCTTCAGGAGTGGAGCTGGAATCAGGCCCAGCCCTGGGAGGGGTCAAGGCCTCACTCTGGATAAGAGTCAAGTTCCATAGAGCAGCACCCCCATGTCACCAATGTGCTGTCCCAGTTATCAGGGCAGACCCTGTGCTCTCGAGCCCTCCCCTCCCCACCGCCTTCCCCGCCCAGCCTAATGAAGCCAGGATACCAGGTGGTGGGCATGGGCTCACCCAAGCCTCAGAAAGCAGCTGCTTTATTGGAAGCTATTCTGACATCATTTTTCAGACTGCCTTGCAGTCTTGGGACCAGGGATGGGACCAGGGATGGAGGTCCTTTTGAGACGATGGTGTCTCCCCACACCAGGGGCTCAGTTGCGGGTGCTCCTGCCGGGGGTGGATGTGGTCCTAATGGAATAGGCCTTGGGGGCCCCAGGCCCTCCACCACTGGAGAATCTCAGGGCATTGCTGCCCATGGTTCCCCCGAAGGTCAGCCGGCTGCCAGCACCGCCCGTGGAACTGACCACAGCTGAGAGAGAAGGGAGGAGGTCTCCATCGGCGTGAGGCCCACTACCCGAGGCCCCCCGCCCTCCTGCCATAGCTGCCCGTCTCCCTCCTCCCACCCACCTCCCTTCCCACCAACAGCCAGGGGCCAACCCAGAAGGAGCCTCAGACAGAGATGAGGGCTGCTCCACACTGCCCCCACCCACCCTGTCCCGTGCATGGCTTTCCTGGGCTGTTGAGCCTCTCTGGATGGGAGCTGCAGGCCCCTGCTGAAAGCTATTGAAGGGAAGGAGGCTCCCAGCCTCCAGAAGGCCAGGCCTTCAGGCCGATGTGCCATCCAATAGACCCAGCCTAGTGTGGACGGCATAGGTGATGGGCCCGCAGCCAAGGACTTACAGATGTTCACGGCTCCCACTCCAGCTCCGGTCATCCTGGGGCAGAGGAGATACCTGTGAGGGCTGCTCTCTCCTCAGCACTGGAGGAAGCACTCCCGTATCCCTCCGTCCAGGCCCCGAGCAGAACTGAGGTTCCTTCCTCTGTCCCCACACGTTCAGCCTTCCTTCAGCCTTTTCACTTTGGCCCTCCTGCCTACTGGCTACATGACCTTGGGAATGTCTCAGAGTCTCCACTTCCTCACCTATAATGGGGCCTAACTCAGTACCAACCTCAGTGTTGTTTGTGAGGGCTAAATAACGTAAGTTACCTAAAGCCCTGGGCACACAGGATTCTGTAAATGGTAGCTGTTCTCGTTGCTTATGTAGATGGCTGCCTCTCTTAACCAGATCATAAAATCCTCAAAGCAGGCTGGAGCTTATTGATTCCTGCATCTCCAGTCCTTAGCATGAGGTCTGGCACACGGTAATTACTGAATATGTGTTGAAATAATTAGTGAATCGTTGACTGAGTGAATTCAGCTCCAGCCGGGACTGAGTGGGGAGGGAGGAGAGGGGGTGGTTATAAGCAGGCTGTGGGGCTGAAACAGGTCTTGCCCTGGAAATTAAAAATCAATCCGAGACAGCTGGGTGTTTGTTTTGTGACTCACAGTTCCACTGTCACCAAGCCCTTGGCCTTGGGGATGAGTTTACTCTGCAGGGAGGAGGAGAGGCCTCAGTTTAGTGGAGGGAGTGAGGGAAGCCCAGCTGCAGCCCCAAATCCTGGAAGGGGGCAGGGCAAAGGTCAAGGGCAAGAGATGGGGACACTAGGAAGCTTCCAGGCCACTTGTCTGTTGACTGAATGAGTCAAGCCCTCAAGGTACTAATGAAGACCCAACTTCATGGACATAGATGTGGAGTTTTTTGTGAAGAATTCCCTGGAAGACTAACCCAACCCAGCTTCATCTCAGGCTGCAGGTGAGTATGCAAATATTTCTGGAGACAGGGGGAATTTACCTCCTCACCACGCTCAGTCAATACCACGTGACTTAGCCCTCAGTTATGTAGTGAGAAGCAGCCTGTCGCCATGGAAGATGCCTGGACCGGGAGAGCTTGACTGCACACTGGCCCTGTCCCCTCAATTAATGAAACTAACCACAATTTCCCCTTTGTACACTAAGGAGTCAGTAATACCTGTCTTGCTTACCTGATGTGTTCTGAGGATCAAATAAGATAACCTTGCTAATAGCCACACACACACACACACACACACACACATACACACACACACACAAAGCGCTGTTATTACTTCAACTTTCCCACTGAGCTTACACCATATGGTCTTTCCCTCTCGAAAGTCATCTCATCAAGGGCAAAGAAGCAAGCATCATCTGTACCCTCCCTGCACTTCCCACACGCAGTGCCCTGCAGAAGAGGGTACACAGGAAATGCTTGCAAATGGATGAATGTCAAGCCCCAGGCCTCACTGAGCCCCAGAAGGATCCCCTCTCCAGATTCTTTGTCCTCACCGGCTCTCCTCGCCCTCCAGCAGCTTCCTGTAGGTGGCGATCTCGATGTCCAGGGCCAGTTTGGTGCTCATGAGCTCCTGGTAGTCCCGGAGCTGCCGGGCCATGTCCTGCTTGGCTCGCTGCAGGGCGGCCTCCAGCTCCTCCTGCTTGGCACGTGCATCCTTGACGGCCAGCTCCCCACGCTCCTCGGCCTCGGCGATGGCAGCCTCCAACTTGGCACGCTGTGGGGAGTAGTGGGGCTTTGAGCTGGGGGGACAGGCCTCACCGGCCACTGCCCTCCTGCTTCCCCATACTGCAGTGAGCATCTGGGCACCTTGCTGACGGTGGCTTCACTGGCACCAGCCTCCTCTCCCAAGCACCAGGGAATCCCAAGGGTTTCAAACATGGGTTTTGATACCCAATGCGTAGCTTCCACTTCTGGCTCTGCCACTTACAAGCCATGTGATCTTGGATGAATCAACCCTTCTAAGCCAAAAGTCTCCTCTTTTCTAAAATAGCAGTCATCACAGTATGTATAGAGAGATATTGCAAGTAATGAAACGAAATAATACAAAAGTCTTTGGCACAGTGTCTGGTAAACAGTAAGCATTTAATAAATGCTATTATGATCACTATTATGAGTAAATGCTATTATGATTTACAAATGCCCGCACACCTGACCCCTAGCTAGAGGAGTTCCAAGGCTATGGGATTCTAGTTTAGTTCTCAAATTTCATGCAGCTGACCAGAACCAAAAACACCTTCAAAATAGGAACCAGTTTGGAACAGGCCCAGAACAGGGAGACTTGGAGTACAGAGACGCTGCTTGGAACCCCTAGACTCCGAGTCAACAGGCCCCAGGTTTGGGCAGGGGTGGCGTGATTCACGACGGACGTGAGCAGCAGCTGCCGCTTCCTGCCTGGCCTTAGTGTTCCCTCTCTCGTGGCCCGTCCCTCACTAGAGGAGCCTATTTAGTCCTGAGCCGCTTCTTGTTCAGCCCCAAGAGCCACCATCCCCATCCCCTAGCGCGGTGCTCCTCCTCCTGCCCTCTCACAACCGTGCTCTGCCCTCAGACCCTCTCCCCTCAGAGCACGCACTCTTCCTCTCTGCCCAACACCCCCAGTCCCGCCCAGGAGGCTGGTTGATGCCCTCTGCCCCCATCCACTGGTCAGTGCCCTTTCCTGTCACACTGGTGCCCCCTTGGCAAGGCCATGCCACTGCCTCTGAGCCCCCCGACGGTGATAGACACCCCAGCTCCGGGGTCTGTCTCTGCCCTGTTGGGTAAGAGGAGAACCGGATGTGGCAGAAGCTGCGGCGTTTGGGAAACCGCCATTCATCATTCTGTGCCTCCCCTCCAGGGCTGGATGCTGGCTTGCTGCACCGGTGACTCACAGCCCTGAATCTGTGCCAGGAGAAAGCTTCCACCCTCGCCCTCATGTAAAAAGGCCTGCAGGGCTCCAAGGGGAGGACATTTCTGGGTAGATCACCCCCACATCCCGTCCTCCGGCTCATCTGGAAAGTAGTCACCACCCATCAGCTTCCCTCCCTCCCCACTGCAGACACCTGCCCAGGCTTAGCTGCCCCGACCACCCCCATGCCTTGGTCAGGGCTTGGGGGACCCTTCCTCATCAATACCCCCCACCCCAGCTTCACAGCACCTCCTCGCATCAGTCTGTCGTCTGAGACCTGTGCCCTGACCATGTGTCCGGTGCTGGGAAGGGAGGAGCAGTGAACCAGACGGGGGCCCCTGCTCTTAAGGCATTTGTAATATCCCAGTGGAGGTAGGGGACAATACTTATTTATACTTAATTAATAAGACTTAGCTAATAAGTCAATACTAAAGTAATAAGACAGAAAATTTCAGAGAGTGATAGGTGTTTCAGGAAGCTCACACAGACGGCTGAGGAAGCCACCTCTGAGAAGAGGTCTTTTGTCCTAAACCCCAGGGGTGAGAAAGGGGCAGCCACGTGCAGAGCTGGGAGAACCACATTCCAGGTAGAGGGAACACCAAGTGCAAGGGCCCTGAAGCATGAAGATGCTTGGCAAATGTAAGCTACAGGAAGCAAGAGCGCAGCCAGAGAGGGAGTGGTGAGGAGTGAGGTCAGCAGGTGGGGCGGGGCCTTGGGAGCCATAGTGAGGGACTCTGCTGGCCTCCGGCCCGCCTCCCCCCCCCACACCCCTTCCCCCAGGTACACATCGCACCCAGAGCTAGGTGCAAGGGGAGGGCTCAGTACCAGTGTGGTAACGAATGGTGGTTCTAGTCTAGCCAGCCAGCCTGAGGCTCCTTCCACAAGCTCTATGCCCAGCTAGGATTCCTGTTCTCCCTTCGGTCAAGCAGGACCTGGCCAAGAACATTTCGTCCTAGAGAGCTCACAGGTGGGCCCGAGAGACTTGAGCTGCACCAGCCTCGTCCCCAGAGCAGCAGGGGCGGGGTTGACACCCTCGCCCCCAGCCTCCTGCTCCTCATCCTGAGCGTGGTCCCAGCCGGCTGCCCTTCACATGCCCCAAGGAGAAGGGCTGGTGCCCACCTGCTTCTTGATGCTGTCGATCTCAGCCTGCAGCCTCTGGACGGCCCGGTTCAGCTCCGCAATCTCATTCCGGGTATTCCGGAGGTCGTCCCCGTGTTTCCCAGCCTGGGCCTGGAGGGTCTCAAACTGGAGGGACCACACAGAAGAGTATGGCAAGGGGTGGGCCGTGATTACAGGTGACTTGTCTTCTCCCGACCCAAGGAAGGCCCCAGGTTCTGAGTGACAAGCCCTCCCAGCTTATCTTCCCAGGGAGGGACAGTCTGACTCCCAGCAAGCTTTGCCCGATGCCAGGAGGCCAGACTCCCGGACAGTGGGGTGGGGGAGGGGTTCAGTTTCCTGCCAGCCAGGACGGGGAGGACAAGGATGGCTCACCGGGCCCATTCCCACTGATCCCGGGACTCTTCCCATTCCCATTATGTCCTAATGCTGGAGAATCACTGGAAGTCTGAGATCCTCACCTATTAACCCCTTCGTCAGCACCACCCATTTTACAGATGAGGAGAATGAGTCCCAGAGAATAGAAGGGACTGGCCTAGTGTCACACAGTAAGTCCTTATTGGCATGCATGTGTCCTCCCACGCACCATGGATGACTCCCTATCTCTGCAGAGACATTGCCCTATTCTGCTTTTAAACCCTCAGGCTCCCTCCCCCAGATCACTGGTTTGCCCCAGCACACCCCCTCCCCGCCCATTCCCTCAGCACCTGTACTGTCAGCTGCCCTGCCCACACCCAGTGCATACAACGATTAAACCTGCTCTGGAGCCCTTGGACCCAGGATCTGGTCCCTGCTCTTCCATCTGCTAGCTGTGCAGAGCTAGACAAATCACTTAACCTCTCCATGCCTCAGTTTCTTCATCTGTAAAAGGGGGATAATAATAGTGCCTACCTAACAGGGCTGTTCTGTGGGTTATATGAGTCAATACAGGTAAAACATTTGAAACTTTGCCTAGCATTGTGCTTACTTGCCAGATTTTAGCTATAATAATTATTAATCCATGTCCATTTCCTCTGCCCTCTCCCCCTACATCAGGCTGGAATCTCGCCCTGGGCAGGGACCTGGCCTTCTCTTCCTCTTATTCCCAGGACACTGGAGACCACCACAGATTTAATCCCTGGTGTCTGTCAGCACAGTGGGACCCAGACCCCAAAGGCTTGAGACAGGGTGAGGAGTAAGGGAAGCCGTCACCGAGGACTCTGCCAGGAAGAGAAAATATGCCTCCAGCGGCCACCCACCTTGGTCTGGTACCAGGCCTCGGCCTCGGCCCGGCTGCGATTGGCGATCTCCTCGTACTGGGCCTTGACCTCGGCGATGATGCCGTCCAGGTCCAGGGAGCGGCTGTTGTCCATGGACAGGACCACAGACGTGTCTGAGACCTCGGACTGCAGCTCTTTCAACTCCTGTAGGGACCAGACAGAACATCAGGACTTGGGGCGTGACCCATCCCTGTCCCCATGCCCATCCTGGGATTCCCCGCACACTAGGGAAAGAAACAGGGAGAAGAGGCCAGAGTGGGAGTGAGTCACCAGGTAGCCAGGGGGCACAGACCCAGCACCTACTAAACAGCTCCACCAGCCCTGACTCCCAGAAAAGCCCATTAGCACCTTCTGAAATGAAAGAGTCTGGCAGGATCACAGCGGACAGACAAGTGACAGAGTGGTGAACTGCGGCGGCTCCTGGCTGCGAGGTGCTACTGGATTTGAGCTCTGCTGTGAAGGGGGTCACTAGGGGGTGGGTAAAATAAGTCATGTTCCACCCTATTATGCACGCTCTGCAGCCTTTAACACCGATGATACAGCCGTATTTACGGACAGGGAACTATATCTGTGGTATACTGTTACATGAAAAAAGGTATGATTCTATTTTATTAAATATATGTATTTCTATATCTCTATGTGTATATATGCACAGAAGAAATCTGAAAAGGTAGGTATCAAGATAAGAGTAGGTATAGGAAACTGGTTTTCAATTTTATGCTTTACTTAATTCTCTAGATTTTCTGCAATGAGTATGTATTTCATAATGAGAGGAAAATAATTATATATACATGTATATACATACACACACACATATATATAACATGTGATAGACATATGAAGGCCCACATTGAGACCAGAAGTACCCAAAGTCAGCCTCAAGGATCCAGCCCCTGAAATTAACACATGTGGAAATTCTCTCGGAGTTGCTCATGGAGGCCGGATGTGCAGGTAAAGACCAGACTGAAGAGAAATGAGAACTGGTCTGTAATTTGCCTCACGTTTTCCTGTGTCCCAGAGCAGCCAGATGATCCGCCACCCTATCTTCTGCCTAAGGCCAGAGACTCACACTGACGGAATGAAGAGGTTTTTAAATCCCCTTGAGGGAAAGGAACTGGAAGCCCAGGGCAGGGCAAGCGTGAGCAGGAGGGGAGATGGGAGGGGCAGGCAGAGAGGGTGCCTGATCGGTGGGCGTAAACCCTCAGGCACTCCAGTCTCTCCTGACTCAGGCTCCCCTGCAAGCCCACCCAGCCCACCTGTGAACCCTGTCGCAGCCCAGATCCCTCAACATCCTCCTGGTTTCTTCCAGCCCGTCCCAATCCCCCTTCCTGACAAATGATCATCCCACCCTGGTGTGCTGCCCCAGCTCCTACTGAACTCCTCGCCTACCATGGATTCCTGAATCCAGAAAGAATAAAGAGTAGGATCAACTCCCCTACATGCACCCAACACACACCCCGGCTGACCTAGAGGCAGGGGGTGGACCAGATAGCCCCCTGGCTAGGACACGCAGGTTGTGGCACATCTCCCAACCCTGAGGTCCTCACCTCCTCATAGAGGGTCCTGAGGAAGCTGATCTCATCATTCAGGGCGTCCACCTTGGCCTCCAACTCCACCTTGCTCATGTAGGCAACATCCACATCCTGGGAGGAGTGGTGGTAAGAAGGGGGAGAGGGACACCATGTCCTCAGTTCGAGAAACACTTAGGGGTGGGAGCAAGCCAGTACTGTCCAACCCCCAGGACCAATCACCGCTGCCCTACCAAGAAACATACAGCTCCTCCAGGCTGCCTGACACGCCCACGGTGGGAAGTTCCCTCCACTGGACCCGCCCAGGCTCGAGAGGAACATCATCTCCGCGCAGCCCCAGGACTGGAGGTGCCTACTCAGCGCTGATAGCCCAGAGCAGCCTGAAGCCCCAAACCTAGCGCTTTACCAGTTCCTAAAGGCTTTAGTGGTTTAGACACACCCCCGGCTCTGCCGCCTACTAGCTATGTGACCTTGAACAAATCACTTCAACTTTATCAGCCTCAGCTTCTCATCCGTCAAATGGGAGAGCATGAAATCATTCAGACTCCAGGACACCGCTCCCAGAGATGGCAGATCTCTAGCCTAAATATGTAGCTTGCAGCATGGGTGATATAAGGCAGGTGGGCAACAGGTAACACCACAAGTCTGGGCCCCTGAGAGCCATCCTTTGCTGTGGTTAAGCTCCTGTGGAAAGGGCTCACTTCCACTCATCCCTGAATCTCCAAGGGCCCAGCACTCCGGGGCAGGTTACATTTCTGTGGATGGGCCTGGAACACTGAGTGAGTGTGTTTTGAATCAGAATCTTAAGTCAATCCCCTCTAAGATATTCCTAAGGCCTTCTGACCTCACTTGCACACCTCCAGGGACGGGGAGCTCACTTTGCCTCAAGGCACCCCATCCCATTCATTCAGTAAATATTTCAGGCATGCCATGTGCCACCCTCAACTGTAATTAAATGTTCTGATAGAGCACTTCCTTATTTGGGGTTGAAATCGTCCCTTCTAACCTCCATCCTGTAGTCATAATTCTAACCCCTCCAAAAGCCCAGAAACAAGTCTAGTGACTCGCCAGACACACCTACCCACAAATACACACACACAGACATGCAGACACATATGTTCACATACGTACACGAAGCAGGCTTATAAATGGCTGGCTTCCAGATCTCTCCTTCTCCAAGCCCATCGCTCCCTTCTTATAGACCCAGCCAGACCCTGACCACAGGTCCCTACTGGCTGCTCAGGTGAGAGGCATGTGGTCCCCTGTCCCCTGTGCTTCCTACAATGCCACCCACCCTACCTGTCTGACCCCCTCACCTTCTTCAGCACTACAAACTCATTCTCAGCAGCCGTGCGACGGTTAATTTCGCCTTCGTACCTGCAGTAAAGGAGGGGAGCATGGTGTTGGTGCAGCTCTGCCTCCATCCCCCCACATCCAGGTGTGAAAGTCTGCCGTGCATCACCTTTACCCCCTCCTTAATGACACACCTGAAAAAACAGGTGTCAGCTACGAAACAAAATGTCCCTGACTTTTCCATATGGCTGTTCCTAGGGCTTTGAGTCTTGGCAGGCATGGGGGTGAGGGAGCTGGGAACATACGTGAATCAAAGGACAAAGGCTGCATATACTGGGAGTGAGAAGACGAATAACAGCCAAGCTTATGGACCACTCTGTACGGGGCCTGCCCCGTTCTGTGCTTCCCATGCATTCTCTCAGTTAATCCCTGCATTCTCTCCGTTAATCCCTACAACAATCCCATAACAATGGTGCTATGATTCGCAGGGAAAGGAACAGAGGCACAGAGAGGCTGAGTCCTCTGTCCAGTCACCACGCTGCTAAGTGGCAAAGCCCGGACCTGAAGCCTGGCCATCGGACGCCTGAGCTCACTCCTTAACCTGCTTAATCCCACCCGCTGAGGGGCCTGAAGAGGAGGAACCTTGTGGACTCAGGAAGGAGGAAGAACCAGCCCCCAACTAGGTGACAAGCCCCCATCGCTACTCCCAGAGCCCCCGCCTCCATCCCTCTTTCTCCCAAGGAGCCAGCCCCCTGCCCATAGGAGGACGCCAGCAAAGCAGGGCACAGAGCAAGAGGGCAGGTGGGCCTGACCCAGTATTTACTTGAGGATTCAAAATAGGTGTCAGAAACAGAAAGTCAGCAGTGTCCACGAGCTTCTGGAGAACAGCAGGAGCGATGTGGGGCAACTTTAGTGGGGAGCAAGATGCTCAGGCAGGCAGAGGCCCTCCAGGAGCCCAGACCCCCAAAGTCCCACTCCCCCAGGGCCTCTAGAAGAGTTAGGAAAATATCTGCGAGGCCATCTGTCCACCCCTGCTGTGCCACTGGGCCCAGAGGATGTGCAGATAGGAGCTCCCTGGGCAGCTGCACTCAGGACCCCTTCCAGTTCCTCCTTCAGCCCTGGCCTGGAGATCAGCCTGGCTCCCCAGGAAAGTGCTCTGTGGGTTCTGGGTTGGGGGGTATGTGTGCACAGATGCACACCTGACAGCAGGGGCTCACGGGTCGTCCCAGGCCTTCCCTGTCCTGCACCGGTCTGCTTCCACCTGCCTTCCACCTGCCGTGGGATTAATCCTGTTGACTGTTGCCCTAGGGAAGTCGGGGGTGGGGATGGGGGGGGTTGGGAATGGAGAGACACTCTCTGCAGAGGCCTTTGTTTGTTCTACCTCCAGTCAAAGCCAGTGTCCCTGCTCCGGCTTAGTCATACATCTCCCCAGGCAGAGCACAGAACTCACTCATTACCCCGAGTGCCCACTGGGCAGGGATGCCTGGCCCAGCCTCTGGCTTTGGTTTCTATTCAATGTGAACAGAGAGTTCAGCAGGCACCTCAAAGGCCTGTCCTCAAGACCCCGCCTTCCCGGCCTCCAGCCTCCCACTCCCTGCCCCTCCTCACAGCCTCCTTTCTGGTTCCTGCCCTGGCCGCACCCACCCCCGGCCCCCACAACCCCTCCCATCGCTCACAATGATCATGCTCTCTGCTTCTTTCCTTCCCAAGTTGGTTCCAGGTCTCCCGCTGGGAGTCAGGGGCCCAAAAACAAGCCCCAGCTCTGCCAGTGACCTACTATGCGATCTCGATCAAGCCCCTGAAACTTTCTGGACTCTAATTCCTCACGGGAACAAAACAGAGTTGTTCTAGAATAATCTGAGGGTCATGCAAGTTCTGACGCACATCATCTCTTGCCCTGCCCTTTCCTGGGCCTTGGTCAGGCTTCCGAAGGGAGCAGTGCAGATCAGGGCTAGGCTGAGATATTTCACTGGGAGTAAGTCAGAAGAAAGGACCAGAGCGACTTGGAAACGGCCCCCAGAGACAAAGAGGAGAGAGGAGAAGCAGGGAATGTGTTAATCAAGACCTTCCCTTCTGGGAGTTGTTGTTCTGAGCAGCTGTACCCCCTGACCCCTGACCCAGAGAGGATTTGCAGAGGGTGAGCTGAGAGGGGCACATGGGCCCAGGGCATGGATCCCGGCAGGTCGTACTGCGGGGCAGTACTTGTTCTTGAAGTCTTCCACGACGTCCTGCGTGTTCCGAAGCTCCACCTCCAGGCGGCCCCCGTCCAGCTGCAGGACCTCGAGCTGCTTCCGCAGGCCAGCAATCTGGGCCTCAAAGATGCCCAGGAGGCAGCTGCTCTGGGTCGACTTCTGCTCCTGCAGCAGTGCCCACTTGGTCTCCAGCAGTTTGTTCTGCTGCTCCAGAAACTGCACCTAGAAGGGGCGGGAGAAGGAAACTCATGAGAGGCAGATCGTGCCACCCACAGTGCGGTTGGGAGGGTCTCCAGCCATCCAGCAGAATCCACGCTCCCACTGGCTCTTCCCCCAACGTGGGCCCCTAGCCCTTGGCTCTCTCCTCCAGGATACTCTCTGTCTCAGCTGTCTCAGAGTGTGTCCAGGGCTCAGGTCACTGACACGTGCCAGTGCTTGTGCTTTAGGGTCTCCTCCCTCCTCTCCTTCCCATCGCATCACAGGCGATGGCCTCTCCCTCCCTCTCTGAACGGCTGCCCCCTTCCTGTCTGTGTCCTCAGCCCGACTCGGGCCCCCTCCCTTCAGGCTGGGACCTCATCTCTTCCTCTCTCAGTATCCTCTCTCCCCTTCCCTCTTTCTCCAACAAAGCCTCAGGACAGGATGCTACAATCAAGCCAATGTAAAATGAGTCCCTAAGGAGCACCAAAATGACTGGTGGTGGGAAGCCAGCCTCCTCAAAACCAGCAACTCAGGCAGCAGGATCTGGGGGCTGCAGCCGAGCAGCAGCGGGGGGAACCTGGGCCTGGGGCTTCCTGCAGAGGCTGCCCCAGAACTTGAAGGATGTGTACAGTCTGAAGGGTGAAGGAGAGGAGGACATGGGGGACCAGGGAAGCAGAGAGGTACACAAAGGCAGGAAAGGGAAAGCCTGCTCTACGCCCAGGGGGGAGGCCCTGGCCAGAGGGGCCCAGGGGGCTAGCCCTTAGTTCTTGGGTCCAGCCCCACAAGTGCGCTCCCCCCCCCATCTCTATGCCCCACCCCTTTGGGACATAAGAGGAAAAACACCTCTTAAATGGCCCTTCCCCGGGACCCTCAGTGCCCCCAGATGGGCTCTCTCCAAGGGCAAGTATAACCTCACCTCCTACCACCAAAAGGAGGATGGAGGACCAGGTAGGTGGGGCCGATGGGGCCAGGAGCCTGCCTCCCTCCAGCCCTTTATTTCCAGCATCTGCTAGATAATAAGTGGGGGGGAGGGGAGAATCTCACCCTGCCCCATCTCTGACTCCGCACAGTCCCCTCTCAGAGAAGGGGGCCCAGAGAAAGAAGTCCTGGCCTTGGCATCTGGAGTTCCCAACCTGACTCAGATGACAAAAGCTGCCCAAGAACCCCAGCCGACTCACAGACACAGCCCACCAGGACAACCGGACAGACCCACGCACACATTCCCGGAGGAAAAAGCAGGGAGATTTGGGTAGCTTGCTGGAAGAGAGGGCTTGGAGGCCGAGGGGGACAAAAACATCTACAGGGTTCATGGAGAGGGTACAGTCCCAGATATCGGCGGAAAGAGAGCAGGCACCAGCCCTCCCAGCCCCTGGCCCACGTGCGCTGCGGGGCGGCTGCTGGGGCCTGGATCCTGGCTTGGGGCAGCACGGGCCGCTCACCTTGTCGATGAAGGAGGCGAACTTGTTGTTCAGGGTCTTGATCTGCTCGCGCTCCTCCTGGCGCACCTGCTGGATGGAGGGGTCGATGTTCACCTGCAGCGGGGTCAGCAGGCTCTGGTTGATGGTGACCTCGCGGATGCCGGCGCCCGCTGGGCCCCCGTAGGATGAGCGCGCTGCCACGCGCGGCCGCGATGCGCCAAGGCCGTAGAGGCTGATGCTGCTGCCGCCGAAGCCGCCCGGGCGCACCGAGTTCAGGCGCATCTGGGTGCCTCGCCCCGGGAAGGCGGAGGAGCGCGAGCTGAAGACCTGGGAGCTGAAGTGGATGGACATGCTGGCTGGGCCGGGCTGGACCGAGCGGCGGGCGACAGGGGGCCGAATTCGCTGACCTCCGGGCGACTTGGCCGCTTTTATCCTCTAGGCGCGGGCGGATAGGCTTACACAGGTAGGGGCGGGGCTGGCCGCCAGCCACCTTTCTCTGCCCGCCAGCTCCTCCCGGGGCCGCGCTTCCGCCATCGCACCGTCCACCCCTCCGAGGCCCAGGCTTTCGGTCCAAGCCTGAACCGTCCAGAGTGGGGAGGAGGGCCACAGAGGCTCAGACCCCTTGGTGCAGGCTGACGCAGAGAGCGGTGGAAGACAGCGGTCCCAGTCGATCTGCAACGGGCTCAGTCAGGGAAGGCTCCCTGGAGGAGGCTTGGGGAAGGAGTGAAGAATATCCAGATTCCTGAGACAAGAGCAGAAAGATCAAGCGGTAAAAGATTGGAGGAAGGGGTGGACAAAATGTTCTAGCCCAGGAGTCAGCCCCCAATCCCCTCCCCAAGCTACTGAGAGCCAGAAAGGCATTCACCGAAAGCCTCCGTCCCAAGTCCAGCTCCTCCTTGAGAGAGCTCGGCTCTTGAGTAAGCTGACCTCAAGGTGGGCCTGGGTGAACTGGCTTCCCTGGCCACGTGTCCCCATGCCTCATTTGCATACAGAGACCAGACCAAGTGGGGCATGACCCCACTCTTGCCCCTCTCCTCCCCGCTCCAGTAGACATCTCCTGGTGATGGTTACCCTGGGCCTGCACTTCCCCCTGCCCCAGATCACATTCCTGTCCACTTAGTTTATTTGTCCCTGGAGAGGAAGGGGACACCTGTGTGTATTTGAGACACTTTGTGTGAATGTCTGTACACTTTTGTGTGTATGCACCTGCCCTGGGCTTGGCTGCGTGCACACCCTAGGCATGTGTGTTTACATATGTGTCTGCATGTCTGTGAATGTACTTATACAAGTGGGCGTCTATGTTCGGGGGGGCAGGGGGATAGGTGTGTCTGTGAATACACGCTTGCACGCCTTTGTACGTATGTCTGTGCAACGTGCTTGTGTTTGCCCTCAGACACTCCTCCCCATTCCCCACCCCTGCCACTTTCCTGTTTAAACGTCCCCAGCTCTCATCATCTCCCCCACCTGAAGCCACCACCAAAAATTTCCCAGCAGTTTCGAACCCAGCCCAAGATGGAGATAAATGTGCTGTTAGCTCTGCTAGAGGGGCAGCCTGAGGAGCCTTTGGAAAAGACAGCCGACAGGATGTTGTCGCCTTTAGTCCACCTCTAGTCCCGCCCAGTGAGCTGGCCAGGTTGTCACTTCAGACCAAGCCCTTGGGGGCATCCTGGGTGGAGGAGGCTGGGGATGGAATGCCCTTCCTGGTTTCCATTTCAGTTAGACAAGGAGGACTAACGCACAGGAGCCCCTTCTCAGTGATCACAGTGGAGACCCAGGCCCCTTTCCCTCCCTCTCCTCCATATTGGTGTTGGGACAGCTCAGGCCAGAGGCTGAGGGATGCCCAAGGAGACCTTCAGTGTGTCTGCTGCAGTGTGTGTGTGTGTGTGTGTGTGTGTGAGAGAGAGAGGGAGAGAGAAGGAGAGACACACACACACCACATCACACACATACACACTCACATACATATATGCATACATAAACACTCCCACACATTCATACACATACACACCATATCACACACACACACCACATCATTCACATGAACACATGCACATACGCACATATATACATCACACACACACACACACACACACACACACACACTCATACACTCCAAAGTCCTTACCCTTCAGCGCTCATCGTCTTTTCCCCACTACCTCCTACCCCAGCCCCCTCGCCCTCCACCCCCTAAACCCACCCAAGTTCCACAGCTGCCCCCCCACAACCTGGATTTGCCCTCTAGAGGCTACGCCCTGCCCATGCCAGGAATCCCTCCCTTCCCCGCCACCCCCATTGCTTCCCTAGAGCCTGGCCTGGGAACGCTGGCAGGGCAATGCTGGTGACCCTGAATAAGTCGCTGCCCCACCCTGGGCCACAGCTTCTTCACCAGAGACGAAATCCTCAGGTTCATGGGGAGAGCGAGCTGGGAGGACACTACAAAGGAGAAAAGGTCTGCGGGCTTTTCAGGCCCAGGATGCAGCCTCGCCTCCGGCCACATTTCCCCATTCCAGACCCACCCAGGATCCGCCCATCGCCTCCCCATCCCCTCCCCCAAGCGTTCCTGGTGGCTCCAGCCCTCACCAGTCTCTTCCTGTCTCTCCATTCCTAGGCCAATGCCATGAGCCCGCTGGGTGCCAGGCTGCCCGCAGAAACACCCTCTGGAGGGCTTCACGAGGAGTGTCAACACCGAGAGGCCGAGGATCAAATTCCTGCCCCACAAGATTGCCCCGTCCATTGGTTCATCTAAACCCAGTCTCCCACCAGCCCATGCCTCTGCTGGCCTCACAGAGACCCTGTTAGGAGATTCCGGGCATAATCTTGAGATGAATTAATTTCCATAACCTTTTCGCAGTTTTTCTTCCATAATCCAGAGGCTCGCTTCCATCTCTGTAGCGTTCTGTCACACACACACACACACACACACACAGATACACCCGCCATGCACATCACTTGTCCCCCCACTGCCCGCCTGGCCTCCCCTGCACCCCTGGACCCAGCTGTGAACAAACAAGCAGCCCAAGCTCCGCAGCGCTGCTTGTCACTAAACCTGTCCAGACACCGCCGTCCTGCAGCCCTCAAAGCTGGAACTGGCTGGTCCTCTCTGGAGAGGTGGGGGAGACATTCTTTCTGGCTCCATTACTCATTGTCCATCCCCTCAAAACACCTCCTCAAATTCCTAAAGAAAAAAATCTTTAAGGCATAATGTGTTTTCATTGTCTTGGAATTCCAGTGATTGCAATCATAACAAAAGCCATGTAATATTTTCGCATGGAATGTAATATCTTAAAAATAAAGTCAAATGACAAAACACATATATGACAGCCAACAGGCTTTCCAGAAGAGACAAATCCATAAGGAAAAGACAACGCAGCAGAAAAGTGGGCAACAGACATGGATATTATCAGCCAATGCTTATAGAGTACTTACTTAGCGTGTGCCTGGCCCTGTTCTAAGCACTTCGCATAGTGTACGTTATTATCTCATTTTAAGAAGAAATTGAAACACAACGAATTTAAGTAAATGGCCCGTGGTCACACAGCTAATATGTAGAAAAGCCAGGATTTGAACCTTGGCAGTTTGAACTACTAGGTAACTTATTAAAAAAGAAAAGAAAGAAACAAAATCAAATAGTAAATATGAAAAAAAAATGCTCAGCTTCATTCAAATTAAAGAAATGCCACAAGAATAGCAATAAAAAGCCATTTGCACCTGTCAGATTATCAAAGACTAGTTTGCTAACAGTGTTGGAAAGTGTGTGGGTAACAGAAAGTTCTGTCCTTTGTGCGTGGGGTCATCTATTGGCGCATCTTCTTTAGAGGGCAAGTTGGCAATAGCTATCAAAATGAAAGACATTTGCCTTTACCTCAATAAACAAAACAAATAAAATGAATACACTTGTCCTTGATCAAGTACATTCACTGCCAGGAACTTATCCTACAGATGTTCTCACCAAAAGTGCACACATACATGTGGTCTCTACCTCCATTATTTTATACTAGCGAAAAACAGGAAACAACATAAATGCCCATCAGTGGGGTGTGATTCAATGCATTGGGCTACATACATTCAGAGGAATGCTGTCTATTGAAAAGAAGAAAAGCCTTTATACACTGATTGAAATTTTACCTTTATATATTGATTGTACAAATCACTGTAATTTTTTAAAAATCCCAGGAGGCTCATGCTATACCACGCCCACCCCCTCCCCTGTGGCTGGTCCCTGCGGGCCCCACTGTCACTTTCTGATCCCCTGGCCACTCCCTCACACTCACCAGGGACTCTGGCACCTGGTCCTGAGTGCTCCTCTTCACCCTGGCACCCTCATCTCCAGGCACGTGACCCACTCAGCATCTTAGCCTGATCATTCCCTAGCTCCTCAGTTCCAGTGACTTTCACGTTCATCCTTTTTCTTGTCTCTGCCCTTGTCCCCTCTCTAGACCCTAAACTGGTTCGTCTCTGAAGTTTCAAACTCTGATCTCACACCACGGTACCATTCATAACTCTCTCACTTGCGGCAGATGGGTTCTTCAGCCACACCAGCATCTCCAGTCCTGAACCCAATCATTCCATTTGCTAACCCCCCACTACCCTCCTTCACACTTTCTTTCCAGCTTGGACTCCTTGTACCCCTCCTTCTCTGGCCCCTACCCTTCAGTCTCCTCCACCTGGATAAACCCCCAGCCCTGTTTAGCCTAAAGGCTGACCTTCTCTGCTCTAAACTCCAATGCCTCGTGAAGAAAACTGTATCCTCCAGATCCGGCGTCACCACCGACTCACAGTCCCCAGGCTCAGCTGCATCCTCTTTGCTGCTAAGGGTTTCTCTCTGCCTTTGGTCAACAATTTCTCCCAGTCCCCCTGGTTGCTGCTGCAAAGTTTCTTTACTCTCTTCCTATCGCCCACCCTGTACCCTACACCCTCGTTCTCAGCAATAGATCATAGCCTTCTTCTTCGCTGAGAAAATCAAAGCCCTCTGGTTAAAAACTCTCTTACCTTCTTTCCCCCCACCTGAACTTACCTCCGCACCCATCTTTTCTCTCTGCCTCCGGGCTCTGAGGACAGACTGTCTCTCCACCTGCGCCCTGGATGCCAGCGTCCCGCACGTCCTCAGATACGGGCTTCCATTCCGTGGCCACCACTCCCTAATACAGTCACCCTTTCTTTCTCCCCTGTCCCTCCCCTCCCTCTGACTGCCTTCCGTTTTTCTGCATGCAGGTTCATTGGTGCTGTAGGAGTAGAAGCCAAATGTCAGCGGGCTGAGGTCTGAATGAGGTGAGGACGAGGAAACTGTGAGTGCCGAACACAATTTCTAATGGAGCCTGGCAGGAAGAGGAAGCGAGACGGGAAATTAACTTGAAAGGAAAGAAAACTCAAGGAAAGGATTATTGTAGGATAAGAGACTTGAGCAGGCAGATTGGCAGAGGAGAAGGAGAAGGGCCACAAAGAGAGATGTTAAGTATGAGAGGGGGGCGGAGCTAATTAAGGGAGCGAGGGGGGTGGGGGTGGGAGATGGATTTAAGAGTGGGCTGCGGGGTATCCAGCCCTGGTGTAGAGGACAAATGCCTACGTCTATGGCAGGAATCAGCTAAGGGTGGACAAAGATCTAGATATTCCAAGGTGTGGGCAGAGGAGGCTAGTTCAGAGACGTTTCTACAGACTCTAAGAGAATGGCTATTTCTGCTTCCAGAACATTCTGTGGGGCTGTTCTCACCAAGTGCTCTACCCAATCATCCTATGCACGCACTTTCTCTGATCTCAGTCTGCGTGACAGTGACTCTCCCTAAAGGAGATCAGCAGTCTCCAAGGAAACCAGGCAGCTCCAGGTGAAAGGTGGAGACTCTGACTCCGCTGCACTTCCCAGCTACACGACCTTGCAGCTACCTTCTGTGAGACTCAGTTTCCCCTTCTATAAAATGGGGGATTAAGAATGTCTGTCTCATGAGTCCTTTTAAGTATTGAAGAAGATAATGTAGAAAATGTACTTAAGGACTCAGTAAGTGGGAGTTGTTGCTGGTCTTGGAGCACCTGCCCATGGCGATTCCTACCGTCTCTTTTCTGGTAGGAGCCCAAGGAGGTTGGGACTTGAGACACCACTCCCCTTGATGTGCCCTTCATTTGACGACTCGGTGCTACTGAGGGGTTTACAGGGTGTTCCATTACCCGAGGTGGTGGCGCCACCCCCCACCCTGCTCCCATTCCTCTATCCCCCGTCCCCATGGCTCTCTTTCCTGCACGCTGACCCTGGCAGTCCTCACCCACCCTCTCTTTCTTTCCGTCTACATCCTGGCATTTCCCATGTACCTGCTGGACTTTCTGGGCTTGTGGAACCGGATATGCAAAAAATCACTCCCCTACTTCTTGGCAAGGTTCACTGTGATGTACAACGAACAGATGGCAAGCAAGAAGCAGGAGCTCTTCAGCAATCTACAGGAGTTCGCAGGCCCCTCCGGGAAGCTCTCCCTGCTGGAGCTGGGCTGTGGCACAGGGCCCAACTTCAAGTTCTACCCGCCTGGATGCCGGGTGACCTGTATTGATCCCAACCCCAACTTTGAGAAGTTCTTGATCAAGAGCATTGCTGAGAACCAACACCTGCAGTTTGAGCGCTTCCTGGTGGCTGCCGGGGAGGACCTGCACCAGGTGGCCGACGACTCCATGGATGTGGTGGTCTGCACACTGGTCCTGTGCTCCGTGAAGAACCAGGAGCGGATCCTCCAGGACGTGTGCAGAGTGCGGAGGCCGGTGAGTGCGGGGCGTGAGGAAGGAGAGACCACCTTCACTGCGTGTTAAGCCGCTAGAGCATCGGGCTGCATAGACGCCTGTGGGCTTCAGGCATGGCTCCCACAGGCCTTAGACAAGTCACTTCATTCATTCCTTTGATCACTGATTTATTCAACAAACATTTAAAGAATGCTGACTCTGTAGCAGCACTGTCTTTCCGGGGTGAGAAATGAGCCTCAGAGAGGTTAAAGGACTCGCACAAAGACAGATGGCTCATAAAAATGGCAGAGACACAACAAAAATCCAGATGCCCTAACTTCTAGGTTAAGAAGACCTAGGCCAGAGATCTCACCAAGCCATCCCTCTAGTGGCTTCCAACCTGGGGTCACCTAAGTCCCATCACAGACTCCAGTTTTCTAACGATGAGAACACTGAACATCCCAGAGGGCTGCCAGAGCGTCTCCCTTCTGCAACAAATGAGAATGCGTTAAGTACACAGATAGCCATCTTCATTTATAGCATATGTTCTTCATTTTTCACCTTGGGGCCTCAGGAGTTATCTACATACCATTCTCTGGCCCTCTCCTCAAGCAACAGTCGTTAATCATTTGTAGAAAATGAACAACTATGCTGGGAAAGAAAGGGAGAGTCAGGGCAGAGCAGTCCTCCAACGACATTGCAGATGGTATCACCTTGCATCTTTGGCCACTATTAACTTTTCAGAGTTCCTTACGTCATTGTCTTTAATTAAAAAGGCAATTAATCAATGTGTCCTACTTGCTTAAAAGAATTCAAAAATTCAAGAGGAACATAGAGGGAAAAATGAATGTTCTCCCTTCACTTCTTTAAATCGCACTCCCCTTACCTGTCCCTGTATGTCACTATGTTAGTGGGTGTCCTTCTGGTTTTTTTCTTTTTTAAATTCATGTTTCTCCTCCCTGGTGTTTGGCAGTTTTTCTATCTATCTCAAGTTTACTAATAATTACTTTCAGATTTCAAGTTATATTTGAACCAGTACTTCCCCATCAACATACCAGAAGTGTAGAGTCATGTGACATCCTCCACCTATTTTGTTTTTTATTTCCTCATCCTCATCCCCTCTTTCCTCTCAACACCGTCAGTCTCTCCATCCCATATCCTGGGCTTGGTTGAAATAATCTGTCATTTTAGTTTCAACTTTCTGCTAAGGATTTTCCCCCTTGTCTTCTATTTCAAAGATCTTTTCTAATTTATAACATAGCTAAAAGTCAATTTATCATCATCCATTTACTTGCTATAGATTTTACTAGATTTATTGTTCTCCACTGCTTGATATGCTTTTGGTCTTCTCTTATCTTGAGATGTCTCTGTTTTCATTCAAATTTAATTTTCATTTGTCTTAACTACCTTCTTGAATAGGTTCCTGAGAAATGGTTCACGGATCTTGCAGATCTGAAAATGTCTGCCTTCTACCCAAATACTTTAACAATATTTTGGCCAAGATTCCTTCTCCCTGGTAGCTGTGAGTCTTTTCCATGGCCCTGGGGCTTTCCAAGTTGCAGATGGTAACTTCAGTGCCAGTATAATTCTCTTTCCTTTTCAGATAACCTGTTTTTGTTGTTGATTGTTTTATGTCTGGGGGTTTTTAGGATTTTCACTCTTTTATTTTTTTTTAAGTTCTGAAATTTCACTAGGGTCTAGGGTTCTAAGAACTCAAAGAACTCAAAGCTTCTGATGTATCTCCTCTGGGATCCAGCAAGAAACCAAACTTCCCCCAACCACTCATTAGCTGGTTAGCTTTTTATCCTATTGGTTGAGTATCCCAGCAGGACAATGGGAAAAAGAAAGTCTCCCTTCCCCACTTCAGCCACCATTTGCCCAGTATGCCCCAGATATAGATGGATCGAAGGACGGATGGACCCCTTATTTTCTCTCTTGCACTTGAATCCCTGTTTCCTGCATTCTATCTCTTCCTCTTTCTTAGTTTACCCCTTAGTTTTGATAGAGCATATCCTCCAGTAGCTTTCTGAGAAAGGTGAGGTAAACGTGTTGATAAAATGCATGTCTGAATACTCTTTATACTCAAAACTAATTCATAGTTTGTACAGCTGTAGAATTCTGAGTTGGAAAATGTTTTCCCTCAAAAATTTTAAGGTTTTCATTGTCTTCTAGCTGCTAATATTACTGCTGACAAGTTTGAAGTCATTCTGATTCTGGATTCTGTATATGAAACTTTTTTCTCCTCTCTGTAAGTTTGTAGAGTCTTCTCTGTTCCCAGTAAAATGATTTGTTATCTGTTGGAGATTTAGTGGTCCATTTCAACCTGCAAACTTATGTCCTTCAGTTCTGGAAGTTTTTCTGGGATTCTTTCTTTTTTTCCGCCCCCCCCCCCCCTTATATTTTCCTTGTTCTCTCTTTCTGGGACTCTTCTTACTTAAATGCTGGACCTCTTTGAACTGGTTCCCTAACTTTCTTATCTTTGATGTCCTGTTTCCCATATCTTTACCCTTTTTCTCTACTTTCTAGACTCCTTCATATTCTTTTCAAAATAATTTACTCAAGTTTTCATTTCTGCTATCATAGTTTTTATATTTCCGAGGGTTGATTTTTTTTTCTAACTATGCTTTTTTTTTATTGTATCCTGTTCTTGTTTCAAGAGTAAACTATCTTCTCTTTTTCTTTGAAAATATTAATAAAAGGGAGATTTTTATTTTTAATATTTTCATCTCCCTATTTAGTCTCTGCTTCCTCCAGATTTCTTTTCCTGTTTGTTTTCTGAGCTTCAGTTTTTATGTTGGAGGCTCTTCTCAGATGACTATCGGTCCATGACTGATTACTCACGTTTCCAGAGGCAGCACTAACAGCTCCATGAGCATGCATGAAGCATGTCAATGCTAGGCTCTCTGTAGAGTGAGCTAGCTAAGCTATTCACGTGGAGAGATTCCAGTAACAGTGTTTTGGGTCTTTCCTTTGCAGCTGGTCAGAAAAATCTTCCAAACCCCCTCCTGGAATCTGTAAGTCTGACTTCTAGCATTCTGGAAACCAAATGAGAGAAGAGGGCTGGGGGTCTCAGCACTTGCTTGTAAACTTTACTTCATTCACCATCTTTTCAGTAAGGTGTCTATGCCCCACTGTGCCTTGTTATAAAGACCCTCTGTTTAACCAACTCCAGAGAATAAAACTGAAGTCCTCTGTGGAGGTGGGGAGGAACAGTATCTGGCTGTTCTGAGGAGGGGAGGGGATTCCAAGGTCCAATGGCTCATAAATAGATTTCAACCAATCTTCTAGATTTTTTAAATCAATTTTATTGAAGTACAATTTGCATACAATAAAATGCATCCATTTTAAGTGTACAGTTGGATCTGTTTTGATAAAGGTATACACTCGCGTAGCCACCACCAAAATAAAGATATAGAACATACCCATTACCCGCAAAGGATTTCCTTGTGCCTCTTTATAATCAATGCCCACAACCCTAGGCCCCAAGCAAACACTCATCTCTTTTCTGTCACTGTAGAATAGATGTCTCTGCTAGAATTTCATATAAATAGAATTATACAGTAAGTACTCTTTAGTGTCTAGCTTTTTTGCTCAACATAAGTTTTTTGAGATTCATGCTGTTGCATGGGTAATCCTTCATTTCTTTTTGTCACTGAGTAGCATTCCATCACATGAATATAGCACAATCCATACCTTTTATGGACATTTGAGTTCTTTCCAATTTGGGGCTACATTGAATACCTGATATGAAAGCTCTTGTACATGCATTTTTTATGGACATACATTTTCATTTCTCTTGAGTAAATAAATACCTAGAAGTGGAGTTGCTGGGTCATAAGTAAACATATGTTTAACTTTATAAGAAACTGCAATGTGATTTTCCAAAGTGGTTATGCAATTTTACTTTTCTACCAGCAACACATGAACATTCTAGTTGCTCCACATACTCACTAATACTTGATATTATCAATAATTCTAATGGGGGTTCGGTGGATCTCATTGTGGTTTTAATTTGATTTCCCTAATAATTTATAACATTAAGCATATTTTCATGTGGTTACCAGCCATTCATGCATCTTATTCTGTGATGTGTATGATCAAATATTTTACCCATTTTTAAACTGGGCTATTTGTCTTCTTACCAAGTTGTAAGTGTTCTTTCTGTATTCTACATTCAAGTCCATTGTCAAATATATAAATTATGAATATTTTCTACCAGGCTGACTTGACTTTTCATTTTCTTAATGATGTCTTTTGAAAAGCAAAAGGTTTTATTTTGATGAAGTCCAGTTTATCAAATGTTTTCTTTTATGCTTCATGCTTTTTGTGTCCTGGCAAAGAACTCTCTCTCTACCCCAAGATTGTAAAGATTTTCTCTTATGTTTTCTTTTGGAAGTTATATAGTTTTACCTTTTATGTTAATGTCTATGATCCATTTATAGTTCATTCTTGTGTAATGCATCAAGTTCTTTTTGTTAATGGATACCCAGTTCTTCCAGGACCCTTTGTTGAAAAGACTATTCTTTCTCCATGGAATTGCCTTTTTGTCTTTGTCAAATATCAATTGAGCATATATGTGTGGGTCTATTTTTAGATTCTATTCCATTCCATTGGTCTATGTGTCTATCCTTTTGCCAATATCATACTGTCTTAATTACTGTAGCTTTATATTAAGTCTTGGAATTAGGTAGCTTAAGTCCCCCAGCGTTAAGCTCTGTTAGGGTAAGTTTAGAGTAGTCTTTACTCTGGACTACCTTGGGCTTTCCACTAGTGCATGATCCTTCTGGGGTCTCTGCTGAGTGCCCCGGGTGTTTATGAAGGACTCTCCTCTCTGATTGGTTCTAACTTGAATGAGCTCTGAAAATTGTTCAGCTTACAACTCCCCAGTCATTCTTTGCGTAACCTCATGGAGTATCACTCAACGCATACAAGACTGGTTACTCAACCATGGACCCAAGGAGAATCCATGCAGATTTCTGAAGCTCTCTCTCTGTAGATCCCTTCTTTCTCCCAGCTGGCTTAAGAGTCAACTTTCTTGGGTCTAAGATAGTGTATTTAAAAACCTAGAGTTTTCCTCCCATGTGTCTCCTTTACTACTCACACAGAACACTTCACTTCTGACACTTCTGGTGGCCAAATGTATGGGAAGTTTTCCCCACACCAAGCAATTCTGCAACACCATCCAGATGTCCTACAGTTTACTCCATTCTGGCACTTATCCACCTAGAGATAGGGTCAGGTCCCAAGATTAAGGGCTCAGTCCCACAAAATTGCCCCCTCCCTTCAGCCACCAATCACAAGTCCAGGTTGTCAGGTGTGCTTCTGATTGATTTGCTATAAATCCAAGGTTCCCACGACCCCTTCCTCAGGTTCCATTAATTTGCTAGAGTGACTCACAGAACTCAGGGAAACATTTATGTTAACCAGTTTATTAAAGGATATGATAAAGGATACAGTGGACAGCCAGATGGAGAAATACATGGGGCAAGGTGTGGGAGGGTCCCCCGAGCAGGAGCTTCTGTCCCCATGGAGTTGGGTTGCATCACTCCCCCAGCCCCATCCATGGATGTTTTTAGCAATTTAGAAGCTCTCCAAACCCCCTTCTCTTGGGATTTTATGGAAGCTTCCTCACATAGGTGTGATCAATTATTAACTCCATTTCCAACCCCTCTCCCCTCTCTGGAAGATGCGGGGGAGTGGAGATAAAAATTCCAAGCTTCTAATCGTGGCTTGCCATCCAGGAGCTCACCCAGAGCCTCCTGAAAAGAACAAAAGATGCTCCTAGAGCTCTTATCACTTAGGGAATTATGAGGGATTTAGGAGCTCTGTGCCAGGAATGGGAGGTTGGGGGGCAGAGATCAATATATTTATTTTTCTAGTAGCTCACAGTTAGTTACAACTTGTTCTACTTTCTAGCTTCCAGAAGTGTTCTGCCTTAACCCTTGCTGTTTTCTTTGTCTTACACACAACAGTTCTGCTATAACATGATATATACATTCCTAAAAATCACGGTACTATGTGTACATCAACTATACCTCAATTTAAACAAAAGTTTTTTTTTAATCACCATACTGTGCAAAATCATGCAACAAAACCACAGAGCTTATGGAGGGGAAAAGGGCTTAGGGGCACAATACTCAAAAATGTCTTCAGTGACCCGTTAAAAAAAGATAGGAGCCTAATAAAAACAGTAGCACAGTTTTACACATATTAAATGGCTAAGAAATACATAACAGCTACAATAAATAAAGCATTTTACCTGGAAAAAGACTTGACATTTGCTTGTGGACATGGGCACCGGAAGGGCTACAGCTTGTGAGTTATTGTGAAGTTATTGTGAGTTGTATGTTATTAGCAGGAGGAGGGTTACCTGAAATTTGATGGAAAGTTGTAACAGCTAATGTGGATGGGTGTGGGTTGTGAACTGAGGCAGGTGGTAGTTGTTTGAGTTGTGTGCGTTTTGTGTATTTCTACGTGGCTCAGTTATCCACATTCACCCATGTGCCTTACACACAAAATTGTGCAAAAGCAAATGTGAAATTCACATTAGGCTCAAATCGTTCCATAATATATCAGTCATGTTGAAATGAATTCTCATTTTCAAAACAACCAACTGTATTTGTATCCAAACAAAGTTCACTGCAGTTTTTGTGAGTTTCGGAGAGTAAATATGTGTGTTCAATCTGCCGTACTTATTTCTTTCCGCAGGTGACTCCCCCAAGTAGACAGTGGGACCTGCCGGAGTAAGGACAGGTGACGCTCTGTCAAATTTCCCCACTGTCTAACCCAGCATCTGACCCTCAGTGGGTGCTCACTGATGTTGGTTTAATAGAGTTCCAATGAAAGTTGTTCTTTGGCCATTTAATGCATCAAACAGACAAAATATTTGTGTGAATTTATGAAGACACACTATTTAAAATAGGTTCCCATCTCCAGGAGATGTCCTTAACTTCTTGGAACATACAGCAGCCAAACATTCTAGCTGGAATTTCTCTAGTCAGCAATTCCTCAGCCTAGCTAGACACTTCTTATTTGAAACCTGTCAAGAAAGAGCCAGAATGTTCTGGAAGGGGCTACTTTCTTTCAGCCAACATTACAGCTCCCACAGGCCCATTGGCCAGAGAGCTATCCCTTCCTCATACCTCTGTGTACACAGAACTAAAAAGAAAGCAGTAGGCACTGCAAGGGCCTCTGCATCTCAGGAACTTAAGACCTTCCCTTTGTCAGTCAGGTTCCAATAGGGAGAAAATGGTCACACTAGTTATTTAAACAGAGAGAATTCAGTGTAAAGAATTGTTAACTAAGTACAGAACTGTTAACTGCATAACTGAAAGAGAACCCTAAGATATCAGGGAACTGGCACTGACAGAAGTAGATACTGTAACTAGGGCTGAGGGAACAAAGGGAAGAGGTTAGAAGTGCTAAAACTCAGAACCTTAGAGGAGGGGCCCCTGAAACGCAGAACTCTGGGGCAGAGGCGCTGCTTGGCTGGCACTGATACCTCTAGTAGGGGGCAGGATGAAACTGATTGATTCTTCAAGTGTTGGGAAAACTGCCAACTGGATTCAGCTGCTGCTACAGGAAGGCAGGGCTGCTGCCAGGGTGAAGACACATTGCTGGGGCATTGCGTGCGGACCGGAAGCCCACAGAAAGCAAACACCCTGCAGTCTCCCTCTGGCACCCCCTACTGGCAGATCCTAACAGAGCCAGCTGGAAAAGCCAAGTTGCAACTCCACATTGGAGCTAAGGCACAATAACAACTATTACACCCGTCAACTGGCGATCCCATCTACCCGCCATCACATTTTCCTGAGCTGACTAAACCAGCCCATCGTTTGGGCATTTGCCCCATATCACCCCTCAGTCCTTCAGGGAGAGCATCACCAGCACAGCCCGGAAAACAACTGCCTTAGTCATGGGTTGAATTAATGGAGATGCCTTGTTGTTGGCTTTCTCACCGAGTTGTGCAATAAAAGTATCTTTGCATTTTCCATTCCTGCCATCACTCCTGGTAAACAGCAGGTACGCCTTAAATGCTCCTTGAATAAAAACAAACTTGTGTTCAAATATATGCTAGTTAAATCGAGTAATTTGCCTATTAAAGTATAGGCTCTCTTTTTTAAATGATAATATGCCAATGTCATTTCAGTGTGGCATTCAAATTAGGTCAACCCTTAAGAGCTACCTGGTTTCCAGTCCTAGCTTAACCAGTTACTAGAAGTGTAACTTTTAACAGTCTCCCTGAGCCTCAGTTTATCTCTGATATCTGGAAAACACCTACTTTGCAAGATACATTAAGGATTAAATGAGAAAGAGAAAACAACCTACACAGAGCCTGGTACATACTGGGTATTTCATAAACAGTGAGTGTTTTTATTATTTGCCTTAGGTAAACATGCAGATGGAAAGGTGTAGCAACATTACAGCTGTAATTATATTTAAAAGAAAACAGGTGCACAGAGGGGAGAAACTGAAAGGAAATACACTAAAATACTAAATAGTGGTTGTATCTGAGTGGTAAAATTATGGATGACTTTCCTCTTTTTCTGTTTTCCAAATATTAATCATGCACTTTGGAACATTTAAAATGGCAAAACAAGAATCATTTTGAAGGACAAGTTTTGAGAAAAACCTCCCAAAGATCAGGAAAAGTAACGATTCATTGGTCAGTAAAAAGTCTAAAATGTCGTCTGCCTGCCTGTATTATTCAGTCCCAATGCTATAAGATGGGGCCAAGGAAAGCAGGCATCCACGCCAGAGAGCTGTAGGGCTAGGGAGTGACGGGTGCTTGTCTCTACACAGAAGAGGGCATCTGTGCTGGGGGCAGTGGCTACAAGAGGAGATGATGGATGGGAGAAACCTAGAATGAACCATGTGATGTTGGGATTGATATTGAAGGTATAAGTGTAGACTCATGGCCTTCAAATTAGACAGATAAATTAAAATACATAGACTTAAGTTGTGTATGTGTGTATACATATACATATATGTGTGTATATATATATATACATATATTCCCTATCTCCCTTCACTGATGTCTTAGATTCAGTAAACTATTGTTTACTCGCTAAATACATCATATATTTCCATTAAAAGTCTTATTATGCCCATGTTGTCCACCACCTGAACAGGTTTTTTTTTTTTTTTTTTTTTTTTTACTTATTTATTTATTTTTGGCTGTGTTGGGTCTTCGTTTCTGTGCGAGGGCTCTCTCTAGCTGTGGCAAGCGGGGGCCACTCTTCATCGCGGTGCGCGGGCCTCTCATTATCGCGGCCTCTCTTGTTGCGGAGCACAAGCTCCAGACGCGCAGGCTCAGTAATTATGGCTCACGGGCCCAGCCGCTCCGCGGCATGTGGGATCTTCCCAGACCAGGGCTCGAACCCGTGTCCCCTGCATTGACAGGCAGACTCCCAACCACTGCGCCACCAGGGAAGCCCCTGAACAGGTTTTGCAGTCACTAGTCCAGAAGGTTAAAGCTTGAAGGTAACATTCTGTTCCTGGCTTAAGAGTCAGAAAATCACTGACAACATTTCAAAAGCTGTGAGCATACCTACTGCCCAAATCTTGGTTTCTAGATACCATCCTCCACTAAAAGAAACTAATTTCCCTCGGAGAAATGACAAATTCTAGGGCTGGGACAGATAAATCACAAGATGAGTCAGGACTATCTTGTTCCAGAAAGTTGGGAAGTGCTTAAAGAATGGAGGGACTATATCAAAAAGGACACAGAAGCCAGCTTGAAGGGGTTCCCACTGGCCAAAGCTGAGATAATCTGAGCCTCAAGATAAATAATAAATAAAATAGGGATCCCTGAGTCTATACTAATATAAATAAATAAATGTGGAGTAGAGAAAAGGTTTTTTTTTCCCCTACAGAAGATGCCCACTAATAAATGTAGAAGTAATCCTGGATTTGTCAACCATCATAGTAGTAATTAAACCAAGAAACATCAACGATGCTCATGGAGGAAGTTTGGTGAGGATCAGGATATTTACATGGTCCCAAAGTGTCTTTCCACAAAGTGGTTTTTTTTAATTTAATTTTATTTATTTTATTTATTATTTATTTTTGGCTGCATTGGGTCTTCGTTGCTGTGCACTAGCTTTCTCTAGTTGTGGCGAGCCAGGGGGCTACTCTTCGTTGCAGTGCGCGGGCTTATTGCGGTGGCTTCTCTTGTTGCGGAGCACGAGCTCTAGGTGAGTGGGTTTCAGTAGTTGTGGCACATGGGCTCAGTAGTTGTGGCACACAGGCTTCGTTGCTCCGTGGCATGTGGGATCTTCCCGGACCAGGGCTCGAACCCGTGTCCCCTGCATTGGCAGGCAGATTCTTAACCACTGCGCCACCAGGGAAGCCCCACAAAGTGCATTTTAATTACAAAAAGGAAAAAAGCACTTTACAATGGAGAAAACCGGCAGACTATTATCAAAGTTAACATCACCGGTAATGGGACAAATTGAAATTGTGCGCTGCCTGATAGGATACAGGAGGAGGAACACAGCATCCCTTCTGTGGTACTCCTGGCCAAAATGCATACTCATGAGGAAACATTAGACAAACCCAAATTGTGGATTATTCTACAAAATAACTGGCTTATTATCATCCTCAAAAGTGTCAAGTTCATGAAAATCAAGACTGAGGAACTGTTCCAGATTAAAGGAGACTAAGAAGACATGAGACCAAATGCAGTAACAAGATTCGGAACTGGATGCTTTCGCTACAGAGGATATTACTGAGACAACTGGTAAAATCTGAGACCCCCTCAGACGGGGGTCTGCGGATTAGGTGGCAGTAGTGTATCAATACTAATCTCCTGGTTTTGATGGCTCTAATGTGGTTGAGTGAGAGAGAGAGAATGCCTTTGTAGGAAATACACATTAAAGTATTTGGGTGGTAAAGGAGCATCAGGTCAGCAATTTGCTCTCACATGGTTCAGAAAAAAAAGTTCTTCGTACTATTCTTGCCACTTTTCCGTAAGTTAGAAATGAGTCAGAAGAAAATAAAGTTCAAGAAGTTTATTTCAGCTGTGGCCAAAAGCTCTGACTCTTTATCTCAAAGATAAAAACAAAGGCTGCAGCCAGTTTGGTCAGCCAAACCTGTTTGTTTTGACGGTTGCGGACAGATTGCCAGGCATGGGCTGGGCAAACAGCTCAAGGGATCAGACCAGAGGCTTGGAGGGCTGGGATGGCAGCTTTGGCCATGGCTTATGCAAGGAAACTCAGCATGGAACACTTAGGAAGAGCTCAGAAACTTATGGCGTCTGGGACTCGGAGTAGGAGGAGAAGCAAACCAGGATTCTTTCCACACCCCACTAGACCAAGCCCCCTCCCATCAGACCCTAAAGGCTCAGAGAAGGAGGAGGCTGGGGGAAAGAAGGGGAGAGGGAGAAAGAGAGAGAAGAGAGGACAGCCTTGGATTTCTGGTATTGTCACATTGTTGATACAATAAATATATATATATATATATTTTTTTTTTTTTTTTTTTTTTTTTTTTTTGGCTGCGTTGGGTCTTCGTTGCTGCATGCGGGCTTTCTCTAGTTGCGGTGAGCAGGGGCTACTCTTCATTGCAGTGCGCGGGCTTCTCATTGTGGTGGCTTCTCTTGCTGTGGAGCACGGGCTCTAGGCGCGTGGACTTCAGTAGTTGTAGCACGCGGGCTCAGTAGTTGTGGCTCGCAGGCTCTAGAGCTCAGGCTCAGTAGTTGTGGCGCACTGGCTTCGTTGCTCTGCGGCATGTGGGATCGTCCCAGACCAGGGCTTGAACCTGTGTTCCCTGAATTGGCAGGCGGATTCTTAACCACTGCGCCACCAGGGAAGTCCCAATGAATATATATTTAATCCATAAAAAGTCACCAAACTTTGTTGTCCTTGGACCTCTATGCCATTCCCCAGTGTTGTGTCCCCAGCAGCAGTGGGCAGGACCCTGCTGATGAAGTAAACAGGGGAACCAGGAGAGGGCTGCCTTTGAAGCAGGTGTCCCAGCCACCAGTCACTGAGGGATTGTGAGGTTTGGATTTTTTGCCACCCAACAAAGTTGCTGCTTCATTTTTTGCATATTTTAATAGGTTTAGTGTTTTCCCTGAGATAGTTATGCAAATTTCAAGAATGGAAAAGAAATAAATGTTTGTCCATGCATATCTCCTCTGTGTGACTATGAGCTGCTATAGGCGAGAGCTGTGCAAAGTCAGCCTCAAGTAGCACTGTTTTATCCACTCTTTCCAGTCCCTAATAAGGGCTGGGCCACAGCCAGTGCTCAGTGAATGCTTTGTTTCTCTCTCTCTCTCTCTCTCTCTCTCTCTGTGTGTGTGTGTGTGTGTGTGTGTGTGTGTGTGTGTGTGTGATTTAATGGACTTTTTATTGCATGTCTAGGTGGCAGAGATAAGTCCCATCACCACACAACTTCCTTCCATTTTTCCACCTGCAAAGGCTCTCTGAGGCATCTCATCCCAAATCATGTGTTGTATGTGAATGTCTGGAGTGTGTTGAGTTACTGAGAGATGGGTAAGCCATAGTTAGATGCCCTTAGAAACCAGTCAGTTCCCAGCTTCAAAGAAGCAGTGGCTCCTAGCGATAAGAAGCCAGGCCCAGGGGATCTGCATAGTGTAGCTAAAATATTGAATGTTGCAAGAGATGCTCATCTTCACCTAAGCTCACCCAACACGTGGGCACTGTCCATTGTGCTGAACAGTCACATTTTGCAGAGACAGGGAAGGGCAGACCCCCTGCCCAGAGTCACGGGTATAGGAGAGAGAGTTCAAAGTAGGAATTTCCACATCTCAGATGTTCACCAAAGCCTAGAGAAAGTTCATCTGGGTCTTCATTGGAGATCACTGATATCTAGATGAAGAAGAGAGGCTCTCAGGGAACCAAGACAGGGCTCTGGACGTCACAAGCTGGATTCAGGAGCTCTGATAGAGATGAGGCCACCCCCAGGCCGGGCCCAGCCCCAGGGCCAGAGGCCGCACCCCCAGCAGCAGCAGCTATGAAAGCAAAGCCTTCTAGGGCTTGGCTGGGTCCTTTTCAGCCTGTTCTATCTGAAAAGCACCTACATATCACAAAGCCCATATCAACAGCACCTTCAGCCCACAGACCTGGGGGTACTCAATTCAGCCCCAGGGGCCTGCCTTCCCAGCTCCTGA
Organism: Balaenoptera musculus; assembly: GCF_009873245.2. Taxonomy (NCBI): domain Eukaryota; kingdom Metazoa; phylum Chordata; class Mammalia; order Artiodactyla; family Balaenopteridae; genus Balaenoptera; species Balaenoptera musculus. The sequence continues at coordinate 42,128,353 of NC_045794.1, read as the reverse complement.
GATCCAGTTACTGGCAACGGGCATCGCCTTGTGATAAGGTAGCAGCTAGACACGCGCCTGCTCCTGCCTGGGTCCACCAGCTGACCCCAGTGTGACCTCCCTCCTCCAGGACATGGGCTTGACTCATGCTTCCAGAATGGGAACCTGAGGATTACTGCTGCCCCACGATACCTGACTCATAGCTGGTCCAGGGGTAGCTGTGGAAGGGGCTCAGAGCAGCTGTCAGCTCTCAGGGAGGAGACACCTATCGCTTCCTGAGTAGCTGCAAGGGCCAGGCATCAGGCACACTGCCGCATTTCACTGGTATAATGACTCTGTGGGGTCATTCCTAGAAAGGAGGAAAGTGAGATTCAGAAAAGATCATGCGCTTAGCCAGCCACCCACTTACCCTTGGGAGACTCCCTGGAGCCAGCCAGCACCACCCCTGGGAAGCACCGTTTGTTCATTCATTCCTCCAGCCAGTATTTATTGAGGGCTTCCTGCCCCCTGCTTCATGGCCACTCAGTCCCTGAGGGCAGCCTGTAGGAGGCCCACCCAGCTCTCCTGGAGGAGCCTGGCTTGGCTGGGAAAGGGGTTCCTGGACCCCAGGTCCACCAAGGTGTCCCACAGGTATCCCACTCCCTGTCAGTATGCTGCCTCGGCGCCCGGGGAGGGATCTCTGGTTGGGACTGGGGCATCAGCTGGGCAGTGGGCCCCTGCACCCAGTAGGTGCTTCAGAGCCAGAAATGTGCTTGCTCTCCCAGGCCTTAGCCTGTGGCGGGTGGGCAGGTCGGGGAGGCAGTCTCTTCTCATTCCTGTGGTTTCAGGTGCCTGGGTGATGTCAGGCCTGAGCGATGCGTGGGACTCACTATGACTGGGGCCCAACTGGGGGTGGAGGCATTTCTTTAAAAGCTTATAAATCACTACTTCCCCTTTCAGCCCAGCCCCACCCCTGGCCTAGGAGGAGTTGCTCCTCAGGCACCCAAAGACGGCTTCCCCCTCGCCCTCCTTGATGCTCACATGTGTCTATAGCGCTGCAGATCCAACCAGTCACCCTTCTGGGGATCTCCTATCCCCACACTGCAGTGATAACGTGTACCCACAAACCTCAAAGGCAGCCAGTCCATCTTGGACACACAGGTGCACACTGTAGGCAGCCCCGTGCACGGGCTCACACACACACACACACACACACACACGTGTCCTCATGCTACTCCCATGCTCACTGGTGTCCTCAGGCACAGATGAGCTCCTAACTGTCAGAGCCCTCAAGCTCCTCCAGGTACCCACAGAAACATGTGCCTTTCCACTGGCACACGTGCTCTGGAGTGTGCGCACGCACCAGTATACAAGGGGCTTACACACGGGCAACAGTCTGCGGGAGCCCGCATTCCATTCACACACACGCACACCCGTGTACGCACTCTACACAGACATAGACACACTCCAGTCACACACCCACACCAGACACACTCCCCCAAGTCTCCACACACCTTCACACACTCAGGCACACCTTACACAAACAAGTGTGACTTTCAGAATGCCTGGGGTGAGAATGTGAGCCAGCAGGGAGCCAAAGCCAGTACGAAGCTGCAATCCCCAGCCTCACCTCCAGGGGCCGCTGTCCGGTCCGCAGCCCCAGCTCAGCTGCAGGGACAGAGCCCGCCTCAGGCACAGTCATCCCAGGAGGACTTTTCAGGAGGAGAGGGGCATTCTGGAGAGAAGACAGCCCTGAACTCCCCGCAGTGTGTGGGGTGACCTCCCACCGAGGTGGGCAGGGATTCCAAGAGGGGAATCTGAATGGGGGCAAGTGAGTGGAAGAGAACCGCAGGGAATAAGGAGCAGATCTGAAAAGGAAGACCAGGAGGTCCTGGAGGGAAACAGGAGACAGGGAAGGATTGGGGGCAGAAGAAGAGAGAAATGGAAGGAGATGGAAAGGATGGTGCCAGGGCGGGGGTGGGGGGGGGGGGGTGGGGGGGTGGGGAGAACTAGAGGGAGGAGTTAGGGAGACGCGTGAGAGACAAGAAGGGAAAGAGGGCGCCCGAGACAGTGACGAGGCTGAGAGCACCTCTTCCAGGACCAGGAAGGGGGTGGCTCTTTCTGTCTCCTAGACCACCCTCCACCCTGCCCCACCATCAGCAATCCCCTAGGGGGTGTACTCTGCCCCAGTGCCTTGGCCAGCCCTAACCTGCCACCCGCCTGACACCCATGTGAGGATGACTTCCAACAAGACCCAGGTGGCAGGTGCCCCAGGAGGGAGCCCTGGGGTGTGAGCACCTCTCAACCCGACTCACCCAGCTGCTCCCCTAGGGTGTGGAGAAAGCTGGGAACCCTGAGACACAGCTGGAAGTTCTCCTTGTTGCTGGAATCCCTCCTGCCGGCCGCAGGGAGGCCTACTGCCTCCTGCTCAGGGCTCTGTGGAGTAAGAAGTCGAGCCATAAAAATGCCAAGATTTACAGATTTTCCGAGCTGGGCAAGTTCCAGGTTCTCGCCCCTTTACGCCTAAGCTGTCACCCCATCTTCCCTGTCCTCCTAACCCTGGAGGGCTCCGTCCAGTTCTCACAGGATAGGTGGTGAACCTGGTAAGCTGGAAGGTTCTGAGAGAGCAGCTCAGATTACAGAGGAGCAAAGGGGGCCTTGGACCTGGCCTCCTGTCCACCAGCTCTTCACCCTGGACACACTCCCAGAACCCCTGTCCCTCCGGTCCCTCCGAGAGCACTCCAAGAGCTTCGCATCATGCCCAGAGCCCCCCTTGGGCCATTTGCCACAGATTCTGCCTCTCCCACCTTCTGTGCCCCAGGACTCAGGCCCAGACGGAGGAATAGTGACTGCTTATTGCTTGGATGCCCCAAGTGACAGGGACAAAGGTACGGTGCTCTCTATTTTACAGATGAAAATATTGAAGTTCAGAGAGGTGGCCTGTCTTGTCTGAGGGCCTGTGGAGCAGCCCAGCATCTGAGATCGGAACGGAGGAGGAGGCGGAGCCAAGGCCACAGTCAGGCCCCTGGCCTGCTCTTCCTCCAGTTTCAGCCCTATGGCTCAGCCTTCCCCCTCCAGCGGAGCCCCGACTCAACCCCTACCCCTGTACCCCACCCCTCCCACCCGTGTGGGCACACCTCAACTCCCCGCTCCAGACCCACGCCCCACTCTACAACCATCCCACTCCCTCCCCCTCCCCAGGAGCATGCCATCCCCCATCACTCCCTCCTCCCAAAAGCTGAAGTCAGACCCCTCCATCCTCCCCCATTCCCAGAGCGCTGCAGCCCCTGCATGTGACTACGTCTCTCCCCTGCTTCAAAACCCTTCAGTGGCTCCCCCCTCACCTTGAGACAGAGTGTTCACTCCTCAGCCTGGCATTCAAGACCCTTGCGAACTTTTCTGGCCTCATCTCCGCCCACTCCCCCCAACACCCAGGCCCCCCGTCTGCTCTCCGACCATGCCCCTGCTTTCAGGTCCTGCCTCAGCCTACCGGGCTCAGCTTCTGTCTCACCCCAAGCAGCCCCACACCACCATTCATGGTGGCTCGAGTGTCGCCCTCAGAGCTCCCATAGCCCCCTGGGCTTCCCCGCAGAGGCCCGTCTGAATCTCCCTCTGCGCAGGCAGGACCCAGTCAATCTTTGCCAAATGATTAACCTCAGTGCCTGGCACACAGCTCAGCTTCTAGCAGGTGTTTTATAATTGGCTAATAATGATTAGACTCTATTTCAATGATGGTGTCTCAGGCTCTCCTCTCCACAAATGCGGGCCAAGGAGATGCTCAGTGCCGGGTGGGATAGCTGACAGTCAGCTTCCCATCAGCCCTCCATCCCATGCTCCCTCTCTGGGCGCTACACCTGCCTCTCTCCATGGGGTTCACAAGCGGCAAGACCCACTGCAGTGCCTGGGGCCCCAAGGACCATCCCTGGGAGAGTTGGCTCGACATCCCAGCGAGGAGGGTAGATGCACATCTTGCTGACACACAACTCCCTGCTCATCTTAATCCCCTCAGACTCTACAAGGGCAATGGGTGGCCAGGAGGGCCTGAGACACCACCACCCCCCCTCTGCCTGCCTGCAGGTCTCTGAGGCCTCTGCAGAGCCATCCAGAGGCCCCCAAGTGCATCTCCCTCCTCAGCAGCTTTCCCAGCTCCTTCAATTCCTGGAGCACCTAGAGCAGGGAGACCATGCATGTGAGCCCTGCCCTTGGGAATCTTCCAAGCTGGAAAGTGAGGAATGATCCTGTGACCCGGGGGCCAGACAGACCCAGGGACAAAGCCAGACCAGGATGCAGGTGGACACGAGCTGGTGGATGATGACGGCCACAACAGTCATGACGGCTACTCCTCATTAAGCACTTACTAAGTGCAAGACTCCAAGCTGAGCAATTTATAGATGTTTTCTCATTTAATCCTCCCATTACGTCTATGGAGAAGATATCCTTCTTATTTTATGGACTGAAGGAGGAAGCCCAGAGAGATCTAGCAATCTGTGTGGCATCGTACAGCTAACCAGTGGAAGAGCTGAAACGTAAATCCAGATCTGCCAATTCCAAAGCCCATGCCCTTTCCACTCCATTTCACAGCCACTCCAGACTCCAGGTGGGGATTTGTTACTTCCCTTCCAAAGAGGCCTCAAGGGCTCCCCACTGCCAAGAGCATAATGTCTCCCAGCTGAGGTGCCCCATGATCTGGCCCTTGCCTGCTTTCTGCCACCACCCCGCCCTCACCCACTACACTTTGGATTGCAATCTTGCCATTGTCCAAGTCGAGCCCTCTGAGCTTCGCTGTTCACTCAGGCTCAAACATCTGCCCCCATTCTACAGATGAGAAAACGGAGGATTAAGAACGTTAAGGGGTTTCCCTGGTGGCGCAATGGTTGAGAGTCTGTCTGCTGATGCAGGGGACAGGGGTTCGGGCCCTGGTCTGGGAGGATCCCACATGCCGCGGAGCAGCTGGGCCCGTGAGCCACAATTACTGAGCCTGCGCGTCTGGAGCCTGTGCTCCGCGGCGAGAAAGGCCACGATGGTGAGAGGCCCGTGCACCGCGATGAGGAGTGGTCCCCGCTTGCCGCAACTAGAGAAAGCCCTAGCACAGAAACGAAGACCCAACATAGCAATCAATCAATCAATCAATCAATCAATCAATCTTTGAAAAAAAAAAGAATGTTAAGTAACTAGCCCAAGGTTACACAGTCGGGAAGCAATTGAGCCTGGTTGGAACCCAGGTCATTAGAGCATCAAGTAATAAAGCATTCATTTGTGTTACAGACAATTAGGGGATGGGAATTAGCAGGACATGCTGCCAGTGGTGCAGAAGAAGGTAGGGGAGAGTAATCAGGTTGGTTCCAGAGTGAAGGAGGGCCAGGCTAGGCCTTCAGGAATGGCAGGGTCTGGATGGGGGAACTTGAGAGGGGAAAGTCTAAGAAAACTACAGACAAGAGAAAAAAGAGACAGAGAGAGAAAGGCTGGTCAAAATTAGGGAGGCAATGTACATGGTGGAAAGGGCCGTGTCATGGGAAGGCCCGCAGTGTCCTCCAAATTACTGTGTGACCGTGAGCAATTCCTTTCCCTCTCTGGGGGATGCCTTGTCTGTAAATGCAGGATAGATGAGCCTTGATGGTCTCTAGGGTCCCACCTGGCCCTGACATCTTAGGATTCTGACTGTGTGTGTTGCCACTGGGCCTTAAAACATAGGATCTGATCCCAGACCCATTGACATAGGGCACAGGCTTGGAAACCAAGAGCAGACAGGGGCCAGTAGTCAACATGGCACTTGACAGGGCACACTGACGTTTGGCCCCAGTTACACACCGAGGATGGCCCATGCATCCTCCTTTTCCACACATCCGTGCTGTACCTTTGGACTCACTGCAGTGGGTCCAGTCCTATGGAAGCTGGAACACAGAGGTGAATGAGTCAAGGTGGAATTGTGGGCTCAGGGGGGAAGGTCCAGGACATGTCCAGCACAAGCTAAAAGCCCAGGCCCCAGCTCCTCCTCAGGAAAGGCGAAGGGAATGGGGGTCCCTGAAGAAGGGGAAGAGAAAACATCCTGAGGGTAAGGTGAGGGTGTCAGGACTAGAATAAATGGTCTGCCCAACTGGAGGACATTTGGGGAACAAGAATGGTCCCCAATCAAGACAGCATTGCACCCAAATATAGAGTACATTCCAGACCATCAGCAGAGGCGTTGTTCTCCCTTGGGTCCCTGTGGTACAAAAACACAGATACACTGGAGGGCTCAGCTGGGGCAGAAAATGTACCACTAGAGACTGTGGACACACGTATGTGTGCACACGCATGCACACACACAGAAACTCCAGCACAAAGACCCCCAAATCAGATCATCCATCCCCCTCACCTCCAGACTGAGCCCTTCGAAGTGCTCTCTCTCCCCAGAGAACACACCCTTCATGTGCCAGTGACACACAGCCCTGAAAGTCAGAAGGTCTAGCTGTCTCACCTTCATCCCTCTTGCTGCAGTTCTGATGCGCCTGCTTCCTTTCTGACTCAAGAGGTGCCAAACAAACAGGCCCACCCACCTCAGCGTGGATGACCTCTACCCTCTGGAATGTGAGCTCACCTCTTATCTTTCCTGCCTCTTTGACCTCCATCTCTTGCCCTCAAGAACCCTGTCTTAATCACCACTGAACACTAAACTAGGGGATGAGTGAGCCCTTGGGAGCCCACATGGTCCTCCAGTGGCCAGCCCCACTGGACCCTCAAGATGTATCAAAGAGCTTGAGACTATCAGGATGCAGAGTGAGTCCTCAGTGAGGACTGCCCCACTTATTAATGTGTGTCCTTAATTATCCCACTAATCCATCTCCTGAGTAGGAAGTCCTTCTTGAAGTCTAGCCTCAAGCCCTCGTGCCATGGTATGAGTCAGTGTACCACCTTTGTTGGAGTCAGGAGACCAAACTGGATGAGGCTACACTGGTTGGTTAGAGGAGCCACCTTCCTGGAAGGGGATGAGGCCAGGAGGGAGATTATGCAGACGCCGGGCCCAGGGCTCCACCAAGCACCTGCCATGGCTCTGATGGAGATGGGGGCGCCTGCCAACTTACCCCGCCCCATGATCTCATAGCTGCGTTTGCCAGGCGCTGGCTCAGGGAGCAGGTGCTGACAGCCAAGGATTGGGCACAGAGCCCAAGGACAAGAAGGCGGGAAGGCTGCAAGGGACAACAGAGCCGTCTCCACGGGGCTGAGACGCGAGGTCCCTCCAGCCTCCATGTGCCACCTTTGGCTAGTGATGCCCCGTCTCGGCTCCTCTTCCCAGGCCCCCCAATTGCCCACCCATCCCCAAAGGACAACAGAAAAGGGGAGGAGAGACTCCCTCTTCCTCCCCAAGGGTCAGTCTCTCCATTTGCATCTCTTTCGGCTTCTCTCTGCTCCAAATCGCTGGCCCTGAACAGGATGCTACAGTTTCGAAGCATGGAGAGCTTGCTGGGCGGGAGACGGTTGGTCAAATGTTGTCATTCTTGAGGATGCCACAGGCACGCATCTAAATGCCAGTTAAAAGTGACTATGAATCCCTAAATAGTTGCCTCTGTCCTGGTTCAGGCTGTCCCCAGAGGTGTCAACCCTGGTCCCAAGGCTCTCCTGAGTCTTGATCCTCAATTCTTCCTCCCGAGGATGCCCCCGACAAGAGCTCCCCTCCACCCACCACGATATCCACCTCTGGGGTCAAGAGACCCCTCCACGCAGCTCTAGTTGGATAAACTGCCACTCTTGGACTCCGCACGGGGACACCTGGTGGAAACCCCAGGCCTCAGAGTGAAGAGTCATCTGGTCCGAGGACTGCAGTCAGAGCCCTGCTGGGCCATCAGAGGCTCCATTTGCCTCTTGATTCAAAGGTGAAGCCCTCAGTTTGGGCTGACAGCTCTGTCCCTCGGGATGCTCTGTCTGCTTCCCATTGCACTCTCACCTCAGCCAGCCTCCCTCTGCATGCTTCCCTCTCCCCACCAGGGAGCCCTAGCCAGTCTACCCCTTCTAGCTGCTCAGCCCTGCTTCATGGCCGACCCTCCTACAGGGCGCCACCCGGGATTTGCCCCTCTCCCTCCTCAACCACTGCCCAGCACTACTGCCCGAGGCGCATCTGCTGTTCCCACCTTGGACCGCAGCCTGGGATGTGCCGGTCACCCTGCAGGGAACGCCTCGAAAACCACAGCAGTTCCTCTTCCTCAAATCCTGGGTCTATCCCACCCCCTCCCCCACCCACACAATCTATCCTCCCCTCCCAACTCCTGGCCCTCCAGGTCCCTCTCTGTATAGGAAGTGGGTAGACTAAGGGCCCCTCCCATTCAGGAGCTCTGTGAATCTGAGGTTTCTCTCCACCGCCCCAAGCCCAGGCCCAGGCCCAAAAAAGCCAAGCGTGGAGACAGGCTGACTGCAGGTCTGCCGTCATCGTCATCACTGTCGGCTCCCTGGCCCCTGAGAAGGAGGCAGGAGGCCTTATTAGCATCTTCCCTCCACCTCTCAGAATCCCCCTCAGTCTCCCAGAGGCCCCGCACTCCTCCCTCATCTCTTTCCCCAGACATCCCAAGAGAAGCCACCTGGACGGTCCACAGGCCAAAACTCAGCCAAACTTCCTGGAGGGGAGGACCTGGCTCAAACCTGCACCACATTTCTATGTCATTTCTAAGTGGCTCCAAGTGGGCTGGGCAGATGTGTGTCAGATCAATCCCCACCCAGGAGGTGGGGCAAATTCCCAGGGTACCAGGTCACTGAGCCAGCACTCTTGAGGCATGGCTCCTGGGGACAGGCTGACTCCAGAATGATGATGTCACTGGGATGCTAGGTGCCTGCTGTCCCCCTTGCCTGCCCCTACCCCAGGAAAGACTTGTCCTTCTTCAACTGGTCCACACCCCCCGGCTCTGGGAAGCCTTTCCCGGACAACCCCACCCAGCTCTTGCCACAACCTATTCCCAGCTCCCTAGTGACTTAGGTCCAAAGTTTTCCGTGTATTCAGTTGCCCTTGTTTATGTGCTGCTTTGCAAATGTTCTCATAAAGCTATATATCTCGGGACATCTCTGGTAGTGCAGTGGTTAAGAATCCGCCTGTCAATGCAGGGGACACAGGTTCGAGCCCTGGTCTGGGAAGATCCCACACACCACAGAGCAGCTAAGCCCGTGCGCCACAACTACTGAGCCCGTGAGCCACAACTACTGAAGCCGGTGCGCCTAGAGCCCATGCTCCGCAACAAGAGAAGCCACCGCGATGAGAAGCCTGCGCACCGCAACAAAGAGTAGCCCCCGCTCGCCGCAACTAGCGAAAGCCTGCGCACAGCAACAAAGACCCAAGGCAGCCAAAAATAAATAAATTAAATAAATAAATTAAATAAATAAAAAATTTTTTAAAAGCTATATATCTCATAGTCATCACTAGTTGTGGGTCCCCGTATTAATTCAGCCCATTTTGCTAGAGGATTAGTTTCTGCCCTTAAGGAGTGCCAAGAAAGACTCTGAAATCTAAGTCACATCTCTCTTCCTGCAATTTTTTCCTCTTGATAATCAAGCAATCTCACTGATGAAATGAGCAGTTTCATCATCTCACTCCCAACAATGGGCAGCTTCTCCCCATGGCCAAGTTCTTGCCTTGATTGCCAACGATAATGCTGTATCCCAGCAGGAATCTCTGGGGAGTATCTAGAAGAGGTCAGCTCTTCCTCAAGGGAAGTTTCTCACTTTGGAACACTGCGAACCCTTCCCAGATCAGGTTCCCTCTTCCTGGCCTCTGGAACTAGGCTGAGAACTAATGCAGTGTCCCCACCAACACACTGGGGTCCCTCAGACACTGCAGTCGGATGTAGGGAGAGACTGACATGGGATTGAATCTACACTAATTGTGAGGGCTTATTTCAGTGCTCCGGACCTTGATTTCCTTACCTGTAAAATGGGCACAACAGTAAAACGGAGTTGACATGTGTAAACCAGGCTGAAGCAAGTCCCACCTTTTGCAGAGGAGGATGTTGCAAGTCACTTCAAGTTCACACAGCTAGTTCCAGGGGTGCATTCGTTAACCCAGAAACCCTTTAGTGAGTCCCAACTGAAACCGAGCAGAGGGCTAAGTTTATCTGCTTATCTAGGTAAACTTATGGTAGGAGGAGGCAGACCTGTGAGTGGGAAGCATCAATAGGACGGAACATGTTCAAAGCTATAAGAGAATATGAACAAATTGCTAAGGGCTCACAGAAAGGGACCAGCAGCCCCTCCCCAGCGTCTCCTTCTGAGTCCAGAAGGCTCTTTTAACTTCATTTCAATCATAAAAGACAGTTTGGTACAATCAGCCAATGAGGCTTCAGCAGTGAGACTCCAGGGGGTAGCTTGCCCTGGACGCTGCAAACTCCTGGGCTGCCCCAGATCCACCCCCCCACCGCCACTCCCCAGGGGCAGCTCCAGACCAGCGCCTCTTGAGCACAGACAGGCTTGCTCAGAGAGGCTCTCTTCATCGGCAGAGGTGAGGAGGGACTGGAGGGCAGGCTCCTGTCTATGGGAGCTAATGTGGGTCAAGGGCACCTTGTGGGGAGGGGCAGCAGGAAGCAATGTTGGGTCCAGGCAGCAGCTGCCCTGCCCGGGCAGAGACAGAGGGCAGGGCCCGGACCTGGGTCTTCCTGCCCAGGAATGACATCAGCCAGCTGACATTCCCAGCCCACCGGGCACCCGGGAGGACTGTGGGGGAGAGTGGGATTTATGCTTCTCCCCAGCCCCACTGACACCCCAGCGGGAAATGCTTTGAGCTCGTCAACATCTCTCTGGCCATGGGCCCAGCGCTCCTGTGGCCCTTGAATGATGGGGCAGAAGCCAGGTCATTAGGCAGGAGAGACTATCATTAATGCAGGTGATGCCACTGCCACACGGACAATGGCAAACAGTCATTAGAGGCTGTGTCACACGGGTGAGGCAATGCTGGCGAGGCGCGGGGAGCCGCCCCTCCCCCAGCGCAGCTCACACACACTCGCACGCTCACCTGTGCACACACACCGAGGAGAAAGCAGGCCCACACTGCCCCAAGCACACGTTCACGCACTCACACATTTGCCCACTCACATGTTCACACACACACACACACACAAAGGGCCTGAACAGACACACTTCCCAGAAGGGTCCACAGGATCTGGGATGTCCCTCCACACACATCTGAAGGGCAGGGTTCCTGGATCCTTCCACAACCAGGTACCCAGACACACAGGTATCGCCCCCTGACTTGAGATGGACACACAGACCTCCAAGGGCCCCAGAGGAGAGAGACTTCAGACACCCGCTCCCATCCCACCCACTCCCTGCTTCAAAGGACCAGCACCCAGGACAGAGAAACCACGCAGAGTGCAGAAGCAGGCAGGCTACGCGTGCCCTAAGGGTGGGGACCACATTGGTTTAACACTGTAACCCCCTCCACACCCCCAGCCCTAATGACTAGCACATGCCCTGCCTTACTTGAACCCCCAAGAAATGATCTACTGTAGGTATGTTTCTAAGCACTTTTATGAGCCCCCTAGCAGGTGGAAGGGAGCAGGGGGCCGGCTGAGTCCTGGGTTCAGATCCAAGCTCTGCTACCAGCTGGGTGTATTCGTTTCCTGCTGCTGCTGTAACCATGAACTTAGCGGCTTAAAATAATGCAATTTCATTGTCTTATGGTTTGGAGATCAGAAGTCCAAAATGGGTCTCCATAAGCTAAAATCAAGGTGCCAGCAGGGCTGCGCTCCTTCTGAAGGTACTAGAGGAAGATCACTTCCCCACCTCTTCCAGATTCTAGAGGCCACCCACCTTCCTTGGTCCCCTTCCATCTTCAAAGCAACAGGAGTCTTTCTCACAGCATCACTCTCCTGGCACCCTCTTCCACATTTAAAGGACCCTTGTGATTACACTGGGCCCGATGTAATCATTCAGAGTAATCTCTCCATCTCAAGAGCCTTAACTTATTCATGTCGGCAAAGTCTGTGGCCATGGAAGGTAACACATTCACAGGCTCTGGAGGTTAAGACATAGACATTTGGAGGGTCCAAGACATTTGGGGAGTCCATTATTCTGTCTACCACACTGGGTGACCTTGGACAAGTCCTTTAACCCCTCAGAGCCCCAGCATCTTCAACTGTAATCTAGAAATAGCTCCTGCCACATGGGTGGTCATGGCGACTTAGAAGCCACATGAACGGGAAGCTCTGTGCCTCACACTGGGGGCGGGGGGTGTCCTGGGCCAGCAGCGCTGCCCTCTCCCTTTTGGGCTTCCTGAGGATAGAGGAAGAAGAGCAAGCTGCAGAGAAAGCTGGGTAAGGGATCTCAGAGGCTAGCGAGGGGGTGGGTGTCTGGGGGCTCAGGCAGGACTGGGAGGAGGTACGGGGGTCTGTGAGGGTCCTGGGACCTGGGCAGCTGTGAGGCCCTGCCTGGAGGGCAGCCACTCCACACGGCTACGGACACACGTACCTGCAGTGACCCGGGATGGGACAGCTGCCGCTCCTGCCTGTTCCTGCCTTCCTCTCCCTCATCTGCCACCATCTGTTTGCAGGGCTCTGGGGCCAGCGGGCAGGCAGGAGCCCCAGTCCAGGCTGCCATTACCCTGCTAAGTTCAGAGTGCAGAACAATGACCCAGGAAGATAAACCCCACATAGAGGAATCGCCCGCTACAAAACACTGATTAGGCCCCAATCTCGCCCAGCGCTGTCTGCCCACTCAGGAGGCAACAGGCCACCTCAGAGAGGAGCTGAGGGCGTCAGATTCCCACTGGCCGGTCCTGCTCCATCCAGCAGCCCAGGCCACGGTGGGGGTCCAGCCCTGCACCCTGCTCCCTCTGCTCCTCACCACACCTTCCCTTCCCTACCCTTGCCTGGTCCATCCCCACCCCAGCTCATCCCCGCCTCTCCCAGCCCCCAGCTCCTCCCAGCTTCCCCCAGAACCTCAGAGCTGAACTCAGGAACGAAGACTCCAATCGGGACTTCCCTGGTGGCGCAGTGGTTAAGAATCTCCCTGCCAATGCAGGGGACATGGGTTCGATCCCTGGTGCAGGAAGATCCCACATGGCGCGGAGCAACTAAGCCCGTGCGCCACAACTACTGAGCCTGCACACCACAACTATTGAAGCCCGTGCACCTAGAGCCCGTGCTCCGCAACAAGAGAAGCCACTGCAATGAGAAGCCCGCGCACCACAGCAAAGAGTAGCCCCCGCTCGCTGCAACTAGAGAAAGCCCGCGTGCAGCAACGAAGACACAGCACAGCCAAAAATAGAAATAAATAAAATAAATTTATTTAAAAAAAAAACTCCAATCAACAGGAGGAAGCCTGGGCTGAGGGCTGCATTTAGAGGCAGAAGTTCCAGGTGCCAATCCCACAGCTCTGCACGATGAGGGGCCAGGGATGCCTGGTCCGCCAAGCAGTGTTGGGGAGATGAACTTGGGTCACCTGTTGGAGCGCTTCTTGTAAGCCTGGGTACTAATTTGAGTTATGGGGACATATGGAAGGACTTCCTCCTCCTTTTCTCCCAGAGACACAGTGGGCAGGGCTGGCCTTGGATTGACCTTTCATAGACAGCTGTCTTGGAGACTCCCCCCATCTCACTGCATCAGGAGATTCCCCAGCAGGTGCTGGAGGAAGGAGAAGGAAGGATGGAGAGGGAGGGAGCGCTCTTCTAATTCCTAGAGGGGAGGCTGCCCAATTCATGAATCACTAATAAAGCCAATTAGATCTTCAATTTTTTAAAAAAAGAACAGAAAGAAAGGGACTTCCCTGGTGGTCCAGTGGTTAAGACTCCGCACTTCCACAGCAGGGGGCAAGTGTTCGATTCCTGGTCGGGGAACTAATATCCCACATGCCGTGTGGCGCGGCCAAAAGTAAAAAATAAAATAAAATAAATTTGTTTAAAAAAAGAAGGATGGAGAGAGAGACGACACAGCTGCCTGCACGTGGTAGGTCCTGATAAATAGATGTTGAGTGCATAATGTTCAACCTCTGAGCTCCTACTGTATGCCCGGCATTGTGCTCAGTGCTACGGATACAAAGATGAATGAACTACAAACCACCATCGCTCAAACATCAGTTCTCAAGATCCATCCTGAGGGTCTCCTGTGTGCCCGGTATGGGCACTGAGGAGCGCTGGATGAGTGGGACATCCCTGCGCTGGGGGGTGGTCTGCGGGCTGGTGGCTACCCACGGGGCCGTCCAGCCTGTGTCAGCTGGCACAGTGCCCAGCACCACCCTGGGCTACTGCCATCCTGGCAAGCTCGCACAGGCCAGGCACTGACGGCTCCGCAGGGAGCAGAATATGGTTTCGGTCTATTATCAGGGCAGATAAAGCAGCAGCTGAAGCTCAGGGAGCAGTCTGGGCTTACAAATAAGCATCTCCAGATGCCCTACCACTCCCCCATCCTGCCTTTGTCAGCCACTCTGGCTTTCCAGTCCCTCTTTGTTCCTCGCTGAAAGCAGCCCCAGGGAGGAGGACCCTCCTAAATAGCTGCGTGCAGTGTCAGGAATGGAAGGGTGAGGAGGCTGGAACCAGCCGGGCAGCTGGCCTGGAGGCAGCGGCTGGATGGAAAGAGATTCCAGAGTTCAGAAAGAGCTGGACTGGGAAGCAGAGGGGTCAGTAATGTGCGGAGAACACCCAAGTCACCACCCTGCCACCCTGATCTTTGTATGTGCCCCACTGCTCAGCACAGGGATAGGCGCCCAGGAGAAGTGCAGAAAGCATTTCCTGAATGAAGGCACAGTTGGCCGCGGTAGTTAAGGTTGGCGGTTTCTCCAGTGACCAGGATTCCAGGTGTGGGGGGACTCACTGGAGGGGAAACTGGGTCCCCAGATCCTGTCTAATGGGGGAGGGTGCTGGAGGAAAGAGACCCTTGCCTAAGAGAGCCATGGAAACAAGTGCTAAATAATAGAGGACACACCATGTTTTAACTCAACAACTATTTCCATGCGCACTATATGCCAGCGGTGATGCAACAGTGGGTAAAACAAAGTCCTGCCACCACAGAGGCTGCTTTTGAGAGCTCTCCCCATCAAAGACAAGTAAGGGGGCTATCTGGGAAGACTTCCTGGAGGAAGGGGGCAGGCAGGCTGGCTGAGTGGCCAGCATGAAAGCTCAAAGGCAGCCAGGAGGGAGGGCCGTGGGGGAGGGAAGAAGAAAGCTGAGTGTCTGAGGCCTGAGAAATGAGGGCTGTTGGGAGGAACCATCCTCGTGGGTTGAGCAGCCACAGTGGGTGGATGGAGAGTGGGCAGGAGGCCACTAGGAGTCCCCTGTTGCTGGGACCTGGCATTTCCTCCTGGGGAGGAAGGAGGTGAGAAGGTGCAGCATTTCCCGGGGAACAGGTGTCTGTGCTGCCGCGGGGCCCTCCCTGGGAGCAGCCGGCGGAAGCGGGGCCTCCTGCCAGTTTCCCTTTGTGCAATCCTCCTTCCTGCCCCCTCCACCCAGAAGCAGGCCTGGCAACCCCGCCAGACGTCACTGGCATGAGCCCAGCACCCACAGAGCTGGGCAGGGGCTGAGGTACCCTACATGGAAGGAGAGGGACCTGGGCAGCTTATGGCTCGGTCCCTGCCCTGCCCCAAATGCATGCCTGACCAAAGTCTAAGCCTAATGGGGCTTCTGCCAGCTTAGGGAGGCTTCCTCCTGCCTCTTTCTTTTGCAAGAAGGACCATGAATCTTCTCGCCCACCTGAGGCACCTGGCCGTGACAGGAGGGCATCAGAGTTCCCACCCTGTGCTAAGCAGGAGCCAAAGGAGCAGGAGGCCAGGCCTCCGGGAGTCCACCAGTGGGCGCATGACACCCCAAGCGGAGGACCCGGCGTCTTGCTCCACGACCCACCTGGGCTCTGTCGCTCTACACCATCTGAAGCTCTTGGTGTTGTAGCCTGTGTTGCAATATCATATAACAAGTGCCCGGTGTGGAAGGGTGGCCTTTTACTCATTCCAGAAGGAAATAGTCATCAAGAACCTACTATGTGCCAGGCACTGTGCCAGGCCCTGGAACCTCAAGGCATAAAACCATCATGTGGTCCCGGGGCTCACAGAGCTTGACAGGGTAGGCAGGCACAAGTAAACAACCAACAACAAATCATCACAAATTGGGCTAAGTGCTGTGAGGACAGGAAAGTGTAATTAGCCTATGCTTACCTCTCCCTGACCCCAGAGGCCTGCCCTCAGTACAGAATGCCCATACCTGCCTGACCTCCCCAGAACACTGCTTGGCTAGAGACCTTGGATCACACTGGAAACCACTGAGTACCTGGCATAACAAGGGGATTGACCACACTGAGAGGAACATTTGTCGAACCAAATTGGAAAAAAGGATTTTTAATTTAAAAAAATTCAAATCATCCAGTACAATCTAATTTTACAAGCTACTAAGGCCCAGAGAGGCCAAGCATTTGGCCCCAAACCACACAGCTGGTGAGTAGCAGAGCCCAGACCAGAAACCAGCTCTGCCACCACCCCATGCTGCCCCCTAGTCTATCCTGGACCAGTTCACAGCCTCCAGGGCTCTGCAGCCTCCTGGCCCATCTCAGATGCCGTCTTTGCAGATCAGCACTGGCTGATAGAATTGTACGCGGGGATGGAAATGTTCTGTATCTGCGCCAGCACGGACACATGACGTCGCTCGTCAGGTTCAGGGAAACGGGGCCAGTTTGGTGGGGGTGGGAATAGGCAGGGCCTGTGGAGAGAAGGAGAGTGTGAGGAGATGAAACACAGAGAGGAAGAAGGGCAGCAGGTGCAAAGGATCTTGTTTGACATTCCAAGGAATCTTCTAGACCTTAATCCATGGAGAGCCACTGAAGGGCTTTATGCCAAGTGATGAGATGCCTGCATTGCAGCCTTCCTGGGTCCCCAGGGAGGCTGCTGCTCCTCTGGGCTCTGTAGCACCTCTGACACCCCAGTCACGCTGGCTCCTGTCATCGTCACCGTCCCACACGAACAGTTTGCTGCCATCTTAGCCTGAAAGAACCTCCCCACACCCTTCCTGGACACGTCTTCCTCTTCCTTCAAGCCTTTGCTCACTGCCCCAAACAGCTTCGCCCGGGTCAGTGCCTCTCCCGTGTCTCCGCAGCCTGCCTGGCACGTGGAGGGAGCTTCATAGGCACCATTTTTAATGTCTCCATCCTTGCTATTGGTCCCCCTTTCTTGGCAATGGGACAGAAAGGAAGGGCAGTGGGCCAGAAAAGGAAGCTGTCTTCTTACCATCTGGGGCTCGATCCCACCTAACTGTCTTTAAGTTGGATGCTCAGTTCTCCAGAGCACCTTTGGGTAACTCAAGTCTGCTACTTCTTGCTGACTCCTGCTGACCTCCGTCAGCCCCTGTGTTTTCACAAGTCACAGTCCCTGGCTTCGAGGCTGGCCTTGCAGGGCGGTCTCTGGGATCCGAGCACTGGGTGGCCTTCCTTGCGGGTGGCCTGGCTTCTTGGAGGCATGGAGGGCACGCTAACCTTGGACGCTGCGTGTGGGCAGAGGGATGTGGTCCCACCTGCTGCTTCCTCTCTGGCCCAGAAGGCTTCCTTGGGTGCAGTCATAGAGGTGTCTTTGGCTGTCACAGCTCTGGCTGCTGAACAGGATGTGCAGCAAAAAAGCTCCAAACATAACTCCGTGGAAGCACCCAGACCCACCTTCCTCCCCTTCTCCTTCCCTACCCTAGCTTCACCCATGCCTCCCTCCACCCCTGAATTAGCATCCTTGGGGGTCCACTGTACAGACCTCTGACTTTCCACCCTAACTGAGGACCTGACATAACCCTCTCCTGGCCTTGTTATGGAGCCCAAACTTCCTTAGGGGTTCAGGCCCCCAGGGAGCAGGAAGCCTGGCAGGGGTTAGGAGAGGGAAGATGGAGGGTGGGTGAAAATTTCAAGTCTCTCTGGGGTATGTTTGGGTACCTGGGAAGTCTCCCAACCCCTCCTGGATCTACTCACAGACAAACCTTCTTGGAGCTTCTGGTGGGGCATGAGCTTGGGTGACCCCAGCTGGAGACAGCGTCTTGTGCCCCTTTGGGATTCTGGAACCCTGTCCTGGTTTATCCTTACATAGTCCAGGGACAGAAATCTCCATCCCCCACCTTGCACCTCGAGTCCACCTCCTTTGCCCCTGGTCCCCTGTAACTGGCGACAGGAGGCAATCCTCATCATCCAGGAGGCCGAGAAAAGGTGGAAGAGGGACAGGGGCTGGCCAGAGGTAAGAATGGGGGAGGCTTGGGCCCCTGAAATTAGTCCTCAGAGAAGCAAGGGGGAGGTTTCTTATTTTCTCTACTTCCTCCTTCCTTCTACTTCTCTCTCCAGGTCACTACCCGCCAACAGCTGATGTATCTCCTGCTCACTCCCATCCACCTCTTGTTTCTTGCCTCCCTGCCTGCCTGTCCCTCTGGGAGCGTCCTGGTCCAGGGCTCCTGCATCTCTCAGTCCTGGGATAGGAGAAGCATCCTGGCCCCGCAGCCCACCTGGATGGCGTTACGGGAGTGGCACGCCCGTGTCACAGTTTCAGTGCCTCGTCTGTGCCTCTTCCCCATCTGGCCCAGGAAGGCCCAGGATAATGCAGAACAGCAATGCATAGTTGCTGGATGAATGTGCCAGTGAGCACATCCTCGCCTGCCTGAGGCTCTGGGGCGGGACGTGGCTCTGGGCGAGACCGACAGGGACTCCGGCAAGGAAGGCTCTTAGCCTCACCACAGGGCATGATGGGAAGGCCGGGCCACTTCTCCAGGAAGCTTCCCAGATGAACCTGCTTAGGTTTTCTGCCCCTCTCTCCTCCTCTCTCCAAAATGCACACCCACACCTATGCCCTCGCCTGGGTCAGTGCCCTCTCTCTTTGTGCAACCTGTGGCCTGGTGGAAAGAATTTCTGAGGGCCCCAGAACTGGGGACTGGGAAGCTGAGAGTAGACTGGGAAGGGCTGGCTTAGAGGCTAAGACAAGAGGAAGGACTCATAATTCCAGTTGTCCGGGTTCAAATCCATTACTTATAAATTGCTATCAACAGACCAGACCCTCAACCCCTCCGAGCCTCAGCTTCCTCCTCTGTAAACAGGGGCTGATGAGAATTAAAGCGTCTACAAAGGATGAGTGTCGTGAGGATTAGAGGAGCTAATCCATGTAAAGCACTGGGGACATGCATGATATGTCTGCTGCTATTTTGGCACCAGCAGAGCCCATATGCCTTTGCCTGCCCTCCCCCCTCCCCGCAGAGCACACGGGGGTGGCCAGGGTTGGGGCGGGCAGGGTGCTGAGTTCCACCACATGTTATTCAGATATCAGGTCAGGGAGGCTGGGTGGGCCGTGCAGGTGGGCGCTGCATGGGGGAGGGGAAGCACGTGTCAGGAGGGGTTGGGAGACTGCCCAGGTACCCGAACTTACCCCAGAGACACTGCACAGACACCCCTGCAGTGACCAGAAGTGTCTCAGCAGCGCACCCCCAGCATCAGAGCCTGGGATCCAGCCTCAGTATAGACTCGTGCCCTCGGGGCAGGTTCCTGTGCCCCAGTGGAGCCAGAAATGCCCACTGTGTAGGACGGAGGTCTGGCCTGGGAGGCAGGAGGCCTGGAAGGGGCGATGCGACCCGGGCAGGAGCTCCCATCTCCAGCCTGTCTCCCCCTCCAGTCCCAGAGATCTCTCCACCCCTGACCACCGGAGTCTCTCCCAGACACGCTCCTCTCTCTGCTGTAGCCCCACCACCTAGGGGGGTGCGCCAGGTCCAGGGAGGGCACACAGAGCCATCCAGCCAGGGCGAGAACACCCAGGGACATCAGGCCAGGGAGGAAGGAAGAGACAGGCCCAGGAGAGCTGGGAAGTCCCTGGAAGTGGAAGAGTGGGGCCTCCGGAACTTCAGGAAGGCAGGAGGGAGTGCGCTGGGCTGGCCGAATCCTCTGCTACTCCATCAGAGGCTCTGCGGGAGCAAATCAGTGTCTTTTCTATTTACACTTCATATTTAAGATGAAACCAGGGCAGGAGAAGGAGAAGAGGGGCAGGAGGAATGGGAAGAAGGGGGAGGAAGGAGGCAGGGGCACCTTCTCATAGCCCTTGAGGCAGAGTTGCACTTGACCCTGGCCATCTCCCCCTCAGGCTCAGATCCCGGAAGGTGGGCTCGGGTCTCAGCCACCATCCATGGAGGGCTTGGTACCCAGCCCTCTCCCAAGTTCTCTGCATATACCGCCTCCTGTGGGGTTGGTATCTTCATCCCGATTTTACATGCTAGGACAGAAGTCAAGGAACATGCCAGAGGCCACACCAGTGGTGAGCAGCCAGGCTGAGTCTTTTTTTTTTTTTTAGGTTTGGGCAGGGATGACTTTGTTTTTATTTATTTGTTTGTTTGTTTATCTGGTTGCACAGGGTCTTAGTTGTGGCAGGTAGGCTCCTTAGTTGTGGGATGCGAACTCTTAGTTGCGGCATGCGTATGGGATCTAGTTCCCTGGCCTGGGCCCCCTGCATTGGGAGCACAGAGTCTTACCCACTGCACCACCAGGGAAGTCCCCATGCTGAGTCTTGAACCAAGTCTCACTTGTCCAAAGCCACGGGCTCTTGACCTTGACCTTCTATTTCCTCTCCAGCCCTTCAGATGGTGGAATGCACACAGTAGGTGCTCAATAAATAATAGATCAAAGGCAGAAAGGAGGGAGAGCAGGAGGAAGAAAGGAAGAGGAGAAGATAAGCCGGGAGACTCTTGCGCACGTAGAAAATAAACAGTCAAGGTGCTGTTTTCCAATGCCAGGCTGGCACGGTACCCAGGACGGCTGTCTAACACTCGGGAGCCCAGGGCCTGCGCTTGCCTCATCTTTTCCAGAAGTATGTAAGCCTAGATACGTCAACCTTCAGGTATGCAGTGAGGTCTTCGGTGAGAGGCATAGCTCTCTCTCTCTCTCTTCTCTCTCTCGCCTTCTTTGTTGAATCTGCCTTTCCTCTGACTACCACCCTACCCCCACCCAGCCAGCCAGCCCAGCCATGTCCCTCTCCCCTGGAGCCAGGCCTGGCTTGGTTGGGAGGCCTAAGAACAGCCCCCCTCAGCAAGGCAGATCCCTGCCCCGGGAGGAGATGGGTACATGGTGCCGGGGGAGGGGCGGGAACCACATCATCTAACAGGTTGGTCGGGCTGGGAGGCGTCACGCCTTCGTGGAGCTAATGAGCCCTGTGCGACAGGTGTCTGCCCCTCAGTCCCCAGCCTGCCCTGCCTGCGACCGGAGCCAGCTGCCACCACCCCTCAAAGGCTCGCTCGCCCATCCCTGCGCCCTGCCCGCTCTGGGTCCCGGGGGCTGCAATGGCCTGCCGCTGCTGCATCGTCGGCTTCGGCAACCTCAACAGCTGTGAGGTGACCCAGGCGAGCAGTCCCTGGCCTGGGACCTCCGGATGGAGCAATTACAGGGCCCCCGAGCCGGGCTTCAGCTCCGGCAGCCTCACAGGCTGCCTGACAGCTAGCACCATCCCCAAGGTGACCGTGAACCCCAGCCTGCTGGTACCTCTGGACCTCAAGGTGGACCCAGCTATCCAGCAGCAGAAGAGCCAGAAGAAGGAGGAAATGAAGGTCCTCAATGATAAATTTGCCTCCCTGATTGGCAAGGTGAGCAAAAGGTGTAGAGGGGCTCTCTCAAAACTAAGCCCTGGGCAGGTGGCTGAGCTCTGTATTTCCCAAGCATCACGTCTCACGCCCGCCCCCAGCCAATGGGAAGCCGGCACTGCTAACTCCGCAGGCTAGCTCTGAGCGGAGAGATGGGGAGGGAAGTCCCTGCGCCATCCTGACATGGGGGAGAAAGGGCCCCCAGAATGGCCTCTGAGGGGTGTCAGGATAATAATGTGCTGCATGGCCTGGGGTCACCCTCCCTCCCAGGCGTGGACTAGGGAGGGGCTCTGAGTATGACCAAGAGGATGCCCCCTCGTAGGAATGGCTGATGGGGCCACGGGCTGCAGTCTGACTCCAAGGTAGATGGACAGGGCCCACCTTCCTGTCCACGCTGCTGGCTCTGTTCAGCTTTCCAGGGTCAGAAACACCGGCAAGGGCTGGGGGGGTGGGGCGTGTGGGGCGGCCAGAAGGAGGTTGCAGAATGGGGATGCAGCCCTGGCTCGTCAGGAGATAGGAATGCGAGGGATGGATGCTGCGAGTCAGAAACAGGTGGCGAGCCAGTCCTCCCTGCACCCACCTGAGTAGAGGGATTGAGTCCCTGGCACCCCACTTCCTGGACCCCACTGCCACGGCCAGCACGCTGGTCTGGGCACTGGTGTCCATCTCCGGCCCAGGGCAAGGGCTTCAAGGGCTCCAAGGAAGTCCTGTCCACCTCCCAAACCCTCTCCTCACTCACCTCCTCCAAGAACCGCCCCTAACCAGCCCTCGCAGCTCTGCTCCCTCCCGCCCTGCCCGAGAATAATAGTCAGATAGTAACAGCTACTGATCGTTAACAGCTTACCATGTGCCAGGAACTGTGCTGGGTACTTTACATATTTATCTCGGTTTCCCTCAACCTTAGGAAAGAAGTCATTTTCATGCCCATTTTACAGATAAGGAAAACTCAACTTTCTTGCCCCCACCCCCGCATCCTTCTGCCCCTGGCTGGGTCCTTCTCTTCCCCTTGCTCTCCCAGCCTCTGTGTCCCTCTGTACTTCCACTAGGTGGGCACTCACAGAGAGGGGAAGAGGCAAGAAAGTAACATCTGGAGCACCGGCTTGTGCTCTGCCCACACCACCCAGCACTCCACAGTGGCTAGTTCCCCGACTGTGTAGATGAGGAGACGGAGCAGCCCAGGGGTGAAGTGCCTTGCCCAAGGTCACACAACCAGCAAGGGTACGGTCTGGACTTGAACTCAGGTCTGTGAGACAGGAAGCCAGTAGCCTCTGAGGTGGGAGTCATTTCTCCCCGGCCCCCTCTCCCGCATTCATGTGTCCAGACCAGCATTCCTGCGCCCACACCTGGGGTGCCTGGGGTAGGGGTGTGGAGGGGAAGTGACAACTGGAGGACAACCATCCTAGGAGAAGAGCCCGCTGCCCTGGGAAGGCAGGTCCCTGCAGAGCCACCTCCTCTCCAAATACAGCTTAATCCCTTAAAAGGAATGTTTCATGAGCTATGTAATTCAGCGCGGATGGGTGGCTTTCTCCCTGAACGCCAGGGCTGATATCACCCTGTGCCTCTCTGCCATGGGGACAGAAGGGGTGTGTAGGCACAGGGAGGGGCCCGAGGGGTCTGGGTTCTGTTCCCAGGGCCAGGGCGATGCCCTCTGAGATCTTCAGAAGAACTGGAGCTTCCCAACCCGCAATTCAAGCCTTGGCCTTGAGGATGGTGCTCTTCAGGGTGGGACGCAGGCAGCCGGGGTGCCAGCCCCTTGGGGAAGCTGATCGCTGGGGCTCTGCCCAAGGAGTCTCAGCTGATCCACCAACTCTATGGAGAAGGTCTGTTATTAGCTCAAATCCCTCCTTGTAAAGACCGTGAGGGCCCAAGTGGAAGCTAGCAGAGGTTAAGAATGTGAAACCTGGAGTCGCGTTGCTGGGTTTGAATCCTGGCTTCACCTCTGACCGGCTGTGTAATCTCAGGCAAATTATTTAACCTCTCTGTGCCTCAGTACACGTCGGTGTAATGGGCTTGTCAAACGGGATCATTTTTGAAAAGCATTTATAAAGTCCTTACCAGGTACCAGGTGCATTCTGTTTGTTATATTAAAAATACCATAAATGGGCCCAGCGCAGGGAACTCTTGAACCCATTTAGTCCCTTCCAGGCAGGAGGGAGCCTGGGAAGAGGGAGGGAAGGGCCCTGATGGAGGGAGGGGTGGAGGAGCTTCGTTGGTAGGGGTGCAGCATGGGGCTGGAAAGAGATGCATGAGCCGGGCGGTGAGATGCCATCACCAGTGGAGGGGTGGGCTCTAGGCAAAGTGAAGAGACAGGCAGGGCCACCCTCCAGCTCCGCATCCCCTTCTGGGCCCTCTGAGGCACCGAGAGAAATCAGAGAGCACTGAGGAGGAGGAGGAAGAGGGAGAGGGTTGGCGGGGAGACCCCCCAGGAGTCCTCCGAGGGGCCCTGGAGCAAAGCTAATTCTTCCACTTGCAGGCTGTGTTTCCTTGGGCAAGGCACTTACCCTCTCTGTGCTTCAGACGCCACCTGCCTGCTCTGCTCCTGCTCTGAGGGTAGCCCTGAGCTCATGCCAGTGGAGGGACTGGTACAGCTGCAGCCGTGAAGGAGGGGGATGAGGAGAAGCAGCAGCAGGAGAGGAGGCCGAGGGAGGAAGGGAGGGGGCAATGCCAACAGCCAGCAGAGGCCGCAGGCTGGGCCCTCTCGCCTTCACATGCAGACACCAGAGGGGATGGAGGTGGGACAAGAGGAAGGACTACCAGCGGCGCCCAAGGAGGCTATAGAGAGGGAATCCCAGAGGGGTGGTAAAATGCCTGGGGACAGAGAGTTGGGCACAGTGTCTTCCCTTGGTCTGTGTGGCCTCTGGAAATCACCAGAGCCACCCGGCACCTGCACGCGGGAAGGCACAAACCAGCCCTTCCTGACGAAGAGACCCTGAGGCTCCTTAGGCAAAGCCAAGTTCTAGCTGAAGGCAGAGGATGTGACACCACCTCCACCTGAGGAATAGGACCTGCAAGTGCCAGAGGCATCGCTCCGGACGCTCACCTGCCTGGACTGTGGGCCATGGGCTGGGGACGTGAAGCCTCCCAGGCGGTCAGCCCCCCTCCTCAGAGGGGGCCCCAGCCCATCCCAGGCTGCTCAGCTCCCTCCACAAGAAGCACATCTCTCCCCACCCTCGTCTGGGCCTGCTTTTCAGTGGGGCGGCCCAGGACCCTGGAGTTGGGTCACAGTGAGTTCTGTGCTTCTGAGCCTCAGTTTCTTCATCTGTAAAATGGGAAGCAGGTAGACCAGAGGCTTGCTCTCTGAGGCTCCTCCTAAAGCTGCCACCTACGATCTAAGGGCAGGGGTCAGCCAGGACAGGGAGGAAGGGGAATGAGAGGGGAGTGCTCGGCAGCCTTGACAAGTTGGAAGCAGTTAATCCGGCACCTCACAGTGTGCCAGGATTTCCTGCCCTCCCTAGGCCTTTGTTCTGAGAGGGAGGAGCCCTTCTGCAGGGAAGGTTCTGGGTGGGGGATGAGTTTCCATCACCACCCACTGAGACAACAAGCAACTCCCCCAAGGGCAGCAGGAGGAGGGGGCTTCCTTGGATCCCCCAGAGGCAAAAGTGCCCTTGAACTGGCTGGCCAAATGCACACCATCTCCCAGCAGGCAGGTACTAAAGCATAGGGGATCGAGGTTAGACTAAGGGAAGGACTTCCTGGTCTAAAGGGTTTGTTGGTTGCTTATGGGTGGAGGAAGGAGTCTCACATCTCTCCACTCACCCCACCCCCAGTAGAAACATGGGGCTCTTACTTGTCAAAACACAGGGAAGGTGGAGTGAGCAGAAACCTGCCCTCACCCCCACCCAGCAATCCCTCACACACACGAGTAGGACAGAAACTCTCTTGACCGCATCCCTACTGAACCTGTTTGATTGCGATGACGGCAAACTGTAGGCTTAAAGTCAGCTTCAAGCAGAATTTGCCGGTACCAGTGGGAGTTGAGGAGGGGAATGACAGCCCACAAATGCCATTGTCCAGTGTTCCCGCTGGTGTTGTCTGCTGCAAGGGTCAAAGGGGCCTTCCCCAGAGCATCAGAGTACCTCAGGGAAACCCGGGAATGTGGGTAGGACAGAGAGAGAGGCGAGCCCACGTGGCACCCAAATTCAGGAGGAACAGGAGCACGAATGTCCGGAGCAGGCAGCTGCCATCAGACGGGCCTGTCTGTGAAGCTTGGCCACCGAGTTGCTGGGTCACCCTGGACAAATGACCTGACTGCCCGGGTCCCTATCTCCTCCTCTGTATGTGAGGGGTATAGACCAGCTGATCCAAAAGGCTCCTGGCTGTGGTTCTGGCCCTTTCAGGATGTGATTCTGGGAGCTGATGCCAGCCGTGGACGGGAGGAGGTCCAGCTACTTGCCTGTGGTCACAGGGAACCTCACCAGGCTCGTTGTCACAACATCCTCACGACAACAACAGCCTGCACTGTCCAGGGGCCTAGCCTCAGCCACCCGTCTTGCCTCCGTGGCTTACCCGCGTCCCGGGCTCT
The DNA here is from genome assembly GCF_009873245.2 of Balaenoptera musculus. Taxonomy (NCBI): domain Eukaryota; kingdom Metazoa; phylum Chordata; class Mammalia; order Artiodactyla; family Balaenopteridae; genus Balaenoptera; species Balaenoptera musculus. The sequence continues at coordinate 42,102,377 of NC_045794.1, read as the reverse complement.
GACGGGCTAGGGACCCCAAGAGGCGAGCAGATGGCTCCCAGTCTGATAGGGAACGTGGTAGATCAGGACAAACGAGGAGCAGATAAACCGAGGAGGGCCGAATACTGGAGGGAAGAGGGGAGGTGGCTGGGAGCACGTGGGGGAGGGGCTGGGATGGTGGGAAGGAGAGTGAGTGCCCGAGAAAGGCTGGGCCTGGAGAGGACAGGCGGGGTGGGGAAGAGGCAGGGGGGAGCCCCCAGGCTGCACTGGGCTGAACTGGGTGGAGGGAAGCAGAGGACTCAGGAGGGACCCTGCCGATCTGCCAGTGGCTGGGGTGGGAGCTGTACGAGCCCCTGCAGAAGTCTGAGCAGGAGAGTGTGAAGGACGCAGAGTTTGAAAGGAGCCCTGGGCCCAGAGCCCTCCCAGTCTTTGTCCTCAAGGCAAGACCAGCCCTAACTAGAGGCAAGAAGCCCGCCCGGCAAGGGCAGCTGGGTCCCAGGGCCTGCAGAGACCTTGCGGCCGACCGGAGGCCTATGCTGCAGCGGTTCAAACATTCTAAGCCCAAACTGCCTGGATTCCACACCTGGCCCTGCCGCTTGCTAACTGTGTGACCTTGGGCAAGTTATTTCACCTCCCTGTACCCTGTTTCATTGTCTGTAAAGCGCAGCTGAAAATAATACCTACCCCGTCGGGTTGTTTGGGGATTTAATGCGTTAAAGATGTCCAGCCTCTGACACCCCACGTTCCCTGGGGTCTCCCACCCAAGTCCCAGGCAGGCCTGGAGAGCCTGTCACATGTGGGCACGTTCACAGCTTAGTCCCCCTTCCCTCATCTCCTTGGCCCTGCCCCTCCCGTAGGAAACCTTGGCTAATTGTCTCCACCTCCCTGGCATTCTCGGATTCCATCCTTATCTCACCATCTGCCGTTTGAAAAATCAGTAATTGGAGATGCCACCTGAAGGCTCTGAGTGAGGGCCCCGGGTGGGTGTGCTCCAAGCAGGTGCGCTGCCCCTTCCCATGGAGGCCCCCGGAAGGGGGGTGAGCTGGCTGGGCCGCACCTGGCCCTCTCACGACAGCCCTTCCTCTCTCCCAGGTGCAAGCCCTGGAGCAGCGCAACCAGCTGCTGGAGACCCACTGGCGCTTCCTGCGGAGCCGGGACTCGGCAGCCTGTGACCTTGGACACCTCTACGAGGAGTACCAGGGCCGACTGCAGGAGGAACTGCGCAAAGTGAACCAGGAGGGGGACCAGCTCGAGGCCAAACTGCTGCAGGAGCTTGCGATGGTGCAGAAGTTTCAGATCAGGTAGGGGGCGCCCTATGGGGGATGTGGGCCGGGACTGAGGCTGGGGATCAAGCTGCACTCAGGGGCAAGGTCTGGGAGCCCAGGCCAGAAAAAGAGGAAACTTCTTTAAAAAACAATTCTTTAGTCCACACTTACTTATTGAAGACCTGCAATGTGCTAGCGGTACTCTAAATATTGGGAGGATATGACAGTGAAGCTACAGTTACCCCCCAGATAGTGACCCTTACGACGAAGCCAGTCTCATGCTGGCTGACAGCCAGGCCCTGTGCTTGCTGGCCCCTGGGCACTGTCACAGCTGGCATCCCCATACCCTCCTCTTGTGCCCATAAACACACTGGCTCTCGGCCACATGACCCTCTGGCAACGGGAAGTTGTGTCACCAGCTAGAGCAACAGATGGGCTCCTGCTTTGAATGTAGCTTGGGATTTTGATCTCTCTTGGACTGGCAAGAGAAGGGGGCGGGTGCAGGCAGGGAGCAGAAATGATGGGGTTTGCTTGCACAGGGAAACAATCCCCTAGAGGTAATGCGTGCCTGACCTCAGTGGTGGACTTGGGGTCTAGCGAGAGATGAGGAAAACAGCCCCAGCCTGCAGGATGTTTTTATAACTTAATGGGACACACAGACAGGGGGACAAGCAGCTGGCAACAGTACGGCCCAGTGGTTAAGGGCCCAGGCTTGAGCATGACTATGTCCTGTGGAAGGGGGTTACTCCCTGCCCACACCCCTCATTAGCTCTGTGACCTCAGGCAAGTTGCCTCACACGTGAACCCCCGTCTCCTCCCGTGTGGAGTGGGAACGGTGGTGGCTGATGCCAAGCCAGGGCTGGTGTGAGGAGGAAGCCGAGAGTTCAGCGTGGTGCCTGGGGCTGATAAACGGCCACTCTTCTGACCCCTGAAAGGCTGAGTGCCCAGCACACAGTGGTGCTTGACTCGGGCTTGCTGAGCTGAATCAGCCAGTCTAGAAAGGCAGACCAGTTACTCTGGTAGCTCAGAGGAGAGGTGACCCTTTCTGACCAGACAATGGCCACGGCTTCAAGGACAAGGAGGCTGGGCAGAGCAGAGAGGCCGGTCTCCTTGCAAGGAGTGAGAGGAGGACACCCTTGCAGGGTGAGGAGAGGACAGGGTGCGGTTGAACCCACACCCTCCTCCGGCAGGGCTTGGGCCAGACCCCAGGCCAATGATCTGAGGCGAGGCCCAAAGCCTCCAGAGTCAGAGGGTGGAGGCAGCCTGTCAGGAGTCCAGGGACCTGGCTCAGCTTTTGCCCACCGCCTCTCCGCATGGCCTCCCCTGCTCAGACCACATTCAGAGGGGAGGGTCACACAGGGAGCTCTCCCCTCTCTGGGGACCTCAGTTTCCTTATCTGTGGATCTGGCTGGAACTTCCCAGCCAACTGGCATGATCTGCAGCCCTGGCCTGGGCTGGTCCTCGAGGCTGGGCCCCTTTCTGACCTGGGGGCCACCTCTCCCCCGAGCCCTGCCCTCCCAGGTCCTAGGGAAACACACAGGGAATCTGATTGCCCATTCTGACGGGGACGAGGCAAATCATATTGGTGCACCAGAGCCCACGACTCATTTCACTGATACCTAGCAGGTCTTTGGCCCTCAAAGGAGCAGAGAATGTCAGAGCTGGATGGCAACTTGGATCCTCCTTTTATGGGGAAGGAAACAGAGGCCCAGAGAGGGCGGGGGCTTGTCCTCAGTCACATAGCCACGCATACTAAGTCCCATCCCTGACCTCACAAGCTCCCGGGTGAAGCTGCTCCCGTGAGAGCGTCCAGATCACATCCACAGAGGCACTTTGTAACTGGAAGTTCTGTACAAACACTACTTGTTGTCTTAATCTGGCTCAGCCCCCCTCATTTGGCCTGCTGCCTGGTTTGCATCTGCTGCCTGATTTTACTATTTAGGCTCAGGGCCTCTCTTCACCTCTCTGGGTAGGGAACACTCCTGAGTTGGGGGAGGTAAGGCTGGAGGGTTTCTGGGTCTGCGGGCCAGAGCCATAGAAGCTGAAGCCTGGCTGTGCAAAGCCTGGGGCCCCCAGGAGCCAGGAGACGCCAGGCCAAGCCCTGACAGGGAGGGGTGTGCCTTGACTCTACAAGGCCGATGAGATCAGCTTCACTCCTAGAAATAAACAAGTCTGGGGGGGGGAGGTATGGGTGTGACGAGCTGAAAAGGGCTAAGAATGGTTTTGGGAGCCGGTGGCTGACAGACTGGCAGGGGATTGGTGGTGAATGGGGGGACATGGCATCACGTAAGCCTCTAGAGGAATGGAGACTTCCAAAAGCTTTGACGTAGCAGGGACCCCAAGGATCAGCTAGCTAACCCCTCTATTTACTAAGGATGAAGCAGAGGCCCAGCAAGGGAAAGCAACTTGCCCAAGGCCACACAGCAAGTGACTCAGGAATGTCGCGTACGATTGTGTAAGCTGTCTGCTGCACAAGAGCATCTGTTTGAGGGGGTGACCTGGAATTGAAATGCAGTGGAGTCAATGAGAAGGGGGCTGGAAGGCTGCACAGAAGGCTGGGAAGGGCAGTGAGGGGTAACAAGGAGGTTTGGCACCTAGGAGGGCTCCCCACTGGACAGTTCTCCCCAAGGTCCTGCACCCAGGCGGGCAAAGCTCTGCTATCCAGAGAAGGGGGGGAAGGGGAGAGGCTGGACACAGGGTGCACGTGGGGAGGGCCAGTCAATGGGAGCTGCTCGGCTTGGGGCTCCCCAGACCCCTGTCCCCAACTCAGGAGGCCCCCAGATTCCAGAGGGAAGCCTCTTCAAGTCAGATTTGTGAACGATGTGCAGAGAACTGCCCCCTCCCTCGCCTGCAATGAGGATTCCCGTGGTTTCTTTCTGGAAATGCTGAGACAGAGGGGCTGAGGGCCGGGGCCTGGTGTTGGAGAGGAGGGAGCTTGGGTAATAATAATAGCAGTAGCTTTAGTGGATGCCACGCAGCGTTGTAAACACTTTATGTATTAACTTATTTAATACTCACGACATCAACATTATCATGACAAAGGCACACAGAAGTAGCCTATCCAAGGTCACACAGCTAGTTAACAAGACAGCCAGGAATTGAACCCAAATAGTCTGGCTCTGGAGCCCCACGCTTAACCAGCACACTACACGAGCCTCCAAGCCCCCCTCTGTGCCTCCATTTCCTCATCTGTGAAATGGGACCAACAGGACATCCCTGGCTGGGAGCTCTGAGGGTCACGGGAGGGGGTGCAAGTAAAGCTTCTTGGGCATTTTGTTTGCCCTGGCAGGCCCCAGATTGCAGACCAGTCTCCCTGGCCCTCCCCACCACCCTGCCCCCATGACCCGTACTCTCAGAGTCCCTCCAAACTCTTGGAAGCCGAGGCAGTGACCGGGGAGAGCACAGGCCCTCAGCACACTGAGTTCCAGAGACCCAAGTGCCCCATGGGCTCTCACCCCCTGGGGCCTACTCCTCTGAGTCCCTCAGGGAGTCTGGGGGAAAAGAAGGCCTAGGGGATGGCAGGTCCAGCTAGTTGACATGGGCGATGGGTGACACTGCGCCATCTGTGAGGTCAGGGACTGGGGCAGGCGGGTGGCTGTAATTAGAGCTGCCAGTGATTCAGGCATTCCCTGGAGAGGAGGGGAGAAAACAGGAAGCCACAGAATCCCCGCATCTGCTGGGGCAGGCAGGGCTGCAGGTGGAAAGCATGCAGCTGGCCGACACCAACCCCGGGGGCCAAGAAAGTAAGGTCAAGGATCCAGGGAGCCTGTCTCCCCATCCAACAGTGTCCTTGTTCTGAATACGAGGTGGACTCGAGCAAGGAAGAGGCACATCTGAGGAGAGAGGGAACCCACCATTGTGGAACGCTGGTGGACTTCAGCCCCCATGCACACACGCATGCACCCATGCACAGGCACACGTCCACACCCCGATAGACAAGCGAGGGGGTGGAGTTACCTGCCCCCAAACACACCAGGGACCCATCTGACTGCAAAGTCCATGCCCTTCCCGTCCTCCCGCTGCGGGGAAGATGGCATGGTGTCCTACTGTCTAGCAAAGCAGTGGGGATAAGGGTGGGGCTGCAGGGGCAGGTAGAGTTAGGAGAGGATAACGTGTGAGCAAGATGCTCAGAGCAGACTCAACCAAAGGCACAGCTTGTTTGAAACTGAGACTCTCCGGGGAGGAGATGGGAAAAAGATGAGGGAACAAAACGTCAGGGTGAAAGGGCTGCACAATCAGGAGAGGCTTCCTGGAGGAGGTGAATGTGAAGCAGAGCCAGGAAAGGGGCAGATGCCACTGGGAGAGGCATGGCTGATCATCAGGAAGGAGAGAGCCTGGAGAGCGGGATGCCTGCTTCCCCAGAGCCAACACTAGGGTTTCGTGGAGGAGAGGGGCTGCATCCACCTGAAGAAAGGGACCACGTTTTCCTAACTGGCACAAGGCACCAAATGGAACTACAGAGGCCCTGAGCCCCACCCAAGGAGGGTTAAACAAACCCTCACCAAGTCCCACCACATCCAGCTGAGCAGCCCCTCTCTCTCTCCGTCTCTCCCTGCCTCCCCCTTCCCTCCCTCCCCACCTCCCAGGTATGAGGACGAGGTCTCCAAGCGCACGGACATGGAGTTCACCGCTGTGCAGCTGAAGAAGGTAGCCTCCCCAGCCTGCCCCAGGGGCTCCTTCCTCATGGACACTCTGCCCTCTTTTGCTCAGGATCCCCAAGCAAAGCCTCCAGAGGCTGAGTCCCAGGACCACAGGCAGAGAGACAGGAACCTGTCCCCATCCTGCTCCTTCTGCCAGGCTCTGAGCCACGTCCCCTCTGGGAATCACCCCCATCTCACCCAGGAAGCAAAGTCCCCCCTACCCCACCCCTGCCCTGGGACCCCTCCATTCCCTCTCCCATCATTCACTGCTGCTCCCACCCCCAGGACCTGAATGCAGAGCGTCTTCGACAGACACAACTAGAGACCAAGTTAAAAGGCCTGAAGAGCTTGGCGGTAATGATGAAAAGCATCTACGAGCAGGTGAGAAGATGGGGCCAGGGTCCCGCTGAGTCGTGGGTAAGGGATGCAGGGGATGCAAAGGTGTCCAGTGGGTCGTGGAAACTTCAGCAGGCACTCACTGTTGCCAGCCACAGATGTAACAATTTCCTAAACCCCTTGCATGCCGCCGTCAATAATCCAACATGTCCCCTCGTCACTCATTTCATGGAGTGTGGCAGGTTCCCACAAAGCCTCTCTCAGGGAGAGCCCTGCCTTCATGTGCGCTGGAGTGCTGAGGGCATGCAGGGGACCAGGTACATCAAGGGTCAGGAGGTGGCCTCAGAGCAGGGAACCAGGAGGCCTTGAACAACCTTTCTAATTGAACTAACCTCTCTCTCATCCCCGTAGCCTAAATTGCAGACACCCACAGTTCTAGCTCTGATAGGCCTTCACTGCACCCTCCTCCACTTTGGGGTCAGGCAGGAAAGACCTATAGTCAGATTCTCTGGTTCCCAGACAAAAATGACGCAGTAGGGACTTCCCTGGCAGTCCCATGGTTAAGACTCTGCACTTCCACTGCAAGGGGCATGGGTTCGATCCCTGGGGAACTAAGATCCCACATGCTGCGTGGTGCAGCCAAAAAAAAAGACCCAGTAAATGTAGACAGAGGAGCCTCCAGACACGTTCTCATTTGTCCTCAGCTGAGCCTGGGGGGACAGCGGCCCAGCAAGGCCTGTCCCACTGCCAGTGCCGCCAGCAGATGAGCCCTGCCACTGGACTCCGCCCCTCAGCGCCACTCTGCCTCTCGGGCATTCTTTGGGACGTGTGTGCTCCTCTCTACATCCCCCGTCTCAGGGGTGAGGAGGCTGATGGGGCGATGCTTCAGTTCATCTACAAGCAGGCAGGACCCTAGTTGGGGATGACCGGGCGCAGCGGCCTGTGTGCTGCAAACCGCTGGTGCCAAGCTATGGCAATGCAGCCCAGGGCAGAGCAGGGGTCAAAGTCACCAACGCAATCAGAAAGGTCTGCTCAAATGGCCCTAGGGCTGCTGACCATGGCTTCAGGGCCTCGCCCTGTGGAGACGGAGACTGGGCCTCGTGGCTGCACGTGGGCCTCAGTACTCTCCGGCGGCTCAGCACCCAGAGGGGCTTCCGTGGGCCTGAGACCTGCCTGCAGCCATGGGAGGTGGCAGAACTGAGAGAACACCCCAATCCTTGCCAACAGCAGGGAGGCAGCCCTCGCAGGCAGACCGCTCCAATGCCCACCGAGTGGCGTGGGGAGCGGGTGAGGGTTTCCGCTGCCCACACTCACCAGGCCTGCTGCCGCCCCGGCAGACATCAGCAGGACCAACGTTTCAGCCTCTGGTCCGTCCTGCTCGCCCACACCTCCGCGAGCCCAGGGCCAGGTGGAGGCCCTACAGGGGTAGAGACGTAGCTGAGGAAGGTCAGGCAGAGCCAGCCATCTATCTGAGCATTGCTGGAGGCACACCCGCCAAACTTCTGGGCCCCCGCCCCAATGGCCAGACTGTGAACTCCATTCGGACTCGGCAGCCCTTGGGCCCCAATCCTGACTCAACTTTTTTTTTTTTTTTTTTTACCATTTCTGTGACTCAGAGCAAGTTATTTCTCCCCTCTGTGCCTCACTTTCCTCATCTCTAAAATGGGGAGAGTGATAGTAGCAGGCTCGTCGGGCTGTGACGGGATAAATCCGTTCATTCACTAAACAAATGTTTATGGCATGCCTGCTAGATGCCAGGCACTGACATCACAGCAGTGAGCCAGGCGGGCAAGTTCCCTGCTCTCAGGAGGGCACAACTTAGCTAAGAGGCGACAGGCTAATAAGCACCTATCTGGACAAGATCATTTTGGAGGGTGAAAAGTTGCTGGTATGCAAAGAAACAGGGTGATGCCTTACTGCAAGAGGGCAGGGAAGCTTCCGCCCCTGAACCCGAGTGTTGACGGGGGTGCGTCTCAGAGGAGGCCCAAGCGTGTGAAGGCCCAAACGAGGAAGATCCAGCTCAGCAGAGATTTGAGGAGGCTTCCGCCAAAGGAAGAGCTGTGTGAAGCGCCTGAGGCAGGAATGATTTGATCCTGGGAGGGAGAGAAAGCAGCAGCTGTGGCGAAGGCAGAGCGGGCAAGGGCCAGCTCATGCAGGGTCTGGGGCCCAGGATGGGCTGTGGGCTTTATTCTAAGCATGATGGGCAGCCCTTGGTAGGGACCAGCGTGGGTGCTACAGGCGGGGTAAAGGTATGGCTTGTGCTGCTGGAGGACTGCAGTGGAGAAAGGGCCACAGTGAACGCAGGAGTGCATTTAGTATTATTTATATTATATTATAAATACCATCATATTATATATTATATTATAACATAATATATTTAATATATTTATAATATATATGAAATAATATATTTTTTATTATTATATATTATATATTATATAATAACAGCAGTTATTATTGCTTTGGGAGGCAGCGAGGTGGCAAGTTGATATCGGGCCGTGAGGTTTGAGTTTCTCTCCACACACCTCTGTAGGCTGAGAAGGGAACGCTGACCCACTGCTAAAAAGATTCCCCACACCAGTGGGTCTCTAAGCTGGCACTGCCTAGTAGAAATATTATGCAAGCCACATAGGTAGTTGTAAGTTTTCTAGTAGCCACATTGTTTTAAAAAGCAAAGAAACAGAAAAAAATATTTTTAATGTATTCTATTTAGCCCAATATATCCAAAATATGATTATTCAACATGTAATCCATATAAAAAATGAATGGGCTATTTCACATTCTTTTTCCCATTCTAAATCTTCTAAATCTGGTATTTTACACCTCCAGCTCATCTCAGTTTTGACTGGCCACGTTTCGTGACCACATAGAACTAGTGGCTACCACATCAGACAGAGCAGGTCCAAGCACAGGAAGGTGCCAGCCGTGGCCACCTCAGGTAGAAGGAAAACAGGGCGGGATGTGAGTAGCTCCAGGTGAGGCCAGACTCTCTGGTTTCAACTTTGGAGCAGACACCAGAAAAGCACGGCTATATAGGCCCACCCCAGGGTCCCAGGAAAGAGCCCTCCCCTCTCCCCAAAACACACACACACCACACACACACGCACCCAGGGTAAGTTGTGGAAGGCCTTTCCCAGAAGCCAATGGCCATAGGCTGCTCAGGGCCTCATCTACACACTGCAGCCTCCCAGGCAACCCCCTTACCCCTCACCTGCAGGAATACAGGCTGTGAGAGGACCCTGGGGCCCCCATTCCCCCTCAGCTTCCAGGGTACAGCCCAGCTCCCAAGTGCACTGGGGCCTGGTTGCATCCAGCCAGAAAGCCACGTGCCCCACCCATGCGCTCTGGTTCCAGGGAGATTAGCTACAGAATCCACTGACAACCCCCTGCAGCCAGGCACACCTAGGATTCTGATGCCTGCAAAAAGGACCTGGCATGACTAAGCTGCTTTGGCACCTGCCTTCGTGGTGCCTGGGAGGCTGCTCCAGGCCCTGGACACTTCCTCCCGGCTCCATCACCGTTACCAATCACAACAATAGTTTCCTTAGCTGTTGCTTATTGAGCACCTACTACATTCCAGGCACCAGGCTGAGTGCTTTCCAGATGTAATCTCATTTAATCTTCCCAATAACCCTATAAAGTAGGGATAATGATTAAGAAAGCATGGACTTTAGAGCAGCTTCGATTTGAATCCTGGCTCCGTGATTATGTGAACTTGAGCAGGTTCCTTTATTTCTCTATGCCTCAATTTCCCCATTTGTAAAATGGGGAGAACAATAGCACCTAGCTCACCGGCCTGTTGTGAGGATTTATTTTGCTAATATATCCTAAAACACTTAGAACAGTGTCTGGCACATGGTATTTGTTAAATGTTAGCTGTGTTCAGTTCCATAATTATACACATTTTTCAAATGAGAAAACTGAGGCTCGGCTAAGTTTACAGACTTCGTCAGGGTTGCCCAGGTAATAAGATGTGGTGGTACTCAGAGCTCAGTTCCCTTTTCTTTTGGCCGCGTCATGCGGCATGCAGGATCTTAGTTCCCCAACCAGGGATCGAAACCGTGCCCCCTGCAGTGGAAGCGCGGAGTCTTAACCACTGGACCGCCAAGGAAGTCCCCCAGTGCCATTAAACACTGCATTTTACCAAGCAGTACTGGTACCGCCTCAGAGTCACCATCTTCCCTGACCTGGGGGACCACAACAAGAGTGGTCATACACATGGCAGCCTCCTCAGACTCTGGCTCCTAAGAGAAGCTCTAAACTGTACCTCAGCTTAACTCTTGCCAACTTGGAGGTGCACATCCCATGGTGGCACTTCCGCACCACACAAGTCAGTATTGTTATGCCCTCTGCAGCCCGGCAGGGGCCGGCATGTCTGCAGATGTTCTAAACCCTCCACTTCCTGCTGCTGTTTACCATGCTCATGCTTACGCTGCCTCTTTCCAGAAAGGATCTGAGGCTGCCCCATCAGCTATGTTTCTCCCATCCTTTTGCCCCAGTGGTGCCCTGTGTTCTGACAGCGCCCTAGCCTTTTCCTGGTCCACAACAAATGCTACGCTAGGCCTGGGCTGGAAGTGTCCCTGGAGAGCTTTGTCTGAAACACCCCAAGTCCGCCAACTTACACAACATGGTGACTGAGGAAGCCCCAAGCTACATCTCTGAAACTGTTCACAGCCACGCTCCGGCCGGGATGTCCATTCCATTTGGGAGATGTCAGTCTCCAAAAATGACCCGAGGCAGCAGAGGTGGGGCATGAATCCGTAGGCATCGTCAACCTTATTCTGGCATGGGTTGGGGCCTCCTGCTGCCCTGCTCCGAGATCTCTGTTAAGTTCATCTGAAGATCAGCCAAAACCCTCCATCAGGAAACCCCCCTAAAGGGCGGCTGGCCACTGAGCTCAGAGTCCCGCTGGCTCCAGGGTGGAGACAGGGTGCTGCCACTGCCCAAGCTGCCTTTTCCAGGAGGCGATCCTGACCACCAGAGGTGCTAGTGGGCAGGGTCGGGCAGTGAGCAGACAGGGGAGGGGCGGCCTTCCTCTGCAGGCCTCGCAGCCGCCCGACCCCACGGTCCACAGCCACAGGGACACAAGCTGCAGGTCAGGAGTAGCGGCATCCGCAGGTCCAGACGCCAGAGCTTCAGCCACAGCCTCGCTGAGCATAAAGACAGATGAGGGTCAGGAGGGGGCCCAAAGTCAGGAACCTAGATCAGAATGCGGTCATGAGCCAAAAACAAAACCTGGATCTGAGCAGGCCTCCTGATCCAACTGCCACTTTTCAGGAAATGCAGGGGCCACAGGAGCACGTTAAACACCAACACGCAGGGCAATCGGTAAAATTCAGACTATGGGCAAGCAACTCGGTGTTTTCAATACAAAAAAGAAAATCAATAAACAGAGACAGAGAGAGATGGAGATGGTATCTACAAAATAAGAGAGACTTAGAGACATATGGACCAATGACAGTGTATGGACTTTGTTTGGATCCTGAATCAAACACAAACTTTTTTTTTTAATTATATATATATATATATATATATATATATATATATATATGCCATAAAAATGAGAACACTGACCAAATTTTGATGATTGAAGTAAGTGTCAAGGATGGATTGTGAACACCAGCAGAAGTAACTATGCCGACCCTGTCCCACCCCCTCCCTCCCCCGGCTGAGCCCCGCCCCCGCTCCCAGGGTGCCCGGCCCCCCTCCCTGCCTCTCCGAGGCTCTCCGGCCACCTGCCTCACTCTGTCTGTAAGATGCTGGCCACGGACACTCTGCTTATACCCACTCACTCCTTCCCACACGGGCCCCACCCAGGCCCAGGTTGTTGATCAGCACCTCCAGGGAAAGCAGCCCAGGGCCCTGGAGGTGACACCTTGCAGCCCCTACAAAGACACCTGTCCCCACCTGCCTTTCTAAATACCCCTGAACCTTCAGGCCAGAAAGCTGTCAGGCTGCGGGGCATGACAGAAAGCAGATCTGGGGCTTCAGCTCCTGTGTCCACCCCGCTATGTGAGCTTAGCAGGAGCAGCAAAGGCTCTGGAGTCCAGCCCTGCACTCACAGCTGTTTCCATCAACTCTGTGTGCTGTAGTTTCCTTCCTCTCTGTAATCTGGGGCTAACAATCGTGCCAACCTGATGAGGAGGAAATGTGAGGATGCCTGGAAAGCCCTTAGCACACACACAGCCTGGTCTATCATGAGCCCCCAGGGAAATGGGAGGTTTTACCGCTTCTGGGGTCTCTGAGGACATAGGCTAGCATTTTCTGGGCAGAGAAGAGGACAGAGAAGAGGGGAAAAGAAGGATCCCAAAGGACAGAGAGAAGAGAAGATATTGAGGCTAAATCCTGCTGTGGCCAGGCAAGCCCCTCAGCTAGACGGGGAGGGGCACTGAGTCCCCAGGTTGACCCTGAAGTCACCTCTGCCTTGGCCGCTGGCAGGGGAGTGGGGATGCACGATTGTCAGCCTCTGGTCCACTCCTGCCCTCATCATTCATGGGCTTCCATCCCAACATGCATTCAACAGAGACATTCCCCTGCCAGGTATGGAGGCCTGGAGGTGAAAATGGCTCATCCAGGCCCTCGGGGAGCTCCCGTCCCGGGAGGGCAGGGATAGGGGAGGCCAAGCTGCCCAATGGTAGAATTCCCTCAGGCCCAGAGGTCCTGGGCCCTTTCCTCCCCTGCCAGGAGAGGAGAAAGGTGGTCCGCCCTGGGAGTGGACAACAGTGTAGACAGGGGGAAACTGAAGAGGAATAAGGCTCGTAGGGTGGGCCCCTGGAGCCAAGAGTCCCTCCCTGCCCTCTCAGAGAGGAAGACCAACAGGTGGGTGAGCGGGGGCCAAGAGCTGCTTCCCAAGAGTCCAAGCTGGGGAGGCGGGGCAGGGAGGCATCTATCCTCTGCTCATCTCTCCGGGGAGACAGGGAGGAGCCCACCTTACCTCGGCCCGGGGGATGAAGGCACAGTGGGGACTATGTCTGGCTGAGGGTCTGGCGCCCCCCTACCAGCCCTGAGCCCCCAAGTCTGTGCCCGGCCAGGAGCTGAAGGACCTGGCAGCCCAAGTGAAGGACGTGTCGGTGACCGTGGGTATGGACAGCCGCTGCCACGCTGACCTGAGCGGCATCGTGGAGAAGGTGATGGCCCAGTATGGCGCCATCGTGGCTCGCAGCCTGGAAGAGGCCAAGGCGTACTCCCGGAGCCAGGTTCGGAGCTCACGAGCAGGCTGGGGAAATGCAGCCGGGCAGAACGGGCTGCAGCAGCGATGGCTGAGGCCGCCTGCAGCTCTGCGTGCTGAGACCCTGGGAGAGGGGAATGGGGAAACACAGGGGGGACGGAGCCCACAGCAGTGAGTGCACAGGCAGGAAGGAGAATGTGAGAGCCCAGCGCTGTGCCTTGGCCCCTGGCAACGCCAGGCCAGGTGTGGGCACGGCCCGTGGGGCTCAGTCTAGGGCAGCCAGGAGAGGCTATCCAGAGACGGACGGACGTGGTGGGGGGAGGAGGGGGAGGCTGGCCAGGAGGGGTGGGCCACAGAGGAGGAGGTGGCGCCGGGGTGAGGAAGAAGGGGCAAGGGGCCAGGGTGCTGGGGGGACACAGTGAGTGGCCCCTCACTGCCGCCTCCTCCACGGCCTCCAGCTGGAAGAGCGAGCTGCCTGCTCAGCCGAGTCTGGGAACAGCCTCCAGAGAAGCCGCAGCAAGATCACTGACCTCAACGTGCGCATCCAGAAGCTGCGATCCCAGATCCTCTCCATCAAGAGCCACGTGAGCGTCTGAAGTACCCACCTGGGGGTGGAGCAGGGAGGAGCGTGGGACACACACTCTCGCCCACTCTCACACACGCACACACACTCACACATGCTGAGTCGAAGCAAGCCCTGGCTGAGTGACCCTGGGCAAGTCACTTAGCATCCCTGGGCCGCGGTTTCCTCATCTGTCCTCCTAAGATGGCTCTGCAGATCACATGAGCCTTGCAGGTAGAAGTGCTCTGTAAACTGGCCGGGGCTGTTGGAACGCTAGAGGGCCCCGCCACATACACCCAGAGCCCACCGCCTCCCTCCAGGCCTCCCACCAACTACACGGAGAGAAGGGAGGGGAGGCCTAAGCCCCAGCTTCCAGCCAGAGAAGTGCCATCCTTTAAGGACAGTTGAGACAGGCTCCTCTGGGGGCCTGTTGTACTTCCCCCTTTGGTGGCCTTGGGGAAGTGTCTCCTTAGGTCTAACTGAATGCCCTCCTGCTGCAAGGCGACCCACTACCACGCTCAGGAATGCCGTGCTGAGTCCTCCCTCCCCATGCACACCCCCACCAAGGACAGAGGTGAGCTCCTGGCCCTGGCCTGGTCTCTCTCTCCCACCTTGCTCACTGACCCCTTCCCTCTGTCCTCCTGGCTGCAGTGCCTGAAACTGGAGGAGAACATCAAGGCAGCCGAGAACCAGGGTGAGCTGGCCTTCCAGGATGCCAAGGCTAAGCTGGCCCAGCTGGAGGCCGCCCTGCAGCAGGCCAAGAAGGACATGGCGCGGCAGCTGCGCGATTACCAGGAGCTGATGAATACCAAGCTGGGCCTAGACATCGAGATTGCCACCTACGGCAAGCTGGTGGAGGGCGAGGAGAGCCGGTGAGGAGCTGGGCCAGCGGGGTGGGGCTGGAAGGCGGGGAGGACTGGAGGACCAGCCCCACAGGAAGCCAGCCCTCTCCACCCCCCTGCCCGCCCCCGGCATGATTCTATAAGCCTGGAAGGCCTGGATTCATGTCCTGGCTCAGCCACTTAAACAAACTGGTACCTCGGTCCAGTTCATTAAATTCTCAGCTTTCCCATCTGGAAAATGGACCGATCATAAGCGTGGCTCGCCTGTGGTGCGGAGGATTAATACGATCCTGCATGCAAATGCCTGTCACAAATTAGTGCTCAGTAAATGACAGCCATTCATGCAGGGGAAAGGGGACAGAGCCCAGAGAGGACAAGCTGGCTAGCCAGGGTCACACAAAAGGGCAGCCCAGAGCTGGGAGTGACAGCCAAAAATTGCCCTCCACATGCCAGTCCCCAGGCCCCCAATCCCAGGGGAGCTTAAGCCACAGGCTCCCTTCACATCCCACCATTTCCTCCTCCCCCAGGATGGACTTGCCCTCAGCCACTGTGATCAGCTGTATGCAGTCCAGATCTAGAACTGGTGAGCTCGCTTGCCCCAAGAACCCATGGTGGGAGGTGGACAGTGGGGGGATCATGGCCCTAAAGTCATCATATTAAACGGCTCCCAAACCTCCAGCCCGTACCCTGCCCCACCCCTTTTGTTCTCTGTAGCTGCCTCCAAGTATGGCCTCTCGAGATCCCCCTCCCGGAAAAAGAAAAACAGGGAACACCCCGTGATCAAAATCACCGAAACCTCAGAAGAGTTCCTCTCGCAGGAGTCAGAGGTCTCACAGTAAGGCCGCTGTCCAGACCCCAGGAGCCCCACGTCATTCCCCTGTAGCAGGAGGAACATAAGCTACACTCAAGAAAGCAGCTTGGAGCCTCTAGGCTGGGAAGGAAGACAAACCTGACCCTGAACTAAGAAGAGGAGGGTTGGAAACAGTGACTGCTTTTCTGTGGGTTGCCAGGGATCCGACAGGACTGTCACCAGCTATTCAAAGTCACTGGGCTCCATAACAATATCTCACAGTCCTACCCTTCCAACCTCTGGCCAGAGGTTTTCCTGACTGGGTAAACTGGAATCGGGGGTCAGTTTTGCCTGCACCTCTTCGCTCCTCTGAGTCTCCTCCCCCGACAGAGGGCTCTGACCAAGGTCCCTTTGACCCTTTGCCCAACCCTTGCCCTAAGCTCACATCTCAAGTCTTGCCTTGCCTCTGCCTCTGAACCGAGGCGGTGCCCTTGCTCCCCCAGCCCTGGCCAGCCACGGACCAGGGGCTGATGGGACTGCCTGGGCACCCTCTGTATCTGGAGTTCCTGGGGAGGCTGGGTGCTGAGGACCCCTGGCTTTCCTGCATCACCTGGGCTCCCCGGAGACCTGACAGTATTAGGAAGTGAGGGGAGGAGGCTCCCTGGGTGTTTGGGACCTGAGCCCGGAACTCTGAGATCAGCACAGACACCTGTGCCCCTTCCCTCCTCCTGTGGGTCCCTCCCAGCAGGTCACAGTCAGACGTGGACAGGCTTCCCAGCCAGCTCCCAAGCACCTTTTCTAGAAGCTATTCTTGCCATGACGAACTCCCTGGCAGGGAAGTGGGAAGCGGGGAGGCCGGATGGCAAGCGGAGATCAGGCAGGAGAACTGGACCCTCCTTTCTCCTCCCTGCCATCCTGGGGTTCACTACCTTGCCTGGGATCTGAGCTCTCTGCCTCCCACCCAGGTGTTTCCCAGCCTGAAACCTGGCTTGGGTGCACCAGGCCCTTAAGAACCCTAGCCCCACCCCTGCCATGAAACCCCAGGCCCACTTCCCATGAATCCCACTCCTGGGCGTCTCTGTTCTCTCCATGGGGCCAAGCAGCCTGGCCCTCCCCTCCTCTGCACCCACACCTGTGGGTTAGAGCTCCTTCCCTTCTTCCCCCTCCGCCCCTCCACCCTCCATGCCCTCCCCCCTGCCGCCGGGGTGGGAGGGTAGGTGGGTCATGAAGAAGGCACTGTCCACTCGGGTCTGGGAGCTGCTGAGCCCTTGAGGTCAGGCGGGAGGGCCCCAATAACAACCAAAGAGAAATTCTGCAGCGATGCAACAAGAAGATTTGGGGCTGGGAGGAATGCTCCTCTTTCCTCCTCTTGGCTCTCACCTTCGGGGCCTTGCAGGGGGATCCTGGCAGCTCCAGCCTGCCACCCCATAAGCCACCTTCTCTCCTTCCCTACCTGCCCCTTGCCTCACCTCCTCTTCTAGCCCCAGTTTTGATTCATTCATCTTGTTTTCCAGGAGAGGGTGGCCCAAGGCTCTGGCCCCCTCCTAGGCCTCAGGGTCCTCCGGGCCTGTGGGAGGCACTGAAGCACTGCTGACTCTCAGGCTTGGGGGAACTCAGACATATGCTCATCCTTCAAGTCCCAAAAGGGTGCCGATTGCTGCTTTTTCTCCGCCTATTTATTGGTTTCCAAGGGAGCAAATCCTCAGTGGGGATACAAGATATAAAAAGTATATGTATTATTTTCTCATAACTTATGTGTCTTTTAACTTATTGCTTCCCTTCCTGTTTCTGCATAATCAGTGCTATGTATTATACTATCTGGAGAGACAACACATACTCCAGCCACCCCACCCGACTGGCTGACTATCTTGGGGCAATGCCCCCTTCTCCCCGCCAAGGGATGAATAAAGTGCTGAGATTTGTCCATGGATAAAGCTGTGTGTCTGTTTTTATCTCCCCTCTCAGGATTGGTCAGTCACTGGTCAATCAGGTTGACCACAGGACTTTGGAAATTCTCCAGTTATGGGGAAAGGAGTCCAGGGACCTAGTTATACCTTCAAACCAATGCAACTTGGACACAAAAAGTTCTCCTGCCCCACCATCCTACAAGGAGGCTGTACCGGTGCGACCTATGTTCCCAGCGCCTCCCGATATGCCCAGGCACCACGTGGCCGCCTCAGCAAGCCCAGACACGGGGGATTCCCTATGTGGTGGCGGTTCCCCCTCAAGCTCTTCTGTCCGACTGTGCTGGTTGGCACAGCCCAGAATATTTCTGATAGGTACAGGCCTAATCCTGCCCAATCAAATTCTAGATCAACAAACAAGGATTGAGGGCCTTCTCCAGGCCCAGCCCTGTGGTAAGACACCTACGAGCATTCCCCACCCCGCCACCTCGAGAAGCTCACTATCAGGTCAAGAGAGGAGGTATCTGCTCAGGGTAGCCATCTGAACTTCCTCTCCACATGAGGAAGGCAGGGGAGAGGGGCTTGTTCAGGGAACCCGGGGATCAGAACAGGAAGAAGAGATGTCTCAAGGACAGGAATCTTGGGGGTGAAGAAGGGCCTTTGAAGCCTCCATGTCCTGGCTCACCCACTCACTGGAATGAGACCTCAAACAGAGCCTCACTTTTCTCATCTGTAAAATGAGCATACAGGGCTTCCCTGGTGGCGCAGTGGTTGAGAATCTGCCTGCCAATGCAGAGAATACGGGTTCGAGCCCTGGTCTGGGAAGATCCCACATGCCGCGGAGCAACTGGGCCCGTGAGCCACAATTACTGAGCCTGCGCGTCTGGAGCCTGTGCTCCGCAACAAGAGAGGCCGCGATAGTGAGAGGCCCGCGCACCGCGATGAAGAATGGCCCCCACTTGCCACAACTAGAGAAAGCCCTCGCACAGAAACGAAGACCCAACACAGCCATAAAAATAAATAAATAAATAAACCCAAAGTTAAAAAAAAAAATTTAAAAAAAAAAAAAAAAAAAATGAGCATACAGCTTCCCTACTTACCTAAAAGGGTGTTTGGGGATCTGACGAGATGGCTGGGTTCACTCCTACCAGGAATAGCACATGTCGTGCTTGAGCACTCCGAACTGTAAGAGCTCAACAAAGGTAAAAGATTATTATCGTTATTGTTATTACAGCAGATGTTATGGATTAAAGACAACCCACTAGTCGAGAGACTAAAATCAGGCAAATAGGCCTGAGGCTGGCTCTCTCAGGGCACAGCACAGCCATGCCCCTGGGCTGGAAGACTAGAGACTTCCATTCAGAGTATATCCATTCTCCTGAGGCCCCTGAGGGATGGGCTCCGCTCTCAAACCTCAGAAGAGACGGTGGATAAACCCCACTCCTATTCAGGAAGGGCCTGGGAACTGAGACCAGCTCCCTTACTTATATCAGCTTTGTTTTCTATTGTATTAGTTTCTGAATTACTACTTATCTTTGTTTTCTATTCTGTTAATTTCTGAATTATGAATTTCTGAATACTAATTTGAATTTCTGAAACTGAATTCATAATATCTATAACATAAAAAATAACCTATTCATTATTTCCTTTCTTCTACTTTCTTTGAATTTATTATTTTTATCAGTTTTTGACTTCTTGAGTTGCATCTTTAATTTTCCATCTTTCTTCTTTTTCAATATAAGATTGTCTAAAGACCATAAATTTCCTTTTATGTACTATTTTGACTGCTTCATATTAGCATTTTTTATTAGCATTTAGTTAAAATGATTTTATTCTTTGACTCATAAGCTGTTTAGAAAGCTCCCCACACAAGGGTCACGTATTTCACATTTACTGAGCACATACTTGGTCTGTGCCTGGCCCTGCTCTGGATGCTTAGGGAGACATTAAATCCAGCCAGCATTTATCTCTGTATCCTGGCCTCCCTAATCCTCTACTTTAGCCATGCTTCCATTGCCTACTTTTGTGCCTTTTATCCTCTAAACTCCTTGTGGGCAGGGATTGCACCCCATTACGTCCCCAGGGCCTTGCACAGTGCCTGACCCATGGCAGGTTTTCAATAAAAGTAAAATTAATGAAAGAATGAATGAATGATGTACCTCCCCAACCGAGGTCTCCTAGCCTAAAAGTCCCATGAAGGGGAGGGCATATCTCCTCAGCCTTTGTGTCCCTGGTGCTAATGTAATGCCTGGCAAGTTGAGGGAGCACAGTTAGTGAACAAAGACAGAGAGAGAAGGGAGAGGGATAAAGAGAGAGAAAGAAGAGGAGGAGTGCAGAGAGGGAGGGAGGGACGGAGGGAAGGGAAACAATGACTTCCCTACCCAAACAAGGATGCTCTCCTGCCCCTCTCCTGCCAGTGGAGGATCCTGACTAGCTGCCAGGAAGGCTGGAGTCTGATTCCCCCTCCTCGTGCAAGCTCCCTCCTTCCTCCTCCTTCCCACTCCTGGCCTCCAGAGTGATTCAGTGAACACCTAGCCAAGGGCACAACCCCTGCTCTGAGTACAACAACAAAAATAAGCCCCTACCTGGGCTTGGCTCTTTCTTCTCCTTGGTCTCTGGTCCTCCCAACCACCTGTGAGATGGGCTGGACAGGTGTCATTAGCAGAGGCCCAGAGAGGCCTAGCACTGTAACTTTGGTCACCCAGCAGATAAGAGGCAGCATGTTGGTTCCCTGGAACCATTTTTCATCTGTAGACTACCTGCCACAGGGACAGTAAAATGGCCAAGCCCGGGAGGTGGTGAAGTGCAGACTGAAGGTCCCCACCTTCAAACACAAAGGGTGCTGGGGCTGAGTGGGTACCCAACAGCTGGTGCCCAGCCTGAGCCCCCAGGCACAGTGTGGAAGATCAGGGCTCAGGGGTCTTGGACCAAGACTAAGTCAGTGCCCTGGTAGTTCCAGAGAAATCTTCCTCTAAGGGGCTCCCAGGGCCAGGGCCCAAGGCAGGCCCTGTGTGCTGGGAGCTGACCACACGACCTCCCTTCCTGCCTCTTCTGGTCTATGTAGGCCTGAGGAAAAACAGCTGGAGGGGAGGCAGTCCCTGTGTTTGGGAAGCTCCAGAGCCTGATGCTGGGAAACAGAAACAGAGAGACAAAACCAGAGATACCTGGGCAGAGCTCAAGACCTCAGCACTGGGGCCTGCAGAGCAGCTGGGGGACTTAGTCAAAGAGGGCTTCCTGGAGGAGGGGAGGGAGGCGGCTTGGGAGGAAGGGTTGTCTGGTCTGGCAAAGAAGAAAGCAGTGGGAATGACCAGGGGGCGGGAGTGGAGCAGATTGCTTAGCCTCTGGCCTGGGCAGAGAGCAGGTTGCAAGTACCAGGCTGAGCAGAGGAATGAGGAAAACTATGTGGGCACGGGTCATAATGTGGGGTAACCCCTGAAACCCCCACCAGGAGATAAGCCAACAGGGGCAGGCACTGTGCCTTATTCAACTGTGCCAAGCACACAGTCAGCGCTTACTAAATGCTGAATAAATGAATGACGGCATGAACGGCAGGTGACTGCAGCTACTGAGGGATGCAAGATTTACTCGTGAAGGACTTTTTGAGCACCTACTATGTGCTGCGCCCTGTGCTAGGTACAACAGGGAGGAATGGGGTAAAATGGGGTCCTTGCCCTCAAGGGGCTTCTGGCTTCTGGCCAGGATCCAACTCATGGTCCCCTGTCGTGGGGAACCCTCTGTTGTGGCCGACCACGTGACTGATCCCTGTGGGACCTTGGGCAACGCTGGAGTTGTTTCTCCATCTGCAAAATAAAGGAGTAGATGAGTGCTCCTGCAGATCCCTCAGGGTCAGCACCCTGACGGTCCCCTTCTGCTCATCCCCTGCATACTCACCTCAATTCCCTGGGCAACACGCCCTCCTTGGAGGCAGCAGTCAGAGGAATTGAGAAGTGGCCAGCAGAGCAAATCCTGCTTCTCGCTGTGTGGTCTTGGGCAAGCTCTGGGAGACAGAGTACCTGTCTCGTAGATCTGGTGTGAAGTTTTAAAGAGATGATGCATGATAAAAGAACTTAGCGCTGTGCCTGGCACATGCTAAACGCTTAAAAATAACAATAATAGCAAATATGCTAACTGTGGGAGCCTTTCCCCTTATCCCAATGGAGTTGGAACTTGGCCAGGAGTGGTTAGGCAAGATCTGCCCAGCCTCACTTGCATCTCCCTCCCCCCCCCCCCACCCCGCAAGGAGAGGCCAGGGCTCAGAGATCTGTTGGGGGGCGGCTGAGGATTAGAGAAGGGAAGGGAAGGGAAGGCGCCCAACCGTCCCGTTCCCGGCGGAAGCTGACCGCCCACATTCCGCTAGGGAAAGGTCAGCGCCCGCCCGACTTGCGCGCACCTCGGCAACCACTGCCCTCTGCCGGCCGCGGCGAGACCAGCACTTCTTAGGAGCCTGAGCCTGCAGAGGCTTCCGCTCCCCTGGGGAGGGTGAGGCGGGAAGCAGGGAGGGGGTATGCGTTTCCCAGCGCTGAATCCGTAACCCAGATCCCCGCACATTTAGCGCAAATCTCAGGCCTCAGTGCTCAGAGGCTCCCGGGGCTGAGCCCTCAGAGCTGGGGCCACAGACTAAGCCATCTCCTCTCCCCACCGCCACGCCCCCGATCATCGCCCGCCCGCAGGGGCAGGCTCAGCACCTTTCACCGAGAGGCTGCCGCAGCCCACAGGCCTGAGACCCTGACCCCACCTGGAATACTCAGCCCCCAGGTGTGGCTCCTTCTCATTTGTCAAGCCAAACATCACCTCCTCAGAGAGACCTGCCCGTCTAAAAGAGTCCTCACCCCCACTACCTGCACACTACTTTTAATTTTCTGTTTCATTATTACCCTGTCCTGTGTTCCTCATAGCACTTAGCACAACCTGCTTTGTCTGTTGATTTTCCCTTCTTTAATGTATCAGCTGGGATCTGGTCAGGAAAAGAGAAACCAGGCTAGGCATTTCAAACAGAGAGGATTCAACGCAAGGAACTGAAAGTGTGGGTACTGAAGGTGTAAAGAACAAAGTAGGAAAGCAGAGGTATTCTAGAGATTAGTAAACACTGAGGCAACGTCATCCCTAGGGCTGAAAAGGTGGCCTTACCCAAACCCAGGAGTCCCCAGGGGGCTGGTTCTTGTACATGGGGCAGGGAATGGATGGGTAAAACATTTTCCTTCTACTGGGAACAGTTGGGACTTAAAGACCGGGTGATTGCTCTGACGAGGTGGCCAAGGCCCATGTGGGCTTCCAGAAGGTGTACTGCACGTGCGTCCTGGTGGAGAATGTGTAACCCCTGCAAACCCCCTGCTGGAACCCTCTGTTCAGAAACACAGACATCTCCCAAAAATACACAAGTGAGACTACATCAAACTAAAAAGTTTCTGCACAGCAAAGGAAACCATCAAGAAAATGAAAAGGCAACCCACAGAATGGGAGAAAATATTTGCAAGTCATATCTTTGTTAAGGGGTTAATATCCAAACTATGTAAAGAACTCATATAACTCAATAGCAAATAACAATAATAACTAATGACCTACTGTATAGCACAGGGAACTCTACTCAATACTCTGTAATGGCCTACGAGGGAAAAGAACCTAAAAAAGCGTGGATATATGTATACGTATAACAGATTCACTTTGCTGTACACCTGAAACTAACACAACATTGTAAATCAACTATACTCCAATAAAACGTTTTAAAACTAGCAAATAACAATAATAATAATAATAATAATCCAATTTTAAAGTGAGCAGAGGAACTGAATAGACATTTTTCCGAAGAAGACATATAGACGGCCAACAGGCACATGAAAAGATGCTCAACATCACTCGTCATCATGGAAATGCAAATCAAAACCACAATGCGGTATCATCTCACACCTGTCTGAATGGCTATCATCAGAAAGACAAGAGGTAACAAGTGTTGGTGAGGATGTGAAGAAAAGGGAAACTTGTACACTGCTGGTGGGAATGTAAATTGGTGCAGTCACAATTGGTGTAAATTGGTGGAAAACAGTATGGAAGTTCCTCCAAAAATTAAAAATAGAACTAATATATGATCCACTTCTGGGTATTTCTCTGAAGGAAACAAAATCACTATCTTGAAGAGATATCTGCAGTCCCATCTTTATTGCAGCCAAAATATGGAAATAACCTAAGTATCCAACTATGGATGCATGGATAAAGTTGTGGTATGTATACTACTGAGCCATAAAAAGAAGGAAATCTTGCCATCTGCGACGACATAGATGGACCTTGAGGATATTATGCTAAGTGAAAGAAGTCAGACAGAGAAAGGCAAATACTGTATGATCTCACTTACATGAGGAATCCAAGAAAAGCAGACTTACAGAAACAGAGAACAGATTGGTGGTTGTTAGAGATGGGGCGGGTAGTTGAGGAAAAAGGAAAGAGAGAAAGAAAGAAAGAAAAAAGGAAAGAAAGAGAAAGGGAGAGAGAGAGAAAGAAAGAAAGGGAAAAAGAAAGGGAGGAAGTGGGGAGGAATGAGAGAGAGAGAAGCAACACCTCCCCCCCACTTTGATTGGTATATTTTTGTATGATAATAATTTTTTTCAAAGAGAGAAACCTGCCTCTCCCTGTCCCAACTAAGGCACAAGAGTTTGGTGGATATTACCATAGCCACTCAACTTCTGTCCCAAAGAGAGCAAGAAAGAACCAGAACATTCTTGCCGTCTCCTCCTCCCCGCCCCCAGTCCTCCAGCCCTTGACAGGTTTATGGCAGCTGGGGCTCAGCTGAGGCCTAAAAGTCAGGGACCCCCGTGTCATCAGCCGCCACCACCAAGGGATGCGTGCCACACAGAGCCAGCACTCAGCATTCCCTTGACAAATATTTATTGACGCCTACAGTGTACCAGGCATGTTTTAGGCTCTGGGGAGAGAGCATGAACAAATCTGCCCAAATCCCTGCTCACATGGAGTTTACATTCTCATGGGGAGAGTCAGATAAGAAAGAAACGTGTTACAAAAGATATAGTTGGCCAGATGGCAATAATAAATGGTATGGAGAAAAATTAAGTGGCAGTGTGCATAGGGAATATTGGGGGTGGGGGGGGAGTCACAAGAAAATTCAGGGAAAGCCTCACTGAGAAGGAGACATTTCATCAAAACCCAGACAGGAGTGAAGCAGAGAGCCACATGGATGCTTGGGGAAGAGCATTCTAGCAGAGGAAACAGCAAGGGCAAAGGCCCTGAGGCAGGACCCTGCCTGGCATGTCTGAGGACCTGCAAGGAGGCCAGTGTAGCAGCAGCAGTGGAGGGACAAGGGGGAGAATGGGAGGAGACTGGTCAAGCTGGGGACCAGGCTGTGCCCCGGCCTCATGGGCATTACTGGACTCCAGCTTCAACTGAGGGAGACGGAGCGTTTGGGATGGAGAGTCAGATCCTGACTTCTGTGGTAAGAGGCAGAGGACCAGAGCAGAACAGTAAGATCTGGAATTTTCCCAGCCCAATATTTGACAAGAAATAAAAGAGAGAAAGAGCCTTCTCTGCCAGCCTTTCTTTTACCCCGTAATTTCCATTTTGGAGAATCAAAGGACAAGCCGTAGGACACCTGCCGCCATTAGAGCCTAAGCTCCTGGAGGCAGGTGCCACCCTGTGTGATGTGCTCACCAATGCACCCAGAGGGTCTCACAAAAGGGCCTGGCATTCAGCGGGTGCTCATTAAAGATCTGTGGAAGAAATGTGCAGACGTACCGTGAGGGAACCTCCGGAAACTTGTAATAGGCTCCGCGGCCAAGGTGTGTGTCAAGGATGGTGCTGGGCACCTAGCAGACATCGCCCCCTTTTCAGGAGAGCTTGAGTGCCTTGCCCTGGGTCACCCCGAGGCCGAATGGGAATCAGACGGCAAATCTGTCTGACTGCAGGGCCCTCGCCCCCTTCTCACTGCCACAGAGGCCCAGCACACCCTGTCAGGCCAGTGGGTCACTCCCATCTCCCTCTGGCTCGCCCAGGGCCCTCAAACACCAGCCCAGAAGGCTCCGGGGGCGGGGGGGGCGTCCCTTTGCCTGTCCCTCTGAGGGTGTGTGAGTCTATGGGTAAGGGGGGTGGGGGTCTGACCCTCTGTGGAGAGGGTGTATTTCTGTCCCACTGGGAATCTGGCCCTCCTGGCGCAAGGTCGGTCCTCCGGATCCCACCTCCACCCGCCCTGCTGGTGGGACTGTACCTGTGTTTCACCCCCGCCCGGCCGGTTCCCATCCCCGCGGACCTGCCTCACATCTCCATCCGCGGGCCCCGAGCGCCCCCAGCCGACCGCTGCTCCGCCTGCACGTCCACGGCCAGCGGGAGCCCAAGGGCGTCGGTGCAAAGGGGCGGTGCAATGGGAAGTTCCCCGACACCCAGGAACCACAGGGGAGTCCGATCTTGGATTGAGGGGGGATTGCCTGCCACACGCAGTAAGGGGACAGGGCCACAGAACTCACAGATGCATCCTCCAGGCCCTGGGACTCTCCTGCAGGCTCCCTGGAGCATTTTCCGGGGTATTGGGGGTCTGAGCCTTGAGAGAGGTGGGTAGAGAAGGCCGGGGGGGGGGTGGCAGGACCGGGGCTCCCGGGGCCAGACCACACTGGGTCCTCTGCCCCTGCCTGGGACTGAAGAAAACCCAGGCTGATCCCCACCCCCAGCCTTAATCCCTCTTATCCCCTGCGTCTTCCTCTTTTCCAACCCCTTGTCAATCATATCCCTCCCCAAAATGGCTTTCCTTCCAAATCCTCAGAAGTCCCAGTGCCATCAGCAAGGCCATCGCACATCCCATCTTGGCACTGAGTCAGGAGCTTGAGAAGGGGACAGAAGGTGGGTGAGCAGGAGGGCAAGGTCAGCCTTTGGAGAGGACAACATATGCACAGGCTCACAGCTGTGTGCAGACGTGAACACATGTACACAGCATGTGCACGTGTGCACACATGTGCACTCAAGTGCTGTATATGTGAACACATATGCACAGATATGCCGTGGGTACATATGTGAGTCACATGCTCACACACGAGCATTGCATGCACACCTCCATGCCTGGGCACAGGTATCCACACCTACAAGCAGGTGTCCTTAGATAAACACAGACGGATACAGGTCTGCCATCAAAGCCCACATCTGCACACTTGGGTACACACACAGCCCTCAGTCGATACTCATGTGCACACACGTCTACACATACCTGGAGGAAAACTAGACTCTGGAGTCAGAAAGACCTCAGTTTGAACTCTGGCTTGGCTTTACCACTCTCTTGCTCCGTGATCTTTTGTGTGTGCAGCTTTTCAAAGCCTCAGTATCTCTGTCTATAAAGTGGGTAATAAGGGTGCCTGTCTATCGGGTTGTAAGGATTAAAGGAGCTAATGAATGGATCAGGCCCGACACGTAGTAAGCGCTCAGCAGTGGCAGCAGACAGACCCCCATCCTCAGGCCTGCGTGTGACGGTGACTATAGGGTAACCAGAAGGGTTCCCGTCTAGGGACTGAGGCAAGGAGGCCCCCAGCACAGGCACATACGCGTGCACACACGCCGGGGCTCTGTGTTCCTGCTGTTTGTGCAGGCTGCTTAGCTACGAGCTGCGCTGAGGAGCACATGGGCCCACACGGGAGCCTGGCCCTCCCACCCCAGCCTGTTGGGACAGGGCCTGCCCAGGATTCATTCCTGCATTCCTGCTGCCTTCCCTCTTCCTCTTGGCCACAGACAGTTGGGGTACAAAATGGAGGATTTAGGGAGCCACTCACCCTCCAATCCACCATAGGCTTTGCCCTGCCCACAGTGAGTTAGGGGTGCTGCAGGGGCCCTCCCTGAGACAGAGGGAGCCTGGGGTCCTCCTTGGGGCTCTCCAGCTTGCCTGACACCCCGTCTCCGTCTCCTCACAAGCCCAAGTCTGCTGAGACTATACACCTGGCGGGGTAAGAGGTGGCAGGCCCTGCCCCCCCACACACACATGCCCCCCCATGGCCTCCTGGGAAAAGGGAGCCGGCCAGTATCCCTGTGAGCTCCTTTCCCAAGGACTCTAAGTCCCCTCATGAAACCCCGCCCCCCAGGCCACTCCCATGGCCACCCTAGTGTCCGGGGCCGGTAGGGAGAGGAGCTCCTTAACCTGGGTCCAGAGCAGAGAACAAGCTGGGCTCATAGGCTGGCTGTGAAGACCACACAGCAGGTCACCTCTTGAAAGTGTGCCTTTCCATCGCCAAACCCCCAAACTATCAGGCCCCAAAGGGATGACTGGGACTCTTCCCCTTGCCTGTCTTCACCCCCAGGTGGGCAGGAAGCACCTGGCAGGAACCGCTGCCATACTTCATGCAGTGACAGTGGCGTACATACTGCCATACTGCAGACAGTAAGAGCCCCTTTCTTTGGTAAACTGGCCCAAAGATAGCGGGTGCAACCTACCCAGGCCCTTCCCCTTCCAGGTCCCTTCAAAATAGGTCAGGGCCACCTCACACCTCAGGTGTAGGGTTGTATGACAGTAGCACAGGCATCCCAGGGGTGAGACCCAGCGACAGAAGTGTAGCCAACCACCTTATCTTACAGATGGAGAGACTGAGGCCCAGAGAGAGGAAGGGCCTTGCTCTAGGCCCGCAGTGGAGCTGGGCCTCCAGACCCCTTGCCACCCTCTTTGGAGACAGCCAGGGCTCTAGCAAATCTCCCACTCAGAGCTTTGCTCTGTGTCCTGGGACTGCCTAACTGGTCAGGTAGAAAGAGAAGGAGGGGATGCACACCCCAATTCAGCTGATATTCTATTGAGAGGAGATGCAGGCTTAAGAAGGCTTCTTCCCAGGGCCTGGCCTTAGGGCTGACAGGAGTATCAGTGCCCAGACAGGGTCCCTTCTGGAATTCCAGGGGCCTAGAGCATGCCAGAATGAAGGGGTCACTGGTGTGACCACAAACAGGCCTGGGGTTGGAAAAGGGGACCCTGAACATATTCTGAGACCCACACCCTCTCCACCACTGCGGCTTTGCAGTTGTAAACCCCAAAAAATGTGGAGATAAGAAAACGGAAAAAGAGCACTGGACTGGGAATTAGGGGCTCTGGGTCTGATCCTGTTTCTGTCACTAACTCATGGGGGGAAGTTGAGCCTCAGTTTACCCATCTGTCAACTGGCAATGGGATTTGTGCTCTCTCTGCTTCCATCACCCCACACTGCCAGAGCCTGTCCCTCTGCGATGGGATGGGGTGCAGGGGACCGTGAGGCCCCTCCCTGAGGAGTCTTGCCCCGGAGGAGCTGCCAGTCTGGGGAAGTGGGTAGGGACGTTCTTTACTGTCCCCGGCCACTGTCCATGAGCCTCTCCTATGGGTCAGGGCTCACGACAGTACTGGGAGGTAGGGTCATCGCTCTCTTTTACAGATGAGCAAACTGAGCCCAGAGCCGGGACTCCAGCACAGCTCTGGCTGCCTTCAGCAGGACAAGGGGGAGGCCACCGGGGAAGGGTGGCCCAGGGTCCTAGCCACCCACCATCAGAGCAGGTGTGTCATGCCGCTGCGGACAGTGGGTCCCCTGGGCCCGGAAACTCAGGAACTCGGGATCTGTGTCTCCCGCACCGTTCCGCGCCCACCCCCACGGCGCACGACGGGGACAGGACCCGGTGTGGCGCCAGGTCCCGGGGAGGGGCTCGGAAACCTGGTGTCCGCCCGCCCGCGGGTCGGCGTGCCTGGGCAGGGAAGCGGCTTGGGGCCGCCCGGGCCGGACGGGACACGACGCGGGCGGCGACGCCACATCTGAGCCCCGCCGCCTTCGGGGGCGCCCCGCCCGGGGCAGGGGAGGAGGAACTTCCCAAAGCCGGTCGGGCCCCGCCCCCTGCCGGCCGCCGCAGGTGGATGCAGGTCCGGGAGAAGGCGCCGCCTCTCGGGTCCCACTACCCCAGATCAGTCACTCATCAAACACTTCCTGCCTGGGGCTGAGGCTGGGGGTCCTGCAGAGGGGAAAGCCAGAGCCTGGTAGAGAGGCCTTGCCTTCTACCATCTTTGACCTGCCAAGCCTCTCAACCAGCCCGGCAACACCCAACACACCCTAGGCCACACCAGCGACACCCTCTGCACACCCCGCAGCCAGGCTGCAGAAGTGGCCTCCAGTTTCTGGACTCCCCTTGCCCAGAAAGTGGGCAGAGCTGGAGCCCCCTCTTCCTGACTCCGAGCTGCTCTCACACCCTCCAAGCACACGTGTCATGCTACCCTTGATGTCCACCCCTCCTCCTGCCTACAACCCAGCCGGCTATGTCCACCCAGGCTTTGCCTGCCTGCTCTAAGACCCCTCAAATACCAACAGCAAAATGCTTATGTAGGGGCTTCCCTGGTGGCGCAGTGGCTGAGAATCTGCCAGCCAGTGCAGGGGACACGGGTTCGAGCCCTGGTCTGGGAAGATCCCACATGCCGCGGAGCAACTGGGCCCGTGAGCCACAACCACTGAGCCTGCGCGTCTGGAGCCTGTGCTCCACAACAAGAGAGGCCGCGATGGTGAGAGGCCCGCGCACCACGATGAAGAGTGGCCCCCGCTTGCCGCAACTAGAGAAAGCCCTCGCACAGAAACGAAGACCCAACACAGCCATAAATAAATAAATGCTTATGTAGCAATTACTATGGGCGAACACTGTTCTTCCTGCTTTATAAACATCATACATTTAACAAGCCTGCCCAGAACAAACACTGCACCGCCCCTGCCACACACACACACACACACACACACACACACACATATTTTGTGCCTGTCAGTAACTCCATGTTCCCAGGTCTGGGCTCATGTGGCTTTCCTGTTCCCCCCCACACCACCCCGTGCTGGCTGCTGTGTTTCAGAACATTGAGCACTGCCTGTCCTTCCCTCCGCTGAAGCCCCCTCCCCCGCCACTGTGCCCTGTCCTCAGGCAGCTCTGTGGGCAGCAGGCGCTGGGGAAGGAACAGAGACTCTAGTCCCAGCCACTATGCACTGCTGTGCGACCCAGGGCAGCACAGGACCCTCTCTACGCCTCAGGTTTCTGAGCTGCGGGAAGAGGTCATTTCTTAAGGCCACGTCAGACCCCATACCAATGTGGGGTTTTGTATACAGTAAGTGCTCACTAAATGCATGAACAGCTGTTCACAGATTGTGACCCTGCTCTCAGCCCTGCTTTGAGTCCAGGACCTGGGAAGAACCGTGCCCTCTGCCTCCCGTGCCCTGGCCTTCCTGGCTTCTAGAACTTCCTGATAGATCCTAGTCCAGGCCCAGAGGAGTCCATGACAGGAGGGAGTGATGATCTGTGAACAGGCCTGACAGTCTCCTCCTCCCTCTAACCCTCTTCAGGGCCTGGCACCAGCATACAGGCCAGAAGAGAAAGATAGTCCAAGTTCACATGTGTTCAGAATCCCCCATTAGAGCACCATGAACCAAAGGTCCCTGTGGGTTGGACCTACAGGGTCTACCCTGGAGTTTCCCATCTGTAAAATCAGGAAGAGTCAGCTGACCATGGTTTTCAGCATGGACTTGAAGAGCTGCCCTTAACAAGCTCGTAACACTTATTGAGCACCGACTGGTGACAGGCACTGCCCAAGGCACTGGAAAGACAGGCTGCTGCGGGACGCAGAGAAGATGCTGGCAACCAGCTCAGATGCAGAGGCAAGGACAGAACCTGAGGCAGCAGGTTCTCTTCCTGGAGAGGGGAGCATGCACAAGGTGTGGAAGGCGAGGGCAGGGCCAGCTGGCTGGGGAGCGGCAAGGAGAAGGGCATCCCTGTGGGAATTCAGAACGGAGCCTCGGGTTTCCGCAAACCCCACAGGTGGAGGACAGGAGACAGTCCTGACCTCCAACTCACTGTGGCCTGAGCGCCGGACAGTCACATCCTCCAGCGGACAGGACAAGAAAAGAGGGGGTTAAACACACAGCAGAAGAGACCAGAGCCAGGCACCAGGCAGATCTTCCTGCTAGAACTGTCTGAATTCCAAACTGGCAAGAGACTGAGGGGTTCCCTGATGCTCAGGGCTTTCAAGAAGGGGTGTCACCAAGAGGCTTCAGGAGGGTCCTTTCTTTAGAGGGCTGGGGGCAGACCTCTCAGGGCCGCTCCACGCAGGGGAGGCTGGGAATAGGACAGCAAGTTTCAGCCATCCTCACATGTCTGGCCTTGTTTTCTTCACACAACAGAAGTTACTTCGTCAGCTTCCTGGAAAACCTCTGTGCAATCACTGATGGAGAAGCCCTGCCCCAGGCCTCTCTCTCTCTCTCTCTCTCCCTCCACCCTCTGTTCTGACGCAGGAGCACAGACCCGACCGCTCCCAGCACAGGCTTGGGACCTGGCCCTCACCCTGTCCTCTCCCAGCTGGGCCATCAAGATGCACTCACCAGCACAAAACCCAATGCACCCCCAGGCCCAGGCCCAGGCCCAGCCAGACGGGGAGGCAGCGGGGAGAGCACACAGTCTGTGCCCAGGAAACGGGGCGGGGCTGGGGGTCAGGAGTCCCAGGCTCTAGTCCCAGCTCTGGGCCTCAGTTCCCCAAGCTGCACAGTGAGGGGCTGAACTAGATAATATCCAAGGATACTCCCAGCTCCAACTGTTCTAGGACCAACAGGAAGACACAGTCCCTTCCTTCACTGCGCCCACAAGGAGGCCAGGGCCAGAGCAGGGGCTGCTTCCAGACTCTACCCCCACCACGCTGTGTAACCTCTCTGTTGAACTCACTTGCCAAAGTGTCCTGGCAGAGGGGCTGTTGCTAGGGTCAAATGAGATAATGCTGGAAAACTGCACTGGGAGCATGGAGTCGGCCCTCTCACCTTTCGTCTCCAGGGTGAAATTCCAAGATGGTGCATCTGGCACACACAGGATGACTGGCACAGGAAGATACAAAACACATTGTACTCAAGGGCTGGGGAGAGTATGGCCAGGAGGTAGGCTGGGGGCTTCCAGGGAAGGTCTGCTTCTCAAGGGAGGCTCTGGTCGGGAGCTGGAGATGCGAGCATTACAGACAGGGAGACGGGTTTAAGGAGGGGGCACCTGCTTCCTCAGGCCGTCTCCACCGAGCCCCCCCGCTGGGAATTAGGCAGGCTGAGCCAGACCACCCCACCTGGAGAACTGACCAGGAGAACTGCCCTGCGACCCCAGCTCCCTTGAACAGAGAGGGCGGCCCTTGCCAAGGGAGCCCAGCAAAGGCTCCTGGGCTTGGAGAAGGGAGCCAGGGCTGTGCGGTGTGGCCTTGGCCTGTTAAGAGTCTATAAGTGAAGGGACACTCCATGGGGCTTAAGATCCTTGGGGGAATTCACGACCCCTAGCCCACCTCCCTAAATGTGCAGAGGAGGAAACTGAGACTTGGAAAGGAGAGCTCACTTAGCCAAGGTCACACAGCAGCGAGCTCCCTCTCTGAGCCCTGACTGCCTTTTCTGCCTCCCAGGTGGGGAGGGCCAGGCCTCCCCGA
This sequence comes from Balaenoptera musculus, assembly GCF_009873245.2. Taxonomy (NCBI): domain Eukaryota; kingdom Metazoa; phylum Chordata; class Mammalia; order Artiodactyla; family Balaenopteridae; genus Balaenoptera; species Balaenoptera musculus. The sequence continues at coordinate 42,069,506 of NC_045794.1, read as the reverse complement.
CTCCAGGTGCCCTTACCTGGGTCTGGGGCAAGTGTCAGTGTCTCCATGGAGACCGGGGGGGGCATTGTTGGGCTCAAGGCCAGGATTGGGATACTGCAGAAGCCAGCTTCTTCCTGAAAAGGGCGGGGAGGCCCGAAAGCAGGGAGATAGCCTGGCCTCCACCTGGCAGACAGCATTTGTTACCTTGTAAGGTACTTTCTCTTCTCCCTCAAACAGCTTCTGACCGAACTAGGTGGGGCTGTGTGTGTAGGAGGTGAGGCTTAGTCTTGGAGCCGCGCCTACTTACCCACCCAAGGACACCTGAATAGCCCTCCCTGGGAGCAGCACGGTCCAGAGCAGCCCCCTAGCCTGTCAGAGAAAGGCAAACAACATACAGGCACGTCTGAGGACCCAAGCCTGGCCTGGGAACCACGATCCCTGGGTTCCCACCCTCGCCCCTCTGGGAGGGGTTGTCTACCTGCGCTTAACCTGCGCTGCTTCCCCCTCACCTCTGATTTACAGCCAATCTGGCTCTCCTGCCCTCTCACACTCACACCCAGACATACACACAGCACCTGCAGGGGGAGGTGGGGGGCAGGAGGCAGGAGGCTGTGTGGAAACCGCACTTGCTATCCTTCCCTGAGGGCAGTGAGGCCTGGTTCCCCAAGGAGGGAGCTGCCCATCAGGCTCCCAGGGCCTCCTGCCTCTTGCCCAGAGGAAGCAGGCTGGGCACTGCCCGGGAGTCCAGCAGGGCCATGTCTGTCTCCGTCTTCGGAGGCATGGAGGGATCCAGGACCCAGGGCCGGTGGCCGGGAGGGGCAACAGGGTCGCTCACTCACCGGACCCTGTGGGGCCCCTGCCTGACTCTGAGTGAGGAGTGGTGTCCGGGGGTCCCAGTGACAAACTGGACTGAAGTGGAGGACCGGGGCCAGGCCACCATCACTGATGTCCACACCTGGCACAGGGCAGGCCACACTGAACACCTGATGAGGGGCTTTAAGGCCGGCTGGTCACTCACTAGCTATGTGACTTTGGGCAACTATGAGCCTCCTTAAGCCCTGGTTTTGTCTCTGTAAAGTGGGAGTGATAGTTTCCTCCTCCCGGAGTTGTGGACAGTTTGGACAGTAGCACATGATGGCCTGCAAATGGCCTTTACTGGGCAGCTGAGGAAGGGTCAGTGTGCTCCCCAGGGTCTCTGGCTGTGTCTGTGGACACCAAACCATTTCAGCCCCTACAGGCCCTAACCAGAGGGAGCTCCAGGGGTACAGGGCACTTGGTCACCGAGGAACACCTCAGGAGGGGCTCACAGCACCACCGGGGAAAAAGCACTGAGGACAGGGCCCATGCCAGGCAGGCCCCTCTGCCCCCAGGTCAGCATGTCCTGGCCCCAGTGCCATCTGTGCACACAACTGTGTGTGTGTGTGTGTGTCCAAAGTGCCACCAGGCCCCCTGGGCCACACCCTGGTGACTCAGGGCTATGGCATGCACCCTGCCCAGCCAGTGGGAAAACAAAGCCACCAACTCAGGGCCTCGGCATCCAGGCTGAGTCACACGCAAACACACCCAGCCAGGTGCCCCCATGCCTCCCAGGCTGGTCCCACCCCAAGGGATCTGCAGTGGAGAGCAGAGGCAGCCTCTCACACTGACGAGGGAGGGAGGGGGGTTGGCGTCAGGGGTTAGGGTTAGGGGTATGCCCGGGCGCAGCTGACTGACAGGCGCCTGACTGACAGACAGGTCTCAGGTCTAGACCAGGGCCATCATCCCACCTCTGGGCCCCCAGACTTCACTCACCCCAGGCAGCAGAGTCACAGGCCTGACCCTGGGACCCCAAGTCTGGCCCTGAAATGTGTGGGAATTGTGACAAGGTGAGACGGCCAGGCCTTCCAACTACCACTCTGGTTAAGGCCGGGTGAGGAGTGGTTTCCCCACCTGAGCCTGGGAGTCAGGGTGGTCAGGAGAGGGGCCAGGGCTCACCCTGAGAAGACCCTCCATCTCCCTGACCACCAGTGGCTCAAAGAAGGAGCAGAGGTTCCCAGACAAGTGTCCAGAGTGAGAGAAGACGCCCAGGCAGGAGGGCAGGGAGCAGGTGGGTGGCCTTCACTGGCAGGGAGGAGCCCCAAACCCCAGGCCAGCCCAGGGTGGCATGGGGCCCCTGCTTCAGCTAATACCCAGGCCCTAGAGAGTCCGGGGCTCAGCTGCAGAATGCCACCTCCTTGGGCCCCCGCCTGAGCACAGACGGTGGAGGGGGTCCTGCCACCATCTGGGGCCAGAGCATCCAGTCTCCAGCCGAGGTCTTAGCCAAGAGCAGCCCACCAAAAAGGGAGAGGACAGACCCAGCAGGACACCACAGGGCAGACAACCAGATCCCTAAGACCCTCAACCAGCTGCGACCATGCCCGACCCTAACACGGAAACCCTGACCCCAACCCAACCCAAACTAACCCCAAACTGTGCACGACGCTCACCTGGGCTTGCCCCACCCCCATCCTGAACCCATAGCCGGATCTGGCACTGCACTAACCCCAACCCTAAGGCCAAGTCTGAACCGTACCCAACCTTACCCTGAATCAACTTCACTCCAAACCCGGGTGCTTCCCTATGCCCAAACCTTACCCCATTCGCAAAACTCAGCCCTAAAGCAATCCCATCCCAAACCCCAGCTCTGACCTGCACCCACTCTCAGACTTTTGCCCAAAATTCCAATGTCAGCCCAACTGCAGCCCCAAACCTACAACATTCCTCCAAACGCTGGCCCTCCCTTAATCCTAACCCGTATTCCACATCCCAGTAGACCCCATGCCCTGTCTCTACTCTCACCACCGACCCTACCCCAAGATCCCCAAACCCCAAGCTCCCCACAAGCCCACTTCTACCCCACCCACCCCCATTGAGCCCACCCTGTGTCCATTTTCTGACAATCAGAGACCTCTGCTGAGCCCTGGAGTGTCAGGTGGGGCATAGATCCAGGGTAGTGGGTCAGGTCCCACATGCCCAGGCTGCGAGTTGAGGTAAAAGGGCAGGGGCTGTGTACAGGACATGCCCCCAGTAAGAACAGCAAGCACTCTGCCAGTACCATGAGCCCTGCACCCAGTGGCCCCATGTGAGGACTTGTATGGGGTGGGGAGGGTGTCATTCAGACTCTGGGCCTGCGCTAGCATGCCTGTCCTCCCAGCTGAGGGGGGAGTTCCACTCAGGGCAGTCCAGGGGCCCACTGTGCCCACCCGGCCCAGAAACCCACCACAGTACAGCCCCCAGCCCACTCCTCTACCCCAGACCCTGGGGTACCCACACCTCGGGGGAGGGAGTCAAACCCAGGCCCCTGAGACTTGTGCCAGCACTCCCCAGGGGGCCCCAGCACCCCTACCCCCTGTCCCTGGTCTATAGGCCCAGTAGGCTGAGCTCGAGGCCCTCCCTCTGCAGTCTGGGGGAGAGGGAGCAGGGATGCCTGGCTGGTATCAGCCGCTACCTCCTGCCCCCAGGCCCAGGCTGCATTCCCAGCAAGCCAGGACCTGCCACTGGGTAAACAAGCCGAGCTCAGCACCCTCCTCCGCTGTCCTCCCAGACTCCAAGGTAGCTGCTGCAGCCAGATGAGAAGGTCTCTCCCTCCGCTCTAGCCTGGGGCCTTCATGCTGCAGTTTCTGTCACGAGACTCCCCAGGACTCCTCTCAAGCAGGCCCAAGCACCCCAAACTCCTCAGGCCACCACAGCCTTCTCTCACCCACTCAGCCCTGCACCCCAGGGACCCTGCACCCATGGCAGCAGCATGATCCTGAGTGGGTCCTTTCCTTAGCCTGCCACTCTCTGTCAGAAGACCTGGCCCTTAGTGGGACAGTCAGGAGCTGCGGCTTCATGCCCCCCACCATAGTGGGCAAGGGAGACCCTGAGAGGCCGTTAACTCATCACACCTCACCTAGGAGGGTTAGGGGGTAAATTGCCTTGCCCCACCTCAGGCCTCAGCCAGTCCAGGGCTCGCTCCAGAAGCCTGGGTAAGCGTATGGGGCCTCTGGAAGCAGTGGGAGCTAGAAGACGCAGGGGACTCAGGGATGGGGAAGGCAGGACCAGGCCCCCGGGACAGGGCCTCCCCAGACCTCGGCCCTGGAAGTTCTTGCAGTCATCCAACCTGATTCCCTACAACGCAGTCCAAGGGGAGAAGGAGCTTTTCCTCCTCTCCGTCGCTCCGGGCACCAGTCAGGTCTGGACCCAGGCGCCTCTGGCCTGGTGCCCACTCTTCCCCACCCCTGCTGCTCTCACTGGCCCTGACCCTGTCGCTCCCATGCTTAGCAGAGGGACCCAGCCCTCCCTCGTCCGGGGGTCCGGGCTGCCCAGAGTCTCCCCACAGCTCCGCTGCTGCCCGTGGAATTCACGGCAGGACTCCCACAGAGTGTCAACCCACCCATCCCAGCAACCAGACCCCTGCTGCTCCCCACCTGCCCCTGCCCGGGCCACGCTGGCCCCTTACGTTCTCCAGAGAGGCCGTGCGGTGTCAGCCTCCTGGCTTCGCTCAGCTGCCCCACAGCCTGGAAAGCCCTCCCCTCCACTTCCACACAGGAAGCAAACCCTATCTGTCCCTCAAGCACCAGCTCAAAGGCAGCCAGGACTCCTCTCAAGCAGGCCCATCTCCTGCCTGCCGCGCCAGGGACGGAAAGCTGTGGCCGGGTGGTCTGTGCCCTTAGGAAGCAGGAGATCAGGGGTGGCAAAGACCCATCACAAAGCTGCAGGACAGGGGAGGTGGACGTGCCCTCAGAGACAGAGCACAGTGGTCTGGGCCTGGGCTTCCCGGAAGGGGACTCCTCTTGGAGGAGATGGGGCTGTGATTTCACGGTGGTCTTGTCTGACACCTCCATCCCTCCGCAACCGGCTTCAGGCCACTGGGTGGCAGCTGGGGGCTAGTGCTTCCCACCTGGAGCTCCAGTACTCACGACAGTTTTGTGACATTGATGTTACTGTCCCCATTTTACTTACTGGGACACTGAGGCTACAACAAGGTAAGTGACTGCCTACGTGGCAGAGTGGGAATTAGATCTCAAAGCCCACCCTCCAAAGAACTAAAGACTTGCCACAAGTGGGTGTGAAGGTAGGGTCCCCTGGGGAAGGGCCAGGAGGGTGGCAGAGCCAAGGCCAGACTTTCACCTAAGTCGTTGAAACCCTACAGCAGGGTCCCCGGGCCTGGGGGAGCAGCCGGTACCCCAGGGCACCTCCACAGCCGGTAAGCGACTGATGCCCTGCCCGCCCCCCCCCACATTCCAAGTGTCGTGAGCAAACCCAGCACCGCAGTCCGTGCACCGCGGAACACACCCACACACCTCAAACCCGCCCCCGCTTCCGCCCCCACTGTCCACATGCAGACCAACCAGACCGGCTGCGCCAGCCCCGCCACCACCAAGAGAGGCTCCAGAGTCTCCCCGCCCCCACTCGGAGCCGGCGTGAAAAAATTCCGTGGCGCACTAGCGCCCCCAGCTGACCATTGTGGGACAGGCAGGGCACAGGGACCCAATCCTGGCACCAGGCCAGAAGGAGGAGTCCTGCGTGCCTCAGGATCCCTGCCCGCCCACCATTCCTCGACCTCCCTGAGCGCCCAGGGTCAAGTCGGAGGGGGTGAGCCAGGAGCAGAGGAGAGGAAAGGGCGGGCCTGGGGACCGCATTAGCACAAACATGGAGGGGAGAACAGCAGGGCCTGAGGCTGATGGGTGGCTGGAGTGTGGGTTTCTGCCTTGGACTTGGTGATGGATCAGGCCTGGGCTGGAGAAGGGACAGTCGAATGGGCCTCCCAGATTTCTGGCACCGGCTGGATGACGATCAGAGCTACAGGTGAGAACAGGTCTGGGACAGTGGCTGAAGGACTTGTCTTGGTCATGTAGGCCTTGAGGGACCTGAGCGACATCCTGTGGAGACCAGCAGGAATTGGGCTGGAGAGTCCGTGGACATGGCAGGGAGGCAGGGACATTCATTACAGCGCTGGTCCCCTCTCTGGCTTCTGACCCATCCTTGGGCAAGTCTCTCAGTGGGTTTGGTGTGGATTAGCTGCTCCTAGGGTCCCTTCCTGTTCTTGTACTTGTCATTACCTGCCCAGCCTCGCTCTGCCTGGGCCTCAGTCCCCTGCAGAGCCCACCTAAGAACACACTGAGGACACAGATAGTATTAACTCCATTTATTGAGCACTTACTAAGTGCTAGGCACTGCGCTAGGTGGCCTCACCAGCCTGGGGGTAAAAACTGGCCACTTTGACATCAGTGCCCAGATCAGAGGGGCTCCTGGGCCCCACCCATGTGACCCCCACCCATGTGGCCCCCCAGGTACTTCCAGGGCCCCCAGGGATGCTGCCTTGCCCACAGACAGGCACATGTAAAGGCACCCTGCCTCAGTGGCACTACGTTCTAGATGCTGCAATACCACCGTGGGCAAGCCTGATCCCTCCCTTCATGGAGCTTACATTCCATTCTGGGGGAAAAGGACAGTAAACAAATATGTACAACATTGTTGGGGTCACTTCATGGGTGTGAAACCCACGCAGTCACCCAGGGCCCCACACTTGGTTTAACGCTCTGCTGCCACTGTCTTGGAATTCTCAATAATTTTTTAACAAGGTGCCCACGTGTTCCTTTTGCATTGAGCCTGCAAATTACGTAAGCAGTCCTAAACATAGTATGTTCGATGGTCGTTGCCATGGAGAAAAATGAAACAGGAAAAGGGAATGGGGATGACAAGGAGGAGGGATGATAAATTTAAATAAGGTTTCATCCAAAAGCGATGGTTAGTGAAGACTTGGATGAGGTGACGGAGCCAGCCAAACGGCTGTCTGGCTGAGGACAGGGCAAGGGCGGAGGGCAGAGGTGGGACGTGGCTGGGGTGTGAGGAGAGGCAGGAGGCCAGGGTGGCCAGAGAGAGGTGATGGAGAGAGGGCTGCTAGGAGGTGAGGCCCGAGAGGCCCCCGGGCTAGTCACTCAGGACTTGGCTTTACTGTGAGAGACAGGAAGATACAGGAGACTGGTGACCAGGGTGCTGACGTGATCTGACTTGAGGACGTACCAAGAGCCTCCTGCTGCCACGCAGAGGAAAGCCTGCGGGGCAAGGGCAGAAGCAGGAGACCACTCTAACACTTTACTGGGATCCCCGTTACTTTTCTGTGTCCCCAGTAGACCTGATGGACTAGGGGTGGGGAAGGGGAGTAGAGGCCTCGGGGCTGATGCCCAGGTGTCTGGTGTGGGCAACCAGGTGGGTGGAGGAGCCATTCCACAAACCAAGACGGGGACCATCACAAGAGGGCAGGGCCGGTGGGGAGATGAGAGGCCATGGCTGCAACTTTCACCTCCGAAGCTGACCGCAGGCCCAGCCGGGGTCAGGGGTCCACCCACAGACACCCACCCCCCACCCACCCTCGAGCTCATCTGTTCCTAGATGCTGTGGGCAGTATAAAAACCTGGCCCTGCCCCTCCCTTCTCTCCCCTCTCCCTGACCCCGCCCACCCTTGACGAGGGAGCTTCTCCTGTTCCTCTCGGACCTCCCCAGCCCTTCCTGTCTCTCTTACAACCTCAGGGAGGTGAGGGCTCCAGCAACAGTTAACTTGCATTTCACTTAGAAACGGGACCAGCAGGCAGGGCCACCAAGTCCAGCCTTCAACCAGGGTCCCCTCTGCTGCATCCTGTGTAGCAGGTGCCCTCTGCTTTCATGTCTCCAGGGCCCAGGAGCTCACTCTCTCACCAGGAAGCCCAGCCCATGCTTGGACAGCTCAACCAGCCACCATTCACCTCCCTGTTAGTCCCTGCCTGGTCTTCTCTGAAGCCACGTGGAACACAGCGGCTCCCTCCTCCGTGAGATGCGGGCAGGGGGAGACAGAAATGGCTTACTAAGCACCTGCTCCGTGCCAGGCACTTGGGGTGCAGAGGCAAGCAGCGTGCTAGGTTCCTTGCCCTTAGGTCACGTGACAAGTCCCTGCAATACAAATTGAAAAGGAAAAGAACAGCGAGTTTTATCGAGCACTTAACTATGTGCCAGACAATGTTCCAGTGCACTTTATGTGTAATAAAATCATTTAGTTGTCCCAAAAGCCCTCAAAGCTGGGCTCTGTTAATTATATTCACCTATGCATTGGCCCAAAGTCCTGCAGACACTATGGTGAACCAGAGTTCATGCTCAGAGGAGCAGGCTGCTGGAGTTAGCAACTAACTGCCTGTTTTAAGTGCTGGCCAGAGTTTCGCTTCTCAGTTTAAAGGGTTTCTCTCTTCCATCATCTCCAAAATACAAAATGCCTCTTCTCCCGAGAATGGCCCGCGCAGGTGGGAAGGGGCACAGTCCTCTGGCGCCATCTAGGGGCAGAAACATGCATTGCAGAGGGTTAAGTGCCGCCGAGGTGGGCGCCCCCGCCTGGTAGGGACCCAGAGGGACTAACTGCAAAAAAAATCCTATTAGGACGTCAGGCACCTCCCACCTCCCACCACGTGGGTGTGGTTCAGCACTGTAATGATGACTGCACACCTGCTTCATCTAGTTGCCAATCAGAAGACGGCTCCCTGCAGAACTGTGTCCCTAAAACGTTATTGTTTCTTTGGAGGGGTGGGTCCCAAGCCCTTTTTATATGAACACAGGTGACTTTTAAGTTCTGCAATCTGATGCTCTGACAGACGGCTTCATACAGTCCCTGAGCACTGTTAGATTGTCCCTGATTCTGGAGTTAGGTAGACTTGAAACAGAGACCTTACTGGGGGATGCATGTAAGGGGGTATCACTCACAATACTGGCAACATCCTTTTCCTTAGGATGGGGGTGGGTACATGGATATTCATTTTATTATTTGTTAAACTTTGTCTATAAATTTTTATAGATATGAAATATTTTATTTAAAACGTATTAATTCTTTTAGACAAACTTCCCAATGTTTGAAACCAACTCTATTATCGCCCAGTTGTACCCACAATGAACCACAGTGAAACAACCCTGGAAGCAGGCCCCCAGGGAAATCTCCGTTTCTGACCCCACGCCAGCCACCCAGAGAATAAAACCAAGCCCCGAGGCCAGGAAGCTGCATGCAGCTCTATCCTGAAAACTCTGCCCCTTGAGCTACCGAAGCTTAATGTGCAAGAACTACAACGGGTGTTTCACTCATTTGACAAATAGTTAGTAAGCACTTACTATGAGATAAACACTGTGTGAGGTGCTGGGAATCCAAAAGTGAGCTAGGCATGGCTTCTTCCAGCAAAGAGGTGACCCTTTCGGAAATGAGTTCTGACCATAAACAACAACAGGACAAGATGGGGAGTGGGAGGTGCCATAAGAGGGAAGGGGGGGGGTACAAAATGATCACTTCTATCTTGGAAAATCTGGGAAGGCTGCCAGGAGGAAGAGGCATAGAGCTGGGCCTTTAAGAGCACTAGAGGTTGGCTGCTGGAAGGAAGAGAGTCATTCCAGAAGGAGGGAAGAGGGTCAGGAAAAGCCCAGAGGGAAAGGATCCAGGGGTAGGTTTAGGGAACAGCAAGAAAAAGATGGATTTTAGAAAAAGAATCCTGGATTCTCAGGCAGGACAGGTAGTTTGGTTTGCCATAGTGGCAGGCCTGGAGTGGGTCTAGACTTGACTCAGGAGGAGTAGGGAGCCATGGCAGGTGTTTGAGCAGGAGAGTGCCCCATCAGAGTTGCAGCTGTGTGCTAGGTGCTCGGAGCAGGGAGCAACTGAAGCTGACCAGTGAGCTGGCGGTGTAGGCCTGTGCTGGGAGGGGCGAGCAGAGGGAGAAAGGATTGCCCCTTCGGGTCTGTCTCTGTCAATGAGTCTGTGCAGGGTCAGGAGTCATGTGGCAGACCCTCCCACCCACCCACCCGACCAGAGGAGGTGGGAGTTAACCAGACCAAAACAGTGTGTGCACAGCACCCACTGGGCCCTGAGGGGCCACAAGAGATACAGGACAAGAAGCCCAAGCCCACCCATAGGAGCCAGGGGCAGCTCCCTGGAGAGTTGCCTCTACGAGGTGGAGCTTTTAGGAGCCCGCTGAGCCCTTTCCTCCCACCAGAAAAATCCCCCCCACCCATCTACTCGCTAAGGACTGGTCTCACCACAAGAGATGCATTGCTTAGATCCAAACTTTAGTCCTTGTAGTAGATTGAATGGTGGCCCCCAAAAGATATGCCCACGTCCCAGAATCTGTGAATATGACCTTATTTGGCAAAAGTGTCTTTGCAGATATAATTAAGGATCTTAAAGTGAGATCATCCTGGATTATCCAGGTGGACCCTAAATCCAACAACAACTGTCCTGATAAGATACAGAAGAGAAGGGCCTTCCCTAGAGGTCCAGTGGTTAAGACTCTGTGCTTCCACTGCAGGGGGCACAGGTTCAATCCCTGGTTGGGGAACTAAGATCCCACATACTGCGCAGCACAAAAATTAAAAATAAAATAAAAATTAAACAAAAAAAAGTTTTTTAAAGTTTCAGAAAAGGAGGCATGGATACATAGAGAAGGAGAAGGTGATATGAAGGCAGAAGCAGAGGTCGAAGCGATGCAACCAGAAGCCAGCTGTTATTGTTATTATACTGATGCACAGAGAGGTTAAGTGATTCACCCAGGGTCACACAGCTTCTGAGTGATGGAGCTGAGATCAGTAGCCAGGTTCCTGCCCGCACCCTGAATCATTACAGGAGCCTCTCACATCATCTAAGTGCTCCCTGCTTTGCTTCTCTCACAACACTGCTCTGTTTCCTTCTTTCTGAGGACAGCCTTGTAACCAACGCCTTTCTGCCCCAGCTGCTGGGAAAATCGAGTCAACACTAACACCCAAGTACAGCAATGGGACTACCCTTCGTAGTCCCACCAGCTTTGTTTTCTTCCCAATTAAGGGGCCCTAGTTTTCTATTTTATTATTAATGATAGCCTGCTTCTTTCTAGAGAGAATGCGGAAGGCAGCATGTATTAAAGACGTAGCAGTAAGACCAACACAGAGAACTAAAACGCTGGGCCCACAGGAAACAGCGATTGTACAAGGCTGACCGAGTGGCCACAGATGCTGTGATTAAGCGTCCGGGCAGCCAGGGCGGAAGAGGAAAGCTGATCTGTTACTATCTGCAGGAAGCAGGCTCCTTTCTCAGTGGGAACAGAGTTTTTCCCTTATAATAAACTCAAGTGAAAGTTGCTCACATGGTCCTTGGTATAGGGAACGCTGAGTGATGTGATCCACTGGCTACGTCCTGAAAAACTATTTTTGCAGCAAAAGGAAAGTGTATTTCGTGTGACTCTTGGCCAACGTCAAGGGCACCGCACTGAGCCACACTCAGGGAGGGAGAGTCATCCAGGAGAGAGACCAGCATGGTCCAAGGACAGACTGGCCAGAAGTCGGAGACCCAGACCTGGATGGATGGCTCAGCCCTTCAAAGCTGTGCCCTAAACATCCTCCACAGGCTTTGGGTTGTGAAAAATCATGTTCCCTGAGAGCAGGGTCTAGTCTTTTCGTGTCTGCAGTGCTGCTCCCGGCTCAATGCCCTCAACAGCTGAGCTGGTTGGGAAGGTGGGCAGAAGGATGGTTGGGGCCGGCACCACGCCCCCTTGCCTAGTGCGGCAGACACTTCCTTCGCCCCTCATGTCTGCTCTCCTCTTCTGTAGAAGCAGTGGAGCCCTGATTTGTCACTGGGCACATGGGTGCCCTGGTGTTTCCCAGCACCCCGGGCAGCTGGCCGTGGTCATGCAATAGGACAGCCAACAGGACGTGAGTGGAGGTCATGAGTCCCGCCTCCACTTTGAGGAGACACCCTCTCCATGTCTCGCCCCCTCCCGCTGGCTGGAAGCCAGAGGTGGGGTTGGCAAGTCAGCGTGGATGGAGCTCGCCTGTCAGCGTTTGGAGCAGCAAGACAGAAAAAGCCTGAGACCCGATGCTGTACAGCTGCTAAGCCAGTCCTCGATGTTCCTACCAGGACGGTACGGGACACAAAACCAAGTTCCATCTGCTTAAGTCACTGTTATTTTGAGCCTCTGATGCATGGAGAATGGATAGCCCAACTAATACCCAGGAACTCGGGTGAAAAGCCATCGTCTTTTGTCCCTGGGTGCTGGGTTCAACCAAGCAGTCTCCCCTGAGGCTAGTTCCCAAGTAGAAGGATGGCTGTTCCCACTGAGGCTTTTCACGCATTACCTCTTCCTCACAGCAACCTTGCAAGGGACTACACACTGTCCCTGTTTGGCAGATGGGGAAACTGAGGCTCAGAGACATGACCAAACCTGCACAAGGGCTCAGAGGCACTGAGAGGGGGAGCCAATCTCAAATCCAGGTCTGCCTGCTCCAGAGTCTTTGCTCCCATGAGAGAAATGAGAATTGTTCACCACTGAACCAAATGCAGACACGCTGTTCTCTGAGCGGGGGAGACCCGTGTCTGCAGGAAATGCCTTGGTAAGCCTGCCTGACGTCTGAGCTCAGATCCCCCAGGTCTGCGTGACGGGTTGTGACAGTCAGTCGGCAGGGCTCACCAAGCGTGTGGGGTTTCGCAACCCTACTGAGGCCTGGTTCCCCCAAATATCCACTGAGTGCGGGGCGTGGCGGGGACCCCACGGGAGAAGGGCCCTTGTGTGGGCAGGGACCCAGGCTGCAGTCAGCTGCCGCAACGTTTCAGACCTCCTCCAACTTAGTAACATAAACAGCATCTGGTTTATTGTGCTCACAGAGTCCAAGGGTCAGGGGGCTGGGACAGGGTGTGTGTTGGGGGTGGGGGCTGCGGCCTCAGTGGGGAGGACTCGAGGGGCCGAGGGTGGCTCAGATGGACGGCCGGGGCTAGAATCATCATCACTCCAGCTTCTTCCTTCACATGTGTGGACCAGACGATTCAAAAGCTGACCTGGGCTGCCACTGGCAACTGGAGGATCCACGCAGGCCTCTTCACCTGGCTGCTCGCAGCATGACAGCTGGGTCCCAGGAGGAAGTGTCCGGAGAGGGTCATCGGGAAAGCAGCGTTCCCAGAGGCCCAGGCCAGCGCTGCCTGGCTTTTATGACCTAACCTTAGATATCATATGGCATTGCGTCCACTGGGCCTATTGGTGAAGTGGTCTCAAGCCCACCCAGTTTTAGGGAGGGGACATAGATCCCACTTCAACGGCAGGAGTGTCAAAGAACTGGGGGCCATATTCTAAGCTGCCTGGTCCCATAACACCTGAGGGTATCTCTTCAGTCGACTTACCTGTATGATTCCAGAGTGTTCTAACGTCAAAAAATAACTCCCCTTCCCATAGCTGATGCCCAGAATTCCCCTGGAGAGCTTTAGTCTTTGAGCGTCCCCCCCAGCCCCAGCCGCCATGGGGACTGTGCTATAGGCCTGACCCTCCTTATGCCTCAGTGTCGGCAGGTGGGCTCACCAGGTCTTTCCAGAGAGCAGCAGTGGCTAAGAGAGGAAGAGAGAGCACCTGGGCCATTGTGTTACACCAGAAGTCCATGCTGACTGGATGCCCGGGAAGGGGGAGGGAAGGAAAGAAGGGGGGGGTCCTAAGGTCCAGGGGTAAACTTGGCAATGTCACCATTTAGCTGGTCCTCTCACAAGCGTCTGTCTCACCCCCACCTATACCCACTGCCCCACATCCCACTGGCTTCTGAGAAACAGGACTCCTGTCCAACGCTGTCCCTCTGAGGGTCCCTCCCGACTCCTATCCCCCAATCTGGGGTGGCCCTCTCTCTTGTAGAGCCAAAGATCTGTTAGGAGCAGATTCAGCATTGTTTTCCATTCAAACCAGCCTCCTCTGAAAACTTACTGTATCAGCAGTGTAGGAAACAAGCCAATCTAGGTTAAGAAAGGGGGGTGGGATTCAGGGAATTCGATGCTTATAAAATCACGGGTGGAGGCAGGAAACTGGCGGCTTCCAGTGGAATTGTTGAGTTCAAGGACACACCAACATACCACCAAGTCACCATCTGCAGGGCAGGAATTGCTGCAGCAATGGCCCCCACGGCACCTCCGCCTTCCAAATCCTGCACAAGCGGGATTTGCATTGGCTCTACCTAATGCACTCTAGCTGCAAGGGAGTCTGAGAAGGGCGGTTTCTGGCTTTCTGGCCTCCACAGTGCAAAGGACGCATTGAAAGAGGAGGGAATGGATGCTGAGATCCAGGGCACCGTACCCAGCACAGATGACAAGGAAGGAGTTTGCTGGACCCATCCCCCTCCTCTCAGGCACCTGCAGAAGGTGGGGTCTCTCCTCCCCAACACGTGTCCCCTGATTTATTTTTCCTGCCATTGCTGTGTCATCTCTAGAGCCATCAATCGCCCTGTGCGCTTCCTGGCCTGAGTAAGCTGACGTCCTCTCTGATGCAAAGTGGAAGGAGATGGGGTGACACTGGCTCCCTTTGCCACCGTGTCCCTTAAATCTCCCCCAAAGGCACATTTACTCCATATGCAAATTTCTTTACTGAAACATTTACATAAAAGGGAATTACCTCTTCTGAGAGAAAACGGGTAACTCTCCAACTGACTTGGACTTTCCCTTGTGGCTCACTAAGGAATGTACCTAAAGACAAGGGCCTTTCCAAGGAAGGGACTTCCCTACACGGTGTACCCCCCTCCCACCTCTTCCTCCCTCTCCCTCCATCTCCATCTAGCATCTGCCTCTTCCCACCAGATCCTCCCCCCTGCACCTTCCTTCCTAAAGCCTCAGGTCTGGGTCCTGCAGCCCTAAATAGTGTCCCCCGCTTCAGTGGGGTGGGGAGAGGAAGCAGCACCTGGCTGCCTATCCCTACAAGCCCTGGGGGGTTGGGGGATGGCTTGGAGGAAGTGGGGTGCAGTCTGGCCTGACATTGACTGGAATCCTCCCATTGGGTTCCTTTTCATGATTCCCACTAGAGGGAGCTAGACACCCACCAGTGCCTTTGCAGGTGGCTCCAGCCTAGAGGACCACGGGAGCACCTACCAGGGACCAGAAGTTTAGACAAATGAGATTCAGAGGAAGAGCATTCCCACATTTTCAAGGTGCCTGTCCTGCTCCAGAGGTCATCGGGTCCCCATTAATCCGTCCAGAATCCTTCATTTCTTCCTGGTCCCCCAAGGCCTAATGGAATCAGAAGAGAAGGGCTCTGGCCTGGATTACCTTCTTTGGTTCAGAGCTTCCCTGGGAAGAAATGAGGGTTCTTTCAACTTCCCTAGCACACTTTCAGGGTGCCTTGGGAGCTTAGAGGAGGGGGTTTAAGCTGAGACAGACAGCCCTCCCTCATTCCCACCACTGCATAAGTTAGGGGGTGCGGGGGGTCGGGGGAACATGGTAAGGGGAACATGGGGTGAGGAGAGTTTTGCCGTGGGGCTCCTTGGAAAGTGGCTTCCTTGCCCTCCTAAGAGAGCCTCCCAAACCCATCCTTTCTCTCTCCCAGGACCTGGATGGGAAGCCACAGCCCAGGGAGCTGCTATGCCCTCTTGGGCCACACGAGGGCGCCAGTCTCAGGTGGATGCTGCACCACATCTGCCTGGAGAGAGACCACTGACTCCCCAGGCCTTGACAGACTGAGCCCACATCAAACCAACCCTGAAGTCCATCCTTCCTCTACACTGACCAGTTGGTCGAGCTGAAAAGCTCCCTTTACTGCTTAGCCCAGTGTGAGTGAGGTGTGTCCTTGCAGGTGAAAGCTTCCTGCTAACTCCAGGTGCTTCTCAGGATTGTGTTCCCCAGTCTCTTCTGACCCCACCCCCAATCACCACCCCTACTACTGGGCTAGACGTGGGGAGTGCAGATAGGAAGGAAGCACAGCCGGACTCACAGAGAGACAGACAGACAAATTGTCGCCAGAGTGCTAAGTGCTGCAGTACAGCTGTGCTATTGTGAACGTGACCTGGCAGGTGTGGGGTCCTGGGGTGGGCGCTACAGAACCCCAAACAAGAGGTGTGTTTGAGCTGAGTCTGGGGTTATGCAGGTAAACAAGTGGCTCCAGGCTGCAGGACCAAGGGCGCCCGGGCATGAAGGCAGAAGACAGTCGACACAGGCAGGGAGCTACGGGGAGCTGGGGTGGCTGGAGCGGAGGGTGCATGCGGGCACAAGATGGGGGATGCAGCTGGACAGGTGCACCTAGACGGGGTGGAGGCATAAACCAGGT
Organism: Balaenoptera musculus; assembly: GCF_009873245.2. Classification (NCBI taxonomy): domain Eukaryota; kingdom Metazoa; phylum Chordata; class Mammalia; order Artiodactyla; family Balaenopteridae; genus Balaenoptera; species Balaenoptera musculus. The sequence goes on along the minus strand of NC_045794.1, from coordinate 42,053,499 downwards.
TAAGGAGACTGGACTTTATCCAGAGGGAAATGGACAATCAGGGAAATTTTAGGTAGTAACGTGATTACAGGGCAATTCTGGCCAATAGAATTTTCTGCAGTGATGGAAATAGTCTGTATCTGCACTGTCCCATACGGAAGCCACTAGCCACATGTGGCTACTGAGCACTTGAAATGTAGCTACTAGGACTAAAGAACTGAATTTGTAAATTCTACTTGATTTTAATTAATTCAATTGTAGCCACAGGTAACTAGTGGCTACAGTAGTAGACAGTGCAGATCCAGAGGAAGGACTGGAAGGGAGATTTGGAGGCAGGGACATCGGTTAAGAGGCTATGGAAATGGTCCAGGTAAGGGCCTGAAGACAGTGGCAAGGAATTGGAGAGGAGGGCACAGATGCTAGAGGTGGATGCTAGGAGGACTCCCAGGGTGACCTGGGTGATGGGAGGCTTGCTATATCATCACTGAGAACAGGGACCCAGGATGAACAGGGGTGGAAGAGGTGGCAAGGTCAACTTTGGACAAGCAGACATTGAGACGCCTTGGGACATCCAGGTGTATGGGCATCTAGTAGGTAGTTCTGTATGCGGCTCTGGTGCTCAGGAGAGAAGTAAAGCTGGAGAGAGAGATTTGTCAGTCACCAGTGGTCACAAACTGGCAACCCAGGGCCAGCTTTGGCCACAGGTGGAAGTTGGGATTGGCTCACGCCATTTTTTAATGGATCCTACATTTTAAAATCAGTAGAATTCATATAAAAATCTGGATTTCCATCTCCTCTTGAACAATCAGAAGATCTGACACCATCAGGCCTGAATCCCTCATGCAACAGTCATCTCAGGTCCCTTAGAGGGGCGCCCTACGTTTCCCGCCTAGCCCTCGTGGGCACTGTATTTGATCACCCGATAGTATATTGGGTAGCTATGGTAGATGGTTTTGAAAGAAACTCACAACAATCCCCCCATCCCACAGGCCCCTTTACCGTGTGCCTTTGCCCCTTCTTTCATTAAGAATCTCTTAACTTCCACTCTTTTAAGTCCAGCCACACAACCAACATGACAACCACCAGCCGTAACCACAGCAGCCAGAGTTACACTCAGAAATTAAAGTTCAGAAGGTATAACATGGTAAAAACATACCCAGGTAAGGTCAGATTCATCTAACAAAACATCTCTCAACCAATGCAGCCAACTTCCCCACAGAGCCAGCCCATCAGGCCTTCGAGCTTCCGAGCCTTGGCCCCCGGTCCCCACTCCTCAGCCAACAGCCCAGGCCACCAAGCCTACTCTCTGGGTCAGTTCATTTTAGCCGACAAGGTTGCTGACTGGCAGTAGAGATTGGTCAAACCAAAGCAAACAAAATAGCTATTCAAGGAATGGGCTTCCTTCGTGACAATCATGTTAAAGGGAAACCAGCCAAGATCTATTGTGTCGCAGGAACCACGGAGCACGGTGAACTTTGGGTAAAATAGTTGTGGCACACTGAAATTCTTGAATCACATTTGCATCCTGCATGAAATTCTTGTACATATTTGGCCATTGCTCCATGCAGAGATTTGTTTCACATAAGTAGTAGTTCCGAAATGTGTTTTCTTTAAACTCTCTTTGGAAAAAAAAAGTGAATTTAAATTTAGTAATGTGGCATTACAGTCCTTGGAAATAAAATTAATTTTATACTGTTGTTCTGACAAAGTAAAGGAAATGCACGATCCAAAGAGGCATGATTTATGCTTTTTTTTCCAAAGTTCTTCTTCTCTTCTAAAGGGAAGGTTTTCAATGTTTCCCCAAAGGATGTTGGTTGGAATGGTGGTCCCATGGGAGGCTCCTTTAAAAAAAAAAAAAAAAAAAGAGGAGGAGGGGGAAAATCAATTCTTTGGTCAAATCTGCTGGGAAGTGCTCTGTGCTTCTCTTAGAGTCATCATAATATTGGCATAACAATGCCTCTTACAGGAACTGCAATAAAGAAACAATTTTAACTTTGCCTAACGCAATAATCCCCTAATTTATTAGACCACAGAACCCTATTTTCAAGCAACACCCATTAAAGTCCCTTGAGGCTGGAGGATCATGGAACCCACTTTAAGAAACACCGCCTTAGCCACCGGGGGGAGGGGAGGTGGGACATCAGCCTTGCTTTCCACCAAATGGTTTTCAAATATTCATCATTTCTCCCAAGTGACAAAGGACAAACTATAAGTTTCTACTTTTAATTCATTTCTCCAACAATTCCTATAATATTTGGTGTCTGATAAAGACATTTTAAATGAAAAGATACATTCAAATTTGGAACCAAACAGGCAGCACGATGTTCCTATTCGCCTGCCACCTGTGCCTTTGAAGTGGCTGTTTCTGCTCCAGCCCTTTCCACAGCCTCTGGACCTCGCTCCCAGGTGCTGGAACATGCTGTTCCAAACTTCAGCCAATCACACAGCCCAGTCCTCTCCACCCGGCTTGCACACAGGAGAAACAAATGTGCTTTTTTTTTTTGGCAAACCCATGAAGAGTGATATCTAAAGAACGGACAGTATTGAAAGCATTTGGAGTTATTGGATTTCCTCACAAAACCTCATTGTTGCTAAATCCAAAAGATGAGCATGACGATATCCAGAAGTCTGCCGACTATCCCCCTTAAACTTTGCTGTCATTTCTCTAAAGCTTCCGTTCATGCCAGCAGCATGTCATATGATCAAACTCCAAGGTGCCTCAGCTAGGTTCTAGCACATTTCTGGGAGCTAACACATCTTTCACTCGAGAGAACTAAGGGGCTAGAATCCATTTATACTTTCTCCCTCCTCCCCACCCTGTGATCAAAGAAGAAATTTAAATTCAAAAATTTAATTCATTCAAAAATCGATTTCCTCATAGCCTTCTGTGTGCAGTGAATGGAACAGCAAAAATCCCTATCCTATTGGAGCTGACATTTAAGCAGATGGCTCAGGCAGAGAAGTTTCCAGCTAACATGGTAGCTCTTGTCATGACAGCCAGTCCAAGGAGGTAAATCTACTTTTAGCTGGGTTGTTGGTTTTTTTTGTTTTTTGGGGTTGTTGGTTTTTTTTAATATTTATTTATTTGGCTGCGCTGGGTCTTAGTTGCGGCACGTGGGATCTTCGTGGGGCATGCGGGATCTTTTTTTAGTTGCAGCATGCAGAATCTTTAGTTGTGGCATGCGAACTTAGTTGCGGCATGCGGGCTCTTAGTTGCGACATGTGGGATTTAGTTCCCTGACCAGGGATCGAACCCGGGGCCCCCTGCATTGAGAGTGCGGGGTCTTAGCCACTGGACCACCAGGGAAGTCTCAGCTGGTTTGTTGTTTTTCAAGGAAGGGATTCAAAGTCAAATAGGAGGGTTCACATGGGCTGTCAACTGTGGGTGAAGAGCTGCTGTCATAGGGGTGAGGAGTCCAGGCTGCTGTGGGGAGAGACCCTGGCAGAGAAATGCCCTAGGATCTCCCCCCGTCCCCGTGGAGGGAGCAGAGACCCGGGCTGCGGACACCTCCATCACGGACCCCTGAAGCCTGGGGGAGCAGCTGTGTACAAGGCAAGGTGACTGCAAGAGGAACACAGAGGGGACAGTGAGGTGAAAACGTTAGGGATCCTCAAGTGGTACGAGGGACCGAGTTAGTTAAGTCAAGTCGCCCGCACAGCTTGAAACCCTAACTGGATCCTTTGCTAAAATACATCTTCAGCCTCCAGCAAAGTTCAGTGTGATCTGGGCCAGGGGAGGGGGCCAGCCAGGGACAGGGACAGTATTCCAGCAGAAGCTGTGCCACTTGCTGGCCATCTGGGGATTCTTGGAGGAGAATAGCATCAGGCAACAGATGCTCCAGCCTGAGAGCTCTCGAGTCCGGCCCCATAGGCATCCCTCTGTCCCCAGACACCGCTCCCCTTCCCGTGGGGCGTGTCCCCTTCCCACGCCCCTGCGCCATCATTGCTGGGTTGCTCTCTGGTTGAGTAGAGCACATTCTTTGGTGGTTTCCTGAGAAAACATACGAGAGAGGTGCAGGTTCTGGCTCTCCGTGGAAGAGCTGGTCAGCCTCTCACTCATCCCCCCACCCCACCCCCTGACCTTGGCTCTCACCATGGCCCTGGTCCCTGGGCCTCCTCGCTGTTTGCCCCTTAACTGTTGGCTCGGGTGGGCTCCTTCCTCAGGCTCCCAGCTCTTGCTGTTCTGCTGTCCAGAAGGCTTTTCCCCACTTACCTTTATTGCTCTTTCTCACTCCGGTCTTTACTCAAATGTCACCTTCCCCATGACCCCACTTAATACTTCAACCTTTCCCCCGCACTCTCTGTGCACCCTCCCTGTTTTGTTTTTCTCCACAGCCCTTATTACCACTTGTTATGAATTGCAACCCCCCAAAAACAGATGTGTTGGAGTCCTACGCCCCAGGACCTCACATGTGACCTTATTTGCATTGCAGAGGCAATTGGTCAAATAAAAGTGAGATCACACTGGAATAGGGTGGGCCCCTAATCCAATATGACGGGTGTCTTTATTAGAAGAAAGATATTTGCAGTCAGGTGCACAGGTGTCACGTGGAGAATGCCACATGACAATGAAGACAGAGGTTGGAGTTACGCGGGTACCAGCCAAGAAACACCAAAGGATGCCAGCAAGCCACGTGAGCTCGGGAGAGGTCCCGACAAATCACAGAGGGAGCATGGCCCTGCCGACACCTTGGTTTTGGACTCCTGGCCTCTATAACTGTGTGACTTTGTTATGGCAGCTCTAGGAAACCAATACGCCATCTGATATTCTCTGTTTTAAATTACTTGTGTTATTTATCATCTGCCTCACCTCACAAGAATGCCAGCAGCACAGGGGCAGGGACTTTTTATCTGTTTTGTTCACTGCTGCATCCTCAGGGTCTACAGCAGTGCCTGGCACAGGTAAGTGGTTTATAACATTGGTGGAATGAATGAATGAATGACACCTATCATGCCTCTGTACCACTGAAGACCGGGCGCATGTCTGCCGCTACCCCTCCCTTCCCACCCCTGGGTGCCTTCTGTGAAGCATGGCTGGCCCTCCATCACACCACGCTTTAATGCAGCTCCAGTCACCTGCCATCCACCCTACCTGAGCTACCTGAGCCCACCCTTGAACTTTGCTGTCACCTGGAACTGTCCCATCTGGGTCAGCATCGGGGCTGGACCCAGGGTCTGGCTGTCTTGGGTGCAGATGTCCCCCAGAGAATCTGTTATAATCTGAGAAGTGAGAACAAATGGGAGTCAAGAAAGAGCCCTGGTGGTCCAGTGGTAAAGAATCCGCCTTCCAATGCAGGGGACGCGGGTTCAATCCCTGGTCGAGGAACTAAGATCCCACATGCCGCCAGGCAACTAAGCCTGTGCGCCACAACTACTGAGCTCGCGCGCCTCAACTAGAGAGAGAAAAACCCTCATGCCGCAACTAGAGAGAAGCCCATGCACCACAACAATAGATTCCCGCATGCCTCAACGAAGATCCCATGTGCCGCAACTAAGACCCGATGCAGCCAAATAAATAAATAATAAATAAATAAATAAATAAATCTATCTTTTAAAAAAAGAAAGAAAGAGCCCAGGGCCTGGGGCAGGGGAGCAGCCTCCTTCACCCGCAGGTCTGAGGGCTGAGCTGGAGGAATAGAACAGGAGCAGAAAGGGAATCAGAGCTGGAGGGGGTCAGGGCTGAACGGTTCAGGACAGAGGCTGTGAGGATGTCAGGCGGGCAAGGGCTTTTGCTGTTGTTGGGTGAGGCTGAGACACGTGGGTGGGTGTGTGGGTGTCCCGAGAAGGGACACGAGATGTGTAACTGAACACTCGGAGGGAGACTGTCAGGGGCGAGCCCAAGCTGGGGGAATGTCTGACAGGGACCCCCCCAGGCCTGAACGGGGGAAAGAGGCCAGCTGGGCAACGGGAGGAGGAGGGTCAAAGACCCAGAAGACACGGTGGAGAGTGGGCAGAGACGATGAGAAGAGGGAGCAGAGACCCAGGAGGGCAGCAGCTTGGGGACCTCATTTTGGACTCCATCCTTGGAGCAGTGAAAACCCATGCTGGCAGGTGGGGATGGGGGCGTCCAATAGGGACGGGCTCGACAGTCTACTCCTTTGTAAAAGACCGCTCTGGTGCCCGTGGAGAAGGGGTGGACAGAGAAGCACCGATGGACGTGGGGCTGTGGGAGAGGTGAGGCCGGTGGCCAGGGATGGAGCAAAGCTTTCTAAGGGGTAGAATGGACCACATCTGGTGATGGGTGGCTGTGCAGGGGTGGGAGGGGGTGACTCGAGGACAACTGCTGGGGAGGAGGTGGTCCCTCGCGAGGATGCTGCGCCCGGAACAAAGGGCTTCCTCCCCGACTTCCGTGCTCCCTCTCGCTCATTAAGCTCCCGCCACACCAGCCTCCTTTCGGTCCCTCAGACGTGCCAATCTCACTCCCGCAAGAGGACCTTTTGCCCCGCTGTCCCTCTGGCAGGAACACTGTGCCCCAGCCCTCAGCCTGGCTAGATCCTCGTTTGGCCGGGTCTCGACGCAGATGCCGCCTCCTCGGAGAGGCTTTCCCTGACCACCTCCACCTGAAGTCGGCCCGCAGGTCTCCGCCCCATTGCCCTGCTGTGTTACCATCTGCAAATGACCATTTGTTCACACGGCCGTCAAACATCCCCTCCCACCGGCACGTGGGCTCTGTGGCGGGGTCCCTCTGTCTCATTTACCACGTATTCTCCAGTGGCTGCCAGCGGAGCTGCTGAGGAAATCATCGCAGAACGGACCAATGCGTTAACGCGGCGTTCAGGACCCGAGTTAGGTAGGGGCTGCAGCTTTCAGAGCCATGGCATACAGATGGCAATTTAAGCTCCAGGAGAGCAGAGGAGCACCCAGGGCAAGAGGGTAGGGTAAGAGGAAGGCCTCGGACAGTTCTGAGACGCTTGGCATGCAAGCCCTGGGCGAGGAGAGAGGAGGTGCTGGCACGGGACCTTCAGAGAGAGGTGAGACTGGGACGAGGCAAAGCAAGACCTCCCCAAGGGCTTGCGGCTGGGAGCCAGGGAGCCTGGATTCAACTCAGGCAGGCGCTCCAGGGACCTGGGGCTCATTCCCTGAAATCCACATCACCTCGGGAATTCCCCGAAGTTGGTGTTATCCTTACCCCACTTCACTAATGAGGAAGAGGGTTTCAGTTACCCAGTGAGTGGTGGACCCAGAGTGTGGACCCACTATTGCAACGGAGCCCACGGTTTCAGCGTCTCCCCTCCACATCACCAAGCTTCCTCCCTAGCTATCGCGGAAGCCACGGGGACAGCTGTGAAGAGGAGGGAGAGGTCGGCAGTAGGTTGAGTGGCCAGGAGAGCAGCTGAGATAAGAACTGAAAAGCAGGTTCAAGCAACCATCCGGGAGTGGATCGTGACCGGTCAGCGCCAGTGTAGACAGGAGCCAGGCTGGAGAGGAGTGAGTGGGAGGTGAGGACGCAGGGACAGCAAGTGGGGGTAACTTTGGAGAAGTCTGACTGTAAAGATGAAGCAAGACACAGGGTAGTAACTGGAGGCGCCCTGGGTGCACAGGAGGGTTATTTTAAGGTGGAAGAAACCTGAGTGTTTTGAAGTTGGAGCCAGCAGAGAAGGAGTGGTTAAAGGAGCATTAAAAAAACTAAAGTGAAGGGGGTGAGGTGCAGAGGTGGAGAGAGCATCCAGTGGGGGGGAGAGGGGTCCTTTCCTGGGGACACATGGAAAGCCCCTGGCTCCAGAGGAGGTCTGGGGACAGAGTGGAGGGAGTCTTGTCTGAAGGCACCTCCTTTCTGTGAGAAGTAAGAGGTGAGGGCATCTGAGCAGAAAATGGGAGATGAGGGGTGGGGTGGGAGCAGGGGCAGAGTTGAGAGTGGGCATGGTCCGCAGTAATTCAGCTTCGGCAGAGCTGCCAGAAGCCGCAAAGGGTCCTGTGCGGGTCTAGTGACCATTCTTGGTGCCATCGGTCCACCCAGGGGTGAGGTGTTCTTTGGGGGCACTTGGCAGGCATCCAGGGCTGAGGTTGTACCAGGAGGGCTCCATGCGAGGAGTGAGGTCAGGCAGTGGGCAAATGGGATTGGGGCAACGCACCACGGAGTCTAACCTGGAGGAGAAGAGAGTGGGGGTGGGGAGGCGCTGACGGATAAGGAGGAAGTAGGGACAAATGAAAATGTTGAAACGCACAGAGTGAAAGAGTAAAGGTGTGACCATAAAGCACAGCAGCATCTGAAGTAGGGACTTCAAAGACGGAGTAGTTTCCAGCTGTGTCAAGGTAAACAGAGGAACCGTGGGTGTGGGAGATGTGACTGAAGTCTCAGCCCTCCGGGCAGGATGCAGGCCTCACAGAAGTCACCGCAGCTTGGAAGGGAAGCACAGTAGCCGTGGAGTAGGATGAGATCTTCTGTGTGTGCGTTTTGTGTTGTTTTGTTTTGCCCAGGTGAACCGTGTGTGTGTGTGTGTGTGTGTGTGTGTGTGTGTTAGAGCATTCACACATACAAAGGAGTAAACTATAGAAAGGAAACCCATCCCTCTCCCTACAACGGCTTTGCCGGCCCAGAGGGACCACGTTCCCACTTTCTTCTGTATGGGGGCTCCTCCCCCATCACGCAGGCTTAGGGCAGTGGTGGGGAGGGGTAGCTCATGGAAGCCATGTGCTCCAGAAAGAAGCCTTCCGCCCTCCCTCCCTCCAGAACTGTGGGGCGGGGGGCGAGGGGGGGGGGTGTAGATGGACACGCCCCAGTTCCAAAATCCTTTGTTCCCCGGCTTGCCTCCCACCCCTCTGGGCGCCCCTCCTCCACAGCCCACCATGTCCTCTCGTCCTGCCCTTAAGGGGTGGCCTGCTCGGCCTCCTCCCTTCTCCCCCCAACCTGGTCCCTTCCCACAGCTTCATTTTCTGCCTCTAGAGTCACCATGGCCTGGAAGTCCCTCTGCTGAGCCCCAGCCCCATACACTAATTGTCCACCTTGGATGTCCCTAACGTGCTTCCAACCCCACACACCCGAGCTGGACTCATCACCGCCCCCTCTGCCTGCGGCGCCCCCATCTGCAACAGCCATGAGTCAGTTTATGGACACCCAGCCTCTCTTCACCCCAGGACTGAACCGGGATTAGATTTGGTGAGGCGACAGACCGCTCCTTTAGGCCTTGTGGTTTGGGGTGTCTGAGTAGAGCACGTGACCAAGGCTTAGGACATTCCATACTGGCAGCACAGTACCTCCAGGGTAACACACAGCCACAGCTGTTCCCAGGGTTTGGCCTGAGGGACCTGGGACCTGAGGGACCCTAACCCCGCCTCTTTCGTGATAGATATGAATCTGAGAGGCCACGAAGCCAACATCCCCTCTTCAAATAGAGGCTGAGACTAATAACAGGCACACTTACTGTGCCAGGCTCTCTACACATGGGGATCTCATTTCATCCTAACAAAACGTGTACTAGCTCGGCCCCACTTTTCCCCACTCTGAAGAGGAGGGATTTGAGCCACGAGGGGTTAAGTACCTTGCCCAGGTCACACAGCTAGAGAATGTGGTGCCAGCTTTCAAATCCAGCCACCTGATTCCAAGGCCTTGCTCTGACCACTAGACCACCCTGTCAGAGGCTGACAGAGGCTGCAGACCAACCAAGCCACGGGAGGCATAGAGGCCAGGCCTGCTCTCACTGTCAGACCTGAGTCAGGGCGGACCTGAGGCCAGAACTGCCGCTAGCCTTTGCAGTTATGTGCAGTATAAATTCCCCTCTGCTCAAGCCAAATATCTTTTGGGTTTCCTGTAAATTCAGACCAAATAAGTCGTAACTGATAACACAGCCCCTCAGTGGGTGGCAGGCATCACCACCCGCTCAGTAATTCAGTCCGAGAGCTGGGGCTTCGTCCTCCCTGCTCCCTCTCCTTCATCTCTCACATCCAACAAGTGACCAAAGCCTGAATCCCAAACATCACTTGGATCTGTCCCCTTTTCTTTCCACCCCAGTCCAGGCCACCATTTTTTTTAAAATAAATTTATTTATTTTATTTATCTATTTTTGGCTGCACTGGGTCTTTGTTGCTGCGCGCAGGCTTTCTCTAGTTGCGGCGAGCGGGGGCTGCTCTTCATTGTGGTGCGCGGGCTTCTCATTGCAGTGGCTTCTCTTGTTGCGGAGCATGGGCTCTACGCACGCGGGCTTCAGCAGTTGTAGCACGCGGGCTCAGTAGTTGTGGCGCACGGGCTTAGTTGCTCCGCGGCATGTGGGATCTTCCCGGACCAGGGCTCGAACCCGTGTCCCTTGCATTGGCAGGCGGATTCTTAACCACTGCGCCACCAGGAAAGCCCTTTTGCTGGGTCTTGATCACAGCCTCCTTGCTGTCTCTCTACCTCCAGCCTGCTCCCACCCACAGACTTACCCCCCATTCCCTAAGATCCAGATCTTACCATGTCACTTCCCGGCTTAAAACCCTCCAGAGCCCTCACTGCCTTCAGGGTAAATTCCACTCCCGTCCAGGCTACCACTCCTCTGGTCTCACATCCCTTCACAGCCAGCTCTACTTACCTGCTTCTAGGGTACCACCAGCCCCACACCCCACTGCGCCTCTGCCCCGAACGTTCTTCCTCCCCTTCTTCACTCCGTGAATGCCCATTCAGTACCCCTTCCTCTACAAGCCGAGCCAGTCACGCTCTGCTCCTGGCTCTGTCAACGCTGGGCACCTCTTACCGTCTGCGTTAGCTTCAGTCTCGTAAGCATCACTCTTTACTGGACTGTGAGCTCCTTGAGGGCAGGGCCTCTGCCTCATTCATCTCATCCGCAGCCCCAGAGCCAGCCTGGCACAGAGCAGTCCCTCAATAAACACTCATGGAAAAGATGAATAATCGGAGTGTTCCTGGGAACAGGGTGGGTGGTGGGTGGTTCTATACCTTTCCTCTGGGGGTGGCCAGGTTCGGAGGAAAAAATAACAACGTCACATGATGATCACCGCCTTTTATCTACAGACAAGCACACTATATATTTGATCCTCATGCCATTGTTGCTTCCATTTTATGGATGAAGATACTGAGGTTCATGAAGGTTTACAGTGTAGAATTCAGCGCACACGCTCACAAAATCCACTCTTTTTTTGAGGCACAAGCTCTGGCCAGACTATGATCAGACGTCAATAGGTCAGCTGAATGAAGACGTGTTCTTGCCCACACTGGCCACAGGGGGGCAATCGATTGTTGGCGTGAGAGTCACTGCCCCACTCTTACCCACCCTTGGAAAGCTTTGGATCTGGGTGTGGAAAGGGAATAGCCAGCACTGAGGAGAGACCAGGGGAGAGGGGCCATGTCTGGGGTTGCTATTTCAGGATCTGCCAGAAACAGTCCAAACTGGAGCGGGGCCCGGGGGTTACCGCTAATGCCAAGAGTCAGGAGCTGGAAACATAGACCGTATACCCCAAACTTGCATTACCAGCATATTTAATAACAAGCCAAAGGAAGAGATAGGGCAGTGATGGGGCATTGCTGGGGCACCCAAGACCTCCAAATGGGGGACAGTGACCCACAGCCCTCAGCAGGGACAAGTCACTGGCTTGTCAGACCACGGCCACCCTGCATCAGAGATGGGACAGGGCCCAGCAGGCAGGGGGCTGGTCGGCGTCTGCGGGCACTGAGCATCCTGGGGGTGTAGCCTCTTCAGTGTCCAGGACACACAGCAGTTGCCCGGGGACCCATTCATTCCTGGAGCGCTGACCTCCCAGACCCACACCATGAGCACTTCAGGAGGTTGGATGGAGCAGATCAGAGGCAGCAGCTGAGTGCAAGGATCCCAAGTTGAGTTCTCAGCACAATCCAGGTTTCTCCCAGGCTGTCATCTGCACCGCACATGGATCAAAGGTAGCAGGAGTTCCCCGTGCAGCCGGTGCGCTGGAATGAGAGCTCTCTGGGAGACAGACCACGCAAGGCTCGGGAATCTGTAACAGACAGCCACCCCCTGTCTTTGCTGGGAAGGGAGCCAAGGAATGACAGACCTTTCCAGCTCAGAGTGAGACTCAGGGGCTGGAGGAAGGTTAAGGCAAGACGTCCAACCATCTGTGGCCCCGGCCTTTCCATCAAGGACAGCATAGGCTAATGGGCCATCTTGCTGGTGACCAGGTGCCTGGCCTCACTCCACGGCACTCAGACCTACAGCCATGCCCCACCTCTCCCTCCCAGCCGGAGTCTGAGAAATGCCTTGACAGCAGCACCCATTTCCCAATTTTCTAAATTCTTTTCCTCCCCACTCAGTCTGACAGCCTTGACCAGGGTCAGAGTTCCACAGCAAACATCTCAGTATCTTTCTCCAGGAACACTGAGGTCTCCAGCACATGCCACGGGCCAGCTACCCAAGCCCTGAGCTGAAGGGACAGCAAAGGCAGGAAGTTGGATGAAGAAAGCCTTTGCCTACCCCCTCTTCTCTCACCCCACCGGGACACCCCCAGCCCTGCCTGGGTGCAAGCAGACACCATGATGCTGGGGGCACAGTCCGTCCCTCCATCAAATCTCTCTACGCCTCTAACACCAGCCAGACTTGAACCCAAAGGCCAACGCAAGTCATCACCTTGACCTCCGATCCCTCTGCCCTGTCCACTTGGATTTTTTTTCCATAGGTGTATATATTCCAGCTGACCCTCTGAGCTCACCCCCACCCTCAGGTTCGGGCCAGGAAAGCTTAGCCCAGCTGGTTGGGGAGTTGCTGAGGCACCTGGAAGGCCATTCCCAGCAGCAAGAAGGTATCTAGCAAGGCTGCTGGGAAGTAAGGATGGGAAGGAGGACACGGAGCGAGAGGGGAGGAGTTGAGGTTCCAGTCCCGGAAACCATATGCCGAATGTGGTGTGAAGGTTCATTCTTTTGGGAAGAGAGGCCATATTTTGCATCAGCATCTCAAAGAGTGGTGAGAAATCAGGGAAAGAGAGGACAGAGCAAAGAGGGCAACCCAAGGGGTCCTTCTCACTCAGGGATGCCACCCCACCCCCTGAGCTCGGAATCAAGCAGGAGCCCCAGGGTCCAGTTCCGGCTCTGTCATTCACTTGAGCATGTCACTTTCTTCTCTCTGAGCTTCCCCATTTGTAAACTGAAGGGTTCACAGCAGAACTGGAGACGCTGTCCCAGATGGGGAAGGAGAAAAGAGCATAGTATGGAGATGGGAGAAAGGATGGAAATGCAGCAAATTCAGCAGAACTTATGGGAAAGGGGGTGGGTGAACCTGGACACAATAAAGAGGGGGAGTTCCAGCCCCTCCCCCAGGACACAGCAAAGGGAGGTGGGGAATGTTCCCGGGCTGGCCTGCCGCCCTAAGGCCAGGAGCAGTCACAAACACACACACACACACACACACACACACACACACACCTGGCCAGCCCTCTCTCCAAGGGGGTGGGATCAGCATGCCTGAGGTGAGAAGTCCACAGCTCAGCAAGGCCAGTGTGGCACAGCTGTCCGGGATTAGCACCAAATCCTGGACTGCTCTGCACAGGGATCACACGTCGTCAGCTTCACAGCTGAACCCTGCCCACTCCGGCCCCTCACCCCTCATCGGCCCCTCCTCGCCAGCACTCACTCCCTTCTCAGAGGGAAGGTGGGACCCTGCCTCTGCCCTGGCAGGCAGGGGAGGGGCTTTAGAGTGGGAGGGGCAAGAGAGGTCAGAGGCACCCCTGGTGAACAGCCCCACCCACAGAAACCTGGGAATCCCTCGGTACAACACTGAACAGAGGAGACAGACACAGAAGGCTTCCCTCGCCAACCCCTATGGCTCTGCCCAAGGCAGCCTTGGCCTAGAATTACCTTGTCTTTAGGCCACCCAGGCCCTTCCCTCCAGATGGTTCCTGTCCTTGGAGAGACAGAGGCAGGAGGGCCAGATGGAGCCCCTACAGCTGGGAACCCTCAGCCCCAGCTTCCTGGAGCAGCACGCTCCTGAGGCCCCCCAGCTGTTAGGAATCTTGTCACCTATCCCCCCCCGACGCACACCCCAAAGCCCCTTGCTCTGGGCCACACACGTCCCCCCACCTGAGCAGGGGCTGGGGGGAGGAGGCCCCAGCACACCTCCCCATCCCCCAGGGTCATCCAGGTTCCTGGCTCTGCCCTAAAACTCGATCCACACTCCCATCCCTGCCTCAAGAGGGAGGCCACAGTGAGGAATCATACCAAAACCCCTCTCCGGGGAAAAGGCTTCCTGAAGGAGAGGACGGGAGGAAGCAGAAGCCGGGGGCCTGGGTTGGCTGAGTTCCTGTGGCCATGGCTCTCCCCAGCCTCCCAGTGGGATGGGCAGTGCTGGGGTGACACCAAGTTGGGCCTTAGCACTAGGTGGGGCTGGCGCAAAGCGGGGTGGCGTGGGTGCAGGGAAGAAGGGCTCCCCAGCACACTGTGGCCCCTCCAGACTCCCTCCTCTTTGATTCGCCCTGCTTCTCCCTCTCCCGCAGTTACACAGTGACCTAGAAAAAGGCCGTGGGTCGGGGCGCCGCTGGGCCGGAGAGACGACCCGGAGAGAGAGGGAAGGGCAGCCTCTCCGCTCAGATCCCGGCACCCCTGGGATAGCCGCCGGCCCCACCCCGTGGGCTTCCAGAGCTGGAACGGGAGTCTCTGAAAAGCTGGGTCTGTGGCTGAGCGCAGCGAGCCCGGTCAATACGACGGTTTCCAGCCCCTGCGCCCCCAGTCCCGAGGCGCTGCGGCTCTCATCTGGGCGGGCTCTCACCTGTGTGCGCGCGCGCGCGCCAGCATCGCCGGAGGGCTTCCCGCTGCAGCCGTCTGGCGCTGGGGGCCGCTCCCTCGAAGTCGAGCGTGGAGTCCGCGGGCCGCCGGGAGGCCGCGACCCCCGAGCGCAGCCGGGCGCGCCTTAGGAGTCATCCTCGCCTCCGCTGGCGCCGCCGGGCTCTCCCTCCCGGGACGCGCGCAGCTCTCGGGCCAGCAGCGCCGTCAGACCCTGGGCGCGGAGCAGGAGGCCGGCGCCCAGGAACAGGAGCCCGCAGAGCACGAGCAGCGACAGCACGCCCAGCACCGCCGCCTGCACGGCGCGCGGCCCCTCGGGGGGCTCCGGCAGCACCCCCGACTGGTTGCAACAGGAGCTCAGCCAGGCGGCCCGGGCTGTGACGTCCGCCTGCGAGCCGTTCATGCTTCACGCCGGCTGCCCAGAAGTGCTGGGGACCGCCAGATGTGCGGGAGCCCGGGGCCGGCGGGTGGGCGGCGGCCGCGTCAGGGAGGGGCCCAAGGGGCGGATCCCAGGCGCCGTGCGACCCCACCCCCTGCGTCGGAGCGCTCAGGCCCTTTCTAGACAAAGGGCTCCTCCAGTGTAGCTATGGCCCAGAATCCCAGGGCCGGTTGTTACTTCTCGGCCCAAAGGCCCACACAACCACGCACGCACCCAACCGGCCAAACCCAGGAGTCCTGTCCCCAGGGCTCTCCCTCCCCCTTAGCAAAGGTCAGGAGATAGCCCTCCCTCAGAATCCCGAAAAGATCTTCCAGACCACATCCCAGGTGCTGGCAGGGTGCTGCCCCCGCTGAGCGGGACACGGGACAAACAAGGGCCATCCCCACTCCTGGGCTTTCTGTCCCTGGGCCAAAAAGGTCAATACTGCTAGGTGGCCCAGGTGGCCACTGGGACAGGAGGCAAATGAGCAGCCTCTAGACCCTTAGTGATCATAGCCTTCATCATGCATCATCCCCTTGGGAGCCTCCTGGGGCTGGACAAGCAGGCCAGTGCCTCCTTGGTCCCAGGGGAGGGAGATGGAGGGCAGGAGGACTTTAAGGCCTGCCCCCATTCCTTTGCTCAGGCCCCAGAGCTCAAGGAGAGTTACAGACCAAGGGGAAAGCACAGATTTGAGTCACCAGGGCTCCTGTCCTGACCTTGAGTAAATCAGTCCCCTACCTCCGGGAAATCACACCACCAAAAAGGGATGGAGATGTTACTGAACTGCCCACTAAGGGGAGCTTGCTGCCAACTGGGTGTCCCACAGCCAAGCCAGGGTGGGAGACTGGAGCAGAGCCTGGCTGCAAAAAAGTAGAAAGTCTGGGGAAGCTGGGATGGAGGAAAGATCCTCCCGCCCAGGTCTCCTGAGAACTCCTGTAGCAACCCTGAGCTCGGTTTAAAACAAAGTCACTGTCGGCAAACACCTGACTCAGCCAACTCCCCAGAAGGGATGAGCTGATGGCCTCTAGGAGGAAAAGAAGGTCCCCCAGACTGCAGCAGGCCAGCTAGGGTCACACCTCATCAAGGACTTGCTGAGAACTGGCCTTCCCCATCTCCAAACCCCTGAGAACCTCCTGAGTTCTCCAACTCCCCAGTGCCCCAGAAGTCAAGGGTAGGACATCAGAAAACCCCTCATGAAATAGCACATGGCCAAGAGTGGCCTGGAATGAGAAAAACGTGCAAACACTTCCTGGCCATCCTGGCACCTAACTGCTCCAGGACCATGGACAAGACCCCCAGCCCCTTTCTCCCTTAGCACAGCTGCTTATGTACTGCTCATTTAGTTTGGTTAGAACTGGCACCTATGTAACAAAAGCATTGTAAAATATGGAAGACTAAATCAATGAAAAGCACACAGTGGAGTTCACTGATTTTCAGCATGCTTGCCTAGAAATGAGTGAGTTACCAATGTCCTAACAACTGGCGAGGGCCAGCCCAAACTGGAAGAAGTGTTACCGGACACCAGTCTCAAGGTGGCCAACCTCTCTCCAGAGAGAGAAACACCAAATCAAATGAGCTTTCTGGTGCAAGTGGGGGCCTGTGTGTGCTCTATGAAGACAGAGGAGATATTCTTTGGGGTCATCTGAAGGAAGACCAGATAATATAGAAGGCAGGGATGTCATAGTTTCCTTAGGAAGGGAGGAGAAATAGCACAGTCATATCCGAAAGCAGTAGATCCTGATCTGTGTCCTCATTCATGGGACTGACCATGGTCACACCTGCTTATGTGAATGTCCAACAAAGTACAAAATCAATCAGCTTTAATCTATCTTTAATCCCATCCACCCACTCCCCTCATCTTGGAATACTGCCCTCAACACACACGTGTGTCCTGGCAGGTCTGCTATAAAAGTGTTAATGTTTCAGGGCAGAACACCAGCCAAGGGAGAGATGGCTCAACCCAAACTCACATTCTCGACTTTATTCACCATCCTAGTGACGGCTCTTCTGTACAGTGTAGGAAAGGGGACCCCCACCAGGGGTGCGGAGAGACAGTGTAGGCCGGACTTGACCATCAGTGAAGGTGACAAGGATGACCAGAGACTGGCAACCACACAACAGGAAGCCAGGGGTGGCCCTTCCAAGTCTCATCAAAGACCCGGAGCGGGTTCCAGAGCCCCAAGGGCTAACAGGGCCTACCAGTACGATCCCCAGAAGCCAAGGTCCGCAACCATCAAGGAGCGCCCAAGGCCCAGCGAGGCCTAGAGGGCCAGGGTGTCTTTGATGAGCCTGCGCATGGTGGTGGTGACGGAGGAGCCCAGGGCGTCGGTGATTTGGAAGGAGATCTTGTAGAGATAGGGCTGCACGTCCCGCAAGCCTGTGTCAAACACGTTGTCCACCTCCGACTGCGTGGGCATCTTGGGCAGGTACTCGTGCCGGTTCATCACCTCCACAATGTTGATGATCTTCTCGCAGAGCTTCTCACCCACCTTCTCCCGGCAGATCTGCCGCTCCTGCTCCGTGGCCAGGGCCACCACGTGCACCTTGACCGTCCACACTTCCCAGGGGATGCACTCGTCTGAGAAAGGCCAGCGAGACTTCTTCTTCTGATAGAACTCCAAGGACATCTGCCCCAGCCCATCGCCCCCGGAGTTTCGCAGAGCATCCTGGGGAAGGAGGAGCAAGAGTGAGCAGCCAAAGCCTCCGAGGGGTTCTCGCTCTGTGAGGGCCTGCTTCCTATGCCCCAGGGAACTGCTCTCCTAGCTTCTTTAGTCCTTCGGGGAGGCCAGGGAATGAGACCCGGAGAGTAAAGGATTCGTGTGAAGTGCCACAGCAAGCTGCCGGCCTAAAACTGAATGGTTCAAGCAAACAAAATCCGTGTGCTCACCCAACTCCTCCAGCTTTGCTCAGAAGTGATGTCTTTAAGCACATATTCTGAGCCAGGCGCTTTGCACACACAATCCTGCTCGCTCCTCTCAACAGCTCTGTGCGGCAGGTATGTAACCTCCATTTTACTCAGGCAGAATGAGGCTCAGAGTCACTGGCAAGTCACCCTGCCAAAGTCCCAGGCCAGTGGATGACGGCGCCAGGGTTTGAATCCAGATTTCAAAATCTTTGCCTTTCAACTTTACAAGAAGGGCCTTCCTTCTCCTTCCACAACCCCGCCCCTTTGGCCCTCATCCTTCAGAAGGTTCTCCAAAACCACCTTCTCTCCAACGTCTCCTTCTCCCCAGGCCAATTAAGCACAATCCTACTTCATTCACTCAATGACAACGTAAACTCACAGCCTCTAAAGAAAAGCCCAGTGATCCTTAAATAGAGAGACAGAAGCCAAGGAACCGAAGGGGGACAGGAGGGGAAGGACAGACCAGACCTGGAGCTTCTCCCTCTTCTCCTCTGAGAAGCCAATGGGGCCACCTGGTCCGATAAATCTGCCTGTCCCCCCCGTGGGGTGTGGCGACCCCACACTCCTCCTCCTAGTGCAGCCGAGACCCTAAAGCACCTTTCCGAGTCAGGGCCAACCCAGAAGGTAAGGATGCCTCCCTCAAGTCCTTAACTGCCCATCAGGAGTAAGTCTCTCCTTCACGAACAAACCAAGCTCGTGTGCCCTCAGCTGACAGTAATGACAGCTGCCACTTCTATAATGCTTCCTGTGTGCAGGCTGTCAAGCACTTGGCATATCTGACTCATTTAATCCTCATGGTGCATATATACCCCATGAGGTGGGTACAATTTTCATCCTAAGTTTACACACAGGGAAACTGAGGCTGGGAGGAGTGGACTCACTTGGCCAAGGTCACACACCTGCTGGCTGGTAGAGCCTGGCTCCAGAGTCTGTGCTCTTACGAGTCCACTGTGTTCCACGTGCCGCTCACAGGCATCCGGAGGACAGAGGGCTGAGTACCGCTGCCTCCCTTTGAAGGGGCACTGGGAAACTCTTATGAACTTGCCCTTTCTGGCCTTGGAGGGATGGGGGTGGGGAGCCCACTGTGGCCTGGGAGAGGGTCCACCCCCTGCAAGGATCACACCTCTGTGGAATGGAAGTCAGACAGACAACCCTCCTCCTCTGACCTCAGGGAACACCTTAAGAGAAATTCCCTTGGTTACTTTAAAATTTAAAAATATGCACTCATTGAAATAGTGAAACACTGCAACACTGAATGAAGACAAAATAAAAATCACGCCTCCATTCCCACCCCGAGGTGACCAACATTAGCAGACTGCCGTGTCCCTTCCACCTTTCCCCTCGCCCCTACAGGCACACACAGACACGTGCCACGCTGCCCAAGAGACACTCCACTTGGACGCCCACTGCCTGAGCCCAGCAACCCTCCCTCTCAGGGAGTTTCATATAAGAAAGGCCCAAATGCGGAAGCAGAAGCAGAGGGCCATCAGTAGAGAGAGCTGCAGGGTCAGAGAGAAGGTCAAGAGCACAGGGGCAATGATCACCCCAGGGGCCCTGACCGCCAATGCTACGAGGGCTTCCTGCTCTGCTGCCTTGTATTTTTACGAGGTCCCCTCACCTCCCCGCCCCCCACCAAGCCCTCCTCACCCACAGAAGCTCTGAAAGTGCCTGTGCCTTAGAACCTGCAAGAAGCCGACAAGTACACGCAGGAAGGGCAAGCTGTCCCGGCAGCAAGCCGGGGCGGGGCGGGGCGGGGACGACACTCAGGGGCCACCTGCCGCCCGCTGCGCCCCACCTTACCCTGAACTCCCCGACGACCTTGCGCAGGGCGCGGTCCAGCTCCTCAGAGGAGACGCGCACGTAGGTGAAGTCGATGAAGTCGCAGTCAACGTCCTGGGTGCCCACGGTGCCGATGGAGTAGGTGCCCTCCTTCTTGTAGTGGAACTTGCCGGTGCTGCGGTGCAGGAGCACCGTGTGCAGCACTGCCAGCATGGCCTCCTCCACCTGCCGCCCCTCCACCGACACCTCCAGCACCTCCGAGCGACAGTTCATCTTGCAGCCGGTGGCCCACGCCGGGGTCGGGGACGAGAGTAAAGACGGGGGAGCTTCGCCCCACCCGGGGACCGCCCTGCAAAAGGAGCCGGATCAGATGTGGACACCTTCTGCATGACCTGCGTGTCACCCGTTCACTTCCTTCCAGGCCCAGCCCAGCCCCTGCCGCCGCAGCCCGTCTCGGCACTGCGCAGCACGTGCTGGCAGAGAATCACAGACTCTCGGCATCAGAGAAGGGGAGAGCCTCAAAGTTACGAGCCCAAACAACCAGCCCAGGCCTGAATTCCATGACGGTATGCAGTGCGGTTTACAGCATATGCTCACTGTGCAACACCTGTCAGCCCCTGCCCTTGAGAAGCTGCCAGGATGGAGGAGAGACAGGCAGGTAAACATTACCGGAGTGGTGAGACTACACGGTGGGAATAAGAAGAAAAGGAAGATTGGAATCTGATTTCCTGGGATCTTGAATGACCAGATTAAGGCATCTGGACTCTGTCCCGAGGGCAGTGAAGAGTCAATGCATCACTGTCCGACACTGAATCTGTGCATCAGGAAGTTAACTCTGGTTGACAAGCAAAGAATGGCTCGTCACTATTTTGGGGTCACAGACTGCTCTGAGAAGTCAGTGAAAGCTAAGAAGACTGGACTTGAAAACCTGACTGACACATACACACCAAGTCTCACGTTTCCATCCACAGACTGAGGTAAAAACTTGCCAATTTAAGGCAGAAAGGGCTGGGCAAGGAGTCCAGTTAGAGGCCACTATACAGCAGTGACACAGAGACAGTGCAATGAGATACAGGAGAGTGAAGTACAGAGTGTGGGGTTTTCACGTCCAAAGGGCCTGGGTCTGAATCCCAGCTCTCCTATATCTTGCTCTGTGACCTTAAGCAAATCATTCAACCTCTGAGTCTATTTTCTTATCTGTAAATATGGATCGTTATGAGGATTAAATAAAATAACACATGTAAAACACAGTAGAATAGTGGTTAAGAGCAGTGACTCTAAAGCCAGACGGCCTGGGTTGGAACCCCAGCTCTGCCAACTGCTCACTGTGTGATCTTGGGCAAGCTGCCTCACCCCTATGTGCCTCAGTTTCCCCAATCCATAAAAAGGGCATATTCACAATAGCTACCTTGAAAGGGTCGTCTCAAGGACAGGATGAGTAAGTATCTGTAAAGCACTTAAAGCAGTTCCTGACAAGTAGTATTAGCTGCTGTAATTATTTCATTGTCATTGATGAGAGATGACGCAAGGCTACAGGACAGGACTGGTAGAGGGAGTGGGAAGGAAAGAAGAGACTTGAGGGCTTCTCTGGTGGCACAGTGGTTAAGAATCCGCCTGCCAATGCAGGGGACACGGGTTCAAGCCCTGGTCCGGGAAGATCCCACATGCCGCGGAGCAATGAAGCCCGTGCGCCACAACTACTGAGCCTGTGCTCTAGAGCCTGCGATACACAACTACCGAGCCCGTGCGCCACAACTACTGAAGCCCATGCGCCTAGAGCCCGTGCTCCACAACAAGAGAAGCCACCACAATGAGAAGCCCACGCACCGCAACCAAGTGTAGCCCCTGCTCGCCACAACTAGAGAAAGTCCGCACGCAGCAAAGAAGACCCAACATAACCAAAAATAAAAAAATAAATTTTAAAAATTAAAAAAAAAAGAACAGACTTGAGAACCAGAACTTCATCAGTAACTGAATATGAGCCCAGCAGGAGAGGGATCAGTCAAATTTCTTAGCTGAGAGGGTTCAGCCTACCACACCTCCCCTGACAGAGAATTCACTACCTCTCCCAGCAGGCCATTCCGTCTTTTCAAAGCTCTACGCAGTGATTCCCTCTATGGAAGGAATCTGTCTCTTAGTGCTTCAAACCACTAAGCTTAGTTTTGATATCAAGAGCCACGCACAGAATAAGTCTCACCTTTTTTCCACAAAGGAGCCTTTCGGATATTTAAAGGCAACTCTTCCATCACCCCCTTACCCCCCCGTCTACAGATTAAAGGTCTCCAGTCCCCATAAACATGCCAGCTTGACATCACATCTTATATCCTCAGGTCTGGCAGCTCTCTTCAAAGTGTACTGGTCTGTCTCTTTGTCCCTGAAGACAGGGCAGCAGTCCATGGACTGCTGAGAGATCAAGCTGGCTCTGCCTCTCGCTTGGCAATCAGCCCAGGACTACCTGTATTATCAGTTATCTTTTCACAGGTGTTAATCTTGACTGATCTCTCCAACTAGGCAGACAATTCCTTGAGGGCAGGGACTGTATCCTAGTCATCACTGGAATCTCAGTATACCTGATTCCTAGTACAAAGTGACTGCTCAATTCATCCTGATGCAGGAATTGTTGCTGGGTTGGTTCTCTAGTCTAACTCCATCCAGCAATTTCCATTTAAAGATTCCCAGCTCTGGTCCAGCTCCCCTTTCTTCCAAAAACCCCCTCTTGTATCCCCTGCAAACCATCAAACAGGCCATCCATCTCTTCACTTTTGCCCCAAACCCAGGCTCTTCCCTCATTCTCAGCGCTACTCTAGACTCCACTTCTTCAGGAAGTCAATACTAACCAACCTCAGCCTCCTTCCCAACGCGGCCACCTTTCGTCTGTGATGAGCTTGTCTGCTCCCTCACCCCCGACCCCGGTGAGCAGGGGACTTCTCCAAGGCAGGGCCTGGGAAGTCTCGTCCCTTCGGTGTCCCCAAGGCCCAGATCTGCAGAGCACAGGGGCAGAGGCTGACTGATGCCTTCTCTGAGTCAGGCCGGAGCCCAGGGTACCCTCATCCTCACCTTATGCGGAGAGGCTGGAGCGCGGGTCCCTCAGGCTGGATCTTGCCCTTCCTCCTCCTCAGGCGCAGGTACGCCCTCCGCAGGTGCGATCTCCGCAGGTACGCCGCAAACTCCGCGCGCCCGATGAGCCGCAAGAAATGGGCTGAACGCAAAAACACACAGTTATTCGGCTCCGCATCAAGAAACCCCGGCCGGACGCAGGAAGCACTTCCCGTCCGAGTCACGTTTCTCCAGCCACCAGTCCCGGCGAACCTCCACGGTCCAGGGCTACGCGGGAGGAACGGACTCCTCCAGGTCTCGGGAGCGGCGCCCCGCGCCCAGCCTGGCCGGTCCCGGGAGTTCGAGGCGCGCCCGCGCTCGCACAGAAGAAGGGGGGCACTCGGCTAGAACGGTCCCCCACCTCCCCGAATCGCCGTCCTGGACCTTCGGGCCACGCAACCACCCTCCCCGCGGGCGCCAGATCACCTCGGCAGGAGGCGGTGCCGGCGCCGGAAGCCCTGACCCTCCTCTGCGAGCCTGGCCGGTCCCACCTGCTCCATCGGCCTCCGGCGGGGGCGCGAGCAAGGCTGGCCGAGCCCTGACACTAGTGCAGCTACCCAGATAGTTCTACCTCCACTCCAGAGGACAAATAGACTCATACGCTGCTCTATAATTTGAAAGCTACCTTTTTCTGGATTATCTGTCGGCTTTTAAGATTTGATGGTAAGAAGTATCTCCCTCATTTGGACGAGTCCATTCACTCCCACCACCGAGGATGTTGTGTTTCGGCTGGAACAACTCACTTCCGCCATAGAGATTAGAGGGAAGGAGGGGCCTGATGGGCTCTGTGCTGCCTCCCTTGGCCGAGAGTAGTCATCGGCGGCGAGCCACCCCTGGAACGGAGCCCCAAGTCTGGGCTCAGAGTACTGGAAGGGGCATCGATCCCCCAAGATGAGGGGCATGCCATTTGGAGAGGTGCCCTGGAGATGAGCTCACACCAGTGTTCTGAGTGAATGGCAAAACTTTAGCTTGTTCAATGTGCATGATAGACAAGATCCCCGACCCCACAAAGATGCTGGACAAAGGGGCTTAACCTTACTCCGTTATCTTCACACAGGAGCACTTCTTGGTGCTCTGCCATGACGGATCTGGTGACATTTCTTGTAAAGCTTGTAATTGTGCCATTGCCTCTGTGTCTGCCTCTTGATGTCATTCATCCATTCTGATTTTCTCCTCTATAAATGGGGTCTGGGGAAGGAGAAAGCTGCCTGCTTTACAGACCAGCATCCTCTTCTAGAGCCTGGACTTAACCAGAAGGGAATCAGGATAAAATATTGAGAGGGGAGGATCTGTAAGGAGCCAAAGGAGGGGGACCCAGGGAGGTTAGAACCAGCCCCGGGGAGGGGGAAGAAACAGAGCCTAGAGACTTCCCTGGCGGCCCAGTGGTTAAGACTCCCCACTTCCACCGCAAGGGGCGCGGGTTCGATCGCTGGTGGGGGAACTAAGACCCTGCATGCCCTGTGACCAAAAACAAAAAACAGAGCCTAACTTCCAGAGACTGCCAGTGAGTGAGGGGAGTGAATGACCGCTCTCTGTCCCCTGACACACTCATCTCAGGGCCCTTCACTGCCACTGTCCTGACATCCCCATCATCACCACTGCCAGTCACCGAGCTTTCCAAGGTACCACACCAGCACTTCACATGCACTAGTGCGTTGATTTCTCCAACTGCCTTTGAAAGTAAATACAGGTTCCCCCCAATTTACAGATAATGAAACTGAGGCTCAGTGATATGTAGTGATGTGCTGTGACGGCTAATGTTATGTCTCAAATCGACTGTGCCACAGAGTGCCCAGACATTTGGTCAAACATTATTCTGAGTGTGTCTTTGAGGGTCTTTCTGGAAGAGATTAACATTTGAATGCAGACTTAGTAAAGCAGATTACCTTCCCTAAGGAGGGTGGGCCCCATCCAATCAGTTGAAGGCCTGAATAGAATAAAAGGTTCTGACCCTCCCTGACTGCTTTCAAGATGGGACATCAGACTTGAAGTGAACTATCTGCTCCTCCTGGGCCTCGAGCCTGCCCGCATTTGGAATCGCACCATCGGCTCTCCTGGATCTCCAGCTTGCTGACTGTAGATCTTGGGACCTGTCAGCTCCCATAATCACATGAGCCAATTCCTCATAATATATCTCTTTCTATATATACACATCCTATTGGATCTCTTTCTCTGGAAAACCCTGACTAATACACTTGCCAAAGCCACACAGCTACTCTTTCCTCATTCTGCCAGTCTTTTTACCCACTCTCCTCCCTCCACACCTCACCTTGTCCCTGGAGCCTTTCCTGCCTGAGCCCCCTCACCTATCTTATCTCACATCCAGACACTGGCCAGTCCTTGCCTCCTCGTACCTCCCTGAATCCTTACAGGGCCATTCTCATTGCAACTCTGACCCTGAGTCCTACACACAGCAGGGTGGTCCTGTCAGGGAGCAAGGGTCTCAGCCCAAAAAAATGAGGCTGTGTGGAATGAATTCTCCCATCCTATGCCACTACTCCTGATGACCCAGATGGAATCATTCAATCATGCCACACCTGTGTAACTGTCCCCATGCCAGGCCGATGTCCTACCAAGGGGGACAAGTCACAATCCTGGCCCTCCAGAAACTCAGAGTCTCACAGAGGAAATGGACCAGAAGTTGTACCTGGGTGAGAAAACACAACCAATGGTATGAAAAATGGCAGCAGGCTTTGCAGGGGCCAGAAGGGGCCAGGATGGAAGCCACTGCTGTCATCCCAGAAAGACGCCTGTGGCCTGGAATAGAAAGTGACACATTCAGAGTGAAGAGGAGTCCCAAGCCCTGCTCTCAGCAAGCTGGGAGGTGACTGGGCACCAGTGGAAAACCAGGACGACTGCAGAGAGCACACAACAGCAACCTGAGGAGATGGACAAGAAGGGGGCTTGGCAATTCCACGAAGAAGTGGGGCTACAGGGAATTATGCTGGGGAGGCTTCCTGGAGAAGGAGACAGAAAAGAGCTGGAGAAAGAGGTCTCACTGAGGGCTGAGAGTGGGAACTGAGAGTTCCGAGGCAGGACAGGCCAGGACAGAGGGAGCTGACTTCTCAGCCAGAGTCACGGCCAGCCAGTCAGACAGGCAACTGGCGAAGGCCCTCTGAGGCACGTCTGCAGCAAAGGCTTTGTGGAGGGACCTCGAAGGCCAACCCAAGACCTTGGGAGTAGGCAGCTGGCTTCGCATGGCGAGTGTGGCCTCGGATGGCCCCGCCCCATCCTAGTGCGCCCAGGGGAGAGCTGAGCCCTGAAGCTGGCCCTGCAGGCCACCCCCAGCCACTCCAGAGCTGACCCCAGTGCGTCACAGGGAGTGACTCAAGCCTCTGCAGCAACAATGAGTGGGACTGACGTCAGGCTGGGGGCCCCTGACAGTGGCCAGCTTGGCTGTGTAGCCGGCACTCTGCCTGCTGACCCTCTAATCTGAGCCAAGCCACAGGGGCGATGAGGACCAGCTGTCCCCTTCTGACATCTGCCCCCTGGGATCCTGGGCAGGGGTTGCTCCACCCCCCACCCTTTCTGGATGTCACTCCCAGCCCCACCTCTTCCAAGGCAGAGGAAACGGCTGGGCGGATGAGAGAGTGGCAGAGAGCATGAGAAAGAGGTGGCTCCCAGCCCAGTCTCATCAGGCAGCCTCTAGACCTGGGCTGGGTGGGAGGTGGCACATCTGCTGCCCTTTCCCCTGGGATACATGGGGCTCTGTCCTTCTGTGATGGGGAAGGGTGGTGTGCCTCTTTCTCTGAGAAGATCTACGTGTTTGTCTCTCTGGCCAAGCTGGGGCGGTGCTTTATTTCTGTGTCCTGCCGGGGTACGGGGTCAATCTCTCCTTCCTGCGAGGTCTGTGCCTCTGTTCCTTTGGGAAGTGTGTGCACATCTGTTGTTCTTTGGGGCAGAGGATTCTGCGAGGCTATCCTTGCAAAAGAAGAGGCCTGTTTACCCACCCTTGGTAAGGGAGTCTCTCCACCTACTCCTGGGGGGCTGCTTTTCTGTCCCAGGTTTCCTATCGGGTGGGGTCACCTCTGTAGCTATTCTCATGGTACCCCAGTTACCTGGGATGGGGTCCAGGTCTGCTGCTTGGGCTACCCCAAGGCTGGGCGGGAGCCCGGGTGGCGGCCCTTTCCCTCTGATGTTCCTTGACTAGGGCAGTGACAGTCAGCACCCTGCCCGCCCGGCTCGCAGCTGGGCACTGCTCCCTGCTAACACAGCATGTACTGAGACAGGCCCCCCCCTGCACTCCCCTCCCCAGCCCAGCTGCCACCCCCGGCCCTCACAGCCGAGCTGGCATGATTTATGGTCCTGAGCCAGCACCTGGGTGAGACCTTGAGGAGACCTCAAGTGGCCCCCTGGCCTGGCAGGGTCAGGGCCCAGCAGGAGGCAAAGGGGAACCAGGGTGGTGGGCAGGATGGCCGGAGCATGGGCCTAGGGGTGGGGGACGGGAGGCAGACGCCGAGGCCAGAGCCTCCAGGGCCCCAGAGCCCTCAGAGTCCAGCTGGGGACCCTGGAATGTGCCTCCCGCCCTCAGAATGTCCCCAGCTGTGTGGGGAAGGGGATATTGAAGGGGTGGAGGGGGGTCTCCTCAGCCTTGCACTCCTTCCTGCCCTTCCCACAGGGGGCTGGACGTTTCCAAGTCCCACTAGGCAGCCTAGGCCTTACCCAAGCAGCCCCCAGCCCGGGGGCCCGGGCAGGGCTGGTGGCGGCCTGAGCCTGAAGCAGGGAGGGGCAGCGGTCCGGGGCTCCAGGGAGAGCAGAGCAGCCGCCGGCTGAGCTGTGGGGCTGCAAGGCCAGGCCCGGACAGGGAGGCAAGGCGGACGGACGGCGGCGCATCCCTTCAGCCTCATGTTCTGAGAAGGCCCAGCAGCCCTGGGGTCACTGCTAAAGTCAGGGGCTCGGCGGGGCTGGAGCTCATCCAGATTTAAGCTAAAACACGCTGGGAATCCTCAGCCCCAGCTCTCACGTGAGGGGACCCAGCAGTGCCCTCAGCCGGAACAGGCCCAACGCAGCTGCCTCACAGCCACGGAAGGACATCGCTAGACCTGCGGACCGTCCAGCCACCACACAGCAGCCTGCCACCTCTGACAGGCTGTCACAGGCTTCCCTCTGCGGCCACAGAGCCGGCTGCCACCCAGCCCGGCGCACGGACACTCAGAGCAACCGTGCGGTATCGTACAGCTCAAGTACCGGCTGGTTGCCTGTGACCTTCAGAAGCTTCTCGACTTCCTTGAGGCCGACCCTCACCACCTAGCTCCATAACCACGTCTGGGTGTAGGACGGCTTCCCCCATCCCAGGCCCCAGTGAAGGGCCATTGGCCCCTGCTCAGAGCCCACACCTCAGAGCTATGGCCCCAGTCACCGAGCCACCTCCAGACTGGGGAGGGGGCCAGGGCCTCTAGGCACAGGGCCCTGCGTGGGTGGCGTGTGGGGAGACAGGGAGCTAGGCTTCCTGGGTCTCCTGTGAGGACAAACAGCGGGATCTGAGGCCTTGGAAAATCCCGCCTGGGATTCCAGGCCCTGCCGGCGTCACTGCCTTTTGACTATTGTCCCCGACGGAAACGGCCCAGCCCCCGGGCCGCAGGGACAGAGCGGCCATTGTGAGGCCCCACCAGGCTCAATGCCCCCTTGTTCGCCCTCCTGGCCCCTAGCAAG
The DNA here is from genome assembly GCF_009873245.2 of Balaenoptera musculus. Classification (NCBI taxonomy): domain Eukaryota; kingdom Metazoa; phylum Chordata; class Mammalia; order Artiodactyla; family Balaenopteridae; genus Balaenoptera; species Balaenoptera musculus. Next base: position 42,024,999 of record NC_045794.1, on the reverse strand, counting down.
AGTCAGAGGCCAGTTCTTCCAGTTGCTGGTTGGAAAGAAAAGGCCTGCCTGCAGGCTCCAGCCCTTGGGCAGGGCAGGGAGGGGCAGGGCAGGGCAGGGCTGGAGAAATCAGCCCCCCACCCCGTACCCCAGTCGCCGGCGTCCTGGAAAGGAGCCACCATCCATGGAGCTTCTTTCATTTACAGGGACAGGGAGACCTAGTGGTTAAGTAGTTAGACCCATCCAGCTCAGCCACTTAGAAGTCAAGTGACCTTGGGAAAGTCATTTCCTTTCCTCTGAAATGAATTCTCCTCTTTGGTAAAAACAATAGCTATTATTTATGGGGTGCCTGCTACATGGCAGGCACTGTTGGAAACAGTTTGTATACATTCATTCATGTAATCACTATTAGCAACTTTGTGAAATAGGTACAACTAATTTCCCCATTTATAGATGAAAACACTGAGGCACAGAAAGGTAAAGTGACTTGCCCAAAATTGCACAGCTAGGAAGAGCTGGAGCCAAGATTTAAAGCCGGGTAGTCTGGTTCTGGAGTCCTCGCTCTTTACCACTCTGCTGTGTTGCACGCTTTCCTTACAGTGTGGTATCGAGGGCTAGAAATAACAAATATCATATGAAAAGAACTTGGTGGACGATAAAGCATAATATGGGGTAGCTACTGTCATCACTATGGGGCCTAGATATCTATAGGGACCAAGATTCTCCACTGCCCCGGCCCATTCCCGACCCCTGGCCCCTCCTCAAACACCTTTTGCCTTCCCCCAGGGGCCTGCCCTGTCTTTGCCAAAGAGTGATCCAAAGGGAGAGGGACTCAGTCCAGCCACAGCTGGTGGGGGACTTCCCAGCAAGCTCTGCTCCTAACCAGAGTACTGCCACCAGACTCACCTCCGCGTGGAACAGACAGGAAACCAAGGCTCAGTGAGGGGCTTCTCAGAGAGCAGCGTGGAGCTGGGGGCAGGGCTGAGAACAGAAGCAGATCTCCCAACCACCCCACCCCTAGCCCCACCTTGCCAGGTGCTGGCGCTGTGATACAGGCTCACTCACGAGCTCTGGCGGGGGTGCCAGGGATGCACGCTTGGAAGTCCACACACTGCTGGCCGTGGCAGTCATCATGCACACGGCCCAGGACTCCCCAGTCCACCCCACGTGGACCCTTCAGAACAGAACCTGAGCAAGGGCAGGTGGCTGGGGACTCCTTGGGGAACCTGCAGACTGGGGCTGGAGTACCAGGGAAGGCCCTTGATTCGGTCCTACTGCAGAGCAGAGCCCTATTTTGTTCGACTTCCATCCAGCAGGGGCTGCCCTCATTCAGCCAGTTCCTAGGGGCTGTGGAGGTAGAGGTTCAGGGGTCCTGGGCCAAGGGCCCTCCTGGGTCATGAGGCTGGAAGGGCACTGAGAGCAGGGAAAGGGGCCGGACCCCGCGTGGCTACCTTGGGCCTCGGGTTAGGGTCAGGCTACGTTCATGTTTCTCGAAAGAGTGGCCTCCAGGCCTCCAGCCTCACGAACACCTGGGTGCTGGGTAAAAGTAGAGCTCCATGAGCCCCGCCCCGTCAAATCCGAGTCTTTGGGGTAGAGCCTAGGAATTTTTTTTTTTTTTTAAAGAATCAATTTTATTTATTTTTGGTTGCATTGGGTCTTTGTTGCTGCATGCAGGCTTTCTCTAGTTGCGGCAAGCAGGGGCTACTCTTCGTTGCAGCGCGCGGGCTTCTCACTGCGGTGGCTTCTCCTGTTGCGGAGCACGGGCTCTAGGCGTGCGGGCTTCAGTAGTTGTGGCACGCAGGCTCAGTAGTTGTGGCGCACAGGCTTACTTGCTCCGCGGCATGTGGGATCTTCCTGGACCAGGGCTCGAATCCGTGTCCCCTGCATTGGCAGGCAGATTCTTAACCACTGCGCCACCAGGGAAGCCCCTAGGAATTTGCATTTTAAGCCAGCTAAGCATCTGATGGGCTTGGGGGTTGGAGAACCTACATGGGGGTATTTGGGCACAGGTAGGGACCTCAGAACAGTTTTCCTGCCAAGAGGGTGCTAGACGCGTGGGGAGAAATATTGAAAATGGGGATGGGAAAAAAACTTATACTGGGTAATGATAGCTGCTATCACCATCCTGAGCTGCCTTGTACCCAGCCCTATGGTGAGCACCACACCCACACTCTCGCAATCCCAGCAGCCAGGTGAGGTGGGGAATGCCCTCCTCCTCCCTGTGTTACAGATGTGGAAGCCGAATCAGAGGCCATCGCCCCAGGTTAGGAACTTACAGCCAAAGCCGGTGCTCTTATCCCTGGATGAATCAGCCTCCAGGTGCAGGCCCCATCCACGAGCCAGGCCTGTTTCCCAGAGGCTTTCTCCGCGACCGAAACTAGTCTCAGTGCTTTGCATAACAACCCCATGAAGCAGCTGCGATTATTTCCACCTTTTACAAATGAGTAAACTGAGGCCAGTAAGCTCAGGTTAGTAACATCCAAGATTTACGGGTGCCACCCCTGCCTCTCATGCCATTTTGGGGATGGGTGGTATGGGGGGAGCGTGTCAGAGAGAGACAGGATCCTAGCTTCAGCTACATGTCTATTTTTTATTCAATATATTAAATATATTAATCAGAAAAGTCACATACTATAAATCCAGGAAAATACACAAATATAAATGTCAGAATCTGTCACTTGTCTTCCTCCTAGAGTGAGTCTATGTACACGTGGAAGGAGGGCGGGAAGAGAGAGCAAGTAGGAGGAGGCTGGTGGGGGCCCGTCCCTCCCTCCCAAACCCCACTCCCACCTCAACCTCTTCCTTCCTGTATTTACAGCAGCATTCGGCTTATTTACAGCATGGCGGTGTGTGTGTTAAAAACGGTTTTATCTTACAAAAACATGAAGACCAGGGCTGGGCTGGGGGGTAAGACAAATAGTAAGGGTCACCCCTGTGAATGCATCCCCCCCTCCCCCCAGGGCATGAACTCCCTGCCGACCTCCCAGAGCAGGTGGCGGGGAGGGGCGGCCAGTCTGCAGCTCAGGCCCAAGCTGAGGGGTGGTGCTCCAGGGGTCCGTGGGCCGTGGGCTAAAGGCACGTGGGGTGGCGTATGAGCGTGCACACAGAGTGCACACGTGTTCCCGGGCTGGGGTCAGAAGGGCAGTGTGTCCATAAAGATCTTCTCGACGATGGGCGGAGGGGGCACCAAGTCCTCCAGCTTGAGGTAGAAGATGCGCTGCAGGCCCTGGGTGCACAGAGTCCGCAGCTCAGGCAGCTTGCCCAGCAGGCGTGACAGGCAGCTGGCCGGCTGAGGCTCGCCTGCCTCGGCCGAGACGTGCTCCTTCAGGCAGCTGGCGATGCGGTTCTGCAGCTCCTCTACCCTGCAAGGCTCCTGCAGCCCGTGCCGGTCTGCGGGGAAGGTGCAGGATTAGCTGCACAGCTGAGGAGCAAACGTCCCTCTCCCCTGCAGACCCAGCCTCTCCCAGGTCTCTGGAACGGCTGCCAGTGACCAGGCCCCACAGCCCTCTGCACTGTGCAAAAGCACAGGAGCCCGTTTCTGAGCCCCAGCAGAAGCCTAGCAAGGCACCAACGCTCATTATCCTCATCTTCCAAGTGACAAAGGGAGGCCCAGAGAGGTTAAATGACTCGCCTAAGGTCGCAAAAAGGAAATAAAACCCTACGCAGGTTTTCTGACGGGGCCAGTGTTGCTTTTTGGTTTTCTTCCCCCCAGACTGTTTGTGAGAAACCCTGGGTTTGAGCAGCAGTGTTTCAGAGGCCACCTCCAGGGAAAGCAGGCCTCAGAACCCACCATACTCTCTCTGCAGCCTAGAGTGCCTCAGATTTTGTCCTACAGTTTTTTGTCCTATGTAGCTTTGTGAAATTTCAGTTAAAAACATTAAGTGAAAAAGAGGTGGGGGCAGATTCTGGTGCTTTAAAAAATAAAGAGACCCGAAAACCTCCGCATCTAATGCCAAAAACTCCATCCCGCGTAATTATATTTACATGACGTACACAACGAGCACAGCTAATCTGCGCTGTTAGCAGTCGGGATGGCAGTCACCCTTGGGGGAACTGATGACCGGAAGGGGGCACAAGGAGGGGTTCTGGGGTCCCGGTCATGTCTGTTTCTTGATCTGGGTGCTATTTATGTGCACATGCTCCGTTTGTAAAAACTTCCTGTGTGCAACACGATTCAGTAAGATTTTAAAAGCAAACCCAAACTTTAGGCCACACATGACACCTACACCACCAGCATCTTCGGTCCTCTGGGATAACTCACAGGCTGGCTTGGTTTGCAGTCAGCCACAGCTGGGCCTGAACCCTGGCTCTGCCACCTGCCAGCTGTGTTGCCCTGAGCCATGCTTACCCCTCTCTGCATCTAATCACCCTCGCTTCACAAGGCGGGGGCCCAGGAAGCGCCAGATGCCCGCCCATCCAGGGCCAGGCCCTCAAGCCCTCCCCGTCTCCCCAGGTCTGTGGAACTAGCCACCCACCTGTGATGAGGACGAGCGCAGAGAGGCAGGCAAAGGCAGGGACATCGACGACCAGGCTGTGCAGGGAGCGAGAGAAGGCCAGGATGCTGTCGATCCAGTCCCCGAAGCCGCGGGCACACTGCAGCCGGTGCAGCACCAGGCCCGAGCAGAAGATGAGCTTCCCCTCAGCCGGCTTAGACCTGGTGGGCAGGGATGCAGACACTAGTCAGAGGGGCTTGAGGGCAGGGCGGCAGGGCGAGGGGTGAGCAGAAAGCTGCAAGCTCACCGGTAGGCCAGGCGGAGGATGAAGAGCTCCAGGAAGGCCGACTCCAGCAGCAAGTCCTGGTCCCCGGGGGACAGCTCGGCAAAGCCGGGGATCTTCTCAGCCCACTTGCGGATAACCTCCAGGGAACCCGAGAGCAGGTCGTAGAACTGCTGCACGTCCCCGGCATCCTCCTTCCCGAAGTGGGGCAGCACCAGCTCCTGGAACTAGGAAGCGGCCTGGCGGGGTCAGACCCCAGGAAAAGCGCCGCACCGAGGCCGCCACGTACAGCCATGTCGTGCCCTCCCTCGGATGCCAGATCCCGGGGGTGAGAGTGGAGCTGAGATTCCGCCCATGCTTGCTTGCTAACTTTCACATATTAACCCAGGGCCGCGGCTGCTAGAAGGAGCACGTTTTTCTAGTTGGCCACTGCCCAAAGGGGTACATTTTCCCATCTGGTCAGCCTGCAGGGGCCTCCTCTCTTTTCAATTTGTGGAACTGGGGGTTGTGGGGGGCTTTTCTAATGTGCAGGAAAGCACTGAATGCGGGGTGGGCGGGGCCTCACCTTGGAGTAGTCCAGTTTGGAAGTGCTGGGCCCTGAGTCCAGGTGTGCCCGGACCAGGGAGGTGAGGAGATTAGCAGGGGAGGCATCCGGGGGCTGCTTGGGCTTTGAAGGGAGCCGACCCCGCCGCCCCTTCAGGCTGTCTGTCCGGACAACTGCAGAGAAATGGGCAGGGGTGAGCAAGGGAGGAAGGGACCCAGGGAAGGGACTCTCGGCCCAAGCCGTGCACAGCAGTGCTGGGCAGCACCCCCAAGTCCAAGGACCTAGAGCCCCCGAGACCCAGGGGACTCTGCAGGGACCTCCCCCACCACAAGGCAGGCAGGTGGACCAGAGGTCAGGGAGGAAGTAGGGCCCAGGCATGCCCTCCCCTGCGGCCCACCAGAACAAATGTCTGGGGGTCTCTGCCGGCCCCACCCCACTCAGGCCCGCCTCTGTCCCACTGGGCCTGTGCCAGCCACCCACCTTCCTTCACCATGCCCACAGCCAGGCACTTCTGGAAGCGACAGAACTGGCAGCGGTTTCGCCGTCTCTTGTCCACAGGGCAGTCCTTGTTAGCCAGGCAGATGTACTTGGCATTTTTCTGCACTGTGCGCTGGGCGCGGGGGCAACACGGAACAGGCTGTCAGAGTGTGGGGATGGGGGGAGCCCAGGGGAGGGAAGCGTCCAGATCCTACTGCCATCGCAGACAAAAGCGCTCTCTGTTCACAGCTATTTTTCTAACATTTGGGTGGCAGGGGAGGGAGAGATGGATGGGTGGGGGAAGGAAGAGAAAAGTCTTGGGGACACTGGGGGAGGGTTCGGCCTCACCCTCAGGACACAAGATTAGGGGCTCAGGGCTCCCCAGCAGCCGGTACTTCTTAACGTGCCTGCGTCCGCCTGCCCCTTCCCTGGGGCAGACACGAGAGGGCTGAGGAGGGGCTGGGGGTGGGGACGGGAAGCGAAGCAGGCACCCAGCACTGGGACAAACACACAGCCTGTTCCCAAGTCCGCCCCCAGCCCTCAAGCACCAAGCCCTCTTCTCAGATCCTTTCATCTTGTGCCAGGAACACGAGTGCCTGGGGCCCCCCTTCCCACCAGGACCTTGACTGGGGGGAGGCCAGGCAGAGGACAGCTAGAGGCTGGTCACTGAACTTCCCCTCGTGGGTACCCCTGCAGCCCGCACCCTCTGCCCAGCTCTCACCCCTCCCTCCATTATCTCTACAGCCCCAGTCCCAGCATGAAAAGGTCCCAGGTCCCAACTCCCTGCTCCCAGGACAGTGGCCCATCTGGCAGGCCTGCCCTCTTCTAAAAGAGCAAAACTTGTTGGGAGGAGAACCCAAGGGAAGCCACCACAGACCCCGCAGGGGTGACAGAGCGGCCTGTCCCACCACTCATAAAAAGCTACCCCCCGGGCAGCCCAGTACCTTGAAGAAGCCCTTGCAGCCCTCACAGGTGCGGACACCATAATGCTGGCAAGAGGCGTTGTCCCCACACACAGCACAGCGGCCCTCGCTTCCACCCGGAGCCCCACTCCGGGCCTTGGCTGAGGTCACGGGCGCATCCACCATCCCCAAGCCATCAAGGTGTGAAGAAGCAGGTACCAGGCCTGGGAACGCTGTTGGCATGGAATAGCTCTCTCCCTCCCCCAGCTGGTGGGCAGCCTGCGAGGGGAACAGCTTCAGGGGGCTTTGGGCCAGGCTGGGACTGGGGCCGGTGGGAGGGCTGAAGGAAAAGAAGGTCGGCGGCTGGGGGGGCCCAGAAGCCTTGGGCAGCTGCTCTGTCCATGCCCGCATGCCTTCGTAAGTCTGGCTGGGCGAGAAGGGGCCGAAGGAGCCGTCCCAGGGAGAGAGCTGGGGCGGCTGGAAGCTGGGCGTGGACGGGGATGGGGCTGAGCAGGGACTGCCATAGTAGTCAGAGCCGCTGGAGGACAGGGTCTCATCGAGAGGGCCGCTCAGGGTGCCGGGGTAGCAGCCGTACACCTGGAAGTCTTCAAACTTGAATGAAGCAGAGGCAGGGGAGGTGGCTGATGATGAGGATGTGGAGGAGGCCGAGGAGGAGGCCGAGGAGCACGGCTGGGCTGTTCCCGGCAGCGGGTAGAGAAAGGTGTCAAACTCCCCTGTGTAGCCGTCCATGAAGGTGCTGAAGCTGGGCAAGGCAGTGGGGACAGCGGGGGCCGCCTCAGGGCTGGCCAGGTCCATGGTGGGCTTGCTGAGCTCGGGGGTCAGGGGGTCGCTTGTCAGGTGGTCACGGGGTCCTGGGCTTGGTGCTGGTGTCCCATACTGGGCTTGGATACAGGGCATCTCTGGAGAAGGAAGAGACCAAAGAGTGGGGAGGTGGGGGAGTCAGCGAGAGAAGCCTGAGGCCTGACCTCTAAGTATAGGCCCCTGAGCTGCCAGGTGGCAGGAATCCCAGCCAGACATGGGACACGAGGCGTTAGGGCCACAGCCCACCACAGAACCCAGGAATCCTGGCTCCCGGCCAGAGCACCATCTCGACCTCCATGTCACAAAGCCCCTGGGCAATGGCCCAGCAAGAGTGGGCTCAAGTCGGAAGGCCAGCCACACCCCAGGCAGCCTGGGAACCCTAGGGAAGGCATCCAGCCAGCATTTCTCTGCTGGAACAGGGGAAAGCTGTGTTCCTCCAGCCCCCTGCCCTTCCCTCACTGGGTAAGGCACGGGTGGGGGCTGGGAGAAGGGTGGGTGGGAGAGGCAGCCGGGCAAAGCCTGAGCCCAGTCCCGGCAGCAGATATGTTGTTCCTCCAACCTGGCACTTCTGGGAATATTCCCAGGCATGGCCCAGCCTCTCCAGAACCCCCTCTCCTCCTCCCCACACAGTGCCAGTGCCTGGGCTGAAGGACATCCTGCAAACGGAAGAGGAGCTGGGAGTGAAGGCCCAGCTGCCTACGAAAGCAGCCTAAGCAGCAGTGAGCCTGTGCCCCTCCACCCCCCACCCCTCAACCCCACCCCCGTCCCCACCCTATGTACTGAGCAAAGGCTGCAGATCCCACGCGCACCCCAGTCCTGCCATCTGGGGACAGGCACCCACTCTACACTGCCTGGGATGCTCCCAGAAGCAAAGAGAAAGGGAGCCCGGCCTCCTTACCCAGTCCCCAGCTCCCCAAGGGATCAGGTAACCTGGCTCCAGACCTTTAAAGGCCATATGCTGGAAGGGGGAGCATGAGGGAGAAAGCAGCCCCTGGACTTCCAGGAGAAGTCCTGAAGAGGAATTCCTCTGCTACCCCCAAAGCATTTCCCCCTGTTACTTTTATGAGAGCACTCCGAGTCCAGGAGACTTGAGGTGGCTATGCAGGGAAGAAGGGGAGCCTGCTGGTGAGTGACAGAAGCCTGAGTCCCTCCACTAAAGAGTTCTGTGCCCTGAAGAAACCAGGAGCTCAGGCAAAGGGGGTTACACCCTGCCCCAAACCTGAGGAGCCTGAAGGAGCAGAAAGAGCATCATTCAGGGGGGATCCTTAAGTTCGCAGACAAGTCGAAAACTAACACAGAGGAGGCTCTGGGACTGTTCCCCATCCCACGTCCTGGCTTGGGGGTCTCCATGACCCGGGCCTCATCAGTCAGGGAGGGAGGCTGGGTAAGAAAGCAAGCTGAAACAAAGAGTGCCATAACCAAGGGGGGACAGCAGGAGGGGGCAAAGGCTGGCATCACCTCCTGGCCAAGAGCCCAGGGAGTCCTCTGGTTCTAGCCTTTCTCCCACCTCCTTGGGCCCTGGACAGGGCAGCTCCACCCCTGACCTGACACTCCCACAACCAACCCAGACAACAGAGCCCCCAGAAACTCTGGCCCCACCCACCCAGTGGCACCCGTCCAGAGGCACTGAGCACCTGTAAGAGATAAGGGTGGCCACGTCTGCCTGCGCTACGACAGCCTGGGCAGGGATGGGTTTGGGTGGAGGAAAAGAGGCAGCAGCTACACAGGGTTGGGCTGGGTGTTCCAGCCTTATTCAAATCCCGTTTCTCCACGTGGACGTCCCACATCCGGATCAATCCCCACCAAACTACCCCCACTCCTGCCTTCACGCAGGTACTTAATGACACAAGATATGGACCTACGTCTAGCCTTTGGCGGAAGCACAGAGAGAAGGAAGAGGTGGGGTTGAAGGAGGGAGCAAGGAGAATCCAGCTTCAGGCGGGTCCTGGCAACAATGTGGTTTGCACCTGTTGTGCTAAACAAGCCTCAGGCTGCACCCTACCTGTACGATCCAACACAGACTGAGGCGGGAGTGGGGCGGGGGTGGTATCCTCTAGGTGGTACCACACCAGAGACTGCAACATTAACAACTGCCTACCAAGGATCCCGAAGAATGACGCTTTCCACCTCTCTCCCTCCCTCGCTCCCTCTTTCTCTCACACACACATACAGACAGACACAGATCCAAGCTACAGTAAAAACAATTTTCCCTACGCTTCCAGAGACCCTGCTCTTGCCGGTGAGAAGACTCCTTTATTGCAACACACAGCAGCACCCCCTGCACAGTTCAGCCAATGCTGACCTCAACAATCTAGACCTCTCCTAAGATAATTCAGGCAGAAACTTCCAGCTGGGGGTCACCACAAACTAAGCCACAGCTTCTAAAGTGTTAAGAAAACAACTAACAACTAACGGCTGGGGTGCGAGCTGACAAGCTGGGAAGAAGGAGACCCTTGTGGAAATTCAATCCTGGTAGGAGTCAGATACATCCCAGCAGCCCAAGCTCTGTGCACCTTCTCCCCCACGCACACCGTACTGAGACCCCAACCAGCAACTAAGTCCCAGGCGCCCTGTGCCCACTAAAGGACCCTGGGAGACAACTCTAGCCAGTCTCCTACTGAACAGGTCCCCATTGCTGGCGCCAACCTAACCCTCTGTGGCTTCCACCTTGCACGGACATCCCCCCGCCCCCGACACACACACACACACACACAGCGCTCAGTAAACTCCAGTCCGATCTGGGTCCTTACCCCTGGGTCCTCATCCCGTTTCAACCGCTAACCCCCAACGCCAGAGCTGCATCCTACCCCCGCCCTCCTTCATGCTGACCCTAAAACACCCTTTCTGCCCGCGCGAACACCCATCTCCTTCATGCAGCAACCCCCCCCCAACCCAAAACAGAGCTCTGTGGAGATGCACGCTTCCCGGGGGTCACCTACCCGGCTGGCTCCTGCTCCCCCTGCCCAGGACCGGCGCCCCAAGTCGCAGCCCGGTCCCGCGTGCGCTCCTCCACACTCCCCCAACTTTCGCAGCCTCCACCACTGGGACTCCGGTCGCGCCGGACCCTGCTCTTATGCGCTCCGTGACGCACGGGGAGGGGCGGGGGCGCCACTGACGCACGCGGCCCGGCGAGCTTTGGCCATACAAGGGCGCGGGGGGCGGCGCGGTTCCGGCGGGAGGCGGCCAGGGGGAGGCACGGGGACGGAGAGCCCGAGGGGGCGGGGCGAGAGGGGGGGCCTGGAATGTCTGCGCGCGTGACGCACGCGGGGTTCCATTGACGCAGGGAGCGCGGATTGTTTGATCTATAAATAGTCCCCTCTCACCCTCTGCGCCAGCTAAAAATAGCAGCTCGCGGACGCGCGAGGCTCCTCCGGCCGGACCCAGCACCGGCCCGGGGCCCCTGGAGCCGAAATAAGCAGCCCGAGGGCCAGAGGCCGAGAAAAGGGTGCTCTAGCGCCGTGGCTGCGGGGCTTCCCCGGACGAGGAGCTCCTCACCCTCCGGCTGCTCCCGGGAGCCACGACCGCGCCCGGCTCCGCTTTTGCACCCTCCCCAGCCCTTCCTGCGGGCCCGGGGTGCCCACTACCCTCCTGTGCGGCCCGGGGAAGGCCTAGGGCTGGGGCGGGCAACTCAGGGACGCACCCCGGGGAACCTGCGCCCCCCACCTCAGCCCAAGGCGCTGCCACTGCACTTGACCCTTCTTCCCCAGCGGGGTCTCGAGCTGAGAGGTTGCCCAGGGACGTCAGACACCACACTACCCCCACCGCGCGCGCGCACGCACACACACGCGCACACACACACACACACACACCCGCCTATTCCCTCCCCCCAATTTCTCATGCAAAGTACCTTCCGGAGGGCAGGGATTCGCCAAGCCCAAGACAGGCCAACGGGCTGTGCTTCACAGCTGAAGCTGATTTCTCACCACTACCCTCCCCAGTCCCTGACAGGGTGAAAGCACTCTAGTTGGGAAATTACAGAATTTCAGAACCGGGTGGAGCCTGAGAAATCTTTTCGAATCTGTGCCGACTCTTCCCCATTTTAGAAATAAACAGGCTCAGAAAAATAATGGCACTTGCTCAAGGTCACAGAGCAAGGTGGTGGCACACTGGGGTGGAACCTGACTACATCTCTAGGGGATCCCTTCACACCCTCCGCTGTCCATGATCAAGGAGTTCCCACCTGCAGCCTTCCCGGGAGCCCTCGCCTGCTAGGTGGGAGAGGAAGGAAGAAAAGGCTAATATTTAGAAGAAGAGAGCCCCTCCCCACACCCCTCCCACTCTCTCAACACTGAGCTTGCGCCCACGGACCCCACTCTGGCCTCCCCTGGTCACCCAACAGCACTTTCCTCTACCCTTGAGGCACTTCATGCTCCTCACTTCCACTCTCACCTCCGTCTCAGGTTTCCCACACCCTGCTCTCCAGCCCCCACTTCTGTCCACTCAAAGGTCCCACCAGCACCTCAAACGTCACCCATTCCAGACAGAGCTTGCCGTCTCTGCACTCCCTGCCTGCCACCCATCTCTGCTCCTGATGCCCCACATGCTACTTTTCACCTTTTCCTGAAATTGTATTTTGGAACTTCTCTTGGATCTTCCGTTCGTATTGCCAGCCAGAGCCCATGCCTCACTGGTGCCTGAAGGCAGCAGACCGGCTGATTGAGGCCAGCGACTTCCCCTTCTCCTTGCCCACATCCATTAAGAAACTGCCCCTTCACCAGCTTGCCTCCTCTTTCCAAACCCTACTGTCCACCACGGATGGAGCAGTCTTCATGTAACACCAGCATCATTCGGTGATCCGGTCAGAACCTAGCATAGCTCCCCCATTGCAGCACACAGTCTCAACATGGACCAGTCTTCAGAGAGCTCTGGCCTTTGCTAAAACATCTTCCAAAGACGCTTCACGGCCACCTGCGTGAAGGTGAAGTGTGGGCAGGCTGACGTTTAGCCCAAGTTTTGTTTTTCTTTGTCTTGGGCTTTTGCAGAAGATATTACTTGGATAAAAAGGATTCCACAGCTTAAAACTGGTTTGAAACCACTAAGATAATTCATTGTCTTCCCATTTTGCGGATTAGGACCCAAGGGCTCCCAGAAGAGCTGCACCTTACTCAGAAGCACAAGCAAGTCCGGGCTGGTGAAACTAACCCAGCTGGGTCACGGGCTGGTTTCCCCACCTAGCCCCCCGCAGCCTCAGAAAATAAAAACAATTCTAATGTGTTAGCAAAAGATGATTAGCCAGGCCAATGTTCTTCCCAGGTCAATGTTCTTCCCTCCAAAACTCATCAGCAAAAGAAAAAAAAGAAAAAAGAAAAAGTATATTAGCTGCAGCCTTAATGGCTCTTTGAAAGCTGACCTAGCCTTGAGCCCTAGCACCCCCTTTCTTCCCCACCACTTTCCATCTGTAAAGAGCAACACAGACCGTCCCCTACCTTCCCATGGGGAGGCCCACCCAGGAGCCCCAGGGAACTGAAGTGCGGTGAGGAGCTGTCCAGGTTCCCAGTCTAAATCTCCACGTCTCAGCATCCAGCCTCCAGATTTGTGCCTGCAGCCCAGGCCCCATCTCCGCGGGAGATTGCAGGTTTGGAGGCTGCAGTCTCGCTGCCCCAAAGGCAGAGGGTGGAAGAGACAACAGCAGCTGCCACCTGGCCATGCTTGTGGAGGTGCGGGATGCTGGGGGCTTGGAACACACTACACTCTGAAAATAAGTAAATAAGGAGAAAAAGGCAGTCCCTCTTTAGGAACACACCCAGGGAGCACCTAGCCTAAGACAGAGAGGGGAGAGGCGAGAGGGGCTTGGGGACCTCAGGCTTCATCCCTGCTGGCCAGATGCCCTCCAGGGAGGGTGGCCTGGGGCTCTGAGGTGGAATCTGGCCAAGGTGGAACTCTTGAAAAGGCATAACTGATGCAGACTTTGGGAGACCTAGAGCATAAGCTGGTCGAAGGCTGGACGGAGACTCCAAGGGACCCCACTAAGCCCAACCTTTAAGAGCAAGGTCAGAGTGAACAGCTCATTGTGGGGTAGGTAAGGGTTGGAAAGAGACAGGTAATGATGGCAGAGGTATCCAAAACTAGAGGTGAGGACCAGAAGGTAAGGCAGGGCCATGGTAACACAGGAAGGGCAGGGAAAGATGCTGTGCTGGAGACGAGACAGCTGCCCAAGGTCAGGCTCGCACAGCACAGCCCACCAATCTACCCTCACCACCCCCAGGCTCCCCACTGCTCCAATATAAAGACCTTGGGCTAAACCTTCCCACCACCCATTGGGCACATTGTTCCTCTTCCTTCTATTCTAATCCTACTGATCCTCTAAGACTTCAGCTCATAACACCCTCCTGGACCAGCCTAACTCTAAATAATAAGTACCTTCTCACTGGAGGGTTTGGGGGGAGGGGGAGTGAGGAATACCAATGAAGGGTCAGACCTCGGCTTAGGGCACTTCACATGGATTCTTCCACTTAACCCTCTCCCTAACCTTCTATGTTTGGAATTACCACCTACATTTTATAAATGAGGAGGTGGAGGCTTAGGGGCCAGGAATCAGACTCCCCTAACTCCCAGTTCTGTGCTAGACCCACTGCCCTCAACTCTGAACTCCAGAGCTGTGGCTTCTGGCCCCATGAGCCTTGACTCTTACAAGTGCACCACAGAGCTGGTACGCACACGGCCTATAAACTGAACACAGCAGTGCCTATGAGGGCGTCTTTGGGGGGACTGGAAGCATCCCGGTTCCTAGTCTGAACGATGGTCACCTGGGTGTGTTCAGTATGGAAAAGTAATCACACTATATACTCTTTAAGATTTCAACGTCTATGATTTGTATGCTTTTTTGTATGTATGTTATACTTTCAGAAATATAAGTTTATTTACAAAAATAGCCACACTTAAATGGGAGAGACATATTTATTCAAATGGATGCAGATGCCGCTGGAATTTACTGAAATCACAGAGAAACAGTGGCTGTTTCTCATTATGTATTTGTTCTATCAACACATACTCAAGAGCACAGCTACGGTTAGGGGAGGCTGCAGCATCTGACATTAGAAAGGGGTCCTCTCGCAGTATGTTTCCTGAACCACTCAGCTCGGGCCTGGCCCCTGCTAGTCAAATCTTGTGGGGCTCGGGGACTCTCGTGCTCAGGCCATCCCTCCCCCGACAACCAATGTGTGAACGTGAGGGCAAGGCCCTGTCTCTCCCACCTGGGCAGGAGGCCCCTTCATGCATCCTCAACAGGCAGGGCAGGCCCAGGGCAGGCCGCAAATGGGCAGCCAAAGTACACCAAAGTACACCAAAGTACACCATCGTCCCCCAGCCAAGACAGTGGGTAAATAGGAGATGGAGGAAGTGGAACTGCACAGCCCCTTTCCCACGCTGCCCCGCCCACCTCAGGCTGGCCCCTGCCCCTGCGGAGCAAAGGGCAGGAACTTGCCCTACTTTCACCAAGACCATCCCCACCCATGGGCCCCCACACCCTTCCCACAGGGTGGGCAGAGGGAGTGAGCTTTGCCTTCTCCCCAGAGCTTCCCCACCTTAGCCCCAGGACCTATCACCAGGCCTGACCCGGCCACTTCCTCTTCCTGCCCTGGCAGCAGGCAGGGGGATTTGTGCGGTGGGCAGGGAAGCTCTGCCTACTGCCCCAGGGGGCTTCCACGGACAGCTCTGGGAACTGAGGATGTAGGGGCAGGCCCAGGTCTGATCTTCTGGCCCTTGTCCAGGCCCTGCCATGACCACACGTGTCGTTACCTCCCAGAACACAGGCTCCCAAGGACACGGGCAGGTCAGCCGCCGCCCTCCACTTCTCACCCCAGCCCCCAACAGAGGCAAAAGATAAAGGAACTCTCAGAGGCATCTTTGACCTGGAGCCAGCAAGCCTGGTGTGTGACCCGGGGCCAGTCCCTTGCCCTCTTCGAGACCGTTTCCTCATCTGCCCAATGCTGACAACATCACTCGTCCCGGTGCTGTTAGAATTCAAGTCACTAACGGAAGGGGGAGGCTCGCAGTGAAATGGGAGCACTGTCTGGGGACTGGGGCTCTAGGGACCTGCAGCAGGGTCCCGAGGCAGGCACAGAAAGGAGACACCAGAGCCGTCAGCTCGACTGGGGAGCCAGCACCCTCCTTCTTCAAGAACCTGAGATAAACAGTACCCCCATCCCCACCTCTCCCTCTCCAGGGCTGCGTGAAAGGAAATGAGAGTATGCCCAGAGATGTGGCTCCAACCAGCACCAGGAAAATTCCAGACTGTATGCAGCAAGTGCTCAATTGATACTCTGAAGAAAGCTGGTTAATTGAGCAGGTCAGACCTCTCTCCACAGAGGTCATTTTCAGTCCAGTGATTTCTCAACCCCCAGCCTGCTAACAGGCCAGAAGGAATCAACATACAACATAAAGGAACAAGATCAGACTTCAGGAAGAACGTTCAGACAGAGCTGGAAAACACAGACAAGATCATGGAGTTCCTCTGGGAAGAGGTGGCCCACGCCTCATTTGTAGCCTCCTCAAATCTCCTTCCATGGGCTTCCCTGGTGACGCAGTGGTTAAGAATCGCCTGCCAATGCAGGGGACACGGGTTCGAGCCCTGGTCCGGGAAGATCCCACATGCTGTGGAGCAACTAAGCCCGTGCGCCACAACTACTGAGCCTGTGCTCTAGAGCCTGTAAGCCACAACTACTGAGCCCACGTGCCACAACTACTGAAGCCCGTGCGCCTAGAGCCCGCAACAAGAGAAGCCACGGCAATGAGAACCCCGTGCACCGCAACCAAAAGTAGTCCCTACTCGCCGCAACTAGAGAAAAGCCCGCGGGCAGCAACGGAGACCCAACGCAGCAAAAAAAAAAAAAAAAATCTCCTTCCATGCCCCTCAGTCTGCTCAGCTCCTGGCCAGCTCTTCTCTCCCCCACCCTTGGGGGCTCTCCCACCACCTTGCACAACATCAACAACCCACCAAATTCTCCTGTCCCTGCCCAAGGTCTCCACCCAGCCTCCTTGGGCAAAATTTCAAATTCCAAAATAAAAACCCTCTGATAACGAGGCCCAGCCGGAAAGACTGATGCATTTTCCTATTGTTAAAGTATTTTTAGTCACAGGCTCTGGATTCGTTTAAAGACTCACGTTCAGAAAGGGAAAAATTTTTTTTCAAGAACCGAGAAGGAGAGCACACAGCCTCCCACGTAAGGAGCTCCGCTTATTCCACGCCGGCCCAAGCCCCTGGCCCGGCTCCCGGGGAGCGTGTTTGTGGCAAGCCGGTTGGCGGACTTGCCAAGCCTCGCTCCAGTCCTGCTTCTCAGGCACCAAACCAGGCAGGAAGCCAGGCAAGGAGGGCGGGGCAGGGGCCGAGGGCTCAGGGACGTCAATCCACAAGTTCAGACCCCAAGTCCCAACCAGCTGGGGGGCCAGGGACCCTACTCAGGGACGAGTGCTGAGGTACCTGACTGACACCCAGCTCACTCCAGCATCCCTCCCCAGCCTGAGCCGACCAGTGTTATCCAGGCCGGGCCAACAGGGCAGGAGGATGGAAGACCCTGTTGCAAATCTCTGAGGAAGGAGAGAGATGGCATCACGTATTTCCTCGTCTCCTGGTTCTCAACCACAAAGTGGTCGAAGTCCAACTCCCATCATCCAAGTGCCATCAAGCCTTTACTCTCATTCCTTGGGAGGGTCGGCCACCCTTGCTTTCTCCTCCGCCCCTCCTCCTCTCGAGGCCAAAGAAACCACAATGCGGACAGTCACAATGGAAAAAGATCCAAACAGCCCAGCCCCTGTGCCTCGGTTTCCCCATTCCTAAGACTCACCAGCTTCCTCCACACGATCTGCTTTGATTCTCTGAGGTCCTGGACAACTGCACCAAGGGAGAATCCCGGGGTTGGTTGGGGACTCTTCCCGGTGGCCTCAGGAAGCCCTGCGGGAAGAGACGTGACCGCCCAGTCAGCCCGTCCTGCCGACCGAGGCTGTGCACCAGCTGAGTGGACTCAGGATGTGGAGCGGCCTCCAAGCCAGCATGTCCTCCTCTGTTTATATAGCTGAAACCAGAGCTGGCCTCTGGGGGCAGGGGGAGCTGCCTCAGGGCCCTCTTGGCTGAGGCCTGACTTTGGCCCAGGTCAGCAAGAGCCTAAAATAGTCAGCTGACGGGAGCCCCGGCATGAGCGTGACCCTGGGCCCATGCCCGGGCCTGGCAGACAGGTGCCCACGTCACAGGACCAGCAGCTCTAGCGCTCATGGAGCCCCCGCTGGCAGCCCTCACGGTGGCCTTGGCAGCGTCTCTGGCATGGGAATTCGACCCAATCATCACCCTCACCCAGACAACGGACTGACCGCAAGGAATTCTGACCCCAGGAGCCACTGGGTACCCAGAGGGAAGGCTAGGCGCTCAGCAGGCCGCGTCTGACCTGAGGGCGGAGGTGGGGGCTGAGCGGAGGGAAAGACTCCCGGCCGCTGCTGTCATCTTCACTCACGTGCTTCCCGAGTCCAGATGTCTGGCTGACCAGGGACACCTGCTTCTTCCACTTACAGTAATTCCTCGCCCTGCCCCAGCCCGAGGTTGGTGGCACAGCGCCTGCTGCCAGCAAGAGGCCAGGTGCATACCCAGCGCAGCCCCCGGAACAGGAGGCCCTGCTTCCCAGGGCTTTCCCTCCTTCCCTCCAGGCTTGGAGGGCTGGTACCCCATCCTCCCCATCCCAGCCACCTCTCTGGGACTCTCTACACCTCGAACACCAACTCCACAAGAGGCAACAGAGTTTGAGGGTCCAGGGGGGGATACTGAGCCAGCTCCTGCTTCATCCGGGGATCTCTCAAGGCCTGAAGGGAGTGTTGCTCAGAGATGACCCCCGTTTCTGGGGAAGGAAGAAGGGAATAACAGGGTCTCTGTCCAGGGCGCCAAGCTGAACTCCAGCTCTCTCAGGTAAACACGGTGACCAGGACTATGTACCCTTGACCCCGCCCCAGTATCTCAAGTCCCCATGGAAAGGCCTGGTGGAAATCCCATTCCCACACTCCACCCCTCACCCACAGATCAGCTTGTGTCTTCTCTCGAGGCATCTTCAGGCAAGGAAGGTGTGTCCTCCACCAGCTGACCAGGCCACTGGGCTTGCCCAGAATCCAGAAGACCTGGATTCTGAGCTTGGGTCTACATGTCCTCAATGTAGGACCTTGAAAAGTGCCTTTTCCCCCCTCTAACTCAGTTTCTTCAGCCACAAGAAGAGGAGGGGAGCTAGACAGCCAAGGATTTCTCTGGCCAAGCCCACAAGTCTGAGACTTTCCCTCTCAGGGATGTTGGATGAATAGTGAAGGGTCTGTCCCTGCCCTTTGTCAGCAAGATCCTCCCCATTCATAGAGCCATCTCCCCATACCAGACCCCACAGGACCTATAGGCCCACCACAGAAGGGGGCAGTCATCACCCTTTCAGAGAGGCAAGAGGTGGTCCCAGTTTCCCTTCATGCACTCCCCTGGTACAGTGTCTACATCCTAGGAACAAGGCAGCTTCCCATCCCCCAGGTCTGCCCCACTATACTCCCAGCCTGGCCTTGAGCTACACAACCCCACCCCATCGGCTTCCTGGAACCAGACACATGCTGCCCTGGGAGCAGCTGTCATCCCCGACAACCCCATGACACCCAGGCCCAGAGCCCCCCAGTCTGTCCTGCTAAGAAAGTCAGGCTTTCCCCCTTCCCTGCCCCCGCGTTGCCCCCACCACTGAAGAAATCAGATCTCCCCATGCTGAGCAGCACCTCACCTACCACCTCTGCAGGGCTTCCCCCTCCATCCCCCAAACCACATCCGCTTCAGGCAGCTCCACACCCACCTCAGCCCCCCAGCCACCCGCTCAAGGGCCCCGGGGCTGTACAAAGGGTAACAGCAGGGCACTCACCACTCTGGATGGACCAACAGACCTTGAACAACACTCGACCATCCCTCGGGCCTTCAGGGCCTGGCAGAAGGCGCTGACACCAGGGAGGGGCTGGGGCTGGCCTCTGTCCACGGTGGAGGCCTACAGAGGGAGAGTCCACGCGAGAGAGGAGGAACCAGCCGGCAGGACCATTCCCTGGAGACAGCACAGCCAGAAAACACAGGAGTGGGAACAGAAGCAGGACCCAGGCCATGAAGGGGGACAAGCCAGCCCAAGGGCCTCCCCGAGCTGGGCGTCAGAGGCTGGGGGCCCACACCGCAAGCAAACAGCACTTGGGAATGTGGGGTGTGGCCAGGAGCTGCCGACAGTGTCTGGGGCATCTCAGGGCCCTGGAGACACAGCCCCTCAGCTTCACATCCCACTCCTGGGGGGAGGGGCGTACCTCAATCCAGCTTTCAGCTCCCTGACGTGCACAAAAGGGCATGTTGTAGGCAGAGAAAAGGGAGCTATTGTGAGGACAGAGCAGAATACCCCTCTCTCCTTTAAGGGGCTCCAACTTGGCCCCCAAAGCCTCAGAGGCCGCAGAGCAAGGGCTCCATGCCCCCATCTCTAGGCAGCCCAGCCTTCTAATCCGAGCCATGGGGACTCTCAGGAAATCCTCTCTGAAGGGATTCCAGACACAAAACTGGAAGGTCCAGCTTGGGGTAGAGTGGTTAAGAGCACGGACGCTGCATCCCTGTTGCCTGGGTTCAGATCCTGGCTCCATCACTTGTAACCTTAGGCAAGTTACATAACTTCTCTGTTACTCATCGGTGAAAATGAGAATCTGTAGGACTTCTCTGGTGGCGCAGTGGTTAAGACTCCGCCTGCTAATGCAGGGGACATGGGTTCAAGCCCTGGTCTGAGAAGATCCCACATACTGCGAAGCAACTAAGCCCGTGCGCCACAACTACTGAGCCTGCGCTCCAGAACCTGTGAGCCACAACTACTGAGCCCACATGCTGCAACTACTGAAGTCCGCGTGCCTAGCGGCCGTTGTCTGCTACAAGAGAAGCCACCACAATGAGCAGCCCATGCACCGCAACAAAGAGTAGCCCCCGCTCGCTGCGACTAGAGAAAGCCTGCATGCAGCAACAAAGACCCAACGCGGCCAAAAAATTAATAATAAATAAATAAATAAATCTAAAAAAGAAAAAGCGAATCTGTAATTGACATCTCTAAAATTAACAACCATACGGTTACCAGCAGGCTTAAAATGAGCTCATATGTGTAAAGGACTTAAAACAGTGCTAGATATACATAGATGCTATCATTATTAGGAGAAATTGAATGAAGACACATAAAAGCTAACCCCAGACCCTGGTTCCTATTCCAAGCCACTTCTGGGCACCTGGCCTCTACTTCCAGAGCCACCTGTGTGTGTCACCCCTCCAGCCTCTTCAAGCTCTCCCCCTGACCCTGCTGGTGCCAAAGCCTTCAGCCAGGGCAACACAGACCCCACTTCTCTCCTTCCCTTTTCCTACCCTTACTCAGCCCTCGCCTCTCTTGACCGGGGCCCCAAGGTGAGGGCAGGACCAGCCAAGGCGTGATCTTCCCTGGTTATCAGGATGCCCTTCAGGCCGAGATGAGATCTGGGAAAAGAGAAGTAGATGCTTCCACGGTGGCAGGCAGAGGGAGTGAGGAGGAGGGGGTCCCAGAGGGTAGGTGATGGACTCCTTCACCCTCCTAACCTCTGTCCCAGGGTCCACAGGCTAAGGGGAGCTCCTCTGGCCCATGGTACCCAGATTCTCCTCTTACACAGCTATTAGCACCCCGATATCCCTGTGGGTATAATGGGGAGCAGGGCATGAAGAAGGGGAAGGCGGTCTGGATCATCTGGAGGGAGTCCGACCCCAAACAGAAGGCAAAACCAGGCTGCAAACCTGGCCCAGCCCACAGCCTACACCTGCTTCCCAAAATGACCCTGTCATCTTCCCGTACCCCAGAAACGGTCTGCGGTCATGCCCTAGCCTCCCCCCATCCCCGACCCCACCAACCTTCCCTTTTCTCCCTTCCAGCCCACAGCTGAGGACAAAGGGTAGGGAGGGCCAAACACCTCCTACCACAGTCAGGCCCAACCTGAGTGCCCGGGAAGACCCTGTATCTGAGAACAGAGGTCAGAGTAGGGGATCCAGTTGGTGCCCAGAAAGTGATTCATAACATCTTAGAGCAGCCATCTGATCCCACCTCCTGCCCCCCCATCAAAATCCCATCCTCAACAGTCATTCCACAAGCATTTACTGAGGGCCTACTGCGAGCCAGACAGTGAGCTTCAAACAGTGGGAGATCCAAGAAGCAGCAAATCAAGATACCTGGGCCCCAGGAGGTTACAAGGCAGGAATGAATCAAGGTCGGTTACAATCAGCACTGTGCAGAGGACAAACCAAGGGCTGAGTGGGCTTGGAGGAGGAGAAAGTGATTCCCCCCACAAAGGAAGTGGGAGCCTCAGGCCAGACTTCAGTACCCAGCTCCTGCTCCCCTTCCTTGCTGTGCTCCAGCCCCATGGGCTTTCTTTCCCCACTCAGAGCCTCTGAGTCACTGCCTGCAATGTCTGTATGGCTAGCGCCTTCTCATCAATCAGGTTTCCATTCCCATTTCACCTCCACTCCCACCCCGCCGTATGAACCTATTTTTATCATCTCCATAGGACTAATGCTGTGCATCTGTTTACGCATCTGTCTCAACTGCTGCAGAGTTCAGTCTCTAAACCAGAGCTCAGTACTAATAGGTGCTCAGTAAGTATTTGTGGAATGCGGGAGAGGGGGACTCAGACATGCCTGCGTCAGGACGGGTTTAGGAGGAGGGTCAGACAGTCACTTGGAAGGAGGCAGGGAGAACACTGCAGCTAAGGAGCTGTCCCTTCCATTTGGGGGCAGACCCAAACTCCAAGGGTTCTTTCCTATGTTGAGTCACGACTGACTAAAGAGCCCCCAGCCCTGGAGATCCCAGCCCTGCATGAACCCACCTGAAACCTCCTTCTCCTCCTTCCTATCAACTGAGTCTTTTCTTATCTGAACTCCTTGCAACAGGACATGAATGACAGACCCTCTGCAGCCCTGGTGGCTTCCTGATGGCATAAACTCTGCATTGGCCAATGTCCCCACCCAGAAATGGGCATATTACTATTATCAACAATAACAACAGCAGCTAATATTTGTTGAACACCATATGCTAAATATATCACTAAGCACTTTACACTCGTGTTCTCATTTTAGCCTCACAACACTGTGAGAAAAGCATTATTCTTACTATGAACATTTTAACAAGGAGGAAACTAAGGCACAGAAATGTTAAGCCATCTGCCCAAGGTCACACAGCTAGGAAGTGACAAAGCTAGGATTAGAACCCAGGGAGCCCAACCAGGGAGCCCAGGGCCAGGCATCCCCCTTCCCTCCTTGGACCTGCTTAGTGGGCACAGAGCAATTTGACAGCCAACACCAGAGAACCAGTGGGAAGCTCCGGGGCCTGGGTTGCTGGGTTGAACCTCTCAGCTAATTTTCTTAACTCCAACACAGGCCTCAACATTCATAATCAGTCTCATTCATCCTGTTAAGACTTGGCCCATCCTTCTGCCTGGCTGCCATCGCTTGGAATCTTGGCTTTACCATACTATACATTTGTCATTGTCATTCCTCTCACCTCTAGGTCACTACAAAGAGTTGGCTGGCTTCCCTTTCAAGTCTTCATCCAATTCACTTGGTGTGGGTCTAGGACCAAGCCTGAAGTCACCACTGAAGCCTCCTACTACATCAGCACGCTTTGGGCATAACTACTCTCAATCCACCTACCTCTGCCCAGCCTTCCTTTTCCCAGCACACCCCTAATACTAGCCCCCAACCCAAATTATTACTCCACTGGAAGCCACCTCTGCAGCATTTCTAATCCCAGGTCCGCTCCTTACTCCACGAGACCCTCTCCAGGCTCGGCTTCTCGGCTCAGTCCCACGAAGGGGTTGCACCGGGCAACTCTGGTCCCTCCCGGCTCGGTGTCCTGGCAGCCGAGCTCCCTAACTCCTGGAAGCCAGCGGGGAAATGGAAGGAATTTCTCCGGCCTGGCCACCTCCAGCACCCCTCGCGGGCCAAACCCCACCCTTGGCGGGCTGGGGCGAGAAAGCGCTGGCCGCCACACTCGGGGGCTGACTCGGATCTAGCCGCTTCCGCCGGGAATCCAGTCCCTGCCCCCACGCCCCCCGGTCTCCAAGCGGGATTCAAGGCGCGGCCCCGACCCCCGCCACGCACCCGCGCAGACCCCATCCTTCCCGGGGCGCCCGGAGCCCCCTCCCCGGCCCCCTCACCTTGCCCGGCTCGCCTGGCTCGCCTCTCCGCCCCCGCCTTCCGGGGTCGCGCCCCCGCCGGCTGGGAGCGGCTCGGCAGCGCAGGAGCGCCCATGGCCGGGCGGCCGGGGGTCGCGGGCGCCGCGCGGGGGGCCCCACTGTTCCGCCGCCGCCGTCTCGCGCTCCTGTCGCCGCGCCGCCGCGGCCCCGCGCCCCCCGCCCCCGGGGAGCCCCCCCGCCCCCCAGTTCCGGCCGCGACCGCGCCCCCCGCCCCCGCAGCCGCCAGCGCCGCCGCCCCAGCCCCGGGCTCGCCTCCCCCAGCGGGCGGGCGGGGACCGTGACGCGCGCTCATTGACGTCTCCGGAATCCCGGCGGCGTGGCCGACGCAGCCTCATCAATGGGGCTAAAAATAGCGGCGCCCGGAATAGCGGCGAGGGCCCGGCCCCGCCCCGCGGGCCCCCCTCCCCAACCCTCGCCGCACACCATGTTACATAATCCGCCCCCCTGTGGCCTGGGTGGGGGAGCTGTTTTTCAGGTGAGGCGTCTGCGGCCTTGCTGACATCTTCCCAGGCAGCGACCCTGTCGCTGACTTATAAATAAATTTACCCGGGGGCTTCCCGAGGAAGAGGTGGAAAAAGTGAGGCCCAGAGAGGCTCAGCAGCGACCCAAAGTCACACAGCAATTAGGCTGCTTTGAGAAACCAGGACCGGGGCCCTCTGAGCCCTGGACACCCCCACCAGCATCACTTGGCCTACATGCCACTACAAGGGCAAGGAGCCCAGCCAACAGGGTGTCCAGCGTTCACAGAAGAAGGCAGCTTAGAGAAAGACTTCTGGGAAGGTGAAATCTCTCCTGGAGAGAAGCATTCCCAGAGGCAGCTGCTCCTATACTACTGTGTGACCTAGGGCAAGTCACTTCACCTCTCTGAGCCTCAGTTTTCTTACCTATAAAATGAGGATGATGAACTTCCCTGGTGTCCAGGGGTTAAGACTCTGCGATTCCACTGCAGGGGGCGCGGGTTTCATCCCTGGTCAGGGAACTAAGATCCCACATGCCGAGCAGCGCAGCCAGTCAATCAATCAATCAATCAATCAATCAAAATGAGGATGATAATATTAGCCACCTTTTCCAGTTATCAGGAGTCAGGAGAATTGAACAACTGTGGAGGTGCCTTGTACACAGTAGTTACTCATACTTTCTCCTCCTTGCTTTCCTCTAGGAACCTGACTTCCCCAATCCACAGGAGTGCTTAGTGAAAGAAATACACAGAGGCACGCCACAGTGGCCAGAAGTCCCGAGTGGCCCACCCTCTTCTGACCATATTCTTCTCCCCAGTAAGAACCTGCCTGGGAGTGAGAGTGCTTGGAAGGTTTCTCTCTCCCACCTGACTGGAACACTCTTTGGAAATGGGAGAACTATATTTGTCTTGAGCAAACAAATCCTTCTCCCCCAACAGCAGCCCACTTAGGAGGGGCTGGTTCAGGGAAGCCAAGCCAAGGCCGGAGCAGTGGGGCGGGGGTCTGGCTGGGTCGGGTTGGGGTTACAGTGTCTGCCCCTGTGCTGCCCGGCAGGCAAGGCCCTTGGGGAACGCCCATCAGGCAGGACCAGTCCTGTGCTCTGCGGGCCCCAGCCATCAGCCGCTACTCATTTTTGGAGCCACCTTAAATTATGAGCATGCTAATCAATCCCAGCACCCAGGCCAGGCCCCACGCAGCAAAGAATCTCTTCTGCATTCAAAACTCTCCAAAAGAGGCCCCATACCTCCACTCAGCCCTCATTCCAGGGGCCACATTCCTCTCCCCACCCCCCTGCCCACCCCCAGAAATCCTTTCCCGGACCTGTCCTGAACTCCTGCTGCAACTCAGAAGCCCCTTTCTCTCCTTCTTGAAAACGATCCCAAGAATCTCTGGTTTGTCTCAAAATCACCTTCTCAGAACCTTTATGTTTCTTTCCCAGATTCAAATATTAGGCCAATATGGAGATAAAGAAACCAAGTCTTCAAAAACGGCAAGGTCGGGGGTGCGGGGAGGCTATGAGCCTGGCTTTTTCCTTCCCTCGCCACCCTCCTCTCCTTCCTACCCCAGGAGTTCCTTCCAAATGGGCTTTTTAAAGAAGCCACTACCCCCACCTCCTCCTTTTCTTTTTCCAGAAATCTAACTTTTGAAATACATTTTAAAAATATTTGCCTGTGTAGGAGAAATACATTTATTTGGACAGGAAGGATAAAATTTTTTAAACGTCTCAGTTACCAGTTTTTCCATGAAGGCTTCCAGCCCACAGAGGTCTCTCCCCTTCTATAAATACTTCAGCACAACTTGGCTTTATTATATACTCTCCCGTTTTATAATGAAATAAAAAACATATTAAAATATGTAATGCTAAAACACACACACCTTTGTGGCTCGTGGTGGCAGACTGAGATGGCGGAAGGAACATAGGCTCAAGAGGCCTGGGATTGACACTGGTTCCAACTATTACCAACTATGTGACTTCAGGGAAGTTACTCACCTTCTCTGGCCTTCAGTTTCTTCATTTGAAACAGGAATAACGACATACCCATCTCACAGAGTTGTCATTAAGAGTGCATCTTTGATACTAGATATAAGAATGCAGCAAGGAGTCTGGCACGTAGTAGCACACCTGCCATTTCCACACAGGAGGATTTGGGGGAAGGCAGGGCTGGGACTTTGTCTTGAAGCTGCACATGCAAAGTACTCACCCTGGCTTTGCCAGCTGGTATGTTTATCAGGGGGCTTGAGGAGCTGCACAGATGAGGGCAAGTTCACCTCATTATGTCATGACAGATGTCCAGTAAATTTCAAACCTCTTGTTGTCTCCTTGACCCTGTTAGTCAGCAGCCAAGCCAGGACCACAGCCCCAGTCTTCTGACTCCCAGACCAGTGCTCTAATTTGTATGCACCATACTGTCCCTTCATAACTTAGCCTCTCCTCTTTCTACACAAATTCCAGGAACTACCACAGAGCCCACATGGCAGATGGGAAAACTGAGGGGAGAGCAGGTCAACTCCTTTCACTGCTCAGGAGCTAGGACTAGAGGGGAAAACAGACACCCCAGCCAGTGCTGTCCCACATTCTGGGAAATTCCTAAGGGAGAGGACAAGATTTTGCCACAGAAAGATGGATCCTAGTCTGATGGGAAAGCAGGACACAAGAGGCCTCCCTGGAAGAAGCGAACATGGGCACAGTGTGAAGGGGGAGACATGACCAGGCAAGGCAGAGAGAAGGGAGGGTATCCCATGGAGGAGAAAGACTGACCTCTAAGTTCACAGGGATGGGGTGGGGGCAGGGTTGAGATCCTGGGGGTGCAAAGCCCCAGGACCCAGGACAATCAACCAGACCCTTAGTGGTATTCCCCATATGCCCTTCCATCTCAAAGTAGCAGAAACTCATGACCCAACTCCACCTAGTCAGGGAGACACCACTCCACCTCACCTCCACCCTGGCCCACTGCGGGCAGTGGTAAAAGGATGTCAAGGGGGTTCCCCAGCCCATTTGGGCCCTGAAGGGGCTCCCCTGTCCAGGCCCCAGCCCTCAGTGAGGAGAGGGGCTGTGGAGGGGATTCCCTTTGTGGTTCCCTTCCTTATCCTGAAGATGGAGAAATACCTGGCTTGGGTCCTCCCACCACTCCCCAGGTTTAGGAGCAATTAAAGGGCAAAAAAAAAAAAAAAAAGGGGGCACAAAGACAGGGCCTTTCAGGGGCTGTCGCAGGGATCATGGCCTTCTACGGACAAAACCCGGATGAGAGTACTTGATCTGAATTACATAAGGACGAGGAGGGGCCCCGCTGGGAGCTTTTAAAAGTGCCTCCACATTTGCTCTTCCCTAGTTGCCATGGAAGGCCATCAGGGCCAACATGAAAAAGTGGCCAAAGTCACCAGGCTGGAAGTGACAGAGCTGGAATTAATGTCAAGATTTCTCCTAAATCCAAGCCAGGCTCTTTATTAAAAACAAACAGAAATCCTCTGTAACTTATTTTTTTAATTACAAAATCAAACAGGCTCGTTGTAAACAAATGCAAAACGTTACAGGACTGCGTGATTTACGAAGTGAGAGGCCGGTAATCCACTCCCAGAGGAGTCGAGTTTGATAATCCTCTGCTGTCTGCTTCCAAATTTCTCTCCACGTCGCCAGAGATCAGGTCTGGCCCAGCGGGCCCTCCCAGAGGGTCTGGGACCGGAACGCTAGGCCGAAAGAAACAGGGCCGGGCCCCGCTGCAGCGCTGCGGCCTCGGCAGTGCCCCACGTCGCGTTCCCGGGGGGCGGCCGCGCTGCCCAGCGCCGGGCCGGGGTGGGCCGGGTGGGGCCCGGGGAAGCCGCTACCTCACGAGGCGGACCCGAGGGAGTACAGCGCGGGGTCCAGCCGGGATTCCGTTGCATCACCCGGCTGCGCGGAGCCGCGGCGGTGTAAACACCGCTGCAAACCATTGGCTACCGGGCCGCCCTTCCAACCAATAGCACGAGCGTATGCAAATCAGCCATGGGGCTTTTGCTTCCTTTGGATCTGATGTATGCAAACAGATCTCTTTGCCAGGGTGGGGAGACCCTGGGCTGAGGAAGAAGCGTGTCTCGAATTCCGTAGGGGGGCTGGTTTGCGACTTTCCATCCCAAATCTGGTCCAGCCACTCCTATGG
Organism: Balaenoptera musculus; assembly: GCF_009873245.2. Lineage (NCBI taxonomy): Eukaryota > Metazoa > Chordata > Mammalia > Artiodactyla > Balaenopteridae > Balaenoptera > Balaenoptera musculus. Next base: position 41,996,762 of record NC_045794.1, on the reverse strand, counting down.
GGAATAGAGTGTAATTAAGGGTAAGCGCCCTTAATTCTTGAGCTATCTTTCCAGTTAGACCCTGCTTCTTGGAGATTCAGTGAACCTAAGAAATGATGCAAAAATTAAGTCAACTTGGAAACGAAAAGAAGGAAGAAATAAGAAATACAGAGATACAGAAAGCTGGATCGTACTTTGGAGAACATCTAGGCCAACCCTCTCGCTGGGGACACAGCAAAGAACAAAACAGACACAGCTCCTGTCTCCGCCCCTACTTACAGCCCAGTGGGGGAGACTGCTGTTAAACCATCTTGCAAATAAGTACTAAGCGATGTAAAGAGAAAACGAGTTGCAGGGTGCCAATGCGATATTTAATGTGGAGCTGTAATTTACAAGTGGGGTGGTGGATAAGGGAAGTAATTTTTCTCCTTCCTCAGGAAGTAAGTTTTCAACTGAGGAATATTGATGAGGTGCAGAGTGGGGGGAAGGGCCAAGTGTTCCAGGGAGAGGCAGTATGTGGGAAAGCCCAGGGGTGGGAAAAAGCATCGTGGAGGGCCGTGTGCCTGACACTGTGCTGAGCACTTTCCTTGCTTTGTTTCTTCTTCCTTCGTTCAACAGCCCTCTCAGGTGGGTACGATTTGGTACTGAGAGAATTGAGGCTCCAAGAGGCTAAATAACATGCCTAATGTCATACAGCTGGGAAATGTAAAGGGTGGATTTGCATCCTGGCTGATGTGGCCTCAAGTCTATGCACTGAACCACTAGTTATTGCCTCCCGGATTAGAGTCTGAAGTTCAGAGAGGTGAAGTGATTTGCCTCGAATCTCATGGCTGCAACAGAGCTAGGACCTCCAGAGAGGTCTGCAGCTTTTTCACTGTGTTGTGAAGGAAGGTGGGGCTCAAGAATGAGGAGCAGGACAGGGAGGGAGGGGAGGGAGGATGGGGAGACAAAGGGTCCTCCCTGCCCAGAGCTTGGCCTAGAACTTGGGGTTTACTGAAGTGAAAATAGGTAGAAGTTGTTTTTAATTTTATTTATTTTTGGCTGCACTGGGTCTCCGTTGCGGTGCGTGGGCTTCTCACTGCGGTGGCTTCTCTTGTTGTGGTGTGCGGGCTTCAGTAGTTGTGGCATATGAGCTCAGTAGTTGTGGCATATGAGCTCAGTAGTTGTGGCTCGCAGGCTCAGTAGTTGTGGCCCACGGGCTTAGTTGCTCCGCGGCATGTGGGATCTTCCCGGACCAGGGCTCAAACCCGTGTCCCCAGCATTGGCAGGCGGATTCTTAACCACTGCGCCACCAGAGAAGCCCAGAAATAGTTAGAAGTTTTTAAGCGTCTTCCTCTGGGGGGGTCTGCTGCTAGCCAGCAGACGGCTGCCCTGGAGACTCTAAGGGGACTGGCCCGCCAGATCAGCCCAGATTAGCCGAATCTTGTGTGCTATTCAGGTTGCCAAGCGACGCTGCTCCTCCTCCTGCTCTCACCAGATGATCCAGCTCTGGTTACCAGTGACAACTCCCAGGGGAGGGCCTGGAGAGACAGGGAGGCAGGCAGGAGAACACGGGAGGCCAAGCCCTTTCGTATACTGGTTTACCTGGCAGTGGGGGGTGGGTATCCTTTAGCTCTCTGGCGAACTTTGGGCCTGTCTCCCCATGCCATGGGCTCAGAAATCCAGGACGCGCAGGCGCACAGGAGGGTAGCAGAGCATGCGCAGCGCCTTGGCACAGGTGGGGCCTTCCAGGGAGAGCTGCTGTAGGAGCTTGGGGAGGGGCTCCTGTCCCCACACCTGAGCACCAAGAAGAGCAGCCGTGTGTGTGTGTGTGTGTGTGTGTGTGTGTGTGTGTGTGTGTGTGTGTGTGTGTGTGTGTCTATATCTGATCATTGAGCAGGGAATCTCATCAAGCAGGAGAAGCAACTCACCAGCCTTCCATTGCTCCTTTGTAAAATTTCCCACCCTTCTCCAGTTGGCGGGTTCCTACCTGTCACAGGGTTCTGGAGTCACGGAGTAAAGAGGTCCTAACTCCCTGGGAGTGCCCATTCCACTGAAGGATTTGGGGGAGAATAATTAGGCGATTTAACTGTTAGGTAATTTAAATCATTTCTATACTTTTTTTTTTTTTTTAAATGATGGAGCTAGGTTTTTTTTTTTTTAATTAATTTATTTTATTTTATTTATTTTTGGCTGTGTTGGGTCTTCGTTTCTGTGCGAGGGCTTTCTCCAGTTGCGGCAAGCGGGGGCCACTCTTCATCGCGGTGCGCGGGCCTCTCACTATCGCGGCCTCTCTAGTTGCGGAGCACAGGCTCCAGATGCGCAGGCTCAGTAGTTGTGGCTCACGGGCCTTGTTGCTCCGCGGCATGTGGGATCTTCCCAGACCGGGGCTCGAACCCGTGTCCCCTGCATTGGCAGGCAGATTCTCAACCACTGCGCCACCAGGGAAGCCCTCATTTCTATACTTTTAGGGAGGGTTTTTTTTTTTTTTCTTTTTGAGGGGTAGGACTCTTAAAGGCTAAGAATTGGAATAGCCATCCTCATAATTCTTACCGTATGATCACCCTACACTGGGAGAACACCCTCCCACACCCTGGGTGGTCTTTGAAAGTCTGCCCAGGGTGCTCTCAGGAGTAGGAGTGTATGTGCCTTGCCTCTGGAGGGCTGTGTCCTTTCCAGTGGGCATCAGAGTGTGTGGGCACCTGCTTGGGTCCAGGGGTCATGAGCGTGGTGACAGAGCGGGCTGTGACATAGAGGCATGGGGGTGGGAGTGGAGTGTAGCCCTGGAATAATGGAGCCTGCAGCCTCCGGCCTCCCCCTTCCCACCCCCAATTTCTCTGGCTCCTCTTGCTCTCCTCTTGGGGCCCTGAGCAGAGGACGCCGAGGAGCAGAGATCCCAGCCTTCCCTGGTTCTGGCTGCAGAGATTCCAAAACACTTTCTCTGGGCGAGGCTCTGGCTCCCAGCACCCAGGGTGGCCGCAGTGGGCGCATTGTAGCTGTGAGCTGCCTCAGCCACTCGGGCTTGAGAGTGGGACGATCCCTCAGACGCTCGCACCATAAATGTCCAGACACAGAGTCACAGAGGACAGGCAGGGCCTCCTTCCAGAGAGGGCTGGGTAACCTGAGCTGCCGGCAGGCCCTCAGGTCACTTCAGGAGAGGTCAGCTGATGTGCCTGAAGACCATTCATCATGCCCCCAGCCCAGCCCGGCCCTGCCACGGCTATTTCCAGCCTCAGGGTGCGGAGCAGCTTATGTAACAGGCTGGCAGCCAGGGGCTGAGCTGGGGGCACTTGTGGCAAGGGATGGGACTGCTCCCATCTCCCACGGTCAGGCCAGCCCCTCAGAGCCCCTGTTCCACATGTGGACGTGCACGGCGGGAGCTCACAGGCCTGGGTGGAATCGCTGGGGACAGCCTGGGGGCCCCCAGCACACTTTCACTTCCTCCCTCCCAACCTGGCCCAGAAGATGACCAGTCTCCTTCCTCCCATGGACCTGAGGCCACCAAGCAGCCTCTCCTTCACCCCTGAGCCCTGCATGGCCTCTGCTCTCTCACCCTCCCCTGAGGCTCAGAGGAAGAGCCAGGTGTGTTTGCTGCTGGCCCCTCTAACAAATGCCTCTACCCATCCCCGAAGCCCCTTTCCTGACTCCGGTGGGGACTGGGAAGTATCCCTTGGAGGTTAAGCAGGCTTCAGATACACGTGTTCACATCATGGCTTTGGGCAGGCTTTGTCAGCTTGCTGAGCCTCAGTTTCCTGTATGGGAAATGAAAAATCATATCTCTTTTTCCATGTGCTTGTGATCACGAGGGCTTAGGAACCCATTCTGTCAAGAGGCAGATTATTCATGTTTGAATCCCACCCAATCTGTGTGGACTTGGGCAGTTTATTTAAGCTCTCCATGCCTCCATTTCCTTCTGTAGAATGCAGACAGTGACACGACCCATCTCCCTGAATTGTAAGGGTCCCATGAGTTTCTACACATAAAGCACTTATTGCCTGGCACAGGGCAGCCCCATCTAAGTGTTGGCTATAATTAGACAATGTTTGGAGATCACTTTCCTCAGCCTTGGCTCCTAATAAGCTCTTGGTGAAAGGTAGTTATTTTTAACTTCTTTCTCCTTCACTATTTTAATCCCCTTCATAAACCCACCTTCACTTAGCCTTGCAAGTGCCCTCTAATCTCTCCTCTTTTGTTGCTAATCTGCTGCCACTACCAATAAAGGCATGTGTAAATTATATTCCCAGGTGTTTACATTCAGAAAACATTTCACACACATTCCTGTTTGGGCTTCACAGCAAACCCAGGAGCCAGCCATGCAACTCCTGTCATTGCCCTCATTTTGCAGAGCTCAGGATAGGGTGTGATCTGTCCAGAAGACTCAGCTGCTAAGAGGTGTGTCCAGGACAGCAGTCAGGGTATTCCGACCTTGGGCACCGGAGCACACCCGATGAGGCGGCCAGCCCATGCCAGCACCCCGCTGCCAGGGCAGATTAGCACAGGGGTCTCTCCTGCTTCCGGTCCCAGCCTGACTGAGCGCCCACAGAGGGGGAGGAGAGAGGCCTGTGGGCTTTATAAATACCAGCCCTGGGAGACCCCAAAATGCTGTGTGGTGGTGCCCTCTACTGGACAGAAGTGGCTTCTACTGGGCTGCTGCCTCTTTGAAGGAAGAAAGGCAAGTGGTAGATTTATTCATATTCGCACAAAAATCTGCCCAGGGCCTATGTGCCAGGCAGTCTCCTAGGAGCCACAGAGGTGGAGAAAAAACTCAAAAAGTCCCTACCTTCCAGGGAGATACATTTGGTGGGGAGATACAGATAAAAACATATGCAAACTTATAAGCTTTTGTACAGCAAAGGAAACCATAAACAAAACAAAAAGACAACCTACAGAATGGGAGAAAATATTTGCAAATGATGCAACCAACAAGGGGTTAAGTTCCAAAAAATACAAACAGTTCACACAACTCAATAACAAAAAAGCAAACAACCCAATCGAAAAATGGGCAGAAGACCTAAATAAACAGTTCTCCAAAGAAGACATACAGATGGCCAACAGGCATATGAAAAGATGCTCAACATCACTAATTATTAGAGAAATGCTAATCAAAATTACAATGACGTACCACCTCACACCAGTCAGAATGGCCATCATTAAAAAGTCTACAAATAACAGATGCTGGAGAGGGTGTGGAGAAAAGGGAACCCTCCTACACTGTTGGTGGGAATGTAAGTTGGTGCAGCCACTATGGAGAATAGTATGGAGGTTTCTCAAAAAACTAAAAATAGAGTTGCCATATGATCCAGCAATCCCACTCCTGGGCATATATCCAGACAAAACTATAATTCCAAAAGATACATGTACCCTATGTTCATAGCAGCACTATTCACAATAGCCAAGACATGGAAACAACCTAAATGTCCATTGACAGATGAATGGATAAAGAAGATGTGGTACATATATACAATGCAATACTATTCAGCCATAAAAAAGAATGAAATAATGCCATCTGCAGTAACATGGATGGACCTAGAGATTATCATACTAAGTTAAGTAAGTTAGAAACAGAAAGACAAATACCATATGATATCACTTATATGTGGAATCTAAATATGACACAAATGAACTTATCTGCAAAACAGACTCACAGACATAGAGAACAGACTTGTGGTTGGCCAGGTGGGGATGGGGGTGTGGGGGAGGGATGGAGTGGGAGTTTGGAATTAGCAGATGCAAACTATTATATATAGAATGGATACACAACAAGATCCTACTATATAGCACAGGAAATGATATTCAATATTCTGTGATAAACCATAATGGAAAAGAATATGAAAAAGAATGTATATATATGTATAACTGAATTACTTTGCTGTACAGCAGAAATTAACAAAACACTGTAAATCAACTACACTTAAATAAAATAAATTTAAAACACATACGTAGGACTTCCCTGTCAGTCCAGTGGTTGACTCCGCTTCCACTGCAGGGGGCACGGGTTCGATCCCTGGTGGAGGAAATAGGATCCCGCATGCCCCGAGGCACGACCAAAAAAAATATGTAACATAATGCCATGTAATGAGAAGTGCTATGAAGAAAAACAGAGCAGGTCTAGAGAATGACTGGAGGCTGCTAATGGTGAAGGAACAAAGAGACTTCCCTGAGGCGGCAACAAGGTAGCAGGGACCCCAGGGAAGTGAGGGGAGGCAGAGACCTTTTCTGGAGAAAAAGCTAAGGAGGCCGAGGATGAGTTGGAGGGCCCCAGAAGGGGAATTTCTGGGTGGGCTGGAGGAATAATGAGACAGACCCACGTGGCCAAGAATGGTGTCAGGGTGGGGCAAGCTCGGAGATGGAGATTTCTCCCTTTCTTACCGTTATAGCACATGGAGAAGGGACAACATCATAAGTGCTCTGAGAATCAGGCGGCTGGAGAAGAGCACTGCGCAAACCACAGGCGGCACGATAACACCGGCTAACAGGTTCTGAGCTGGCTATGCCCAGGGCTTTACCGCAAGCCTGTGAGGTGGGTACTCCTGACATTATCACCATTTTGCTGAGGAGGAAACTGAGGCTGAGAAAAGTAAACGTTATGTGGTTTGCCCAAGGACGGAAATATAAAGTCATAGAGCAAGGACTTGAATCCGGGTTTGTCTGACTTCCAGAAGCCAGGCTTTTACGATGATTTGTGCCCTTGGAAAAATAAAAGACAGGACATAAAACAGCATGCAGAGTATGGCCACGTATGTGATATATATGTTTGTTATATAATTATATTTGTATTATATAATAAATATATTTAATGCAAATGTGACCATATATATTACATGTATATTATTTTTTTAAGAAAAGACTGAAAAGCAATGCATCAAAATGTGGTGATCCCAAGGGATGAATTAAGCCTCTCCTTCCAGAAAGCGGGAGAGAACGCCCTTAGCTTTAACAACGACCATACCTCATCCTCAGATGCTCCCTTTCAGTTTACGAAGTGTCTTCTTTCACTGTCCCGCATTTGGACTTCACGACTGCTATTTCACCGGGAAGGAAGCCAAGGCTCAGGGAGACCGCGACTCTGCCGCAGACAGCCTGTAACAGAGTTGGAACCAGGACCGACATATACATAGTCGAAGTCCTGCAAGGGTCAGGTCAAGGAAAGGACAGAGAAGGCCTAGAAGTCAAGGAAGGTCCGATAATAAGTGGCCCAGGGGGCAATGAAAGGACGCGGCGACGGAGGTGAAGCAATTCCCGGGTCTGCCCAGCAGAGGGCGACACCGCCCCAAGCTCTGCAAACTACCCGGGCCACTCCCCCCCCCCCCGGGGACAGCCCCTCCCCGAGACCCAGGGAGCCGGGCGGAGCGCCGGGGCCGCTTTCCCCGGATTCTGAAGGGTCTGCGGGCCGTGGGGCAAGGGATGAAGGGCGGGCCCGCAGGAGAGGCTTCCGGGCGCGGGGCGGGGGTGGTGGGACGGGACGGTGTGGGCGTCCGCAGTGGGGTCAAGGGTGCTGGGGCACCGCGCGCCGCTGTGGAGCGAGAAGGTCGCGGCGTGGGCGGGGGGAGGGGATGCGGCGTGTCTGTGGGACTTCCTGAGGCGGCAAGACTTGCTTCTCCGGGGAGGCGGTTACTCGCTCAGGCTTTGCCACCTGCTTCCCTCCCAGCGAAACGAAACCCGGAGTCCCCTTCTCCACCCCCAACCCAGCCAATGGCGGCTGCACCCCTTGGCTGGGACCTGCCTCCGCAACTCAGCCCTCAGCCGCTCGGCCTCAGGGTGGGCGAAGGTGGGTGCTGCCCAGCTGACTCTAGTTTGTGCACCGAAGTGGCGCTCCCACCCCCACCCCATTTCAACCAAGCCCAGAACTTGAAGGTCAATCCTGAAGCCCCTCGGCAGCTCCCCCCAGCACCACCACCAGTCTGATCTCCCCCTGCTGACCCTAATTGCTGGTCTAGACATGAACCCTGGCTCAGCCCCAGATTCCTCTCCCCTTCCCCCGCCACCACCATTGGCTACACCCAGTCAGCCAGCAGGTCCTGGATACCTGTGTCGTGTCCCTATGCCCCACTCCAACCAAGGCGGGGACACAGATGTGTCCAGTGGGCTCTCCTTGCTCCCCAAGAGCTCCCAGTTTGGGGGGCAGGGGGCGGAGGCAGGGGAGTGGCCACCACACATCCCAAAACTTACACCGTGAAGCAGAAAGTGTTTCTGTGCCAGTGGGAGGCTCAGGTCCTCAGCTCCCGCAGGATGACACGGATGACAGGACCTCAGGGGGGGCCTGAGTTCAGTCAGTATTTGGAGTGCCAAGGTTCTAGGTGGGAGGGAGCTCAGAGGCCTCCGGAATCATCTTCATTCAACATCCAGTCAATAAACCCTTACTGAGGGTCTGGGGTGTTTTTAAAAATCCTGATGCTCCAGCCCCGACCCAGAACTCCCGAATCAGAATCTTATGGGGGGGTCTTCCCTGGTGGCACAGTGGTTAAGAATCTGCCTGCCAATGCAGGGGACACGGGTTCGATCCCTGGTCAGGGAAGATCCCACATGCCGCGGAGCAACTAAGCCCATGGGCCATAACTACTGAGCCTGCGCTCTAGAGCCCGTGAGCCACAGCTACTTAAGCCCCTGCGCCTAGAGCCCGTGCTCCGCAACAAGAGAAGCCACCGCAATGAGAAGGCCGCGCACCGCAGCGAAGAGTAGCCCCCGCTCTCCGCAACTAGAGAAAGCCCCGTGCAGCAACGGAAGATCCAATGCAGCCAAAAAAAAAGAGAAAAAAGAATCTTATGGGGAGGGGTAGGGTTCTATCTTTGGTTAAATGTACCCCAGGAGATTTGTTGCTGTAGTTGGTAACCACTGGTCTTACATTCACTTAACCAGAGACCATGTTCCTCAGAACTAGTGGGGCTTGATCTGGGCCTTCAATCAGGGTGAAATTTGGAGAAAGCTGAAAGTGGGACCTGGGTGGCCAGTCACTCTGGTGGGGGAAGGGAGTTGCTGAATGGACTGGCCAGCTGTGTGTTGGAGGGGGCCCTGTTAGTGACTCTTTAAGGAAGCAGTGGGGAAAGAGGGACAGTGTCTGCATAATTTTTACTTTTTGCATAGATTTATGTGTTCTCTACTGAAAGGCTAAACTCCAGGAACAGAAAATTCACTGCCATTTAGGAGGTGTCCCTTATAGCAGCAATTCTTTGTGTTGCAGTTTAGCAGCTGTGCTTCCTCCCCTCTCCCCCCTCCCACCCCAGTCCCAGAGCCTCCAGACCATGCGGAGTTCCCTGCAGAGAAGGTAAGCTGGTTGAAATCATTGGAGTTGGATGACTTAAAAGTTCTGAATTCACTGTTCACTCCCTTCAGGCATACCTGCCTTCAGTGTTTTTTTGAATGCCCACTCATTACCAGGCCCAGGAATGGTGTCCGAGAGCTTCAGATGGGTTGTGTGGTTCCGAAGAGGCCCCGCCTTGTAAGGGCGTGGGAGCATGGCTGAAGAGGTGGGCTCGAAGGCGGGGAGCTACCTTCACAGCATGTTGGCTGAGGGGAGAACCCTACTTCTGCCCCACCCTGTTTCCCGAGCTCAGGGCTGAGAGGTGCAGTGTTCTGAGGTCACCACCAGGGGTCAGGCGCACCTGCTCTGTTCGCCAGCGTCTGTCTCGTCTCTTGGCTATCTTATTCTCTGAGGAATCTTCCTTGATCCCTTGCCCTTTCTCTCTCACTTCTCTCGGCCTGTCACTCCCTCCTTTAGGTCATCCCATCCAGCCATCAGTGCAGGACCAGGGAGGCTCCCAACTCGACAGCCTGACGTTTCTCCCGACACTTGGAGAGTCCCACAGCCCTTCTCACTTCCCCGGCTTCATGAGTGACGGACTGGTGAGCAGAAAGTGTCTTCTACTGTCTCACCTTTTCCCCTCCTGCTGCCGTTCAGCTCACGTTCTCTGGTTTTGTTTCCAGGCAAAACAGGAGTGTTTATAGGTTCCCTCCTTCTAACAGGTTTTCTTATGTGTGTCCACAAAGCACTTCTCTAAACCCAAGTTCTTCTGTGACCCCCCAGAACCCAGTGCCAAGAGCCTCTCCCCACCTTACTCCAGGACAGCACCCACATCCAGGAGCCTTGATCCCTGTGGACCTGATCTCCTCCTCCTTTTGCTGTCTGGTACCCCTCAGACCCTGCTCCCTCAGGTCCCACCTTTCATTTACCCTCCGTGCTCCCACCTTGCTCCCCACGAATGAGTCTTACAGCTTTGGAGGTTCAATTCCTCGAAATGGTTCCTTACCACCTTGACCCTGTCCTCACACTCCTTCCTCCAGGAAGACTTCCCTCTCCCCAGTCTAGGCTCTAGAGACAGACAGATCTGAGAGAATGCTGGCTCAAGCAGGTACCAGCTGTGCTACCTTATCCTCTCTAATCCTCAGTTTCTTCATCTGTAGAATGGGTTGTCAGATATGCTGTGAGGCCTAAGTGAAGTGATGGATGTGGACGTGCTTAGCACAGTGCTGGTACCTAGGTGATGCTCTGGGAGCCAGTCTCCTGTCCTTTCCTTCAGGACAGCTGCCACCCCCACTGTCCCCCAACTCCAGCCTGCTGTCAGGAACCTGCCCTTGTCTCTGTGCACTGGCTGCTTCCGCTCCCCCCACCGCCCCTGGGCAGAGCTCTGGCCTGGGCAGAGGGGGACAAACCAGGGGACTCAGGGCCATGCAGCCACCATGCTGAGGGGATGGGGCAGATGCAGGGCTCTGTGGGGACCTCATATCTGAACTCCATCTGCAGGGCTGTGTCCTCAGTCTACCATGCATGAGACCTGGGGTGGCATCCACTCTCCTCCTTCCTGGAATTATTAGGGGCCCCTTATGGCCTGGGGAGCGGGAAGGGCTCCCACAGAGTCCCCTGAGGCTTTGAGAGGACCAGAAGGCTGGTGGGAGGGGAAGGAGGGGAGGAAGGGCAGGGGGAATACCGACCACACAATATTTCGAGTCCCTGCTCCTTTCCCATCCACCCCCACCCCTCCACCAAACACGATCCCTGGGTTAATTTTTAGCATCACAGCTCTCACATTAGTCACTCCCTGTCACCCACCTACACGGCAGGAGGCTGCTGTGCTGGTGCCGTCATTCCGTCAGCTGAGAGGTGGGATCCAGCCCCACCCTGGACACCCCCTCACTCTCCTCGGGGTGCACACGGCCAGCCAGGAGCCCCCCTTCAGCCTGGGTAAGCGGTGCTGACATCACTGCCAACACTAGCTGCTTGGTGGGGGAGGGGAGGAACAGGCTGGTAAGAGAGGGGCTGGGAATCTATTCTGGGAGGGGAAAGCCAGGGAGGCCCTGGCAGCCCCCCAACCCCAGGAAGGTGCTAGGCTATGCCCAGGCAGCTGGTCTCCTGGCAGCTGGGGGCTCTGGGAACAAAGGTGCGAGAGGGCCCCTCCCCTAGACCTGAGCCCCTGGGAGCTGCTGTTTGTCATCACTGCAGAGCAGCTGTTCAAACAGGGAGCTTGGGGAAGCTCCGTTTTCTTAATCAAATGTCCTCCCTCCCCAGGACCAAGGAGGGCAGGGCAGCCAGGTGCAGGTGCCCTGGCTGGAGCCGACACCCAGCCCCGAAGGGATTTGGTGAGAAGGGCCCACAGATGCCAGCTACAGATGGAGCAGGGCAGGGGCCTCCCCACCCCACCCTCCAGGGCTGAGAGGTGGGTAGGTTGTGGTCACCCCTGTGCAGGGCTGGCCCCAAGGAGGCAATCCCGTATATTGAGCACCTGCCATGTGCTAGGCTGTGTTAGTCCCTGGAGGTACAGTGTAACACAGCTGAGTTTCCTGCCTTAGAAAGGCAAAAGGCAGATACAAAAGAAGTCCGTAAAATTACCAATTGGGAGTGTTATAAGGAAAGAAAAATAGAGGGCTCAAGATAAAGAATAATGGGGACAGGGAACTTCTTCTGATCAGATCAGGAACATCTCTTTAAGGAGGTGATGTTTAAGATGAGATCTGAGGATGGAGGAATCAGTCTTGCAAAGAAGACTATTCCAGGCAGAGGGAACAGTATGGGCAAAGGCCAGAGGCAGGAAAGAGCTTGGCATATTTGAGAATAGGACTAGAAAGAATAGTGTGGCTTAAATATGATGAGTGACATAGAAGGAGAAACGATTTGAGCTTGAAGAGAACGGCAGGGCCCAGATCCTGGAGAGCCTCATGCAGGGCATCCCAGTATAGTCGCAGAGGTTGTGCACTGCACAGAGGCTCGCAGTTGCCAAATTGTTGGGCCCATGTGGCTGCCGTCAACCCACAGGAAGGGATGCGTTTTTGTAATTTGTCTGCCCAGAGGGACAACACATCATGGCTAGGCCATGATAAAGAGTTTGGATTTTATTTTTTTATTCCAGGGGAAGCCATAATGGGTTTTAAGCCGAGGAGGGTTGTGACCCAATTTCCTTTTTGGAAAGATCACCCTAACTGCTGTGTGAAGGGATGGTCCAGGGGTGAGAGAGGAAGCAGGGAGCCATTCAGGAGGCAAGTGCAGTGGTGCAGGAGTGAGAGTACGGGAGGTAGCCTGCCTGGTGCCACTTAGACCTCTCAAAACCACCCCTTGTAGGCTGATTACTGCCAGGGAGGAGCACTGGCTCAAGAGGCTCAAAACTCAGGCCCAACTCTGCCACTTACTTTCTGTGTGACCCTGGACAGGTCACTTGCCCCGGGTCACCTCAAAGAAGGTGGTGACCACCTCTTGCAGATGCTTTGAGCACACACTGTATTTATCGAGGCTCTATTATGTGCTAGCATTGGGCAAGAAATAAAGCAGTGAGTAAGACAGGAGAGGTCCCTGAGTCCTGCTGTATGGAGTGTACATCCTAATGGGGAAGGGAGCCAGGCAAAAACCAAAACCCATCCGGGTCAAGACAGTTTCAGATGGGGATGAGTAGTATGATGGAAATAAAACAAGGCTCTATCAAAGCAGAGGGTGCGACAGTATTTTAGACCAGATGGGACGGCGTTGGGGAGGCCAAGCTGAGTACCAAAGGAGCCAGCTATGGACAGAGCAAGTGCAGAGACCCTAAGGGCAGGGCATCTGAAGTGTACCATGGGCAAAGTGGCCAGAGCAGGGAGCGAGAGGGGAGGCAAGAAAATGAGGCAGGCAGGAGTCAGATATCCCTGCATAAGAGTTGGAATCTTATTCTAGGAGTGATGGGAAGCCTTTGAGGAGTTCTAGAGCAATGAGTGACCAGTGATTGGGCCTGTCACAGGTTGGGTGGGTGATGGCTAACGTCTCCTAAGCAGGAGACCCCAGACCCCTGGGAGAAAGGGTGCCAAGCAGTTGTTTACACAAGGATAGTTAACAACTATAGAGGAGCCTTGACCCCACCAGTTGTGGTATTTGGGGAGGGAAGTTCTAGATACATTAAACATGAGGCCCAAGTTCTGAAGGGGTGTGGGGCCTCTAGTTCAGGCCCATACATGTAAGTTAAACTCACACAGTCTGTTTCCCTGGCTGCAGGCTCCGAGCAAATAAGATGTAAAATATAGTGTGTGTGTGTGTGTGTGTGTGTGTGTGCTCGCACGCGCTGGGGGGCGGGGTGGTGGAGTCAGAGCTTGCCCGGGCCCAATCCTCCCCTTCAGGCAGTCACCACACTGACATAGATGCAAAAAACCGTCGATTTTATACAGTCTGTGGTTCAGAAGCAACAATATGCAAAACGGTGGAACAGTCTGTGCTGCCTCCATCCCCCCCAGACATGCCCATTCCTGTCCCCCAAGGGGCAGAGGACCCAGGACCCCTGCCGGGCAAGACCCCACTTAGTTACAGGCTCCTGGGAGGGGCCAAGCCCTTAGGGGTCAAGGCTGGGAGGGAGGGGGACCAGCGCTGGTTAACTGGAACTATGTCTGTGGGGGGATGGGGAAACGACTGGGCATAGGCCATCTCTCCCCAAGGCCAAGGGTGGGGAGCAAGTAAAGCTGAGGAGAGGGCTTCGTGGGACAGGGTCCTCTCACCCGGAGAAGGGGTTTTCTTGGACACCCCACAAGGCACTACTGACCCAGATGTAGGCATGGCACGCCCCATCTTTGGCCCCCGAACCTCTCCCAACCCCGAGCTCGCCTAGTTCTCCCGTGCCCACCTCCCACTGTGGTTTTGGGGAGGAGTAAAGGGGCCTGGGGCTCGGGTTCATTCACCACTCTGCACAAGCCAGGAACCAGGCAGGCCAGCTGGGGCTGGCGAGGACCTTCTCCCGCCGCCTTGGGCTCCCAGAGTCTCCGCGGCCGGGCGCCCGCCCCCGCCCCCTTTTTGCACTGGCTGGAAAGAATAAATAAATAAATACCTTCCCCCGCCCGCCCCCGCCCCTACAGCTGGCTCTCCTCCTCCTCCAGGGAGCGGTTGAGTCCGGGGATGAACTTGAGCAGCCGCCGGCGGAAGCTGCGGTACTTGGTTTTGCGCAGGCCGGGGCCGCACAGGGCCTGCTCGCGGGCTTCAGTCCAGAGAGCGCTCGGCGCGCCCACGCCGCCGCCGCCCCCGGGACCCGCGCACCGCACGCTGGCGCTGCGGCTCAGCACCGCCCGGGGCCCTGGGGCCGAAGCGTCGGCGGGGCCCGGGCCGGGCGCGCGCGCGGGGGGCGGGGGCGGTGGGGGCTCAGGTGGTTCAGCGCCCCCGAAGAAGCACGTGTGGTAGACAGCGTCGTCCGCGTCGCCCCCGGCCCGCCGCGCGCCGCCGCGGGAGCCCCCGGGGGCGGACAGCAGAGGCCCGAAGGGCAGTGAGCCCGGGAGCAGGCCCGCACCGTACAGGCTGGAGCGCACGGACTCCAGCGTGTCATAGATGCTCGGGTCCTTCACCACGAGGCCTGCCGGGGCAGAAGACACGAGGGAGGGCCGTCAGAGGGCACGGGTAGGAGACCTCAGCTCCTTCCTGTTGACCATCTGTGTGGCCCTTGGGCAAGTCACAACCTTGAACCTCACTTCTCTTGTCTGTAAAACAGGAATTATACACTCAGATCCTTATGAGGATCACTTATGACACAAGAGCCACGGAAGGGGGCTGAAACAAACTCTTGGAGCCTTCCTGTTCCCCCCTGTAAAATGGAGATGGTACCATCTTGTACTTTCCTTCAGGGGACAATTGTGAGAATAAACTAAAAATGTGTGCGCATCAGCCTGTGGCAGCATTGTACCCAAAGTAGTAGCTCAACAAACCTTTCTTCACTTTGGAGGGGGAAGTAACCCACTAGTTCTGAGGGGGAAGCAGGAATGGGGGTATCGGTAGGGGTGCAAGTGGCCCTTCACACCCCTAATCTACTCACCGTGCACCAGCCGCTGCTCCTGCACCATTAGGGACCTGTATTCTCCCCACTTCTCATACAGGGTTTGCTGTAAGAGACACCCCCCGCCTCACTGTCAGGAGCTAGCAAGAAACTAGCAGGAGGTGGGTACAGACTGAGGGATCAGGGAGTACACAGAAGAAACCTTAAGGTTAAAAGGAGGTTCAGGACCCCTGGTGGTGCAGTGGTTAAGAATCCACCTGCCAATGCAGGGGACGTGGATTCCAGCCCTGGTCCGGGAAGATCCCACATGCCGCCGAGCAGCTAAGCCCGTGCGCCACAACTACTGAGCCTGCACTCTAGAGCCTGCGAGCCACAACTACTGAAGCCTGCACGCCTAGAGCCCGTGCCCCGCAACAAGAGAAGCCAACGCAATGAGAAGCCCGCGCAGGGCAATGAAAAGTAGCCCCCGCTCACCGCGACTAGAGAAAGCCCGCACGCAGCAACGAAGACCCAACGCAGCCAAATAAATAAATAAATAAAATAAAATAAAAGGAGGTTCAAGCAGATAAACGACCCCTAAAAAGGAGTGGGGCCGGTAGGGGCAGGGGCTTGGGAAGAGGAGGGTGGCGACTGGACATTATCTGGGCTGCTTTACCTTCAGGTACTGCAGACGAGCCTCCAGTTCCGCCTTCCGAATTGATGTCCCATACAGAGTTTCCAGTCTGAGGAGGTTGGGGAATCAAAGGCTGAGTGGGCCCACAGGGTGGGGAAACACTGAGAGAAGCTGAGCTCAGGAATCCCTCAGGGACCGCGGCACTTGGACGTACCTGAGAACGTTGCCAGACGCCTTAATGATGTCAACAATTTCCCGATGCCGGATGCCTTCCACATTCAGGCCGTTGACACTAGCGATGGTGTCCCCTGCCAGGCAGAGAGGGGATCAGAATCTGCTCCACGGGTAGTGTGGAAGAATTCCAGCCACCTTCGCCAGAAAGGGTAGGGGTAATAACCCCACAAAATTCTCCTGAACTCCCTACCCCCCGTCATCGTTCTGGGGAGATCTTGTCCAGGCCCGGCACCCCAGCACAGGGGCCAAGGCCCTCAGACACCCACATCCTCACCTCACTCTCAGGAAGCTCTGTCCTCAAAGGCTGAGCCCTCCTGGCAAGCCTGGGCTGCCCCCAGAGCTGGTTATTTTGGTCCAGCCCACAGGCTGTCATGAGACCCAGCCGAGACAGGAAGGGGGCAGGGTGAGTAGCACCAAGCTGGGAACTAACACTGGCCCTAGGCATAAGAGGCCTCAGCTTCTGATACCCTGGGCCACTGCAGAGCCCCCTGACCTCAGGCAGAGCAAGGCACCATCTCTGAGGGCCCATTTCCCATCTGGAAAAGGGGGTGTGGACCCCTGCTGTGGCTACCATGGGGATTAGGAAGGAGGGTGGATGTGAAACTACTTTGCAAAGTTGCAGTATACCACTTAGCTACCAGGGGCTGCTGGTAAATAGGCAGGGAGGTAAGGGCTTAGGGAAGGAAATGGTGACAGGACTGGGTGGGGGTCAGTTTGTGCAGTCGCAGGCTGTGCCTTCCTGGGACTTGGGACTCTAGATTTGGCCAATCCGAAGGGTCTCCTACTGGTGGCACCATTTCCTTGTTAGAGGAAGTATCACAGGTACCCCAGTTTTGGGCCAGGTTGGGAGCAAGATAGGCCCTGATCCTCAATATCAAGCAGATCTAATGGAGTTGTTCCACCCCAACTCCTGCCCATGCTGGATTGCCAGATCGCCAGGGGGAGGAAAAACAGCAGCAGCAACACCTGCCATTTACCAGGCCCTGGCTCTGTGCCCAGGGAATTCCCTCACCACACTGACGTGAGGACATGTTACTGCCCCCAATTTGCAGATGGGACTGCTCAGCGTCACACAGTAAATGGCAAATTTGCCTAAGTCCAATCCATTCTTCTTTCTGGCCTTCCCAAAATAGGAGGAGGAAGGGAAATTGTTTTCAGAAGAGATTTCTTACCCCCTCTGCTTGGGAGTAAGGTCATACCCCTTTTCCCAGAGCCCTGTGTCCTGGGTTCATGCCCCACCTGGTGTGAGCCCAGCCAGCTGGGCAGGGCTGGACTCATGAACCCGGCAGACAAAGGTCACCATCTCCACGCGCTGCTCCTCCCGGTGGTGAAGGCCATAAGTCTGTAATAAACAAGGGGACCCTCAGCCCAGGGGTGGGGCGAGATCCATCCATCCCTCTGACCAGCCTCCCAAGCCCTCCCTCCCTCTGCACTCAGCTTCTCCCACCTGGATCTCAAAGCCGAAGGTCTGGTTCTCCTCCTTCTCCAAAGTCAGCACTTTCCTGCAGGAGACACAGGGGCCATCCCATCAAGACTGTCAGGACTAAAAGGAGCTTGGCAGCCCCATAGCATGGCCCTCCGCTAATGCTGGGAGTCTGCTCTGGAACATCCACGCAGGGCTCTGCCTCCAGCGACAAGTCACACTCATCACAGGTTGTGAGAATGTCCTTTTCCCATTCGCAGCTGGAATCAGCTTCACTGAGCCACACAGCATCAATCCAGCCCCTGGTGGGGGAGGCACTGGAACGGCTGACCCCCAGAGCCAGTGGACTAGCTGAGTTTTTCAGCCACACGCCCAGCTTTCTAGTGAGCCCCAGAATACTGACTAGCTGAGGCCCCAAATTCGGCCACAGCCTGGAGCACCGTCCGCTCCAGAGCCCTGGGGAGAGGGCTGGCCCCACCCCCAGAGGCCAGTCACGAGGCTGAGCCCAGACCACAGCTGCTCCTCCCAGCTGCGGTGAGGCCAGCCCACCAGATGTGAGGGCTGGGGGGAGGGGAGCCTCGAGGCCGCCCCTTCCCGCACTGCAGGCCTGCCCACTGGACACAATGGTCTGGAGTAGCTCCAGATTCTCGTCTGCTGGGGGAGCCCAGAGTTTCCTCTGCCCACCCCCACACCCCCTTCCTTCCCGCCCAGCCAGAGGCAGAGTTAAAGCAGCCTGCAAAGGCCCCTTTCAAGCCTCACGGCCTCAGAAAGGCCCTGGAGACCCAGGCCTCTCAGTGCCCAAGCTGACCCACATACCCCCCAAATGCTGAGTGGCAACTCCCAGCCCCAGCCTGAGCTCCTCCCTACTTTGAACGCAGGCCTTTCCCCCTCTACGTGTATTGGGGCGGGGAGCAGGGTGACTTCTGTGTCTACTCCAGTGCTCTCTGGTTTTCTGGAAGGGTTGGCAAACTTTTTCTGCAAAGGGTCAGACAGTAAATATTTTAGCCTTTCTTTTCGAGACCTAAATTATTTGACAGCCTCCGTCCTATATTGTTCTTTGTTTTTATTTGTACGACCCTTTCGAAATATAAAAACAGCTCTTAGCTCCAGGCCAGTCTGGCCGGCGGGCCACAGTCTGCTGATCCATTTTGGAAGAAGCCAGGCCCAAATCAGGATGGGACATGGGCAGAGTGGGGCCTGAGTCAGCACCTACTTCTGCCCTCACCTCAGACCCTTCCTAAGAGGCCACCACAGGATGGGACCAGCAGAGGACTGAGATTTTGGATGCATGGGGCAGACAGACTGGAGCAGCGGGACATAGCTTGGCCATGGTTTGGGCCCTCGGAGTTTGCTGGGCTGGGAGGGCTCAGGGTAGCCCCGAAGACTTCTCCTGCTTCCCTCCTCCCAGATCCAGCTCTCTCCGGGGAGGGGTAACTGGCAGGGACTGGGGGTGGGTTGAGGAGCACCTGATGACTCAGAAGTCCCTATCTCCTTCCTCTGCCACCCCCTTCACACAGCCCACACCTCCACCTGCCCCTCATTCCTAGCCAGGGTGCTGTGCTGAAAGGGTGGGAGAATGACTCCCCCCTGGCTGGGCTGAGATGCTGTGTCGTGCTGCCCCCAACCCAGCGCCTCACCCTTTTGGACCAGGGCAGGGGCTGGGGTAATGGTGACTCACCGCTGCTGTTCAGGACTCTGGCTGAGATTCTTCCAGCGCAGTCCTGAGCCCTGGGTGGGAAGGAGAGTCAGGAAGGAGCAGGTGAGAGGGAGCTGTCCTGGAGCAGATGGTGAGAGCCCTCCTTTGGGGGTTTCTCACCTGGGCTCCGGCCCTAGACCCAGCACCCCACTCCCTGTTGCCTGTGTGTCCGGCCCCAGCTCCACACCTACTCTGGTGCCGGGGTAGCTATCTGCAGAGTGCCACCATCAGCACCATTCCACACCTTTCTCCCTAAGCTCTATCCCCACAGCTGGGTGGACTGTGGGGACACAACAGTTGCCTGGGTCCCAGATGCATGAACCTCTAAGCCCTGTGCTGGTTCCCAACCCGGAGGGTAAGGGGTTTCATTACTCTAGATAGAACAGTCTCCACCCCCAGGGTGCACGTCTGCGGCGGCTCAGGCCCCCTAGACCCCACAAGCTGAAGCAGGGGCTCTTCCCAGATGTTATTCAGGGAAGGGCAGGGGGCCCCTGGGCTTGCCTATCAAAACACTCCAGAGGCCCCTGGGCCGGTCAGGTCTCTCCTAATTTCTCATTCACACCGAGTGGCTCGGGGGAGCCGGGGTCAGAGACCCAGGTCTGGAGGGCTGGACTATCAGCCTGAGCATGGAAAGGCAGGTGACAGAGGGGCCCAGCCTCCTCCCTCAAAGTAGACTGTTTCAGGGACCAACTATGGATTCCAGCTGCAGGTGGCCAACTGTGCCCAGCTCCACCTGGGTCTCTCAACATTGCCATATATTTTGTTGCTTTCTGGGACAAAAACAAAAAAACAAACAAAAAAACAAAACCTTGGATCTCAAACTTGTTCTTAAGTCTCACTATACTTAAGGAGAGACATTGGGAGTTCTTTTTTTTTTTTTTTTTGGCATGGCGGATGACAGAGCTGAGGGTCCCTACCTCTTTTGGGTCCTTGAGAAACTAAAGCAGTCTCTCTCCCTTCCTAAATTATTGATCCTTGGAAGAAGCCCAGTCCCAGACCAGCCCTCGTCCTGTGTGCCCCAAACAGCCCAGGGCCTTCCTGGTCGGTGCCCTTGTTAACCCTCCCCCCAGGCTGCCCCAAGGCCAGGAAGAGAAGGAAGCCCTCCTTCTCCAGAACCAAAGATTGGCCTCAGGGGTGGGGACAGTTCCCAAATGGGCCAGGGAGGAAGGACTGGGCCGCATAGAGAGACCCCTTTGTCTTTCCACCCGATTTTCATAAAATGCAAATTCTCAACAAGCTGTTCATTGTGTTGGGGGGAGCCAGGGGCCAGGGGGAGAGGAGGGGGGGTGAGCTGGGAAAGGCCACCAGCCCCCTCTCCTTAACCTGGGTCTTGAGTTCCCCTTTCTGAGCGCTCGGGTCCCCCTCAGGCCAGAGGAAGAGCCCTGCGCTGGGGGAGACTCAAAGGGCGGGCGCGGCCCGCATCCTTCCTGCCCCGCGGGCGCCCTGCGACCCCTCCCACCGCGTCCGGTCGCGGCTGACTTCCAGGGAGCGGTGGCCTCGAGCCCCGCACCTCAGACGCAGGGCAAGGCGGCAGGCCCCGAGTCCAGGAATCCGGGCGTCCCCTCGGAAGGGTCGGCGGCGCCGCACGCACTTCCCCCGCTAGAAGGCACGCGGCGCGTCCGCCGCCCTCCTCCCAATCCGGAACCCGCGGACTCTCAACTTGACTGGGCGAGCGGCGGGACCCCAGCCCAAGGTCTCCCCGCTCCCACGGGAGAAGCCCGGGCGAGGCGTCCTGGGGACCTCGAGACGCCTGGACGCGGGGAGGCGGGGCTCGGGGGTGGCCGAAGACCAGCTGGGGCGAGGGGAAGGGGACCTGGGGAGGCGGCAGGAAGGAGAGCAGCGAGACGGGGCGGGGGCGCATGGGGAGTGGAGAGCCGCCAGGTCGGGGGCGGCGTGGAGCCGGGGTCGCGGGTAGGGGGGATTGCTCCTTCTGAGCAGAGGGTCGAGGGGACCCAGCAGGATCTGAACGTGTCCGTGGGGGATCAGCGGGCTGGGGAGGAATGGGGGGACTCGGGGACCCCAGGAGAATGGTGGGGGTTCGCAAGCGCGAATGGGGGCTGCTGCGGGTTGCGCGGGTCCTGAGGAAGGGACCCCGGAGGGTACCGAGAGCCGAGGGGGGGGCCGCGGGAGTTGGGGGGGATACGCACCTTTCGGCGGGGCAGGGTACCTCCGGACACGGCGAGCGCGCGATACAGCTCGGCCGGGTGATAGTCCTCCAGCGCCGCGTACAGCTCGTCCCCGGGGGTCCCAGGGCTGGCTGCTGCGGCAGGGGGGCCCGAGGCCGGGGTCGGGGTCGGAGGGGCGGGAGCAGCTTCCGAGTCGGGGGCCGGGGCAGCGGGGTCTGGGGCGGCCGCCGCCTCCTCTTTCTGCTGCAGCTTCCTGAGTCGGCGGAGGGTCATGGCTCCGGCGCTCCTCGGAGGCGGCGCTCGCTCCGCGCGGCAGGCCAGGTGGCGGCTCGGGGATGCCAGCCGGGAGGGTGGTGTGTCGCCTCCCTTTATAGGCTCGGGGAGCGGGGCGAGCGGGGAGCGGCCTCGCGGGGCCTCGCCCCCCGCAGGCCGGCTCCGCCCCCCCGGGGGCCACCCCCCCCCCGCTGTCCCGGAGCCCCGCCCACAGCTCCCGAGGCATGCCAGGCTGGGGAAACTCTTGGGGACCGGAGCGCTCAATAGGGGAAAAAGCTAGCCGCGGAGGGGAGGGGGGTCCAGGGCATCCCGGGGCGGAGCATGGGTCTCCGTGATACCTGAGGGACGGGGAGCCTGTGAAGGGGCTTGTGCACGAGATTTGAAAATTTAGGGATGGATATCTCTGGAGATCCAAGGAGTATGGCCGTGGAGCGACCGTAAGGAGTCCTTAGGAGGAGGTTTGGAGGCTGCCCAGAGTAAGATTCTAGGAGACCCAGGAGGCTGCAGGAGACTTTAGGCAAGGAGAGGGAGGCAGGGGGAGGGGTGAGGTCCCTGATGGGAGGGAAGAGATGGCCCTGAACTAACTGTGCAGAAGCCTCTAGGGAGTGAAAGCGTCCAGGGTTTCCCCCTTACACAGCTGTCCCAGAAGAGTTCAAAGAGGCTGCCTCTCCTTCCCATGACATGGGGAAAGGAAAGAGGGGGAAACCCAAAAAGTAGTAGACTTAATTCTGTCCTGTCCCCTCAGAAGATCAGGAGTTGTTCCTCCTGGATAAACCTTTCCTCACCTCCTGATGTTGAAGCTCAGGTATCCTTTTCCCAGCCGATAGATCCTTCCTATGGGGTTGACTCATGGCAGGGGATGTGACCACGCTGAGTGGGTGCTCAGGGTTGGGGGATGGTGCTCAGCCATTATCTGACCTTTTTTGGGGACCATCTTCCCCCCACCCCCAGCTGTGTTGCCGGTGGGGTGGCTGCCAGGCCATGGGAGAGGTGGGAATGGCCCAGCTGAAGTCTCTGTCGTCAGTGGTACCCGAATAAGAAGTGAGAGGAGGAAGTGGAAGGCCAGGTCTGGCATCTGAAGAGTGGCCAGCCACCACAGGGCGTCAGCATCACAAGCTGGGGGCTCCACATCCCTACGTCTGCCACTGAACAGAAGCCAGGAATGTCCACATTGTCCCCTCCTCCAGTGTTCCCAAATCTGTTGCCTTTATAGCTGACATTTATTGTGCTGTGCACACTGTTCTGTGTATTCTTTTACATCTTTTACATCCATGAATGAATTCATTTGGTCTTCATAACAACTCTATGAAATAGATACCATTATCATCCCTTACAGAGGAGAAAACTGAGGCCCAGAGAGGTTAAGTAACTTGCTTTAGGTCACTCAGTGGCAGAGCTGATTTGAACCTAGGCAGCCTGGTTGCAGAGCTTGCAATCTAACCACTGTGTGATGCTGTCTTCCGCTGTTCTTCATTCACCCTATGTTGAAGCCCTGCTCCGGGCCAGGTTACAAAGGCTCTTGGTCAGGTAGGGAGTGATACATGCACCGGTGCTGTGTTAGATGCATGGCCTGCGGAGTACAGAGGGGCTAGTGGCCCATCAGCCTGCGGAGGCCAGGAAAGGCTTTCTGTCTCCTGTCTCTCTCAGTCCATGGGTCTGTCTCCGTCTTCTAGCTTCCTAGTCTCCTTGACTCTGTCTGTCTCTTCCCCACCCCCAGGCCCCTGGGGCCCCAGCCCCTACAGGAGGTGTCGGGGGGAGGGGGTGCTTCTCCACCCCGCAGTGATTACACAAGTCCAGATGGCAGGATGCTTGTTGGGTGGGGGGCAGGGTGTGGATTGGGGACTGCCACGAGCCAAGTGCTAGCTCCCTTAGTGCCTTCCTCTCCCTCCTCCCACCTTCCCCCTTGGCATCACCAAGTGGCCATCAGCTGAGGGGCTGAGGGGGCGTTGGTGGGGAAACACGGGACTCTATTGTGAAGCATTAGCACAGATGGACCCCTGGACCGTCTGCTGCCTGCTCCTGACAGACGGCATCTGCAGCGGGGGTGGGGACAGGGAGGCGGGCAAAGGCAGCAGAGGCAATGGTTTCTATCCTCCTCACTCCGTGCTTATTCCTGAAGGGACCCTCCAAAGGGCATCTTGTAAGCTCTTCTGTACCGCCACCCCACCCATCCCAGAGGGTTGCCTAAGGGACACCTCCTCGCCTGAAACCTGGAGGAGCGGACACCACGGGTGTCACAGCACCTGTGTCTGCCAGCCCTGTAGAGACATTCCTCCTTCAGACTGACGTGGAGACAGAGACTGCCCGTCAGTATCCAGGCCAGTCTGCCTCTCCACCTCCAAGTCAGAGAACAGCACCAGAGAAGTGAAGCTCACACCAGTTTCCGCCTCCCGCCAGGCAGGGTGCCCTGGAGGACCCCAGAATAAAGGTGGGCCCAGGAGATGCAATTTCTGTCACGTTCATTGCATGATTTCCTCAAACCCTAGAACTTCAGAGCCAGGAAGGGCCCCGTGGTCCGGAAAGGACACCAAGTGGTCCAAGCCCTTATTCAACGGAGGAGGTGAACTGAAGCCAACCAGGGAGGGAAAGACGGTGGCAGAACAGGCACTAGAACCCACTAGAGCCCAGGTCTCCTGACTCTGGAGACTATTTAACTCAGCTGCTGGTAGCTCCCGTTGAGAGCTCAGAGACCCGTGCCTGCTTCCCCCTCCCAATCTTCCCAGTTTCTCCAGGGAGGTGATGGGGAGCCCAGGATGCCACACTGTGGGGTGGTGGTGCCCTCTGGTGGCCATGAGTCTCGGAAAATCTTCCAATCAGACTCCGAAGGGCTGTCTGGCTGGTGCTAGACCCCCTCCTGGAATCCCATTCAGGTTTAAGGAGCCCCCAGAGCTCCTCTCTGGCCTGAGAGGGTCTGTGTTCAGCTGAGACACCAAGCCCCACTTCGGTCACTGAGTTCTGGAGCTTCACACCTGTTAGGAAGTTGTGTGTTTGTCACCCGGCAGCAGGTGACACTGCTCAGGGAGAGGGCAGACAGCTGGTGGGCTTCCTCCGTGCAGGAACCTGCACACGTCAAGACAGTACACCAGGCCTAAAACTTTGCTTTTTCCGATCCTCCACGACTTCCTCCTGAGCCTGAGTCTCTGGTCTAGCATCTGCTCTCCTCATCCCATCTTCTGCAGCTCTCTTAAGGCTGGTGGTGGGGGGAGGGAGGAAAGCATTCTGCACGCCACCTGCAGCCTCATATTAGGACAGCTCCCCCTCTGTTCTCCTCCCCCCGGAAGCCTCCTTGCAAAAGCCCCATCGCTCTGGCTCCCGCAGACATCTGTACTCAATCTGTACCTTATTCCTGAGCAAGTCCCAGGCTTTCAGAGTGAACTCTCCAGGCTTTGCTTCCTTTGGCTCCAGCTGTCCTGGCCCCTGGCTCTCAGGGTAGGCAGGGCTTGGCCTGTGGTAGGGGCACAGAGAGCGGGGGCTTGGCTAATGGACAAGGCCTAGGTGAGATCCTTTCTCTTTGGGACAAGCCCTTGCCCAGGTACCTAACAGTCAACGGTCCCCTGAGTCCCGTCCTCGCCCACCTGCTCAAGCTCTAGGCTCCCATCAGGAGGTCAGGGCACTCAGGGCAAGAGCTCCAGAAGCCCAGGCTCCTCTGGCGTCTGAGTTAATGTCAGGGCTCTCGCACAGTCATTTCATCCCAGGACTGGTGGGCTGACCAGTCCGCTGGGGCTCCTCTCTGGGTATTGCCACTGCTTCTGAGTGGAAGGTGGGAGGGTGAGGGCCTGGGAGGGAGCTGGCTGTGTGGGCAGGAATGAGGGGCTGGGCCCTGGCTGTAGGATGCTGAGGGAGGCCTGGGCAGCTGGTAGGCAGCTGACTGGGCAGGGAGTGGTTGTTTTCCTTAATGGCTCCTATTGCCCAACTGTTTCCACGGGCTAGTGTCTGTGTGTGGCACTGGGGTCCAGGGGAGCCCAGCAGCAGAGGCGGGGGCGGAGGGGGGGTGGATCCATCACAGTCCAAAGAGCTAATTCTAGGGGGTCTGGGAGCAGGAGCAAGGCGGATATGGCAGTTTATTTGTCTTGGATACTGTGGCTTCTGAGTCTAGTCGCAGCCAGAGGCCAGGGACCATCTTGCCTCCTAGGTGGGATGGCAAGGTATCTCGGGCTTGAACAGGTTAGACTGGTAGAAGGGAGAAAGGGTCCTCTCTCTAGTTTTCCTTACAGTATCCACATACCACTTCTAGGACAGAGGGCATGTATTATTTTACCCCACCTCATTTCAGACAGGTACAGATAGCTAGGACAGAAAATGACAGCTTTTAGGGCCCCAGACTCCCCAGATCTCCTCTCTCTTGGCAAACACAGCTGCTCTGGTGGTCCAGCCCTGGTTCCTTCTCCCCAGGGACAGCATGGTACACGAGGCTGAGATTCTCCCATGGATTCCACACTGAAGTCGGCTGCTCCTCCCTGTCCCCATGTGATCACACCCCCAACCTCTGCATCCTTTCCACCGTCTCTCCCTGTCCCCCAGCTTTTCCTGCTCTCCCGCCTCGGCAATTACCTTCTCAAGTCAGCACTGTGTTCTTCCCCCAGTACAAGTAAGATCACATCACTCCCCTGCTCAAAACCCATCAACGGCCTGTCATTCCTACCTCAGGAATGAAAAAAGAGGTGTTCATTCATGGGACAACTCCACATAAGCCTGCTGTTGAGAAGAATTTGGAGACCAGGTCGAGACTCAGGAGGAAAAATTACTGAGATTAGCAGTCTGAGGCAGTTGTCACAGGGGAAGTGATGGCACTGGTGGCTCTCGGGATACAGTCTTGACGGCTTAGCACAGGATGGCTCTAAGAGATTTCCTGTGTGCACCCTTGGCTCTCTTGCTCTAGCCATACTGAACCTGTGGTTCTCGAACAACGCACTTTTTAGAAAATAATTAATTAATTAATTAATTTCTGGCTGCGTTGGGTCTTCGTTGCTGTGCGTGGGCTTTCTCTAGTTGTGGTGAGCGGGGGCTGCTCTTCGTTGCGGTGCGTGGGCTTCTCATTGCGGTGGCTTCTCTTTGTTGCGGAGCACGGGCTCTAGGCGCGTGGGCTTCAGTAGTTGTGGCACACGGGCTCTAGAATGCAGGCTCAGTAGTCGTGGCGCACGGCTTTGTTTGACCTGCGGCCTGTGGGATCTTCCAGGACCAGGGCTTGAACCTACGTCCCCTGCATTGGCAGGCAGATTCTTAACCACCGCGCCTCCAGGGAAGTCCCAACACACCCTTTTGGACCAAATCTCCCTCCTCCCCCAGTCAGCAGGCCAGTGCCTATCCTTAAATAGATGTCACCTCTCTTGACCCCATCTTCCTGTCTGTTCTGTGTTTCCAGAGGATTGTGTGTCTACTCCACCATAGCACTTACCTCACTCCATTGTAATTACCTATTAACTAGTCCATTCCACCAGGTAGGGAGCCCCTGGAGGGCTGGCTTTCCCTAGGCACCTCACCTGAGCTTCCATGACGCATTACATACAGCTCTGTAATGGGCGGGACTTGCTAAAACCTGCTCTACTCTCTATTCTCTATACAAATCCTCTCCACCTCGAAGGGCAGTGTCCACAGATTGTTCGTCCTTGTATTCTGCCTACTGCTTTACACACTAAGGTTGCTGAACACATGCTTGTTATTTAATAAGAATGTATTTTGAGCCCAGACCATCCTATTGTTCCTTAAACCTTCCTATCCCATTATCCTCCATCCTTGGCCTCCAAGGAGCATTCCCAGGTGGATCCAGAGCTATCTGCCATATTCCTTAAATCCCACCCTGTCTGGCCATGGGATGCCTAACACCTTTCAGGGTGTGGTGCCAGGGGTTTGGTCAAAGACCAGTCTGGATGTTACTGTGAAGGTACGATTTAGATGTGATCAACATTTAAATCAGTAGACTTGGAGTAAAGCAGGTTAGGTTACCCTCCACAGTGTGGACGGGCCTCATCCAATCAGTTGAAGGGCTTAAAAGACTGAGGTCCCCTGAGGAAGAAGAAATTTTGCCTCCAGACTGCCTTCAGACTCCAGACTGCAACATCAATTCTTCCCTGGGTCTCTAGCCTGTCAGCCTGCCCAGTAGCTTTCAGACTTAACAGCCCCACAATTGTGTGAGTCAATTCCTTTAAATAATCTATCTATCTATCATCTATCTAATCTATCCAGCCCTCCTATTAGTTTTCATTTCTCTGGTGAATCCTAATAAACCATTCCTGTCTTGATCCACAGCTTTCCCTCCCTTTCCCTCACCCTCATTATGCATCCCTCACATGTTCCTGCATGTCTCTTGAACTTTACTACTCTACCTCTCATTTTGTTTTGGTTGTATTTAGCAAGCATGTTCTCCAGACTATAGATCAGAAGACATGGCCTGGGGTAGGGGGTGGGGACAGAAATTTAAAAGGTGTGAAACAAAACCCCTAGTGATACACCATTAAATGAACGCAGGTCTCCTGGGTCGTGGGCCTTACAAAGGTGAAACGTTAGTAACCTTCAAGGGCACATGAAGAGGTCCCAGAATTGCTGCCTTTCTGATTTTCAAAACGGTAAGGTTGAACCTGCAATTCATAGCCTAATGAACTTTAGGTCCATGCTTGGCAAGATGACTGATCATTGATTGGCTTTTGAACTAGGTTGAGATCCACTTCACCTTTCCTTCCGACAGACAGATCAAAGAGATACAGCAGCCACAAGAATACCTTGCCACTTCAACGAGGTACTTGGGCTTCTGCTGTTATCTTTGTCCAAAAAGAATTATGGCCAGGGTGCAAGGACAACTTAATTAGCAGCCACTCTGGGTTACTAGGATATATGCCAAACTTAGAGCCAACTTCTACAGGTAAGTTACTTGATTTTCTCCGGCCCAACAGTCTCCGATGGGAGGACAATGGAAAACTCTGGGCAACAATCAGAATTCTAAAATATTGACAGGCTGCAGCAATGGACAGGTTCTGTGGTAAAATTTAACAGGGTAAACATATAAGGCATATAAGGTCCTGCACTTGAGTTCAAAATACCAACTTCTCATATACAGGAAAGAGGAAGGGGGCTGGATTTCACTCAACCCAAACATAAGATGCAGTCCTGGGATGTGACCTGAAGGTGTCAAGCATAGTCTGGGATTCTCGTTCTAGTCTGTGCTGCCAGTGAGTGCCTGGGTGGGGTGTCACGTGCTCTCCACGGCCCCAGGCTTGAGCCAGGTTCTCGGAGAGCAGCCACCGTGGGGGAAGGGCATGGCGCCATGGAGGCAGGATGTGCAGAGGCCGAGGGGCTGCAGTCTCTGGCCAGACACCCTGGACCCAAGGTCTTCTCCACCCTTGTGAGCTATGTGGGCAATTTGTTTGTTTTCTCTAACCCTCAGTTTCCTAATCCAATCTCATACATTGTTTTGAGGATGAAAGCAGTTCATGTACGTAAAGCCAATTTTGGCACACTGTGTAGCACAGAATAACTTTTTTTTTTTTTTGCCGCTGCACAGCATGCGGAATCTTAGTTCCCCAACCAGGGATCAAACCCACGCCCCCTGCAGTGAAAGCGCGGAGTCTTAACAACTGGACCGCCAGGAAAGTCCCACACAGTAACTTTTTAATAAGTATCTGCTAATATTAACTGAAGAAATCCTAAGCTTTGCCAGATTCATAGTAACGTAACAGCTGCCTTCAAGTATTTTAAGGGACCTTATATGGAAGAGAGAATAAGTGCTCTGAACCACCTTGGAGATAAGTCACAGGGAGGTTTCCCAGTTCTATGTAAGGAAGAGCTGCTCACTGAGCAGATGGCCGGCAGGTGGAGGTTGTGGTCCTGAGTGTAACAGCACGAGGCCCACGCCACTCGGCAGGGATGCCGTGGGGGGGGGGGTCAAGTGCCTGATGGGTGCTGGACCTCTGGAGTCCCATCTAAACCTGAGAGTCTATGATTCTAGGACTTGCTCTCTTGGTTCCTCAGCCTAGAGATGTTGGGTTAGGGCTCTTCCTCACAGCCACCCACACACTGAAAACCCCGTGGTCACCACTGAAGACTCCCATCTCCAAGTCACTTAGCCAACCCCAAATTCACATTATACTCCAAGTCAGGAGGGGGAAAGCTAAAACTGAGGAGGGCCCAGGTTGCCTTCGAGACTGGGTGGTTTGTGACTTACCAGGATCAAGACTCTCTTTTATATAAAGAGAAGAATGCTAAAAGACAAAGACAAATACAGACAAAGCCCAAGAAAAGGTGCTGAGTTTGTCCTCCGCTCCCCCTCACACGCCAGGCCCTCCCTCTATGAAACAGAGAGGAACAAACAGCCTCAGGAAGACCCCGGATGTTCCGACGGGGTCCTCTTCTGACATGACCTGCTGCAGCTGGTGTTAACGTCGTATCCCAGCAAGTGGCGGGAGGGATGCTCCCTGAAGCACCTGCCCAACTCCCCTGATAAAGGCTGGGCAGCCAGTCCACAGATGTGAAACAGATGGCACCAGAAAAGCTCTGTGAATAAAACTTTAATAATGTACAGCAGAAATTGGACAGGCTCATTCTTATATTAAAACAAAAGATTTCCTATATTACAACTTATTTACATTTGCATACTGAAGAGGTAAAGTGTCTAAGTGGCTATTTTACAGTCCATTCTAATAAAATGTACAAAAACAAACAGAAGTACCGAGAATGCCGTTCGGGGGCCTTGACGGCGACCTAAGAACGGGCTTGGACTTGGTCTGTGAATCCAGAATCCAGAGGCGCAGGTAGCCCTGTGGATCAGGGTTAGCCCCAGGGGGCCAAAACCACGGCTTTAGTTTCTTCCCAACTCTCTCACTCCTAACTCTTGGGTTAAGAGTGGTGGTGGTGGGCTTGGGAGCTTGCCCCCAAAACTGCTCAGTCTTCCCCGGAGGTGGAGAAGGAGTGTGTGGTGAGGACAGCAGGGCCACTGGGGAAGTGGGCTAGTGGCTTGGGAGTCCCTGGGTCAAGGAGTGTTGGCAGATCCCAGAGGCTGGCTGCGGCGGGGGGGAGAGGAGTCTGAGTTCCATCATCTCCTCTAAACCGCCAAGTTCTGCCGCAGGGCGGACAGATGGGGTGTCGGCAGGGGTGGGGTAAGGTCCCCCTAATGACACAATTGGTATTCGAGGGAAATTAGTCAGTAGCCAGTAAATTGGCTCAGAGGGTTAGGGGAAGATCTCCTTTAATGCAAGGAAAGAAGCGATACAGCAGGAAAATAAATAGGAAGGCCAGGGCACTGGGGAGACCAGTGGAAGCGGCGGGAGGGCTCTCCGCTCCTCCACAAGCTTTGGCAGAGAATCGCTGGGCTGGAGGCAGGGATGCCCTGAGGCTGCACACAGTCTGTGCCTCCCCTGGGGGCAGGAAGGGGGCTCTGGATGAACGCAGCGACTGGGGGGTCTCACTGCCCACCACCGGCCTCTTTGGTGGGGGACAGGTGGGCATCCTCACTCCTTAGTGGTCTTACATAAGAGCAATCACTCCGGGCTCAAAAGGCTCAGAAGCAAACACAAAAACTTCCGGTCTCAAAACAGTCACCCGCTAACTTGAATGGGTCCCACGGTCGGTGCTCCAAGAGTAGGACCCAAGCCTGTCTTGTTCACAGCTGTATTTCCCAGCGCCCGGCGTACTGCCTGGCATCCAGCAGGCACTCAGCGATGTCTGCAGCATGAATGCCTGCAGGAGAAGCTGCAACCTGCTGCACGACGCACAGAAGGCTAGGGCCCCAGTGCAAAACCCACTTGTGGAACTGGGAGGGGAGGCAGGACGCAAGCGAGACCAACCCCCAGGGCAGAGGAACTCTTGCTGCTGAGTGGGGGGGAGCAGGCTCAGGTACAAGGACAGACATTTCCAGTGTGATTGAGCAGTGTGCGTTTGATTGAAGCATTTTTTTTGTGGTTGTTTTTATAGGGATTTCCTTAAAAACAAATAGATTGAGAGGTAATCATCACATAGAGATGGTTTTTCCTTTTATAAAAACTTAACAATATTTAAAAAAAGTTAAAATCCAGACCCTCCCAATTAAATTAAAAAAAAAAAAAGAAAGAAAGAAAGAAAAGAAAACCAAACCACTCCAGTTAAGTTATGGCTTCAAAGTTAATATATACCTAAGATATGCTGACGGAATCACCACCCACAACCGTGCTTCCAGACGTCGTTAAATACTACACTCAGGTTAAACAACAGGTTCAGCTCGCGCTGTTCCCTTTAGTAAAGCCCCTGAAGTGGATGCAAGTCTCACATCTTCCCTCCACCATGATCAGATAATCCAGTAAAAGACCCATGCAGATGCCTCCCTCCCGCCCCAGACTCCCTCCCCACTCCTTGCCCCCACCCCTGCCCTTCCCCACCCTAAATCCACTACCACCAAAAATATACACTGCTGTTTCCAGAATCTGGGATATGAAAGACAGATGTGACATTCCGATCTGAGTCCCAAGATCTGGGCTTCAAATTCCTCGGCCCTTCCTTGACGCTGCCGAGGACGATGCCCTTAGGCTGGCTCATTTCCCACGGTGGCCGCTGACCACAACACCCCAGACTTCCACCAAGATTCTCCCCCTGCCCATCCCACCCCGCCTCCCTCACATTTGGACCCAAAAGCCTTGCCTGCCACAGACAACCGGGCCAGCTTTGGTTCCACAGTCTGAAATGGAGAAGGAGGGCCAGGCGACACAGGGGAGGGAGACCCACCGTGGAGTGGGGCTTCTGGAAGGGAGGGGAGGGAGACCTCCGGGAGGGGCCCCAGGGAAACCAGACGCTGCTCACTACTGAACAGAGGCCCCAGCACGCAGAGCCGGCATGACGACCACACCCCTGACCTGCACATGCACAGAAAGCTCAAGCAGGTAAGTGCGCACCTACAGACACACACACACACGCACACACACACACACGTGTAAGGGCGTGGCACAGACCAGGCACAACAGGGGACGCACCTCGGCACATGCATACACGGCTGGACAGACGGGCACTGGCAGTCCCTCCAGGTGTCCCGACGGGGCGGAGGGGAGCACGAGGCCCGGCGCTGCCGAGAGGGGCCATCCTTCTGGTTCCCCGGGCTGCCTCGCTGCGCTGGGGTTGGTCCCAGAGGAAAGCCCTCGGTGCCGCTCAGCAGGGGCCACGCTCGCTCCTCCCGGGCCCTCCCAGGCCGCCCGTCACCACGCCAGGCTTCTCGCCAGGTGCACCGGGCTTTGCAGAACTTCCCACTACAGCCGGTCCAGGCTGTGGCACTGAGTTCTCCACACCATTTGCTCTCAGAGGCTCCGTGCCACTAGGAGGTAAATATAAAAGGTGTCTGTGTCTCAAACCCAATGTGGGAGTGAGCGAGTCTCCCGGGCTCTGTCCCTCTTGCGGGCCAGGCTCCTGGCCACAGAGGGCTGGGCAGAAACGAGAGGTAGGCCTCCATCGGACGCTCAACACGGCAGGCAGCTCGGCTGTAGGTCCCGCTGCCCGGCAGCGTGTGGGGAGGGGCAGCTAGATCTTCACGTCCTCCTGCACGCTGAGCTGGGAGAGGGTCTTCTTGATGCGCAGCGCGGTCAGGCGGGCTGCGCCGTTGGCGTACCAGCACTCCCGCATCATCTTCCCCATCACCCGCAGCGCCTGCACAGAGACCCGGTGTCACTCGAGCCTGCCCCTGCCCCACTGAAGCCTTCCTGGTCCCCAGGCGGCCGTCTCCCCCACCCGTCCTCCTCCTCCGGACCCCAGGGAAATGCCCGCGAGCTCCGCCCACCCCCCCGCCCCCGCCCCCGCTCTCCCTTCCTTAAGGGACAGCCTGGGGAGGGGACCTTCTCGGCAAGCATGGTTGGTCAGCCGCTCCCCGGCGTCTGGGTGATCCTGAGAGAAATACCTGCAACAGCCTGTGATCTGAAAATCATTTCTGGAAGGTTTGAGTATCCATGTTTATGACTGTTTACTGACTTTTTTTAAAAGTAGCGCACGAGCCAGGCACAGCAGGGACATCCCCCAGCATGAGCGCGCACGCGGCTGTGACCCCACGTTCACGTGCAGAGACAGGGTGGCGGAGGAGGAGGCGGCAGCAGCCCCTGAGAGGCAGTCTCGTCAGAGGCAGAAGCTCACGGCCAGGGCCCGGACGACACAGGCCAGGGGCAGCCAAGGGGCGGACCTGGAAGGTCACCTGTGGAGGGCTACGGAGTCCCCAGACTGCTGCCTCAGGCCAGTGTTTTCCAGATTCCTTTTAGCAGTGGGACCCGTTTTCCCCAGCGGAGTCCCAACACATAAACAGCCCCGACTGAAGAGGGAGTGGGGTGCGGGCAGCTGGAGACCGGCTCTTTCTGCTTCCCTCACCCTCTGAAGTGAATAAACCCTGAGGGTTCCAAGGAACAGTTTGGAAAAGGCTGCTCTGTCAGGCAAAGAGGAGGCGTCACCAAAATGTGAGCTCAGTCATTCTGTTCTTCAATGCAGGCCTGCCCTCCAGTGGCTACACTCCTTAAAGCAGAGCCACGAGTGGAAAGGAGGCCCAAGAGCACTAGCTAAGCAAACCCTGTGCCGCCAAAGACTCTAAGACCCCACAACTCCATGTTTATCAGGAATCTAGATCATAAATTTGTCCTCATTTCTATTATTTCCATCGAATGTCATCCCCTCCCCGCTTCATCCGCCATCACTCCCCAATCCAAATTCTCTACACCCTCCTCGCTTCTGAGTTTTTAGAAAGGCCACTTCCCTCACAGACATGTCTTCTCACTGAGTCCCACCCCCTCATTCTTCTACACCCTTCGTGGACGCCTCTTCTTAACTCTTCCACGAAGCTCAGCTCACCCCTGTGGCTCCAGAGCCATTTTTCTAGTTGGACAGGTCTAACAGCTCCCACTCAGTCTTTGTTTTCTCTCTTATCTGTGTCCTGGGACCAAGCCTTTTTCTTCTTCTAGGCTGTCAATTCCAAAGGGGACCCTACAGTGCCCAGGACAAGGGCTCAGTATATAATACAACAGCACATTAATAGTCTGTAATAACCGACACGCTCAGCGGGTAGCCCTGGGGTTGGCCCCATTTTCGGGAAACCCTTTTCTAAGGGAGAGAGATCGGGCAGATAGAAAGGCCACGGGAGAGAGGGGAGCTTCCCACCTCATAACTCTGCCACCAGTTGGGGATGTTGGGGCGGAGCTTCTGGTCGCATACTACCTTCCGCATCTCCTCAATGGAAGGGTCAGAGGGCACTAGGTCATAATATGGCAGCTGATATTCCTCATGGACTCCTGGGAGAAAAGAAAACGTCCACCGGAGTTATCAAAAGAAGGAAGAGATTACTCAAAAGCCAATGACAACACCCATGTTGTGATCTGTAAATACCACTTCCCACTAAAAGGAACTAGGGCTCCTTGGAGAGCCTGGCCAATGCTAGGTATGGGACAAGAGACACACAGGATTAGCCAGGAATATCTTTTTCGTAACAAAAAGCAAGGAAACTATCAAGGACTACTGAGGCCATGTCAAAAGGTACCGACCTGAAAAGCTCCCAACTGGCCAAAGATGAGAACATTTAAGCAACAGTAAGACCTATGACTTCAATGGAAACAAATATTTTAAATCACCAATTCGTGATGACACTAAAAACAAACAAATAAACCAAAACCTCAGTCGCCTTTGTAGGATGATAGGGAATAAACTCATTATTTTGAAAAATGGCAAATAAATGGAAAGAATCAAGTATTTTTCCTGCCTTTCCTCTTCAAATTAAACATCTTGGTAACCAAATAGATAATAGGGGAAGTTTCTCTTTAAAGAAAAAATCTAGCTAATACATGAAGTTTGACAGGATTGGAATACTGGCATTTTTCAACCTCTAATCAATTTGGATTTGGACAATGATCAACAATAGCTGTTAACATCACAAGAAGAGAGATAACCACCATTATGTGTGTCTTTTAACAGAAGGATTTTGGGGGAAACAAATGATTCTAGTCTTTAGATGGAACTCTCATAGGAAGTTCACAGAAACAGTAGAACGTGTGAACTCCGTAAGAGGCTACCTGGAAAATCTAGACAGGAAAACCCTACAGGACAAAGGACCTGGATTCTCCAGCTTTGAAGATTGCAGGAGAGGGGACTTACCTGGTGTTCCAGTGGTAAAGAATCTACCTTACAATGCAGGGGATAAGGGTTCGATTCCTGGTCGGGGAACTAAGATCGCACATGTCGTGGGGCAACTAAGCCCATGCGCCACAACTACTGAGCTCTCGTGCCTCAACTAGAGAGACCACGTGCCGCAAACTACAGAGCCCACGTGCCCTGGCGCCTGCGTGCCACAACTAGAGAGAGAAAAAACCCGCACGCCACAACTAGAGAGAGAAAACCTGCACGCCGCAACCAGACAGAAGCGTGCGCGCCGCAACAAAAAGATCCCGTGTGCCTCAACGAAGATCCCGCATGCTGCAACTAAGACCTGACGCAGCCAAAATTAAATAAAAATAAATAAATAAATAAAAACTAAATCTTTAGAAGAAAAAAATTGAGGGGTAACCTGTAGATTATGAGACTTGAGAGTTGTATCAATCAACTGCAGTGGATGGACATTATTTAAACCCTGATTTAACAAGCTGTTTTTTTAAAAAAATTTGCAGACAATTGGGGGAATCTCAACACTGGCTAATGTTACATGATATTAAGAATTACTGTCCATTTTTTAAAGTGTGGTAATAATAGTACTATATTTTTGAAGTCCTTATCTTCTAGAGCTACAAACCGAAATATTTTCCGTAATAAAAAGTTAATTTAAAAAAATCCAATGTAACTTTCTTATGCCTTTTTCCAGAAAAAATTCTGCTGTTCTGAACTGATGGGACAGATTTTTATTTTTATTTATTTATTTATTTATTGAGATTAGCATTTATTTTATTATTTCTAAAAAATATTTATTTATTTATTTGGTTGCGCTGGGTCTTAGTTGCAGCCGGTGGGCTCCTTAGTTGCAGCTCGCTGGCTCCTTAGTTGTGGCACGTGGGCTCCTTAGTTGTGGCACGTGGGTTCCTTAGTTGTGGCATGCGAACTCTTAGTTGTGGCATGCACGTGGGATCTAGTTCCCTGACCAGGGATCGAACCTGGGCCCCCCTGCATTGGGAGCACGGAGTCTTACCAACTGCACCACCAGGGAAGTCCCGGGACAGATTTTTAAATAGAGTCTGACTTGGTTAATTATCTAAGGAGCAATTAGCTTGAACTCTGGCCTCAGTCTGCCAGAGTCTGAATCCTAGTTTATTAGTGGTGTGACCTTGAACAAATCACCTAATCTGTGACTCATCTTCTTCATCTGCAAAACGGTGACAATAATAGTACCCACACAGACCTGTGTGACCAGATTTATCTTGATCTGTTTTATCTGTATATCATGATCAAAATTTAAGATGTACAATACCTGGGTGCCTCCTCCATAATTTGGATCTTACCAAATGTATCATAGATGGAAAAAGGCAGTAAAATACAGAAAAGGGCTCTGCTGGAACACTCATCAGTTCTTTTTAATTAATTTAATTTAATTCACTTCCACTGACCTGGAATCTCTTACATCAAACATAAATGGCTGAGGGCAGGCTTCTAGTGGTTCTTGAACTTGATCATGGGGCAGAATACTTGGAAGTCACCATAAAATTCTGATATACTAAGCTGATGATAAAAAATGTTTTCTGCTAAATCTGATACTACCTTTCATTGAGTTCTGACGTGGTTGAACACTTGCAAATGCCAAAGACTTAAGACAAAATTGCATAAGAAAAAACTCATTGTGAGAAAATTCTATGCATTAGTAAGCTTTCGCCCACAAATTGAGAAATCACCACTATTATTTTATCAACGAAACCCCACGTTCCCCAGGAACGTGGCTTGAGAGCCAGTGTGTTAG
Organism: Balaenoptera musculus; assembly: GCF_009873245.2. Classification (NCBI taxonomy): domain Eukaryota; kingdom Metazoa; phylum Chordata; class Mammalia; order Artiodactyla; family Balaenopteridae; genus Balaenoptera; species Balaenoptera musculus. The sequence continues at coordinate 41,959,392 of NC_045794.1, read as the reverse complement.
AATACCCTGCCTCCTGTGTAAAAGAGACCCCTGCATTAGTCCTGTGCTATTCCTGCCCAGGGCTTTCCCAAGCTCGACAGACCAATAAAGACAATGTGATACCAAAAAAACCCCAAAAAAGCCCAAATGAGTCCCCGGAACGGTCACCACAACATAAAACACTATTCAACAAGCTGGTCCAAAGAGTAAACACACTCTTAGCCCTGCTGCTCCCCGGTCCCCTCCCTCCTCTTGGATGAGAACCCTAAGTGTGACGGGTTCTGGCGCTAGGCATCGACAGGCTGTTAGGAGAAAGAAGGCAGGAAAACACTAGCCCCTCAGGTGGTCTGGCACTCTGGACTGCGAGGTAGGAGCCAGAGAAGGCAGGAAGAAAGGTACCTCCAGAGTTGCATCTTCGAGCAATCTCCCAGTACACGAGCCCAAGGGCATAGATATCAGCACACTTAAAGGAGTCGAAGTGCTTCATGTTGATGGTTTCATCAAGTACTTCGGGGGCCATGTATCTGCAACAGCAAAGGAAATGTGATCACGCATAGAAAACGATGACTTCTTTCTGGACTCAAAGTACTGATTCAAGGGCCCCCTGAATGTGGGACAGCATCACCCCAAGACAGCCCCTTGGGGAGGAGGAAGTGATGGATTCTTTTTTTTTTTTTTTTTTTAAAGTTTCATTTTTTTAAATTTATTTTATTTATGGCTGTGTTGGGTCTTCGTTTCTGTGCGAGGGCTTTCTCCAGTTGCGGCGAGCGGGGGCCACTCTTCATCGCGGTGCGCGGGCCTCTCACTATCGCGGCCTCTCTTGTTGTGGAGCACAGGCTCCAGACGCGCAGGCTCAGTAATTGTGGCTCATGGGCTTAGTTGCTCCGCGGCATGTGGGATCTTCCCAGACCAGGGCTCGAACCCGTGTCCCCCGCATTGGCAGGCGGACTCTCAACCACTGTGCCACCGGGGAAGCCCGATGGATTCTTATTATTGCAAACTCCCATGCTTTGGATTCGAATCTAAACACCTTAGCAAGGTTTGGTAATACTAGCCTACTCTTATTTCTACCTCTGTTTTTTAACTGCCAAGATTTATTTTAAGCATGTTTTGATTTCTTGGCAGAGGTATGTGTACTGTAGGCCACAGAGCAGGAACAGTACATAATATCTGGTTGCTACTGGGGGCTTGGACTTTATTCAATGCAGCCAATAATGGGTTGAGCTTAAATTTCAGTCTGAACTTCTTCTGTTATCTTACCCGTGCAGATAAATGAGAATTAATTCTAGGTAGTCATCAGAGTCCCACTCAGTTAGTTCATGAGTACTGCTTGAGCCACTCCCCACTCCCCACAGAAGGCAAATCAGCTCACCTCAGGCCTCACACTTTGGGGCCTGGGTGGCTGCAATCATTCAGGTCAAAAGGAAGGGGAAAAAAAGCAGCAGCACAATTAGTGAAATTCACTGAGACTCAGCAGAGAAACAGCCCTCCTCTTCCATCCTATGAAAAGTTGCACTTCCAGCTCGTGAAGTCGATCTGGAGTCACAGTCAATCTGTTCCTTATTTCCTTTTTTTTTTGGCCATGCCATGTGGCCTGTGGGATCTTAGTTCCCCGACCAGGGATTGAACCCAGGCCCTCGGCAGTGAGTGCTCGGAGTCTTAACCATTAGACCAGGGTATGCCATGTTCCTTATTTCTTACTTCACTTCTCTACGACGTGGGAAGGAGGCCCATAATCCTTACGGGGGTCCCTCATCTCCACCCTGGACGACCTCTGCTCTAGCTTGGCAAACCTGCTCTCTACACCCTAAGCAAAACACGCTCCCTGCCTCCTCTGGGGTCCTGCACAGGCCACCCCTTCAGACTGCAACATTTTCCCTCTCCCCCAGCCAAGCCTGGTGCCTGTCTCCCTTCTAAATCTTGCTCCAGGCTCTCCTTCTCCATGGCCTCCCCTGCCCAATGCACCAGCACTTATGGGTACAGGGTCCTCTGGAGCTGTGCCGCTGGCACCTGTATCTGCGCGATGCAACCTGTGTGGCTTTCCAGTGTGGGGAGCAGGTGTTCAATTCAACTGCCAGCTGTCAGAGTAAGGACCACACCGCCTTCTGCCGGGCAGATGGGCAAGGGCTACTCAGTACAAGTGTCGGGCAAGCGCGAAGGCCCAGGGCCTTCCTACCGTTTGGTTCCCACCCTCTGGTTGGGGGCAATGTCAATGGTGTCTGTGACTGCATCGTGACGGACAGCCAGGCCCAGGTCTGCGATGGCACACATGCCATTTTTCTTCACCAAGATGTTCTTTGACTTTAAGTCTCGATGAGCAATTCCAGGCTTCCCTAGCAGAGAAAAAAAAAAACCAGGGATCTTTGAAGAAAGACAGTACAAGTGTTAAAAGCATAGTCTCTGCAGCCAGACATATGGGTTCGAGTCCTCGTTTTGCTCCCCACTAACCCAGTAACCCTGGAAATGCAACTTAACCTGTCTATGCATTGGTCTTCTCATCCATAAAATGAGACTAAACACCAGTACTTACGTCATGGGAATGTTGTAAGGATTAAATGTATTGTATTAACTTAGGTAAGTCAAGAGCTTAGAAGGGCATGCGTATGAGCTAATATTACTATATTTACACTACTCCTGCCCGCCTTCGCTGAACTAATAAGCTCCCGTATAGAATTGCTGAGGACTTCAGAGAGAAGCTGCTGCGCTAGCTAGGTTCTCAGAACCAAACGGGGGAGGTAAGGACTGCTACTTTCCCTGGAGAGCCTAGCAACAGGGTCAAACTTCCGTGGCTGGTTTTCTGTCACGGCCAGCAAGAGCTGCTGCCTGGTCGACCAGCCACCAGGGAGCAATGTGCCACCTGCCAAGCCCCAGGAGCTCCCAAAGAGCTGATGTCAGTCAACAAGCAGGGGTGCCCGAGGTCGTCTTCCTCCAGGAGGGCCCTCCTAGATTAGTAGGGCCCAGTGTCTGACTCATCAAGCTGACCCAACGATGAGCGTGTGAACTCACTGAACTGATGCTCGGCACAGTAGGTCATGCGATTTTCTCAGTCCCTTCCTTTACCAGCGAACCGTGGGCGTCTGAGATGACCACTCAGTTAACGCCAGCTCCCCAACCAACAACCATGCCAGTCCATCGGGGACAAACAACCAACATTTCCGTCAGGAGTTCCCCCGAGGAGCTCTGAAGGCAGAGGCACCTCTTGTTCTCGCTGGAGTGAGGCCCAAGCTCCTCTCGCTTAGACCAGACCCCGGTCCCTGAGGCCCAGATCCAGCATCCTCAGTGAGAAGGAGTTCTGGGAGCTCGGTGGGGATGGGACAGGTCCACTCACCTTGGGTGCCCACAATCTCCATGTGCAGGTGCGCCAGACCGCTCGCAGCAGACAAGGCCAGCTTAATCATCCCCTCGATGGTCACCGTGTACCGGTTTAGATAGTCAAACAGGGAGCCGTGCTCATGATAGTCCGAGACAAGCCACAGCTGTGTCCAGGTGCCGTTATCTGCAGAGAACCACAGAGGAGTTCCAGAAAAGTCACAACTACCAGCAAAAAGGTCAAGGTAGGAAAGGAAGAGTATGTGTGCGACACAAACCCCAGTTAGACCCCTGTACTCCCCGCTCCCCGCCCCTACGCCTCCTGAGGCCCCTCTGTGCCCGTCTCATCCACCACCGTCCACGGCTTTAGGCTCCAGGAAGGACAGAACAGGCTTTCTTTCTTAGACCTGCTCCCTTACTTCCCGTAGGTAGGATTCTGAGCCACGCTCCCTGATTACACCCAAATTTGAAATGCGAGGCACCCCGAAGAGGAAGCACATGCTTAGGCAAAGTGACAGGATCATCTGTTTCTTTTGCAACACTGCTTCTGATCCTGACAAGACCCGCTCGTCAAAACCATGACTGGCTGCACCCACCCCTGCCAAGGAGGCTTCGCAGGCCCTCCTCTGTGCTCCAAGACCCTTCGAGCACAGCCCAACCTGAGCACCAGGCTCATTTTTAGCGGGTCCTTGAAGTCCATTACTCTTACCAGGCTATGAGCTCTCTGTGAGAGGAGGAAAGAGCTCCTTTCTGCATTATTGTGTTCCAGGCCAAAAATGCTTTTCAACGCATGAAGAGCACACTTACAAGTATTCCAGAGAGGAATCTTATCATCTTATCCTCAGAAGGGCAATGGGAGGTGGCGAGCACACACTTTCGTACTAGCGGAGAGGGGGATGCAGTGTAAAGCGGGAAGGAGGAGTGGGAAGAAGGGAGGGAGAAAAAGAAAAACCAAAAGCTGGTAATCTAATTAGCTTGTGCTGCTGTCAGTAAGAAGACTGGAAATTGGATTGAGATCTCCCAAATTCCAAGCTGGCCCTAGCTCCAGGACACTATACTATCCACGTCATGTTCAAAAGACAAGAACAAAGGAGTCCGATCTTCCTCCTCCCCTGGCCCTCGTGTGGGTTTCAACAGCCAGATCCTACTCACACAAGCTGCCAGAATCAATACAGGGAGTGGCTCCTGGAAAAGCACCAGCCTCTGTTTCCCTGATTACGAACGAGGGGTCCACCGAACACACCCCTTTACACTCAACTAGCCCTGACATCTTGAGGACCCTGCCCATAAGTTAGAAGGGAAGGCATCTTTTGACCCTTTAAAATATATGTCAGATTTAAATGAATAATCAAAAGGTAATGCTGTTTTAAAAAGGCACAGCTTACTCAGAGGGAGTAAGGAATTCTCTCTTCCCCTTCCTCCCTTGCGTGAGAGGTCAAGTCTCTTCAGCCTGGGGGCAGCTGAGGCCACTACAAACCGCCATGGCAATGTGAGGAATGAGCAGCCTGCTGTTGTTTTAGGAAGGAAAAACAAACACTTAGCATCCTCCATAGCCTTTGCCAGCACCAACTTCTAAAAACTGCTGGACCATGGAGCAAACTGTGTCCTGACCGTCGGAGACACTCTTCTAAAATGTAAGTGCCTTCACCCACGGTCTTTCTGACTTCAAGTGCGCTACCTGCCCAGGTGTCGGCTGTCCCCTCCTCCTGGGCGCTGTAAGGTCAGGGACTGTGTCTTGTTCTTATGTGTGATGATTCCAGGACCAGACAGTAGCCAGTGAATGTCACTGAATAAATGAATGAAATCTCGATTACTGCCCACTCTCTATAATAAAATGCAATCTTCTCAAAAAGGCCCTTCCTAATCGGGCCTCTGCCACCTCTCCACCCGTGTCTTTGGCTGGAACATCCCAAGCTACCTGCAGGTTCCCAAAGACACTTCCCCTTGGCACATGCGTCTGGAGTGCTCTTTTCACTCGTTTTTCTTTCTGACCAACTCCCTGCCACCTTCGCCTCAATCAAGCTCGGCGATGGTATCCGTGGTCCCCATCTCACCCCCAATTTGTGCTCACCAGAACAGCTGTTGTTTGATTACTTCCTATAATCAATCATTAGTTTGTCTCTTTGCTAGTCAGTGAGGTCCTTAAGAATGAGCACATGCCTGGGCACACGAGAGAGACTCAAAAACTTCAGCAAAATCAGCAGAGAGAGGGAGGAGGAAATCAGGAACCTCAGGTACAAGCGGACCAAAAGCTGAGCTTGAAGGCCACGGGGGAGCACCTGGGGGGAGGCAGGCCGTGTCTCTGCTGCGCCCGCTCCACTGCAATAGTGTGTATGATGCTGGTCTGTCACACAGTGTGGATCACATGCTTTTCCAGGGCCATCCTTTCCTGGCAGGGGTTGAAGCCACCCTTCTTCGTTCCAACCGGAATGAAGGTAAATTTACTGGAGCCCCTGCAGGCACTACCCTAGGGGTGGGTTTGGGAGTATCACAGAAGGGAAAGTGAGCAGGTAGGATGAGGGGTTATTTATCTGCTTAATAACTGCTTATTTACTTGCTTAATAACCTGGATTTCTGCACAAGCTTTTCATAGAAGAGAAGTTTGAAAACCATCGCCTTACTCAGATCCTCTTGCTATGGGTAATAACTATAAACGCAAATAAAACTGTGCTGTCGCACAACCGTTCAGTTTCCGCAGTCACTCCTCCATCTGGGACTACCGTTGGCTTTGGGACACCCTGTATCCAAACCCAGCCCTTTACCTTTATTGTCAGCAGCAATAAACCCAAGGATGTTTTCATGGCGCAGCATGACTGTCTGGTATATCTCTGCTTCCCGGAACCAAGACCGCTCTTCACGAGAAGAGAATATTTTCACAGCCACATCACCACCCCTCCAGCGGCCACGCCACACTTCTCCGAACCGGCCCTTGCCAATAATCTCCTGTAAAACGATGGTTCGGGCCACTGTGCGTTGGACAAAAAGGGGTAACCCTACGGACCAAAGAATGGAAAGAAAGCAGACATTTGTGTATTTGCTGAACTTTGCAATGCCCACTCTCACTGCCACACTGGAAAAGCCCTTATCACAGTGCCTCCGTTCTACACTGGTCCACTGACCACGGAGAGCTCAGCTGCCCCTGCATCACGTCCGGGTAATCCTCCGGAGGTCTAAGCTGTGAAGCACTGAGAGTGAGTGAGCGAGGACAGGGAAATGTAGACGATTAGCTCTTCCTCATCTAAGCAATTTCTCCTCCCAGTTAGTATGGACGACAGATCTGAATATAAATGTCTGACCGGATTTACTAACTCTTCAGCCAGCCTCCCGGGGGCCAATCCACCTACAGCTGCTTTATGTGGAAGAGGAAAGCGGGGGTTTGAGGGCTGGGAGCCGCCTCTGGCTGCTCCGCTCATTGGCCACTGGAGGGCAGTGCTGCGTGGCCCATGAAAGCCGACGTGTGGTCAGGGCCCACCAGGCTCCCACCTCTCTCCAGAGAGATCAAAGTTCTGCTCACTGGGAGCTCCAGATGCAGGACGGGGGACTACCCAGGCTCATTCTAAGATTACCTTTACTCTCTCTATAGGACTCGTTTATCGCCTCATTTGACCCATGCAGTAAGTGTCTCCCTGTCTCTCCAATCACCCCCACCATCGTGACCCTTAACTCTCCCCCTCTCCCTGACCAAACAAACAAACGTGTCATCAACCCCTAAGTTGTTTACTGTATGTTTAATACTATGCAGGAGGCACTTGCATAAATGATCTCATTTCCTCACAGCCACCTATACGGTAGGTGTTGTTTTTATGCCCATTTTACAAATGAGAAAACTAAGCATCAAAAGGGAAGGTTAAGTAACTCATTCGAATTCCTACAAGCTGTAAATGGCAAAGCATCTAGACTGACTCCAAGGTGTGTGCTTTCAACTCCCGCAGTACAGAGCCACCAAATGCTTCTCAGTTTAGCCCCCTCCTCTCCAGGTCCCCCCTCGCCGGCCCTCGTCCCGGCCCTCCTTTGGAAGACTTCCAGTGGGCCTCTGTGCCTCCCAGCTCACCCGCCTTGCCCTGCCCTCCCTAACAGGGGGCATAAAGCACAGCAGCCCAAGGCTTTCCCACCCTGGCCTGGGGACAGCATGCTGGCCTCTTGATCATTCCCTAAACACCCAGTGAGCGTTCATGCTTTTCTGTCCTTCTTTTGCTCAAGGGTTTTCCCTTGGCCTGGAATGTTCCCTGCCCTCTTACCACTCTCAAAACGTCCGACTCATGACCCCTTTAGACATGACCTCCTCTGTGAGACCCTTCTCCACAATCTCTTCTCTCCAGTCCTGGCTCGGCCTCTTTCTCATTTTGTTCACCCTGTATCACCCAGAGGGTATTCAACACATACTTGTTAGTGTGAACTGCAAGTCACACAAGCAGCAAGGACTTATTACTTTAAGTCCACAGAATTAAAACCCCAGCACCTTGGAAGCTTTGCATATTCTGAATTAAGAATGGACTAACCCATCCAGAGAGGAACAGTTATTAATCATTTTACTCCAGATGACTGGGTAACTGCCCTGGACCTGCCCTAACATCAGCTAATCCTGATCTTAAAAAAGACTCCAAAAAACCCGAGCAACCCTCCTCCAGCAGCAAGTCAAGTCACAGAGTCAGTCAGTTCTAACCACTGCCCTACCCTCTTTCAGCAAAGAACAAGCCATATATTTTCCCTCTTCCTAAAAATATGCAGCTTTTAAATATATCCATCATCTTGGCACTCTCTACTGCAGAGCTTAATAAAGGCAAAACCACAGAAACTCAGGAGATGTCAGAGCTCAAAGTATTCCTGTGCTCAAGAAGGGCTGTCTGGCCATGACTGATGGTATAATTTCCCTACAGAAGAGTCTTGTCACATGGCGAGAAAACATACATAAACACGCACAAAACTCTCACAAATACAATCCTGTCTGTCTTAGTTAGAATGGCAACAGTGACCTTTGTGGATGATTTTTTTCTATAGGAACAGAATACCACCGTCACTAAAATAACTGTTTATCTTCATAAAAAGACTCTTTTGCAGTCATAGCCACATCTACTAGCTAGCTGAGCTCTACCCTGAGACTGAGACAACCCAACTCCCTTTATCCTAAATTCTAGTCTCAAGTCAAGGTCCACCTAAGAAAGGCTTGGTCACTAACAGGCAGCTCTGGAAGTGGTGCTGACGCCATGCTGGAGGCCCCAGCTGCCTTTAGTTCAACCGCCACCAAAAACCCTTGGGCAACTGGCACAAGTCAATGATTCACCCAACCCTGGCTCTCGGCTTTACTCGGTGTCCGTAAACTCCCCTTGCGGTTGCTCGCAGATCAATGATTAGCTGCCACCGCCTCACAGGAACCCGGCACACTCCTGTTTCTCAAAAGGGGCCCTGAAACTGAGTACTCCGCTGCTCAGGTGGAACCAGGTGAACTTTAATAGCTGTACGGTTACGAGACTTGGAGAGGCAGGGATTCTGGAATGGAGAGTTTTGCACCTGACCTTTGGAATTCCAGAGAGTGAAAGATTTTCTGTGAACCCCATTATCTTATCTCATTACGTGTCAGACTCCAAAAGAAGGGGAATTATGAAAGCAAATGGCCAGCCTTCTTCCTGAACACTCCATCCTGCTGGGAGGCAGTGATGAAGGCCAACAGCAGGCACGAGGCCTGAAGAAGCGGTACCTGAGCCAGACCCCGACGTGGAGAGGTCGTAGACGAGATCCTGGAGCGTCTTGTCCTTGGAGAGACACATCTCACACGAGGGGTCCTCCATGTCCAGCCTCTGGCGGTTGTGATAGACGCGCTGATGATAGTTAATGACAAGGAAAACAATGATGATGATGAGAAACAGGAGGAACACTGGGCCGGCAATAATGCCCACCAGCTCCACAGGGCCCCACATGGACGGGTGCTCAGGCTCCTTGAGGTGACCTGGGTCAGGTGAGAGAGGAGAGGGAAAGAACAGAGTAAAAATGAGGGAACGCCACGGCCTCATTTTTCCCCGGCTCCTCCCTCCAGGTGGAAACGCCCTTTTCCTCTCCCTGTGATCAAGGTGCCCTTGATCTCTCTGGTCTTACTGGGCTTTGCATCTGCCTGGATGCTCTCAAATGCAAACCTCTCTAGTTAAGGTACCCTTTGCAACAGCCAAACCCACACCCCGCTCTGTAATTTCACAGCATTTCATGGTGCTCTTCCCACCTCCACGCCCCAGGCACGTGCCATGTTCTGCTCCTCCACTTGTGACGGCCTCTTGAAGCCCGGCCCGGTCTCTCTCTTCCTCCTCTGATCTCCCCAGTCATACCTCCTAAACGGCGGACCTGCGAAGGGTGGTGTCTAATACTCCTCAGCCCTGATGGCCGTCCTTTCCAGCTCTAGGTCCTCTTCCCATTTTGCCGTCACCATCACACCAGAAGCTCCCTTCAGATGGCTTAGGGGCTGCCTCCTTCGGGATCAGCCCCAGGCCCTCCCGTGGGGATCCCTGCCTGGCTCTTCCGCATCTCACCAGCTGCCAATGGCTGCTCAGCCACGACCCAAATCGCAGCTTCCACCTCTGCGGCTCACTCGACAATCTGTTTCCCCCATCCTCGAATCTACAGACCGGACTTGGGAGGAATGCCATCCCATGTCACCTCCGGGAGCATCAAAGAGGCACCTTTACCTATCCTCCAACAAAGGGATGGGGGCAGAGTAGAGAAGGATGAAATGACAGGGGTGCCCTACCTCCACGATGAGCCAATAGTCCAACAAGGGTGTCCACTCACCGCTGGGCACCCTCAGGTCGATCTTGTTGCAGAAGTCAGTGTAGCAGCAGTGCGTGTTGCGCAGATCCTCGGAGCTCAGGCAGTAGAAGGGCTTCCCAGCGGGGACCAGCTCCACTTTGGGGATGCAGGTGCGCACATGGTGCTCCATCCCGTCCAGGTTGAAAATGGAAACCATGCAGGCCCCATCTGTCTCACACGTGTTGTTGGCCTGTGAGCAGCTGGTGCACGCACAGAGCAGAGCTGCGGGAGATTCGGGAGTGGACACTGACATCAATGGTGAGATCGTATCCTAGGTCCTTTTCCAGACTTAGAATACAATCCCCTAGCATACTTGATGTTCCAAAATAAGGCGCTTTTATAGAGATGGGGCCAGAAAGATGACATCGTCAGTGGGGGCCCAACCTTTTCACCTGTTTATTCTGCTCACAACAAGGCTTTCTGGGTCCCACCATTGTCCTCTAAGTGCTCTAGTTTATGCCTACAAGAAACAGAGAAACTGCCTTTTTAACTTTGCTTTAGACTTAAACTTATTAAAAAAAACTGTTTTGTGGCTAGGAAAGAGGTCTTCCTTTAAATTTAGAAGCCTGAGGGTGGGAGGAAGGCACCTTCCCTTCGGAGACGGGAGGAAGGCACCTTCCCTTCGGAGACTAGAGGACCCCTCTCCCCACATACTCCATCTGACACCACCCAGCTTCCCTGGAACCATCATCAACCCCATCTCCTTTCTCTGCACCAGGAACGCCCACAGTTTCCTGAATGCAGTGTGCGTGCTCTCGCACATGCTTTTGCTGCAATGCTTTTTTTCCTAGCTAATTCTTACAAGTTCTTTAAAATTCAGCTTAAACGTCACTTCCTTTGAAAAGCTTCCCGACTAGTCCAACAACCTCCTCCTTCCTTTAGTCCTCAGCAGGTGCCCCTCTCAAGAGAGGGCAAAAAGAACACCCTCCAAAGAAGATAATATTAGTGCCTACCTCATACAGTCATTGTGAGGATTAAATGAGCTAATGCATAGAAAGTGCTCAATAAATCTAACCCATTCTGAAAGGCCCCTGGATATCACTTTATTTTTTTATTTATTACTTTTTTAAAAATTTATTTATCTTATTTATTTATTTTTGGCTGCATTGGGTCTTCATTGCTGTGTGCGGGCTTTCTCTAGTTGCAGCAAGCGGGGGCTACTCTTCGTTGCGGTGTGCAGGCTTACCATTGCGGTGGCTTCTCTTGTTGAGGAGCACGGGCTCTAGAGCGCAGGCTCAGTAGTTGTGGCACACAGGCTCAGTAGTTGTGGCTCACGGGCTCTAGAGCACAGGCTCAGTAGTTGTGGTGCACGGGCCTAGTTGCTCTGCAGCATGTGGGATCTTCCCACACCAGGGCTTGAACCCGTGTCCCCTGCATTGGCAGGCAGATTCTTAACCACTGCACCACCAGGGAAGCCCTAGATAGCACTTTAAAAAGTACTATATATATATGCATACATACATAATTTTTCTTTTTTTTTTCTTTCAAGTAGGTAGTGCACACAATCATCTCTGGAACTAATGAGTTTGGCTGGGTGTGTATTATCCCTAAGTGTGCACTGTTGACAGGAAATTACTGTAAATGAATTTGGTGCTTCTGAAAGCCAGTTCGGCAGCCCTGGAATCTGAAATCCTTTATTTATCCGTCTAACAAGAATAGCACAGACAGCAGCCGCTGGTTCTCCCCAGCACTGTCTCCCATGAGCCTAACCCAGCCCTGACCCCTTGGGATGGGCAGGAGGGTGGCTTGAGCCACTAGGATACTGAGGTTGGGACTCACAGTGCTGAACAAAGCATTCGCCCAGCGGGGATGCAGGTGGCAGGGCCCACCCGAGGCCCCGACTGGACACTAAGCAAATACTATCTGGATCCCAAGAGGGAACATATTCAAACTATGGCCCCTGGAGAAGAGACATTTATGACCAGTCCCGTGAAAAACTAGCCTGTCGTAACTCACCCCTTTCGGCTGTAAACAGTCTATCTTTGTCTCTTCCTCTAAAACAATGGAAGGCATCTCCTGGCTTTTCAAGTCCAAAGACAGATTCTAAATATCTCAGGGTCCAACCCCCTCCTTCCCCAGGCTTTCTGCAAGTGACACGATCCTTGCCATCCCCACCAAGGAAACAAAGGAGGGGGAGCACAGACAGGTAAAAGGACAGTGTGGATCTTCACTGCATGGCCTGTGGGATTTTTCTCACAGTGTCTGATCAGAACCCTTTCTTCTGGGAGAAATTCCAAAACACGCAGCTACCTGCTGAAGGGCTCGGGTAGTGTTATATTTTAAAGGCAGGAAGTTTAAAGCAGGTACTCTTTAGACTAGGATCCCAAACATAAAAGGAATTTTAAAAGTAAATTCCTCCTGAATTTCCTTCTTGCTAACTGAAATTTACTTCTGCGACTCTCAGAACACTCAGCCCAAACCTCTTTGACTCACCCTGGAGTCCTGACTACTCATCCACGAGTGCAAACGCCCATCCCTCTTTGTGTCAATGGGGACATTCAGGCACAAAAGGGGTCCCCGTGGCGCGCACACCTCTCAATACACGCGCCCCGACGTCCGGCGATGAGAACAGCCTCAGGTCTATTTTGGGAAGCAAGAAGGGAAAGCGAACAACTCCCAGAGGGCTATTCTGAGCACAGTGGGACACGCGGGCCAGACCCGCAGCCGCCTTTGGAAAAGCAGCTCACTTCAGAGTCCGTCAATTAGCAGGCAGGGAAGCAGAGCCTCTGCTCCCAGACACGCACTCTCCTCTCCTTGGTTCATGGCCTCTTTCACAGTGATTCATTCTGGAGAACGAGCACACCCACACGTGGCTCATTATTTTTGGGAAGTACTTAAACAATCTTGGTGTAAGACAGGAAAGAACAAAAGTGGTGAAATCTATGCTAGACGGGACGAAGAACGGAACTGGGAGCGGGGCCATGCGGCTTCGTGATAAGGGATTGGGCAAGTCCCTGACTCTATCTGGGCCTCGGCCGCCCAACCAGAAAATACCATTTATGTTACAGAGATGGTATGAAGATCAGCCCACATCTGCTAAGTGCCGTGGGTACTCTGAGAAGACTGCTCACATCTGTGTACACCTCTGCTTTTACAGAGTGAGAAGTCTGAAAAAGCTATTTTTGCGATAACCATCACTACTGCCCACACCCCTGCAGAGGTTTCAGTTACTCTCACTAGAGCCACAGCAGAGCATCACGGCAGGAACAGGCCACACAGACCCAGGGCTCAAATACCAGCTCTAGTGTTAGTCACATGGCCTTGAGCAAGTTAGTAACCTTCCTGCACCCCAGCTGCCTAATCTGTAAAGTGGGACTGTTAATTACTTCACAGGACTATGTAAGAATTACGTGAAATAAGAGATTTTAAAAGTGCTTAGCAAATGGATGCTCAATGAATTTTAATCCCTCCCTTCAATGTAAAACTCAAGTAAACACATCCACGTACAATGTGTCTCTCTAACCACTAATTAGGAAGTGCCAAGTTACAGCAAGACCACAGCAAGGAACTTCTGTTTGAGTCTCAGCTCTGCCAGTAACTGGTCGCGTGGTTTTGGGCAATTCATTTAACCTTCCTGAACCTCATTTTCCTCACCATTAACCAGAAAGAAGGGGCTGAACCAGATGACCTCTAAAATCCTCCAGTTGAAATCTGAATCTAGTTTGTTTTTAAATTCACATTGTTTGGATCACTGATTCAACACTGGGAAGTTCTGCTTTAATTCCATACACCTTTTCCTGAACTTTAAAGACAGACTAGTCTTTAAATTGTCTTCTGTTGATATTCATTTTTCTTTGAAACAAAGTAAGTGACAATAAAATTATAAAAACATCTGAATTTACTAAAACTTTACTAGTACACTAAATCACAAACTTAACTTTGATTTCTTTGAAAAGTTAAATCTGGACTAATGATAACAGCCCTTTATAATCTGTTTCACAGTGACTCATCAGGTGAAATCCGCCTACTACACATGTGTACATAAACAACACATACCTAAAACTCTCAGTGTTCCATCACCAAAGAGTTACGTAGTAGAAACAACACAATTAGGAAAGCCAATGGCAGAAGAGTAACAAAATCAATCTACAGAAAAGCAAGTTAAAAAGTGGTCAAGAGTGAAATTCTCACTAGCACAGCATTTTGTTACTAACAAGCTAGTCAAACCTGAACTAAAGACATTTTGGCAGGATTTGAACGTGGTTCCAAAGTATGATTAGAAGGCGGTCTGTGGTAGGATGTCAAAGCAAATTTGGTTTGTGAGACAGGCTGTGTTTGGAGGAAGGCTGACAAGTCCCAACCTGGGCAGACTCTGTCTCACTGCATGTTATGGAGGCACTAACACACTGGGCCTGAGCAAAGGCAACCCCACCGGAGGCCCCTCTCTCCTGCCCACGGCATACTCTAGGAGGATACAGTGAGGCTGTTGCTCACTGGAAATTCCCAAGAACCGCCATCCAGGACTAAACTCACAGCCACTCAATCCACATCACCGGGGAACAGGACGTGGGAGGAGCAGGGTGGGGGCACCGACCTCAAACGGTAAGAGGCATGCTGCAAAACACCCACCTTTGTCCTGGGAGATGAAGGTCCACGAACGTTTTAAAGCTACAGTATCTATGATTTTTAGCTTATGTATATGCTCCTTGGGGATGGTAAGTTTCATCAATTTAGCGTGGAACGGTGTCCCATTTAGGGACACTAAACCTGCCTCTTCCAAGCTTCACTGGGCAACCTTCTAGTTCTACAGGAGCTAAAATGTGGTGCCCAAATAGCCCATGCCACCCTTCCTCTTCATGATTTTACAACTTGATCACAAGCTGCCTCTGAGCCCTCATCTTACCAGATGACAGCATCCATCACGCAGGCCAAACTGATAAGAACAGCCTATTACAACCCATGATTATTTTAATTATTCTTCCGTGGACCCTATCCAAACTCCCTACAGCTTACTTGGGATAGAACAAAGACTACAATTCTACACAACTCTGTGATCCTGAATAGCCAAGATGATCTTGGGAGGAAAAAAAAAAGAGAAAGAGAACAAAGTTGGAGGGCTCACACATCCTGATTTAAAACTTACTACAAAGCTACAGTTATCAAAACAGTATGGTACTCCCCGAAGTACAGACTATAAATCAATGGAATAGAATTGAGAGTCCAGAAACAAATCTATACATCAATCATTAACTGATTTTCCACAAAAGTGTCTACAACATTTTGGGGGTGGGAAGACTAGTCTTCAACAAACGGTGCTGGACAACCAGAAATCCACATGCAAAAGAACAAAGTTGGACCCTTACTTCACACCATATACAAAAATTAACTCAAAGTAAGTCAAAGACCTAAATATAAGAGCTAAAACTTATATTCGAAAACTTCTAAAACTTTTAAAATGAAAATAGGGGTAAATCTTCATGACCTTGGATTTGGCAACAGTCTCCTAGATACCACACCCAAAACACAAGCAACAAAAGAAAAACAGATGAATTGGCCTTCACCAAATTAAAAAATGTTTGTGCCTCAAAGGACAATATCAAAAGAGTGAAAAGAGAACCTACAGAATGGGAGAAAATATTTGCAAATCACGTATCTAGTAATGGTCTTGCACCCAGAATATGTAAAGAACTCTTAAAACTAAACAACAACAGGGCTTCCCTGGTGGCGCAGTGGTTAAGAATCCGCCTGCCAATGCAGGGGACATGGGCTTGAGCCCTGGTCCAGGAAGATCCCACATGCGGCAGAGCAACTAAGCCTGTGTGCCACAACTACTGAGCCCGCACTCTAGAGCTGGCGAGCCACAACTACTGAGCCCTCGTGCCACAACTACTGAAGCCCGCACACCTAGAGCCTGTGCTCCGCAACAAGAGAAGCCACCACAATGAGAAGCCCGTGCACTGCAAGGAAGAGTAACCCCCACTTGCCACAACTAGAGAAAGCCTGCGTGCAGCAACAAAGACCCAATGCAGCCAAAAATAAATAAATAAATAAATAAATTTATATTAAAAAAAAACTCAACAACGACAAAAAATAATTTTAAAATGGGCAAAGGACCTGAACAGACATTTCTCCAAAGATATACAAATGACCAAAAAGTACATGAAAAGATGTTCAACATCATCTCAAATGCAAATGAATTTCAAATTCAAATGTAAATCAAAACCACTTCACACCCACTAGGAAGGCCATAAGAAAGTGTTGGTGCAGACTCAGAGGAAACTGGGACCCTATACACTGACAGTAGGATCATAAACCGGTGCAGCCACTACAGAAAACAGTTTGATGGTTCCTCGGTAAGTTAAACATTGAATTACCATATAACCAGCAATTCCACTCCTAGGTGTATATCCAGAAGATTGAAAACAAGTGTTTAAACAAAACTTGTACTCGAATGTTCATAACAGCACTATTCACAACCGTCAAAAGGTGGAAACCCAAATGTCCACCAAACATAGAAAGGATAAACAAAATGTGGTATATTCATATGATGGAGTATTATTCAGCTATAAAAAGGAATAAACTACTGATATTCACTACACTGTGGATGAACTCTGAAACATTATGTTAACTGAAAGAAGCCACATACTGTATGAGTCCATTTATATTAAATATCCAGAAAGCATTATTAGTGGTTGTTAGGGGCTTGGGGGAGAAGATGGGGAATGCTGGCTTAATGGGTTACTGGGTTTCCTTCAGGGTAAAGAAAAAGTTCTGGAACTAGAGAGTGGTGGTGGTTTGTGTAACATTATGAAGGTACTTAACACCACTGAATTATACACTTTAAAATGGTTAAAAACGGTTATATGTGTTTTACCACAATTTTTAAAATACCATAAATCTCTGTAAAATAGTATGTATAATATAATCTCAATCACAAAACAGTAACAACAAAAACCTAACACGAGCATACCAAAAAAAATGGAGGTACAGTGTCCTTCCCAAGTCCCTAGGCTCTCAGATGTCCCAGGAACCTGTAAACTCCTAAAGGAGGGAACCAGTGTCCTTCTCTTCTTCATTTTCTCACTGGTATCCAGCACAGTGATCAGCAAATAGCACCACGCTTAATAAATCTCATTCAGTAGATCTCAGCCTAGCAACGTGAGAGGGAAGGGGCTCTGCCAGAGTCGACATGCTTTTATCCGTTTTATATACCTGTCTACATTTTCATTTTTGAAAGAGTTTTACTGCTTTAAGAAGACAGAAAGAAAAAAGAAAGGGCTTCCCTGGTGGCGCAGTGGTTAAGAATCCGCCTGCCAATGCAGGGGACACGGGTTCAAGCCCTGGTCCGGGAAGTTCCCACATGCCGCGGAGCAACGAAGCCCATGCTCCACAACTACTGAGCCTGCACTCTAGAGCCCGCGAGCCACAGCTACTGAAGCCCGCACGCCTAGAGCCCGTGCTCCGCAACAAGAGAAGCCACCGCGATGAGAAGCCCATGCACCACAACGAACAGTAGCCCCCGTTCGTTGCAACTAGAGAAAGCCCGCGTGCAGCAACGAAGACCCAACGCGGCTAAATATAAAATAAATTTTTTTAAAAAAAGAAAGAAAAAAGTTGTTCAGTAACTACTGATTTAGACAACTGCCAAAATGTTTATGAAAATCTTGAATTGGGTTTAAAAATGGAGGTGTCTGGCACTAAACTATCACAAAGTAGAGGTAATGTTTGTTTCTCCGGGGTGGGGGTGGAAGACAGCCGGTGAGGCTGCGGAACTGACACAGTACCAGGCAGAAAAGTCCTGCTGCATTAAAACACAGCAATCAGATGCTATTGCTAACAAAGACTCAAGTTGCATTTCCAGCTTTCACAATCATCAAAATTAGATTGTAAAACTACACTAAAATAAAACAAAACAAAAACTCTTAAGTACCCAAGAGCCATAATAAAGTCAAATTTTACATGTGTAGTTGGTGGTATCTAAAACATCCAAAAAGTATACTGGTAAAAAGCACTTATGAAAAAAATGTAACTGACTTAATAAAGGAAGCTATTTGTATGACGAGGGGAAAAAACGCACAGATTTAACAATAAGACATTTGATAAGCTTGGTATTTAATTTCAATCTGGGAAAAGGTCTCGGAGTGGGTTTTGCATAAGAGAAAGGTGTCTGAAAAGCCAGCTCCACACTATATCTATTCTACAAACTGCCTTTCTGACATTCTACTTGGAGACAAACCCAACCCCAGAGAGCTGTTTAAACAAGTTCACCCTTAAGCCTCAGGTCTAGAGAATAAAAGCTTTGTTCTCACTCAAAAAAGACGTTTGATGTTTATGCTAAGGAGACCTGTCATTGTGACTTAATTTATGGCTGACTGTAAATGCCTGAACATCTAGCAAGGGCCCACCTGCTGCCCAGGAGAATGTCAAGGTAAAGCTGGAAGGAGTGGCGTCACTATGACAGAGCATGTCCAGTGTTCCTGGGACCTAAGTGTACAGACTCAGCCGTCACATTCAGACTGCCTACTAGTAACTTGGTATTTCTCCTTTACTGACAAGTTTATATTGACATGTACAACCATTCTGTTTTCTTTCTTTGTTGTACTTAAGCAGACACACTCGTGGCTCATTAGAGCAGGGGAGGGTATTTATCAGTGGTAGTCCTATTTGCTTCCTGACCTACTTACTATACTATGGATGTGTGGAGAGGCCACAGTGTACATCACAGTTTTGAGGGAGAAGAGGGATGGGAATGGTTGTTTCAGGCAACTGGGACAATGAAGGAGAAAACAAAATCAGCCAGGACGGAGAATAAAACTAATGAGGTTGAGATCAAGTTCATCTGGCTGGAATAAAATGGGTAGGTGGTAGAATAAACAGAGTAGAATAAACAGAGATGCAAGAGGTGAGGTAGGAAGTGTAATTAGGATGTTCCAAGTAACTCACAAATGTTTGCAGCATTTTGAGAGACTGGGATAAAAACTGTATATACAGGAGATAATAAAATTACAGCAGGACAGAACTAGAATTATTTACCTAGGATTTTGCTGAGAGGATGGAAAAGAAATGAGTGAATTCAATTAAATTATTAAGTACTTAAAATACGCAAGGCTCTGTGATAGGACAAAGACATATAAAGAAAAATAAGGTAGTTCCTAGCATCAATTTTTAGGGGGTAGAGAAGGGAGAGTGGGAGAAGCAGAAAACTATAAACCAGTGTGAACCTCTATACCACTGATATGGACCAAAGAGAAAAGCAGAGAGGATGGAGTCACTGGCTGGGGGATAGGAGGAAGACAAAGTGGGTCCCACACTGGAGGATGGCTGGATTTGGATTTGGCTAAGAAGAGAAGGCCAAGACCAAGAAAAGCACAAGGCATGTTAGGTCCAAAGTAAATAGATGTGACAACAATGCCATGGTTCCAGTCACAGACAAGGGCAGTAAGGGAGACTAGGCCAGACTGCATGGATTGTGATGCCAGGCTAAGGGGTCTGGAGTTGATCCTGGAGGCCACATAAAAGTGACACAGAAGGTGCACTTCCCAAAGTTAAATCCAGTGGTAGGAAGGATGACAAGGGAGAGACAGGAGGCAGGGACTGGTTAGAAAGCTACTTTAATAGTCATTACAGTACATAGTAGAGTACAGGATTTAGAGCATGTGCTTTGGAGTCAGACAGACTTTAGGCCCACTGCTTAACCTCTCTATGTCCCAGTTTTCTCATCTGTAAAATGGGGATGAGAGTGCCTCAGAGAATAGTTGTGCAGAGTAAGCAATGTAGCACAATCGCTCAGTGTAACACTTGAGTAGATAGTATACATTCAGTAAATCAGATGCTTTTATCACTACTGTCATCCTAGTGAATGAGAAGGGTCAGAGCTCTTTGTGGTTTTATGGTTCTTCTAACAAGCAGAAATCAATTTGTGTGTAAACGTCTCAATGGCAAGGACAGATTCGTTCCTCAGTATCCCTCTCAACATTAAGCTTGGCCCTGCGTATTAGGAATGAACACTGACTGAATTTGATTCAAGCTTATCTACTACAAGCGTAGAATGTAATGTATACAAACATACACCAAGACAATACGCAAAGATTTGGGGTAAGGCAGGTTCAACACAAATACTTATTTAAAAAAATATCCTTCAATTCACAGATTCCTCAACTCAAAACATCAAAACCATCTAAAAGACTTATCTCCAAAGCATCCACAATCTCCTCTCTCCTCCAAACACTCACAAATATCTAGGAAAAGGTAACAGGCAGTAGGTGAAAGCCACATGTGGTCAAAGGACGTCTTTCTACATGCAAGGTCCATCCATGGGATGACAGGGTACCAGGTCTCAAGGAGCCTCAAGCCCATCTTGGGAGAGACCTCTTATTTCCCTCTCCTGTTTTCCTTCTCCTCACATCACCATCTGACTCACCACACACACATTTTTAAAAACAACACCTATTTACTATTTCACAGTTTCTGTAGGTCAGAAGTCCAGGCACAGCATGACTGATGTCAGCTGGAGCTGCTTTCTCATCTAGGGCTGGGACCTCTCTCAAACTCACTCATTGCTGCCAAACTCTAATGCCCTGTGGAAGAAGGATTAAGGCCCCCATTTCCCTCCTCGCTGATGGCCAGGGACCACTCAGCTCCTGAAGTCAGCCTGCAGTTCCTGCTCATGTGGCTCCCATGGGCAGTTCATACATGGATGTTTACTTTCTTCCAAGCCAGTTGGAGCATCTCTGCCTTCCTCTTCTGCAATCAGCTGAGAAAATGCTCTGCTTTCAAAGGGCTAGCTTGATTAGGTCAGGCCCACCATGATAGCCTGCCTATCTGGAGGTGCACTGATTTAACCTCTTCACAATACAGTTGACCCTTGAATAACTCAGGGGTTAGGGGCACTGACCACCATGGAGTCAAAAACCCAAGTATAACATAACAATCATCCCTCTGGATCTGTGGTTCTGCATCCACGGATTCAACCAACCTTGGACCGTACGGTACTCTAGTCTGTATTTACTGAAAGAAATCCAAGCATAAGTGGACCCGTGCAGTTCATAACCATGTCGCTCAAAGGTCAACTGTACTACCTGCATTCATGTGTGACTGAGTAACTGGGAAAAGGTGTGTATATACCTAAGGCTAGGAAACTTGGGGAGAGGAGAGCAGAGGGGGGGCTGTGGTAGACAGAATCGCCTTGTATTTTATTTCTTTATTGTCTATTTCACCAGCCAGAAGGTACACTTCACCAAGGAAAGCATTTGTCTCCTTGTGTTTACTGTTGTATCCCCGCACCTACAACAGTGCCAGGTATATGGTAGGTGCTCAAGGGTTAAAGGAACCTTTAGATCACCATAGCAGTACTCGATATACGTATATATACCTGTTTAGTTTATTCACAGGCTGGAAACGGGACTTCTAACTGTATACATTAAACTTTTGGTTCAGTGACACCATTCAGGAATCCTGGGAATTCCACATGATATAATTTTCTCTCTGCCACAATCATTGTATGGCTTTTAACAAAATACAATTGATTCTCGTTATTCATGGATTCGTATTTGTGAATCTGCCCACTTGCTAAAATTTATTTATAACCCCAAAATCAATACTCTCAGTGCTTTCATGGTCATTTGCGGACATGCGCAGAGTGGTGAAAACTTTGAGTCACCCAATGCACACGTTCCCACTGAGGTTGAACAAGGCAATGCTCTCTCTAGCTTCTTGTTTCAGCTCATACTGTTAATACGTGTCCTTCTCATGGTATGTTCAGTGCCAGGCTTTTTGTCTTTTCGTGTTTTTTCTTGGTGATTTCACTGTTTTAAAACAGCCCCCAAGAGCAGTAGCTTAGTGTTCTGAAGCTCGAGAAGACAGTGACGTGCCTTACGAGAAAGAAAATACATATACTGAATAAGCTTCATTCAGGCATGCATTATAGTGCTGTTGGCCCTGAGTTCAATGTTAATGAATCAACAATATAAATTAAATGAGGTGTCTTTAAACAGAAACACGAACAGCACAAGGTTATGTACCGATCAGCTGATGAAAACGTGTGACCAGCAGCTGCAGGGACCTAAACCTGTAGCTGCTCCCCCGGGAGCAGTGGTCCAGTATTTGCTAATCCTGTGTTCAAGTGGGCCTCACAGAACACAGTTACGGCAAATAACACGACCTGACTGGATTAGCCCCATTTTACAGATGAAACAATGAAGCGGACAGGGATGTGAAGTGGCAGCCCCCAGCGCACTCCAGCACACCATCCCGTTTTACTTCCTTCACAGCCCTCATGACTGATAACTGTGTTTACTCATTTATTTTCAGTCTGAGCCACTGCAAGAGTAAGTTCCATGAGGGTTAGGGATTTTTGTCCATCTTGTTCCCTGTTACCTCCTCATGCCAAGAACCATTCCAGGCACATACCCAACCGAATGAATAAAGAAATCTCCTATATGTAATTGTGTAAATATTAGGGGGATTGATACTTTAAAGGGAAAGGCAGTTACTTTCATTATGTTAAATTCAAAATATTCAGCAAGACAAATTCAGGCTTCAGACTAAGTGGAGAGAGAAGAAAACCAAAAAGAACACCAGAGCTGCCTGAAGTGGCGCTGGCTCAGACACCCGTGGGCAGGTAAGACTGCTGGGGACGGCAGCCGCACAGCTGCACCAAGCTCCCGAGACTCTACAGAGGAAGAAGAAAGCTACACTCTGGAGCGGTATTTATCTGCGACGGAAAAGCCAGCAAGCAGAGAGAACAGGCAAGAGCAGAGATGCTGCCTCCAGGCCCAGCCGCAGGTTGAACCACGTGTGAGAGAGAGAAGCTGAGGAGAGCAAAACCCGAGAGCGGGATTCGAACCTGGCCGTGATGCCGCCCCTGCAGAGTGACAGAAATGTAGCCCAGACGGCCGGGGACTGGCGGCTCCGGAGCCGATTCCCTTCAAAGGTTTGAACACTCCTAGTCCAGGCGGAACTGATGGGCTCCGGAGGCCCGCAGCACTTCCAGCATCAGGGGGAACTGAGGAGCAAGAGGACTCCAGGATTTTCTTCTTATGAATACAGAGAGGAAAATGAGATAAGACCCTCTTACATCAACCCTACTGTAACAGACAAATAGCACAAGAACTCGAGACAAAGAGGCGGGATTCCAGAATTAATGTTCACGGCTGCTCTGAGCAAAAACTGAACAGTAAACAATAAGGATTTCAAAATTAAAACAAAAGAGCCACTTCAGTATTCTACTTTAACCTTCAGAAATAAAGAAGATCTCAAGCACCGTGGACTGAGAATTCCATTCCACCTCAACACCCCGTACTCCTGAGTTATTATGAGAACAGACTGCGACGCAATTCAACTCGTGTTCCAAAATGCAACAAGCAGCCTCAACAGGCCATGCTGGAAGAAGCAGCACGCCTCATCATCATCTCCTGATTCATATTTTGGTAGCAAGGTTACAATTAGCTCACCGGTGGAGAATAAACCTATTTATAACACAGTAGTCCACCTGAAAGACACAATCATCTAAAAAGGTTTTTAGACAAAAATGAAGTGCAGCTTTTTCCTGTACTGACTGCAGATTCCCAAGGTCCTTTCAGATGAAGTCCTCAGTCTAACCTTCCTGTGTTCACAGGCACCATTCTGGCCACCTCTCAGCCTCCATGTTCTTATGTAACATTTACATAGTGCCATAAACATACCCAGAGTTGCGTAAGAATTAAAACGTTGCCAAACCAATAAAGCCTAAAGCAGGTCACTCCCTCCAGACTGCCTTTGATTAGCAAAGGTATGCTGCCCGGCCTAAGATGTTAAGGGCCTGTCAAGAGACAGAAATTAACTTGAGGAAATCTGAAACGGGTCCACAAAAATGCACAAAGAAGAAGAAATTAACCACACTGTGACATGTGATGCTTCTATCAATCCCAAGAATTATTCTGCCCCATAAGATAAAAAGTAACCCAACATTGCCTGGTCCCTGAAGTCAGAAACTGTGTCTAAAAATACCTCCCAGCCAACTGGCTATCAGTAAGTCAGTCTCACAAATGTCCCAATAAGAGCGACACAGACTAGTTCCTTACTTTACAGAGGCAAAACTGAGGCAGTCACAGAAAGGTTAAGTAAGTGCCTTATTCAAGGACAACCTGCAAGGGAGCAAAGTTCAGGGACTGGAAACCAGCCTCCTCCCTCCATCTGGCTCTAACCTTTAACCAGAGTAGCCATTTTATTGTTTTAATCACATCTGTTCCCGGAGCTCTTAACAAAACTAATCTGAGATTCTCGTTTTCTCTATGAGAGTTCACTTTCACTGTAGTTCGAATTCATGTCCACTCAACACAATTACAAGACTTGGCCTGAAATTAAATTTTTAGTTTACTCACAGAAATTAAAAATTTTCCTATCAGAACCTCAAATGTCTCCCTTGTTGCTTTTGTCTTAAGAAATAAATATCATGCTCTCCTGCTACTAATTCAATTTTACATTTTCAAGTACTAATGTGAAAATTCCAAAGGCAGGCCTTAAAACATGGCCCACCTATCAAACGATGCTGTTTATAACCTGGAGCTCCTGCTTCTTATCACTGGCCTTTTACTAAGTCGACATGAGTTCACTATTTAACGCAGACACCGACCCCTTGCTGCCCTCATGTCCTGTCCAAGCACCAGGCATCAGGGCTGGCTGGTTCTGCCATTCCTCCAGCCCGCCTAGAGGAGCACAACAGAGGAAGTGCAGGGGAGGACAGCAATCAACTTCTTGTTATCCCACAGCCTCTATTTTCCCAGAACTGATGTCTTACTTGAAGCCTTTTGCAACAGTGGTCTCTGTAGCATGCACTATTGGCAACTAGATGTGTCCCAGAAAAAACTGTAGTGTCTGGCCAAGTTTAAAGGCCTTCGAGAATGTTTGCTGGACACACAACCTAATCTCCAATTTACCAAAAAAAGAAAGCAACTTCCTATTATGCCCACCCATCCTCACGCCAACAACATCCATTTCAGGAAGGTTACAGAAAATGAACTCTGCCCCATTCAGAACCAGCTGGATTATCAATTAAACGTTCAAGGCTCACAACGAGAAATATCCCACCAGACACTACACCAAACCTACAGGGACACGGCTGTTAAAAATCTTGGATGTATTAGGAACAGGATAAAAATTCCTATGGAAGGAATTTAAAGATTTATTCATCACATGTAAAATAACAAACCTGAAGGCTGAGTCTCCTTACTTACTACCCTACTAGAGAAATAACATCATGTTACACACTCCAAGAACATGGCCCATAATAAGGCCCAGCAAACATTATTCATGAAAACCATTAATTTACCACCAATGTCAGGCTGTGTTCATACACCTTCACCATGTCTATCAGACCCCACGGCGCATTACCTATGCCACAGAGCAGCGAGACCCAGGAACACGCATGAGGCGCCTTAGCAGAAGCATTAGCCTGTGAACAAAGACCCCACCGCACAGGCTGCACCACTGGGAACAAATATCAAGGCTGGAGGTAATGAACTTGTTTTTTAGACTCCAAAGTGGGATGAGGTCTTTTGTTGATTGTCTGGTTTACGAAGGAAGCCAGAACCCACCTGAGAACCATTCTTTCTAGTGGAGAGAAGAGAGCCCCAGAACACACATTTGATCTCCCACTGCTGGAAGGTTAGGGGCTGCTGAGAAGTCAAAGCAGCAGGCTTTGTACATCGGGAGCCAATACAGACCTGATCAGCTCTCCCAGATCTATCTGTGGGTCAATAATCACTTCAATATAACTGCCAAATATAACCTTCATCTGCTACCCCAATGCCAACACGCATTTGAGACGAATCGCTTAAGTTAAATATTTTAGGGTTTCATCTGCTCTCCTCAAGCCCCCAAAGCCTCACAAACAAGACACCCAGCTGAGTGTCCCACAGAAAGGGGCTACTTCTGCAGCGGGAAGGGTGTGGGTGCTACCAGGGAGCAGAAGCCTGTGGGGTTTGGAAGGTAAGGGGTGTGTGAGGTGGGGGAGTGTGCAGGGAGAGGGCTGGGGAGAGGGATTGTGCAGGAAGGTAAATAAATCCTGCCCAAGGGCCGGGAGCCGCTCCAGTGCTGGGGTCTTTAAATGATCTTGGGGGTGGGAGGCAGGTTCTAGGATGTCACCTGAAAGGCATCCACAAAGTGACGAAGCGAATGGGCCCCCTGGGGTAGGGTGGGAGAGGCGAGGTGAAAAGCAAATACACCTAGATGCAGATTAACTGTTCTGGAACTAGGTTTCCTAGGGTTCGAGAGATTCCAAAGCCAAGCTCCCAAAACGTTTAGGGCCCTGTTGGTCCCACTGCCTCCACAGAGCTTCCGCGGGGCATGTGTATTGGAGGGGGGGGGGGGCTGGCCCCACTGAACTCAAGGGACTGCGCGAAGGGGAAATGTGACTCGCTTTCCCAGAACATTAGAGAGGAAGGAGAGGGAGGGGAAGAGGCACCCCAAGCGCAGGAGCTCAAGGAAAGGTTTGAGACCCCCTCCCCTTTCATCTGCGGTGCGCAAGGACTCTCAACATCAGGATACCTCGGAGAGGCAAAGACCCCATCGCCCGAGCCTCACAATCTTGGCGGGAGAAAAGGCGCCCCCCAGGAGCATCTGGAGGGAGGGAATGAAGACCACCGCCCCTGGACATGCTGAGGGGCAGAAACGTGGACCTCCAAATCCTGGGGAAGGAAGCCCGCACTCCTCTCTATGGAACATGGGGGTGCTGGGAGCGCGACCCCCGAGAGCTCCCCGAATCCAGTTTCGCCGGGAGGAGGGATCGGGTCCCCAGGGGCCCGGCGTGAGCTCGGTCCTGGCTGGGCGGCCGCGCCTCGGGGGTCGGGGAAAGCCGACTGGGGGTCACCGCGACTCCCCCGCGCCCCCCGCCCGGCCATATTGAGTGCGTGGGGAGGGGGCGCGCTGTAGCCAGGGGCCGCGGCGCGAGGCCTCGCCCTCGCCCGGCCCTCTCCATCCCGGCCCCCGCCCCGGGACTCACCCTGGATCCCCCGGGGCCCGGACCCGCCGCTGCCGGCAAGCAGGAGAACAACAAGGGGGAAGAAGGAGGAGGCTCCGGACGACTCCGCCATAGTAACCGCCGCCGCCGCCACCGCCGCCGCCGCCGCCGCCGCAGCCCAGCAGCGCCCAGCGCGCGCGCGCGCGCCCCCGGCGCCTCCCCTCCTCCCGCTGCCCGACTCCCGCCTCCCTCTTCTCCGCCCGGCGCCGGCACGTGCGCTCCCGGCGGAGCCGGCGCCGCGGCCGCCGCGCGCGCCCCCGAAGGGCGGGGCCGGGTGCGCGCGGGCGCCCGCCTTAAAGGGGAGTGTCCCAGTTAAAGGGGTGGGAGGGGTTCGCGCCTCGGCCAACCTCACCCGTGGGTGCAGAGCGCGGCGCGGAGGAGGCCGAGCCGGACACGCGGCTTCTGCTCTGTCCTGCGCTGCCCGCAGCGCAGCGTGATCTTAACGGCACCGACCCCCATCCCCCGCATCGAATGTTCTACGAGTGCCGTGCGTGTTCCCGTTCCCTTCATCCCTACTGCTTAGCCTCAGGCTCCCGTCACGTCCCATCGCGATCGTCGCAACCGTCTCCTAACTAGTCTCCCAGCCCCAAGTGGCCCCCCTGCGATCCGCGGGACGCACAGCCACCTGTGTGATGGAATCATGGGATGCCCCTTTTCAGAACACACCGGGGCTTTTTAATGACAGTACTCAATCTTGGTGAGGGTGCCGTGTGAAGCACTCCCACTCTGCTGTAGGTAGAACCCTTTTGGTAAACAATTTGGCATTATGTATAAAATGTCTTAGAATATTCATACCCCTATCCCCTGTCTTCAAGAAATAACAGAGATGAGGACAAATATTTGTGAGAAATGTTAACTGTTGCATGTTCATCATTGTAAAAAGCTGGAAACAAGTACTCAATAATAGAAGACAAATTATGGCCCATCCATATGATGGAGCATTATTTAGTAATTAAAAATTATGTTTGTAAAAATAATGAAGTGAGAAAATGTCCATGAGATGTTAAATGAAAAAGCAAAGTACAAAACTATTTACAGTACTGTTCTAATTTTGTTGACACTATATATCTGCATGGAAAAAAGACTGAAAAGAAATTGCCAATATTATCAGTAGTTATCACCAGAAAAATTTTTTACTTTTTCTGTAAACATTTCAGTATTTTCTAAATATTTTACAAATAAGCTAGTGTTACTTTCAAATTTAGAAAAAAATGCTTATAAAAGGTAAACTGAATCACCCATAACTTTCTGAAAAGAGTTCACTTTCCTTAGCTTGAAAAAGCACTTGAGATCACAAAAAGGACAGGGTTTTGGACCCAGAGTTCTGGATCTGAAATCTCCTTTTCTTACTAAGTGACATGAAAACTTAGGCAAGCTTTTTAACCTCTCTAAGCACAGTTTCATCATCCGAGATGTAGGGGTGGAGAGGATGACCAAAGGTGGGAGTCGGGGTAGAGGGGAGCTTCTCAAATGGAATCCCCACCTTTGAAGTTGTCACAAACCTGAAGAACACCCCTCCTCATATAAAGAAAACAACTGGACTGTAGAGACACTCCCCAGACACAACTCACACACAAACACACGTGTACAAAGTCTTACAGAGGCACCATGTACACAAGGGTCAGTAGCTGGATGAGCAAACACCTTACTTTTATACTGCTCTGCCTCACGCCCCCAAAATGGGCATTGCCCCTCCATTTTATCTAACTGGTCTCCCAAACTCTGTTCCACCCACCCTTAAGGGCTCCCAGCTGTGGTGGGCACAGTGTAAGCTTACTGTGTTAGTTTCCTAGGGCTGCCTTAACAGAGTACCACGAACTGGGTGGCTTAAAAGAACAGAAATTTATTCTCTCAGTTCTGGAGGCTAGAAATCTGAAACTAAGGTGTCAGAAGCCCCATCCTCTCTCTGAAGGCTCTAGGGAAGAATCCTTTCTTGTCTCTAGTTTCTGGTGGTTCCCAGAATTCTTAGTGTTCCTTGGCTTGTGGAAGCATAACTTCAATCTCTGCCTCCGTCTTCACATGGCTGTCTTCCCTCTGTGTCTGTATCTCTGTGTCCAAATTTCTCTCTTCTTATAAAGACCCCAACCAGTCATCGGATTAGAGCCCACCCTAATCCAGTATGAGTTAAAATCATTTTAACTTGATTGCATCTGTGAAGATCCTATTTCCAAATAAAATCACATTCACGGGTTCTGAGTAGACATGAATACT
Organism: Balaenoptera musculus; assembly: GCF_009873245.2. NCBI lineage: Eukaryota > Metazoa > Chordata > Mammalia > Artiodactyla > Balaenopteridae > Balaenoptera > Balaenoptera musculus. The sequence continues at coordinate 41,930,165 of NC_045794.1, read as the reverse complement.
GGGGGCACACTATTCAACACAGGACATTCACCAACACATGCAGTTGGGAAGGGAAAGCTGACCCCTCAGGAGCACATTACTGAGACCAAGACAGAGGAACTGTCCTTCCTTATACCTTGCTAAGTGCTGCCACTGTGGCTGCAAGACCCAGAGTCGCAGAGGGGACCTGTGGTTGCTTTACTCCTAAATTACAAGGGCAGTCACATAACTGAAGGTAAAGCCCAGGGAATCAGAACGCTGGGTCCACAGACCAAATACCAGCTCACTTGATAGCCTTTGACTTTGGACAAGATATTTTACCTCCCTAAACCTCAATTCCCTCATCTGTAAATTGGAACTGATGTTAGTTCTACCTCATGGAGATATTGTGGGGATGGATGAAGATACTGTCTTTAAAGCATTTGGCACAGTCTCTGACACCTAGGAAGTGATATAAAAAGAAAAGCTATTGTGATGATGATGATTTAATCTTTACTATAATCCTATGAAGTGGTTGAGGCATGTCAGGGTGTGCTCAATTTACAGGTGAGGCAACTGAGACCTAAGGAAGGTGAGCCACTCGCCCAAGCTCACGTCTAATTAAGTGTTGAAGCCACAGCCTTCTGGTCCTGTGCTTCTTCAACATCACAGCATCTCATGCTTTTCCAGGGACTGGTTTTCAAGAGCCAGCTGAAGGTGGGAAATTAGACTTGAAGGGGTCGGGGAGGGGTGCGTTATACTCCTCATACCCTATTCCTGAGAGTTTGCAACATCTCCTCAAGTCAGAGTTTTACCAGATGATGCATCTACCTTCCCTTTTAGGTCCCAGGCAGTACGGAGACAGACCGCCCAATCTCCCTGTGCTGCCTCCCACAGCCTGGCTCTCCTCCCATCCCTGAAGACCTCAGCAAAGCATCCATTTCTGTAAGCCTCCTGAATCTTAGGACTGGACCCACATCACATCTACGAACTACTCATCCGCCTTGCCCTGTCCCTTTGTCATGGGATTCCCCAGAGCTACCAGGATTTACTTCTCCAGGAAAAAGTCTTACTCCCCAAGTTCCACTGACTAGACCACCCAGTGTTACAGCTGCCATCTTGTTTACAACACACCAAGACACTCCACCTCCTGGGGGATTCAGCACAGTTTGCCTTGGTGAGCAGCAGGGTCATTAATTCCAAGAAGACAATAGCTCATCTTCATCCGTTCTGCAAGTGCATATTGAGCACTGGCAGTACACCAGGCGTAACTTATAAACGTGGATAAGTCATGGTCCTTGCCGCCCGTGAAATTTACAATCTAATAGAGATGAGAGTGAAAAAAAACACAACATATTATATATGCTATAACACACCTGTAAAGGGTCAGCAGGGAGACTCAGGAACGGCATGGATGGTGCAACTCTGGAAGGCTAAGGAGGTGGGAAAGGTTTCACGAAGAGACCATGCTCCAGCTGACTCCTGGAAGATCTAAGAGTGTTCCTTAGATAGACAGGCTTGTGTGGGGCAGGGGAAGGCGGGAGATCATTCCTGGCAGAGGGAGCAGTATGAGCAAGATACCAAGGTGCAATTGCCCGATGTTTAGGCATGGCAGCACGCGCAGAGGGTGCAGGGTGAAGGGGGCTGGTGGTGGAGCTGAAAGGTAATGTGGGAGAGAGAGACAGATGTGGAAGTCCACATGCAAGTGTCCTTTTCTCCAGTATTCCTGGATGGGTTCTAAGCAGGGGGGTAAAGTGATCATATTTGTATTTTAGAAAGACCACTTTGTTGAACCAAATGACCTTGAACTTTGTGCAGATGGTTTGGTGGTAAGGAAACCAAAGAGCCAGTAGCTCAGACAAAATAGGAGGAGGACCTGACCCTAGGCAGCAGCAATGGAGATGGGAAAGAAAAATAGATTCAAGAGATTTTAAAGAGGTAGAAACTACAAGATTGATTGGATGTGAGAAGTGAGGAGGAAACAGAGAAGCCCATTATGTTTCCAGTATAATCTGATGTGGGTGACTGGCTGCTTGGTGGCTAATTCAGCAGATTAGCAAGAGCAAGTTTGGGAAAAAGATGATGAGCTCCCCATTGGACATACTGAGTTTGAAGGGCCTCTTGTAGGAACCTGGAGCCATGGAGCTGTTGATTGGAAATCAGCAGCATATCATAGTTATGCAGACAGCTCAGGGGTGTGCAGTAGTTCTGGAAGCACAGCAACAAAGACAGGAAAGAGGAGACAGAGAAGAAACAGTCAGAGAAATAGGAAAAGAACCTGGAAAAAAACAGAATCATGGAAACCAAGGCAGGAGAGGGTTTCAAGAGATCAGTAGTTTCCAATGTTGAGAAGGAGTCAAGTAAGTTGGGAAACAAAGAATGTCTAGGATTTGATAACTTGAAACCCAGTGGTGACTTTTACTTGAGCAGGTTCAGTGGAAGGTGGAGTGGAGGCCTAACTTCAGGGGACTACAAGTAAACGAAAGGTGAAAGCTTAGAAAGACTGAGTGTCAGACTTCCCTGGTGGCGCAGTGGTTAAGAATCCACCTGCCAATGCAGAGGACACGGGTTCGAGCCCTGGTCCAGGAAGATCCCACATGCCGCAGAGCAACTAAGCCTGTGGGCCACAACTACTGAGCCTGTGCTCTAGAGCCCGCGAGCCACAACTACTGAGCCCGCATGCCACAACTACTGAAGCCTGCATGCCTAGAGCCCGTGCTTCGCAACAAGAGAAGCCACCACAATGAGAGGCCTGAGAACCGCAACAAAAGAGTAGCCACCGCTCGCCACAATTAGAGAAAGCCCACATGCAGCAACGAAGACCCAACACAGCCAAAAATAAGAGAGAAAGAAAGAAAGAAAGAAAGAAAGAAAGAAAGAAAGAAAGAAAGAAAGAAAGAAAGAAAGGAAGAAAGAGAAAGAATTAAAAAAAAAAAAAAAGACCGAGTGTCATCTGTTCTTTAAAAGAACTTGGCTGTGATGGGAGGGGGAGATTTGAATTTCCTTCAGAATGATAGACCAGGTTCCCTGAGCAAAATTTCTGCTAAAGAAACAACCCAAAATGCTTGGTAAAGTAGGAAGAAAGTGAAGAATACTCAAGTCAAAAACTAAGGAACAAAGAGAGGAAAGCAGAGAACCAAAGCTGGCTTTCACCTTGAGAGCATTTGTATACCAGGTGAACTTGAACTTTGGTGTTCTGAAGGTGAGCAGGATGCAGGGGACAAAAGAGAAAGTCCAGGACTGCCCAAGGTGTGGGAGTCTAATAAATTTTCCTCTGCTCAAATCTGAGACCCACAAGAGATAAGACGACACTCGGTCAAAGGATGAACTAGAAATTATTCACTCCTCCAGGAGGCTGCCAGGAAAACTGCCTGACTTGAACCTTGGTTCTGAGTGAGAAAAGGGGAAAATCTTCCCTGAGAATTCTGAACTACAAGTTGGCCTGCATCATTTAATTTCATTCCAAATTAACCCTACCTGGGTGGTCTGAAAAACTATACACTATTTAGATTCAAGTGGGCCTGGGCTGGTAGTACCCCGTGGTAGTACCTGGAAGAAAGAAGAGCAAATAATCTCTAGAGGACCCACCTTCAACTCAGGCTACAAGGAATTCTCACAGACAAAATTCCAAGAAATATAATCTATGTAGTCAAAAATCCAAAAACAAGTAGGGCTGAGAGAAAAATAACAGTCAACCTAGAATTATATACTCGTAGAAAATGTCTTTAAAAAATGTATAAATTATGTATGAATTCATGCCTACTTTACAAATTGTCAGATATTCCCTAATAGAAGAGAAACAGACTATATAACTTCCAGGTTAAGAGAAGGAAAAAGATAGAATAAGAAAATATAAGCAATCCTGGGCTTCCCTGGTAGCATAGTGGTTAAGAATCCGTCTGCCAGTGCAGGGGACACGGGTTCGAGCCCTGGTCTGGGAAGATCCCACATGCCGTGGAGCGACTAAGCCCATGCGCCACAACTACTGAGCCTGCACTCTAGAGCCCCCGAGCCACAACTACTGAGTCCCGTGTGCCACAACTACTGAAGCCCGCACACCTAGAGCCTGTGCTCTGTAACAAGAGAAGCCACTGCAATGAGAAGCCCGCACACTGCAATGAAGAGTAGCCCCCACTTGCCACAATGAGAGAAAGCCCGTGAGCAGCAACGAAGACCCAACACAGCCAAAAATAAATAATAAATAAATAAATAAATTCTTTAAAATAAATAAATAAAGGGGGGAAAGAAAGAAAATAAAAGCAATCCAAAAGAAGGCAAGAAAGGGGGAAAAAAAGGATAGTATTAAGGTGAGATAAATAGAATGCACAAAATAAGATGGTGAAAGTAAATTCAAATACATCTGCGATACAATAAATATGAATGGGCTAAATAATCCAAATTAAAAATACAGATTTCTAGACTAGAGAAGAGAAAGAGAGAAAAGGGGATTTCCAGAGGATATACAAGGTCAAAGAAGTGTTTGCTGTGTTTTGTTGCTTTAATAAGAAGGGAGAGATTGCAACTTAGACTGCAATAAAGGAGCCAGGAAGAGTTCAAAAATATGGAAGAAGAAGAAGTAAGTGATGGAGCCAGAAGCTGGAGGAGGAGGTGAAAGGAAGTTTATAGGCATGAGAGGGTCACCTGGATGTTCTCAGTCAAGTTTCGGGCATGGCCTGTTTTGATACAACATGGTCAGGAGGCAGGATAGCATATGATGGAGGACATGCTTGAAGAGAGTAGGGAGAATTTGCAAAAGCCACTGTGGGGAATGGGATGGTGTCCAGGAACATAGGAAAGCAGAAGGTAATTGCCAGGGTGGCTCTGGGGCCCAGCCAGAGTTGCCGAACATTAAGTTGAGGTCATAACAAGCCTCTTTGATGGTACAGTTTCTTCCAGAAATGCTCAGCATCCCAGAGTGGGAGCTGAAGAGGGGATGTTTGGAGGCTGAAGGGGTGGGGGAAGTGGTATAGGGTCTGGTGGGAGAATGGGTGGGCCAGGGATTTGAGGGAAGCGGAGGGAGGGCAGCTAAGGCAATGGAAGGGACAGGAATGTGATGTAGCTGGTGGCTAAGGATGGGAGGCTGGCTAGAGGCACTGTTATGGGCCTGAGAATCCCGAAGGCCCCAGTCAGTGTTAGGGACCTGACAGAGTCAGCGGCTGCAGTCTGTGCTCAGGGGCCCCATGGGATGGTGCTGAGCTCTGCTGTTCTTGAAAAAAACCCTCCCCAGGCTTTTCCCCCTCACTTTCTGCTCCAGAGGCCATGGCATGATTGTAGATTACTATAACCCCCACACTGACCTCGTTCCACCCCAGTGCCTCCTTGGTAAACAGGCCCGGTGCCCTCAGCCTTGACGATTCATACATTAGTTCTATCCGGACATGCCCAGTGGCCAAGCAGGATGTCTCTCCTGGTCATTCTCCTTTTGCTGTGGACCTCTGAGCTTTTGCCTATCTGTACCCGCCTCTTCTCCATGCCCCTAAAGAAGCCCCCATCCAGAGCCTCATATCATACACCACTGATACTGCTAGCACTGTAACCTCCCCACCTCCTGGTCACCCTTCCTGCAGTTACCAGGCATGCCATGGCAAACCCATGTTCCCTCTCACTTTGTCATCTGCCTTCCTGAGAACATACGGGCTACCTATTGCCCATGACACCAAGCCAAAAGCATGGCATTCTAAATCTGCAGGGGATTTCTAGAGATTATTTAGTCTGACCTCATTGTTTTACAGATGGAAAAACTGAGGTCCAGAGAAGATAAATGACTTTTCCAGGGCAAAACCAAAACTGGCAGTCAAGACCTCTACACGACAAGCCCTTAATATCCATCCAGACTTACTTCCCCTACACATAAAAAATAGCATACAGAGACTGACCATGTACTCTCCTAAGAGCCCTTTGTGGATTATTTATTTAATCTGCACAACAACCCCGTGGGAACAGTACTACTGTTCACCCTATTGTAGAGATGGAGAACTGAGGTACAGAGAGATCAGATAATTTGCCCAAGATCACCCAGCTAATCCCAGTTCTGACAGCTCCCCTGTCATCCTGGCTCCTCTCTCTCTCTCTCTCAATCCCTCCCCCTTTTACACACTTATACACTTGCAAGCACACCTGCCAAGTCCTCAGTCATAGTCTTCCCCCTGCTTGGACAACCCCTGCTCCCTTTTTTTCCATGTGGATTACAAGGGTGTATAGCTCTCACCTGCCTACACCCCCTTCTCCTAGATGAATACATGGTCTGCCCTCTGGCCACAGATGATTGCACCAGGGTTGGGCATCTGAACCAAGGGAAAGTAGTAAATAGACTGGCTGAGTTATTCAGCTTCTCTTTCATGAGCATTTGAACTAAGGAGGCGTAGAAACTGTGTTACTTAGATGGTGGCAGGAGCTACAGAGTAGTAACTGGAAACCATGTGGTATCAGGATGAGCTAGGAGAAGAGAATGGAATGGAGCTGAGGCAGGGAGAAGGCTGGGGGTGGTCACCAAGGTGTGCTTGTGCACACGCACCCCCAGCCTCAGCCACTCTAACAGTCAAATTGTCCTCCACACATACCCAGTCCAGTGTCTTCAAGACCCCATGAGATCTGGCCATATTTTCCCATTACCAGTTTCTCTGAGACTCCCATGTATCTTTCCAGGAAATCCTCTTTTTTCACTTCTACTGGTTTGAGTGTGTTAATCCTTGTAGCCTAGGGTTCCTGGCTAGAATCCCAGGTCAAGGAGTTCTACCCATCGTTCAGAAGAAGCACAGAGCCTGACTACTCTAGGAAGCCTTCCCCCTTCCTGGGTGTGTAGCCTCTCCTTCCTCAGACAGATCATTAACCCTACCACTTCCATCTCCCTCCCAATGTTCAGGAAATACTAACTTTGGGGCACCCAGTTCTGATTTTGCCATTTGAAGCTGGACTATCTTTATTGTTATCATTTTATGTTCTAGCAAATCCATGGATCCAGGCATCATTTATTCATCCTGGAACATGTTTCGAGTGTCTTTGTGCCAGGCACCGGGCAAGGCCCTGGGAATGATTCAGATGAAGTTCTTAGTTCTTTGCCTTACAGGAGTTCACAGGCCAGGAGGGAAGTCTATATTCCCCTTGCCAAACTGGTCACACCAACACAGCCTCCGGTTTCATGATCCCAGACACACACACACACACACACACACACACACACACCAGACGTGACTATGAATGCTGTCACATTGTCACACACACACACCCAGACACGGGCTGTATCTTGTCTTCTCCTCCCTGTTCCTTCATCCCCTTCCTTATGCCATGTGCCCACCCATCTGGGGCCTGAGCTCACACTCACACTGCTCTCCGCTCAGGAAGATGCCCCGGAGTTCCTGCTCCACTCTCTTTTCGATCATTCTGTGGTACGGGAATTGACACCATAGTCTGAGTGTGTGTGTGCCTTCATGCTATTTTAAGACCCCAGCACTCTGCAAAAACCTGGTGGAGAATACTGCCAAAGCCAGAGGGCGGGGGAGGGGAGGCCAAGCAACCTGAGCCCAGACGGCTGGGCCTCTGAGAACCCGGTTAGCGGAGCCAGCTGCAGACTCCGCTGTGAACTGCTGGTTGCCCGGCCCGGCCTGACCTGGGCCTCTACCATCTCTTTGCCATGTCCAGCCCTCATCCCTCCCCAGGAGTTGTTTTGGAGTTTGCACACCAGGCAGCATGTAAAATTGTTTGTGTTTCTGGAAACGCACGCGCGCGCAGAGAAGTCTTGAAATTCTTCTTGGAACGGTTCCAGGGATTTATTTATGAAATTCCCAGGGGGTGGGAGAAACAGAAGTCTGGACTTTGCAGACTGAGTGCTGTGCCGTCATCTCATCAACATAAACAGCAGCTCTGGTGTGCACTTACTAAATACCCACCGCGAGCCTGGGCCAGGCTGGAGGGGTGGGGGCAGGGGAGCCTGCACAGGTGCTCCGTCCCCAAGGCAGCAGGGGTGCCCTCCCTGCCATCCCACAAGAGGGGAAAACAAACATGATACTGACAGATTTTGGCCATGGTCCCTCCTGCCTCTGCTCTCTCTTCTACCAGCCTCCACTTCCTCACTCTCTGGCTCTCTTTCTCCCGGAACCTGCAGCCTCTCTCCCCCTGCCCTCTCCACTGCGGAGTCCATGCTATCCTGTGGATGGATGTCTCGGTCCTCTAAAGAAAGGCTTCGTGGCTAGTTTCTCCACAAGTGAGAAGCTGAGAGCTGGCTGTCCTGTGCTGCCATCCCCGGGTCGGATCGTTCTGCTCTGATCCCTGGCAGTTTGGCAGGGAACAGAAATGGGGTTGAGGCACAGGCATGGCAGAGTCTGCCAGCTGCTGGAGAAAGCTGAGGTGTCCAGGCCTCTGAGGATGGTTTCTAAGTTGTCCCCCACGACGTGCTGTGGGAGCTTCCGAGGGGAACTGAATGGAGGCAGATAGTCAAGCTAATGGAGTTGGGGACAGAGCCTTAATTCTGCTCCCAGTGGAAAAGAGTGTAGAAGCTTCCTGCTGCAAGACAGGCTTCAGCAGGTCTTCCAGCCCCAGTCAAACCTTCTGATGACTGAAGCCCCAATCAATGTTATAACTGCAACCTCATGAAAAACCCTGGGCCAGAACCACCAGTAAGCCACTCCCAAATTCTAGAACCACAGAAATTATTATGTGAGATAATAAGTGTTTATTATTGTTGAAAGCTGCTAAAGTGTGGAGTAATTTGTTGCATAGCAACAATACATGACTTCCAGGCTTGCCTGGTATATCCCCTTCTTTGGCCCTTAGACCCCATCGCCTACAACCCTCTCCCTTGTTCATTCAGCTCCAGCCAAAATTTACCTAGTTGGATTTACCAAGTGTTCTTTTTTTTTTTAACATCTTTATTGGAGTATAATTGCTTTACAATGGTGTGTTAGTTTCTGCTATATAACAAAGTGAATCAGTTATATGTATACATATACCCCCATATCCCCTCCCTCTTGCGCCTCCCTCCCACCCTCCCATCCCACCCTTCTAGGTGGTCACCAAGACTGATCTCCCTGTGTTATGCAGCTGCTTCCCACTAGCTATCTATTTTACATTTGGTAGTGTATATATGTCAATGCTACTCTTTCATTTCATCCCAGCTTACCCTTCCCCCTCCCCATGTCCTCAAGTCCATTCTCTACCTCTGCATCTTTATTCCTGTCCTGCCCCTAGGTTCATCAGAACCAGTTTTTAATTTTAGATTCCATATATATGCGTTAGAATACAGTATTTGTTTTTCTCTTTCTGACCTACTTCACTCTGTATGACAGACTCTAGGTCCATCCACCTCACTACAAATAACTCAATTTCATTTCTTTTTATGGCTGAGTAATATTCCATTGTATATATGTGCCACATCTTCTTTATCCATTCATCTGTCGATGGACATTTAGTTTGCTTCTATGTCCACATGACTATTGTAAATAGTGCTGCAATGAACATTGTGGTGCATGTGTCTTTTTGAATTATGGTTTTCTCAGGGTATATGCCCAGTAGTGGGATTGCTGGGTCATATGGTAGTTCTATTTTTAGTTTTTTAAGGAACCTCCATACTGTTCTCCATAGTGGCTGTAGCAATTTACATTCCCACCAACAGTGCAAGAGGGTTCCCTTTTCTCCACACCCTCTCCAGCATTTATTGTTTGTAGATTTTTTGATGATGGCCATTCTGACTAATGTTAGGTGATACCTCACCGTGGTTTTGATTTGCATTTCTCTAATGATTAGTGATGTTGAGCATCCTTTCATGTGTTTGTTGGCAACCTGTATATCTTCTTTGGAGAAGGTTTGGCAACCTGTATATCTTCTTCCTCCCATTTTTGGATTGGGTTGTTTGTTTTTCTGATATTGAGCTGCATGAGCTGCTTGTATATTTTGGAGATTAATTCTTTGTCAGTTGCTTCATTTGCAAATATTTTCTCCCATTCTGAGGGTTGTCTTTTCGCCTTGTTTATGGTTTCCTACCAAGTGTTCTTTAAAATCACTTATAAGCATGAGGTTTTAGAATACAGATCCTAGAAAATAAACTAAGAAACAAAATCATCTATGATTAAGAAATAGACTCACAGATGTAGAAAACAAACTTATGGTATAGTTTGTTTGTATGATATATATATACAAACACTGTATAGTGCAGGGAACTATATTCAAGATCTTGTAATAACTTATAATGGAAAAGAATCTGAAAAAGAATATGTATAATTGAATCACTTTGCTGTATACGTGAAACATTGTAAATCAACTATACTTCAATTAAAATTTTTTTTTAAATCAAAAAAAAAAAAAAAAAAGACAGGCTTCAGGTCTCTGCCCCTTATCTAGCCCACCATCTGAGAGGAACTTGCAGAACTTGAGGTTCTGTGGCCGCCCTTGCAAATATTGTGGTTTAACTTCAAGACCTTAAAGGTAAGCTCCCAGGTGAAAATATGGAATGGTCTGGCAGAGCTGAGACAGAAGGCCACAGAAGGCCACTGTACTTACCGCAGGGGTTGTAGGACTTTTAAAAATAAAAGTCACCACCCAGAAAATAATCAAATCAGGGGACAAGTAATTAAATATATTAAGTAAAAAAGGGACATTGGAAGAATGATAGGGACAATGTCCTTCCAACAGAACCTCCCCTTCCCTAAGCAGCCCAGGTTCCAAGCTCTGAAGTTTAGGCTCCCCACTCTCTTTAGGAAAAAAATCCCCAAAAGTCCCAGTGGCCTCACAGACTTCCGGAAGTTTCTCCCTCTGTTGGGAAGCCCCAGACCTGGTTACTCAGCATGAGCTGGGGTGGGGAGATGTGCCTTCTAGCAGCCTTTCCCAGCTGAGGCAAGCAGGTGTGGGCAAGTTTACTCCTGGGAAGGCTGTTGCGAATGGGCTGGCCCATTCCTGGCTGGAAGGAGGGCAGCTTCTTCAGCCTGCCAGGGCCTGTGTGCATGCATGTGTGTGTGTGTGTGTGTGTGTGTGTGTGTGTGTGTGTGTGTTGGCACAGTGCTAAAGGCACAGAAACACATACCCCCCACACACCTCTAAAGCTGTACTAAGCAACCATGACCTGCCTCTTCAGGCTTTATGGACAAATGTACCCAGGTGAAGATGTGAAGGACCAGATGGATTTCCTTAGTGAGAAGGGCCATGGGCTCTGGGTTCAGACAGATCTGAGTTCATATCCCAGCTCTGTTACTTACTAGCTGTGTGATTTGGGGCCCATCACTTAACCTCTCTGACCTTTGGTTTCCTCATCTGTAATATGGGAATAATGACTTTTATCTTGCAAAAATTTTGTGAGGATAGAATGAAGCTGTCCTTTATCACTTGCCAAAGGCTGTAGGCAGGAGAGTTATGACTTCCAACAGGTCCGTGACGCAGGCACTGAAGTCGGACTGCCAGTTTTTAACCTTACCATGCTGGTCTCCTCACCTGTAAAATAGGTAAAAGAATGGTCCTGCCCCATAGGTTTGTCCTGAGGATCAGACGAGTCAGTACATATACAGCAGCACATTTAATAGTGTCCGGCCACAGGAAGTGTTCCAAACATGTCAGATATTGTTCTATAGACTGCCTAGCACTGAGCCTGAGCTCACACCGCTGTGGTCTTTGTCTCAGGACCCAGCCCCGTCACAGAGCCCCTGTCCCAGCTCGCCTTGCCTGTGGCTTCTGACCAGTTTTTCTTACAGCAAAATCTGGTTTTTCCTCAAGCTGGTCCTTCCCAGGCGTGCTGTTGTCATGGGAACCTTCAGGGGCCGCCTGGGTTTGGGGGAGGAAAGGGTTGTGGATGAAAGCTGAAGAATCCCACCGCTGCTGTTGCAGCCACTACAACAGTAGGCTGGCCACCATTCTAGCCCCCAGAATAGACCCCGACAATGCCAGAGGGGAGAGTTTATGGGCGCTTACTCCTGCCCTGCCCCGGCGCTGGTCAGGTGGGTGAAATCCCATGATCCAACACTCTCCACCGTCATGTCTCCATCCTACTGTCAGAAGTGGATCCTGACACTAAATACCACTGTTTCTTTCTGCGGCTGAACAAATACACAGCTTAGAATAGGGATTTGTAATTGACATATCACTACTTCACCTTCAAGACAAACTATAGGACTCCAGGGTGGGTATAATTAGCCTCACTTTACAGATGGAGAAACTGAGGCCTCAGAACACCTAAGTGACTTGCCTGAGTCATTTAGCCAGGAAAATGTGGAACCAGCCCCTGGAACCCAAGTCTTTTGATCTTTGCCATTGCCCCGAAATGCCTGCGACTGGAGGGGAGTTTGCCCTGGAGGGTGCAGGGAAGGGAGGGAGGAGGGCCAACAGCCAGTCCCCGTAACCCAGTGTGCACCACCTGCCTCTCCTCTGGGAGGTGATTCTGAGAGGACAAAAACCACTCTCCTCTCCTCCCCCACTAAAATTCCACTCAGAAATTCAGGCAGCCTTTTTTTTTTTTTTTGAGTCCTGAAGAATTTCTAAACTCGGACTTCAGAACTCCACTCCTAGGAATTATCCCAAGCATATCCATATACTTCTTGACCCTACAAGTCCAGCTGTAGGAATTCATCCTAAAGAAATATTGTAATCGGACACTTGCATAAAGATTTGAAAATCGGGAATGTCAACACAGCTTCAGCTGAAATAGTAAAATATTGGTAACAAATGAATCTTCAAAAAGAGAGAATCGTTCATGTAAGGTACATCTATACACATGGTTGTAGAAACTTTAATGATGCAACAAGATGTTTATGACATACAGTTAAAAGGGGAAAAGCAGGTTATAAAATATGTACTAAAATATAGTATATTCTAATATTTATGTTTTAATTATCATAAAAAAGAGCTGGAAGGATATTTAGCAAAATGTTTACAAGAGTTATCTCTAGGCAGTGAAATTACAAATATTTTCCTCTTGACTATATTATCAACATTTTCAAAGATGACTATATATTAATTTTACTTTTGTAATTAAAACAATCAATGTAGGTATAAGGTAAGTAAGACACAAGGATGTACTGTAAAGCACAGGGAATATAAGCAATATTTTGTAATAACTTTAAATGGAGTATAATCTATAAAAATATCAAATCACTATGTTGTACACTGGAAATTAATATAACATTGTAAATCAACTATACTTCAACTAAAAAAAGTAAACTGATTTAAAATAGACTTATCCACAAAGATACACATTGCAGCATGATTTACAATAGAAAAAAACAGAAAAGATATGTATATGTATATATATATATGTATATATATATGGAATGACTTAATAAATTACATAATACACTGTTATTAAATATTATGAAATCATTAACATGATGATGAATTCTGTATAGAAATATTAAAATGTTTATGATATAAGTGAAAAATACTGGACACAAAATAGACTGTGCCCCATGATCATAAGTATGTAAAGTATGTATGCAAATATTTGCTTCAATTTGGTAGGGCGAGATTATGCATAATTTTTTTCCTTTCTTTCAAATTTACCAAAATATGATACCTAGCCTTTTCAATAAAACAAAATACTCGGGCTTCCCTGGTGGCACAGTGGTTAAGAATCCGTCTGCCAATGCAGGGGACACAGGTTCGAGCCCTGGTCCGGGAAGGTCCCACATGCCACGGAGCAACTAAGCCCGTGAGCCACAACTACTGAGCCTGCATGCTACAACTACTGAAGCCCGCGCGCCTAGAGCCTGTGCTCCACAACAAGAGAAGCCACCACAATGAGAAGCCCACACACCACAACAAAGAGTAGTCTCTGCTCACCGCAACTACAGAAAGCCCGTGCACAGCAGCAAAGACCCAACACAGTCAAAAATAAATAAATAAAATAAAAAGGGAACAATAAGGTATTAAAAAAAATTTTTTTTTAAATACTCATGGGATGATACAGTGCACTGAACCTTATTTCTGAAACTATTCTAGAGAAATGGGTGCAGAGAGTTCTGACATCCCTTCCTCAGTCATTCATCCTTTGAATGTAAAAATAATAACATTATTGTAATTATTTCTTGATTACTTACTGTATGTATACATACCTCATTTCTAACTTTCACAATAACTCTGTAAGACAGTAGATTACTTAAAACTGTGTTGATTCTAAGTGAATCAAGAAATCCAGTCTAGCTATTTAAGAAAAAACAATTTTTTTTTCTTCTTTAGTTTCTCCCAGACTCAGTGCAGCTGGTCTCAGGCAGTGCCTGGAAGCAGGATATCAAATGGACAAGACTCTTTCTCCGTTTCCACCCTCTTCCTCCCTGGGCCTCTGCTTCATCTGTGCCTCTGCTTCCCTCTTCTCTGATGCAGACCAGCATTCTCTGCATCCCATCCACAAGGAACATATGTCTCCTGACAGTCATTAGGTCTAAGCTCAGTACAGCTGCACAGGAAAGATTGTGCTGTGACGCTCTCTGGGTCACAACTCCTCATTCAGGAGGTAGGGACTGATGGTCCAGCTTGGGTCAAGTGTCAACCTCTGGCCCAAATATCTGTGGGGAGTGGGCTTGGTCATGTTGTACAAACACGGCTATCAGGGACCACCACTGTTCCTATAGAAATAGGGAAGAAGGGGCGATTCCCAGAAAAAGTGTGTGAGCGTGGAGAGGTGGAGGTGGGTCAGGTAGTTGGAAAGAAAAATCTATATATGCTAGACAAAGCAGGTATTACTATTCCTCTTTCTACAGATGAGGACCCAGAGGCTCAGAGAGGTTAGTCTACAGGCTCAACATCATACGCAGAGCTTGAAAACAACAGAGCTGGAATTCAAACCCAGGTCTGCCTCTCTCCGAAGTCCACTTCATCACACCACCACACATATTTACTGATGAATGCAAGTAGTCAGGCCAAGAATGTCCTAGACAGTGGGGAGAGCATATGCAAAGGCCCAGAGACAAAGGGAATGGTGGGTCTAAGGAGCTAAAAGGAAGAAGTCTAGTGTGGCTGGAGCATGAAGATGGAGGAGGGCTGTGGAAAGAGATGTGGTCAGAGCTGCGGGCTAGGTCAGATCGAGCAATAGGGGCCTGTTAATAAGGAGTTTAGACTTTAACCTGAGGGCAGTGACATTCAGTGGAGAGCATTATGGAGTGTCCATTTGTATTTTAGAGGAACGTCTCCAGCCTTCAGTGTAAAGGATGAATTGGAAGGGCTAGATGTATGCAGGAGAGCAGGGGGACGTTCCACTAACCTAGAGGAGGGAGGCTGGTAGCTGGGACCAGGATGGGGACAGAAAGAGGTGGATGGAGTTGGAAAGATGACTGGGAGGTAGAATGGACAAGAATTTGTGTTTAATTGATGGGGGCGGGGGTTGGTGTTTGGGAGAAGGTGGTCATAAACGGATCTCCTGTGTTTTCTTGGATAGTAACACCTTTCTCTGAACATCAGGGGCAGAGCAGGTTTGGGGTGACAGATAACGAGTTCTGTTTTGGACATGATGCATTTGAGATGTCTGGGAGACATCCAAGGAGCCGTTCGGAAACAGCTGGGTCTTGAGGTCTAGAGCTCAGGGTGGAGGTGGGGGCTGGAGACACAGATCTGAAAGTCGTCATCAATGAGCCTTAAAGCCAAGGTGTGATGAGCTTACGCAGTAGGCGTGTGCAGATGGAGAAGAGGACCTCGGACTGAAAGCCAGGAACACCAGCATTTACAGGAGAGGTAAAGAGAGGCCTTCAAAGACATCTGAAAAGGAGCCGCCAGAAAAGCTGGAGAGAGACCGGCAGCGTGTGGCAGGAAAGCCAAGAGGCGGGAGTGGTCAGCGGTCAAATGTTGCCGAGAGGTCGAGTTAAAAAAGGAAGGACTGATAAGGGTGCACGGGATTTCGCAACAAGGAGGCCAGGGGTAACCTCCAGGAGATCAGTTTCCATGGCAGAGCCAGCAGGTGGTGGATTGAGGAGTGAGTGGGAGGTGCGGAAGCAGAGACTTCACCAATAAATAGGACCATGAAGGCAAGGGGAGAGGGGTTGGGGTGGTTGGAAGGGGGTGGGGCTGAGACTATTTGGTTTGCAGCAAGTTTATACCCTGGTGGGAAGGACTCCATAGAGAAGGGCAAGTAGAGGATTCATTTTGAAAAGTGAAGGGCCCTTAAGAGTGAGGACCTGAGAGGGGGACCTGAGGAGGGAGAGGTACGAGTGCAGTGAGTCCATGGGTTTGGTGTCTGCAGTTGTGGGCATCCTGGGGCTTACCATTTTCTATGCAGGAAAAGGCAAAATCAGCGGAAATCTGAGAGTCGCAAGCCTCTCATTTACACAACTGTGATAAATCCGTTTTTGTGTTTTTACCTCAATACTATGGGATCAAATTTGAAAAAAAAATTCAAATTTTTATTGAAATACAATAAAAGTGCAGATCCAGTAGCACTGTGGAAAGGCTAGTTTGAATGAGTATTGGTTACAAAATAATAATAATTTTATTCATTTCAGGTACATACAGTAACACAAAATATTACCTAGTGGTTGGGAAAGAATCATTTGTAATTAGCATAGAAATTGTTTGGAATGTAAATTAGTTTTTCTGAAGTACTTGACTATGCTTAAAAACAGTACTTTAGTATTTTAAGAATTTCCCTTGTGGGGTGAAACCACTTTATATCTATTTTAAGACGTTGTTAAGTCTGCTTAAATGTAGTTATTTTTTTTTTTTTTTCTGGAAAAGGTACTGGCTACATCAGAAAACAGTTTCTGGCAAAGGTAAGATTGTGCAACTGTGCACCGCATGGCACTTTCCAAAGGCCATTTCCACCAGAGAGCAGATCTGATTGCCGGAGATTGTTACTAAGGAAACGGTGGGCGTGAATATAAATTTCATTTCACAAAAGACCTAACCAAAGTATTGATCCAAAAGGAGCAGCCAGGAAGGACAGGATGAGGAGTCTTCTTCTAATGGAAATAGATACATATATATACATTCATACACATGTACCTATACGTATAGGTGCATATACACATATATCTGCAACCATAAACTTTCACCTTGCCCTGCAAATCTCTCTTTTTAAGCTGCCGCCCAGATGAGGAGGCCGGGGAGATTAGAGAGCCAGGGGCTAGGGAGAGGGTTTGCTTTTCTTTCCCCTGATTTGAGAGAGGGACAAAGCAAGAGTTTTTTTTATTTGTTTGCTGGGTTGTTTTTTTTTTTTGGTGGCACTGCTCGGCATGCGCGACCTTAGTTCCCTGACCAGGGATCACCAGGGATCGAACCCGTGCCCCCTGCAGTTGAAGCGCCGAGTCCTAACCACTGGACCACCAGGGAATTCCCAGCAAGAGGAATTGACGCAAAGCCAGCTTGCAGCTCTGCAGAACCGAAGCCATGAGCAGTACTGGTGAGAAGAGTGCAGTCTCACTGGTATTATTATTCTTTATTGAACAACAGTTCTGGCCAGGCCCCTTGGCCAACATGATCATGATTCCTCACATTATTCCCATTTCAAGGTGAAGAAGCCGAGTATTCTGTGTTGTTTCATGCCCAGGATCACAAGCTTCTGAGCGGCTGAGTCAGGACTCGGACTCTGTGGTTTTGTTGTCTTTTCCGCCTGTACTTATGGGCCTCAGGTTAATCACGCGGTAGCTTGTTACCACCACTGGCCTGTGCAAGGTGGCAAGGCCTCTCTCAGATTGTATTTTCCACCTCTTTCTCCGATCCCCTTTTCAATCTCCGTCCACCTTGCTCCCCTCACTGCACAAACATTCTAGCCAGCTTGTGTCCTTAAGTACAGGGGTATCCTTGTTAAGAATGTAGTGTTGTTTTGAATATGTATGAATTCTATTCTTATTGTGTGTGTGTGTGTGTGTGTGTGTGTGTGTAAGAACACTTGACATAAGGTCTCCCCCGTAGCATATTTTTAAGTATACAATACAGTATTATTAACTAGAGGCTCTTTGCTATACAGTAGATCTCTAGACCTTGTTCATCTTGCATAAATTAAACTTTGTACCCTTTGACTACTACCACCCCATTTCCACCTCACCCCAGCCCTGGGAGCCACCATTCTACTTTTTTCTTCTATGAGTCTGACTATTTTAGATTCCTCATCTAAGTGGTATCCTGTAGTATTTGTCCTTCTGTGTCTGGCTTATTTCACTTAGCACGACGTTCTCCATGTTCATCTATGTTGTCGCACACAGCAGGATTTCCTTCTTTTTATTTTTAAATATTTATTTTATTTTATTTTATTTTTTTGCCACACGGCATGCGGGATCTTAGTTCCCTGACCAGGGGTCGAACCAGCACCCCCTGCACTGGAAGCGTGGAGTCTTACCCACCGAACCACCAGCGAAGTCCCAAGATTTCCTACTTTTTAAATATTCATATTAAAATTAATTAATGGCTGGATAATATTCCTTTGTTTGTATATACTACATCATTTTCTTTGTCCATTTGTCTGTCGATGGACATTATTTTGTTTCATGTCTTGGCTATTGTGAGTAATGCTGCAATGTACACAGAAGTGCAGAGGTCTTTTTAGGATCCTGATTTCAATTCCTTTGGATATATACCCAGAAGTAGGATTGCTGCATCATAGGATAGTTCTATTATGCATTCCAAATTTATGTAAAAGGCACTGTGCTATAGCCCGCCTTCTCTTTCTGCCAATCAGTTCTATATTTTAAAGATCTATCCACGTTGCTGTATGTATATCTGGTTCCTTGCTTCTGATGGATGACATAATGCTCTGAAATATTCATCCACAACATTTTACTTATCTGTTCCCCCAGTGATGGACACCAAGGTTGGCTCCAGCTCCCTGCTACCACAAGCACTACTGTGTTGAACGTCCTCATGCATGTCCCCCTGGGGACTTGTATGAGAATTTCTCTGAGATGCGACCCAGAAATGGTATCACGAGGCATAGGCACACCCATTCTCACTAAGCAATGCTACAAAGGCTACACCAGTTTATACTTTATAAGAACTGAACAACAGTTCCTATTTCCCCACCTCCTTGCTAATACTTGGCACTACTCACTTTTCTAATTTTGCCATTTTGATAGATATTAGTTTTATGTCATTTGAATACGCATTTCTCTGACCCCTAGTGAGTCTTAGCATTCCTTTTTATACTTGTTAGTCATTTGGGTTTCCTTTTTTGTGAATGAACTCTTCATGTATTTTGCCCATTTTTTTATGGAGTCTTGTTGATTTGAAGGAGTTTCTCATATATTGTAGATAGTATTCTCATATCTTGTAGATATTAATGCTTAACAGTCTTTTAGGGATCGTAAATATCTTTTGGTCTACCATTTATCTATTAATTTTATTAATTCATTAATGTTAAATTTATGGTGTATCTTTGAAGAGTATACTGATATCATCATATCCATATAGTTCTTCGCTTTGTAGTTTGTGTTTTAAGAGTCTTGTTTAAATCCTTCCTCATACCTAGGTCACAAGGATGTTCTCTTCCATTTTCTTTTTTTCTTAAATTTATTTTATTTATTTATTTTTGGCTGCGCTGGGTCTTGGTTGCTGCGCACGGTCTTTCTCTAGTTGCAGCGAGCGGGGGCTATTCTGCATTGCGGTGCGTGGGCTTCTCATTGCAGTGTCCTCTCTTGTTGCGGAGCACAAATTAACCTAAAATAAGGGAATATTGACTTAGCTCTTCATGAATTTATATTTTCCATATAAAATTTAGAATGCATTTATTGAATTACTAAAAAAAATTACTGATTCACTTTATAACAAAGTGAATCAGTTATACATATACATATGTTCCCATATCTTCCATATGAAATTTAGAATACATTTATCGAATTACTAAAAAAAAAAATCCAAGTCTTGACTAGGATAAAACCCTCTGCTCCTCCCCTCAAGGGTCAGAAGTACGCTGACAGCTTTGAGGGCCTGAAGCCAAGAGAAGGCCCTGGTCAGGTGGTAACCAGGACTGGAAACAGTTTCGAATTCAGGAGAAAGACCTCAAGTTGTAGATGGCTGTTGGTTTTCTTTTAAACCCTGGCCATTTAGAACCATCTATTCTGCTCCTTTATGTTTGCCTGACTGTTTTATTAAGGAATGATCTCTCCAGGGAAGAGGGGAAAAGAAGTATCTAGTATAAATCTTTAAAACAATCCTGTCTGAACTTCCCTGGTGGTGCAGTGGTTAAGAATCCGCCTGCCAACACAGGGGACACGGGTTTGAGCCCTGGTCCGGGAAGATCCCACATGCCGCGGAGCAACTAAGCCCATGGGTCGCAACTACTGCGCCCATGTGCCACAACTACTGAAGCCTGGGCACCTAGAACTCGTGCTCCGCAACAAGAGAAGCCACTGCAATGAGAAGCCCGCGCACCGCAGTGAAGACTGGCCCCGGCTCGCCACAACTAAAGCGCGTGCACAGCAACGAGGACCCAACGCAGCCAAAATAAATAAATAAATAAATTAATTAATTAAAAAAAAAAAAAACCCTGTCCATGATCCATGACTACTTGCACTAGTGAGGACAAAGCCTCATCACCCACCTGGTGGCAGGTTATCTTAACTGCAGGCCGAGTGCTTGAGAAAAGGGCCTTTGTTGAGCTGAGCTTACAAAACCAAACCCAAGAAGGGCAGCTGGACACGCTTTGCAAACTTGTTTGTTTTCTTTCCCTAAACATCAGTCCAGCTTCTTGTCCCAAAGGATCATAGACTCCAAATTAGTAGAGTCAAAATTAATGAGATTTTCCAGTAATGAGCCCGAGACTAAAATGATGGAAAATCCACTAATTATAGACTATGCAGCCACCTAACCACGACTTGGATCCAGGCCTCCGGCGGGGAGGGAGGAGAAGGGAAGAGGGAAGGTCGTGGATGCAACCTGCGCCTGACAGTCCTTCCTTCCTGCTGCCACTGCCCTTTTCCCTGGACTTGGGGGCCTCGCAGCACCCGGAGTTTCCTGCCTCTGAACTCCTACCCACCTCCTGCCCCCAGGTCAAACCAGGCCCTGCTTCTAAGGGCTCTGTAAGGCTAAATTCCTGGAAACTGCAAAATAGGGCCCATAGTGGAGGTGGGGGGTATGTTTTTGCCTCAGTTCTGGGAAGCAGTGGGGGAGGAGTGCAGGGAGAAGGAAGAAGGGTAGAAAAGGCAGACAAAATGCCCATTATACCCAAGCCCTGTCAATTTCCTTTTTTCATCTCTTTATCAGTGTTTGTTGACTGAGCTTCTTATCAACAGGAAACGCCTGCCTAAGGGGATGAGGCAGGTCCAGGGGGACTGGACGCCAGGGGCCAGGAGCTCTGGGTGGTATGGTGCTGCTATCCAGCCTGACTGAGTGGCCTCATGATTCCCAGGACCCAGCAAGTCTCCCAGGCTCCTCACCTTGGCATCTGGTGAATCCTTAGGTCTCCGTAGTAAGACACTACAGCAGACAGGCCCTGATGATCCCCTTGCCGGGGCTCCAGCCCTAGCCTTCTGTGACCAAGGACAGGTCACCAAACGGCTCAAGCTGTGACATGAGAATTGTCCTTGCCCCTAAAACCCACCAGCCCCCCTCTTTTCTAGCTGAGAGGCCAAGTGACTTGCCAAGGTCAACAGACGTCTAGTAAGTCACCCTAACTGGCCCTTCTAGCATGTTTGCCATGAGCCCTCAGTGCATGGTGCCTATTCTGGGCATCCAGGCCTGGGACAATTAGGTGCTTGGCACAGACTTCTGAAGGAGAGGAGGGGACTCTAGCATTGATTGACCTCCTACTATGTGCCAGATGCTTTAAAAACATTGATCATCAGACTAGGATACCGGTGTCCCAGGTGGGACTCCCGGGAGAGGGACAGACTGAGGGTCAGATTTCACAGGAGGCTAAGAGCAAGTCTTAGTGCTGAAAGTAAACATCCAAGAGGGATAGCTGGGCCAAGCCAGCTTTATGGTGGCCGAGAGGAACAGGTTTATCTAGATGTCTTCCTTCAAACTGGCAGAAGACTGAATCAACCGTATGGGAACTGGCTGTTCTGGTAGAAGAGGCAGAAAAGGTTTGTGTAGAACAGAATATGGGCCACCTTGCTTCCCGTTCCTTGCCTCTGCTTACCAGTTGCCCCTGAGCAGCCCCACTCTGCTTTTGGTGGTGCTGGTGGTAGTAAAGGAAATGCCAGTGTGCCTCTTGCCCTGCCCCTCTGGCTCCCCAGACAAGCCTGCTCTGGCCCCCACCTCACCACTTGCTCCTGCAGTTGGGGATCTAGGTCAGTAAGAGTGGGTGGGTGAGAAAGAACAGAGAAGAGACTCATCCAGACGTGACACCCGCAGGGCAGCAGTGACAACACTTTAACCTGAAAGCTGCCTGAAAATAGACTGTGTGTCTATGACATTATGCAGATCATATGCAAAGACAAGAAGCCCTCTGTCTCTATTTCTAGCAATCTGAACGCGGCCCTGGTAGAAGCAGCTCGTTCCAAGAGTCGCCCACCCGGAGTGATGGCTGCACAGTCAGGATCAGTCCCCGCCCTGGGAGACTGGACTCCGGACGTGCACCCCTCCGCTCCATCCCTAGGGCTGGATCTTTTAGGCATGGGGATTTGCCACTTCTTGGTCTGTTAATCTGGATGTGAGTGAGGCTCTGGAGGGGGAAGAGCCACCCTCTGAGGGTAGATGTGGGGCAGGACTGAGGGAGAACGGTGACCGGGAGAATAGGGAGAACTGGGTACCACGAGGGCTTGGCAGGGGAGGGCGTGGTCCTCAGCATCAAAGCTCATGCTCCAGGAACCAGCTTCACTCTCATTTGGGCATGTTACACAGACGCTCATCACCCCTCAGAGAGAACCCTTACCACACAGATGATCCTCTCCCTCTTTATATACGTAAGGAAATTGGAGCCTGGGGTCCCCCAGGAAAGCAGAACAAAGCTGCGAAGAAGTTGATGGGTTTTCTTCTTTCAAAGGCAGGCAGGTTCCCTGAGGCTCTACGTGGAGGCAGGGGCTTAGATGCCGCGACCTCCCACCGAGTCTTCTAACCCTGGAGGGCAACGAGCCAATTCTCCTTTCCCAGATCCCAGCCTGTCTTCTTGTGATTTCTCTTCTGTAATATTCTTACGGACCTTCTGCCCACACGCCAACCATAATGTGGACATCAGGGTGGGGATTTAAGGACCAGAGACTGACAGGCACAGGAGGAGGGGAAAAGCTGCCTTTGCAGGATGCCAGGAACGCTCTTATTTCCCCAAAGCTGGTGTAAGAGGTCCTCTGGGAAGGAGGGTACTGTCTCTTGTGGAGGTCCATGGACATAGGCATCCAGAGTCCTAGCCGGCTCCAGGCCTGAGGCCGCCTTGGGGTCTGCTGGGAGGAGGGCAGGTCCTCGTGGTAAAACGATTTGGGATACCTTTTTACCAAGGGTACCCCTTTCTGTGGCTCCCTAAGGGGGTCTCTACTGCAAAGGCACAGATTTTCTAGGCTGGGCGGTCAAATGGAAAAGTCACCTCTTGTCTTCTTTCAGTACCTGCCTCCTCCATGGTATGTCCCCGCCCCCAATTTCCCGGGGTTGGGGGAGAGGGAAAGGTGCTGTCTGAGCCCGCCCAGGACGCCAAGGTGGGTTCCCGAGGATGGCGGTCACCTTCTCATTCTGGGGATGAAGACTGACTCCAGGCAAGGCGGGGGGCCCCATTTAAGGAGGGGATTGAGAACAGGGAATTAAGGCGGGCGGGTCCAAGCTGCCTCTGAGTGAGGACGCAGCTCCTTTCTAGATGTGGTTTTCGGGGGACAGTCCCTACAGAACAGAAGCATGGGGAAGGTCAAGCACGCTAGCGCCGGGTGAGGAGCTCCTGGGCGGGTAAAGGCAGGCGATCCCCCGCGCGGGGGCGGGGCGGGAGGCGGCCGCTGGGTAGCCCTTCGGCCAGCAGAGGGCGATCCGGAGGCGCCGCGAGCAGGCTACTCCCAGCCGGCGGTGGGAACTGAGATTTGGCTCCAAGTAGGGGCCTGAGCCAACTGTGACTTGTCTCTCAAGGGCAAAGCCCGGGCAGGATACCCTGGGACCCTCTCCTTCCCCGTACCCTCTGGTTCCCTCTGCGATGGGCCACTGCAGAGGCACCGGGCTGCGAAGACTCAGCAGGAGCTCCGGACCTTCAACCATGCTTTATTGAGGACCTACTATGTGCTAAGCACGAGCTAAATGCTCCCACGAACAGTATCTCCAGGTTAAGAGACTGTCATTTCGGCCTTGGAACCCCGTCCTGAATTCAGAAGCATTATGCAGACTGCTCTCACCAATGCCTCCTTCTCTCCCTGGCCACAGCTGCCCTCCCAACTCTGGCCCCTTCCCTCAACCCTCCCCCATCACTCCGCCTCTTGCCTCAGACCTTCTCCTCTTAGGGATTTTCCAGCCTTTGGGGAGCTGCTGCCTTCAGTTTCTGGCTGTAGAGTCTCAGGAGACTTTTAACCCCCAAATCCAGTGGAGATAAAACCCTTGAGGAGTGTCCTGATTCCTGGGCTAGGTGGGTTCCAGTGACCAGAAGACGTGACACTACCGGGAAGCAGAGTGCCCCACGACGATGTGGGAACGTGGCAGGTCCATGTAGCTTTCTGTTTCACCCAGTTTCACTTCCTGGTTCTCCTCCGGGCCTTGCACAATGCTGGGAGGCAGCCTGGGAAGGTGCCTCTCTGACGGTGGAAGGAAGAAACACTCGAGAAGCCGAGAAGCTGGCCAGGGAGGCTGTGCTGGGGCGTTTCCAGCAGGAGGGGAAGGAGGCTGTGTTTCCTTAATCTCCTGTGGACAACTGAGGGTCCTTCTCCACCCTGTCCCAGGCTGAGGGCTGCGAGGCCACGTCTTCCCAAGTTTGGGGCTGTCATGTCCCTAGCCGGAGCCCTGCTCCTCACCCCCAACCCTTAGGCCCCACCTCCAGCCCCATCACCCTCCAGCCCATCTACCCGCCTAGGATTCAGGGTAACCTCCTCAGCACATGGACATACACCCTTGATATTTCCAAACGCCGAACTTTCCATGTGTTTCTCTACAGCCACCAGGTTCTTCCTAGACACACACTCTCTGGGGCCCGGTCAAGGGTGTGGGCCCGGGCCAGGGGCCAGTGGGGAGCAGGAACCTGGGTGCTGCAGGCTTGCTGGCTGGAGCCAGATTTCTTCTGAGCTTTGAGGCCCTGCAGGAAGCTGGCCCCTGGCCCCTCTCAGCCCTGGGCGGAGAAGGCGAAGCTACAGAGCAGGTGAGTGGCTGGCTGGCTTGCCTTCCAGAAGGCCCAGGGCTGTGTGAGCCCAAGGATGGCCACAGACATGGGTTAAGGCAGGAACTGGAGCTTGGAGAATTAAACTAGGAGGCATTTCAGACACCCTTGGCCTCAGCTAAAGTTATTTTCAAATCTCCATCTTGAGGCAAATTGCCAGGGGCTGGGGCACAAGGAGTACAAGGGACTGATGAACTGAGTTCTGACACAGGCTAAACATTTCAAAGAACTTTAGAGCTGAAAAAAACCTCAAAAGACATCAGGACCAAATCTTCATCTACAAATCTTTCAATATGTAGATAAAGAAACAAAGGTCCTGGGCCAGCGAAGGCCTCCTTCTTGTCCTGTAGAGCATGCACCCGGACCAGACCCTGGGTCTCCTGACTCCCAGCTGAGCCCTTCCCTGGTGGCCATGCTTGGCTCCGACATCCTCTCAGTTTATTCTGAAAGTCCTGGGCCTTGCCCATCTGACCTGCCACCTCTCCACTGGCCTATGACTCTGCCACACCCGCAGCAAGACTCCTTGGGTTTAATGCCACAATAAGTCAGCTAGGAGGGGAGTGGAGGAGGGCCCCAGGATCAGGCAACCTGCTCTCCTGGGCAGCTAGCATTCAGCTAGCGGGGGTCCTGTCTAGGAGACAGCGGCCCACGGCGGCCTGGAGCTGAGATACAAACCCACGGAGAAAAACCAATGGGCCTGGGTGTCTGGGGCTTGGGACAGAGGCTAAAGCCTGGCAGGGCAGGGTGTCTACTGAAGGCTGGACGGGGCCCTGTGCCACCCTGGCAGCTCTGGTGGGGCGGTGGGGTTGACTGACGGCAGGGGGTAAAGTGCAGGCCCAGACTCTGGGCCCGGGACTGGGATTCCCTGGCTTGGCCACCCTGGCTCTGAGGCCTCTTTTGCATCGGGTCCTGGGGGTGGTAGGGGGTGCACCCAGGGCGTGGGAGTGGGGAGGGAGCCCGGCGTCAGGGAGCCTGCTGCCTTGAGCGGGCCAGACGGTGGCGGGTGAGGTGGGGGGATCGGGTTTCAGCCCAGCTGTATTTTTGGCTGAATGGGCTGGGGGCCGAGTTGGGCAGGCACAGCTGCCCACAGAGGGGCACTCCCCTCCCCAGCACACACACTCACAGAACCTCTACCCAGACAGGCCACCAACCACTGCCCACCACACACACACTGCAGGCAGAGGGGAGTCAGGCTTCAGGCCTGTGGCTAGTGAATCACTTTGGGCTTCTGGAGACCGTTGCTGAGCTTCTGTAGTGTCTTCTTGATCCGCAGCGCAGTGAGGCGGGCAGAGGGGTTTGGATACCAGCACTCCCGCATCATCTGAGCCAGGCCTGAGAGGACCTGTGGGGAGGGAGAGCGAAGCAGAGGAGAGAAAGCAGAGACACGGGTCAGGGAAGGTGGAAAGGAAGAGGCAAGGAGGATGCCCAGTAGTGGGGAGACATGAGCAGAACAGAAAGGATGAGAAGACGGAAACGAGAGTGTCAGAAAGGAGGAGGAGAGGAGGGCCAGAAGTGGTAAGAGGGAGAATGGCAGGAACCAGGCAAGGATGAAAAAGAAAGATAAAAATGGAAGAGGAAGGGAGTGGAGTGAGAAGGGGATGGAGAAAGGCAGGCAGGACGGAAAGAGAGATGTAACTCAGATCTTCGGGGACACCCTCTGGTGAGTACACCCCACCCTCATCTCCACCAAGATCCAGGAAAGGGGAGATCTGCAGGCCTCAGGGCTCCCACATGCCCATCTGCAGCGGGACCCCAGTGTAGAGGGCAGTGGCTCCCAGCACCTCCACCAACCCTGGCTGCGTCCTCAAAATGAATGTGTCTAGGGAGGAACCCATCCCAGGAAGCTCAGCGGTCCCAGAGTGAGCCAGCCTCACTCCACCTCAGAGCTCAAGCCGGTTCCTGAGACAGAGTGTATGTGTGTGTGCACAGGAGTGCATATGAGTGGCTTTTTGTGGATCTGTATGTTGTGCAGAAATATACACGTGTCTATGTATACATACATGTATACACATGTGTACATGTATTCATTCTTTCCATAAACATTTATTGAGTACCTATTGTGTGCCAGGCACTGTGACAGGTAACAGGGAGATAAGGGTCAGCAAAGGAGACACGCTTTTCCTCTTCATGGGGTCAACAGTCTGGCATATATGTGCATGTGTGTGTACCTGTGAGTGTGTGTTTGTGTAGAAGCGCGTGCATGCCCCTGTGTGTCTATATACACATATGCATGTGTCCTGTATAAGTATATGGAGTGTTTTGAGAAAGAACAAAAATGAGCAACAACAACAAAACCTTCATGGCAGGAAATGCAGCAGAGAGACTCTGACTTTTCAGGCGAGGTGAAGGGTTCTGGTTACCAGAATAACCAGAGGGTCCCGGAGGTCCACAGGCAGGGACGTGGGAGGGAGTACCCAGAGAAGTACCCTGGACTCTGTCCCCCAGAATCTATCCAGGTGAAGCAGAGGCCAGACGCAAGTTCCTGGGCCCAGAAATCCCAGCTGTGAGCCACGACCCCACACCATCCCAGCCCCACCAGAGAGGCCTTACCGGGTCCGCAGCCAGCCGGTTGGGGATAGTGGGGGTCTGCTGGTCAACACACACCACCTTCTTCATGTCCTCAAAGCTGGGATCATTAGGCACCACATCATAGAAGGGTGGCCTGTAGTCCTCCACGATGCCTAGGGATGGAGGGCAATGGGACAGTCACTTGGGACCTCAAGGAGGCCCAATATCACCCAGAGGAGAGCCTTGCCCACCCTCTGTCCCAGGGTCCAGGAAACCAGTTGCCTGGCCATGCTACCCCTGAGAGAGACACCATAATATAATAAATATATTTATAAATAATAATAATTACTGACATTTATTTTACATTTACCATATATGCCAGGCATTGTGCTATAAACACTTTACATGCATTATCCTGTTCGTCTTCACAGCAACCCAAAGACCCATTTTACAGATGAAGAAACTGATGCTCAGAGAAGTTGAGTCCAAGGTTAAACAGCTAGTAATGGCAGAGTCAAGACTTAAACTCATTGTATTCCTAGGCCAGATCTTGTTCCAGTCTTTCCACAGCTGCCTCCCACTCAGGGCCTGGGTACTGCTCCGAGGCCCCAACTATCACAGATGCCCCCAAATACCTAATGTTCACTGAGCACTTACTATGTGCCAGGCACTGTCCTAACTGCATGGCATTAAATCCTCACAACAACTCTATGAGGTAAGCAATACTATTAGCTCCACTTTATAAGCAATGAAATTCAGGCCAGAGAAGTTAAGAAACTTGTCTAAAATCACACAGGTAGTAAGTGACAGAGCTAGGATTTAAGCCCAGAAAGTCTAACCAAAGCCCATGCTCTTGACCTCCAAGCTACACTTAAGGAAGGGAGGCTGGTTGACTGCTGGACGAGGATGTGGAATGAGGGAAAGGGGGAGAAAACACATCTCCTCAGAGAAAGAGATTTTTACCCAGGTCCAGATCACATCCACCCACTCTCAGGGATGGCACAGGCCTCTGCTGACCCCTTCAGCCAGCAGCGCCCCCTCCCCTCGTCATCCGAAGTGCGTGGTCCTTAGCAGGAGCTTTCTGAAGATGATGCCTGTGGAGCTGCAGGCACTGGGGCAGAAGAGGCCAGACCCCAGAAAAGCGCCCCAGGCCACACCCTGCTTCTAGCCCCAGGCTGGGAGCCGCGGCCACACAGCACAGCCGCAACCTCGGTAGAGCCCACGCCAGCTGTGCTCCCCGTGGCGGGCTTCCAGGCCAGCCCCTGTGCTGCTCGAGCCCTAATCAGTGCTGCACAGAGGCCTGAGCGTGTCTAATGGGCCTTTAATCAGCGCCGGGGCTGACACCAGATTACAGTGTTTATAATGCGCCACGAATCTGTGTGGGGCTGACAGAGCTTCCCTCCGCTCCAGGAGTCGGCAATCAGCCTCCCCCTCAGCCCAGGCTGGTCCAGCCTTCCTCTCCTGCCTGAGGCCTGGTCCAAGGGGCTTCGGCTCCTTCCAGGTGCCCCCTTCCCCAGCCCCTGCCTCTAGAGCTCATGTCTGAAGGGGCAGGGACCTGAGCCCATCCAGAGGGTGGTCCCCAACCTGTCAGGACTCCCAGCAGCCTCTCCCCATGGACAGCCTCCGCAAAGACTGATCACTTCCCCACCTGGTCCAGACCGTCACCCAGCACCCATCCACCCCAGGGCTGGGAGGGCACCAGCCACAGGGCGGCCCCCTATATGGGGCCATCAGGAACGAGGTCCCTCTGCCTGCTCTCAGCCCCTCCAAATCTGAGTCCCCTGTGGCACCCACGGTAATAAAGAGGCAGCAGGGAATTCTCTGGCAGTCCAGTGGTTAAGACTCTACACTCCCAATGCAGGGGACACGGGTTCGATTCCTGGTCGGGGAACTAAGATCCCACATGCTGCACGGCTTGGCTAATAATAATAATAAGGCAGTAATAAGCAGGCACTGCAAACACTATTATATCCCGCATTTTTGTGGTCAAGGAAACCAAGGACCAGAGAGGTATAAAAAGCACGGTAATAAAGAGCACTGGCCCCCAGAGTCAGATTGCCTGGTTTCAGACCCCAGTGCTGCCTCTAGCCAGCTGTAATTCTGTGCCTCAATCCCCTCATCTGTAAAATGGGGATGATACTGTGTCAAGCATGCGTCATTACAACAATAATTGCCACTAACATTCACTGAGCTACAGAACAGCTCCAGATACTGCCCTGAACACACTATTTGGATTATCTCAACAACTAGAAATTATTTTATTCTCATCTTACAAATGAGGAAACTGAGGCACAGAGAGGTTAAGTACCTTGCACACGGCAAAATCAGGAACTGAACTTAGGCAGTCCGATTCCCAACCCACGCTCTTAACCACTAAGCAATACCACCTCCCTGCCAACAAAGGACGATTCAATAAGATAATACATGTATACAGCGTGGCATCTGGCACATATTTAAACTCAGTAAATGTTAGCTGCTCTTAATATTTTTATTATTATCACTTACCCAAGATTTCACAGCCAGAACCAGACTCAGATGAACCTTAAAAGGTCATTCAGCTGGACCAGCTGGTGAGTGGCAGTAAAGGGAATATGGGAGGTCTGACCACAAGCCCCTCAGGCCACGGGCACCAGCCACGGCAGGAAGTCCCATCTCCTGCCTGTCTATCCACCCACCCTATTCCCCTTTCCCCATCCTGTGCAGGGGGGATCCTCACCATTGACAATGGTCCGGCGGGCGATTTCCCACAGCACCAGGCCAAAGGCCCAGATGTCCGTCCACTTGTAGGACTCGAAGCAGTCAGTTCGGATCTGCTCTTCCAGCACCTCGGGGGCCATGTACCGCTTGGTGCCCACTCGCGGGTTGTTGCCGATGTCCAGGTAGTCACTACCCTGGGAGTGCATTACAGCCAGGCCTGTGGGTACCGGGCCTGTCACTCCTGCCGCTCATCCCAGCCCACAGACAGGATGGGCCCTGGGAGGCTGGGGTCCGGGGGTGAGGTGGGATGGAGAGAGACGGTAGGACATAAGAGGGGCCGGCAAATGGAGACCCGCCCTGAGGTGGGCTGGGAGACAGCAGCCACGGGGAGAATAACTGTCCCAGTTACACTGTGCTTGTGTGGTGCTCTCTAGGTGCAAGAACCCAGCGAGATGTGAGTAGGGGAGGCAGGCATTATGATGCCCATTTCACAGAGCTGAACCCCAAGGCCTGGTGACGGGGAGCGATGTAGTCAGCGAAGCCAGGCTGAGAACCCAGGTTGCTGGCTCCCTGCCCCTTTCTCCTAACTCCTGGAGCTCGGCTGGTGTGGGCTTGAAAAGAACGTTAAGGCAACTTGTGGGGCTCTTGCAGAGGTGAGATGAGACCAAACACATGTCTGTAAGTTTTAAAGCGCCAATCAGTGTCATCACCGATGCCAGGCATCCAAACCAGCAAAGGCAGTACCGCGTGGAAAGGGAGAGCTCACGGACCCCGCCCCCCGCGAAGGGCCCGCCCCTCCCCGCTCACCGAGGTCCGCGATGCAGCACTGCAGGTTGCTCTTGACCAGCACGTTGCGGCTCTTGAGGTCGCGGTGGGCGATGGCCGGCTTGCCCTGTGTGCCGAAGATCTCCACGTGCAGATGCGCCAGGCCGCAGGCCGCGGACACGGCTAGCCTCAGGGCCAGCTGGGGCTCCAGCGTCTGCCTCTGCAGAAAGTCGTAGAGCGAGCCGTGCTCGTGGTAGTGCGTGATAAGCCACAGCTGCGTGCTTGAGTTGCGGGAAGTCATGTCCGAGGCGATAAAGCCTGTGGGCGGAGGGTCAGGTGGCTCACCAAGGGTCTAGGGATGAAGGAGGCTCGACGGGTCAGGGTCAGGGCTGGGGACAGAGGATGGACTAGGTCAGGGCAAAGCTGGGGCTGGGGTGGGGGCTGGTCTGGCTTAGGTCAGAGGGGAAGCTGGAATCAGAGGGCTGAGGAAGCTGAGGGCCGGCTGGGAGTCCTGCAGGGTTAGGTCAGTGTCCAGAGGCGAGGTGGTGGTCCAGCCCTGAGTGCGGGGGGATGAGAGCTGGGGGCCTGGCACAGCACCCTCCCGCTTGCCTAGGATGTTGTCATGTCTGAGCAGCACTGTGTTGTAGATCTCAGTTTCCCGGAACCAGGATTGTTCATCCCTCGAGGAGAAGATCTTGACGGCCACACTCTCACCGTGCCACAGGCCCCGCCATACCTCGCCATAGCGGCCCTTTCCTGATCCGACGGCCGGAGAGGAAGGAGGGGGTCACATACCGGACACACAGAGCCCTTGGGCACAGTAATCCCCAGAGGAGTCCCCCATCATTATGCTGCACTGACTTCATCTGCAGAACCTCTGATGATTATGTTTTAACTTAATCCAGACCCAAAGGCAGCCGGCAGGCCACCCCCATTTGCCTCTTGCTCCACCCCAGCTCCTGCAGAAGGGTCTGGCACTCACCCATCTCCAACCCCCTCCCTGGCCAGCAGAATTCCCATTCGGAGCCAGGCCTGGCCCCCACCCCTGTGACTCCGGAGGCCAAGAGCTCCCTCGCCCCTCCCCCAAGCTCACGGGAGCTCTTGGTCCCCATCCCCCGGGCTCACCCACTGCTCACCCACACACTCCACCAGGGCGACCTGCCGCGCCACTGTCCTCTGCACCAGGAAGGGGAGCCCTGAGCCACTGCCGGTGGTGCACTCACTGTCCAGGAGGTCCTGGGAGCACCGAGAGGCCGCTGAGAGGCAGCACCCACCCAACCCGTTTCTCCCTCCTCAACCTGGGCCCCACTGCTGTGTCTCTCCAGGCTTCTCACTCACCAAGCCCTCCCGTCCAGCGCCCAATCAAATCTCTGAGTGCCTGCCATTGTGCCTTTCTCGGCTACCTGCCCCTCTGGGTCCCCTCTGGCTCTGTCTCCTGTCTACCCTCACCACCCTGTGTCCCAGGGTCTCCCAGTCCCATACCCCCAGCATGCTGTCCCCCTGCTCGGATGCCTTCAGGATGAGGCTGGACTCGCCCAGCTCGCTGTTCAGTCCCCGCTGCTTCTCCTGCCTCCGCCGGACATGCCACAGGCCCAGGGCACCCAGAGCCACGAGGACCAGCAAGGCCAGCACGGGGCCCAGGATCAGAGGCAGCTGGCCATCTTCTCGCGGCTGCTCTGGCGGAGTCTGGGTGGCTGGCACAGGAGGGACACTGAGGCCCAGCTTCCACCGGGCCAGACGCCCCCCACCTTGCCACTCTGCCAGTCAGATCCCAGGGTCCTGCCTCCCCCGCCCTCCAGGCCAGAGCACGAGAGGCAAGCAGGGCGGGGAGGGCAGAGTCTGAGAAGACAGGGAGGGGTTGCTGGAGCAGCTGGACGTACCCTCCAGCTCCAGGGACACGTTGTGGTTGCAGAAGGGGCTGTAGCAACAGTAGTGGTTGAAGAACTCGGTGGGCCGCCCCTTGCAGAGCTCCTGGTTCAGGTTCCCGCAGCCCCGATGTTCCTGGGGGTGTGTGCCCTCCTCCCGCACCAGCACTACTGTGCACCAGGCCCCCTGGCAGGTAGGCCCCTTGCAGTGTGGGTTCGCACACGTGCAGGTCACCAGCGGGCCCCGAGAGGGCTTCACGGGGTCGCCTGGGAGACACACTGGAAGCTCAGCTGCTCTGGGCCCAACTCCCCAGGATGAGCCTAATACCCAGGTGTGCCCCCTGCACACCCCCCCCGCCCCCGCCTTCTGAGCTCTCAAATCTTTGAGGCCTTGGCCCTTCAGTTCCATCCTCAGATTATCCTTCCCTCCAGTGACTTATCCCTGCCAGGGGCAGCTGCCACCAGGGGAACCAGGCTTCTGTCCCTTCCCTGATCCTAGGACCTCCCCTCTCAGTTCCAGGCCCAGCCCAGCCCCCAGTGCCAACTCTGAGGGCTCTCCCAGGCCCTCCCTGCCAACATCCCCACTGCCCGCACCCCCAGATAGCGGTCCCACCCTGGAGTCCGACAGAGCAGCAGTCTGCGGGTTTGGATCAGGAGGACAGCACAGGAGGGTTGGGGTAGCCGGGAGCTTAGTCCCACTGAGCCCGTCTCCCGCCCTCCAGCCAAGCTCCTAAGTCCCCCTCCTCCCCAGCTCCTCAAATTCAGCCCAACAAGAGCTGAGCCCAGATAGCCCTTTCTCCACCCAGGCCCCTGTTCCATACTTGCTCCCCAGTACTCACCCTGGGTCAGGCCCAAAGCCGTCAGTAGCATCAGAAGGGTTCTCCTGGGAGGGTCCAAGGTCATGGTCCCTGGAGAGGAGAAGGGGCGCAATAACATCTATGAAATGTGATCCCTTCAGTGTTTTCAGCCACTGACCGTGGGTCCCTCCCACCCGGAGGAAATCACTGGGAGTTTTTTTGTGGGGGGGGCAGGGAGGCCTCCTCCCTCCTCCCTGTGTCTGGCTTTGGGGAGGGGCCTGCAGGGGAAGTCCTGGTTCACTTCCCCATGGAAACCATCCTGTTAGGGGTAAAGGGTGGGGAGCCATGTTTAAGTGACTGAGAGCTTGGGGGACTCCCAGCTCTCCTGCTGCTGAGTTCAGACTGGAGGGTGCAGAGGGCAGAAGGAGACTACGGGACTAGGGTAGAAAGAGCATCTCTTCAGCAGTACCACCACCCTTCTGTCCCCTGCCCGCTTGCCCACCCCTTCCCAGCCTCCACCCCTGCCCACCCCTTTCCCAGTGCCCCCGCCCCCCCCCCCCCCCGGCCTGGCTGCCTCAAACATAAACAGGCTCCTGTCTTCACTTCCTGCCATTCAGGGTCCCGCCAAGCTGGGAACAGGAATCAAGATTGTTTAGATTGGGGTCTGGATAGAACAGGCAGGAGTCACGCACAGCAGGGAGCAGGACGTATTCTCAGGGCAGGCTGGAGTGGCTACAGGGTCTGCAGGAGCCACCCGGGGCTGGGACACCCCCATGATGGAGTCCTAGGAGGACACCTTGTGAATCACAAAGCCCAGCTCTTATTTTAGAGAAGATGGGGATTAAGACTCAGTCAGGAGAGAAGGCTTGTGCAAGGTCGGGCAGGATTCAGTGGCAATACCAGGAGTACAACCCAGGTGTCCAGACTCCCAGTCCCGTGTTTTTCTACTCCATATCCCAATCCAGGGTGGCTGCCCATGTCTGAGCCCTCAGGGCTGTAACAATGATACAAAGCTTGGACAGTGCTGGGCTGTGCCAGGTGTGAAGGAACCTCTCTGCACCCTCATCAGAGTATAAGACGCCCTCTCCGAGCCACTCCCCGGCCCCCTTCTCTCTCCTTGCCGTCCTGGGAAAGAGTGGGGGTAGGGCCAGTGATGTGGAAGGGAAGTGAAACATACTTAGACGTTGAATGTTTGACCTTCTGTGGCTGGTTGAACTTTTCCAGAAGTTTGGTGGAGAGCATTAGGGGAGTAATTCTGATCTATAACAGTCCCCATCTCAGCTCCCAAACCACCTAGTGCTTCAGAAGCCACCCCCTTCTTCATTTCTCAAAGGTTTAGAATGAGAAGATTAGGGCTGAGGCTGCAGCAAGAAGGACTGAGGTCAGACAGCAAGAAGGACTTTTGAATGGTGGAGAGTATGCAGGTGTGTGCCTGGGGACTGGATCCCCAGGTAGGGGCAGCTGCCACGAGGGAGGGGGAGTGTCTTCTGGCATGACGTGGTAAGGCTGGTAGGGCTGGGCATATGGCCATATAGGCTGCAGAAGACCCCTAGTCTAAGAATGGTGCCAAATGAAGATCCATGATGCTGAGGCTCTGAGGGCAGGATGACTCGGGGGGGGGGCGAGGGGGGCGCTTCGTGGGCCTCTCTGGCTGGTGGCAGCTCTGGCCTTCCTGCCTGGGCTTCCTCTGCCCCAGAGGCCCAGGGCTGGGGGAGGAAACGGAGCCCTGGGCTGCTGCAGCTGTGTCCCCAGCCTCTGCCTGACCTCCTGCCTCTTGCTCCTCCCAGAAGGCAGTGGGGAGTCTGGCAAGCACTCTACAGTGGGACTGGTGGCTGGAGAGGGAGCCCCAGACAAGCTGAATTTGCCCACTGGGGTAAGGGCGAGAATCCATCCTTGGCAGTCTTTGCCCAGAAAGCAGCTAGGGAGACAGTATGCAGCAAGAAGCAAAAGGGGGTAACAATAGGATGATAGCCGGCAGCCTTCTAGAATCCTCTACCCATGCTTTCACTTCTCTGTGCTCCAGTGCACCCTCTCACCTACACAATTACGCAGCAGAATCACCTGAAGTGCTTCATTAGAAATGCACATTCTTTGGTCTCACCCCCACTCCAGATTCTGATTTAGTCCATTGGGACCAGTAAGAAACATGCATTTTAAAAAATTTCCCCAGGTAATTCTGATCAGTTTGTGTGGGTACCACACTTTGAGAACTGGGTCCTACACAGTGCTGACTGGTCCCCGTGCTTTCATTTCACTGGGCAGGACCCCGCTGGGTGAGTGGGAGTGGAGTGCAGGGGGCAGGGACCCTAATTCCTACCCGGGGACCTCTCCCCCCTTCTACTGGAGAAGGGACAGACAAGGCTAAACGCTGGAACCGGGGACTCAGAGACACTGCAGAGGGAGGGCAGGGCGCGGGCTTTGTTCAGGACACGTCCAGCCTCTGGGGCCCAGGAACAGTGCAGGGAGGGCTTGGCAGCATTTGCAGAATCCGCCTCTGGTCTAATCCTGGGAATGTAGTGGAGGCAAACTGCGACTGTCCAATTTTTAACTGGGCCTGACGTAAGATTAAGTACAGGAGGGTGCTGAGTCCAGATCAGTCCCAACTCCGAGCTGACCCTGCCTGATTCGCCCTGAGACTTGGCTCTAGCACAAACAGACTCCTGGAGACTGGTGGACTCCTTTCACGTCTAACAGAACTTCTTGAAAGAACGCCTGCTGACTAGAAGCATCACAGTTTTAAGCCAGAAATCACAAATGCTAAACTAATTTCAAATATTAACTTACCGCTGTGAAATTCTTAGTAATAAGCGTTAAGCTTCTCTGAGTGATACTTATGTGCTAAGCACCGAACCCTGACGGCTGATCTCCGTCCTCACGACAATCCAATAGGGAAACGGAAGCTCGGGGATGTCAGGTTTCTTGCCCAGAATCACCAGGTATGTCTTGATCAACTTAAATTGCTGGTGATAAATCCTCACTTGGTCATTTTATTTCTGCAGTTGTTTGGTGTTAGGTAGGTCCCTCAAAAGAGAAAAAAGAGCAAGCGGGGATTGCATTAAGAGACTGCAGTTTTCATCACCTGCTGCCCAAATGGCGGGTTTGTTTAGAAATCATCTGTTTGCTGTAGGCTTAGCCCTAGTTGGGGAGAAGCAGAGTAGAGCTGTGCTCAGAAGGTGGATGTCAATCCCTTTCTCCCCAGCACACCTGAGGGATTGATATAACCGGCTCGCATCCGCAGCAGTGGCTCAGCACAGCAGTGACTGTCATGGGGCTGGAAGCGCCTTGCTCTGCACATCGGCACAGGACCATAAAGCAGAGGACCAGACTGAGCTGCTCATCCTGGGTTGCCCCTTACCGTCACAAAGGGGCACTTTCATCTGCATCGCTTCACAGCGCTGGGATGTAGCATCAAGTCTGGATTTTAGGATCTCAGACAGAATGCAAATGCAGCACAGTATAGCACAGAGGTCAGGTTGTGGTCTCTGGATCATGTAGACCCGGATTCAAATCCTGCTTCTACCACTTAGGGCTATGAGATTTGGGGCAAGTTACTTGAACTTTCTGAGGCTTAGGCTCCCCTATGAAAAATGGGGAATAATAATAGTGCTCATTTCATAGGTATAATGTAGTAAAATTATTTAGCCGAGTACTAAGTGGTACACAGCAAGCACTTAACAAATGTTACCAAAAACCCAACCATCCACGGAGCTTTGGACAAGTGATTCAAATCTGAATCTCTTTCCTCTTCTGTAGGATGGACATAATAACACCTCTTCTGCTAGGCTGTGGCCAGGATTACATGACAAAAATGTATCTAAGTGTCTACATAGTAAGTACTCAATAAATGGTAGCTATTTTTAACCACCTGATAAGATGAGAGGACAGGTACCAGGACAAACAAACAGTAAGGGGTAAGAGATGTCGGACAGACCCTGACTCAGCCAGAAGCTGCCCGTATAGAGAGGGTGAGAGCTATCGTCCACTCTGCCCTTGTCCTCAGAGAAGAAAAGAGGGGGTGGGTGGCCAGTCTTGAGATGGTCATAACAGCACTGGCCTCCAGACTGACCTCCAGGGCAGACTGAAAACCTGGGGTCCCAGGCTGGAGGGAGACTTGGATCCCCTCTGACCTGGATCCTGAAGGAAGTCCATGCATTGGGGATTATCTGACCACACAGGGTTGGAACTGAGGTTTGGGGGAGGGAGTTACAGTGTCAGATTCCTTTGGCAAGAGTGGCCAGGACTGGTCTGGGAAAGATGGGCTTCAAGGGGAGGCTCAGCAGTGCTGGGAGTAGACACCACCCCCAGGTCAATCCAGGTTCCTGGAAGGACATGTGACCCCCTTCTCTGTAAGTGAAGGAGGGCAGGGATCCTTCTGCCCATTTTATGGATGAGGATGAGAGAAGAGAGAAGCTAAGTGACGGGCCCCAGGAGCAAAGTTTTCTGATTCCCAGTGCGGGTTCGGTCCAGCCCCCTCCAGTCTTAGGTGGGGTGATGGGCAGATGCTGGTGCAGGGCGAGGGGCGGCTTGCACTACGAGGAGCTGGGACTGACCCTACGGCGACCTCTCCGAGGGTCTCTCTGGGATATGCCATGGGGAAGGGCCCACTGGGGTTGGGGTCAGCCGCACCCTCCCAACGGCCCGGCCCGCGGACCTCGACTCACCTCTGGGCCTGCCCTGCGGGCAGCGCGGCGCGAGCGTGCAGCGGGCGGCCTCCTCCCCTCCCCGGCGGCGGCCGCACGACGGGCGCTGGACAGCGGGCCAGGGTCTGGGGTCCGGGCGCGGCCCCGGGCAGGGCTGGGGCCGGGGAGGGGCTGGCTCGGCGCGGCTGGCGCGGCGGCCTCCCGGGACTGGGAAAGGGGCCGGAGCAAAAATGTTTCTTATTCCAGCGTCTTCCTGCCTGGCCCGGCTCCACCACTCCCTCCTAATAAACCGTTTCCTATTGCCCAGCTAGCCGACGGCCGCCCGCTCGACCCTCGCCAGGGCTCAGGGCCGGACCCTCCCCTGCGAGGCTGCAGATCCGAGGGCGGCATCCCCCTCGGCTGCCCCCGCCCGGGATCAAGGCCGCGCTCCCGCCCCCAGCCTCCCACATCCGCCTCCCCGAGGGGGCGGGCCTTGGCCTTGGGCCGCGGGGGTCTCGTGGGGTTCAGGCGCAGAGCCGTGGGGGCCAGTGCTGGGACGCTAGGCACCGTACGAGGGCCGGCCGGGGGAGGGGTGGAGGTGGAGGTGCCCCTCCCCGCTCAGAGCCGCTGAGGGGCGGCCTGGAATCCTGGACGGGTAGGGGGGCACCGAGGGAACGACATGCGGGGAGGGCAGAATGGAGAGAAGTTACCTGTCTTCCCACCCCAAACTCCAGGTCCTCCGCCTAGAAGGCTCAGAAGCACGGGCAGACTTTGGGGCTGGCAGGGTCCGAAATATTTTGGCTCCGCCCTCCCTCCCCCTCCCTCGGGGACTCCCCAGTCTGTCCAAATTCTTCAGCCTCCCCCCTCGGCCCCTTCACCCCCTTCCGCAGCCTCGCACTGCTCAGCGCTCAGCGCAGGGTAAACAGGCCCAGATGGGGCAGCTCTGAGTCAGTGGTGACGGTCTGAGCCCCTCTGGCTGTAGCACAGCTCAGTGACAGGGATACCTCTCTCCACCATGGGCGGCCAGAATGGAGGGAGAGGCTGGGAACTGCCTTGGACTGCCCCCCTTCGAGGCCGGCCCCTCACCCCACCAAATGGAGCTTTAGAGTTGGGGACGGGGAGCCTCCCTCGGGACACTGCTGGGACAAGGCGGACAAGATGCTTTGGGGAGGGGAGCAGAATGGCTTCTCCTGGAGAGAGAAGCAAACCCTTCCTCCTCATGCCCTTGCCTGGGCTCAGAACAGTGACATTGTTGTCTTGCCTTGCTCCAACCACTGTGAGCACCCTGAAGGCAGGACTCCACTTTATCCCTCGCCTCCAGGTTATCCACAAAGACTCTGAAGTCAGAATCCAGACTAGTCGTGTAACCCTAGACAAGTGACAGCTCTCCATGCCTCAGTCCCCCATCTGCTAAATGGGCATAATAAACAGTGCCAGCCTCATAGGGTTGTCAGGAGAATGAAGGGACATGATGCTTATCTCAGTTCATAGCAGAGATGCCAGCTGGCTGAGCCTGGCACAGGACCTCCATGAAAGTGTTTAATTAAATTAATAAATGACAAGGTTGGGGAGGTGATGGCCTCAGAGCCAGGTGGAAAGATGTTGGTGTTAGAAGCAGAAGCAGACTTCCAAGGTGTCTTGCTCTAATATGGGGATTCTGTAAGATGGGCCAGGACATCCCTCCCAGCCCCCCACACCCTCTTCGACAGGAATAGAGGCTGGGGGAGACAATGACTAAAGGCTCAGACAAGCATCAATTGTTGACTGACCTCACTTCCTCTGCTGAAACCCTTCCCAGCCCCCACCCACAGCTGCTTCACAACTTGTGAGCCTTGTGAATTCCAGAACCAAGGCACACCCAAATTTCAGTGTCAGGGCAGAACTGTGTCCTGCAGCCAATAGGAAGTACTATGGGATTACAGTATCTGCTCTTTCAGATTATAGTGGCCGTTTCAGCACACTATTAGCTGGAGAACTGGGAGTGTGGCTGGTGTCCATCTTTCATAGCCACTCTCCCCCATGCCTCGCTGTGGTTTCTGATAAACCCTCCCCAATCCCAGCCCATGGGTCTGTGTCCTGAGAGGTGGAAGGGGGGGCTTCCCCAAGGGAAGCATTCAGTCTGAAACACACACTGAGAACAGAAACATCGAGATGGACAAGAACTGAGCATCGCTGGGGAGAGTCAGTGGGGACGGGGGACTTTATCTGGGAAGAGTTCATGAGACAGATAAAAGGAGAGTAGGGTTTGGAGGAGGAAGACGGGGCCCGATGCAGGGTGGCTGTTCCTCAGTGCTGGAGTCTCCCCACCTCTCCAGAGCATGGAGCCCTCTGGACCCTGACGCGTGCTCTTTGGGGCTTCTTGTGGACCCCATGCTTTCCACAAAACACAGAGAACCTGGGGAAGGCATCAGAGGAGGGACGCAGAGTTGGAGAAAGCACTGGAGACTCAGCCCAGTGAGGAAAGGGAAAAGGAATTACAGACTGCATCCAAGTCTACAAGAATTAATTACTCAAAAGGACCAGCTGTTCCCCATATTCAGTGAGGACAGAATAAGAGGAAACAGGCGTAAATGGCTAAGACTTAGATTCAGACATTCAGAAGAATTTCCCAGCAGTGTGTGAAGCAGAGGCCTGGAGATCCTAGGAAAGGTA
Organism: Balaenoptera musculus; assembly: GCF_009873245.2. Lineage (NCBI taxonomy): Eukaryota > Metazoa > Chordata > Mammalia > Artiodactyla > Balaenopteridae > Balaenoptera > Balaenoptera musculus. The sequence goes on along the minus strand of NC_045794.1, from coordinate 41,889,205 downwards.
TGTGGGGTGAAACTTCAAGGAGATTCTCACCTATGGAAGGCAGGTGAAATGAAGGCAGGGGATTGGGCAACTTGACCTTTCAGGACAAGCTGTGAGTATTGAGTTCAAGCATTGATCTTGATACTAGGGCAGGGCCGACTTCGTGCATGTCCAACCTGTACAGACACCACGCTTGGTTTAAAGCTCTGCTGGCACCATCTTGGAATTCTTAATCATGTTTGAAAAGAGGGCCCAGCATTTTGCACTGGGCCCCACAAATTATGTAGCCAGTTCTGCACCGGGATGAGTAGGAAGGAAGAGCAAGGAGTGGGACTTCCCTGGTGGTCCAGCGGTAAAGAATCGGCCTTCCAAGGCAGGGGATGTGGGTTCGATCCCTGGTCTGGGAACTAAGATCCCACATGCCACGGGGCAACTAAGCCCTCACACCACAACTACTGAGCTCGCACGCCTCAACAAGAGAGTCCGCATGCCACAAACTACAGAGCCCACGCGCCCTGGAGCCTGCGTGCCACAACTAGAGAGAGAAAACCCACAGGCCACAACTAGAGAGAAGCTGGCACGCCACAACAAAGACCCATAGCAGCCAAAAATAAAAAACAAACCAAAAAACCCAAATAAATAAAGAAAATAAATAAATATTTAAAAAAAAAAAAAGCAAAGCAAGGAGGGTGGGGCGGTTAGCAGAGGGTGAGGTGGGCTTTGCTCCATTTAAATGGCAGAGTGGGAGATTTAGATCAGACAACCTAGGGAGTTTTTCAAATGAAAACAGTAGAACAGGATACATAAGGAGGAAGAACTGTGGGTCTCCTTTAGGAGAGAAGCGGGGCAGATTCCTATGAAATCCATTTATCCATCTGTTCAAAACAGAGGAGAGAGTCTCAGCTCTGAGGGCTGCAGGGAGAGGACGTGCCCTCCCTAGGTCTCCTCCGCTCAGGCCAGAGGCACCCTTACACCATTACTCCATTACCATGGAGTCCTGAGAAGAGCAGTAAACCAGGGGGCGTGGGGCCTTGGTTCCAGCCTGGCTTAGACCGGATCCTCGCAAAGGTTCTTCCCAGCCTTGTGTTATCTCCTTTGGCTGTAAGATTCAGGAAACCACCTGGTCCTGGGCCCTGACACCACAGCTCAGGTGAAAAGACAGTTTGGCCACTGCTAATGTTTGGGGAGGGGAGGGCAGCCAGAGCTCTGTCCAGCACCTCAGGAAGAGGCTGGCAGACAGGGGCCACACTTTGAGCCACTGGGTCACCTTCCTCTTCCTCTCCAGCTCTTCCAGGATGTCCCCTAGATGGGTCTGGCCACTCCTTGCCCAGCCGGAGCCCTGAGGATGAGTCATCTCAGGAGGGAAGCTCTTAAGAAAGGGACGGCACTTCAGGGCAGGAGGCTGAGATGAGACGGCGCCCGCACAATGCCTCGGGGGCCTGGGCTCTGTTGAGAAGCTGCCCCAGTCCCATCTCCTCCTCGGCAGTCCAGCAACCTGTGGATTGCCCCTCCCCGCGGGCCTCCTCGAGGCCCTGACTCTCCTCCTCCAAACCGGCCCCAGTGCTGGAGGAGGGGACCCAGGCTCAGCCTCTATAACTGTAAAAAGGGGCTGCGAATTCCATCTGTACCACGTTCTCCAAATAAAAGCAAAATACCTGGGAACATTCTTCTCTAGCTGTGCAACTCTCACAGCTGTCTGGTTTTGAGAGAAGGAGACTGAGCTGTGAGGCAGGAGAAGGAGCATGAACTGAGAGTCTCCAGGAGGGCACAGGCTTGCCTGTGTGACAAGGGCCTCAGTCTCCTTACCTGTTCGGAGAGGAGCACTAAATACTGCCTCTTCTATGAATAGCTCTCTGAGGGGTTGCTGTATAGGTGAATGTAGAGCCACTGCAGAGGGCTCTACAGGTTCCTGGCCCCTCCCCTGCCCTTCCTATCCCCTGTGCCCCCAACACGTTGCAGTCCCCCGTCCAACCGGCTCCATACACAGCCTGTGTGACGGTGGTCGAGGCTGCAGAGTCTGTCTAACCATTGGGAGCAGGAGTTAGGGGGTTGAGGGAGGGCCAGGCCTGACCCTCGAGTCCTCGCCACAGACCTAGGTATCATCTGTAACTATGAAATCCATGGTCCCTCTCAGGGAAAGGAGAGAGGTGGTGGGGACTTCCCTGGTGGTCCAGTGGTAAAGAATCCACCTTCCAATGCAGGGGACTGGGGTTCGATCCCTGGCCGGGGAGGCATGGGGCAGCCATTCTGAAAATAACTCAGGAGATCCCAAATAAGCGCAGAATAAATACACCTTAAAAATTCTGCAGAAGAGTTTATAATGAGAAGTGACTGTGTCCATCCCCAGACCCTCTTGCTGGGGCCGTCCCCTTCCCAAAGCTATTTATTTCTCTGACATTTACTTCTATAACTCTAAATAATATGTTTACACTTCTATCTCTAGATTGTTTTCAGCTTTATTGAGGTATAACTGACAAACACAATTGTAAGGTATTTAAAGTATAAACATTGTACATCAACTATACTTCAATTTTTAAACAGATGCAAGGTTTTACCAAAAGATATTTAAAATGTACATCGTGATGATTTGATATACGTATCCATTGTGACTGGATTCTTCCCATCTAGTTAATTAACACATCCATCACCTCACATATTTATCTTTTTATTTTGTTTTTTTTTTGATGAGAAGTTTTTTGGTGAGTAAAATTTAAGTGCTACTCTCTCAGCTAATTTCAATTATACAATAAAGTGTTATCAACTATAGTTGTCACTGAGCAAAGGGCTTGTGGGCCCATCACGCAGAAAGTCCAACTCTGCCAGCAGGAGTTTGCAGCAAAGTAAGGATTTACTGCAGGGCAGCAAGTAAAGGAGGAGGAGAGAAGCCTCAGATCCACTCCCACGTGGTCTCTAAGTTAGGGGTTTTTTTAAGGGGAAGAACAAAGAGGCTAGGATTAATCATCGTCTTCTGACATTTCTGTGACATTTCTTAATCGTAGTTTCGAAAGTCAGGATGTTTCTGGTTTACGATTCTCTGGCTAGTTGGTCCATGGATTAGGGGTCCGTTAGCTGATCTTGCCTTAGAGAAACAACCTAAAGTTTGTACGTTAATGGTGATATTTATAATAACAATTTTAGTCATGAATAATGTTATCAACAACTGCAATTTTAGTCATCTGACTCTGGTTGATTAGTGTTCAGTTAGCACAGGATTGAGGTCAGAGGGGACCAGAAAGGGAATAAATTTTGGATAAAGAGATTAATCATAAACTTGGTAAGGGAACTCGGTTTTAGGGGGACTCAGTTTCATAGTCACCATGTTATATGTTAGATCCTCAGACCTTATTCACCTTACAGCTGAAAGTTTGTACCCTTTACCAACCTCTCCCTGTTTCTTCACCCCTCAGCCTCTGGCAAGCACTTTTCTACTCCCAGTTTCTATGAGTTTGACTTGTTTTTAGATTCCACGTGTAAGGGATCCCATGCAGTATTTGTCTTTCTGCTATCTCTAGATTTAAAAGCTTTGGAATTTAGGTCATTTAGGTTCTCTCCCTTCTAATTATTGATCATATGTTATTCTTTTGTAAATTTAATAATATACCTTTAGTTCCTTTCTGTTGGTATCACACAGTATCTCTTGACTCTTCACTAAGTCAGAAGCATGGTATCTCCACTCTTCCCTAGAGTTGCAATTTTGCTGCAATAAAGGAAGATGTGTCCACTAGCTGAGGTGAATGATCTTGTTTTGGGGGGATGTTCCACTGAGTCTCAGGACTTGAAGATGTCCTGAGGGTCTGGCTGAGCGTTTTGGGTGTCACAGGAGTTCCCAGGGGCATCAAGACTTTTGCCCACTCTAAACACAAGCAGGACCTGAGTTTGCTGTGGTGAGAGTGGGCAGAGTTGCCTGGCAAGGGGGTAGAGGCCTGGCAGGCTCTTGGGTGCTACTGCAGGGACCCTTGCTGCCTGAGGAGAGAGTCTGAGGAGTTAAAGGAACCATCCCCAATGGAGAAGGCTTGTTATTTGGACAAGGAGGGGGTCCCCAGGATTTGAGAGCTGGTAATGGCCCCAGCTGGGACAGTCATTGTTTGAAAGAGAGGCTGAGTGGCTGGGTGAGGCCAGAGGCCAGCGGGATTTCCTTCAGCTCCAGCCACTCGGGTGGGTGGGACCAGATTGCTGGAGCTGGACACAGGAATGTGCCTTTGTTTCCAGCTGGAGGGGAAATGCCACAAATCCTGCCCCTTTCCTACCCCTCCAGCATCCGTGCCTAGTCTCTGCCCTTCCCAGCGCCAGGGGGCCTGGTACTGAGGGCTCTCAGCGAGCTCTTGTCTCCAAGACTCCCTCATCTACAGGCCTCTGCCCCTTGTCCCCCAGGGCAAATCACAGATGTAGTATGTAGGGGATGGGGGGTAGCCAAGCCTGGGCTGGAGGAAACAACCACAAAGAAGGATTTAGGCTTTAGCTGCCCACCTCCCTCCTTTCTTTCTTTCTTTCTTTCTTTATTTTTTTGGCTGCGGTGGTTCTTTGTGGCATGCGGGATCCTTGTTCAGGCATGCGGGATCCTCACTGAGGCATGAGGGATCTTTTTTGTTGCGGCACGTGGGCTCTTCTTTGCGGATTGCAGGCTTCTCTCTAGTTGTGGCGTGTGGGTTTTCTCTCTCTAGTTGTGGCGCGCAGGCTCCAGGGCACGTGGGCTCTGTAGTTGAGGCGCGCGAGATCAATAGTTGTGGCGCCTGGGCTTAGTTGCCCTGCAGCATGTAGGATCTTAGTTCCCCGGCCAGGGATCGAACCCCAGTCCCCTGCATTGGAAGGTGGATTCTTTACCACTGGACCACCAGGGAAGTCCCCACCACCTCTCTCCTTTCCCTGAGAGGGACCATGGATTTCATAGTTACAGATGATACCTAGGTCTGTGGCGAGGACTCGAGGGTCAGGCCTGGCCCTCCCTCAACCCCCTAACTCCTGCTCCCAATGACTAGACAGACTCTGCAGCCTCGACCACCGTCACACAGGCTGTGTATGGAGCCGGTTGGACGGGGGACTGCAACGTGTTGGGGGCACAGGGGATAGGAAGGGCAGGGGAGGGGCCAGGAACCTCAGGGAGTGGGGAGACCCTGTCTTTATTTTTTCCTTTGTCAGTGAACCTATGTGTTTGTGCACCTGTGTGATGGGGTGTGTTTGTACGGCTGGCCTCTCTGTATGGTACTAGAAGTTTGTGGACCCGTGGGCCTGTGTGTACTTCTGTGCCTGTGAGCCTGCAGGCCCCTAGGGCCCCTGGCTGACCCTGTGTCCGCATGTGACGTTGCCTGTGTGACCCTGAGGGATGTTGCAGAGTCCATCCAACCCCAAGCCTTGCCCTCAAGTCCTCCCTTCAAACGCAGTATCTTCCTTAACCACGAGAAGCTGTGGTCCCTCTGAGGAGGAGGGGCACGGCTGGCCTGGTGGCTGGTGTGATGGGAGGTACATAGATGTGTTCAACCATTTGGAAAGTACGGCTGCTGGAGAGGAGGGAATCCTGTCAAGATGCCCCAGTTTGGGAAAAAGGGGACCCAAACAAATGAGCCCCCGCTTGTCTTTCTGTCCTCCCCACATATATGTACTCCTTTGCCTTCTCTTGACCCAACAGGGGTTTCCTAGGCTGTGCCCTGGAATAGCCAGGGCCACTGCCACTCCTGGAACCAGGGCAGCCCCTGAAAAGAAGCGGGAGATGATAATGGCCCCTCTGAGCATCCCAGACCTTGGTGGAGCCTGAACTCAGTTCTTTTCTATACACATTTATTGAGCCTGTATGGGTCGGGCACAGACCTAGGGGTTAGGGAGACAGACACGGTTTCTGCCCTCACAGAAGTGAGGGGAGGGTTCCCCAGGAGTCCCCACAGCCTGGCCGACATCCCAGTGTGCGTCAGGACAGCCAACCTTGCAGTCCCCTCTGTAGGAGCCCCTGTCTGCCAGGTTGGCACGCCATCAGCGCTATGGTGATGGGGAGTGGGCTGGGCTTGGGGGTGCTGGGCTGCAGAGCCGTGTGGGAGCCGGTCTGAGAAGGCTGTCTGGGATAAGTGTGTGCTTTCACTTCAGGGGCCTCCAGAATAATAGCCTAGAATCACAGGGGAGGCCATTGGGTTCCAAGGACACGTCCGCTGGCCTCCTCCACGGAACTGCCCCCTTGGCCGTTTCCTTACCCGTTGCCGCCCAGCACAGTAACAAAAGCTGCTGTTTACCGGGCGCTGACCGTGAGCCAGGCCGTGCTCCATGCCTCGCATGCCTCGCGCTGTTTAGGCCGCACAACAACTCTGGGAAGCAGCGATGAAATATTATCACCATTGGATGTTACAGAGGAGGAGACCGAGGCTGGGAGAGGACCTGGTCACAGAGATAAGAGGCGGGGTCAGGATTCGAACCCACGTCTGTGGGCCGTAGCAGAGCGGCTTTGATGTGGCCTGTGTGCTTCACCACCAGGGACCTTGTCCTGGGCTCCTTGGCCTCTGCTCACAGGGACTCAGTTCGGAAGCCGCAGGAGCCAGGCTGGGGGTGCTAGTGGAGACGTGGACTTAGGGCAGCCCACTAGACTTCTTTCCTTGCTGGTGGCCTGAAAGGCTGTCAGGAGCTGTTAGAGGGTTAGAGAGAAATGGCTTGGCCTAGGACTCTAGCGGCCCCGGAGATGGTCAGGGATGGAGGGGTGGGTCTTCTCCAAGGTGGAGAGGCTCCCTCTGCTGGAAACTGTTGTCTGACCCATGGACAAGGCATTACCACCTGCTAGCCCAGATCTATCCCAAGCCAGCGAGCCTGGAGGGAGAGCCACAGAGGGATAGTTCTCTGGCCCGGGCGTGCTGCAACGGAAGGGACATGGGCTTCCAAGTCCGACAGACTTGAACTCCAAGTCCGACAGACTTGAACTCCAAGTACTACTTAGCCGCTTACCAGCTGGTGACCTTGGGCAAGTACCTTAACCTTCACAGCCTCAGTTTCCTCAGCTGTAAACGAGGAAGGTTGTGAGGATTACATAGGATAATGATGGCATTAAGGCCAGGCACAGTGCGGAGTGCTGCATTAGCTCATTTAATTCTCACAACAGCCCTTTGGTGACAAGTCATTATAACCTTCACTCTACATATAAGAGCCTTGAGGCTCAGAAAGGTCCAATAACTTGCCCAAGGCCACAGGCCAACTCTCAGGCTGAAGCATGTAACTTCCATGCTGTTCCAAGCCTGTAGATGTAGTTTCTTTCCCTGGCTGCAATGCCCAGGGCCAGGGCTGGCTTCGTGTGCTTTGATTTCAGCAGTGGGTGGGGAGGAAAGAACTCTAGCTCCATCCCAGAGGTTCGGAAGCAACTCGGTCAAACTCGGTTCCCCAGGGCCCTTCCATAGCACCTCAACTCTTGGCAGCTCTTTACGGTTTACAGAGCCTTTTAACCCATATTAGTTAATGGATCTTTCCAATAACCCTATTTGCCCCCAATTAACAGATGAGAAAAGAGGCAAGAGAAACTTAAGTGTCTTACTCAGGATCACACAGGTAGGAAATGGCAAAGTTAACCTTGAACCCATTCTGGTTCACCATAGTTGCCTTCAGAACCCTCTGGGGGAAATCACACACTATCTAACCCTAATATCATTGTCACCTCAGTGTGTGTGTGTGTGTGTGTGTGTGTATGTGTATGTTTTCCTCTATTCAAAGAACAGATGTGTTTTACTTATTTATTCTTAACTGAGGTATAGTTGATTACAATATTATATAAATTTCAGTTGTAGGACATAGTAATCCACAATTTTAAAGGTTATATTCCGTTTATAGTTATTATAAAGTACTGGCTATATTCCCTGTGTTGTACAATATATCCTTGTAGCTTATTTATTTTATACAAGGTAGTATGTACGTCTTAATCCCCTAACCCTATCTTGCTCCTCCCCACTTCCCTCTCCCCACAGGTAGCCACTAGTTTGTTCTTTATATCTGTGAGTCTGTTTCTTTTTTGTTAGATTCACTAGTTTGTTTTATTCTTTAAGATTCCACAAGTAAGTGATATCATGCAGTGTTTGTCTTTCTCTGTCTGATTTATTTCACTTAGCATAATGCCCTCCGAGTCCATCCATGTTGTTGCAAATGGCAAAATTTTATTCTTTTTTATGGCTGAGTAGTATTCCATTGTGTGTGTGTATATGTACATATATATAACACATCTTCTTTATGCATTCATCTTTTGATGGACACAAGAGCAGATTTATTTTCAAGTCTTTCAAAATTTGGTAATACTTGACTAAAAAGTTGAAACATTCTGTATAGAAGAATTCCAAATAATTTATGTAGATACTCCACCCCCAAGGAGACGGAGTATAACTCCCCACTCCTTAAGTGTGGGCTTCATATAATGACTTCTTTCTGAAGAGTACCATATAGAAAGGCGGTAAAAAGAGGAACATAACAGTGGAGAAACCTGACAAACACCATCTCAGCCAGGTGATCAAGTCATTTCATAGGAGGTACCCTGAATATGATGTGAGGAGAATGGTACATCTTCCTCCCGAGAACCCATAAACCTCATCTCTTCAGAAAAACATCAGACAAATCCCAACTGAGAGACAGTCTACAAAATATCTGACCAATCCTCCTCAAAACTGTCAAGGTCATCAGAAACAAGGAAAATCTGCGAAAACTGTCACATTCAAGAGGAATCTATGGAAACATGATGACTAAATGTAATGTGGTATCCTGAAAGGAATTCTAGACAGAAAAAGGATATTAGGGAAAAACTAAGGAAACCTGAATTAAGAATGGATTTTATTAACAGTCATGTATTAACATTCGTTCATTAATTGTAACAAATGTACTACACTCATGTTAATAAAAGAGGACACTGGGTATGGGGTACATGCCACCTCTCTGCATGATCTTCACAACTTTTCTATAAATCTACGAAAGTTTGAAAAAATTAAGTTTATTTTTTACAAAGGCCTAAAGTTTCAAAAAGATACTTAGTGAAAAGTCTCCCTTCCACCCTTGATCAGCTGCTTAGTCTTCTTCCCTAAAAATCTGTCATGTCTCTTTCCAGAAAGGTGCTGTGAGGCAGCATGGTTTGGTATGAAGAGTCTGGCCCCTACAACTGGAATGGCTGGCTCTCAATCTTGATCTCTGCCAGTTTCTAGCTGTGTGAACCTGGGCAATTCCTTACCCTCTCTGTATCTTGTGTCCTCAAAGATAAAATCCTCATAGGATTATTGGGAGTGTTAAATGTCTTAATGAATATAGTAAGCACCTTATAAGTGGTTGCTTTCATTATCACAAATAAGCAAGCAAATATATTTATGCAACAAATATGTTAAGAAAAAATACCCAAAACTTGTAAATAAGGCACACCAAAAAATCACTAAGTGCCCTTTCAAAGATATTTTAGATCATTGGCTAATAACCCCACCTATGGGTCATTCAGGGGAAGTAACTAAGTTTGCTATACGATTTACTATTGATTAGTGCGCAGACTATAAAGTTAAGAGGTTAACTAGTAGAAGATTGATAAATAGCAAATTATTTTTGTCTGGTAGGAAAAAAAAAAAACAGTTATGGTTTTATTGCCAGGTAGCAATTGATTTTTTTGTATCTAACTTTGCAATCTTATTCAAGCATTCTTTTTTCCCCTGAATGTCAATAAGAGTTTTTCATTTCTTCCTTTGATCCATCCTGCTAGTTTGCTCATTAAGTAGTTAAATAAATCTTCGTACTCACTACATGTCTGTATTAGTCAAGTTTATCTTGGTGCAGATCTTACTTTGACAAATAGTAGCATGCCATATACACTGTTCCAGCCCTTGTTTTTTTGGTTTTTGTTTTTTTTCACTTAATACACCTTGAAGATAGTTTCACATCAGAACATAAAGAGCTTCCTTACTCTTGTTTTGCCACTGTATAGAATACATCATATGGGTGCAGTATTTACACTCAGAATCAATTTAGCCAGTCCCCTTTTGATGGACACCTAGGTTGTTTCCACTCTTTTATTGTTGCAAACGATGCTGTATGAATAACCTTGTACACAGGCTGAGAGTACAGTCACTTAGACAGAGGTGGATGGGAAGGCAGAAGGGGCTCTAGAGGGCAAAGGAGCCCCAGGGAGCGGCCTGATTACCTGTTCCCAGCCCGGCCTATCCCGTTGTCCCCTGGCTCTGTGCCAACCTGGCCACCTCCTGCCTCCTCCTCTCCATCCTGAGCTCCTGGTATCTCCAGACAGGAAGGGACAGCCTTCGATTCCCTGCAGACCTGGGCTCTGGCTTCCACTGAATGCCAGATGAGGGTGCCTTGGAGAAGAGGATCTTAGGGGCTTGGGGCCTGGGGCTGGTACTATCTCTGGGCTGGAGCCACTGATGGCACATGCTCAATACACCCTGAGGGCTCTGGTAGGGAATGAAGACCCGGGGGCCAGGGACTTCCGGGGGGAGTTGGGGTACTGGGGGAGGGGGCGGGGCAGTGCCTAGCAGCTCTGGCACAGACTGGCTTCGGGTGCCCAGTGCAGGTGGGTGGTCAGGGCACAGAGTGTGGCAGGCAGTGGTGAGGAAAGGACTCGCCAGGCTGGTCGTGACGGTCACAAGGTGGTCCAGGACACCCCCCTCCTGAGGAGACTGCGCAAAGGGGAGGCTCAAGGTGGCCTGAAGTCGTTCTAGGAAAGACGGGGCGGCCTGAGCCTGGGCCTGGGCCACAAGCCCAGGCAAGGCTGGCCACTCAGGCTGGTAATGATGGCTGAGCTGCTCCACTTGGGGCCGCCGCAGCAGCTGCTGGATCCTTTGCACCGTGTCGAAGCTGTCGGTCAGAAATGCCCACTCCAGGGCTGTCTTGCCCCGGACAGGATCCACTGCAGTCAGGTCAGCACCTGGGGGCGGGCACGGGGTGACATGGGGTAGGACAGGGATTGGTGACTTGCAGAAGGGCAGACTCTTTAGCAGCAGGACTGATTGGGGTTACATGCAAAGCCACAGAGTCCCATCCTGTTGCAGCTGGAAGCTGGGGCCCCTCTGTGGCTACAGCCCAGAGACAGTACCAGTCCCAGATCCCAACTTCCGGTTTAGGACTGATAGAGAAATTGGAGTCCAGCGAGGGGAAAAGACTTCACAGAGACCTACTGGGGGGATGGGTATCTCCAAACCTGGGGAAGAATAGAGACCTCCTGAGCCAAGGCACTGACCAGAGGGGTGGTGTGAAGTTTGCCCAGGATGGGTGGGGGGCGAGCTGTACCCTCTGGAGCAGGTGGAGGGGGGATCCTGATGGTTCCCACTCCTGGTTCTTCTCTTCACCACCACACACCCCTAATCCTGGGAGCGAGGGGAGTGGCAGTCACTCTGAGACAAAGGAGCGGGTGTAGAGCTTCCTCCCTTCTCACCCCAAACCCAGTCTGACCGGATTGGAAAGGGAAAAGCTGGAGGCTGGGGTCCCCCAGAGTGAACAACAGAGGGCAGCCCCACTTCAGGGAGTAATGAGGGCCCGAGACTCCACAGACAGTGTGGACTTCACCCCAGAACAACTCTACACGGCCACACGTCTCAACTACCCGTCACTGCATTCCTGGAACCCTGGCTCGTCAGAGCTGGAAATCAGCCCAGAGAAAGCCATCACTCTCATCTTACACTGGTGAGGCCCAGAGAGGGAAGCTGTTTGCCCACGGTCACTCAGCTGGTGGCAGAGCCGGGATGAGAACTTAGGAATCTGGTTCCAGATACCAGCCTTCTTTGTATTAGGTTCTCCAGCTGGTCTAGGTTATCCTCCCAAGCTTTCTTTTCTGGGACCGCCACTCGCAATGCAAATAGAGCTATCAATAGCTGGACTTTGTCGCTTGTGAGAAGCCCCAGCACACTCCCCTCCTCCAGGAAGTCAGCCTGGATTGACCTTCCATCTCCACCTCTCTCCTCATTGCAACTATGACAGCTGATTTATGTCTGGTGGGGAGGCGTGGGGGAGGGACTGGAGGCCACACATCTTGGTTCAGGCCCCATGCACCTGCCATGAGGAGGGCAGCCACGCATTCGGAGCGGTCCCGCATGGCGGCCTTCATCAGCGCAGTTAGCCCCCGCTGGTCCCGGCGCTCCAGGTCAAGGCCAGCATAGTAGTTGATCAGGAGACTCACCAGAGGCACATGGCCTGCAGGGCACCAAGGGCAGAGCTTAGCTACCCAAGAAAGGGAAGACAAAGCCCCAAACCCACCCTCCACCCAACAAGGCAGCATCTGGGGTGGGCGAACGTCGGTGCAAAGAGTGTGGGGCTGTGGCCGGGTCTGGGGGGTGATGGGGTTTGGTAAAGGGTGGGGTTAGCAGCCTCTCACCTGCTTGGGCAGCCAGCATGAGGGCTGTGTCTCCTTCTTTGTCCTGCTGGTTCACATCCAGGAAAGGACAGCGGCTGAGCAGGGCCACAACACTTTGGAAGCCGTGGTAGCATGCGACCATGAGGCCTGTCTGGGGGAGGGACAGCTCAGCCCCGGTGCTTTCCTCCAGGAGCTCCTTGGGGGGCCCTGTGCCTTCTAAACCCACAACTGTCCCAGAGATGTACCAGCCCCTGTGAAGACCCACTCTCACCCACTCCCTCCCTCCTGAGGACCCAGGCTGTGGGTGTTGATCCTGAGACTCTCTAAGGATGAGTGTGGCGTGGTGAGGACACAGAGCGCCCCCTGCTGCCCTGTGAAGCACCCAGGGTAGCTCACCCTCCCATTGCTGTCCACCTGGGTGGCCTCCTCTGGAGAGACCCCATCATCCAGCATGGCTTGGAGCTGGGCAGTGTCATTGCGGAAACAGGCCCAGTACAGGGCGCCCAGCGTGCAGCTTGGGGTAAAGGTCTCATTGTCGGGGCGGGACAGGGCCTCAGAGACGTCCAGCCCTCCTTTCTGCAACATCAGCTCCTCCTCTTCCATCCTGGGGGCAAGAAGGCGAGTCTCCCCTCCTCACGCAGTTGGCATCTATAACACAGAATGAAGGGAACAGTCTCCCTGGATTCCGGGGGGGGGTCTCAGCAGCTGCGAATCGCCCAACTGGCCCTGGGGAGAGCTTTTTCCCACGGGAGCCTCCGGTCCCATCCCCTGGCAGGGATGCCGAAGGGCAAGAACCCTAAGTGGGCCGAAGTCGTTCACTGCAAGTGAGGATCCTAGTGAGAGTCAAGGAGAGAGGCGGTCTTCTCTTTCCCATGGGACCTTACCTGGGGTTTGGAGGGTCCCTAGGAGGCAGTCATTGCTGGGGCCCAGCCTGGAGCCCACAGCACCCCCCCCCAGACTCCTGGGAGCACACGCACGGGGTCTCTGGAGTGTCTCGAGGTGGACAATCTGCCCCAGTAAGCAACGCAGGTAACAGATGGCGCGACTTAGAAAAAGCTGCCTCAGACACCTCGGGGCTGAGCTGGATCAAGCCGGGTTTGTTAGGGATGGGGGGAGCGGGCGGGGACGCTACTCTCCTCTCCAAGCCGACCAACACCCGCCCCAAGAGCCTAGCCGGAGTGGGCGGGGCCCGAGTCAGGGCGGCTCCTCCCCCGCGGAGGCGGCTCTGAGAGTAAGACCCGCCTCTCCGGCGACGCGCTCACCTTCGGCCTTCTGGGGAGACTAGCTGCCGCAGAACCAGACCTTTCGGCGATGGAAGGGCTGCCAGGTTTCCGAACTCGGCCCCGAAAGCTGAAGTCCCTTCCTCCTTGGTGGAGCAGGGCTTGGTGAGGCGGGGTGGTGGGAGAGAGTGCAGGTGAAGACATCTCACTAAATAGGGGCTGGGACGGAGGTGGGATGCCAGGGGTCACCTGAATCTATTTTTTGAGGTTCTGGGAAAATTAAAGTATAAAGAATTGCTGAATTCGGGGTACAAAAATCATGATATATTAAGTTTAATGGATTAATCTGGTGTGGTAAATTAAAAATGAAATATTTAAATTGTGTTAATACTTAAATCATTTAAATTAAACCATTTATTTACAATTATTTATTAAATTAATAAATTATTATTAAATTATTCTTTAAGTTAAATTACTATTAAATATCAAATTTAATGAATTGGTTTTGGACCTCAGCTGTAGAAAATGGAGCCAATCATATTGCTCTGCTTATATCACTCCCACTATCAGACTGTACAAGATCTCTCTCTTGTTTTATTTTACTTTATTTGGTTTATCTCTTTCATCCCTGATCCCCACAGCCCATTCTCCTCCTTTCCTTTACCAATTGACACATATATCCTTGAAAATGTACATTTCATTGAAAAAGGTAGTGTTGATTTGTGTATGTTTTAAGTAACACCTTAGATTGCACTACAGAGCTCATCGTGTTTGTTCTTTTTACTCAGCGTTATGTTTTTGGGATCTGGCCTTGTTGCATTCTGTGCAGTGTGCCAGTCATGAGTGCCTTTGGTTGTAAGTAACCAAAAGCTGACCTCACTGGTGTGGTGACTGCCACATTCTGGCAGTTCAACATCCATCCAAAACTACAGAAGCTGGAAAGCTAAAGTGACACCTCCTAGATTCTTGTGAGCTAGGAATCTGTGATTTAGGTTCTACTCTTGTGTGAGGCATAAATTTGGAATAGAACTAAGTAGCATGGGACATCCGTTTTGCTGTCACAGGTCATGACAGATGCAGGAGGGTCCTGGTGAGCAGCTTCCTGATTCATCATCTTCCTGTAGTAGTGACTGTTGTTTTCCCCATCATAGGCAGAGGTCACATGCCTCTCAAAGCTGGGAGTTGTTCCAGGACCTAGAGCCTGCTTCTCCATTTAAACTAGCCAGATTTATTTCTGTTGTCTGCAATTGAACCCTAACTGACACATGTGGCTTAAACAAATAGAGGTTTATTCTTCATACGGGATAAAAAGCTCAGGCATAAGAAGCTGTTGGTGTTGATTTAGTAACTTTATGTTGTCAGGGCCTTCTCTAGGAGTCTCTTGACTTTTCCTCTTGGTCACAAGATGACTGCTGTACCTCTAGCCATCACAGTAAAATGTGGTGAATGCACACTATGGACTCTATGCAGCAGTTAGAAGAAATCTACCAGATTATGTGTCAGAAATCACTGATTAGATGATAGAATCCCTATCCATAACCTCCCTTCTCTCTAGTCACCTTTTATTATAGTTTGGTGTGACCAGGTAACACAATTTTGGCCAATGAAATGCAAGCAGCAGTCTGATGGGTGAGGCTCCTGAAAAAAAATCTTTGCTCTCTTGATAAAATATGTGAGGTGTACCTTTTAACCTCTTTCTTTCTTCCCTCTTATTCCTGCTGCATAGAATTCCATAGTGTGCATCCATCACATATTACTTATCTACTCTTCCAGTGATGGACACCTATGTTGCCTCCAACTTCATGCCACTGCAAATAATGCTGCAGTGAGCATCCTTGTACATATCTAGTTGTAGACCTGAAAAAGAGCATCTCTGAGACTGCTAGGTCATAGGGAACATACATACTTATTGACCAGGTACTGTCAGATTGCTTCCTATTTTGCAGTGCACCCACTAACAGTGCATAAAAGTCTCCCAAATCATTACAAACCCTTGTACTTATTCGGCCTTCTAATATTTGTCAATCTGATGGTACAGAACTATAAAGGGATATTGCTATTTTACATTGGATTTTTCTGGTTATCAACAAGTTGAGCATCTCTCCACATACCTGATAGCCATTCTTGTTTCCCCTCCTGTGAATCACCTGTTCATAGCCTGGGTCCAATGTTCTATTAGAATTTCCTGTCTTTTTCTTATTGAGTTTTCAGGAATTCCTTTTAATATTCTAGATAATAAACCCATTGTCAGATGGGTTTTAAATGTGGCAACTGTAATATAAACCTTTCTGTTAGCTTTATCTGTGGTGAACTTCATCGAAAGAAATCCTGAATTTTGATGTGGTTAAATTCATAAAAAATCTCCTTCTACTTTGTGCTTTTGGGTCTTGCTTAAGAAGAATTTCCCACTCCAAGATCACAAGGATCTTCATCTCTCTTATTAATCTTGCAGTTTTACTTTTAATATTTAGTTTTTAATCCATCTGGAATTTACTTTTATATATGGTGTGAGGAAGAGAGCTGTTATGAACTGAATTGTGTCCCCCTAAAATTCATATGTGGAAGGCTTAACCCCCAATGTGGCTGTATTTGGAGACAGGGATATTATGGAGGTACTTAAGACTAAATGAGTTCATAGGGGGCCCTAATCCAATAGGATTGCTGTCCTTTTAGAAAAGGGGAGACACCAGAGCACACTCTCTTTCTCTTTTTCTCTCCTCCCTTCCCCCACCCCTGTGTGAGCACAGTGGAAAGACCATGTGAGGATACAGTGAGAAGAGGCCATCTACAAGCCAAGGAGAGAGCTCTCACCAGAAACCAACCCTGCTGGCATCTTGATCTTGGACTTCCAGCCTCCAGAACAGTGAGAAAATAGATTTCTATGGTTTAAGCTTCCCAGTCTGTGGTATTTTGTTATGGCAGCTCAAACAGACTAATACAAGATCCAGCCTTTTCTCCAACTAGTGAAATAACCCCATCTATTAAACAATTCTCTTTCCCCTGATTTGTAGCATCATCTTTATCATATATAAACTTCAAGTTTTCTTTAATGTTTTATGTTGTGTTTGAGTTCTTATATCATTTTACTAGACTGTTCCAGAGCTGATGCAACACTGATTTTATTACTCCGGCTTTGTAGTGTGTCTGACTACCTGATAGGGTGAGTTCTCCATATTTCATTTTCTTTTTCAAAATTGATTTTTATTCTTTCATATAAAATTGCAGGACTTCCCTGGTGGCGCAGTGGTCAAGAATCTGCCTGCCAACGCAGGGGACACGGGTTCAAGCCCTGGTCTGGGAAGATCCCACATGCCGTGGAGCAACTAAGCCCATGTGCCACAACTACTGAGCCCGTGAGCCACAACTACTGAGCCCGCGTGCCACAACTGCTGAAGCCTGCACGCCTAGAGCTGGTGCTCCACAACAAGAGAAGCCACCACAATGAGAAGCCTGTGCACCACCACAAAGAATAGCCCCTGCTCGCCGCAAATAGAGAAAGCCCACGCGCAGCAGCGAAGACCCAACACAGCCAAAAAAAAAAAAAAAAATGCAAATAAGTTTGTTGAATTCTTTAGAAAAAATTTGCTGGCATTTTGATAGGAATTGCATTGAATTTATAGATTAATTTGGAGAAAGTTGACTGCCTCACAATGTTAAATTTTCTCCTCCACAAACATGGTATATATCCATTTTCCAGGTTTTCCTTTATGTTCTTTAATAGTGTTAAATTTTCTCCAGCATGGTCTTATACATTCATTGTTAGGTTGATTCCTAGATTCTTTATAGTTTTTCTTGCTATCGTAATTAAAGTCTCATGTTTCTGTTTTTGTTTTGCTTATTGTTGATGTAGATTTAATTTTTTCTCTTTCTCTTTCTTAGACCTCATATATGCTGAATCAAATTAATCACAATACCCAGTTCTCATTATTGGTGCCTGTATAGTCTGCTTTTATTTAGCTTATTAATTAGTTAATTATTTTTAACAAGGCAATAAACACCCATAATACCACCTCCAAACGAAAGCTTGAACTTGACAATACACTACGTGATTTTCCCAGTGTATCCCCTGCCTCTCCCCACCCAAGGCAGCTATAATCCTGAATTTCATGCCCTTTGTTTTGTTCCTTTATATATTGTTTTATTGCATCTTTAGGTATTCCTTCAAAGTATATATATTATGTATATTACACATATATAATTCTAGTATTTTAGCTTAAAGGATGTAAATGCTGTATGTAGCCTTTTGCTGTCTACTTTTATCACTGAATAACATATTGCTAAGATTCATTCATATTGTCGTGTGGTGCTACAGTCCGGTCATCTTTGTTGCTATGTGTATATTCACTCCATTGTGTGAATATACCACAGTTATCATGCTACTTTATTGATGGATATTTGGGGTGTTTCCAAGTTTCTGCTACTATAAATTGTGCAGCTATGAACACTCTTTTTTTTTTTTGATCCAGCAGGGAGGTATGCAATATCTTAGTTACCTGACTAGGGATCGAACCCGCTCCCCCCTGTAGTGGAAGCGCGGAGTCTTAACCACTGGACCGCCAGGGAAGTCCCAAACACTCTTCTTTTTTTAATGAGAAATTTCCATTTTAATATAAAAGTGGTCCTGTGCCTGATAACTTCAGTTAGGGACTCACACAGAACAGACTGAGTACTAGCATTTAGTAAAATTCAGTTGAAGATTATAGTGCATTTTAAATATAAAAATAAGACTTTTAGTTTAAAAAGAGTACATAGCCCTGGATACATCCATAAAACAATGGAAAAGTATAAAGCAGGGCTACATCTAGTTGTGGGTCCATAAACCACAGGATTCTCAAACCTCACAGGATGTTTGATACCGAATTTTCTTAAACTTTTAAATAATGCAAGTGATCTTCTCAAGCAAGATGCATTTGAAAGGAGGCCTACTGAGTAATAATTTGGAGGCTCTTCTGAAGTGACGGGATCCTCTTGGCTCTGGCGCAGAGGCCCATGGGATTACCTGACGGAGAGGACAAACCGGGCTGCTATTTGAACAGGTGGGCACCCACATCCATCCATGAGAGATTTACATTTGCTGGCACAGGAGGGTTCCAAACCACAATTGGAATCTTCCTTTTTCAACTTGCATCTTCTAACAATTCTCTGTATGGTTAGAATGTCCAGATTCCCCCACAGTGCATCTGGAGGAAGGCTGAGCCGAAGGATCCCCACACTTGGTCTCCCCTGGCCACTGTCTGTCCTTGGTGCTCCTCCCGGCTCCAGGATTCCAGGGTGCTCGCCTTCACCTGGGGGCAGCCCTGCTCCTGTGCAGCTGCCTCCAATCTCCTGCAGGCCCGTTTCCAGTTCCCTGGAATCTGCAGCTCCTCTGGCCTCTGCCATCGCCACTGGACCGGGGCCAGAGCGTCCACACGGCCCCAGGCCTGAGTCTGCCCAGCCTCTCATCAAACGCTCTTGCATGATTGTGTATGCAAGAGTATTCTAGGAGTGGAATTGCTGAGTCAAAAATCATTTAATTATACAATTTTAGGAGATAATGCAAACTTGTTTTCCAAATTGTTTGTACCATTTATAACTGAACCCAGTAATGTAAAAGAGATCCTGTGAGTCTGTATCTTCTTCCACTCTTGTATTGTCACTTTAAATTTTTGCTGGTTAGAAGGATGTAAAGTGGTATCTCATTATGATCTTGATTTGCATTTTCCTAATAACTAATATTGTTGCACATCTCTTCATGTGTTTGTGGACTGTATGTAATAGAATTCTCTCGCTGGACACAGGCTACCCAACTAGAGAGTACATTTTCTAGCCATCCTTGCGTTGAGTATGACTATGTGATTAAGCTCTGGCCTAAATTGACTCTTTGTAAGTGGACATGGTATGCTCAGTTTCTAGAAGTATCTTTAATGCGATGGGAGTGTGTTCTTCTTGTCTTCACCATCTTGCCTTCTGGCTGCAGAAGTTATAGCTGGCGCTAAATCAATCATCTTGGACCATGAGGCAGAAGCCATATGTTAAAGGTGAAGGAACTACAGAGAAGGTACCTGGTTTATTTGTCTATACCTGGGCCCAAATCACACTGTCCTAATTACTGAAGCTTTAAAATAAATCATGGTATGCCAAAACAAGTATTCCCACTTTCTTTTTCTCCTTTAACAATGTCTTGACTACTCTTGGTCCTTTGAACTACTGGAATTTTGAATGTCTGTCAAATGTGACAGATTGAAGATGGCCACAAATCCTTTGACACTTCTACTGGGAGGTATTCTATTTACCTTTCCCTTGAATCTGGCTGGTCTTAGGGGCTCATGGCAGAAGTGATGCTTTGTGACATATGAAGCTGGATCAGAAGAAACCTTTCAGCTTCCCCCTTGGAAGTCTCACTCTCCACTCTCTCAAGTTATTCCCTCAGGATGCGGCCACCATGCTATGAGAAGTCCAGCTTGTAGGTGCTATAGTTGACAGCCCCAGCTGAGTTTCCAGCCTCCAGCCGGCATCAACAGCATCATGGGAGTGAGCCACCTTAGGCATCCAGACTAGTTGAGCCTTCAGGTGACTCCAGCTTTGCAATGAACACCTGTCTGCGACCATATAAGAGACTCTTCTATTTAATCTGTAGATCAATTTAAAGAAAACTGATACCTCTATAATATTGAATCTTCTAATCCTTAAATATGGTCTATCTTCTGTTTATTTAGATTTCTTTAATGTCTTCAATATTTTATAGTTTTCTCCCTAAAGGTCTGTGCTGGAGACTTATTGTGCCCACCCATATTCAATTCTTCTATCTCTTCCAGACATATGGAGGATTATACTTCCCCAGCTCTCTTGCAACTAAGTGAAGTTGTGTGGTTAATTTGTCTAATAGGTTGTGAGTGGAATTGACAATGTCCCTTTTGAGCCTGTGCATTCACTTGCTAATGTAAGACTCTCCAGCAGCTTTTTTCCTACCTTGGTGATGGGGGAGGATGCCTCATGGCAAGATGATGGAGCCACAGGATCAAAGCAACCTGAATTACCAGATTGCTACCTGGATAATCACCCAGACACATGGCAGATTTTGAGTGAATGAGAGTGAGAAATCAACTTTTTGTGTCTGTTAAAGTACTGATATGTGGTTGACTAATAGAACATTTTATATTGTACATGTTTTGATAGATTTTTTCCTACATACATTCTGATGGTAGGTAACTAGTATCCTTTTATTAATTTTATTAATATTTTCTAACTGCTTATTCCTATAGTCTATATTTCTATATATTATTTTTATGTTCTGTTTTATATTTTATGTTTTATTCTAATAGAATATATTTTGCATATTAATTTTATATGCAACAAGCTTTCTAAACTTTCTTATTGATTTTAATAATTTATCTATAAATGCTTTTGGATTTTTGCACCTATATTCATGGATGAAATTGACCTCTAATTCTCACTTCTTATCACCCTTGTCAGGTTTTGATATCATAAAATAATAATTCATAAAATAGGCTCATATAGTAAGTTGAGAAGTATTCTCTCATTCTCTCTTTTCTGGAAGAGTCTGTGAGGGGATCATGATTATTTGTTCCTTAATATTTGTTACTCTTCCCAGTGAAATCAACCAGGCTGTAGTTTTCTTGTTGGGAATATTTTTGACCACTAACTCAATATTTTTAATGGTAATAGGACTATTCATTTTTTGAATTTCTTTTTAAGTCAATTTTGAAAGTTATCTTTTTCTAGGAATTTGTCCATTTCATCCAAAAATTTTAATATATTGGCATAAAGTTGTTCATAATATCTTCTTCTTACAGTCTTTTTATGAATGTGACATGTATAGTTAAATCCCTGTTTGTGTTCTTATGTCAGTCATTTGTGCCTCCTCCTCTTATTTTTCTTGAGCAATCTCACCAAAATTTGACAATTTTATTAGTCTTTTCAAAGAATTTTTTGATCTTCTTGTTGTTTGTTTGTTTTCTAATGCGTTGGTTTCCTCTTATCTTTTAAAATATATTTTCTTCTACTTTCTTTTATTTATTTTGCTATTATTTTTCTAATTTTTTGAGATATAAATATAGATAATTAATTCTCATCCTTTCTTCTCTTTGAATATCCACATTTAAGACTTTAAATTTCCCAGTAATTACTGTTTTAGTTGTTCCATTTTTATATCCTCTTTGACCAATGAATTATTTTTAAGTATGTTTATTAACTTCCAAACAAATGGTGATTATATTTTTGCTACTGATTTCTAGTACTATGGTGATAGAACATAATTTTAAATATTTATATTAATTGAGACTTGCTTTATGGTCTAGTATATGGTTAAATTTTGCCAAATATTTCATGTATACTTGAAAAGAATGTGTATGTTGCAGTTGTTGGGTGCGATAATACATTGAAACTATCTCACTGATTTCTGGCTTTCATTGCACTATTGAGAGTTCTTTGTTTCCTTTAAAGTTTGTCCTTTTTCTCTTGCTGTCTTTAAAATCTTCTCTTTGTCTTTGGTGTTCTAAAGTTTTTTCTTATGTGTAGGTATGGATTTCTTATTGTTTACCTTTCTCTGGATTTTTATTTATCCTGCTTTTGGATCTATAAATTGTTGTCTTTCATCAATTCTGGAAAATTCTCTTCACATACTGCCTCTGTCTCATTCTTTGCTTCCTCTGTTTCTGGAACTCCATTTAAACATATGTTAACTTTATCACTCTATTATCCATGTCTCTTAACATCTCCTTAAACTTTTCATCTCTTTTTTCTCTGTGCATTCTGGGTAATTTCTTTTGAACCGCATCCAGTCTACTAATTCTCTCTTCAATTGTTTCTTGTCTGCTGTTAAATTTGTCCATTTAATTATTTTAAAGTTCTATGATTTCAAACTTTGTGGAATGAGGTAACATTGTTGTCATAGGCTGAACAATAGCCTCCCCAAAGATGTTCACATCCTAATCCTCAGAACCTGTGAATATGTTACCTTACATGGCAAAAGGACTTTACAGATAAGATTAAATTAAGGATCTATAGATTGGGAGATTGTCCTGGATTATATGGGTGGGCTGGATCTTGCTGATAGTCTTTTTTCCTTTTGTGTTTAGTGTTTTTTGGTTTTAAACTGTGAGCTATTTATTTTCCCTGGAATATTTTGTTGGAAATTCCTTGAAGCTGAGGATGAAGGTGTCTTCTTTCAGAGAGTGTGAGCTTGCTTCTGCCAGGCACTTAGAGGTACCACCAGTCTTGAACCACTTTCAATGGAATGCCTGACTTGGAGGTTTTTGGATCACCCAGGATAATGTAAACTTGGGCTGCAGATCAGCTCAAGTGGATAGAGGGGATAAGAACCTTTCCATCAGTTTAGCACTGAGGAGGCTTTCATTAAAGTCCCCTGGAGGTGACAGTGGGGTGGATTTATCTGAGGTTCAATCTTATATTCAGAACATACCCTTTGGACTACTAGCTTTTTTTTTTTTTTTTTTTTATTTATGGCTGTGTTGGGTCTTCGTTTCTGTGCGAGGGCTTTCTCTAGTTGTGGTGAGCGGGGGCCATTCTTCATCGTGGTGCGCGGGCCTCTCACCATCGCGGCCTCTCTTGTTGCGGAGCACAAGCTCCAGACGCGCAGGCTCAGCAGTTGTGGCTCACGGGCCTAGTTGCTCCGCGGCATGTGGGATCTTCCCAGACCAGGGCTCGAACCCGTGTCCCCTGCATTGGCAGGCGGATTCTCAACCACTGCGCCACCAGGGAAGCCCGGACTCCTAGCTTTTTAAAGAAATCTTCTATGAAATTCCTCACCTTGATTCTGTCAGATATGAAGGCTATGGAAATTGAAGCTCAAGTTTGCCTAATTCAACAGCTGTCCTCAAGCTAAAGCATATTCTTTGCTCTGTTTCCCTGAGTTTCTGCCTTCCCTTAGATTTTAACCTAATAAATTCTTGCTCTCTGGCCAGCTCTTCTATGCTTTTAAAATAATTTGTATTTTAACTTGCATTTTTACTGTTTTACTCAGAAAGATTAGTACAGAGTCCAGCCAGTCATATTATTGGAAATAAAATTTCCTCTAATCCTAATTAAAAATCAACCTAATAGGAAAATTGGCAAAAGACATGGTAATTAATTCGTAGAAGAAATACAAATGGCCAAAATAGATATATGAAAAGATGCTTCATCTCACAAGTAAGCAGGAAAAGGCAAATTAAAACAATAATGGGGACTTTCCTGGTGGCACAGTGGTTAAGAATCCTCCTGCCAATGCAGGGGACACGGGTTCGAGCCCTGGTCTGGGAAGATCCCACACGCCGCAGAGCAACTAAGCCTGTGCGCCACAACTACTGAGCCCACGTGCCACAAATACTGAAGCTTGCACGCCTGGAACCCGTGCTCTGCAACAAGAGAAGCCACCGCAATGAGAAGCCCACACACTGCAACGAAGAGTAGCCCCCGCTCCCCACAACTAGAGAAAGCCCGCGCGCAGCAACAAAGACCCAACGCAGCCAAAAATAAATAAATAAATAAATTTTTTTAAAAAAAGATAATGAAATATCAATATTACTCTGGACCATCAGCTTAGCAAAAATTAAACACTAGTAATATTAAATGCTTACACTGTTGGAAGAATGTAAATTAGTGAAGTATTTATGGAAAGCATTTTGACAGTGTCTATCAAAATAACAAATGTACATACACATTAACCCAGAAATTCTGATTTTAGAAACCTTTCCCAAAACAGCACTTGCATATGTGAACAAAGATATACTGTGTATAACTTTGCAGCATTATTTGTATTTGTAAAAAAATTTAGAAACCACTTAAATGTTCATCAGTAGAGGAAGGGCTTGGGAAAATATGCATGTGTAGATTTTGCCTTCATTAAAAAAAAAAAATAAGATAGGGGAATTCCCTGGCAGTCCAGTGGTTAGGGCTCCACACTTCCACTGCAGGGGGCACGGGTTCGATCCCTGGTCGGGGAACTAAGATCCCACATACCGTGTAGCATGGCCAAAAAAAAAAAAAAAAAAAGGATAGATCCATATGGATTGCTCTGAAAATATCTCTGAGAAATGTTGTTAATTGAGAAGAAAAACTCAATGTAATATATATATCATGTGTGTGTGTGCACCCATGTACAGTTGGCTGCTTACATGTATGTAAATGCATAGAAAGGCCTGAAACAGTAGTTCTCAACATTGGCTGCACAGTGTAATCACTTGGGGACTTTTAAAAATACTGATGCCTGGGGACTTCCCTGGTGGTCCAGTGGGTAAGACGCCACACTCCCAATACAGGGGGCCTGGGTTCGATCCCTGGTCGGGGAACTAGGTCCCACATGCATGCCGCAACTAAGAGTTCGCATGCCACAACTAAAGATCCAAGTGCTGCAACTAAGACCTGGCACAGCCAAAATAAATAAATAAATATTAAAAAAAAATAGTGATGCCTGGAATGCACCCCAGAGATTCTGAGGTAATTGGTCAACTTGGGCAAGGGGATTTTAAAAATCTCCTCATGTGATTCTAGTGTGCAGCCAAAGTTGAGGACTACTGTAAAGAATGAAGCTCATTAAAATGTTGGCAGTGGGGACTTCCCTGGTGACACAGTGGTTATGACTCTGTGCTCCCAATGCAGGGGGCCCTGGTTTGATCCCTGGTCGGGAACTAGATCCCACATGCATGCTGCAACTAAGAGTTTGCATGCCACAACTAAGGAGCCCTGGAGCCACAACTAAGGAGCCTGCGAGGCACAACTAAGGAGCCCACCTGCCAGAACTAAGACCTGGTACAACCAAATAAATAAATAAATAAATATTTTTTTAAAATGTTGACAGTGATTAACTTAAGGAGGGGGATAGGAATGAGATGAAAGGGAACCTTCATATTTTGCTTTTTAATGTTTGAATCTTCCACCAGGATAATTACTACTTGATAACAAAAGGGGGAAAGAAAAGAATCAGAAAGATTTCCCTATTTCCTCCTCTTCCTCCACAATCTCTCCTGTACAGAGTTCATAATTCCTCAGTGCTGTCTCAGAAATTCATTCATTCACTCAATAACTATTAATTGAAACCTACTTTGTGTCAGGCATATATTTTGGCTCCGGTGCTTTTCATACTAGTTATCATTAATCTCATACTTGGCTATTTCCCTCACCTTGGTCCCTCTGTCTCCTGCGTCTAGCACAGTGTCCGCCACTCAGGAAATGTGAATTTCCTGAGGCTCTCCTCTGGCCTGAAGAACCCCTCAGCACCATTCAGGAGTGACTGTACTAGAAAGATAGGAGCCTTTAACTTGTGCTGAGAGGCCCCAGGAACATCTAGCTAGGTAAAAGGGGATTTCACATTTTGCTTTTCAAATTCTCTTCCCCCAAGCCTTGAGAAGCTCCTGCCAGTTCAGTACACACCACCCCCCAGCCTCCGCAAGGGTCCCGTTTCTGCAAGGCTACTCTCAGCCAGCAGGTGGCAGCCCTGTGCAGGGATTGGGACAGCATCCCCACCCCACAGAGTGGAGGCTATAGCAGAGGGTTCTGGGGTCAGGTGCAGGTGCAGGGTCTTGGCAGGACTAGTGCACAGGGGGAGAGTGGTAGAGTTCGATTTATGGCACAAACCACAAAGGACAGGAGAATTTTTTTTGTAGGTCATCATTAGTCAACTTGTCTGGGTACCCAGAAGTTTCATGAGTTTTCTTTTACATTCCATCTGCAGCGATGCCCATTTGGAGGTGCCCCGTCCAGGCCTTGGTCCTCGGGAGACCTCTATGTCCCTCCCTCACCACTGCTCAGTTCCTCAGCCTGGGTCTTGACCCTTCCTGTGTATGTCTTTGCTGATAGAGATGATTGTGGCAGTGGGGGAGTGGAGGTTGCTGGTTAATGTGTCAAATAATGGGTAACATCCTGGGTGACACAGGTGCCTGTCAGGTACATTTCCTTCTGGAGTCTCCGTGTGGCGGCCTTAAGGATTAACAGTGAAGGAACTGTGCAGGTTATCCTCCTTTTGATCTCTGAGCTGCTGGGGTCTGACAGGAGTTTACCAGAATGCTCTTTTCTTGTCACTCCAGTTTCTCTTCAGCCTAGTTCTCTTCACTGCCTTCTGTCTGTCTTCCTTCTGTCTGGCTTCACCTTTTCTCCATCTTTTCGGTTTTTGATCTTTCTCATCTTACTGTCTGGATCTTTGCATCTTTTTACCCCTCTAACTCTCTCTCTTAAGCCCTGATAATGTGCATTGTTTGGAGCACCAGCTTGATTCTCTCTCTATCTTGCTCTCTGACTGTCATGCCATATCTCCAGCCGTCTAATCCTCTGGGCTGGGGTTTGCAGGAGTCTTGACATGTGGAATTCAATCAGAAAAAAAGGGGAAGTTTGGGGGAGAGCACAGTGGCAAATCTGCAGATAAAGAGCTCAGAAAACGCTTGGGTCCAGTTTGGAGCACAGACCAGCTACCTGTCAGGAGCCAAGTGTCCTCTCATCTCATTCTCTTCCTTTCTTCCAGGATCTTTTTGCAGCATGAACCCCCCTATTCCTACCCTACAGGTCTGGTGGCAGGTACAGCTGGGGCCAGAGGTCAGTAGGGAAACGGCCCAACCCAGCTTAAGGACTAGGAATGGTACCCAGCAGGGTGGGGCGGAGAATGGAGGAGGTGGCCTCTGACCCCAGCTCTGGCCCCTTCTGGGGGTCCTGTGTGACCTGCCATAGGTCATGCCCCCTCCTCCCCAACCACGATCTACATCACAAAACCCACAGCTCGTAACTCAATGCCAACCAGGGAAGCCTGGGATTGATTTAGGGCCCCCTCTGACCAGTTCACCCTCACTAGACTGTGGCCCCTGGGGTGGGGGTGGGGATGAGGGTCATGGGTGAAGTTCAGGCAGGGGGGTCCTGCCCACCGCTACATCATACCTGTTGCACTCTTAGTGGACTTTTGTGGGAGGGGTCCAGGCACAGGAGTTCAAGGTTCCCACTGACCAGCCCATTCTTGCTGGCTCAGCTCAGGGCCCTGCTGAGGGAGCAGCATCCGTGGCTTAGCAGGTGTTCAGGGTCACCATCCTCAGGATTCAGGCCCCAGGCATCTTCCAAAGCAAAGAGAGCCTCCTTACGCACCGAGAGAGCAGATAGGTCCTAAGTAAGCCCCTCCACCCATCGCCACCAACCTCAGTTATACTGAGCTTCTCAGGGCTCATCTTCCCAGCCTGGGGTTCCACAGTCCACCACCAATTACACATATGTTTCACCTGGTGCATTTCTTGTTGTTGGCTTCCATCCATCCACTCTTCCTTTCTGGAGATCTCACTAAAGAATCTCCTCCATTTGGAATGTTTCAAACTTTTTTGACCATCACCCACAGTAAATACATCTACCTTCAGCCCCAGGACACATGAACATACCTATAACTAAAAGCAAAGTTTTATAAAACTATGTGATGCACTGTGATATTTTCTTTTTTTTTTTTTTAAATTAATTTATTTTTGGCTGTGTTGGGTCTTCGTTGCTGTGCGTGGGCTTTCTCTAGTTGCCGTGAGCAGGGGCTACTCTTTGTTGCGGTGCGAGGGCTTCTCATTGCGGTGGCTTCTCTTGTTGCGGAGCATGGGCTCTAGGCACGCGGGCTTCAGTAGTTGTGGCACGCTCTAATGTTTTCTACTCCATTTTATTTTGTTGTAAGAAAAAATGTTTAAAAAATAATTTTACAAACAACTAAGGTGCTGCCACTTACAGTTTATAAGTAACCTCTTACATTTTTACACCTTCACAAGTTGTAAAGCCCATTTTACAAAGAGGAAAATCCACATCATCTTCATAAAAGCCAGTGAGAAGGTAAGGCAGGGTTCTTTCATTGACCCATTTTATAGATGAAGAAACACAGACTCTGAGAGGTTAATGGACCTGCTTGAGATCACCCAGCTGGTGAGTGGCAGGGATGGGCTTCCAAGCCAGGTCTTTTCCGTGCTGGTTTGTGGTCCCCTGTACCCTGTGGCTTCCCTTCCTCTCCTCCTCAACCCTCCCAACTGATATCATTATCTCTTTTCAGTTTGAAGGCCATCCCTTCTGGGGGGAAGATGGAGGGACAGAACATCTGAGTAATTCTGTTTTCCATGTCATCTGTTAGCCTTGCGCCATCTGCCGATTCCACTCTCAGCCCCAGCCCTCTCTCCCTGAGAAGCCGGAGTGGGGGGAGAGGCTGCTTTCTGGGGTCTGCACTCAGAATACCCACAGAACGCTCACTTTTCTGCTCAGAACCAACAGCAGTGGACTCGAATTACAGGGCGCGCAAGGGAGTGGAGCGAAATGGGGGAGAGGACTTTCTGACGTCAGAGGGATAAAACAGTAGGAGTCCCCCACCACTCGCAGGGTCTTGTCTTCATGCCCCTCACACCTCCACCTTGGTGAGGCTCCAGAGCTGCTGGGAGGATGAACTGATCCCAGCAGCCAGAGCCCTGCAAGCTGCTCGGGGTGAAAGCAAAGGAAGTCCATCTTACAGGGAGCTGGGGCAGATTTATGGGGCCTCGGGTGTGGCCGGCTGTTACTCAGCCTCTGACTTTTTAATTCCCCAGCCTCCTCACCCACCCCATCTCCTCCCCAAGAAAGCCTTTGTGCAGGACAATGAAGAATCTATAAATTCCGGGGGACAGGGATGTCGGGGGAGGGGAGCACCAGACACTTCAGCTCAGCATAGATAGCAAAGGGGGGCCTCCATGGACCTGCTGCATCTCATCTGATCCACGCTGGAGCTCAGAGAGAACAGTGGGCCAAGCCTTTCCACTGCTTTTGACAGATGAAGAAACAGGCTCAGAGGCAGAGGGTGTCTCTAGTCCCTGCTTCGTTCACTCTACCTTTGAGTTTGGGTGTCAATACATCACGGTATTTATTTTCCCTCTCTTACTCATCCCCTGGTCATTCCCTCAAGCCAGGCATTCACTCAACAAACACGTGTATTCACTCAACAAACACTCATTGAGTACTAACTGTGCCAGGCCCAGGACAGAGGCAGACCCTGGCCCGCCCTGGAGGAGCACACAACAGAGGGCTGTGACTTAGAGGGGCCAAAAGTGTAGCTCTAACCCCAGTTTTTCAGGCTGGCAACGTGCACTCTGATCTCTTTCCTCAGCAAGCCCTCTGCAGCTGATGACTTCCACAAGCAATTTTTTTTTTTTTTTGGATTGAAGTATAGCTGATTTACAACGTTGTGTTAGTTCCAGGCATACAGCAAAGTGATTCAGTTATACATACATATATATCTTTTCTTTTTCTTTCCAGATACTTTTCCCTTATAGGTTAGGGCATTTTTTAATGTAATCCTGCCCAGGGTTCTGGGAGTTAGATATTGTGTATGCCTCCCCCGACACTACGTTAATATGGCCCTGAGAAGGTAAGTGGTTGCCCTCTGGCGGAGGGCAGAACACCAGGACCCAGGCCCTTGCCTCTGCATCACAGCTGCACCTCTGAGTGCTGTGGGGACCCAGAGCAAGGGCACAGTCTGTGGCCTAAACGTCCTCTACTACTCACTTGCCCAAACTAGCCCTGTGCCCCCATGCTGCCCCTTCCCTGGTGTTCTGTTCTCCTGTTCTGTTCCACCTTGCTGCGGTAGTTATTAAATGCCCCAGCTTCAACCGTATATTACTCACCTCACGCATCTATTGTACAATGAAAATTAATGAATCCAACGCTGATGATGCGTGTGTATGTTTGCTGAACGATCACCCATCGTGTGTGTCCTGTGTGTCTCTACTTGTAAACTGACGATATTAGTATGTACTTTGTCACACAAATTAAATTAATTAAGCCATGTAAAGCACCTAATGCCTGGCACATAGTAAATGCTCAGTAAGTGTTGGCTGCTAAGATTACCGTGACTGGAAACCACAGGCCTGCCCACGTGTATGAGGCATTTGGGTGAACACAGCGGTTTGCAGCTGGCCCCTCCCAGGGAGTAGGCCCCTTAGAGGTGACCAGGTGGACTAATGTCCAGTTCATTTCCCAGGGACTCCCGCATTCCTGAAATGTATGGAAATACTGAGCACCTTCTAGGTTTGTGCTGGGCATCATGCTAGCAGAGAACTAGAAAGACACCTGAATTCATGAAGCTGGCATTCTGGTAGGTGAAACAGACCACAAACCAAGTGAATGAAGAAGATAGTTACAGAAAGTGGTAAGTTCTGTGGAAGACACAGATGAGGTTAAGTGACACAGTACATCAGGCAGATGGGTGTGGGGCTGCTTCAGTATTGTGGTCAGGGCTGATGGGGAGGTGACATACCTGTGAAGGAGCTGGGCAGAGCGTTCCAGGCAAAGGGACCTGCAAGGCCAAGGCCAGAGGTGGGGAAAAGCTTGTCTAGTTCAAGGAACAGAAAGGCAGCCAGGGTGAGCAGTGCCTAAGCAGAGGGGGGAATGACGGAGGAGAGGTCGGCATAGGCAGGGGCAGGGTGAGAAGTTGGGGCTCTCTTCCAGAGGAAGCCATGGAGGTTGTTTAGCAGGGAGTGACATGCTCTGATTTGTTTTCTGATTGGTATTTTTAACGCCCCCCTGGCAGCTGTATGAGTTGACTGTTGGGGAACCAGGAGAGCAGACAGAAGCCTCTGAAGCTGTGCAAGGAAGTAGGAGTAATAGGGGCTTGCACGCTGGAGAGGTCGGGGGCGGGGTCTGATCCAAGATACAGCTTAGAGACAGAAAGGCCAAATTTTGCTAATGAACTGGACAAGGGAAGGATGGAAGAGGAATTCGGGAAGAGAGAAAGGGCCAGGGAAGCCCAGTTTGTAGAGCCGTGTCCTGGGTCTTGAGAGCCCTCTTGTTCTCTCTGGCCCTGCCCCTGCCCCACACAGGCCACCTCGAGCCATCCGCTCCCCGGCACACAGACCGCTGCCCTAAAGCGGGGGCAGTCCAGGCTTGCTCCTTCCATCCCTCAGTGAGAAAAGGTGTCCCTTGCCTTCCTCCAGAGTCAACACCTGCCAAGGCCCGAGCTTGGACTCCGGACCCCATTCTAAACTCCCGGCCCTTCTTTAGATCACAACCTGCACAACCGTACAGCTCCCCTCTCCCCAGCCTGAACCCCTGGCCGGACCTGAACATCCTAGGAGCTCTGAGACCTACAGGCGCGGGGCTTGGAGGGACAACCGGCCTGAACCCACTCGGGCTGGGAGCGGGAAGGGAGGACTTGGCCTTTCCTAAGGGAATCTCCCAGCCCCGCTCCCCGGGGGAAGGAAGTCCCCTCCCGGACCTGCGCCCCTCACCCCGCTCGCGGCCCAGTCGAGTCCAGGCCGCAGAGGCCGCCGCCCCTCCCGCCCGCGAAAGCTTGCGAGGCCGATCTTCCGGCCTCAGGCTAAGGGCGGGGGAGGGTCCGAGCGGTAATTGCTGCCATCTGCTCCCTCCTCCCCTCCCCCTCCCCCAAGCCTGGGGGAGGGGCTGGGGCGTACCGAACGCCCCCCCTCTTACGCGCACCCCCGCCTCGGGAGGGGAGGGCGGGAGCTCCGGGGTGACCCGCGAACCCACCTTGGGGCGAATGCTGGGGGGTACCGAGAGCGCCCCGACCCGCCTCTCTGGCTGGGGACGGGGATTCGCCTCCTGGAGTCACACAGCTTTACAAGACACAGAATCCCAGCGTTCAGGTTCTGCTCCCGGTGGCGTCGAGAATTCTGAAGCATCCTGGGGGTTGTCCCTCCTCAACTCGCTGACGCACGCATTGGTCCGTGGTTAAGTCTTGCTTTGGGATATTAACGCATCAATCTCTGAACAGGATGGCTGTGACTGGTGTGGGTGGGAGGGGAGGGTGAGGAACCCAGGGGAGGGCCTGGAACCCCCTGGAAGAGGCAGGGTGGAGGAGACAGAACTTGGCTCTCAGACACCTCCCTCGGGCTGGGCTGAAATTCTCGTCCAGTTACTCCTCAAGGGTGGGGCATCTTGAATACGTTCCTTCCCCGCTGTTTCCTCCTCTGTAAAATGGGGATACCCCAGTATCTACCTCTTGGGTGATTCCACAGAGGGCTAGTTGCTAGCCTTGGGGAGACCAGGAGCATCAGGCCCGCCCCTGGTCTTGGGGAACCCCCGGGGCAGGGGGAGTGATGACAGGGGTTGCCTGGGTCCTGTGGAAGGTGCTGTGACAGCTGGGGACCCTGAGGAAGCAAAGACTCCGCTGGGGAAGAGGGGGTGGGCTAGGGACAGGAGGCCAGGGAACAGATGATGCGAGCAGCCTCACTGGTTTCAAGCCCATCTCCTGGGGTCTCTGCCACATCAGCTTCAAGTGGTGAGGGACATTGTCGTCTCCATCCCTGTACTGATGGCAGCTCTGGGGGCATTGGGAGTGCTCACAGGGCAGAGTACCCCACTGCCCTGGCACAAGGAAGCACTGCCCAAATGCTTACACATCTTCACACACCCCTCAGGGGTCTAAACAATCCCCCAGGAGCAGAAGCACAGGTGATCCGGAGTGAGATTAGGCTCCCATATAGATCAAGCCCTCACCCACCTTCTCATGTCAAGGCCCCTGGGTGACACAGGTGTCCTTCCTGCCGAGGACCGAGGACCTCACCTTGCAGCACAGAACGCCTGCTACCTCCCCTCCTGCAACCTTGCCAACTCCAACAAACCTGTGTTTGCCACTGAGGCCAGCTCCAGAGGGGCGAAGCTACAACCCCTCCCCCCAACCATCCCCATCACCCACCTGATGGCCTGATTCCTCAACACAGGTGAGCCCTGGGGATGCTCAGCAGGCCTGCTCCCAGCCCTGGAGGGGCTGTCACTATAGGGTGGGGATGCAGTGTGAGATGTTCTGGAATCCTAGGGACCACTGGACAACCTGAAGGTATTGCCTGCCGGAGGCGTCAGGAGGCTTCTGGGTTTGGGCTGAAAGAAGAAATAGAAGTTCATGGGGCAGGAAGAACAGCACGTATGTTCAATATCCTGTGATAAACCATAATGGAAAAGAATATTTAAAAAGAATGTAGGGGACTTCCCCAGTGGTCCAGTGGTTAAGAATCCGCCTGCCAATGCACGGGACATGGGCTTGATCCCTGGTCCGGGAAGATCCCACATGCCTCGGGGCAGCTAAGCCCATGTAGGACAACTACTGAGCCTGCGCTCTAGAGCCCCTGAGCCACAACTGCTGAAGCCGGCGCGCCTAGGGCCCATGCTCTGCAACAATGAGAAGCTCGCGCGCCGCAATGAAGAGTAGCCCCTGCTCACTGCAACTAGAGAAAGCCCATGCACAGCAACGAAGACCCAGCACACCCCCCCCCCCCAAAAAAAAAATGTAGGGACTTCCCTGGTGGTTAAGACTCCGAGTTTCCACCGCAGGGGGCGCAGGTTCCATCCCTAGTCTGGGAACTAAGGTCCCACATTCCGTAGGCCAAAAAATAAATTGAAGAAAAAAAAAAAGAATGTCTATATGTGTATAACTGAGTCACTTTGCTGTACAGCAGAGATGGGCACAACATTGTAAATCAACTATACTTCAAAAAAAATGTTAAAAATTAAAAAAAAAAAGAACAGCATGTGCAAAGACTCGGGACTGTGAAGGTAGTGATGTGTCTGGAGCAGGAGTGTTGGAGGGGAGGAGCTGACTGGGATAAGGAGCAGAGAGGTGTGTGAAGGAGGCTGAAGAGACACATACCTTAGACTTGGGTTTGTTGTAGCAAATTGAAGTGTCAGCACCGGGAGGGACAGAAAGGAGCATAAGATGCTGGAAGGAGTGAAACTGACAGGAAGTAAGATAAAAAGGTCAGTGCCAGCCCAGTGATTAAAAAGGCCATTCACTCATCTGGGCCTCAGACCTGGGAGGCAATAGGGACTGGTGGGGACTGTGGTGCTCACGTCAGCCCCAGGGATCCCTTCTGGAAGACCAGTTGCTACTCAGCTCCGGCCAGTTGTTGCCATGGCAGCCTGTGAGCTTAGTATTGTCAGCTATTTTCAAGAAAAATTACAAGTGTAGATTTTTATGTGTTGCCTCCTGGTTTTTAAATGTTGACAACTATTTTTTAAATCTTTAAAATGGTGTGTGTGTCTAAAACACACATAGCACAGATATATCTGAGGATGCAAACATACTGGAAGGCTGTTGGAAGTTTTGTAAGAGGGAAATGATCTGAATAACAGGCCTGGGTTTTAGAACGCCCACTCAGGGGCATTATGGAGGAAAGGCCTGGTCAGTGAGGTCAGTTGCAAGCGTCAGGACCAGAGGGGCTGAGGCCTGAACAAAAGCAGCTAACCTGGAGAGGAGGGAAGGCCCCAGGCACAGTGTAGGGGTCTTCAGGGATTAGCCTTCCCTGGGGGGTTATAAGTCGCCTATCCCTTTGTCCCCTTTGACACTGCAAAACATCATCTAGCGGGCAGGGAGGCCTATTTGGAGTGGGATGCCCCAGAAAATCCCCAAGGTTGCACTTTAGCAGGCCACCTGGAAGAACTGGGTAAGATATTCCAAACAGCCCCAAGAGGGAGGGGCTGTGTTGGGGGAGGGGCTCAGGAATCCGCCTGGCCTTCAGGAAGACCCCAGCCAGCCCTAATGGGAACCACACGTGGGGTGAGCTGGAATCCTGGATTGCCTGTGACGTCTGGCTTTGGAATCAGACACTTGGCTCAGGTCACTCCTGACCTGCTGAAGTCTGAGGCCTCTCAGCCCCAGCTCCCTTCGTAATCGCTGCCAGACATATTCTGCCCTGCACCCAGCTCTGGGGCCTGCCTGGGTCCTGGAGAGGAGGTGCTTCTCACCCCCATTTCCTGCTAGGAGAGCACCTAAGTTCTGGGGGACTGGGGGTTCTCAGACCAGAATCCTAGGCTTCCTGCTGGGCCAAGGGTTGATGATCTCAGAGTAGCAGAACAAGAAGTCCTTTCCAGTGTCCCCCCAAACAGCGTGCCCTGAACTTCACATGCCTCCTGGTGCCCTGAGCTGCTTCTGGCCTTGTAGTAACTGGTGCCCTCGGCCTCCATCCCTCCCCTGTAGCATCTATGAGGCGCTCTGTGGCTCTGGCAGTCACAGCCTCTGCCATGCCCCACAGGGTTAATTTCCTGCAGGACCTCAGGCACCAGGAGCAGGGAGCAGTCCAAAGGGCAGGGGAAGAGCCTTGTGAACAGGTGGTTTGCTCCTGAGGATTCTCTGTAAAACCGGGGAAGGGAACAGGTTTCTCCTAGCATATGTCCTGGTGCTCTCTCTTCCCCCTAACTCAAGCACCTCCAGGCCCAGGAACTGGAGCTGTGTCACATGATATTTCAATACAACATGGAGGGTCTAGGAAAATTCCCAGTCCTTATTTGAGTGGCTCACTCCAGCCTTTGGGCCATGGCTGTCATCACACCTGCTAAACCCTCTTTGTAACCCTCCAACTATAGTGTGTATGTGTGGGTGGGTGAGTGGGGATGCACTTCCTGCTCGGTCCAGGACCCTCCCCATGACCCCCTACAGGCCCTCAGCCCCAGCCCCCTCCTCCTGGGTACCCTCCTTGAGAACTTCCAGGCAGCCTGCTCAGCATCAGGCCAGGGGCCCAGGCGCTCGGACAGGCTGCATTCCTGGGGGAAGGGGAGAGGAGAGGAGGACTGCACAGAGCCCCCTCCTCCCTTCCGGCACAGACCAGGCTGCCCAGCCTGGAGCTCTCTCCAGCCTGCTGAAGATGGCCAGAGTAGCGCCAGCAAAGCCCCTGGCAAAGGCAGCAGGACCAGGCACGTAGGGGCCCCTACTGGTCTCTGCTAAGGATGAAGTCATCTGTACCTTGGAGCTATTCTACTCCTGTGGGGACCTAAGGTTCCAGCATTAATAATGACCCACAGTGGGCACTGACTGGGTGAGAGGTCCATGGGGTGAGGTGCCCAGGCATGGAGGGGATGCAAGGCAGAGGAACAGGGCAGCCCCTCGGCATAACTTAACACCACACTCCTGCAGGGCAGCTCAATCTCCCAGGAGTCTCTAGAGAGGGCTTAGGGACTTCCAGAGAGAAATCAGGTCCAGCAGGATGGAAATCAGGCAGCAGTTGTGGGATATGAGAGAGTACTGGGGAGGAACAGGGAGCCTCCTCCGGAGCTGGTAGATTCGGATAGTCCCTCCAACCCAATCCATCCCCATCCCCCAGCCTGGTTTCGGGAAGCTCTCCTGATGAATATTTAATAGCTCAGCGCTGGGCCTGATTGAATTTTAATGCTGGCGACCCGAGCCCGGAGCCAGTCCAGGCAATTAGTCAGGAGCCATTAACGCTGACGGAGCTGATTTATGGGCGGGACCGACCTGTGGGGGGCGGGGGGTGGGGGTGGGGTGGGGTGGAGTGCTGGAGCCCAAGCTGCCGGGAGGCCCGGGATTGGGCAGACAAAGTCTCCGGCGTCAGCCAATCCCTACAGCTCTCTTGGCTTGCTTTGCATCTCATTTGCATAGCACTCCCAGTCGGCAAACCTGGGCGATGGGGAAACCCAAGGGTAGGGGCGACTGGCTGAGAGTGGGACCCAGGCTTGGCCCTCATCCTGAGACCTGACTAGCATTTATGGCGAGGGAAATGTCTCTGTTTTGCACGTGGGATTCCATTGGACAGTCCCATTGTTCAAAGGACCTGCCCCCAAATCTTGGTAGGGCCCGGTTCTGGGGGAAAATTCCAAAGGAGGAGGAGGGGAGCAGAGAGGAGGGCGGACCTGGGAACTCTGGGCAAAGATGCTGGGTCTCAGGACCTAACAAAGGACTCTGGGTTAAAACAGACAGGAGCCTTAAGGAGCCCTTACTGTGTTCCAGGCTCTGTGACTCCATGGGTTCCACGGCTCTGCCACCTCCCTGATCCGCTTCCCCTACCGGTTCCCAGTCCCTACTTCGCCTCTCAGATGGAGGTTCTGCACTGATGGGGATGAGGGTTGTGGGTTTTCATGGTGCTGAATTATGCCTCCGAGGCCTGGGAATGAATCCAAGGGGCTCTTGGAGGAGATGGCCCTCCTCCCCTCCCTACTCCTCATCCCCCTGACCTGTGTGAATGAGCTGGGACTCAGCCTGGAGTGCTCTATTGAACTATGCCCGACCCCTTAAATCGTAGGTCAAGGATTTAGCTGGCCTGTCTGCTGCCACTCTGGCAGGTGGCCTCCTCCTTACCAGCCCCCCACCCCTGTCTGAGCTTTCAACCACTGGAGATGTGGTGGAGAGCCAGCGTCCTTCCCCATGGGTCCAGGCCTTATCTAAGCTGGAGTGGTCTTTACCGAGGGAGGGGCAATGGAAGGGAGTGGCTAGAACTCTGGGCTGAGAAGCCAGTCCCTACAGGGAGGCTTGTGGAGGGGTTGGCAGGGAAGGGGGAGGCATTAGTCAAGGAAGGCTTCCTGGAAGAGGGAGGGCAGAGTAGAGCCTGGAAGGAAGGGAGGAACGGGTAAAAGAAAAAGAAAAGGAGAGGAAATCTTCTGCAAGGGAACACCCTGTTTGAATCAGGAGAAGGTGAAGTGTAAGCTCAAAACTCTCCATCCCTTTCAGCAGTAACTCAGTGTGAGGCTGCCTGCCAAGGCAGATGAGGCAGGGTGTGAAGGGATGATGAAAATTAGTGTCGCTATTTAATGAGCACCTACTGTGTGCTAGGCACTATGCTGAGCACTTTAAATATACTGTTTCATCTAATCTTTAGAGCAACCTAATGAGGTAGTATTCTAAGAATTCCCATTTTACGGATGAGGACACTGAGGCTCTGAGAGAAGCGGTAACTTGTCCAAGATCACATAGCTACTTGGTGGCAGAGCCCTTGCTCTTGTCCACCCCTTCATACTGCTCACAGTCATCTCAAATTCAACTTATACTCTTCTTTTTAATTTCCAAATCTCCTCCTCCTCCCATGTTTCTTATCTCCCTTTACCAGCATCTACCTAGTGATAAAAACAGATACTGCAGGTAATCTTTGCCAAAATCCTGAGAAACAATCCCACTTACATTGTCACCCAAGCCTGAGACCTTGGTGTCATCAATCATTTACAGTTCCAGGATCTGCTCCCTAAAGATTTCTGAATTCTATTCCCACCTCTCCCGCTTGGTTCAGGCCCAGGTAATCCTCACGAGGGCCAGGTGAGGTAAGACAAGAGCCTTATGGAGCCTTTACTATGTGCCAGGCACTGTGCTAAGAGCTTTCCTGCATTTTCTCTTAACTAATCCTCACCAGAAGTCTGAGAGTAGGTCCTTTGATTGCTAGGTCACTATGTTACAAATGGGGTGGAGAAGGTCAGGAAAACGGCGGGAAGAAACCCCCAGTTGTCCTGGGCTCACTATGATGGTGGGGTGGGAAGCAGACCCCACCAGATCAGATGGAGCCCCCAAGTCTCTTGCCCTTTTCAGCTGTTCCTTGAAGCCTACAGTTTCCCAGGCTGGATCTGTGTCCTGATCTCTGGGTGCCTCTCCCCACTTTGACAAGAGGAATTGGGTTTCAAGTTAACAGAAGACCCAACTTAAAAATGCCCTAAACAGCAAGGATGTTTATTTATTATGGTTGCAAAACAAGACATAATAGGTGGGACTGTTGGTTAATTCAGTGACTCAACAGTGTTGTCAAGGACCAAGGAAGGACCCAGTGTTCCTTCCTTCCTTCCTTGTTTGTTTCTTTTTTCTTTATTTCTTTTGTCAACTTTACTGAAATATAATTTACATGCAGTAGAATGCACAGATTTTAAAAGTACAGTTTGATGAGTTTTGACAAATGTATACCTAGTAGCCACCATTCCAATCAAGATGTGGAACATTGACATCATGCCAGAAAGTCCTCTTGTGACCACATGTGGTCAGTCCCTCCCTCACCCCCACTGGTAACCACTGATCTGATTTCTACCCCCATAGGTCAGTCTTGCATGTTCTAGACCTTTCTATGAATGGAATCATATTATATATACTCTTTTGTGCCTGACCCTTTTGCTTCAGTGTTTTTGAGATTCATCCAAATAGTTGCATGTATCAGTAGTTCATTTTTATTACTGAGTAGGATTCCATTTTATGAATATTCCACCGTCTTGCATTCTCTTTTTTCTGCCATCTGTATCGTGTTGGTTTTTGTCCTTGTACCCTAACTTCTCTTAAAGTCACAAGATGGCTCTGCAGTTCCAGATATCACATGCAGACAACAACATTCAGAAGCTAAGAAAAGGTGTTTCTCCTTTGGCCTCTGAGAAGTCTTTCCAGAAGTCTCCCAAAGAACATCCCTTCATGTGTCATAGGCCAAAATCATATTACACGTCCAATCTTAAACCAAACACTAGTAGAGAGAATGGAATTCCCACAGACTAATCCAGATTCACCCCTGGGACTGGGGAGGGGCTCAGCCTCTCCTGAAGAACTGGCAGTCTGGTCCCTGAACAAAATCAAGGTTCTGTTAGCAAGAAAGGTGGGGAGGGGCAATGATTGTTGGTCAATAACCAGTAGTGACTGCTTTATCTGCTTCTTCAATGTTAACAGTTCAGGTTTTCCATTTGCAGCAACATGGGTGGACCTAAAGATTGTCAGACTGAGTGAAGTTAAGTCAGACAAAGACAAATATTATATGATATCGCTTATACATGGAATCTCAAAAAGGGGTACAAATGAACTTATCTACAAAACAGAAATAGAGTTACAGATGTAGAAAACAAACTTATGGTTACCAGGGGGGAAGTGGGGGGAGGGATAAATTAGGAGACTGAAATTGACATATACACACTACTATATAAAAAATAGATAACGAATAAGGACCTACTGTATAGCACAGGGACTCTACTCAGTACTCTGTAATGGCCTATATGGGAAAAGAATCTAAGAAAGAGTGGATATATGTAGATGTATAACTGATTTATTTTGCTGTACACCTGAAACTAACACAACATTATAAATCAACTATACTCCAATAAAATTTTTTTTTAAAATGCATCCAAGTTGCATGTATCAATTGTTTGCTTTTATTGCTGAGTATTGTTCCATGGAATGGATGTACTACAGCCTGTTTAACCATTAACCTTTGAGGAACATCTGGGTCTTTTCCAGTTTTGGGTTATTACAAATAAAAAGCTGCCATAAATATTCATGTAAAAAATAAAAAAAATTTTGTGTGACCATTAAGTCTTCTTTTTCTGGAATAAATGTCCATGAATGAAAACAAAACAAAACAATTCGGGTTTTGTTCAGGGATCCACCTCTCAAGGAATGTAACCCGTGTCCACCCAGGAGTAAATCTTGATGCATCTGCATCAATCCTAGTAATCCTGCCCCCTGACCAGGGCTTGGTTTAAGCATGAGGACTGTGGACGACACAGATTGCAGCACCTAACATCCATTCTCCTGTCTTCTTCCTTAATAATAAAGAGTCACATTTTATTTAGGGTGACACAATGCTCTGCTGAAAAATGTTTCTAGATTTTTTTGCAGCTAGATACGGCCATCTGACCAATAAGATGTAAATAGAAATGCTCGTGGAACATCTGAGAAGGTTGCTGACTCTGCTGAGGAACAAACATTGGCCCTTTGTTTTGCTACTTCTGGTCTACAACGTGGATCTGATGGCTGGAATTCCAGCAGCTATTTTGGAACATGAGGTGAATTTGAGAATGAAATCACGTAAGCTAGGTGGTGGGTCTCCAATAATACCGAAACTATGGAGCCGGCACGCCAGCACCACCTATTTTCAGATTTCTTTTATGTAAGAAAGAATAAACTTCAGTCTTGTTTAAATCACTCTGAGTTTTGCCAACATATGCAACTGACAAACACAGGCAGTAACAATTTCCCGTCAATGAGGCAAGAGGGAAAATCTTCTGGATGTCTCTGGGAAAGGTTTCTTTGTTCTCAAAAGGAGGCACTTGAGGGGAACAGTTGGGCCCACATGGGATGATTAGAATTGCAGTCAGGCATTTTGTGATTTGAGGGGAAACATCCAGGGACACAGCAGATATGCTGAGGGTGTTAGATGTGAAGATGGAAGGAACCTGGGTCCCTGAAGAAGGTGTTGAGTCTCTGAGTTAACTCTGGAGCCACCATTTCTCATTCTTATGTAAAATATTGTATTTGATGAATTCTGAAATGCACATTTGGTCACATGATAATATTTCTGAAATCAGTAAACATCTTACCATCAACAGCACCTTAACCTGCTGTCAGCCAGACAGAAGATGTGCTTAGCTGTCCTTGCTGCACATGTACACATTTTGGTGGCTTTCCTGGTGTCATGACAGGACAACTGCAACCCCATGATGTTTCACTCCACAAACCATGTAAGGACTCTTTGAGTCCTGACTGATATCTAGAAATTTTTATCGACTATCTGACAAGATCATCTGCCAGCATCGAAACTTCCAGAATGGATGTCAGTGGCTTAGAGGGAAACCCCAAGGGTAATAGTGGATGTGGTTGGCAACCTGCAAAATGGTCCTCAATGGTCCTCACCTTCTGCTAGTCACACCCTATGTAGCCCCTTCCCACATCGTTCTGGGCTGGTCTTTGTGACCAGTAGCATAGGGAAGAAATCATGATACTATGTGACTTCCAATATTAGGTTATAAAAAGACTGTGGCTTCTGTCTTGAATGATTGTGCTCTCTCTTGGATTGTTTATTGAGGAAGCCAGCTGCCATGTCATGAAGACAGTCAGGCGGCCTATGGAGAGGCCCACGTGGTGAAGAACTGAGGTATCAGCCAACAGTCACCTAAGAACTGAGGTCTGCCAACACCCACGTGCCTGAGCTGGGAAGTGGAATCTGCTGCCCACAGCTTGAGTGCTAGCTCATGGGAGACCCTGACCCAGAAACACCAGCTAAACCGCTCCCAGATTCCAGATCCATAGAAACTATAACATAATAAATGTTTGTTGCTTTAAGCTTCTAAGATTTGGGGTAATTTTTTATAGAGCAACAGATAATTCATTCAGTAGAGCAGTCTTTTAAGAAATGCTTTCTCACCAACCCTTAAATCGGCCCCGATGATGAGTCCATATAGAAAAACATTGACATCTCAAAGCTGAAAAGTGATTCCAAGAATCAGACTCTGAATATGATAAATTTAAAGAAATTCTTAAGCAATTTATTTTACCCATGTTTTCCTTGTTATATAGGTGCAAGAGTAATTTATGTTAAAAAGTATATTTCAGGGACTTCCCTGGTGGCACAGTGGTTAAGAGTCCACCTGCCAATGCAGGGGACATGGGTTCGAGCCCTGGTCCGGGAAGATCCCACGTGCTGCGGAGCAACTATGCCCACGCGTCACAACTACTGAAGACTGCATGCCTACAGCCCATGCTCCGCAATAAGAGAAGCCACCGCAATGAGAAGCCTGCGCAAGGCAACGAAGAGTAGCCCCCACTTGCTGCAACTAGAGAAAGACCACGTGTAGCATCAAAGACCCAATGCAGCCAAAAATAAATTAATTAATTTATTATTTTTTTAAATGTATATTTCAGACTTCCCTGGTGGTCCGGTGGGTAAAACTCCACGCTCCCTATGCAGGGGGTCCAGGTTTGATCCCTGGTTGGGGAACTAGATCCCGCATGCATGCCGCAACTAAGGAGTCCGCATGCCACAACTAAAGATCCCGCATGCAACTAAGACCCGGTGCAGCCAAAATAAATAAGTAAATGAATAATAAAATAAATAAATATTTTTAAAAATATATTTCCATCTAAGTCCAAAAGAACTCTTTTTTTCTTTTTAATTAATTAATTTATTTATTTTTGGCTGTGTTGGGTCTTCGTTTCTGTGCGAGGGCTTTCTCTAGTTGCGGCGAGCGGGGGCCACTCTTCATTGCGGTGCGCGGGCCTCTCACTGTCGTGGCCTCTCTTGTTGTGGGGCACAGGCTCCAGACACGCAGGCTCAGTAGTTGTGGCTCACGGGCTCAGTTGCTCCGCGGCATGTGGGATCTTCCCAGACCAGGGCTCGAACCCGTGTCTCCTGCATTGGCAGGCAGATTCTCAACCACTGCGCCACCAGGGAAGCCCCAGAACTCTTTTTAATAAACGTAACATAAAAATTCCAAGTGATAAGAAATCATTATGTCAGTTTAATTGGCAGTGCTTTTTCTTTCTAATGGTACGTAAAGTAACAGTGCTTCGTGTTTTTTTTGTTTTTTTTTTTTAACTTCATTTTCTTTATTTATTTTATTT
Organism: Balaenoptera musculus; assembly: GCF_009873245.2. NCBI lineage: Eukaryota > Metazoa > Chordata > Mammalia > Artiodactyla > Balaenopteridae > Balaenoptera > Balaenoptera musculus. The sequence continues at coordinate 41,845,752 of NC_045794.1, read as the reverse complement.
TATTTTTTTGGCTGCGTTGGGTCCTTGTTGCTGCGCACAGGCTTTCTCTAGTTGCGGCGAGCGGGGGCTACGCTTCATTGTGGTGCGCAGGCTTCTCATTGCAGTGGCTTCTCTTGTTGCGGAGCACGGGCTCTAGGCGCGCAGGCTTCAGTAGTTGTGGCTCGCGGGCTCTAGAGCGCCGGCTCGGTAGTTGTGATGCACGGGCATCGTTGCTCCGCAGCATGTGGGATCTTCCTGGGCCGGGGCTCAAACCCGTGTCCCTTGCATTGGCAGGCAGGTTCTTAACCACTGCGCCACCAGGGAAGCCTAACAGTGCTTCTTAATATCAGTGGCATATAGGGCTTCCCTGGTGGCACAGTGGTTAAGAACCTGCCTGCCAATGCAAGGGACACGGGTTTGAGCCCCGGCCCAGGAAGATCCCACATGCCGCGGAGCAACTAAGCCCGTGCGCCACAACTACTGAGCCTAAGCTCTAGAGCCTGCGAGCCACAACTACTGAGCCCACGTGCCACAGCTACTGAAGCCTGCGTGCCTAGAGCCCATCCTCCACAACAAGAGAAGCCAATGCAATGAGAAGCCCGCACACAGCAAGGAAGAGTAGCCCCCGCTCACCACAACTAGAGAAAGCCCACGCACAGCAGCAAAGACCCAACACAGCCAAAAGTAAATAAATAAATAAATAAATAAATTTATTTTAAAAATAATCGGTGGCATCTAAATTGGATGAAACATGATCATACGTTTTCCTTATTGTATAAGCCATTGTGAGGCGAGTTTTCTGGTACTTGCAGCAGAGGATTTTTGTTTGTGTTTTTTTTTAAATCTTTATTGGAGTACAATTGTTTTACAATGGTGTGTTAGTTTCTGCTTTATAACAAAGTGAATCAGCTATATGTAAACATATATCCCCATATCCCCTCCCTCTTGCGTCTCCCTCCCACCCTCCCTATCCCATCCCTCCAGGTGGTCACAAAGCACTGAGCTGATCTCCCTGTGCTATGCAGCTGCTTCCCACTAGCTATCTATTTTACATTTGGTAGTGTATATATGTCCATGCCACTCTCTCACTTCGTCCCAGTTTACCCCTCCCCCTCCCCGTGTCCTCAAGTCCATTCTCTACGTCTGCGTCTTTATTCCTGTCCTGTCCCTAGGTTCTTCATAACCAATTTTTTTTTTTTTTTAGATTCCATATATGTGTTAGCATACGGTATTTGTTTTTCTCTTTCTGACTTACTTCACTCTGTATGACAGACTCTAGGTCCATCCACCTCACTACAAATAACTCAATTTCATTTCTTTTTATGACAGCAGAGGATTTTAATTCGGGAGTATTGGATAGGGTTGAGGAGGAGGTGTGTAAGGAGAAGCAGAGAACAAGTGTGTGAGGGAGAGTAGGAGGAGGTTGGGTAGGGGTCTGTGGCAAACAGCTCAAAAATATTTATGGGAAACCCATATTGCTCACTGTTCAAGTGTGTTAGTCCTAAGCCTCCGATGTGTTACTGAGGGCCTGGAATCCTGTCACCCATGGTGTGTAGCAATTGCTGGCTGCATTGGAAATGCTTGCAGTTCCCAAACAAAAATGGAGACATGTGACCTGACACAGGAGTTTTTCTGTATTTTAAATTTTACTTGCCCCCAAAAGGCTTTACAGTTTTACAGCTTTATGGCTTTATGGCTCATACAAGGGCAAGTGGAAACATGCCGGACAGAGGCTTCCCTGGGACATCCATTGCCCCTCATCTCCCAGAGGTGTGGCCAGTTGTTGGGAAAATGTCCAGGGGCCAAAATCTCAACTGGGCAAGAGAGGGGACTGGGGCTAGGGATCCAGTTAGCTGTAGAGGTAAGTGTGAATCACTATTCATAGATTTTGATGACTCAGCCATTTGTTTCATGAGCATCTTCTCATCCTTCCTCAGGAAAGCCCCGTGAGGGCTGGGCGTCTATCATCAATCCACTTTACAGATGGGGAAGCTGAGGCGGGAATGTTAAATTTACAGGGTAAAGGGCAAACCAAGAGTTGAACTCGGGCAGTCTGGCTCCAGAGCCTGTGCCTGTCTTAGCCACTACCTTATGGCATTTTAGATGCGTGGGGAATTTAGCAGTCGCTGAATCCAAGCCCCTGATTTTACAGTTGAGGAAGCAGGGATTTTACAGAGAGAGCAGGACTTGCCCAAGATCCACAGGGAAGGGGTGGCTGGGCGGGACTCGGACTGAGGCGTCCCGGCTTACAGTTGGTGAAACAAGGGGGCGGGGGAGGGGGGTGTAGGCACGAAGAAGCACTGCCCCTCCCCACCCCGTCCCCTGTGCAAAGCGCCCTTTCTTTCCATTTCGGGAACGGGTTCAACTTGGTGCGGGGGTGGCTGGGGGTGGCCTCGGGAAGCCACCCGGCCTCCTTCATTCTCGGGATTCCCTGAGGCAGCCATTGTCCCGGGAGGAATGTTCGGCCAGCAGCCCCGAGGGGGCGGAGCCTCTCTCCGTGCCCCAGACAAGCTTTGTGCTTTGTGCTCTCCACCCAGGGCCCCTCCTGGCCTTCACCAGCCGGGACTTCCGAGCATTTTTCAGGGCTTCCAGGCCAGGTCGCTTAAGGAGGAAGCTATTGGGAAAGGCGTGGGCCTTGGGAGATGCACTGGGCCCTGAAACGCCAGTCTGGGAGGGCTGCCTGGAGGAAATGTGAGGGCACCGCCCAGAGGCCTGGGGTAGTGGCTCCTCAAAGCTTAAAATATGCATTCCCAGCCTCTCATTACTAGGATTTTTATCTTAACCAGACATATGCACAAAGGTGGGTGTTACACGTCAGTTCATCAAGCTTTTATTTCTGGAAAGAAAAATCTACAGCAAAGGAAATTTGTTATTCTTGCATGTCCATATGATGGAATATTAAACTGTCATTAAAAGTTATGTGGTGTAGATAAACAACAAAGATTTACTGTATAACACAGGGAACTATATTCAATATCTTGTAATAAACTATAGAGCTTCCCTGGTGGCACAGTGGTTAAGAATCCGCCTGCCAACGCAGGGGACATGGGTTCAATCCCTGGTCCAGGAAGATTCCACATGCCATGGAGCAACTAAGCCCGAGCGCCACAACTACTGAGCCTGTGCTCTAGAGCCCACGCGCCACAACTACTGAAGCCCGCGCGCCCAGAGCCCATGCTCCGCAACAGGAGAAGCCACTGCAATGAGAAGCCCACGCACCGCAACGAAGAGTAGCGCGCGCTCGCTGCAGCTAAAGAAAGCCTACACGCAGCAACGAAGACCCAACACAGCCAAAAATAAATAATTAATTAATTATTAAAAAAAACTATAATGGAAAAGAATCAGAAAAAAAGGAATATATATATATATATGCATAACTGAATCACTTCGCTGTACAAGCAATATCGTAAATCAACCACACTTTAATAAAAAAAATTCTGTGGTTTAAGTATATTTATAGACAAGAAAAGATACTCAAAATACTTGCCTACTGAGAAAAGCAGATTACAAGATAGTGTGGCAATCTCTTACTATATCGACATCTAGAAAAATAACCTGTCTTACTCCAAAGTCTTACCAGTGGTTATCTCTGGGTAGTGGGATTAAGGGTGTTCGATTTTTAAAAATTTTTTTGTTTTGTGCTTCTCTATATTTTCTAATTTTTAAAGTTACTTTAAAAATGTGTTTTACTTATGTAACAAAAGTATTACGTGTGTGTGGATCCTAACTGCCCGCTGCTTGGGCTGGGTGTCCCCCACAGGAGAAGTTTCTCCAACTCTCAGATGGTAGGCAGGGACAGCTGTTCAGGCAACAGAAAAATGAGCGGTGACCATCAGACAGGCAATGTGCCTGAGCCCGGTAATAATAGCAACAACTCACTTAGCGTTTCACAAAGTGCTTCCACACACACAATCTTATTGAATTCCACCACAACCCTCTCAGGACACATCACTCACCTTTTCCAGGTGAGGAGCCAAGCTCCAGCAGCTAAGTGCTCCTCCGCTGCCCGCCTGGAGCGACAGCAGGCAAGTAGCTGGATTGAACCCAGGGTCTCCCATCTTCAACCACTGCACCCCACTGCCTCCCCACTCATGTCCATTGCAGCATCTTACATTATCCACCTGTCCCTCTCGTCCTCTGACTGTGAGCTTCTCTACGGAGCACTGGGGTCTTACTCAAGTCTGTATTCCCAGAACCTAGTATACATAGCATCAGTACATGCTATTGAACTAATGAATGAATGAACAAATATTCAAACCTGGACCCCTGGTGAAGCAGGTCTTGGTAGTTCCCAGACCTGTTCTTTGTAGGCTGTGTCCTTTTCTATTTGCTGCATTTTCTGTATTTATTTCCCTTTTGTTCTTTAATACTTGCAAAGTCTTTTGGAAAATGGCTGACAGCGAGAGTTGTGGGAACAGCTCTCTGTCTGGATCTGAACCAAAGCTTTAAAAAGGCTCCCAATACCCACTACACACCACACCAGTAACTGGAGGCAACCACCCTGGAGGCCAAGGGCACAGAGGAGAAGCTCTTCATCAGCTCTCCTCCCTGCCTGGGGGAAGGGTTTCTATCCAGGACCAATGCTTGGAAAGGATGGGGCTCCACATATTGAGTGCACACCCTTCCAGACCCCAGACCCAGAGAGGTGGAGGTTCAAGAGTGGGCTGTGGTAACAGAGGCTGGGCCAATCAGGGAAGGCTTCCTGGAGGAGAGACCTGGGAGGCTGGTTTAAGAAGGGGAGGAGGCCAGGCCAGAGGGGAGAAAAGCAGGGAACATGCCTGGGCAGTTGGGCGCTGGATGATTTAAGTACAACCAGATGTGCTGGGAATCTCCTGTCAGGCCCAGCCCCAGTGAGGGCAGTGGGGGTGGGGAAATCTCTGAGCCACTTGGATTTTCAGTTCCTCGTTCTTCCTTGGGTTGTAAGCTTTAGGGAGGGGAGAAGCTCAATGGGGTTCCAGAGGAGCTGGCATGTGAGCGAGTAAGCCAGGCAGGCTCGAGTGGAGTCTTCCGCCTTTGGATAGGGTGTAGGATGGGAAGGGCTCTTCTAGGAAGCAGGGTATTGGGCTCAACCCCTGGAACCTAGAAAAAAGGATTAGGAGAGCTCTGGAGTAGGATCTACCAGCTCTGCTGGGGGTAGGGGATAGCTAGGGAAGCATTACAGAAGAGGACATATCTGAGTTGGGGTTCTGAAGGATAAATGATACTCCAGGGAGAGAGACTCTGCGGTATTAAAATGGTGTGGGTGCTTAGTGAGAGGTTCTGTGGTGCTGTATTATAAAGGCGCGTGGTGGGATGACAGTTCAGTTTGGGGTGCTGGCCCAAAGGCTGTGATGCAGGATGGGGGTGGGATGGGTGTGCTTCTGCTCACAGACCAAATGGCAGAGCCAGAGAAGGTATGAGGATTTTGGAAGTGGGTCCCAGGGTCCCCAAGTGTTGGGCCCCTGGGGGAAAGGAGGGGACTGATAGCCAGCCCCAGCACCTCCTCCCAAGTCTTAGGTTGTCTGGCACAGAGCTGTGTCTGCCCAGAGGGAGGGATGCTTTTTCTCATTCTCACGGAGGCTCTTACTTGCCCCTGGCCGGCTGTGGGGTGGGGATTGGACCCAGACACAGCCTGTAGCTCACTGGGAAGGCAAAGCTGGTATAAGCACACAAACAGAGAGTGAGGGCATGAACAGGGTTGGGGAGGCACTGGGAACTGGGCCTTGAAGTCCAAACAGCCAGAAAGAGAAGGGTTAGGGCTTCCACTTGTGGGGGGAGCAGCCTGAGCCCAGGGTGAGTGGGAGGTGTGGCAGCCAGCTGGGTGTGGTGTGCTCTGGGCACGCACCCCAGTCGCCCAGCCTGGACACATTTCCTTCCTTTCCTGCTTCTTAATGACTCCTGAGTGGCTGATCCAGAGGACTACAAAGAGAGGTCTCCCCACCCTTTCCTCTTCCTCCCTTCCATTTCTTTCTCCCTTCCTCCCCCCACCCCCATCCTTCCCCAAGGCCCTTTTCTTTCCTTCCTCCTCACCCCACCTGCTCCTCCCTCCCTCCCTCTCTGGCTTCCACATCTTCCCTAACTCTCCTCTCTCCCTTCAAAACCCGTAACGCTGATTCTCCCTGGGCCAGCTGGGTTATTTTCCTTGATGTTTTCGGAAAGGCCTTGTTGCAAATCTCTGGACCAGGAAGGTCACACACACACCCCTGCACGCATACCCATGCCCCCCTCCTCACCCCCCATGCTCGGGCACTCAGCAGCACACCCAAGCACAGCACCTGCCTCCACCTTGGATGTGATACAAGCAAAAGGGCTGGGAAAGAATGGAGGGCCCTCAGCAGAAGCTGAGCAGAGCATTACCGCCATCACTACCACTATTATTATCCAATCCATTGCCAGGCACTTGACCTAGGCCGGGATGATCATAAGACCTGCCAGAACCCTGTCCTCAGCAGGGGGCTCTTAGGGCACAGATCTGTTGACTGGGGACAGCCAGGAGAGGGGTCAGCAGGGAGTCCTCAGAGAACAGACCCCCAAGGCCCCGCCCAGGAGGGCAGACACGATGAAGGGCCATTTGCCAGGATTGAGTATTTGTCAGCCCAGGAGGCTGGATGATGTATTAACAGGACTTTAATGAGCCTGGGATGGGGAGCCACACTTCATTGCCTGAGCCTGGTGGGCAGAGGGGTGAAGAGACCAACCTCACCCCCATCTGCTAAATAAACACTTTAAGTCAACCTATGCCTCTTTGCCCATCAGAAACAATTCAGCACCCCCGAGATGCAGCACCTTCCCACGTGAAGTCCAGCAAAGGCCTCTCAGCATGCTGACCTGCCTTACTGTCTTACTGGAAAGGCCTTCCTGAGGTCTAACCTTGTCTTTCATACTGGAGGGACCTGGGGGGTGAAGGAGAACCTGATCCCTGCTCCAGGGGAGCACCTTATCAACTCCTTTCTCCACCCTCACCCCTGTCATCCACCCCACCCTGGAGCCTGGGGGAGCATGGCCCCCAGTGACACCTAGCCACAATGCCCTGGCAATGCTGGGCTTGGCCTCCAGGCACTAGTCCTGCTGGTTGGGGTCACTCAGTTCATGCGGACATTGGCCTCTCCCTTAGCTCCTACCCCTGACCCTTGAGGAGCCTGACAGATAGGGTAGAAAGAGTACAGTGGATTCTAGATCCAGCTTTGCTGTGTGACCCCAAGCGCGTCTCTTCTCTCTGGTCCTCAGATCCCCCATCAGTAAAGAAATACTCAACAAATTCCTTCCCCCTCTGTTGTCCCGGGATTGCCCCTTCAGCTAGGGGTTCAGCTCTCCTAGGGTGGCAGCTGTGGCTCCCTTTATCCTGCCTTTCTGATTTTGAAGCCACGGGTTGCCCTACCATTCTGACCCTGTGCCAGGGTGTGGTCCTAGGGGTGTGGCATAGAGAGGAAGAGAGGGTTCTGGGGTTGGAGAAGATCCTGACCTTGGTGAATTCCAGGACCTGCCTGGGTGCTAGTCTTGCTTCCATATGTGGGTTGGGAAAAATATGGGAGCCTCCCCCTTTCCCTGAGTGGCACCTATAGGGGTGCCCTGGGAGATCAGAACGCAGAGCTTCCAGAGGGGACCAGTGAGACCCCAGAGACTCCAGAGGAACCATCACTAGGAGAAGGGAAGGGGAGAGTTTAGAATTCTGCAAAACACTGAGGACAGAGCACTACCGGGCAGTTGGGGGTGAGAGCACAAGGGCAACCTTGTCCAACTAGTACTCAGAGAGTCTGAGCAGCACCCAAAAGAAAAAAATCAAAAACCACACCTCAGAAGAGAGGACCCTCAGACACTACCCTTGCATGGGAACACAGAAGGCCTTGGGACCCTCTGGGTGCTCAACATCTCCTCTGGGAAATGTATCTGTAACTTCCAACCTAAGCTCAGACCCCTCTCCTCCTGGGGCAAAGTGGGTTCCGCTGCGGGCTGCTCGCCCTGCAGATTTCCTTTCCTGCCTGGATCACCGCTCAAGACTTGCTTCAGTGTGTCTGATAGAATTCTGTCTGCCCTTGTACTGGGAGCTCCACCGGGAGAGGGATGTGTCTTTGGGACTTTCTCGGGTGTCCCCAGCGCCTAGCCCAATGCCCAGGCACAGAGTAGACGCTCAATATATAGCTGCTGAATGAATGCACCAATCAACGAACGCCTTTGGACACCTCCAAGCCGATCACAGGTCTGGGATTCATCCTGTTGGCCCAGTGTGAATGCTGCCTTCTTGGGGAAGCCCTCCAGGGAAGCCCACGGTTTAGACGTCACATCGCATTCTCCACTGCCCACCTCCAGGGCTCTCGGTCCTCCCCCGAACCCACCCCACTCGGAGTGGCATTAGTGTAGAGCGGTGGACTTGCTGGGCTGTGTGTGTCCCACCCTCTGCATCCCGGGCAGGCGCAGCCAACTGTTCACCTGGGGGCGGAGGGGCGGGGGTGGGGAGGAGAATGAAAGAGTGAGTCTACTAGGCTTAGGCTGAGAGGCCGAGGCAGTCCAGGGAGTGGGGGTCGAAGGCGGCTAGCGGACGGGGCGGGCCGGGCCGGCTGTCTTCCCCTTTGCCCTTCGACCCAGGAAGCCGCTCACACCCGGCGGACACGCTCGGCCGCCCTATTGCTCCGTCCCGGCCCCCCCCCCCTCGGGGACTGCTCCTCACCCTGCTCGGCCTCCACCCCCACCCCAACTTCCCGCTCCAACGGCCCGGGAGAGGCGGGAGCGGGCCTGAGAGTGGCGCAATGACACTCCACACCAAGGGTCATTTGCTCTTTTTCCCCCACTGTGGCTAATTTATTTTAGAGCTCGGGGAGGAGAGGGGCGGGGCCGGGCCGGGCGGGTAGAGAGGAGGGGCCGGGCGAGCCCAGGGGAGGTGGGGGCGGGGCGGGGGCGAGGAGGGGAGGGCGGGGAAGCAGCCGGGGTGGAGAGGGCCGGGGAAGGGGCGGGAGTTGGGGGGAAGGGAGGGGCACGAGGTGAGGGGAGGAGCAGGGAAAGGGGAGGGGAGCAAAGGCCTGCGAGGGAGGGCGCTGGGGGCGGGCGAGGGGAGGCGGGGGTGGGGGTGGGGGTCCTGCCTGCGGGGGGAGCCGGGGCGGCCCCTTGTCCGGCCACCCCCACTGCCCAGTCCCGCTCCCGCCCGCGGCGGCCGCAGCAGCCGCAGCAGTAGCGGCTCCAGGATGGTGAGCGCCGCTGCCCCCCAGCCCCGGCCTGTCGCCCCCGGCCCGCGCCCCAGCCCCGGGGCCGGACGCCCCCCCAGGCCGCGCACACTCACCTAGGACCCGGCCGGGATGCCGAGGTACGGGGCCGCGGGCCCGGCGGGGGCAGGCACGGGAGCGCGCGGGCGGGCCGGGGTCAGGGGGTGGTGACCGTTCGTTCGGTCGGGGTGTCCGGAGCTTTGTCCGCGGGCGCGGGGCAGTGCGAGGGCCGGAGAGGGCGGGGGCTGCGGGGCGCGGGGTTCAACGAGGCGGGGGTCGAAGGGCAAGGCCAGCGAGAGACCCCAGCGGGTGCGTGGGAGCCGAGGGTCACTTCCCGGGGGGAGGGGGCGGGCAGAGAAGGGGCTCTCCTCTCCGCCGCCGATGGGCACCCTCTTCGCCGCCCCCTTTGGTGCGGAGGCTGCAGCAATAGCGAGCAGCAGGCTCTGGGGGGAGCCTGCGGGATTGGGGGTGGGGAACCAGAATTTGCGGGTTCGGGTCCCAGAAGGATCCAGTGTCCGGAGCCCGAGGGCCGGCCCGAGGCCCCTCCCACTCCGTCAGGTCTTTGTCCAGCGGCCCCTGTGTGTGAGGGAGGGGGGTGGGGACTGGGTTCCAGGCCCGGAGATTCCCCAGCATCGTGACGGGGCAGTGACAGGAGACTGAGGCCACTTCGGGCCCTGCGGGTCCTGCGTCCCTCACGCCCAACCCCTGCCTTTCTTCTCTTCTGGCCCGGGAGAGCATAGCCCCCATCTCAGAGTCAGGGTGTTGCAGGAAGCAACTTACCTTCACCCGTGCGCTACAGGCTGCGAGGGTGACCCTCTGAGCTCCCGGCCCTCTCTCCCGAGAGCCCTTTAAACTTCCCCACTCCAAGAGCCCTCTCTTGGTCTGTCTACACAGAGATTCCCTTGCTAAGGAACCCGCTCGATAGAGGTCCTCCGCTAGGGTTGGGCACACAGTAGGTGCTCAGCAAATGTAGGCCCCCTTCTCGGGCCCTGGGCGGAGGAGGCCTGGGAAGGGGTCTGCGCGGGGGCGAGTGTAAGTGGCCTGGAGTCTGCGTCCAGAGGCAGCCAGGAGCCCAGAGCGCAGCGGTGGGTGGACGGGTGGGTGGGCTGTTAAAGGGACGGTCACTAAATCAGGATTAGGCCGTGGGGCTGTCAGGCTGCCAGGCCCTGTCTCCATGGATACCTAATTTGGAGGAGAATAGAGGACGGAAGAATGTTTGTGTTGTCGTCCGCGCGGGCTGCCGCGGCTGAGCGGACTCCAGCCTTCGGCCAGGCAGCGAGGAATGGGGATCCGTTTCGAAGCCCACTCTGGGCTTCCGCGGGGCGGGAGAACTTCTCGGTTCTCGGGGCCCAGAGCCTTCCCTGTAGAGTCGCTGGAGTGGGCCAGGTGATGCAGTGGTCCAAGGAACTCTGACCCTGCCCAGGGGAGCCCCAGACCCTTCCAGAGCCCAACCTGAACCCCTGTGCATCGTCCTGGAAGCGGCCGGGCTGGGGTTCCTCAGAGCCCCCATCCCGGAGCTTCTAGCCGGGAGCAAGCGCGTCCTCCGCTGCGCTGTGACCCCGGAGGACGGACGCGCTGCGCGGCTCGTGGCTGAGCGCCGCGGGGACCCAGCCGCACGCCGGTACCCGGCGGCCGCCGGAGCGGCGGGGCAGGGGGCGGGACGGGACTTACTGGGGTGGGCGAGAAAGGGGCGGGGCCTACCGTCCAGCTTCGCTCCACCGGGTGACAGGCCTCGTAAATCCCCCTCTCCCATATTTAACGCCATTTCATTTATTTCCACTTGATTCCACGGGTGTCCTCAGCAACCACCCCTGTAAGGAGCGACCCTCGTGCCCTCCCTGTAATATCTTCTCGAGGAAAGCCCTCTTGCGCCAAAGGGAATTAGCTCTGTGGGGCAGCGGAGTTGCTCCGGGGGAGGCCCAATAACCCCCACTTTTCAGGGGGACCCCCGTCTCCTCAGGAGAAGAAGAGGAGAGCTGAGAGACACAGGGATGAGTTTGACCTCCGAGGGCCTGCGGGATTTTCGGGCTGTGGTGTAAGGGTGGGCTGGGCTGGGCTGGGCTGAGGATCCCATGAGTGGACAATTCCACTGCGCCGACTGGAGCGGGGCATGAGAGGGACCAGACCGGAGTGTGTTGTTCTCAGAGCCCTTTCCTGCCTTCCTCCTGGTCATCCATGGCCACAGCTTTTTATGGAGCAAGAATCCCCTCCCCTCCCCTCCCCTGCCTGGGCTGCAGCTTTATTGCTGAGACCTCAGACTCTCTCCACGCAATTTCACGCCTCTCTGCCTTTGCTCTGGCTGTTCCCTCGGCCAAATGCTTTCCCATTGTCCCTGTCTCTCCACAACCTCCTCATTCTTCAGGGCCCGACTCGGATGCCACACTTCCTCCATATACCCTCTCCAGAGCCCGCAGCTCTTGTCACTTGCTCCTCCCTACATGTTCTCCTAACCCTGCACCTGTGCCTCCTGTCAGCCTCTGAGGCTGAGTCCACACTAGGCTCTTCCTCCTGGAGGACAGGGGTGGAGCATATACTTCCCCGCGCCCTGTCCCCACTGGGGATGCCTGGCACCTTGTGGGTGCTCCATAAATATTTGTTGGCTGAATAAAAGGGGTTTTGTAAGGGCAGCCTGCAAAGCATGGCATCTGGACACTTCCAGGCAAATAACTCTGTGCTCCTGGGTGGGTGGAGACCCCTGGGTGGGTCTCTTCCTCCTCCTCATTTGCTGACCCTCCCCCATCCCCAAGTCCGGGGAGGACTTTGCCCCTTCCTTTCCCCACAGACCAGCATTCTTTCCCTGCCATTATCATCCTGTTAAACAGAGAGGCCAGTCAGGATCCATATGGATCACATTAACAATTGCTTATTATCTGGGCCAAGACTGCCCCCACTCTCCACCCCCAGCTCCTACTGCTGCAGTTGCTGGACCCTTAGGAGCCCAGCCTTCCCGCCTCCCCCTCCCCCCACCTCGGTCAGCCAGGGATCGCAGGGGACAGGCTGGTCTCCCTTGCTCTCCCTATGCCTTCTAGCAGAAGTTTGCTTCTTCTTGACTTGGCTGGCAGCTAATGACTCCTCTACCCGATTTAATGAAAACCAGGTTCTTTGCAGGAGCATGGCTCAGTGAGGTTCCAGGGCCGCTGTGGAGAGAGGTGGACCTGAGGCCGGGTACACCTGTGGTCCACAACACCGAGAGCCTCCGCCTTCCCGTGGTCAGAGGCTGTGGGCTGGGGTAAGCCCCACTAGGCCGACCATGGGGTATAGTGGTGCCTTCTGCCATCTCAGCCCTGGGCTGGCCCTGCTCCCTTTTTGGAGCTGGCAGGCTAGTGAAGAAGATCAAGGCAGGAGAGACCCTACAAGGCTATGTGGGTCCCAAGCCTTATGCTGCAGTCAAAGAAGCAAGAAATCTTAGAGTTTTCTAGAGTGGCTACTGAGGTTGGCCTTGAAGGATGAGGAGTGGAGTTTATGTTTAAATGCATGTAGCCCAAGAATACTAGGAATGGGAGGGGTCTTCAAGATTACCCAGTCCTGGGTCCATAACTTTTTTTTGATTTACAGACCCCTCAAAAGCCATCCCCAGAAAAATGCACTTCCATCACTCAATACTACACTTCGCTTTCTGCTTTAGAGGGTTCTTGGACCCCGTGACACCCATGGGAACCCTACATCAAGAAACCCTCACCCCAATCCAGACCCCCCTGAAGTGCTGAGAGCAGAGTGGGGCCTGCAGCCCAGCACTCCTGCCCTCCACTTGGTGCTGTCTCCATGGAAGGTTGACAGGATGAGCCAAGAGACCAGGGGTATCGGACGGAGCTGCTGGGCCAGCCTTTGAGTGGGAAAGGTTCACACTGCCTGGGTCGGGGTATGGGCTAGTCACCTCTGAATGTGTCACCTGGAGAGAGGAGGTCCAGGGGTTGTTTTGTTTTAGGACCCACTCATCCCCAGGAACAAGGATGAGTGGCAAGAGAGTCTAGCTCTTTTCTGAGTACTCTCTTAAGCGACTTGATGAATCATAGGTAATATTTACTTACATAGTGCTTATTAAATATTCTATATCTCATCTGAGAAATGGGACTAATCATGGTGCCCTCCTCATAAACATTATCGTGAGGATTAAATGAGGCAGGAGCCGGACGCCCTGAGTCCCAGTCTTGAAGGACTGTGGGCCTGTGAGGGCCTGGTCAGAAATGCAGGGGACAGTTCTCAGGGCTATACAGATCTCCCTTAACTTACGATGGGGTTATGTCCTGATAGAACCATCGTAAGTTAAAATTATTGTAAGTCAAAAACACATTTAATACACCTAGCCTACTGAACATCATAGCTTAGCCTAGCCTACCTTACAGGTGACTAGAAAACTTCCATTAGCTTACAGTTGGGCAAAATCATCAAACACAAAGCGTATTTTATAACGAAGTGTTCAAAATCTCATGTAAGTTATTGAAGACTGTACCGAAAGTGAAAAACAGAATGGCTTAATGGGTGCAAAATGGTTGTTTTGTATCAGTTGTTTACCCTCGTGGTGGCATGGCTGACTGGGAGCTGCGGCTCACTGCCACTGCCCAGCATCACGAGAGAGGATCCTACTGCATATTGATCGCTAGCCCGGGAAAAGATCAACATTCACAATTCAAAGTACGGTTTCTACTGAATGCGTATCGCACCATTGTAAAGTCAAAAAGTTGTAAGTCAAACCATCGTGAGTTGGGACCGTCTCTGATTGCTGATGATGTTGACATTTTCCTGCTTGGGCCAGCCAAGGAGAAGGGATTGCAGTGGGAGCCATCCAGGTGCCTGGCTCTCTTTTCCTTTAGTACGGAGGCGTGGACAGTCAGCCTTTGCAATTCACCTTGGGGACTGGTGGTGGGGTGGGGTGTTCTCAGTGAATGGGAGCGTTAGGCAGTGGCCTCGGACCAACCTCCGTAGGCCCCAATCCCAATTTATGATGACCAATCATGCGCCCTACCCGAGGGGCCAAGCCCTGGGCTGCAATGACCCTGCCACTAATCAGGTCTAATTGCCCTGGACAAGTCACATACTCTGTTTGTGTCTCGATGTGTTCATCTGCAAAATGGGGGTAAGAACACTAGTGCGTGAGTTCATAGGTGATAGAGGTGTTGGTTTCACATAGTGTGTCCTTTGTCTCTGAAGTATATGCCTACCTCTGGTGACCCACTCGGTGATTCAGAACCCACTGCAGAGAACCAACTCCCAACATAGGAGCAAGGAGAAAGAGGGGACATGTGTGTGAAAGTTCTGGCCCAGGGCAGGGCTTGCCCAGGTCATCTTTGAAGCTCTCTCCAAAGTAGATAGAGTCAGGGCAGGAGCGGGGCTCAGGAGGTGGGTGAGAGGGGAGCCAGCTTGGCTACCTCTGGAATCCAGGAGGTGGAAGCTGCCTCCCCCCTGCCTCCCCTCACCGCCTGGCAGATTCAGGCCACCTGATCCCCTGCCCAGTGCTGGAATTAATCAATCGGGGATGGATGGGAAGATGTGGCAAAGAGGCTGCATTTTATTCTAACGAACCTGGGTCAAGCACCTGCTGGGTGCTGGCACTGTGCCAGGTCCTGGGCATATCTCAGCGAGGTTCCAGACGGTGCCCAGCCAGTGCTGGGATTCCTGGGCCCCTGAGACTCCCCACACACTCCCCAGGCACCTACCTACCAGCCCCTGAGTGGGGCTTTCCTGCCTCGGATCTTCCATAACAACCCTCGGCTTCCCATGTGGCCTGGAAGGAGCAGAGCGCATCCTTAGCCCTGGCGCTGTTTGCTTTGCTACAGGCACCCCCGTGAAGCACTGCTGCACTCACCTCACACTCAGCAGGGCCCTGAGCCAGGCCCAGATACTTTATGTGGGCAGGCTTTCATCCAACAAGCATTATTTCTTAAATTTATTTCTTTATTTATGGCTGTGTTGGGTCTTCGTTTCTGTGCGAGGGCTTTCTCTAGTTGCAGCAAGCAGGGGCCACTCTTCATCGCTGTGCGCGGGCCTCTCACTATCGCGGCTTCTCTTGTTACGGAGCACAGGCTCCAGACGCGCAGGCTCAGTAGTTGTGGCTCACGGGCCCAGTCGCTCCGCGGCATGTGGGATCTTCCCAGACCAGGGCTCGAACCCGTGTCCCCTGCATTGGCAGGCGGATTCTCAACCACTGCGCCACCAGGGAAGCCCCAACAACAAGCATTATTTCTGATGTGGTCCCACTTTCCAGGAGCTTACAAGACAGTCAAGGACCAGAGAATAGGCAAAAGGACAGGCTAAGCTTTCAGAACCGCTCTCCTTGTTTTCCCTGCGTAGGAGGGAGCCTCCGAAGGCGCTTGAGCTGGGGAGCGGTGGACAGGACCCAGGATGGGATGGAGAGGAGAGACTTGGGAAAAGACCACTTCCTTCACAGCAGGGCCTTGCATCTTCGGCAGAGTCCCGAGGAGACTTCTTTTTCCCGAGGGAGGCTGTTCATAGGTGACAGAGGCCCCAGTTCGGGCTCTTCCTCTCCTCTCTGCAATTTTTCTGGGTCATCCCCACTTACATGTCTAATAGGCACTGCAAACCCAACAAGTCTAAAAACTGAACTCCTGACCACCCCACCCCGATGAGGCAGCTCCATCTTTTTGACAGTGGGAATTAGGAAACTGGGAGAGTCCACCTGCTGCTGACTGGCCTGTTGGGCCCTTGGATGCTTGAGAGTCTGGGGTGTTTTTTCTTCTTTCCAGGCCAGTGGGGAAAGAAAACTGGCGAGATTCGGGTTATACTGCAAAAAGACACCTCCCCCTGCCTCATGTTCTTCCACATCTACCCGGTCTACCTGGAGGTTTCTGTTGGGGCAGAGGGGCTCCAGTGGGACTTTGGCCACCAGGGGGGATCGCCCCTCCCACCCAGCTCCTCAGAGAGACAGCGGTCATTGGTGGCCAGATGCTCACCCCTCTAGGAAGGGGCTCCTTTTCCAGGTGACCTGTGTTCTATGTGGGATGGCCATTCTCCTGTCACCATCTTCCATACTGTAGCCCTCTCGGGTCAGAGTTTTGGGGTTTGAGCCCCTTATTGGGAAAGATGGAGCTGCCTCATCGGGGTGGGGAGGTCAGGAGTTCAGTTTTTAGACTTGTTGGGTTTGCAGTGCCTATTAGACATGTAAGTGGGGATGACCCAGAAAAATTGCAGAGAGGAGAGGAAGAGCCCATCAACCTGCCCAAGAGTGCCCCTCCCTGTAGACAGCCTCTCGTGTTGAATGCCTCTACTGATGGGGAGCTTATCACTTCCAGAGACAACCTACATGTTCTCAGACAGCTAACATTAAGCCAAAAATCTTTCATGGCAGATTCACCTCATTCGAGGATGGGGTGGGGGGGAGCCGAGGGCCTGCACAGAGCTGCCACCCAGCACCGTGTCCTAGCTTGGTGACTTCGACAAGTTAACTATGCCTCAGTTTCCTCCTCTGTAACATGGGAGTAACAGTCATACTTCCTTCCTGGGGTTATTGTGAGGATTACATGAGCTCATGTGCTTACAGCAGTGCTTGGCACACGTGCTGGGGTCCCAGACCGGAGCAGACAGGAGTTGCTGTGGTTGTTTGGTTTTTGCCCAGCACCATCCCTCCCCCCGATTTCTCTTTCTGTTCCTGTGGCCCCGCAGGTGTAGGGGGCCACCCCCTCGAGGACAGCCCTGCCCACTCACGCCCAGGTAGACCGGCCAGGCTGCATAGCTGGAGTTACTCAGCTCGGCTCCCCCAGGGCTGGGAAGGGAGTAGGAGGGGGCAGAGGCAGCTGCTGGGGAAGCCTGGGTAGGCTGCCTGGGCCTGCTCCCTTACCGCTGCTCTGCTCTGGCCCTGTGCGGGGTGTCTCTCACACACCCCTATGCACGGGGAGGGGGGTATATTTGGGGCCTGGGAACATAGGATCACACAGACTTTAAAGCTTAAGCCTTTTGGAGGTCACATGCCACCCAAACTGACTCAAGTCAACCTTGGATCCTAAGCTTGGCTGGGGGGAAGGGGGTGGAGTCTGAGAGGGGGCCTTTGTCTCTTGGGCTAAACACCCATGATCCGTGATCCCGGAGGAGCTCATGAATAGCGTTGTATTCCAATGTTATTAATTCCCTGTGTAGCCCCATGTATTGAATATTTTAAGAATTCTACCCCCTCCCCAGGTTTATTAAGGTATAATTGACAAAGTAGTCCCATGTATTATTTGTTTCTTAATTGAGGTATAATTGACATATAACATTAGTTTCAGGTGTACAACATAATGATTTGATTTTCGTATATAGTATGAAATGGTCACCACAATAAGTCTAGCTAACATCTGTCACGATATATAGTTACACCTTTTTCTTCTCTTGTGTATTTTTATCTTATGCACTGACAAATACTTTTGAGAACAGGCCACAGGTTTACTAGATTGCACAAGGGGCCTACGACTGAACACTGGTCAAGAGCCCTGACCTCTTCCCCCTCCCACAGCCATGCAGGGCCAAGTCCCAAGGGACGAGGGCCCCCAGATGCAGATCCACGAGGAGACAGGCACTGGGAGGGTCTCACCCAGCCCCGGGGAGCAGGCCAGTAACCTCAGTGACCACAGCCTCCTCCACCAGTGCCCGCTGCTGTCCCCACTCTGTGTTGAGAAGCCGAGTGCTCCCCAAGATTCCCAGGGACAGGAAAAGTGTGGCTCGGGAGGAAGTTGGGTCTGGCAGGGCGGGTTCTCAAGAGGGACCTGAAGGGACATGTGACATTATCTGGGCATTTTCTAAGTTGGACAGAGGGCAGAGAGGGGGCAGGCCCCGGGGCTCCTCCTTCTACTGGCAGAGGAGGAGTGGGTGAGAGGTGCTCCAGGACACAGGGCAGCAGGGCCAGGGGTCAGGCAGGACGTCCAGGGAAGCCGTGGGCTTCAGCCGTGGAGCTCAGTTCTCAGTTACCCCCACGGTCCCACCCAGCAGTCGAGAGGGGCAGGACAGGGGCCTTACACTGCAGGGTGATGCCTCCGCTCTGGGGCCCAGCTTGGAAAATGCCCTTCTCTCCTAGGGGTCTCTCGAGCGCATTGGATCCTTTTGGCGCCAGAGAGTCTCCCCGACCCCGCCTTTTTCAGGCTGAAGTGCCTGGCCAGGCCTCTTGGGAGCCAAGTCAGAGCCAGGCCTGGTGTCTTGCCCCAACCCCTGGCTCCCTCCAGCCATTCTTGAGAGTACCACCCTTCCTTCACTGCCCTCGTGCCAGCCTGGGGGCATGCTGGGACATGCTGGTTCCCCCATTTCACGCAGGAGGAAACAGAGAGGTTGAGACACTTGCCCCACATCTCAGAGGCTGACCCACTCCCTGCATCATCTGAGCCCTAGGAAGGAGGTGGGACTGTGACCTCCAGATGGACCCCTGGGCTTGCCAGGTGGGCTCAGAGACCCCCAGCCCCAGGTCAGTCTTCAGACACCTGCCTAACTGAAGTCACCAGTGAGTCCAGGCTGCATTTGAGGGTCCCTGGGAGCAGCCAGTGAAGGTGAGGAAAGGAGGAAGAAGGGAAGGAGTGTGTCCTGCTGTCCAGTGGGCTCGCACCATAAACCCCTCCTAGCAGTCTGTTGGGGGGACTCAATGACGTCATGGAGATCGAGCTCCGGGCCCAGGAGGCAATGTCCTCTGGGAGATAGCAGCCTGACCCACCAAGCCCTCCGGAAAGCATGGACATAGGGTGAGCCCTCCCTCCCTTTCTGTCCTGTCCCAGGGCCCAGCAGTTAAAGCCCCCACTGACCTGCTCCAACACAGCTCAGGTAGTGAGAAGAGGGCGTAGTAGGGTGGGCTGTGCTGCCCTTAATGCAGTTACCAGCCCCGAAGACTCGCTTTACTTGGCCTTGATGAAAATTCTACTTGCTCAGTAGGGCCACTCTCAAGCAGGCATGGAGAGAAGCCAATCAGCTTTGCTAACCTTCATTGAGGGCCGAGTGGCTGATAGCTCAGAATCTCCCGGAGCTGTAGGTAGTTTAAAAGAGGATGCCTGTTAACCAGCATGGTTTTCTGTTACTGAAATTTCAGGCAGCCTAAATAAAGCAAACAAAATCGAGGTAGGTGGAGACAAATTGAGTTCTCTTTGGGGGAAGGGGGAAGGGTGATAACTAGGCCAGTTCTCCCTACCTGCTGTCTCCAGGGAGATAGATGAGTTGGGGATAGGAAACCCGTATTCCTTGCCCTGTGTTTCTGGATATCTTCCCAGCCTGCGGAAGGGGTGAAATTGTGTGGCTGGAAGGAAAGGGCTTAGAGCATCTCCCAGCAGCTACAGCCACCAGGATGAGGGTCAAGAGAAAACATGGAGGGGCTGTCGGAAAGAAGGGAGTGGGCAGGAGAGTAGGGCTTCGGAGCTGGAAAAGTGATTAGCAGCTCTGATGAGGCTGAAGTCAGCCCCGGCAGCCCTGGGGCAGCACAGGAGAGAAGAAGAGCTGTCATTCAGAGGGCAGACCTGACGAGTCCCACCAAAGGCAGCCAGATCACAGTGGGTACAGGCAGGTCCCCAAGCCCTGGGAATGGGTGTGCCTCATGGGGATCGGGGATGGGACTGAGTCTGCAGATAAAGCGTTGGCTGCCTGTGTCCTGGGTCTGGCACCCCAGCACCTTCTGCAAGAGAGGGGAAAGCCCAGGAGCCTTGCCCAAGTTCCTAGGGGAGTAGATGGGCCGTTTGATCAGTGAGTGTGTAAATTGGGATTTTATGGATCGCTTATTCACTGCTGGAGCTGGGGCCCCCAAATTCCTCTGTGCCCCAGAATGCTTAATTTAGTCCTGAGCTTTCCTCTGGGAGAGGAGGGAGGACAGCTCCCCACAGGCCCCCCTCCCCTCCTGCTGTGTCTCCTCCCAAGGCCCCAGGCTTTGTCATTGCAGGTTGAGCGGTTCAAATGTGCTAATACACTCCCTGGGGGCCGCTGGGCAGTGGGACTTACCCTTCAGTGCTGTGATTGGCTAGAAAGACCATGGGAGGGAGTTCATGGCAGCAGCTGGGAGTGTGTGTGTGTGTGTGTGTGTGTGTGTGTGTGTGTGTGTGCGCGTGCGCACGCGCGAGCGCGCACACGCGCTGTGCGCCTGTTTGGGGGGGTGGTTTGAGGGAGGCTGTCCATCCTGCTTAGACCACTGGGCAGAGACAAAGGATCTTCATCTAGCCCGCAACGAGGATTAAGTCCAGAATAAGCCACGTCCCTACCTGGTCAAGCTGGTTAGGGAGCCCACCTGTCCATCTTTACACCCTCTTATTACCTCTTGACGTGGTGGGACTTATTCAGTGTGCGCTGAATGGATGGATGGATGAGTGACCACATGACTGACTGCATTTTTAACTGGGGTTGTGTCTGCTGGAATAATCCAGCATCTACAGATTCCTAAATCTCCCACTAAGATTCCTAAGTACCCCCCCTTCTCTCACTGCTGACACAAGGGCGGGCATGAAGGACTGGCCAGGCCTCAGGGGACACAGCTGTGACCCCCAGACTCTGTTGCACTGGAGAGTGCTTTCACAGTGGTCACGTTTTCCCCTGCCGGCCCCCATCTGTCCATGGGATTTGATGAGGATGAGGATGGTAGGCGAGGGGGGATGGGTGTTGAGCAGCTGAGGGGGGAGGGAAGGAAGCACAGCCTGAAGGGCCAGATGACAAACTGCCCTGTCCTACTGTCCTCTCCTCTTCAGCCTGCCCCTCCTCTGCTGGTGGCAGGCGGGACAGGCTGGGCTGGCGGGGAGTGGTGGGTTCAGCTCGTCTGCCCTCCCTCCCTGGCTCCTGGGGAAGCTGGAGTCCTGAGGAACAGAATCCGAGTCCTAGGGATGTCTTACCTGGAGACCCTAAGAAATGAGACTCCATTCAAGTTCAAGAGAAAGCGGCGGAGGCTGCAGCTGTAGCGGGAGGCACCCCGGCTGCAGAAGCAAGTCCCGGCTGGAATGAGAGCAGCACTGTGCCGTGGAACTTTCTGCAGTGATAGGGGTGCTCTGTGTCCGCGCTGACCATGCAGGTGCCACTACCCCATGTGACTAGTGAGAGCTTGGAGTGTGGCTAGTGCTGTCGAGGAAATTCCTTTAATTGAATGTCACTTTAATCATACATTTTTTATTTTTAAATAATTAATAAGTAATCATAAGTGATTTAATTTTAAATAATTAGTACCTTTTAATGAATTTAAATAGCTCCCTGTGGCTAGCAGCTGCGATGTGGGCAGCACAGGATTAGAGGCTGTGTTCAGAGGTGGAAGCCAGGCTCTTGGGTGCAGATCCCTTCCTGCCTGTGTGACCTTAGACGGGGTTCTTTGCAGCGTGCGGTGCCCCCTCCCCAGTCTGTCAGAGCACCCCGGCCCCAATGCGGGTGGGTGACTGAGCGGCCCTTAAGAGGTCCTGGCCGGTGAGGGGGCCCAATACCCAGGGACAGACCAACAGCCCAGGGTGGGAAAGGAGTGGCTGTATAGAGCTCTAGACTTTGAAGTGTCTTAGAACTTCCTTGGGGGTGTCAGTCCTAGAAGGCTTCCTGGAAGAGGGGGTGGGGAGCAGGCTTGGGCTGGAGCTGTGCCTGAGAGCCTAGCCCTGAGGGGGCCCTGTGTTTGGCACCCAGGCACCTTGGCCAAGGCTGAGATAGGGAGGGGCTGGCAGCATGGACTAAGAATCTCAGCTTCCCCTCTTACTAGCTGTTGTGACCTTGGGAGAATCACTCCCCCTTCTCTGAGCCTCCATTTCCTCTTCTGTAAAATGGGGAGAATATGTTTATCTAGCAGGGAAGTCGAGAGGATGAAACTGAATGGTAATTATTCAAGTTCTCTGCAAACACTAGAAGGCTGGGAGAAAGGGAAGGTTTATCCTCAAGGGTGCTCGGCCCC
Organism: Balaenoptera musculus; assembly: GCF_009873245.2. NCBI lineage: Eukaryota > Metazoa > Chordata > Mammalia > Artiodactyla > Balaenopteridae > Balaenoptera > Balaenoptera musculus. The sequence continues at coordinate 41,823,804 of NC_045794.1, read as the reverse complement.
TGGCCTGGCCTCTCAAGACGACAACAGATGGTCACAGCTTGTCTGTGGCCCTGACCGCGGACACAAGCAGGGATTTCTGCACTCTCCCCTCCCCCCAGCGCGTGTGCACACACACAGCCCAGATGGGGGCTGCTTGGCCAGCCTCCTGCTGTTTGGCATTTGACATATGAGGAGTCCGGGGCCAGAGCACACCCGACACCCCCTGCCACCCCCATCCCAGAGAGGAGCCAGACTGGCGGGGAGGCCTTACTACCTTGAGGAAGCAGGATCCCAAGGGCCCTGATCTCTTTACCATGTGTCCGGTGGCCTTTGATGGGAATTCCATTGCCCCTTTTGTCCTCTCCCAGAGGCCTGGCTGGGGGAAGAGAGGAGGAGGAAGATGTTTTGGGGAAAAAGAAAAAAAAAAAAAGAAGGCCAGGTGGGGTCCCTGGGAGGCTGGGTGTCCTTCAGCTCCAGCCAGATCAGGGCTGGGTATTTCCTCTGGTGTTCACAGACACGGATTCCCCTTCCAGGCAATCCCTCCCCATCCACTCCTGAAGTAATTCCCTGGCTTTGCCTCTTGCCACCCTCAACAGCTCATGTGGGCTCAAATTTAGTCACCTGGATTTTTTTCTTTATTTGGACACAGAAGCACTTTCAAGCCTCTTTGCTCATCCATCCATCCATCCATCCATCCACTCTACAGAGTCTATTAAGAACTTACTGTGCGCTAGGTACTGTACTAGGTGCTTGGGATATGACAGTGAACAAAACCAAGTACCTGCTTTCTTGTAAGTTTCCAGTGGGTACAAGAAGATAAAGCAACAAGTAGGTCAGATTATGATGAGTGCTACAGAGGACATCAGGTTGGGGGGTCAGGGTCTGATGAGGTGACAGTTGAACAGAGGCCTGGAGTGAGTGAGGGTGTGAGCCGTGCAGAGATCTGGGGAAAGAGTGTCTCAGGCACAGAGTGCAGCAAGGCCAGGGCCTCTGAGGTGGGAGCAAAGCCAGTGTGCCGGGAGCAGTGAGGAAGCCAGTGTAACTGGAGGGGAGGTGCCAGGGGACAGTGGTGGGAGGGGAGGCCTGGAGGTGAGGGGAAGCAGATCGGTGGGATGAGGTCGGCTACTAGGGGGACCCTGGCTTTTATTCCCAGTGAGATAGGAGCCTCTGGAAGCTTCTGGGCAGAAGAATGACATGCTCAGACATGTTTTCAAAGGTCCTGTGGCTACTACGTTGCGACTAGAGAGTGGGGGACAAGAGTGGACATGGGGAGGGGAGAGTGGGAAGCTGCTGCCGTCCTCTGGGTAAGAGATGTCGCCGGAGTGGTGAGAGGTGGCTGCAGTTTGGATAGATTTGGAAGCCGGGGCCAGTCTGATTTGCTGGTCTGAGGTGTGAAGGAGAGAAGTTAGAGGTGACCCCCAGGTTTCTGGCCTGAGCACCTAGAAGGGATGAGGCTGCCATTTCCTGAGGTGGGGAGGACCCAGGGTGGGAGTAGTGGGTGGTGGGTAGGTCGGGGGTGGGTGAGAAAGTCCGAAGTTTGATTTTTGGACATGTCAATTATGTCCATTAAACATTTAAGCGGGGAGGGGTCAGGAAGAAGGTTGACTATGCCAGTGGGGTGTGCATGGGGGGGAACTAGGCTGGAGAATCCTCAGTGTACAGCCGATGGTCAAGGCCGTGAGCCTGGATGGGGTCTCCAAGGAATTAATGTGGAGAGAAGGCTCCAAGGACTGAGCCCTGGGCTCAGCAAGGCTCAGAGGGGAGGGGTGAAAGGAGGGTATGAAAGAGGTGGAGGAGGAGAGGGGGCGGGGCGCCCAGTGAAGAAGCTTCGGGAAGGAGGGGGGATCGGCTGAGTCCAATGCCGCTGAGCTGAGGACTGGCCATCTGACTGACTGTCAGACTTAACAGCACGCACGCAGACAGCTGGAACGCTGGGTGTGAAAGCCTGGATGGGGGGCGTTCAAGAGAGAATGGGAGGGGAGGAATCAGAACTTGTAGTATAGGCATCTTTTAAACTCTTTCTTGCTTTGTTTTGTTTTTTTATTTTGGTAAAAAGCAAGCAGAGTGCAATAGGATGTAGTTGGAAAGGGATAAAGAGATCCTCTTGAGCTCCCCCGACCCCAAGATGGGAAAAGGAGCAGCATGTTTGCGGGCTGATGAGGATGACCCAGTAGACGGGGAAACTGATCATGCAGGAGGGGGGAGAGTTGAGGGAACACAGTCCCTGAGCACTGAAAGGGGATGGGATCCAGGCGCAAGAGGAAGAACAGCCTGTGTTCTTCTTGCCAGGAGGGACTTTCTCCAGCTCTCCCCAAAAGGCAAGGGGTCAGTTAGGGCTGGAGTGGCCAAGGAGGATGCATGAAGGAGGAAGGACCTGCCATGGGCCTTGAAAGATGGGAAAGAGCTAGTTGGCACAGGGAGAGCTTTCCAGTGAGTGGACCTGGGTGAGCAAAGCCCTGTAGGCTGGAATGAGCAGGGCTGTTTTCCAGGTTTCTTTTGGCTCCGACCATTCCCACCTCCTGGCATGTGACCCCTTCCTCATCTCCCTATGGCTCTCCCTTCCCCCTTCCCCAGCTCCAGTTCTCCATTTTTCCAGCCAAGGAGTGAGTTTAGGGACATGGAGGGGAGTGTTGAGATCTGCTGGGTGGACCCCTGCTCCCCTCCAGGGTCTGCTCCTCAATTTGTATCCTTGCCTTACCAGAGCCTGTGGAGGTGCGAAAACGCTCGCCAGAAGGAGGAGGCCCTCTTTCTGACCTTGGGCAAGCAGGACCTCCTCCCTGGGACTCAGTTTTATCATCTGTAAATACTGTCTACTTAGGTGGGGTGTTAGGTGGTGAGTGATGACACGGATGTGCCAGCACTCCCTGCTCAGCTCGGCTGCGAACACACCCCAGTGCTTTCTGTCTGCAGAGACCCATTTTAGGTGCTGCTCTGATTCCCCACCGAAAATAGGCTCCACTGCCGCCCAACTGCCAGTATTAATTCTTTTCTTTTCTTTCTTGCTCTTTCATTCTTTCCTCCTCTTTCCTTCTCTTTCTTCCCTTCTTTCTTTCTCTTTCTCTCCATTCCTCTTCCTTTCCTTTCTCTTCTCTTCCCTTCCTACCTATGACCATAACCACTTTCACCTTATCTTCCCTGTGAGATGGTAGAGTTGCAAGGAAGGGTTTGATCCAGTTGTGCCCCTGTGACAGCTGCTGCTCAGTGGCTGGCACTCTGAAGGTATACGAAAGTGTTTGCTGGCTGGACGGAAACAAGACAGTGAACCTGAAGAAAATGGGCTGCGGCCCTTGTGGCACAGAGTTTTGTAGCTGCCTCTCTGGCCTCCTCTGGTTCATCCCCTAAACACTTACTGAGCCCTACCCATGCTAGGCCCTGTGTCTAGGGCGGGGTGCTGGGGGTCCAGCTGTGCTGGGGGAACAGCTTCCTAGATAGTGGGTGCAAGGGCTGAGGCAGGTGACCTGTCCTGTCCTCCAGAGGCTCCCGGGTGCCCTCCCTCTCCTCTCCTCTTGCAGTAACTGGGGGTTGGCGCGAGGGGGCAGGGCCCAGTGGATGGGGGAACCGTCCCCTTCAAGCTCTGCCAGGCAGCCAGAGACCCCCCGGGGCATCAGTTGTGAGCGGGAGACAAAAAGCCTGGGACAAAAGGCCTGTGGGAGCCGTGGTGAATAGATTAATGAGATTTCCATACGAGGCCCAACAATGGGATTCTCCACTCCAGCCCCTTTGTCCCAGGCTGAGATAATGGAGCCCGAGGAGCTGGCCCAGGAGGGTGACATCGGCCCTTCTCCACCCAGGCCTGGAGCCGCCACACAGCTGCCCCTCCTTCCTGCCCCGCCCCCAGCCCTGTGGGTCAGGGAATTCTGAACCAGAGAACTTCTGTGAGATGGGGAGGGCGTGTTAGGGGCCCCCTTAGGGAGTCGGAAGGGGGTGTTGACACGGCACGGTTGGGGTCCCTTCCCACCTCAGCCTGTATAAAACTCATTTAAAGGGTTCCTAGTGAGAGCGAGTTTGCTGTCCATCATCTACACCATCTCATTTGACAGCTGAAGAAAGTGAGGCTTGGAGAGGTTGGGTGTCTTGCCCGTGGTCACACAGGGACAGCTCAGGGTGTCTGCTGCCTCTAGATGTCAGAGTGAGGGTGGAGGGTTGTGTGAGGGAGAGACACTCTCCCCCTGCGTGTCCCCCTTTCTCTCACACTGCTTCACTTCCAACACCAGCCAGTTCTGGGACACCAGCTGGGTGTCCTACACATTTAACTCAATTCTGACACAATCTACTGGAGTTAGCGGCAGCTCCCACCGGTTAAGGGCCCAGTCCTACAAGACTGCCCCCTTCAGATGCCAATCACGAGTCTGGGCTGTTACCTGTGCTTCTGACCAATGGAGTGTAAATCAGAGGTTCCCATGACCCCCTCCTCCAGTTCAATTAATTTGCTAGAGTTGCTCACGGAGCTCAAGAAACCAGTTTACTTACTAGATTATTGGTTTATTATAAAAGGATTTAAGTCAGGAACAGCTGGATGGAAGAGATGCAAAAGGCAGGTATATGGGAAGATGCATGGAGCTTCCATGCCCTTTCCCAGCAGCCACCCTCCCAGCACCTCCACGTGTTCGCCAACCCAGAAGCTCTCCCAACCCCGTCCTCTGGGGTTTTTGTGGAGGCCTCCTACACAGCCAACAGCGATTAAGCCATTGGCCACTGGCGATGGAGCTCAGTCTCCAGCCCCTCTCCTTTTCCTGGGAGGTGGGGTGGGGGGCGCTGAGAGTTCCAACCCTCTAATCATGGCTGCTTCCCCTTGCAACCAGCCTTCATCCTTAGGTTTCCTAGGAGCTTTCCAAAAATCACCTCATTAACATAAACTCAGGTGTGGTCGAAAGGGGCGTGTTAGGAATCACAGGACACCAATTTCATCTTTATTGCTCTGAAGCTATTTCAGGAACTCCGACAAGAGACCAACTATTATAATGAAAGATGCTCCCGTCACTCTTATGCTTAGGAAATTCCAAGGGTTTGGGGAGCTGTGAGTCAGGAACAGTGGATGAAGACTAAATATTGGGCTGGCCAGAAAGTTCGTTCGGTCTTTTCTGTAAGATGTTACAGAAAAATCCGAACGAATTCTTTGGCCAACCCATATATATTTCTTATCGTAAATCACACTATCACAGCCTGTGTTAGACCTGATGCACGGAGTGTCCTGGGCCTGGTCCACGGGGATCGGAGAGGCCCACGAGGACTGATATCAGTGCATTGAGTGCCTTGGCCATTTGTAAAGGCCCAATCACTTCCCTCTTTGATCCTGGAAGACTTCCTACAAATGAGGGGAGGGTTTTATAGGATTCTTTCCTCCCCTTCCATCCAGCAATTCTTTCTGTTACTATTTATTGACCACCTATGAGTTTAAAGGACTGCATTCTGTGTGTGGAGTCAAGTGGAGTTCCAGCCTCCAAGGGTCTGCAGAGAAAGAGCTGCTTCAGGAGCCTGACCTCCTTTGCTCCCCAAAGGGTGCAGTTTCAAAAAGTGGCGTTTTCTCCACAGAGTCCCAGCCACCCCCAGCGAAGGCCACACACCCAAATAAGGAACTGTCTGCCCAGCCTAGGGGTGTGAGTGCTTATCAGATGGCAAGGTTGTGGGGGGGAAGGGACAGTTCTACTTGGGCTGTTTTGCAGTGAGAGGGCACACATTCTTCTGCGTGTGGGGCGCAGTTAACTTGGGATCCCCCAGGGGGAGGTGCTTCCAACTGCAGGTTTGAAGGGTAAGCATACAGCACTTGAAGCATAGCCACATTCCCAGGTAAACACCGAAAACACGTTTCCTTAGGGCCAAGGAAACGAGCCTTGGTGGAGGCTGTGTCATGGCCTCAGGCTCTTCTCTGGCTGTAAGTACCAAGGGCTAGACTAGGGAGATAGTGCAGCCAAGAGGTCAGAGCCTGGGCCCTGTAGTTAGACTGCTGGGGTCTGAATCCTGCTCCCCTGGGTAACAGCTGTGTGACCTTAGGGATGTATTAATCTCTCTGTACCTCAGTCTCTTCATCTGCCAAATGGGGATGATGACAATAGTATTTCTCACTGGGCTGTTGTGAGGGCTACACAAGACAGTGCATAAAGCACAGAGAAGGGGCTGGCTCTGCCCCCAGTGGGGACAGAGAGGAAATGGCATAAGGACCAGTCTGTCATATCAGAGCTGGAACATTCTTCACATTCCCCCAACCCCAAGGGGAAGTGACTTGTTCGGATTCACTCAGCAAGGTTGGGCCACTGCTCAGGTTCCTAATTGTACCATTTATCATTCTACTTTATATCCGACGCTGGACTGTGTACTTATGTTATCTTTTTAAATCCTCATGGCCATTCTGCAAGGCATATGTTATGCCCTTTAACAGATGGAGAAATTGAGCTTCAGTGAGGTTAGGCAGCCTGCTCAGGCTCACGCCGTAAGTGTTTGAGCCTGGATTCAAACCCAGGTTTCTCTGATTCAAAACCCATACCTTCCCCCGAGTCCCCCAGGCCTTCCGTCATGTGTAGCTCAGCTGACGTAGGGACTGCAGTGTGCCCTATGAACCTGGGAAGGAGCTGGGGTCCCTCTCCAGGGGAGACCCCTCCAGCTCGTGCGGAAGGCTGACTAGCAGCAGCTTGGGCGGGCCACAGGCAGGCCCCGCTCCCCGTGTGAGAGGAGAGGGCTGTGACTGGCCTGAGGGTGAGGGTGAGGGCAGGGAGACTGCACGCTCTCCTCTGCTATCACTGCAGGCAGAGAGTGACGCTTGAGGGAAGAATGAAGGAGAAGGGCAAGAGCGATGGGCTGGTAGTTAGTGGGGGACTTAGGGTACAGGAAGTCTTTTTGAAAATGGGAAAGAATTAAGCTTGCTGTGGGGATGGAGCCAGGCCATGGTAGTGGGGAAGAATAGTTAATTAACGGGGCATGGTCCCAGCCTGGGCCAGATGGGGTCATGGGTTGGGGTGGAGGGACCCTCAGGCCGCCTGGCCTGCAAAATGGATGCAGATGTAGATAAAGGTGAAAATAGAAGGCCAGAGGTGAGGGAGACGTGCCCCTGGCGAAAATGGAAGAGAACGGCCTGAAGCGGAAGGCCAGTATCTGAGGGGATTGAGGGAAGAGACAATCTCAAAGTGGGTGGGATGAGCTGCGGTGGACAAGGGCCCCTTTGGGCAGGGGCTAGGAGAGCCTGGAAGGGGCTAAGCCCGGAGCAGATGAGATAGACGGGTGTGCAGCTGGGAGGACAGGTTTGGAGGGCCAGAGGTAGTGGGTTCCTGGAGTCCACAATGGCTGAGGTGGAGTGGTTCAATGCGGCCCAGGGCCTGAGTGCTTGGTCTGGAGAGTGGGGACCTGAGTGAAGGCGGCTGCAGGCCAGGGCAGGAGCTGGCTGAGAGGGGCAGGGAGGATACTGCATGACAGCGACGAGGAGGAACAGCGGATCTGGCAGTGGGTGAGGGAAATGTGTGTGAACAAGTCCAGACCCAGAGCTTTCCTTGCTGTGTCTATGTATGTCCTTCTGGGAGGGGCCACCCTTTACCCCCAGCATGCCCAGTTTAATAAGTTCAGGGAAAGTGCTCTCATCAAGTTCAAATCTCTTTCCCCTATATTAAGGAGCCAAAGCTCCTTATCTATATTCACAGATAATAGTGAATTTAAAAAAAACAGGTTTGGGGGGCTACATCATAACACAATTTTTGCATTTTTATGACTCTGACGTTACCACATATGACCCTGCAAGTAGAACCACTTGGGATTTCTGATATCCCAGGACGTTACCTCTTTGACAATAGGTAAAGCCTCTGTTCTTTGGAGACCCCTCAGTAGGAGCTGCATATCTGCATCCCTCAGACCTCACCCTCAGTTCTGCTGTCTCTGCTCTGCTCTCCCGCCATTGGTGGCCAGGATCACCTCTCAGATGGAGGCGAAACAAATCTAAGAACTCCTCTTTTAAAGATTTAGTATCCGTGGCTCATGCCTTCCCTAGGGCAGCGGGGATGAGAGTAAATAGTTTTATTTTCAAAGACTGTCCTCACCCACTGACATCAGGTTACAGCCATAAGAGGTGATACAGTCAGGCTGCTGCAAGTAAGGGCAACTGTGGAGAGCCTGAGAAGCGGTCTGATTACTTTCAGCCTCTTCTTCTACCACTCCCCCCACATATACCCACTTGCAAGGCTCCAGGGACCCAACAGTTCTTGGTGCTCCCCCTAGGCTTACAGCATATGGTTATGTAGGTTGTGCACTGCACAGGAGCCCTACTTCTAAAGGGGCACAGTTCACATCATAGACGTGGTAGATTTGTAGATTTATTATGATTTTCCAGAAGGTGGCAGTAAGGCATCTTGAAGGAGGAGAGAGGGCATATGAACTATTCCAGCCCTGGCTTTCTCAACGCACTGTGCTCTGCATCTTTGAAGGGGCTGGAACCCTCCAGCCGGTCTGGTCAGTTTTGGTCTCTCACCCTTCAAGGTCCAGCAAAGATACCCCTCCCTGGTGAGGCCTTCTCAACCAGGCATGGCACGTTCCCCCGAGCCCTAGAGCTCTTGGCACACACCTCTGTTTTCCCACCTCATAAAGGATGTTGTCTGTCTCCTCCACCTGGTTGAACCATCATATTCACCTTTCAACCTGCCCCCATGCCCAGCGCAGCTCTTAGTATGTGCTCAATAAAAAAATTTTTTTTTAAATTTTATTTATTTATGGCTGCGTTGGGTCTTCGTTGCTGCGCGCAGGCTTTCTCTAGTTACGGCGAGTGGGGGCTGCTCTTCGTCGCGGTGCGCGGGCTTCTCACTGCAGTGGCTTCTCTTGTTGCAGAGCATGGCCTCTAGGGCGCGCGGGCTTCAGTAGTTGTGGCATGCAGGCTCAGTAGTTGTGGCTCGCAGGCTCTAGAGCGCAGGCTCAGTAGTTGTGGCACGCAGGCTTAGTTGCTCCGCGGCATGTGGGATCTTCCTGGACCAGGGCTCAAACCCATGTCCCCTGCATTGGTAGGCAGATTCTTAACCACTGTGCCACCAGGGAAGTCCCTCGATAAAATTTTGTTGAAGAAAGAATATTGAACCTGTAAGGTTAACTTGTCTTATCAAAAGCTTAGGTTTGAAAAATAATCATCAGCAAAAATCTTCTCTGGCATGTCATGGGCCCATTTAGTCTTTGAGGTGTTATCCTCGGATCAGGCCAACCAGTTGGAGCCATATGCCTGGAGAGTGCTGTTCCCCAGGCCTTGAATCCCTTTTACCAGTGTGGCCCACGCCTGGACTGGTGCTGAGGGACAGTGTACAAAACAGCCATGTTAACACTTCTGCCGTGTTTATGGCACGGCCACTGAAGAGGCCACTTTTATTACATCTCACCGGTCGGCTTCCTGAGGTCCATGAAAAAAAGTTCCATGATCTCTATGCCAGGAACATTTTTGCTTCTTTTGAGTATGATGGTGTTTTTTTTTTTACTTTGCAAGGTGAGTTATTTGGTTCCTGGGAAGCTCAGAGACAAATTTGTGACCCACTTTCTATGATGTGCACTAACTTCACACTGCTGTGAACTAACTTTGTCCCATCTTCTCTAGAAGACATATATGTCTTTTCTAAACAAACTTTTTGTACTGTGGTGTAACATTTTGTGAACGAGGCAGGTGGCAGCACCTGCTCTGGGCACCCAGTCGTCATGGGCAGAATTGGGTCTGGAACCCAGGTGCTCTAACTTCATCAGGTAGAGACTAAAAGAAACCAAGTAGAAAGGAAGTGAATGCTTCTGGGTCAGCCTCTGGGGTTTCCCAGGGACGATATGGTGCTGCCACTGACACTGGCATCCCTCACTTCAGGCCCAAAGGGATCCCTGGAGCCTCAGGGAAGGCTAAGGTGAACAGAGCACTTAGGACTATCAGACTGCGGGGCCACCGCTAGGCCAGGGGCCTTTACACAACCCCAGTGCCCCTGTAGTGCCTAGCACATGGTGGGTGTGCAGCAAATATCTGTTACTGAATGAGCCCCACCTGGGTTTGACTACTCCCAGGGCTGGGGGTGGGGGAAGGGAGGACTACCCATTGCCTGACCCTTCACTACAACAGGTCTAAAAGTAAGGGCCATGTGTCCTAGAGGGCAGGGCTGGAGGGGCCAGGACAAAACAATAGTTGTCACCTAGAAGGTGAAGTTAGGGCCAAACATGTCATTTTCAGATCCATCTTGGATCTGCGGAAAGTATCTTCAGATAACTTTAATTGTGGGACATGAGGAACAAGTCAAATATGGTGTTTCTGGTGCCAGAAGACAGCCTGGGGAGGGTGGAACGGTGTGGGTGGATGCCGGAAAACCAACCTGTCCCAAGCTAAGGTTTAAGAAGATCGGCCTGTGGCTGGCAGTCGACGGGTTCTCAGAGGCTCTGCAGGGTCTCACTAGACTCTCCTCTCTCTTGCCTGAAGCTCTGTCGAAGATGCACTGGACACCGGAACACGCCCAGCCCCTCAACCAGTGGCCAGAGCAGCACCTGGACGTCTCCTCCACCACCCCGTCGCCGGCCCACAAGTTGGAGTTGCCCCCCGGGGGTCGCCAGCGCTGCCACTATGCTTGGGCACACGACGACATCTCTGCCCTCACTGCCTCCAACCTCCTCAAGCGCTACGCAGAGAAGTACTCGGGGGTCCTGGACTCGCCTTACGAGCGCCCCACCCTGGGCGGCTACGGCGACGCCGCCTTCCTCAACGGCGCCAAGGGGGACCCCGAGCCCTGGCCGGGGCCGGAGACCCCCTACCCCTTGGCCTCGCTCCACGAGGGCCTCCCGGGAACCAAGTCGGGCACTGGGGGCGGCTCCGGGGGCCTCGGGGGTTCCCCGGTTTTAGCCGGTAACCTGCCTGAACCCCTCTACGCCGGCAACGCGTGCGGGGGCCCGTCGGCGGCGCCCGAGTACGCGGCGGGCTACGGCGGGGGATACCTGGCGCCCGGTTACTGTACGCAGACCGGCGCCGCGCTGCCCCCGCCGCCCCCGGCCGCGCTCCTGCAGCCCCCGCCCCCGCCGGGCTACGGCCCCTCTGGGCCTCTGTACAACTACCCAGCGGGGGGCTACGCCGCGCAGCCGGGCTATGGGACCCTCCCACCGCCGCCCGCCCCGCCCCCGGCCCCCTACCTAACCTCGGGCTTGGCGGCGCCCACGCCCCTGCCCACGCCCGCCCCGTCCCGGCCACCGCCCTCCTCCTACGGCTTCCAGGGGGCCTCGGAGGCCGGGGTGTCGCTGAAGCGCAAGGCCGCCGACGAAGGCGCCGAGGGCCGCTACCGCAAGTACGCCTTCGAGCCCGCCAAGGCCCCGGCGGCCGACGGCGCCTCCTACCCCGCCGCGGACAACGGCGAGTGTCGGGGCAACGGGTTCCGGGCGAAGCCGCCGGGAGCGGCGGAGGAGGCATCAGGCAAGTACGGTGGCGGCGTCCCCCTCAAGGTCCTGGGCTCCCCCGTCTACGGCCCGCAACTCGAGCCCTTTGAGAAGTTTCCGGAGCGATCCCCGGCGCCGGCTCCCCGCGGGGGCTTCGCGGTGCCGTCGGGGGAGCCTCCCAAAGGTGTGGACCCGGGGGCCCTGGAGCTGGTGACCAGCAAGATGGTGGACTGCGGGCCGCCGGTGCAGTGGGCGGACGTGGCGGGCCAGGGCGCGCTCAAGGCGGCGCTGGAGGAGGAGCTGGTGTGGCCCCTGCTGAGGCCGCCCGCCTACCCCGGCAGCCCGCGCCCGCCGCGGACCGTGCTGCTCTTTGGGCCGCGGGGCGCCGGCAAAGCGCTGCTGGGTCGCTGCCTCGCCACACAGCTGGGCGCAACGCTGCTGCGCCTGCGCGGAGCCACGCTTGCCGCGCCGGGCTCTGCTGAGGGCGCGCGCCTCCTCCAGGCCGCCTTCGCGGCTGCGCGCTGCCGCCCGCCCGCCGTGCTCCTCATCAGCGAGGTGGACGCGCTGCTGTCGGCTCGGGAGGATGGCGCGACCGCCGCGGGCGCGCTGCAGGCGCCGCTCCTGGCCTGCCTGGACGGCGGCTGCGGCGCGGGAGCCGACGGCGTGCTGGTCGTGGGCACCACCTCGCGGCCCGCGGCCCTGGACGAGGCGACTCGCCGGCGCTTCGCTCTCCGCTTCTACGTGACGCTGCCCGACGGCCCGGCCCGCGGGCAGATCCTGCAGCGGGCGCTGGCCCAGCAGGGCTGCGCGCTGAGCGAGCGGGAGCTGGCGGCCCTGGTGCAGGGCACCCAGGGCTTCTCCGGGGGCGAGTTGGGGCAGCTGTGCCAGCAGGCGGCGGCCGGGGCGGGCCTCCCGGGGCTGCAGCGCCCCCTCTCCTACAAGGACTTGGAGGCGGCGCTGCCCAAGGTGGGCCCTAGGGCCTCGCCCAAGGAGCTGGACTCGTTCGTGGAGTGGGACAAAATGTACGGCTTCGGACACTGAAGGCGCTCCGTGAGGCCGCGGGAGCCGCCGCCCCCTCCCCGCCCCTCTGTTCGGGAGGGACGTCTTTAACCCCACCGGGCTGGGGGGTGCGGAGTGAGGGATATGGGGTGGGGGAGAGATGGGGGCTGCCGGTGGATGGTTTTTGTTCGTGGGAAGGAAAATGCTTCTGCTAGGCAGATAGATGCCGTATGCGCTGTGTACTCAGGTTTTTCCTATTTATTGTGGACGGGAAGCTCGCCATCTCCGCCCCGCGGACGGCCGGCCCGGGGGCCGAAGGAACTCCTGCTCTCTCGCCACAATCCTTTTGTCTCCTTGCTCTCTGAATGGCTCCCTCCCCCTCTTCCATTTCCCCCTTTCTCTGCGTTCGCGTAGTTTTCTTTCCCCGTCGCTTTGTCACTGACCATACCTCCCCCCCATCCCCCCGCCCCGCGCTGGCCCTGTTTCTCTTTTGCTTCTCCCTCCCCTGTCTCTCCATCTATCACCCTCTGTGCTTCTGTCTCCATCCCTTGCTCTCCAGCCCCTCTTGTCTCTTGGTCCCTCTCCCTGCCTTCTGTCCCTCACATTCAAAGACTGCAGTGTCCCTTTCAGGAGATATGGAGGTCTAGGGGCTGAAGAGGAGGGGTAGGGAGTCCCCTCCCACCCCGTATCCCTCACCCAGCTGAAACCTTGGGTCTGTGGGAGTCAAGCAGAAAAAAAAAAAAAAAAAAAAAAAGAAAAGAAAAAAGAAAAAAACACCCAAAGAAGGGTTTTTTGTTGTTGTTTGTTTTTGAGGGGGGAAATCCCAGAAATGTAGCTTGTTTAATATTTTAGGCCTCTTATTTTTGTAAGATGTGTAGAATTTGCTGTTTTTCTTTTTCTTTTGACAACTCAGGAAGAAACTGACCTCAGAAAGAATGTTAGATTTTGGCTGCTCTCCTGTGTGTCCCCCCCCCCACCCCTTCACCCCCAGGGAAGCAAGTTCTCCCAGAAGACTCAGAAAGTGAGACCTTTCTGAGTGGGGAAGAGGAGAGGAAGACCCAGAGGCCACACTTAAACCCCTGTGCTTCTTGGGACAGAAGCAGAATGTATTGCTAGGGCTTCCTGCTCAGGTCCAAGGTTGTAGGTAGGGGTGAGGGGGATTGGGTTGTGGAACTTGGGAGGAGGTGGGTCTTGTTCCCTTCCTGCTGGGCCCACCCCTCACCCTCAGCTTAGTGGGGTGTTTTCTGTGGAGGGTTGGTTATCCAGAGTTGGGATGCCCTTGTCTACTGCCTGCCCCAGACCCAGAAAGTAGGCTGAGAGGGCCCAAATGGGAAGATGATCCAGGCAGAAAGTACCCAGAGAGGTCATCCCACCTGGCCCTTGTCTAGGCAGAGGTCTCCTGTAACTTACGCTAAGGAGATTTCCTTGGGAGGGAAGATAGTCTGGCCACAAGTGTGGTTGGGCACAAAACTGACTACAGACTCCGCCTCCCGGGCCTTCTGGGAGGCCCTGAGGAGGGGTGAATGAGCATCCGTTACAGGAGAAGGTTCTGAGGGGACTTGTACCTCTCCCATTCTCGTAGGGTCCTAGGTCTAGAGCTCCAGGGGCTATGAGAGGGTGAAAGAGATGGGCAGGCTGTGTTCCCCTGAATAAACATTGGGGGTTTATTCTCAGTCCCACCCAAACTTTCCCCCGGAAGCCGAGGCTTGGGCGCCCTTCCTCGTGAGAACCGTATTCTTCTTCTTCCCACCAACTCTCCTTTGATGGGGCTTTGGCAGTTTGCCCCTCCCCCTCAGGGAGCCCATTTCACAACTCTGACCTTTGGTCCAAAGGTGGGGGGGACAAGCTGTCACCCCAACTCTTCTTTCTCCCGCCCCAGCCGCCTTTCCTGTTCCTCGCCACCCTTACAGCTCCTGCAGTCTCTGTACCATCTCCCACTACTAGCTGGAAGGAAGTCCGTGGGGGACATTTCAGGTGCCAAGGTGCTGAGGGCCTGTGCTGGCTTAGGAGTGCTAACAGGAAAGCTGCTCTGTTTCCCCCCCTTTCCCCCCTTGGTCCCTGGCCTTCCACTCCTTGGAGCTGGCTGATCGCAGGGCTTTGGTGCCTCAAAAGCAGTGGGTGCAGGGTCTTGGCTCTGAAAGGCCCTTGTGGGGAGCAGGGAGTGAGCAGGTCCTCTCAGGTGTGTATGTGTGTATGGGGGGGTGGTGGAGGGCATTGGGGAGGTGGGGTTGGGATCCCAGCCTTCCCTTCAAGAGGCAGGCAGCTCTGGGGGTTGGGGGAAGAGCTCACTGACCAGGACCCAGGGCCCCCACTGCCTCCTCTCCTGGCCTCGGGGAGCTTTGCACAAGGAGACAGCCTCCAGTCTATAGCACCTACCTCAGGGGCACTGCGGCGGGTGGGGAAGGGCAGGTCCAGCTCTGGCAATGTTTGGGGGGGCATACCAAAGAATCCAGGGGCAGGGATGGGGGGAGGGCAAGCTGGCCCTCTCCTTCCTCTGCCCAGATTGGGGTTGGGGTCCTCTCCTCCAGCTGTAACCATTTCTACCTCATTTTGATGCGTGTTGTACATGGACGTATTTATCTCCTGTCTGACGATGCTCTGCAGTTTGGTCTGTCTACCTCAGAAAAGACTGTATTTTAAAAGAAAGTATTACACAGTATTAAAACGATGATACGTGGTTTCCAGAGGATTTCTTGGGGGCAGCAGGATGTGGGGAGCCCTCTGGGGAATGCTTGGGCTTCCAGGTCTGCTGGAGCCATGGGTGTGGCTCTGTGGGTGTTTCTTTTCCTTCAGCAAAACATGACTGTGGGACTCCTGTTACTCACTGGCACAGCAAGGACCCACCATGTGCTGGGCACTGAGGCCACCAGATGAAAAGCCTGCAATTCTGAGCTCTTAGAGGCTCAGAATTGGGGCTGACATATCCCCAGAGCTCTGAATCATGAGGGATAAAGAAGGGCTCATATGTTTGTTGAATGAGTGAATGAATGAATAGATGTATGCATGGAGGAAAGGGGGGCTGAAGAGGAAGTTTCACTCAGAACCTGGACAGCAGCCCTTGCTGGCCAGAGCTAGGATCGTACTTGTATTCCATCCTTGGACGGAAGGAAAGTGGACAGAGGGCAGGGTGTGGACACAGTGTGTTCCAGTCTTTCAGGTCACATGGGATCCTTTGTCTGCCACCATCTATTTGTCAGTCCCCAACTCTGACAGCTCATCATAAACTGGGACACAGAAAACTAGGAAGGAACATCTTGCTGAAAAAGCTATATGGAGATGCCCATGAGAGGTTTTGACCCACAACTTCCTGAGGTCTTGAATGCGCTGAGCAAAATTATTGACAATGCACCGGAGCGCAAGGGACGTAGGCCCCCTGGCTTCCTCGGGCTCAGGCTAAGGGCATACCCAGGACTTTCAGGAGGCAAAGCAAGCCCAAGGCCAGACCCTGCAAAGCAGTTTCCCCTCCAAGAGAAACAGCTGGTGTACCTGGACATGGGGGCTCCAGGGCATTGCCCCAGGGCTCACCGACCCCAACCCTCTCGGCCCTTGGAGGTCCCGACCCCCCCCTTGCACTCTAGTTGGTTTATTACACACCTGCTCTGTGCAGACACCACGTAGCACTGAGGATACAGAAATGGTTAAGCACAGCCACCATTCTGGAGAGCCCACAGTACAGGGTGGGAAAAGCTCAAAAATGGATCGTTTGAAAATACAACTGGATAAAGCTGCTTGAGGAGGGGCCGTGTCAAAATTTTTATGTTCTCACATCTGGCACAGTATTTGGTACGCATAGAAGACACTGAGTAAATGTTGACTAAATCCTCGAATTAGTTAGTTTCCAGATAAGTGTCCCGATGGAGGATGCATAGGCTATCTCAAGAATGCCCAGAAAAGATCCTGACTCGCGGTGGTAGTGGTAGTGATGGGTCAGAAAAACTTCCTGGACAGGATTGGGTGGGTACAGCCTGACAAAGCTATGGAGGCTGGAAACTGCACCATACCTGTGACTTGTTACAAGAGCATAAAGTGAGGGCAGGAGTGGGGAGAAGTGGGAGGAATCATGGAACTGCACCGCTGCACTAGGAGGACCTTCCATGCCCTGTGAAGAGCTGAGGCTCCACGATGAAGCCTGCGTGTGTGGGGCGGGGAGGGGGTTAGTGGCCAGTGGACAGGGACTGATTTGCAAGTTAAGAGTTCACCCACTGATTCAACAAATCTTTACTGAACACTATTATGCGCTAGTTGCTATGGGGACAATAGATGGACCTTACACTCTAATGCGGGAGACAGACAGTAAACAGGCAGAGCGGCAGCGTGCTGTGGGAGTACATAGGAGGGGTGCCTAATGGAGAGACAAGGCAAAAGGGTGTGTGGGGGGCAGGGAGGGCGTCCCAGAAGGGACCTGTCAGCTGGGGAGTGACTGAGGCAGAGCAGAGTGCAGTCCAAGATCTAAAGGAGAGCCTGAGCCAAGCTTGCTTGGGGAAAGGAAGCCAGTTCAGTCCTTGAGGGTGGGGGACTTGAGGAGGAGCTTACCTTATCCAAACGGAGGAGGAGGGTTTGGATGCACCCGTGGGAGGGCGGGAACTGGTAGAGTCTATACATATTTTGTATTTAGCAGGTAATAAGAGAATGTGGGACTTGATTGGATATCAGAAATAAAGGAGAGCAAGGGGTCTAGGGCTTCTGGTGGAGGGTCAGGGGCGGTAAATGGGTTAGAAGAGATGTGGGAGACTTGCTAAGTTTGAGACATTAGTGGGACAGCCCGGAGGCCTCTGGCGGGCATTTCAGTCTAAGGGCCCGGGATCCTTGCCTCCTGGGGGACTGAGTCCCCCCCACCCACTCCCTGGGTATTGGGAAACTCTCACTCAAATCCCCGGGTTTTGTGAGACCCTCCCCTCTTAATTCCTAGTTTCTGGATGTTAGCAGATCCTCCTCCTCCAAGTTGCCTGTGTCGGAGGGCCCCCCTTCCCGTCCCTGGGTGTCCCCCTCGTCCCGCCCCCAGTCCCCAGATGTAGGACCCTCATTCCTGCCACCATCCGTGGGTGTTGGCGCCCCTCCCCCATCCGTGAGCATTCGGAGCCCCTCCCCCCACAGTCCGTGGATTGTGGTCACCACCCGGTGATGGCTGCGCGGGGTCCGGCGGGGGCCCTGGCCCTGGCGCTCTGGGGCTGGGCGCTGGCTCCGGCGGGGGCCGTGGACGCCATGGGCCCTCACGCGGCCGTCCGCCTGGCAGAGCTGCTGACTCCGGAGGAGTGCGGCCACTTCCAGTCGCTCCTGAAGGCGCCGGAGCCGGACGTCGAGGCCGAGCTGGCCAGGCTTTCGGAGGACCGGCTGGCGCGGCCCGAGCCGGTGCCCACCTCGGCGGCACCGGGGCGGCGGCGGCGGCGGCGCGAGGCGGAGGGGGAGCCGGCGGGCCGGGCGACCGAGCCCGCGAACGTGTCCGACGGCTGCCGGGAGGGACTGGCGGCCTGGCTGGCTGCCGAGGCCCCGTCCTTGTCGTGGGACCGCGTGGCCCGGGCCCTGCGGCGCAGCGGCCGCCCGGACGTGGCCCGGGAGCTGGGCAAGAACCTCCACCAGCAGGCGACGCTGCAGCTGCGCAAGTTCGGGCAGAGCTACCTGCCCCCAGCCGGCGCCCCCGCTGCCCCCATCCCGGCCCCGGCCCTGCGCCCCCGCCGCTCCTCTGTCCCCGAGCCCAACTGGGACGAGCTGGAGCTGATCGTGGAGCGACTGCCCCAGGCTCCGTACGAGCGGAGCCCCACGGGCTGGGCCGGGCCGCTGGCGCTCGGCTTCCTCACCGGCTTCGGAGGGGCGCTGGGCGCCGGGGCGCTGCTCATCCTGCTCACGCCGTGGATCACGGGCGGCGACGGCGACGGGGCGCGGCCCCACAGCCTCCGGCCGCCTGCCCCTCCCCTGCTCCGGCCCGCCGGGGCGCCCGGCTGCGGGGAAGAGGAGCCGCTCTTGACTGCAGAGCCCCTCGCATCCCCGGGGGCCTGGGCTGCAGGTGGGCCAGATATCCCCTTGCCTCTGTGTCCCCGGCCGTGAAATGGGAGCACAATCTTGGTGGCGTGCTGCCTTTGACATATTATAAAAGTTACGAAATACGCAAAAGTGGGAGCGATCGGTTTGTTGGTTGGAAATGGCCGGCATAGCCAGCGGGGCAGCCAGTGGCAGAGGAGGGCCTCCGGTGCCAGTCTTCCCGAGAGGGCAGACCCTCCCAATTCTTGTCAGCTTTAGTTCCTTCTTTGTCTCGCACTTATTCTTCCACTAAGAAGAGCTACCATTTATTGAGCACTAACTGTGTGCCAGGCCCTAGGCTAAGAAGTTACATACTACAATATTTGATATAATCTTCAAAACCCAAGGTTATAAGGTATTATCTCAATTACACATAAGGAAACTGGCCACAACTAGTTAGTGGCATAGTCAGGTGTTTGCATCCAGAGCTGCCTGAGCCAAAAGTTTGAGCTCCAGAGGGAATGATCCATGAGCAGTAAGGGAGCTGGAGAAACAGGATGGGGACCGGAACAAGGTGCAGAATTTCCGTTTATTCTGAGGCCCTGCTGGAATGGGCTGTGGGCGGCACAGCTAGAGGTGTGCCCACTTCCAGGGTCTGCTGCCTCCAAGCTGCTCTCTCCAGTCAGGCAAGGCCTCCTGAAGCTCTACCTGGAGCCCCAAACTTTTCCCACCCACCTGAGTGTCTGGGGCACCGCCCGCCCATCAGGGGAGCTGAGCCTGGGTGAGCCCTCACACAGACCCTGCTCAGACTGTGCCCCTGCCAGAGGAAGGGGAGAGGACAGCTGTGGGGTCCTGCTGGGTGGGAGTGCTTGACTCCCTGGCTACCCTGGGCTGAGGGGCTCTGGTGTGAGAGTAATGACAGAATGACAGGCCAGTCCAAGAAGAGAGTTGAAAACAAGATTGACGTAACCCTTTATTGCAAATTCTAAAGTAAAAAGATGTACAGTACAAAGTAAAATTGAAATTTCAGACTATAAACTTCCGATCCTCTTATACATTCTCATTTCTCAAGCATTTCTGCCATTTCCGCATAAACGGAACAGGGAACAAGTCGAGGGGGTGAGGGAAGGAGATACAGCAAGGGAAAAAAATTAAGTGTCTGGAATAATCACAAACCCCAGAAGCAAGTGAAAGGAAAGACATTTTCTCGACCTGCTGTCCTGGTGATGAGAAGCGGGGGTGGTTGGAGCAGTGCAGTTTAAAATGGCTCTCAGAATAGCAGCATTTATGGTACCATTTCATCTTCCATAAGTCCAAATAATACTTTGCCCTTCCCTAGTGCCTTTGCCTCTGTATCTCAAAAACACTTTACAAAACATTTAGTTAAAGCCTCACAACACCCCTGTGAGGTAGGTCAGTATTATTATCCCCATTTTACAGATGGGGAAACTGAGGCACAGAGAGGTTAAGTGACTTGCCCAAGGCCACACAGCGAGTCAGTGGTCGAGCTGGGGATGGAACACAGGAGTTCTGTCCCTTTTCTGGAACCACTGGACCACGCTCCCCTTTACCTATATACATTCTTCACACACACACACACCACACGTGCACACCCGCCCACCCCACCCCACTTAGCCTCTATGTACAGCAAACAGCAGTGGGGGGCAGGGGTAGGGGGTGCCTCAGGAGCGTTTTGATGGAGGAAATCTTGGTACTCTTGGAAGGGGAATCCAAGAAAGCACAATGCTGAGCCACAGCACAGACTGTGCAAACCTCGGGCCCCTCCGAACCCAGACTTCTTCTTCCCTCCTGATGTCCCCCTGGCTGGCTAGTTGCAGCCGATTCTTTAGGGGGTGGGGGTACCTGAAAATGAACGAAGCTTTTTGCAAAACTTTGGGCAACATCTGAGAAAAGAAAGAGGCATCATCACAGAAGATGCCCAGGACTCAAGTCACAAAGTCATAACCCATGGCAATCTCACCTCCACAGCAGGCCTGGAGGCGGGGGGCCGAGGGGAGGAGGATGGGGACTGACCTACCAGCCATCTCTCTCCAGAGTGGAGCTACTGGAGCGGACTAGAGTGGGCACTTCAAAATCCTCCTGAGTGTTCCTGGACTGGGAGACACGGCCTAGAGAGGGTTGTCCCCAAAGCCGGGCAGGGTGAGGGAAGGGGAGGGGCACCCCCCTTCCCTGCCGAATGCGAATGAGAGCAGCCCTAGTCTGCTGGTTTGCCGCTGGGGCTGGTGGAGGGCAGGGCCCAGCGTTAGCTAGCAGAGGGGAGGCTGCTGGGCGTCGTGCTCGCCCGAGCTTTGGGGCGTTGGGACAGTTTTTTTCTTAAAAAACGTGAAAAAGGCAGAAGTAAGGCCAGCCCGGCTGGGTTGGCTGACAGCCTCTCTGGGGGCTCTGCCGGGGGGACCGATGAGGAAGGGGTTTCATGGGCCTTGAAGCACTGGCCCAGTAGTGGGAGGAATGCCACATGCAATGGGTGACTGGGGATCTGGGTGGGGGGGACGGACAGGACCTTGCTTTTCTCTCCAATCTCTACTTTTTAGCCAGAACTTTGCAGGAAACCCTCTGATTTCTCTCCCTTCCATTCCCCTCCTTTCCCCAAATGTGCTGAAGTCCCAATTCCCAGACCCCTCCCAGGAATCAAAAATTGGGAGAGTCAAGCAACAAACGCACACCAAGACAGGCTTCCCTTGTACAGTAAAAAGGGTCATTTTTATTTTGTTTCCTTTTGGCTTATAGTAGTGATGTACTTTTTATCACGTCTCGTTTAGAGCAGTGCTGGCCTCCATGCGTTCACTAATACACTAGTCTTCACTATTGGTCTTTTACAAGCTTACATAGGTTGCGGCGAAAAATAAAAGAACTCTGGGCACTGTCGTTCCAGGGGCTTTGACTGGGAGTTTATGTTAATCTCTCCTCAGCCAACTTCTGAGGCCAAGAGTGGCTCATTCAGAGAGGGATGGGAGCAGGTCCGCTGACTTGGGAAGTTCATCCTGCTCTCGCCCTCTGCTTTAAATTACGGAGTCTCCTCATCCTAAGCAACATGGAGGTTAAGGAAAGAAGAGGGGAAAGTGTTTTTCACACACAAGCCAGCAACCGTGTCAGCTGCTGCTCAGTGGCTTTGGCTCTGCGTTTTAAATTAACAGCATCACACGTCTTTTTGCTTTTTGTCCTTTTTTAAAGGTGGATTGTGAAGTATAAATACTGCACCAAGGACCTGGCTACAAAAAATAAATATTTATATTGTATTTATATATCTATATATATATATGTGCAGTGATACTGTGGCTGCTGCTGCTTCTTGATTGGCTTCGTTAATATTTGGCAAAGCGTTGCCACTTACCCACTCGGTGAAGACGTAGAAGAACGTCATCACTGACTCTTTGAGTTCAATGCCTGTTAACTGCGGGTGTCAACTGCTGGTGATGGTGTCACTTACTACCAAAGAAGTGTGGAGCAGGGCGGGTGAGGGCGAGAGCGCGTGAGCGAGAGGGTGGGTAGAGGGGCGATGGGTGAGGGGAAAGAAGGTGGGAAAAGTTAAAAAAAAAAAGTGAAACTTCAAATAGAGTGGAGGCGGCTTCTTCCCTATGAAGCTGGCTGATGGGTGTCAGATACCAAGGCCCGTGTGTGTCACTGAGGAGATAACCCGCTGGGTGGGGACCAGGGTCTGGGGGAGGAAAAGGGTCAGAGGTCAGAAAAATCTCATTAATATGCTCTAGTAGCTTAATGACATCACTAGCACGAGCACTTAGAGGACGGAGCGGGATCTTATAGTTCTGTTGCCCATCTCAAGACCTAAGAACAAGAACGATTATGAAGTTTAGCCAAATCTTGCATAGAAGTGGTTAGAATTTATTGCACATTGGAACAAAAATATATATATTTTTTGTTGTTTTGGAAAAGACCATTAGCAATAAAAATTTTTTGTCTGTCTGTCTGGTTTGGGGATGTACATTGGCTGACAGCATCTAAGTTCTAAGAAGAAAGAAAAGTATAAAAAATAAAAATAAACATGACAATGGCATAAGCCAGAAGCCATTTCCTATTTAATAAGTTAATAATTTGTATTTACAAAAAGGCATGCCAATAAAATAAAATGATATATTACAGTATTTATAATTCTCTTAAAAAGAATAACCACACGTCAGCTTCTGTTTTGTGCTGTTTACGATGTAGCCTGTCCACGTTACTATACATTCATCCTAGCAGTTAGCAAGGTCACCGAGAAAAACGCCTTCCCAACCTGGTATCAGGTGTAGTACAAAAAGTACTACGGATGGTGCTGCAGAAGCAGGCTTGTGAAAGCTGGACAGAGTTTCTAATGGTCCAACAAGATAGAAAGCTCTGCTTACTGACTTGCTGTGGTTTGTTCTACACAAAACTAGTCAGGTGGACTGTGAAATTACATCCAAAGTGCTTCTACTGCAAGGCAGATTGGTGTGTCTGATCATGGGTTGTTTTTCTCCCTCCATTTTATGGTTCAGGAAGAATTTATTTTGATTTGGTTTGCATGCTGAAGTCTCTCCTCACTCTTTGTATCGACTTCCTGACACATTCAACTGCAGCATCTTAGCTCTGAAATCGAGTCATCAGATGAGAAACCCCTGGACTAAAAACTGTCTTCCCTGAAGCGGGAGACGGACGGAAGCTATGACACTCCCCCGCAAAGCCACCCTCCGATGACAATGGGCAGGTCTCTAAGTAGATGGCAAAACTGGCCGAAAGGGAAGGTGCTGGGGGAAGCTGGAACTTCTTAAGAATTCATATTAAGTCGCTTTCTCATGAGAACCAATGCAATAAAGAAACCAAGTGGGCTGGGTTCAGAGGCGGCTCCATCTCTACTGAGGTCCCACCAGTGACTATTTATTCTAATAATAAATGAAAGAAACCACAGCTGTAGCTCCAGTGCTGTGGCCCTCACCCACCTCTGTGGGTAAAGGAAGCCCTGCTTGGTGGAAAAATGTGATGGAGGCAAGAGGAACCATGCGGTGTGTCAGCTTGTGACAACCCCTCTGTAGAAGAGAGGCCTGTTCAGAATATCTGAACCCCTCTCCACATGGACCCAAGCCCAGAGAAAGCCACAATGCAGAAGGACATGATACTGATGAAGTGAGCACCCCTTTACCCCCAACGAAAGGTTGTTTTAAGTTCCCCCAAATGACCCTCTAGAGATAACATGCTACTTTGAATAGCACTTTTATCTCTACCCCAAAAAAAGTCAGTTCTCCAGTATGAAGGCTAAACAATCATCATAAATATTGCAAGATATAAATGAAAAAAATTTTTTTTGATTTTTGTTTTTAGCCCTAGGATTTGGTTTTACAGTGACGTTAATACAAGCCATTCGAGATCAAAATTTCCCCAGGTATGGGACACAGAGCAGCATTAAATAGTTCATCTTTCAAAATGTGCAACAATGGCTGTATGTTAGAGATGTCTGTTAAACATATACACACAACGGATCCATCTGCTTGTTGGACTGGGTTTGTTTTTTGTTGGTGGTGGTAGTCAATTGGTTGGTTATGTTTCCCTACCCGGAAGGTGTACGAAAGACTTCTAAGAATTCAGAAAGAATTGCAGCGGGTATGGAACGCTTACCATTTTTTTCCTCCAAATACAGTGAACGGTGCAGGGCTGGGTCCTGTCCAAAGGCTGACCCAGTGCAGGGGACAGGATTAGTAGTGTCCTGTGGTGTACGGTTCTCATGCATGACTTCTGATCACGGCATGCCATCATGCAAATCATTTCTACGCATTGAACGAGCACAATGTTTGGAATTGGCCTGAGCAAGTCCTCCTCAGCCTGAAGAAACCTGATTGTTTTCCCCCACCCATCTCCAAACCACGTGAAGCCCATGTGGAGAAGATGCGGCTTATGTCAAAGAAACTGACAATTAAATGACATGGGCTAAATGTGAGTGTGTGTGTTTTTTCTTTTTGCTGCTTAGCCTAACTAATGTAAGAATGCAAATAGAGTTTGCATGAACAAACAAACTTTTAAATTGATGCTTTCTGCTTCTGAGAATCAACAGAATGAAAAAATAAAATCCATTTGGCTGCAACGGAAATACACTGGTCCCGGCAGCCTCGCCTCTGTTTTTGTATCCTGTTAGTTTTGTCCTAAGTTGCATTGACTGATGTGGAACATGCAGTAACCACCTGCCCAAGCATTAGAAAATCTGTGAGTCCAGGGAGCAGGGTCCTTTGCCCTTGGCAGGTCACTGCTCGAGATGCAACCGTGTTACATGGTAAGCAGACTACGTTTGGTATAGATCTTCGGGTTAAAGTGTCTCCACAGCTGTTCTGCATTGATAATATTCAGGAAGTTTGTAAACAATCTTTCACTTGCAAGTTTTAAATCTGTACAGTGTTTAATTTTTGCTTTCCTCTAACACTTGGATTCTCTGACCTCTTTTTGTCTTTTGGCTCTTTCCCTTCTTCCTTCCTCTGCCCGTTGCTGTTTCTCCTTCTCGGGTTTAGTTACACTGTCATAGGATGGGAGGGAGGCTGTAGAAGGGGTGCTCTCTTTTTTCTCCCGGTGGGTGCCTCCATTCTCCAGCTTATTGGAAGTTGTCTTTTTGCAAGTGAAGCCCCGCCTTGCTAAATGTCCCCGGTAGGCGCGCTGCAGGACCACTGCTGACACCTCTTCCTGCTTGCGCCGCAGCGTGGTCGTGATTGGCTCGTAAGACATTTTGGAAGGATTGGATGCCACGAACCTCTCCTCCATCTGCTGCCGAAGGATGTCCAACTCTCCGCTGTCTCCCAGGACCCGCTTGGTGAAGGCAAAAAGGACGTCCAAGCAGTGGATGCGATCCCCGCTGACCATTGGCAGATCCATGGCAATGAGCTCTATGGTGTTGGGCTTGGGCACTCGGAGAGGATGCTCCAAGGCATCTGCAAAGTCTGCCAGCTTACTGTACTCGATGAACTGGGTGGCATCGGGGTCGAACTTCTCCCAGATCTCATAGAAGGTCTCAAAGTCATCCTCACTCAGAGGGTCTGCACTTTCCTCCGTGGCTACGCTGAAGTTCTCCAAGATGATGGCAATGTACATGTTCACCACGATCAGGAAGGAGACGATGATGTAGCTCACAAAGAAGAAGATGCCCACTGAGGGGTTCCCGCAGTCCCCTTTAAAGCCACTCCCTGGGTGTTCCTTATCCAGACTGCAGTCGGGGGGGGCGGTTTAGGATGGGCAGCAGCAGGCCGTCCCAACCGGCCGAGGTTGTGATCTGAAATAGGCAGATCATGCTGTTGCCGAATGTCTCAAAGTTGAACATGTCATCAATGCCAGCCTCGTGCTTTACATATGCAAAATTGGACATCCCAAAGATGGAGAAGATGAACATGACCAGGAAGAGCAGAAGGCCGATGTTGAACAGAGCAGGCAAGGACATCATTAAGGCAAAGAGCAGGGTACGAATCCCTTTGGCGCCTTTGATCAGACGCAAGATGCGCCCAATACGGGCCAATCGGATGACTCGGAACAGGGTTGGGGAAACAAAGTATTTCTCAATTATATCAGCCAGGAACATTCCTAAGAAGAGGAACAGAAGATATGTTACTGAGATTGGAGATGCCCTTTCTCTTTACTTATGTCGCCTGGCACTATGGAGCCCTTAACTTCAAAGGACTTTACAGAATGAGTGCCTTACTATTCAATCTGAACCCTCAGAATAAAAAATTTTCTCAAAAGAAAATCGCATGTCTCAAACATATAGAGAAGCAGAGAAAACAAGAAAATGGACACCTAGGTACCTAACACCCAGATACCAAATTTGCTTCCACTCATCACCCCCAGAAGCAACCACTATCCTGCAGATGACATGTATCACCCCAGTGTCTTCGTAATTTTGCTATGTATGAACCCATAAATAATACATAGGTAGCAGCCTACTATGTTTAAGGAATTATACCGTATCTCTCTTTCTAGATCTCTAACTTGCTTTTGAGACGTAACATTATGTTTGTGAGATTGATCTCTGGTGTTAAATTCGTTTTTTTTCAGATTTGTCCATGCACAACTTTCTGAGGTGTTATGGATTCTTCTCCAAAGTGCTGTCAAATTACCACATCCACAAACAGTGAATGAGAAGTCCTGGCTCCACCCCATAACTTCACTACCCTCTGGCTGTGAAGTCTTAGTCCGCTAATGCCACTAATTCTCAGGGCATCTTCTTCCTGGCTCTGAAAAGATATTTTTGGTTCTCATTGTCCCATGTTCCTACCCTACCAAACTAGCCTACAAACTAAAGGGATCTCTCGGGAGTAGTTTTCAACTCAAGAGCTTCTAGATTTTTGTGTTTAAAGCCATCAATCAAAAACCAGTAACACCAGGTAAAAATGTCCAGACATTAATAGGATATAAAAGTAGAGGGTGAAACGCACATCAGAGGGCCTTTTTCTGTTCACATTCATCCAGGGGTCCGCTTCCACCAGACCACTTGCCTTTAAAACTAAAGAGCGATAACGGGAGCCCAGTGAGGGGACACAGAAGGAAGAGGAGATGAAAAGGTTGGGAGACGACAGCTGAAGGCATGGCAGTGACACCACGTGCTCTTCCTTCAGTGTCTTCTCTTGCTGTCGAGGCCCCCACGAGAGAGTGTGAGCACATCTTCATTTAAATAAAGAAATATCTTCCAACCATAAGGATTCATAAATATTGGGGTAGTGAACTGCAGGTTTTAAGGTTTTAAGCTATGAATCTTAACTTTCAGCTTTCAAGAAAATCTCTACCTCAGCCAGGACTCAAGATGATTTCTCAGCTCTCCTCTTTTTACTTCTCAATGAAGTCATAACCAGTGACCATAAGAAGTCAGGTAATGTACGAAATACTTGCATTCCGTACATGGTGGGCAAGTGAGGCTTCAGAGAGGAGATGATGCCTCAGTAAGGTTCTGTAGGATGAATGTGTATTTGTGCCCAGAGAAAAGGGGAGAGAGATGGGCAGACAGCAATCCAGGCAGTGGGATCAACATTTAAGGGGTCCTCCAGGAGGTTCCAGGGAGAGTTTTACCCAAACTCCTCTTAATTTAAAAAGATTTTTTTCTAACTTTTGTTTCTGAACAGATTAAAAACATTAAAAAAAATCCCAATTATCAGAAGAAACTCTTCTTCTTCCTTATTTTCAAGTACCATCTGAGAATAGGGGGCATGGTTTCGTCTGTGGGTTTTCCATCCCACTTAGTGATGAGTGGGCAGAAAAAGTTTAAGAAACGTGGACAAGGGTAGCATGGTCCAAAGTGTGTTTTGTGGGAGGTTAGGAGTGCGGAGCTGAGGCCAGGGGGCTGGGCTCGCTCGCTTACCAGTTGCATGTCTCAGTAACTGCTCTGTGCCTTCGTTCCTCATGATACTTACAGGGCTGTTGTGAGGGTTACATGAATTAAAACATGTAAAGCACTTAGAATGGTGACCGGCACATAGTATGTTCCATTAAACTCTTAGAAACATTATTATTACTTGAAAACGGGGTGTTCTGATTGAATAAAGGTGGGATGATGTGTGAAACAGAATTCTTTACTCCAAGACTTGCAAGAGCCTCCTGTAGGCTAATGTGCCTTGTGACCCTCCAAAGGGAAATTCAATGTATTGTACAGTGTTGCCCAAAGTAAATTCATCATGGGATTCTTTTCTTGGGGAGAAATGTATGAGATTAGTCAACACATTTTTGGACACCCTGCTCTGGAGGACAGAACTAGAAAGTGGGAGCGCAGCTGCCTTCTGGTGGCCACCTTGCTAAACCAGCTCTGGAGCTGGTTCCCTGGGTCTCGGGCGCTCTACCTCTGCTAGCGTAAGTCAGTCAAACCCACCTGGAACCAAGGTAGTGTTTCACCATTCGAGATGCCTTTTAGGAAGGCAAGGAAATTTGGGCGAGGGTGATCAATAGGACAGCATTTCTGCTGCCTGCCAGGACATCAGCCCTTCCAGGCCCTTAGGGTGAAGCAAATGCCACACAGTCACTGTTAAAAACCAACTTGAGTTCTGCCTCTGCCACCTCCTAACTGAGTGACCCTGGACATCTTCACAGCAAAGATAGTAAAATACCTTGCTTCCTGGGCTGTCGTAAGGATCAAATGAGATAACACAAGTGAAGAAACTCTCCAACTACTTGGCACCATAAAACCTTAGTAAATGAGCGTTGCCATCAGCAGCAGTACTGTCACTGCCGTCGCCACCAGAATGTTCCTCATTAATATCCAACTTAACAATCTCTTACCAGGCCTTTTTCCACTTTATACTGCTATTGTAGCCAGATTTTAAAATATATTTCTTTTACCTTACCTGGTAGAATGTAAACTCTTTGAAAGCAAGAACCAAATCTAATCTTTTCCCCCTCTTCAGCCACAAAATTTACAATCCAAGACTACTATGAAGACTCGTAGAAACTTGCTGACCCATATCAGCAATTTGGGGCTGGCCCACAAGTTGACTTGGAGTCCCCCATGGGTGTAACCCAAGAGTAACCTGCCTGCCCTTCGGCCCTGTGTCATTCGTTGCACTCCCCGGAATCCCATCCTCAGGGCCAGTCAGGTCCCTTTCCCCTCCTCGCCTGCCCCACTCACCCACAATGGAGAGGATGACCACCACGAAGTCGAAGATGTTCCAGCCAATGGTGAAGTAGTAGTGCCTCAAGGCAAACATTTTGAGCACACACTCACAGGTGAAGAAGATGACAAAGACCAGGTTAATCCAGTAGAGAATGTTCTCCATCTGCTTGCTCTGCGTATCTGTCTCCACCATCATTGTCACCATGTTAAGGCAGATGAGCATCATGATAACAATGTCAAAGGCTTGTTGAGTGACAAAATCAAAGATGATACCTTGGATTTTGTTCTGGGTGGACAGGGAGGGAGGAAGACAGAAAAGGCTTCATGAAAACCTTCCCCAGCAGACTGTGGGAGCTGCCATCCTGTTAATCGAAGTTCTCTTTGCTTTCTTTGCTGGAATACTGGCCAGCTCTCTGCTGCTGCTCTAGCAGGATATCAGGAGCATAGACAAAGACCAATGTCAACATTCCCTCACCAAGAGTTTTCTAAAATTGCCACTCTTCTCTTTGTGTCTGTGCCATCACACGTTTCTGGGTGTCTTCCTACCTCTCCAGCTGCTCCATTTTAGTCTCATTTGCCAGCCATTTCTTCTCTTAATCTCTTCTTCCTCCCTTGGAGAGCTCACCTACCATCTATTCCTACCGTTCACACATTACCTAGGCACTTCAGTTTCCCAAGTGTTTTCTTCTCCAGCCCGTGTCTTTCCTCTGAACTCCTGGGTTGCTTGCTTGATATCACTCCTGGATGACTCATAAGCATCTAAAGCTCAACAAGTCCAAAGCAGAGCTACCTCCTTTCCTCTGCCCCTCTCCCAACTTGCTCTTCTCTCACCGCAATTACTTATCCAGTCTCTAAGCCAGAAATCTGAGGGTCATTCCTGCTCTTCCCTCTCCCTCATCCCCCATCTAATCCACTGCAGGTCCTGTGGATTCTTCCTTGAATTCATCTGCTTCATTCCATTTCTGCTACCATCCTCTAACTAAGGCACCATCATCTTCCCTTTTGGGCTTCTAGAAGGGTCTCCTGACTGGTCTTCCTGCTTCCTCTCTTGCCCTTATCCAATGCAGTCTCCACACAGTAGCAGGTGTGATTATTTAAAAACATAAATGGATCCCATCACTCTCCTACTTAAAATCTCTCACTAGTTTCTCATTGGACTTGCAACAAAATTCCTATGGTTAACCTGACTTCAAAATGCCTTTCACAGTCTGATCCTGCTCACCTCACACCCCCTCCTCTGGTTCATCACCACCTGGCCACACTAGTGTTTCCTGCTTTTAGGGCCTCATTTGCTTTTCCAGGATTCCTTTCCCCAGCATTTTGGCTCCGTCTCATCCACTCAAATAGACCCGCCGTAGTGAGGCTTCTCCCACGACTCTGTTAAAGGAGACCCCCCCACAAGCCCAGGCCTCCATTATTTTCTGTCATGGCCCTTCAGTTAATTTTTTTCTCACAACACTCTGCATTTCGTTTTATTTATTTATTTATTTGATGCGGACCATTTTTAAAGTCTTCATTGAATTTGTTACAATATTGCTTCTGGTTTTTTTTTTACGTTTCTGGTTTTTGGGCCGCGAGGCATGTGGGATCTTAGCTCCCCGGCCAGGGACTGAACCCGCAACCCCTGCATTGGAAGGCGAAGTCTTAACCACCGGACTGCCAGGGAAGTCCCTGCATTTTATAATAGCTGTTCACTTATTTATTATCTATATCCCCACTACACTGTAAGCTCCATGATTGTGGTCTAAATTTGTTCATCACTTTTTGCCTAGTGCCTGGTACACAGTAGGAGATCTGTAACTATTTGCGGAATAAGTCTTTATTAATGCTTCCTACCACACTGAGCGTTTATATTTTAGTGTGGAAGAAAATACGCTCAGGTTCCCACGTGCAAAGTACTGAACAGAACTTTAGAAATGGCAATCCTCCTGCATTCCCTCTGATCACATTTCTATCAAAGTGGAAACTATCATCAAGGAAATATAAAAAATGTTCTCTTTCTTAAGATCTCCCTGATATTTTAGATACCTAGGCACTTGAGCTCATGCTTATTTTCAGGATTACTTAACTTGGTGGTTTTCAAACTGTTCCACAAAGCCCTAGGGTTTCCTCTCCCTCAGAAGTTGGTGAGGGGGTATGCCAGGAACAGGGCGTGTGGGGTTAAGTCAGGAAAATGGTCTGGGACTCCCACTCTTGATTCAAACAAAGTAGCTTCACTTTCATTTTTATAAATTAGGTTGCCAGGTAAGCTTTTAAGAGTTCTGCTGTGGTGTTGTTGTTGTTTTAAATAAAAAGTTACTTTATTTATTTATTTATTTTTGGCCACACCGCACGGCTTGTGGGATCTTAGTTCCCCAACCATGGATCGAACCCGGGGCCCCGGCAGTGGTAGCACGGAGTCCTAACTACTGGACCACCAGGGAATTCCCTAAAAAGTTACTTTAAATAAAAGTTACAGAAAAAGGAACTTTGAGCGTGGCTTTTGGGGGTCATGTCCCACTCAGCGGGATGTATGGCTTCAGGAGCACAGCGTCTCCTTCTCTGAAGCAAGAGAACCACCACCAACACAGGGTCAAGCAGAATCCCAGTCTCCAAATCTGTTTTACAAAAGGCTCAGTTCAAGGGGGGAAATCAGGCCACAGACTCTCCTAGCTTCACCCTCTCCTGCTCCCACAGATAACCAGAAAGAGGCATTAGCTTAGCTTTCAGGCACATCCTTGCAAAAGACTTACTTGTTAAGCAGAGAGCTGAGAAAATAATGACCAAATCCTATCTTGTACTGGTAGGAAAGAGATCAGCTTTCATTTCACTTTCCTTTGTTAAGTTTTAGTGGGTCTCTTAAAACATCACTCTACCAGGGTCACAGCCAATGTGGTCAACATGCCGATTCTCTGCTGCTGCCCAAGGATGCCTCAGAGGAAAGGTCAGGTGCAAATGCAAAAGCCGTCCCATACCTTAACCCCTGTTCTTCTGCCATCTTCCTCAGGTCTTCTGCCGTCTTCCTCAGATCCCTGCTTGCGGGATCTTAGTTCCCCGACCGGGGATTGAACCCGGGCCCTCGGCAGTGAAAGCACAGAGTCCTAACCACTGGACTGCCAGGGAATTCCCTTCCTCAGATCTTTTGGATGGGGCAGCGAGGAGAGGATTGGAGGGCACAGGCCGCCCGTCATCTGCCCCTTTCCTCCCTCTGCGGTAACTCTAGCCGTGTCTTTTCCCATATGGGGCCTCACTCTGCCCTGGGCCCGCACAATGCACTCACCAGGGGGCGGGGGATGGGTTTCTGTGGTTTCTTTGAGCCCAGCTTTTTCATGGCATTGTAGTACTTCTTCTGTTCTTCGGTCATGAAGATGTCTTGACCTCCAAAGTAAAGGAGGGAAAAAGAGAACGTGCAATTACAACTGGCTTTCACATGCTACAGGTTTGGACCTAAGGTGCAACCCTGAGAACCGAGGGGGATCAACCCCCTTTTACTTTCCAGAGGTCAGTTTAGCTAATGGTTGTCCCGGAGTGAGGTAGACCTGGGACAACTAATCTAATTCGAAGAGATACCTTTGTTTTCAGCTTGGGATTTCTGAGACCTGCTAGGGGCTAGGAAGGAAAAAAGGAAGGAAATGGACTAACAGACCCCCAGGGAAGGATAAACTTGAGAGCCATGACTCTAAACACATCTTCATAAATTTTGGGGGGCCTGCTTTCCTGACACAATTCTCAAAAAAGCATTTTAAAATGAAAGGATTTTCAAGTCCTGGCTAACGGCCCATTCATTTCTGACAATATTAAAAATTTAGAAATCTTGGTGGGAGCAAACAATTTGGGAAGTTCCTTGGAGTTTGTTGGGACAGGCTTGATTTATAAAATGGATGACAAGAGTAATCTTATTTGCTTTGGAAAAATTGTTAACGATCTGGGACAAGTAAAGGAAGTGAGCTTTCCAAGGTTGATCTCTCAAATCCCAATGTGCTGGTGGTACCAGGGATTAACATAGATAATGACAAGTCGAGACAATTTCTACTTCTCACTCAAACTATTCATCTGCTGCTTTCCTTTTCAGCTGTCACTAGACCCTCTCTGACCCTACCTCCCTCTGGTGGGAGGCCAAACCTAGTAAAAAGCCTCAGGAATTGCTAGTAAATTTGGTACTAGTAAATTGCTAGTTTGGTCTAGTAAATGTGGTAAACCGCACACTGCAAAATCCAGCAGAACAGAACGAGCTGGTTGGGACTAATGTACAGTGGGGCCAGTGCCACAGTGAGATGATGATACGGATTTTAGAGAAAGAGAGGTATTTCTCTCTAGAGAGAGGGACAGAAGTGCCTCTCATCTGGGTTGACCTCCGGCCACGGGCAATGTGGGGAGGAGACCTATCTTTTTCTTTTGTTGATTGAAGTTATCAATGATGACACCAATGAACAGGTTCAGGGTGAAGAAGGAGCCGAAGATGATGAAGATGACAAAGTAGATGTACATGTAGATGTTGTCCTCATACTTAGGCTGCTCATCAGGCTGTCAAAGGACAGGAGAAAAAAAAAAAGAGAGTCAGCTCCTAGCTTGGGGGTCAGGTGGGGGATTCCGACATGCCAAGGCCGTCAGCCCCGCTGACCGCTTGAGCTGCTGAGCCAGCTGGGGTAGGGGAGCCCTAGGTTCTCTCTGCCTGTCTCCTTCTCCACACTGGCAGGTCCTGCCCTGAGAAGGCATTATGCCTTCCATGACGTATGTGAAGAATATGCAAATCGTGAGGCGAGGGGGGAGGGGAGGGCTGTCTGCTAGGAGCCACACTCATTTCAAATCAGCACTGAAGAGCAGACAGCTCCATGAGGGCCAGGTGAAAACCAACAGCCTCACCATCTGGAGCCACTGTAAGAGAGTGATGACTCCCTGAGAGGAGGAAAGTGATCTGTAATCAGTGAGACAGGCAAAACAGGTTCTAACCCTCTCTCTCTTTCTTGATGAGCTCCACCATGCTGCTTGCTTTCTAACCATTTAAGAAGGTTGTGGTTTCACCAGGTATAACCTTACCTTTCGGGAATCTACAGCTGCATACATGATGTCCATCCAGCCTTTGAAGGTTGCCTGGCAAACAGAGTCAGTCATTAGACTGTGCCTGTGAGGGGGTGGGCGGGAGTCTGGGCAGGGTCCCAAAGGCAGGCTTAGGTTCAGCGAGAACACAAGTCAGGGAGTTTGGGTGCAGCCTCACGTGGACACAGAATTTTCTGTTTGTTAATACAGGTCCCAGGGGAGCTTTGTCTAAGTCCCTGAATATAACATCAAAGATTGGCAGAGAAACATGTTGACGGTGGTAACTGGATCAATACTTTTACAAAAGGTCTTTAAAATGGGTCTGAGAAGGTCGCCTAAAGCTAGGGCAAACTCATATTTATGAGTGGCAGGAATCTACTGAGTTTACTTAGAACTTAGCCCTCCATGAAGGAGTCATTTTTTTAGAAAGGTGTTAAACAAGCAATGGGGGGGGGGTCTGAAAAATTAATAGCTGCATTAAAAAAAAACAAGGTCAGAACTTTCCCCCTAAGATACACGTTTATTTAGCCTATGGTAGTGGCCACACTGGCTTCATCCTAGGCAGCCCCTTCCCGATTCTCCCACTATACCTAACCTGATTTTGGAAACTAATACGGGTAACCAGTTTAACAGCCTCCATGTTTTCCTTTCGTTCTATGTTTTACTTACTCAACCAGATTCTAAGTTTTTTCAGGGCCCGGGCAGTTCTTTATTCATCTGATGGCCCTGGTACTGCGCAAGCACAGTGCCTCGCATGTGGTGGGGACTCAATACAATGTTTGGCTGGCTGATATGCACTGGTTTCCTGGAGCTGCTCCAATTTAGGTTCAATCTGTGGGTCCAATTTCTTGAACTGGGAGAGAACAGCTAAAGAGCTCTGGAGTGGGATAAACCACTGCTCATCCCATTAATTCCTACAAGCTAACAGTAAGTGCTTACTATACGCAAGGCCGAGTTGAGAGCTTCACCTGCGTTATCACATTTAATACTCCCAACAACCCTATGACATAGGGACAGTTGTAATAGTAACAAAGAAACATAATAGCAAATACCATTAATTAAGCACTGCTATGTGCCAGGCATTGTGCTAAGAAATGTTAATAAATTATCATGAATCCTCTTAACTACCATGCAAGGTATTATTACTCAAATTTAACAGATGAAGAAATAGACTCAGAGAGGTTTAGTAATTTGTCCAAGGTTACATATCCAATAAATACCAGAGTGTGTGGCTCAAACCTACATCTGTTTGAGTCCAAAGACTAGGAGCTTTCATTGTACTCTACTGCCTTGTCAAACACTCCAAAAAATCGACCAGACAGAAAGAGAAAACTAGACATGATGGAATGCTTCATTGTTTACTGTGATACATTAACTTGAGACCTTTCTCTGGGGTTGAGCTGACATGAGTAGCGGCATCATAGCACCGTCATATTGTCATATTTAGTTAACTCTAGTGTAGCTGTTACGTGGGATTGTTCTGCTCCATCAATTTTTTTTTTTTTTTTTTTGGTCTATGCACTTACCTACTTTATTTTTTCTTTCTCTTTAACTACATACTCTGTCATGGAGAGAGATGGTGATCTCTCTGCAACTTTATTACGCTGCAGGAATCCTTATTTGTTGCTAAGCAGAACTCTGCTTCTGAGCACAGTGACAGATTCCCTTGGCTGAGGTTTTGGAGATGTCAGAGTACTCAGGAAAGGTGTCTCCCTGGAACTGGTTTGGGAAATGACATTGTCCTCTGACTTATTCACAGCAATCCTGATTCTGGACACAGGGTTGAGAAGGAACCAAATGAGATTTCTGCTAGCCTTCTGGATTTCATAGGACTGAAAACAATCCTTACCACTTGAAGAAGCGCCAGATATCCTGCCCCGACGTTGTCAAAGTTGATCTTCACGTTCTTCCATCTGATTTCTGTATTGTTCCCCTCCATGAGCTTTTCACACTCAGTTTTATTGTTGACATCTTCAATTTCAAATCGGATTTCAGAAGACTCATTAAAGCAGTAGTGGTACTTCCCGGCAAACAGGTTAACTCCCATGATGCTGAAAATCAGCCAGAAGATGAGACACACCAGCAGCACATTCATGATGGAGGGGATGGCGCCCACCAAGGCATTCACCACCACCTGCATTTGGAAGGGGGAGGTTGCTGAGTGTCGGGAAGAAGTACAGGCACGCATACTCTTTTGATTTCCAGGAGGGGAATGACACTTTGTGGCTTGTTCTGACTATGGAAACATTATGTTCCCTTTGGAATTAGGGATCCATAAGCAGGACCAAAATTTTGTATATCTATGAAATATACTTTGAGGAATTCTAAAAATTACATATTTATTTCATTGACCACAAATTCTCCTGCCCAAGTTGACCTAGGTCTCTCTCCTAGGCATCAACCTCGGACCGAAAAAATTATTTCATTGTCTAGTGTCCCTTCTCATCAACTCATAAAATATGCCCCCCCGTGGGAAAATCTGAGTGACTTCAAGCTCACCAGTTGCCTTTCGTCAGACATTCCCCCTCTGCAAAGCAAGATGAGATTGTTCAAAATCACAGAGAACTACCCTGTGGGGTTAGCAGTGAATCACTCAACGGTACATAAAGTCTCTTTTATGATTGTGCAAGGCCAGTTATCTTATTTCAGGCAAGAGCTGAGCATGCATTTTTTGCAGGCTCAAGGAAAAAAAAAAAAAAAAGCTATATTCCCTCTACCAAACAGTATAAAATAAAATCTGAACAGTTGTGTTTTCCATGCAAGATTCATTATTCTTCTTCAGGCTTTTTTTTTTCTGACTTTGCAGGCTTCTAGATCTGAGTCGCCCTCTGCTTGGCTAATGCTGGTGTCTCTCTGCTCAATCTGGGGTTTGACTCAACTCTTCACAATGTATTATTAGAAAAAGGAATAATTTGGGGTTTTTTGGAGAATTTTGGGTTAGATCACTGGTCTTGAAACCCAAAAACTGGCATATTGTTAAAAATCACTGACTACAGTAAGCTCGGGAGTGAAAAAAAGCAAAGGGAAAGGAGCTCCCTCAGGAATCAAAGTTTCTGTGTTGTCTTTAACTTTGATTTTGCTTCACACTGTAGATGAGAATAGCTAGACAACACTTCCACTGTGGCAGCAGTTTTCACTAGAAGAGTTCAAAGTGCTTTACAAAAATAGCGTTTCAGGTGGTGGGGCAGAAAACAAAGCTGGTGTTCATTTCTTCCCTGATTCTCACTTGCTGTTGTCTTAAGCAGGACTGCTAAGGCCCAGAAAGGTGACCCTAAAATGGGAAGCATGTTTCTTCCTTTTTCTAGTATCCTAGGAGGATAAGTGGAGTTAAAATAAAGACCCTGGATAGAAACAAAGTCTTCTAATGTTTTGTTAGAAGGAGGTGACAAGTATCACCACCTTCCTCCATCCGCTTTTCAGTGCAGGGAAGAGACAGGACACGCTGCCAACCAGCACAGCATGGAAACGGCCAAAAGGGCCGTGCTGTAGAAGGAACACCAGGGGGCAGCTCTGGGCTCTAATTTGAGCCCGATTTGGGATCAGGTTTTCCTTATCTTCTGTTTTTGCCTTAGATTGTAATGTCGCTCATTGGAACACGTGGCTGAGAAGAGCTGTCTGTCCTGTCCTATATAAAAAAGGCAACGATATTCTGCTAAGGAGTCACTCTCCCTTAGATTAAAATATTAGTTTTGTGTTTCTCCAATTCATGTATCAAGGCCTTTAGATTGAGAGGCAGTTATTTCTTAATTCTTAGACCAAGAAATCTCTTCTAGATGTAATAGCTCTGTCATTGGTATAAAATAATTATACTTCCATTGTTCATTACTTTGAGCAAGGAAAGCCAGAATACCTGGAATCTGGGAACTCCCCAATGTTATTATGGAGAATGATATTCATATTTATTAATTTATGTTACCAAATGTGTCAGGTGATCAGATATGAATTTTACCTCCTCTTTCTACAGTTGCTTACCCTTTGATGGGAGTACTTCAAGGCAATGAAATGTGCAAAAGAATAGGCAAAAGGAAGATGACCCACAAATGGAATAATTTATTTCTCAAAAGTTAAGAGAGTAGGTTATGTAAAGTTTCAGAAGCTCAAGTCTACGTGACAGCATTTTGCAGCAGAGCTCAGGTGAGACAGCGTGACCTTCTATTAGACCATCACAAGTGTGCAATACAGAAGTTGGCCCCAAAAGATTTGAAACCTAGAAATCTTGCTTTTTATATCAATTCAGAATATACCTCCTCTAGGAATTCTTCTGACTGCCTTAACCTAGTCTAACCTGTCCTACATAGTGTCTGTGTGTTACAGTTAAATATGGGGCAATATTTCCAGCAGGGGAGAATAATTAGCTAATTGACTAAGAAATCTCTTTGCACTTTTAAACTCATAGATATGCTCAAGGGAATCAGTACACAAAAGTATTTACTGGGCCTCGTTCTCTGATATATACGACATAAAAATCCTATAAAATCCAATGTACTTGTAAGATGTAAATGTACTTTCACTTATAATGAAATGTGCTTTCATTATAACCAAAGAAAAACTTCTTTGCTTCATTTCATGAATAAAACAGTAAACAGCTGATGAACTTTACTAATAATTCTTCCTTGTTGTGAACATTAGCTAATATTCTCAGCAACCAAAGAGCAAGAAACCATGCTTTCTTATTTTGAACTCTTACACTATAGACATATATATAAATAATTTAAGTTTCCATGGATAGTTACATAATAAAGTGGATCTCCTCTTCTGCTCCCTAATAACTCAAGTTATTCTGTGTCACCTTTAATTATGATGAAATTCATTATTGTTAAAAGTTAGGTATAGAAATATTACTCAAAGCTAGGATCTAGCAACCTATAAAGTTACTTTCTGCAATGGAAGTTTATATTTAGCAGTTGATAGAAATCTCATTTGATGAAAAAATTCCAATGCGTACTAATTCTTTCAGCATTTTTGTCTTCTCTATAATGCCTAGAACATTATTGCTCATTAAATACTATAAAATCTGTCAAATAGCTTTTAATATCTGGCAGAGGGAACATGGCTTTAATGGACAACTATATACTGACAACAAAAATGCATGCATGTTTCACAGCATTACTATTCTGTACCCTCAAAAATTTAACAGCACAGCAAAATCCTTAAATGAAGATTACTATGGAGGAGAGAAAAGCAAAGAACTACATTAAGCATTCCTTTGCCGACAGCATGAGTGTTTCAGTGTTCTGGTCTTTGGTTTGAGGAAGAGACTGAAGTCAGTGTCCCAGGACAGGCTAGGGCCTTATGTTCCCTCTCAAGCGAAGGTCTGAACCTCTCACTGGAGCAGCACAGTGACAGTTGAGCCCATCTGCATTGATGTTCATAAAGATGTCTTGTTTAAAATTTTCTAAGGGGATAATCGCTTAGATTATGCAAGTGTTGGCACACACAAGGACCCAAACCAAGAAATGAAAAACACGGCCCTGCGGAAGAGTAACGTTCAAGTAAAACGTAGGTCCCTAATTCTGTTTATTATTGGGGCAAATTCACTCCTCCCTTCTTGCAGTTATTCTTGCACAGAAAGGCTGGAGGACTGCAGGAAAGGAATGGGTCCTGAGTTTTCACCTCCGGCCCAACCAGAAGTGGCCGTGCTGTTGCTGACTGGAGCCAACCAAAGGAGGTGACATCCTTTACCAGAGCTTCCCTTACTGAATGTTTACTGTTTGAAAGCCCGGCTTTGGGTTCAAACTTGTTCCTGCCCTTATCATCTCATTTGAAAAAACCTTTACTAATGCTTTTCAAATAAAACTGTCTGCTCTTCTGGTCACCCATTCCAGGCCTCTGGGCTCCTCAACCACTTGAAAGTTGACAAGTAAAAGTGTTGAGGAAATGGAAACTGCAAGTCCCGGAAAGGTGAGGAAAGAAGGAGGAGCTAAAGGGAAGAGGTGTGGCCACCAGAAGCACTCCTGTGTTGGGACAATTCACCTAATTTCCTCGTGAGCCAACTGGAGGCAGCTGGTCAGGGAGGACTGCCTCTGCCACAGGTTGGGACTGGCAGTGATGGGCACCGAGATGGAGAAAGTCAGTAGCAGTGGCAGTCGGGCATCTTTTTTTGGGCTTTCTTTGGGTATTACCAGTCTCCTTTTAGGAGTTCCAGGACCCCTCCTGGGGCATGTGGCGGATCACAGGCTACTGAGTTTAGGTACAATGTTGCAATTATTGTCTTCAGTTTTCAGTCACCAAAACGGATTATCAACTTTATAACAAAACTAGTATGACTTATTTAAAAAATTTAACTCACCCCTTCTGAAAAAAGTGGGAAGGTGGGAGAGGAGGGAAGAGCATTTTAATCCTGTTTTCAGTGACACCATGGCCCCCTAAAACACTGAGCCCTCCGCAATATCCTCTCTTTCCCCTTACATTTAGCTCGAGCATAACAATGACCTGATTGCACACATTCTGAAGCCTCTCTTATCTGTGGGAGAAAGACTTAGAATCCCAAGTTTTGTTTCTTAAATTAAAATAAATTTATGCTGCTGTGGAACTGACCTTCCTGCAGATGGTTTCAGGTGGGTTGCAGAAAGCTTATATTTAGTAAACCAAACTGTGACTGTGCTACAGGAGAAATGCAAATTTCTTGCAGAAAGCATTTGTCTGGATAAACTAAAATAATAAAATTCCCAAGTCCCAGTGAAATTTTCGTCTTCCTGTACAGATGTGGGTGGCTTCACGAAACAGCGGCCAGGAACCCACAGATGGGGACTGATGACGCAGCACTGTCCTGGTACCTAGTTTCTCTGAGCAGTCTTGCTTCACGTGGGCTACCACAACAGTTTAATTTTTATTCCTACATTCTGATATCTGCACGTTTAAAAACGCATCCTCTGGTTTGCTCTCCTGCATGTATTCAACATCTGAATTAAAATGAGTTTTCTTGGTCTCGTTAAGTATAACAGACCTCTCTGATTACCACGGGACAACCATTACCACCAAAAGCCAGTGGTCCATTTGATTTTACGGACTTGCATGTCTGTGTGTGTGTGTGTGTGTGTGTGTGTGTGTGTGTGCACACTCGTGCACACACATGTGCACACACACACAATTTTTTTAAACCAAGAGAGACAGCAAAAAGGCACCAAAAGAGGGAGCCTTATTTCTATAATTGGCAGGGTGACAGCACCTTGCACTGTTTGGATTTGGGTGGAGTTATCGCCAAAGCAGGAATAGCAGGTGTTGAGAAATTTCAGGAGAACTAGCTGATAGTCATCTAGCATTGTACCCGGTTGTTATTTTGACAGTGTTAGGACAGGGGACCGTATAGCGTGGGCAGAGGGGTAGCGGGGTGAGGAGGAAAGCTTTGCTATCAGACAGAGGCTGCCAGTCCTTACGGGACTGGGCTGAGAACAACAAGGTGCAATAAGAGGAATCAGAACAGAAAGAAAAGCATTTCTTTTCCCGGGGCCATGCCAAATTCTGCTCCGTCCCCAATTCCAGGCCTGCCATCCCGTCTTCAAGCCCCTACTCGGCCGCTTTCTCAGTGACTCCAAGGCCGCAGTCCCCACCTGGCTGACGCCCCTACACTGCACTCTCCCTGCCTGCGGCCTCTGCTTTTCAGTTGGTCTGTGGGTGACAATTCCCCTTCTTTGCACCTGGTGATTCTCCCTATTAAATCAACAGCCCAGAAAGCCGCCCCAAGGGCTACAGGTAAGCCAGGCCAGATGAGAATAGCCAATGTTAACATGTTCTGCGATGGCATGTCGTTGGGGGTGGGGCCGGTATTAATGTGATGAGGCAGCTAAACGCGACTGCCCTTGGGGCAGGTGCGGGGGAGAAAGAGTGGAGGATCAAATCAGCAGCTGCATCCAGAGTTCGTGTGTGAATGATCTTTCCACCACGTGATCAGTTCTAGCATGCTTAGACAGTTTCCACTGGCATGCAGAAGGATCAGCTGCTCTTAGTATCTTACCCTCATCCCTTCAAATCGTGATAAGGCTCTTAAGGGTCTCAAAGCTCTTAGGGTCCTAAGGGACTTTATGGCACCTAGTTCCGAGTAGCCCAGGGCATTAGCTATAAGGCTGACTAAAGAGACCTACACGGAAACAGAAGAGAAAAACAAAAACAAAAAAAGGAAACAAAAGAAAAAAAAAAAAAAGAAAAGAAAACAGAGGTTCCAGAGTGTTAGAATAAAGCCCCTAGCACTGATTATACAGATTGGGCCTCCCCCCCCACCCCAGGAAGAGGAAGTGGGTAACACCAGCTGCCTACTTCAACTTGGACTCAAACGACCTGGAAGGAAAGGTGGTTGAGAGGCAGAAGAAAAAACACAAAGGGAAGAGAACGCGGAGAGAGGGCAGTAGAACAGACATACAAGTTGGCAAAGGGAAGAGGCTGAAGGGAGAGGGAGAATGAGGAAGTTCCATTGGAAGGAGAGGAGCCTGAACAGATGACAAAAACCTTACCCTCGCCCTTTATAGTCTCTGCAGGTCCCAGAAGTTCCCATTAAATTAAGCCAGACAAATTTAATGGTACCTATGGAAAAGAATACAGATAAATACACACACTCCACACAGGCTGCCCCCTCCTCAGCTCATTCACCATGGATTTCCAACAGGGACAAACTCTCTTACTCCTGGTTGACAAGAAACCATTGGTTTGAGAATTGGATGTGTTACTACATCAGCAAGGAAACGTATTCAGTAAGTACCACAGCTGACTTTGCAGTTCCCAACAAGAAAAGGACCAAAAGAAGAAACTTCTTGATGGAGGTTTGGCTCCATGGGAACTCACTTAAGTGATTCTATCTCTCACTTTTAACCGCAACAATCCTTCCATCTTTTAACTGTAACCATGACTCCTTCATGGCCACGAGAGCTTGGGTGGGTCTGGACAACTGAATCCATATTTTCCCTTATAATTCCCATTCTTTCTCTCCAGAACAGCCCCAAAAGAACTGGCCTCAGGTCTGTCCTTTCCAGGACAATCTTCTATTACTCTCATCATCAGAATAACAGATGGAAGGGTTCTTGGAATAATTTTTTATTTATAGATGAGGAAATTGAGACCCATACACAAGAATTTGCCCAGTGTCACATTGGCAGTTCTGGAGCCAGGATTAAAGGCTCACATGCCTGATTCCCAGGCCAGAGCTCTTTCTCCCATGGATAGGTCACCTCCCTCACTGGAAGGTTGGATGACAAAATCTCAGTAGAGGATTACGGTATCTGAACAATTTGGGGTTGAATATGTTGCCATGCTGGGGAGAAGTAGTCTGGTCTCTAGGCCTAGAGTCACGGTCAAATTCTTCCCTGCTCTTCCACCAGCAAACTCACCTTATTCTACCAGAGCTCTCAGAACAGTTACCACGCCGACCCTTAACTATACCTAGGGCTGCCTGGGCCTAACCGGAGAGAGATATGTAGCTCTTCAGGGGGCACCAGACCTGAAATACCTTTAGTTAAAATGTTTGGGCTCTGGCTTTCTTAGAGCAGTCTTTCCTTTATATTGCACCACAAATTCTGGGATCGGTTAAGATGTTTCCATCAACAATTCTTAAATTCCCTCTACTGGGAAGTGGTGATTACAGATTGGCTTGGCCTAAACTGGTATTTTAAAGCAACAATCCATAACTTAGTTTCATTTGTTGCTTTTTATCTCTAGCTGAGGGATTTACTTC
Organism: Balaenoptera musculus; assembly: GCF_009873245.2. Lineage (NCBI taxonomy): Eukaryota > Metazoa > Chordata > Mammalia > Artiodactyla > Balaenopteridae > Balaenoptera > Balaenoptera musculus. The sequence continues at coordinate 41,780,299 of NC_045794.1, read as the reverse complement.
TTTGATTCTGTATCTCTGAACTGTAAAACAAACAAAAAAAAGTTGCTTTAAATGAAGATATTTATAATTAAGCAGCAGGCTGGCAGGGGTAGAAGTAGCAGGTCAATGACCTAGTGAAGGTCACGGATGACAGGCTCAAAGGTTTCAGTTTTTAAAAGGGTTGTGAACCTTCAACTATGCCTGTCCTCATAACCCATTAGTGTAGGTCTCTTCTCTAGAGTCCTGGGCAGTATCCAAAGCAAATCTGGAATTAAATGCTGCCCTAAGGCTGACTAAAGAGACCTACATGAGTACGTCTCATGCTCTTTGAAGGGTAGATGGCTCAGAGTTCAATTTCTGTTCAAAACAAGGGCCTCAAAATCCTTATCTAGAACACAGTAGTACCAACCAATCATTTTCCCTCCATCCATCATTAACAGTAAGACTCTACATGGAGGTGTCTTCTGCCTACTATTGCCAAGTGCAGCCAACTCTTAACCCCAAAGAATCTATAGGTACATCTGAAGGTAAGTGACCTCAACCAAATACATGAGTTCAAAATACCTGAGTCAACTTCATCCTGTGAAACTATGCCAGGTAAAGACTGCAAAAAACTAAGTTTCATACAAGACAAGACAACCCAAGTTCTTCTCGGGGCGGGGGGCGGTGCGTAATTTATCTGATAATAAATAGGCCTACCTAAGGTGGGGGGAAGGGTGGAGGAGGTACAGATGCCAATTCAGAGGCTGGCTCTAAATGGTGCTGAGAGATAGTCTGCCGCTCAACTCATCAACCTGGCCAAGATCACCCAAGACAGGATCAGCAAGCATCCTATCTGGGTTATTCCTAAACAGTTAGGGGCAATTTTATAATCTGCTGAGTCTCCATGTTAAACTCTCACTGGACATAATCAGAACATTGTTTAGAGTTAAGGAAAGAATCAAACCTGAAAAAAAAAAAAAGGAGTTGAGGGGAAGTCAAAATCCAGGGTATCTGTGGCTTCAGGCATTGAAAAAAAGGGAGAGACACTGGGTGGCTTTTTCAAAATGATGTGAACATTTTCAAATGGAGAATGGTTTCAGTAGTCTGAATTCAGGATGAGGTGAATGGTCTCTGCAAGTTCCCATCCCTGGAACCGATAATGCTGGCTAATCTCCGGATCTGATGTGGTAAATTTCCCTGGGAAAAGATGACAAAATTCTTTTCCAGGACAAGATCTCCAGTGCAGCCAAGGACCTGGGCAAAAGAAAATGTTGTCTCTGTTTGGGAATTCACCTGGCTTATAAACACAGAGAGTTAACCTTGGAAGTTGTCTAGATCATCCCCATGATTCTAAAAAGTACTGTGAGCAGCTATAAAGGGCAACAAGGAAGAATGAAAATCCATTAGGGAAACAAACATGGTGATGAATAACAGATTCAGACATCAAGTCACCGGTGGATGAAATGGGAGGAAGAGAGTCTCAGAGATGCTGCAAAATTAGGACCTAAAATTTACACCTGCTGGATGTTCTCAAATGCCAAAGGCACTAGACACTTTGTCCAAAAGGACAGCAAAAACTGACAGTTCCACGTGTCCAAGGGTCAGTCTAAGCCTGTTCTCCACCCACAACTCAAAAGTGGCAAACAGTGCAGCCACGGCATGGACTGGGGCTCCCCCCACACCACCCCCCCACCACCAGCACACTCTGCTTCACACTGGTTATTTGTGTACATGTCCCATCTTTTCAGTCCTTTGAGAGAAGTGACCTTGTCTTCTACTCTCTGTATCCCCCCACAATACCTGGCAGGAAGCTTTGTGTTGCGGGTGCTCGATAGACATGAGACGTGAAGAATAAATGCACTGCTCTGTCCCAGAGAAAACAGAAGGAAGGTCCTGGGAAAGCCCTGTTCCTGGAATGCTGGATTTCCTCAGCCTGGAATCAGGTCAGAGTGGCCCAGCAAGCCAGTGTGAGCTTCCCAGGGGCCGGGACTATGCCTGCCTGTCCCGTGACTCCCTATGGCTTCTGGGACAATTCCACACGGAGAATGGTATTTCATTTATGTCTGTCTACTAGTCACTGGTCCAGAGGTAGTCTCAGGAGCCAGTGTCAGGTCTCATGGCAATTAAGAATCCAGCAATTCCCCAAAGCTAGGGAGATTTAAGGATTATTGTCAGTTGGCTACATGCCTTTCTCATGTTTTTTGTTTCCCTGCCACCTAGTATAAAAAGTACTAAAAATATTTGCTAAATAAATAAATGGTGACATGCAGAATCGTTAATGCTTTTAGCAGCTTATTTGGGTACCAGAGGAATGTGGGATACTTGATTAAGCCTCACAAACTCTGGGGTTGCCCACCCCAGGGGGAAGAGGAATAGAGTAGTAGAGGTTAGGGTGAACAGGAGGCCGGTCATGGTAGGGAAGATCTGTTCTGAATCACAGCTTTCCTAGGGCTGTTGGAAGTGTGGTAGTGGATGTATCTATCCGAGTTCTTGGAAGGTCCAGAAGATGAGGGGCTTCTAGGATTCCCACGGGGTCCCACCTGATTCTAAGTGGTCCTGAGGAGTTACAGTGAAATGAAGACTCCAGAGCACTTCCCCTGTTCTGTAGAAAGAAAGCTGGCCCAGTGTCACTTTAGTTCTCTGGGCCTTATCCCAAGCCCATTCCTTAGTTCCTAGAACTCAAGCTTTCCATCTGTGGGAGGTAGAGTCCCTTCCATCCAAGGCTGCTGAAACCTCTGGCTAGGAGCCTCTCTTGCTGGCAACTCTGGGGCGATACGTCTCCGGTTCACTCAGACGGCAGCCAGTGACCTCCTCGCTTCATTTAGGGATCTTCCCAAAGGCTTGCTTTTTGAAATGGGGAATGTAGATAGGAGCATAGTGACAGCTCTTGGAAGGAGTCATTAAACCATGGAAGTTGCAGGTGCTGTGTTGGGAAAGGAGCACATTAACAGAGCAGAACGCCAGGTGCCTGTTACTTCCTCGCTGCTCTGTGCTAGATCCCGGAGGCACTCTACACGTAGTTCACCATATAGCCAATGAAACCCATATTCTAAATGTATCAACCCAGCCGCCAAACACTCCACTTTCTTGGCACTTCTCAGCCCTCAGAAGGAAGTGAAGTTTCCATAGGCCCTGCTCCTGAAATTCCCATTCAAATGCTGATTTGACTGAAAGAAAAAAAGCTTTAGTGATTAGACAGAATAAGAAACACTCATCATGGTTAGAAAACCCAGTAAGGAACAAGTCGTGGTGGGGTGAGAAATAGTTTCAGGTGATGCAGCTTCCACCCTGAAAAATAACATGGCAGGTGAAGGCCACTGAGCTGTGGAGATGGTCTCAAAACCTGGAGGAAAAAGGATTTTTTAAGAGTTTGATCACCTCTGTGGAAATGGCAATGTGTGGGAAGAGGGAGGGGTTTGTTTCGGGGTAAACTCGTCCTCTCCCTGACAGTCTGACTTGTTCAGATGAGTCTGGTATGAAGACTTGAGGTGGATGGGGGTGTCCATGGGGACGGTCAGCAGGAGAGTCTACTTAGATCCCACCACCACCTCCATCCCAGCAGCACCCACCTCGTCCTCTAAGCCCTCTCCTGGCAGCAGGAGGAGGACATCACACTGGTTCGGGGACAGAATCTTCCTGTTCCCAGCCTAATAACAAGGCTCTGACACCAGTGATTCTTCCCAATCCTGATCTCTGAAACTTCTAGGCCAAACCACCAGAGTAAAGAGCTGCTGAGTTAGTCCCTGGAGCAAATGTAGGACTTCAGAGTCCCTTCCCAGAGTTACGATCTGAGTGCTCCATCTACATCTTGCCCTACACCCTGGGCCCCAGGCAACTCCAGCCCTTAGAGGAAGGACAGTCCCTGGTTTTGCTTTCCTGCTGGCATGGGTGGGAAGTAGAAAGCAGGACACGTACAGCCACGATGAGGAAGTCCAGCCAGCACCAGGCATTGGTGAAGAATTTGACGAAGCCGTAGGCTATCCACTTGAGCAACATCTCCAGGATGAAGATATAGGTGAAGACTTTGTCAGCGTACTCCAGGATGGTACGAATGCTCTTTCTCTGCTCAATGTAGATGTCCTCGAAGGCCTGGAAGAGAGGCAGCAGCGGCCTATAGTGCCTAAAGGGAAACAAGCAACACGGAGGTACTGCCCCCCTCGGCAGCCCTCCCGCCTGCGGTGGCCCGTCATCAGCTCCCTGTCTCTTTCGCTCTATCCCTTGCTACACGTGGCTTTTCTCTTTAAAAAAGTGTTCTTGAGATGTAACTCACATACCTCACAATTCAGCGATTTAAAGTGTACGATGCAATAGCTATTAATACAATTCAGAGTCGTACATCCATCACCACAATTTTAGAATATTTTCATTACCCCCCCAAAGAAACCCCACACCTCTAGCTGTCACCCTCTAGTCTCCCGATCTCCCCCTAGTCCCGGCAACCACTCATCTATTTTCTATCTCCACAGATCTACTCCTTCTGGACATTTCATATAAATGGAATCATATAATATGAGGTCCTTTGCGACTGGCTTCTTTAACTTAGAATAATATTTTCAAAGTTCATCCATATCGCAGCACCCCTCAGCACTTCATTTTTCTTTTTATTGATGAATAATGTTCCAGTTATGGCTATACCAACATTTTGTTTATCCTTCATCAGTTGATGGACATTTGTGTTGTTTTCACTTTTTGGCTATTGTGAATAATGCTGCTATGAACATTTGTGTACAAGTTTTCATGTGGACATGTTTTTATGCCCCTTGGGTATATACCTAGGAGTGGAACGGCTGGGTCATTGGTAACTCAAGTTTAATTTTTTTGAGGAATTGCCAAACTGTTTTCCAAAGAGGCCGGACCAGTTTACATTCCCACCAGCAGTATATGAGGGGTCCAATTTCTCCACATCCTTGTTGACACTTTATATATTTATAGGACAAAAATTTTTCTCCCTTCAGCCCCTGACACCACAGGTACAGGTGGAGAGTTCCAGGACTGGAAGACACGGGGTGAAGAGAATCTCAACACTCCTTTCTTTCTCTGGAACTCCCAAATGAGGGGATGAGCCTTTGTCATGTGAAGGTCGGAGCACTCGTGCGTGCAGGGGGGTGGACTGCAGAAGCTCTGTGCTGGGGGGAGGGAATCCCTGAAGCATGAAAAAAAAAAAAACTGGAGGTGGGCAAAGGGTCCTGTGCCCTGCGGTGGAGGAGCCTGATCTGAACAGTTCCAGAAGGAAGGACAGAGTCAGGCTGCCCGCAGACTCTTCTTCCAAAATGCAGGCACACGGACATCCAGGTTCACTGCTGGGCAGTGGGGACAGAAATCACGGGTCCACAGTCCTCAGGGTCTGGTACAAATAAATCCTCTCCGCTCAGTGGAAAAGCTATAGCTTCCACGTCACGTTTCCCCTTAGCTCCACCTGTAGAAATCCATCCTAGAACCCAACATATGTGAGCTGTCTGAGACTGATCACCCTGTCACTGGGGGCTCTGATCCCCCTCTGAAATCTCCTCACAACCACATTCTAGTCTTTTCTTGGACGTTTTAGCTGTGGCTTCACTTGACTTGAGTCTCACGCCTACTACTGCGCAGGGTCTTCATGTCCTGAGCCCAGACTCCCCCGTTTTATTCACCTTTGATAAATAAAGACTGTCCCAGGTAGCAGTAAAGAAAGTTCAATACATTTGTTTCACTGGTGCTTCTACTCTTTTTCATAGAGATGGGGGAAGAGAAGAATCAACGGGTGAGGCATGTCCTCTCTTATTTTAGGTTTTCATTGACTAGATTTGAAGAATAATGATGACAGCAATAATAAAAGACCTTCCTCCATCTCTGGCCTGAGTCTGATCCTCCCTTTCTCAAGGGCAGGGCCTGCGCTGTCATCTTGGGGCCTCTACAGCACCTCAGGAGGTGCTGAGTGAATGCCTGTTGGTGCAATAAACGGCCCGGGTGCAGGCAGGGTGGTCTGGCTCCCCTTCACTAGGGATGGAGGCTTTTTTGCCTCCTGCGCTAGTCCTGATGCTTTCCTGCATTCCTCACCACCCCCCACTCCCCACTGCTTCATGCTCGGGCTCTTCTTCACCACATGTCACTTCCTGTCTCGGCTTCTCCTATTCTCCTACCTCACAAGTCAGAGAGACTTCTCAAGTCACTGGGGGATCTTTAACACTAAATTTGGGGCTTCTCTCTTGTTAATTTTTGCTTCCAGATTAGGCTCTAATTCCACACCTACATGAATGTGCCCACCTTCTTTAAAAGCATTTCAAAATCCAGCATTCTTTACTTCTCCCTTAATTAAAAGAAGGAAAATGTGTGGTGTCTCTAGTCTCTGCTGTCTTCGAATCTACTCAACTAGGAAGCAGCTCCCTCACAGCAGACCCTGTCCAGATCTCCTCAGTTATAATCCTGCTAAAAAATGAAAGCAAACACCAAGATAATTAGTCCTAGTAGGGGAGGAACCTGTGTGTTCAGTGCCCTGTGTGCCTCACTGATTAATGAGAAGCACTTACAACCACGTGAATATAAATGACCTTTGTACCAGAGATCTGACTCTTAATATCTGCTAAGGCCATGGGTTCTCCAAGTTCAGCAGCGTATGAGGGGAGAGGGGGTGGAGGGGTACCACCTCCCTCCTATCTTGGGTAACTGAAAAGTCAAGAACTAGTGATTCAGGGTATTAGGCGAGAAAGGGAAGCTCATTTTAGGAAGTTGTTTTGAATGGGGCAAACTAAGCAGTGAAGATACTTGGTAATCTGTATTCTCTTCCTGATGAAAAGGGGGTCCTAGGCTTCAGAGGGATCGTGCTGAGTCTAAAGATGAAGATTTGGACAAGTTTGAATCCTAATCCCAAAGGCTCAAAACACCAGCTCGAAGCACTTTAGTAGATCATTATTCTTGGGTCTACAGTCAAGCTGTGTTCTCAGAGAAACCGGGCTTGGGCCCATCCAGTCTTCCCTGCTCTACCCCTTCCCCAGCCAATCCCCCATGGTTCTTTCCCCCGGACCTCACCAGGGCGCCACTGCTGAGCAGAATCATGAAGATGATGAAGGTCTCAAACCAATTGTGCTCCACAATGAGAAAGCAGGTTTTCCGCAGGATCCACCAAGACTTGCCCAGCCCTTCCTCAATGTTGACCTGGCAGCACTTGAATCTCTGGACACAGCCTGGCACCAGAGGGAGAGGCAGGTCAGACTGTGGGACGTGCCCCGCCCAGATGTGCCCTCTCCTCCTTCTCCCAGGCCCCACCAGGTGCTGCCCCACCACACAGCCAGGAGTTCAGTGGCTGAATCGGAAGGTCTGACTCAGAAGTGGAGAGGGTGGCAGGGCTGAGGCCACGCTGCCAGGCTACCAGGGCAAGGCCCTCTGGCATTGGGAAGATGCCCTATAAGGAAGCAGTGAGAGGGAGGAGAAAAGGGGAGTCAGGAGGCAGACACAGTCATGACAGAACAGGCCTTTCTAGTGGAAGTTCTGGGCTGATGTCAAGAAAAAAGGACAAAGAAAAGCCTGAGAGTAAAAACTTGTGACAGCTAAGAATCAAATAGGGAAAACAGTATCAACCTCCCTCAAAATGATGAGGCGGGGAACAAAGTTCCTGAAGATAGCCACTGAGCCCCCCTCCCCAGCCAACCAGTGACCCTGGCAGAAATGTGTCTGTGAGCAGTGCAAGTGCTACGTGCCATCCCCTCTCCTGGCCCCCTTTCACCTTCTGTGAAACAGGCATCTGGATCCAAGTATTCCTCAGGCTGTTCCACAGGGACTTCTTCTACTTCTGGTTTGATATCAATGGTGCTGCCTTCAGAGGAGCTAGTGTCATCCAGTTTCTAGATACACAAGGAAAAGGGAGAGAAGCAACACTGCAGCACCATGTCCACTCTACACTGACTACGCTACCTTGGTACAGATGATGTACCGGCTACAATTCTTGTTACAAATCCACGATCATCCAGTTCATCACAGGCAAACAATTACCACAGCACCCTCAAAACTTCTGTCAGGATGGGGTACAACATTAAAGCCCACTCACAGATGACAGTGATCTACCCTAAGCAGAAGATGGGCTACAGATTGGTCTCAGTAATACAGCTCAGACAGATTAATGGCAGGGAAGTACCTGAGGGTTTTCTCCAGCCTCTGGATCCAGATGATCCAGAAGCAATGGAGACAGATCTGGAAACATCTCAGGAATCTAGCTCATCTAGAATAACAATGGGGGGGGGGTGGGTAGGGTTGGTTCTCAAAGTTGAGAGTTGGCTCTTCCAGAATCTCTCTGCCAGACCCATAGCTGAACCAATGCCTTGGGGCTGACAGAGCCGTTTGTTCTCACATAGGATCAAGACTCGTTTCTAGGCTAGGACCTTACATCTTTGCTGCCTTCAGGATCCGACTCGCTGCTAACGTCCTCGGTGTTGAGGTTCTCAAAATCAGACTCGCCTACCGCGATGGGCACTCTCACGGTCAGGTTGGGATTGTTGATGAAGGACATGTGGTCCTCATCAATGATGTACTTCTCCACGCTGCTGCCGATGCCGCTGGTTGTGCCATTGCCATTCTTCTGGAAGTCACCGTTCCGGTGGATGTCGGCGCCAGTGTGGTTGGCGATACAGTTGGCCTTCTTTTCGTACAGCTCATCCAGAGGTTTCACTTCATCGGCCTCGCGCTGCTTGAAGTGGGCCTGCATGAAGGCGCGCACTTTCAGTTTGGTCCAAGCCACGCCCTTCTTGATCCGGATTACTGAGATTTGCAGGTTGTTCATTTCCCCATCATCATCTGTGGCTGCCAAGTTGTCAGCACTGAAGGAGCTCAGGAGCAAGGCCAGAAACAGGTTCAGCACCTGTACCAGGAGCATTAGGAAAAAGGAGAGTGAATGTAGAATGGTATTGGGTAAAGGAATCCACTAAACTAGGGTTGCCCACAGACTTATGTGAAAGACTCAAGAGTTTCTATTGTGTTTCATTTGACCCACGGAGTGTTTTAAATGTCACTAGGTGGGCATTTTGTTTGGTTTTGGTTGTAATACAAGTTTAGTACCCCTTTTCTTGGTTCTTTTGTAGTGTTATATACATATATATGTACTTCAAAACATACTGCTTTTCTTATAATCCGAGAAAGCAAAGGCTGTATCCATTTTGGGAGAAAATTCCCCAAAAATAAAAACAAAAAGGTGGGCATGGATTATTGGGGAGGATCAAAGAATGCATAGATGCCATGTGTTCATGAGCAGCAGATGTCCTGGAGGACCCAGGTTAGAAAAAAATTAGGCTTGGCGAGCCAGACTCTCATACCACAAATCTAGACGGTGGAACTGAAATATATTTGATGTCACCCTATTTTAAGAATTAATTTTCTTTGTCTTCCTAACATTTATCAAAATGAAGTAGCTCTAGCAAGACAGTGATGGTGACTTTTGTGTTCTATCATATATCAAAGTGTCAAGCCATCAGAAACAAGCTTTATTTATGTTGTTTTTTCCCCTTATTTCACCACATTGGGCATTAAGTTAATTATTTTTATTAAGACTTACTTTTGAAAAGTGGGAGAGATGTTCACTTCTTGATTTACACTTGGCCCTTACTTTGTCACACTTCTGAAGAAGAGTAGGGCATAGTTTTTCGGTGGAGATAATCATATGTGCAGAGTGGGAGAAATGGAAACAATATATGAACTATATGTATCAGGGTTACTGCGGCCATTTGCAGAATTACAAAGGAATAGAGTCGGTAAAATGGGGGTCAGTTGCAGAGGGCTTTGAAGGCCAGGCTGAAAGCTTTGAATTTTATTTAACTGGATTCACTATTGGTCCTTGAGCAAAGGAGTCACAGATGATGACAGAGATTTGAGAGAGTCATTCCTACTAGCTATGTACACAGGTCGTGGGGGGGGGCGTTAGGGGGGACTAGGAATTAGGAGGCTGTTGCTTGCATGAACTGATGAGGCTCTGGATTAGGCTATAGTAACCTCAAACCTTAGCATGCAGAAGAATCTCCTGGGGTGGGATGCTTGTTAAAAACAAGCATTTCCTTGGCCTCACCTGAAAGATTCTGATTCAGTAGATCTGATGTAAGGCCTGGGACTTGGCCTTTTTTAATGAGTGAAACTCAGGTGATTGTGATGAAGGTGGTCTTCCTCACACTTTTAGAAATAATAGATGGGTTGTAGAAATGGAAAGGAAGGGGCAGATCTCAGAAATACTATGAAGAAAGATGTAGGTATAGAAATGCTAAGAAGAAAGACATATGACAGACATCAGATATTTACTAGGAGTGGAGAGAAAAGTCAGAAAGACTTACAGATTACTAGAGACTACATGGGCAGAAGGACTGAGCCAAGGGGAACTGGGAAAGGTGTCATCAGAGGCAGAAATAATAGTGGATTCTGTCATGTGCTCAGGTATCTATAGCCAGTCATGGGGAGATGTCCCTGAGACAACTGAGAAAAGGAGGCTAGAGAAACGGGAGGAGGTCAGGGCTGGTAATGTTGATCCCACTACAGACCAGCAGGCAGTAGCTGTATTCACTGAAGCAGTGGAAAGACCAGGGGGATCAGGACTGAGGGGAAGGTGGCTGGGCATGGAGAATGGGAGTGATTAAGAAGCATTACAGTGTCTATTTTTATAGGTCCAGTGAAAGGATAGGGGGAGCATGGCTAGTTCAGAGGTTGGTGAGTAGGAACCCTCTACTGGCATGTGCTTCTCTATGGCAGAAAAAGGAAGAGACCTACTATGGATGCGCTTATAAGGGGTCATCTGAGTATGCCTCCTTCCAGCCCTCCTTGCTCTACACTTGCAAGTGGGCTTTGGCCTGATCTGAAAGATGAGTGCTTCTCAAACTTCAGCATGCCCGTGCATCACCTGGGGATCTCGTTACAAATGCAGATGCTAATTCAGTAGTTCTGGGGAGGGGTCTGAGATTCTGCATCTCTAGGACACTCTCGAACGATCTCATTGCTGCTAGTCCTCAGATGACACTTTGAGAAACAAGGTGTGAAGTCTCTGTTGGGGAATGTTCTATATACAGAGGCAGAAGACAGCAGGCAGACAGATCAGAGTAAAGCAAGAGAGTGATTTGCAATTTATACAAATCAGATAAAATCCTGGGATGGTTTAGATCCATGGTTCTCAATGGAGGGCAATTTTGACCCCTGAGGACAGTTGGCAATGTCTGAAGACATGTTTGGTTTTCACAACTTGGGATGGGAGTCACTACTGGACAGTAAAGAGTAGAGGCCAGGATACTGTAAACACCCTACAACATGCAGGAAAGTTCCACAACAAATAATTATCTAGCCCCAAAGATCAATATTGTCAAGGTCGGGAAATTCTATTTTTTTTTGTAGCAGAAAGAGCACAGACTTTGAAGTCAAGGATCTAATATGAGCCCTGACACTTATCAGCTGTGTGACTCTGGAAAAATGTCTTAACTTTGCTGAGTTTTGTTTCCACAACTATGAAAGAAGGTTGACAGCTTATGGGGGCTCATGACCTAGCAGGACTCTGAAAACAGCAGTCTCCTTTCCTTCATTTGTACCTTAGGGTTCTCGAGCCAAGGAAGAATAAAGACCAACACAGACATGGAAGGTAGCAGAAGGACTAAGCAGATTGGGCTTCTGGGTCAAGGGTAAGATGTTCAGAGCAAAGAACAAAAAGATCTACAAGTTAGTACTAACCACCAGGTTGCCAATAACCATGACCATCATGAAGACAATGAGGCACATGGCCTGGCCGGCCACCTCCATGCAGTCCCACATAGTCTCGATCCACTCCCCGCACAACACTCGAAAGACAATGAGGAAAGAATGAAAAAAGTCATGCATGTGCCAGCGAGGGAGTTCACAGTCCTGGTTGATCTTGCAGACACACTCTTTGTAGCTCTTTCCAAAGAGCTGCATTCCCACCACAGCGAAGATGAAAACAATAATGGCCAGCACCAGGGTCAGGTTGCCCAGGGCACCCACTGAATTTCCAATAATCTTGATCAGCATGTTCAGGGTGGGCCAGGATTTGGCCAGTTTGAAGACTCGGAGCTATGGAAAAAAAAAAAAAAACCCAAACAAAACCCAAGTGAAACTCAGTTCATTTATTCTTACCACGTGGCTACAATAAAAACATGTGAAGTTACTAAGATCATCTTAACATTTATTGAGCACCCTTGGGAAATCCCCAGGACTTTCTAACAGTATCTTAGACAAAAATGAGAGAAACTGAGGCAAAGATGAAGGAAAACAGATTAACTGCACAGTAAGTGAAAGCTTTAGAACTAAGTACCAAGAATACTGCCTCTAGTCCCCTGAATTAGTCTCTGGTCAATCTACCTTTTAAAAATCCATACCTGAAATAATCCTTTTCCCACTGATTTTCCCCCTGACTTCTCAAGGGTCATATCAAGGAAAATGTGATTTGTAGTGAACCAAAAGGTCAGTTGGGTAAGGACGGTGAAAATAAATCATCTGTCTCTTTAAAAAAGCAAGCATTTAAAAATTCTACATACCTCTCTTTTTGTTTGCCAATAAATAATCAATCGCTGATATGAAACTTCGTGACATGCTTGGAATAACTTGGAGGAAAACCACAACCTCCAAGTAGGGGCAGTTCCAATATGTCAAATATCTTATGAAAAGGGACTATACTGATATTAATTCAGAGGACAGAACTTTTGGTATCTGTCAATCACAAGATTTCTGTATTCTGTAATGAATGATTACAAGGTCTTGACTAATAGCCTGAGAATTATAATGCATGAAGCCCATGAACAGAGATCATCATCATATGTCTTAAGTCAATAACTAACACGTGATGTAATAAGAATTCTGGTAGAAGGCAACAGCACTGATTAGGACTTTTTTTTTCCTATTGAAAACTTGAGTCTTCATACATTGTTAGTGGGACTGTCATTTGATGTAAACCTTGAGGAGGGCAATTTGGCATTACGTGGCAAAACCATCTGCAGATCTATCTCTGAGCAAGCAATTGCACTTTTAGAAGGTTAAACTTATTGTATTTATGTTAATGGTGTATGGTAAATCTTTGTACTATCCTTTGATATAAAAATAAACCTCAATAAATCTAAAAAAAAAAAGAAAACTTGAATCTTATTTGAGAGTTCCAAGATTTACCAGATGTTGCTCTGTGCATACTCTGGGTCTCTCATATTTTTTCCCTATTCTGACTGGCTTTTAATTTATCAAGTGTATTAGTGGTAAGGCTTCTATCTCTTAATTCTTCATTTTATCTTCTAGATAATAAGAACTATTCTCAGAAAGTCTACTGTGGGCTGGATCCTAACCAAAGACCAGTAAGCAGAGGTTCCAGAAACTTGACAAATATTTGTGACTTGGATTCAATGAGATTTCTGTTTTATGAACAGTTTCACTCTAATCCAATTCTATTTCTTAGATATGCTGAATATCCTGAAATCCTTTCAGTTGCAAGTGCTTAGGTATCTTCCCAATAAGGAGATGCTTTGTCTGATGCTTTGCCTGACTGGGATACCTCCATGATAACTCAGCTTCTCAAGGGCCTTAATCAGGACATCACTTATGCCTATGCATATGGGAAGCTATTTCAAGGATATCGTTAACTATTCTTTCAGAGGCATTTTAGTAATTTGAACACTAACTTCTTCAAATACATTTGAAAAATCTTTCTTAGCTAATGATGGATGTTCAACTACTAATTTCAATATAACTTTAAAAAACATTATTTTATTCTCATTTTATGGAAGGGGTCACCATGATAGAAGAAATGAGTAGAGCCATCTTTGAAAAAGGAGAAATTCTTGCCATTTCAGGGAGATGTTCAGATAAAGAAAGAGGCTTACTAGCAAATCCAAATTTGACCTCAGAATAGCCCTTGGGAATCCTTCTTCTTCGTCTTTTAGATTAACCATTATTTTCTGAGGAACTTCATAAAATTGATTTCTGTTTGTTGACTGATTTTAACAACTACTTTCTATATTAGGTAGTTAGCAGAAAAGTTTTCAATATTTTAGTTGCTAAGCCAATAAACAGCCAACTGAAATTGGGAGTAGAATATAGCTAAGGATTTTTAAAAGTCATCAGATTAACTTATGCAAAACTCTTTCTAGTAGCTGCAAGACAGGAAATATAAAAAGAAATTGGAGAAATATGGAATACCAATCGGAAAGATCGCAGCACCGAAAGCCCCTCCACGTCTGCTAGACTCAGTTCCATTAAACTGAGGGAGACAATAAATCCATCAAAAATGTTCCAACCTTCTTGGAAATAATAGTAGGGATCCATGGCTATGAGCTTCAGGAACATTTCCGCTGTGAAAATTCCAGTGAAAACCTAAAGAGGGGAAGGCAGGGGGTAAGAAAAAGGAAATAATAAAAAGAAAATGCCTTTATCATTATCTTTGAATATGGCATGTCCAAGAAGCCCCAAGCGCCAGCCTTGGCTAAATTCTGCATCTGAGGACAACAATACCTGGATGTCCCCTGACCACTCCACGTGATGCAGGAAAGTCTTCTTATTTTCCTCTTGAATGAAGAGGAAATGTTCACATCTTTGTTGCCAGAACTACCCAATTCATATTGTTCAAACGTGCAGTTAAAAAATTATTCTAAGCAATTGAAAATATCACACAGGTGACTCCTAAAGGGTCAGCAGTCATTTGAATGTGTATGCCACGTTTGGGATGTTGGCCAAAAAAAAAGAAAAAAATCACTCGTGTTATAATTATATTTAAAAAATACAGTATTATTCCTGATTTGACATTATGTGTCTTCTCAAACGTCGACATATACTGCAGGCTTTCTTATTTTAAATGGTAAAAGCAACAGAACATTGCTAAAAGTGTGAAAAATACAGGAGAAACATTCAGTCTCACCACCTTGCATACAACTATTATTTTAATGTACTCCTTTTCTTTTTTTTTCTTCAAATGCATATATATTTTGTCAGAGTTGTAAGCCACAGACTACATAATATTTTGGCTTTACACTTATCTTGACTTATCACGACTCATTTCACTTATCACGCATTTTTCATTTATCATGACTCCATTCATGTTGCAACACGGTCTTCGTAACTCTCACTTTTATTGCTTGTATAATATTCTATTGGGTAAATATATCCTCAAAGAACTTTCTTATTGTTGGAGACTTTGGTGCGTCCTTTTGATTTTTTCAGTATGATAGTCAATAATGTAGTAATTGTTTTAGATTTGGAGCTTATTGGGTACGAGAATGACTTCTTCCCTGTGTTACCTGGCTCCCACTTTTCTGCCTTTCAGAGCACCTTGTGTTTCCCAATGCTTTCTGCATCCTTCCCAAGGCCTTAGTAACATAACATGCAGGGAGAAAGTAAAATCCCATGAACTCCAGTTTTGACAAGACCAATACCCTCATTCTAGCCTAAGCATGTAACATACGACTATTACTGAATATTCTGTTTTTAGAGGAGAAGACTTTATACGCAGCAGATTTAAAATTCATAGTAAGTTAATACTTGTAACCACTTCGTTACCAAGTTTACATATGAAGGAGTTTGAGGAAAACTTTGGAGATATGGTCTGAGGACAGAATTAAAAATAGTGAAAAATACTTAGATTACAGACACTGTTTTGAATACACTGAATTAATGTATAGCAATAAACAGAATGACTTGATGAAAACACAACAAAATGGATAACTGGGCTGGAAATTTTGGGGGTCCATATACGTTTCTATGGTCCGCCATTTTTCTAAATTGAAGATGCAGTACCCTAAAATTGAAAGAAAATATTCCCTGAAGAGATCTGGTTAAGTTAAATCAAAGTTCATAGTGCAAGCTAAGCGTATACAAATAGAATACCACTCTGCGTGAGGTCAGGAAAGTAGGGGCAGTGAATCAACTCCTGACACACACTTTACCCTTAGCATCAGCCCATCAAAGGTTTCTCTACATAGAAACATTAACCCACTTAACGCACACTAAGTAGAGACTGAATTTGCTGTCCCATTAGTTCTTGGTGAGCATACATTAAGTGCTCAGTAACAAGCACGGGCTGACTGACCTCGGAATATCTATACTGTGGGAACTCTGGTTCCTGACAGAAGATCAATGACACAGTTATGTGGTGCTGCCTTTCAATGGGATGAAAGGCCTCCAGGCGCCTGGTAGAAATGCCTGTGACAGAGGTCGGCACCCATGTTGTTTCAGCACATAGTGTGCTGCCCTTGTTTGGGGTTTGGGTGAAAATAAATTTGTAACTATTGGAAGGAATTAAATGGAGAAGAGTAGATTTAAGGTTATCCATTTGATGCCATTCTTCTTGGCACTGTGATATGCTTCTTGAGGAGAAAAAGGAACTACAAGGATTTTCTCGGTGGCGCAGTGGTTAAGAATCCGCCTGCTAATGCAGGGGACACGGGTCCGAGCCCTGGTCCGGGAAGATCCCACATGCCGCGGAGCAACTAAGCCTGTGCGCCACAACTACTGAGCCTGAGCTCTAGAGCCCGGGAGCCACAACTACTGAGCCCGCGTGCCACAACTACTGAAGCCTGTGCGCCTAGAGCCCGTGCTCCGCAACAAGAGAAGCCACCGCAATGAGAAGCCCGTGCACCGCTACGAAGGGTAGCCCCTGCCCTCCGCAACTAGAGAAAGCCCACGTGCAGCAACAAAGACCCAACACAGCCAAATATAAATTAATTAATTAATTAATTTTTAAAAAAAGGGAACTACAAGCAGCACATCAACTGTATATAAATGTCCCTCTTGTGAATGTCATCAAATATTCACCTAAGAATTTATGTTCTAGTGCAGCAGATCTCAAAGTGTAGTCAGGGATCCCTGGGGTCCCTAAGACCCTTTCAAGGGTCATGAAATCCTTTCCCTTTTCCAACTACACATCTGTGTGAGGCCAGGTTTTCGTCCTATACTTAACCAAAATAATATATCACAATGCATTAAATACAGAAGCAGGTAAGAGAATCTAGGTATCTTCTATCAAACCAGACATGAAAGAGATTTGCAAAAATGCCAAACAATGCCATTTTTTTCTCAGAAAATACAGTTTTTCCCCATAAAATATTATTTATGTAATTGTATAATGGGTATATTATTGTGATTTTAAAATAAATATTTAAGATTTTTCTTGGTTTTAATTTCAAATATGGTAAATATCAAAAGATACAACTCTCATAAAAAAAAGCTCTTTAGCTCTTTTTAAGAGTATAAAGTGGTCCTAAGACCAAAGAAAGATCGAGAATTCTGTCCTAATTGAATGTTCTGAATTCATGGTCAGCATATGTTTCAGGGGCCTACTGGACAGGCCCCTGGGCATAGGCCTGAGCACTTGTGATGCCAGCTCACCAGGCAAGGCCTACAGTGCCCCAAGACTGGGGTATTTCATTTGGGGCTCTGCCTGGGGCTTGGGAAGGGCAGGGAGAAGCAGCACATCTCCTCTGCCATAACTGTGTCTACAAAGCTAGGCTCATTTGGGAGCCACTGGGATTTGCATGCCCCTGTCTACGCCCAGAAGGAGGCTAATCAGCTCCTGTTCTGTAGTGGATCCTCTTCCAAAGTTAATGAAATTCAATTTGATAAAAGCCCTATGTACCACAATGGAGACATGAAAAAAAAATATGACCATGAAAAATAATGGATCCTCAGGAACTGAGTCACCCATTGGTCACAACTGAGTCAGGTGACCAACTTGGCTGGGTTTAGTACTGAGACTTGTCTGGTTTTAATACTGAAAGTCCTGCATCCTGGGTCGACAGGGTGATCAGCTTGAACTGGTATGCCCAGAACCGTCCCACTTTCAAAGTGAAAGTTCCACATCCTAGGAGCCCCCTCAGATCTGTGCTTACCCAACCAGGAGAAGACAGGCACAAAAACATTTAGCAGGTAGTAAGAATTTAAAAAGAGGTATGCGTGAGGGGCTACAGGGACACAGATAAAGAAAAATGAAAATCTGAAAAGAATTCCTTTGGGTTGAAAATCTAGCTAAGCTACAATTAAGAAACCATAACGGGCTTCCCTGGTGGCGCAGTGGTTGAGAGTCTGCCTGCCAATGCAGGGGACACAGGTTCGAGCCCTGGTCTGGGAAGACCCCACATGCCGCGGAGCGACTGGGCCCGTGAGCCACAACTACTGAGCCTGCGCGTCTGGAGCCTGTGCTCCGCAACAAGAGAGGCCGCGACAGTGAGAGGCCCGCGCACCGCGATGAAGAGTGGCCCCCACTCGCTGCAACTAGAGAAAGCCCTTGCACAGAAACGAAGACCCAACACAGCCAAAAATAAATAAATTAATTAATTAATTAAAAAAAAAAAAAAAAAGAAACCATAACATTCATGTGTATTTGGTGAAGGATGAAAATAACTTCCTGTTTTTCCTTTTTTGCTTAGATTCTCAGAAATTCAACTTACATGTTAGGTTAAGCTTTTGCCCTTCCTTCCATACCCCCTCCCCGCCAAAAGCCCTTATCCACATGGAGGGGGGCCTGGTGTCAGGAGCTGGAGCCCAAGCAGGGCATCTGTGCAGGAGGGCAGCTTAGCATGGGCTATCAGAGCCAATGCAGGCCAAGGAGAGTGTTCACTTTGGGGGGGACAGCCCAGTGACTGAGTGGGATAAGGAGGGTATTTGTGTAGAATGGCTGCCCAGCACAGGATGTTGAGGCCTAAATGGGATGGGAGGGTGTCCACCCTGGAGGGGGTGGGGGACCCGCAGAGAGAGTTAGAGCTTAAGCAGGTGGAGACTGCAACCTCATGGGGAGGACAGCCTGGTGTGGGGTGTCAGAGCCAAGCAGAGTGAGGAGGGTGTGGCCTGGCCTCTGGAGCTAGCTACAGAGCCGGGCGAGGAGAACTTCTAGGTGGAAGGACAGCCTGAGATGGGGGGAAAGTGTCCCTGCAGACGGGCAGCATGGAGTGGAGAGTCAGCGCTCGAGCAGGGCCAGGAAGGGTGGGCTGGCATGGGGTGCCCGAGTCCAAGCAGGATGCTGAGAGCTTCTAGGTAGGGGAAGCCTGGTGTGGGGTGAGGAGGGGTCCATGCGGGGGGAAGGTCCACTATGAGGCGTTCACGTTCAAGTGGGGCACGGGAAACAAGGATGTGTGGCGTGGCCTGGCCGGGGATGACAGTGCCTGAGAAGTGTGAGGAGGGGTCCACGTGGAGGAGCTCCGTGGCTGCTGGAGAGCCCAGCATGGGGCGTCAGAGCCTGACCAGGGGGAGAGGACACCCACGCTGGAAGAGGTAACCATGGCTTTTTTTTTAAAATCAAATAAGGGAATATACTAAAGATGGTGGCAACCAGGTCTCTTTTTGTTGGAGAAGGAGTTATAAACATAGAAAGAGGAACACTAGAATGAATCCTGTAATGCTGGGTTAGAATAAGCAGTGAGCCCTGTACGGAGAGGGCCCAGTTGTGTATATTGCTTCAACAGATCTTGACTTCTAAATGTCAGTTTCCACTAAAACAACAAGGGCTGCTTGAGAAATGGCTGATTCCAGACCTGAGACAGGAAAAATATAAAGTTAGCCTGGAATATTTCTGAGAAAGCAAGGAAGCAACGAGGACGTGTTGAAAGGACACGGAAGCCACCTTGAAGGGACTCCTACTGGCCAAATCGGGAATGGTTTAAACATCTAAGTACATGACAGTAATGGATTAAAACCCACTGAATAAGACTGAAAACCTTGAGTCCATACAGATATAAGTAAGTAAAGGAATAAATCAAAAGTTTAATGAAAAACAGGAAATTTAGATAGCTTCAAAGTGTCTTCCTCACAAACACTTATTAATTATAAATGGAAAAAGAGTAACTGTACAGGGGAGAAGCCTGGCAGAACCTCCTTAATCAAGTGATCAAGTGACCACAGGCAGAAACGGGACAAATGCAAATCATGTGCCACCTGGTAGATGTAATGAGAAGATGACAGTCTCGCTTGTGCGAAAGTCCCCCAAAAGTCCAGGAGAATGTACTTGTTTGTAAAAGCACACTACAGTATTTGGGGGTGACAGGCTGTGTCAGCAACTTCCTCTTAAAAAATAGTTTTTTACACTGTACTTGAAACTTTTCTGTAAGATTAAGATTGTTTAAAAAACCACGTTATAAACTCACTGTTGTGTTCAAATGGTTACCAAAAAAAGGCAAGAAAAGAATCATTACATTTATCTACTAAACAATACAAAAGTCAAGTAGCTTCCCTGGGTTCACTTTCCTCTATAAAACATGGGGGTTGGATCGAATTATCTTTACTCTTCCTCCTATTATGAACATTTTTTTCTTATGGGGAGGATGGAAGAGGCAGGGATTGCCAATTTACAAAATGCTGTTCTCATCTTCCCTCAAAAACATCTATCTGCACGTTTGTGGACAAACACAACTCAATTCACTGTCCCAGCTGTGGGAAAAGCCTCACCGTCCAACCACAAGAGAAGGTCCCAGTCTATTTCATAAGCTAGTCCACACATTTTTTTTTTGTTCTCTTATTCTCAGGTTCAGTCAAAGGCTGTATCCAAATCTCCAAGCCTTTGAAAATTCTCCTACTGAACTACACTCATACAGTTCCTAAGTATGGAGAGTACTTTTCACTAGTCCAAATACTTCTGTATAGGTTCTCATTTTTTCCTCCCAACTACTGATGACATGGTGTCATCCTCATTTTACAGATGTAAAACATTTCCGGACAGAAATCAATGGCTTATTTAAGGCTAATATGTCCAAAACAGAACTCCTGATTTTAAACTCCACCCCTGTTCCTTGCTCAGTCATCCCCATTTCCCCCTCGCTTACCAAACTTCCCCGATCTAGGCACCATTCCTGATTTCTTTCCCATCAACCCTCATGTCCAATTCACTGGCCAGTCCAAAGTATCCTGAACCATTCACTGTTCTCCATCCCCACTGCTAATCAGACATTACTTTTCCCTTGAAAACTCTGCCCCCGGAGTGCTTTCTCTTTTTAGAACTTGGTTCTGGTTGGCTTGGCTCAGGAAGTCCCTGAATATTAGCTGCTGAACTTCTCCTCTCTCCCTCTTCTTCAGTGATGATTCTGACCAAAGTCTTCTGAATGCTCACGACTCTAATTTAGGTTTCCTTTTTTTGGGGGGGGGGCTGTGCTGTGCGGCATGTGGGACCTTAGTTCCCCAACCAGAGATGGAACCCGTGCCCCCTGCAGTGGAAGCAATGGAAGGGTGGAGTCTTAACCACCTGACCACCAGGGAAGTCCCCTCTAGATTTTCAAGAAGAGAAAAATAACGTTATTTTCTGGCCTGGTCTGAGGGCAATTCTGCTGGTAGTATGTGAAAAGGCCTTTCAAAATCCCTTGGAAATCAAGGACTGATTCTGCAAAAAGCAAGTAAAAGTAAAGGCTTTGAGAAAAACAGAACACTGCAGGAAACACATCACTGCCACTACCATCAACAACAAAGTTGATCAAGTCATATTTCTCGTTACATAACTATTGGCTAATAAAATAAAGCTTATATCTATATGATATTATTGATTGACTCAAAATGCTGCTTGATGGCCAAGCCCCAGGGTCGGCCAATCACACAGCAAGCCACCTTCAGAGGCCTTTCAGAGACAGTTAACAGATTTCCTGGATAGTCTATGAGGGTATCCTGTTTCAAGACTCTGGGTATTTCATTGAGCTGCACATCGCAGTAGTGAGTCTGAAGTGTGTCACTAACTCAGACATAAAGATTGGAAAGATTACAGTATCACCTTGGATGTGTACTAGGGAACATCAGCTGTAAGGACTAACCAGTGTGTGTTTTCCGAATCAGCAGTCAAAATGATATTATAACACTTTAACAGTATATTAGGACTTAAGGTAGAAACTCTGTGTGTGTGTGTGTGTGTGTGTGTGTGTGTGTGTGAAAGAGAGAGAGAGAGAGAAATACCAGGCAGAGATCATGCACAAATTAAATGGTAACAACTAGATCTGACATGCCTATAGTGCAACTCCTAAGGAATAATGCAGCCAGATGACCTAGAGGATTCTTTCCAACTAACTCTTTACAGTCGATCAAAATTCAATCAACTCCTGATTTTTGTACTAAAGAAGTAAAACAGAAAATCCCCAAATTACAACTACTTGACTTCACAATACACGACATAATCTATTTTTTAAAAACTGCATACTTATCTTCTAAATAATATAAATTAATCACTTAAACCAACGTTAAAATAAATTTGGCACAGATCAACTAATGGTAGAAACTGGATGACACTCAGAAGTTGGACAGGAGGGGAAACCAGCCTAGTATTTAAAATTTCCCGTGGACAGTCCCCATATGGATAATTAAGATATGACGGTGTGCGCAAATTTATCGTTAGATTTAACGCCCTGAAAGAGCTCCCCTATTTTGTGGTGGTTGTTACTGAAGGTGAAAGGGGAAGCGATTTGCTGGAGTAATGCAGGAAGTAATGTGAGAAACAGAATGAGAAAGAAATCCACAAGTCCTTGGCTCAGGTTGCTGAAACCAACCCACTGTACCATGCCTCCCATTCTGTCACCAACAGCTCCTAAATGACGTCTTCAAAGTTCTGCAGAAAGAGGAAACAGCCAAGGGATCACAAGCGAGCAGAAGCGGCGGGGCTGCGGCATATGTGGAAGCATTTGTCTTCCAATTAACTATTACTTTCTTTTCAACTAAACTCCAGCTTTCAGTCTCAGAAACAAAATTCCTACAGGCAAAACCCGTTCAGATGGTCAAATCAGGAGGCCATGCTCCATCTTACCAGATTTCCTACAGCCAAGACATGTTCAAACTGTGGCGTCATAGGATGGTGCTCCATTGCCATAAACAGTGTATTCAGGACAATGCAGATGGTGATAGCCAAGTCCACAAAAGGGTCCATGACGATCAAGTTTACAATCTCTTTCAGCTTTATCCAGTAGGGGTGACACTCCCAGATGAGGAAAGTGTTGGCAAATTTATACCAGCACGGCGGGCACTTTCTCTGAGACTCTTCCAGCTCTGTAGTGGGTAAAGAACAAAGGTAGCCCCTCAGTCTTGGGAAGAAAACAAAAGGGTTGGGTATCACTGCTATTAACACAAGAAGGAAGGTGGCCAGGGAGTGCTGACTTTCCTGAGAGCTTCCCTCAGTTTTCCTTCTCTTGAAGGCAGAGAGGAGGCATGACCAGTGCCAGGTCACATCCCAGTTAACAAGGATCTAGTTATAAACAAAACTCAATCCACCCGTTTGGGAAGCATAGCAACCCTGGTTCAACTGGCTTCCACACTCACAAGTGTATGATCTCAGGCAAGGTACTGCGTCCTCTATGCTTCCGTTGCCTCATCTAAAAGGGCACTGACTTTCAGGCTATAGGACTAAATGAGTCCTATAATCCTCCTCCTTTGCTTACAGATTAAGTGGTTGATAGCAGACAGCACAGGGCCTGGCACAAGGTAAGTCCTCAATAAACGGTAGATATTTTATTACACATGGTATCATTAAACTATTTATTATCAGAGAAGCAGTCAAAAGCACACACACTGAAGCCAGACATATATGGGTGTAACCAGCTCAGGCAATTGCTAACTGTGGGCCCTTGAGTAAATTACTTCAGTTTGCTGCGACAGTTAAATGAGCTAAAACATATATAAAGTGCCTCAGAACACCCTAGCATACAGCAAGTGCTATGAAAGCATTTGCTATTGTTGTTTATTTTCTTTACAGCAGAACCAGCATTGTCAACCAAGCCACCACATGGACCATCTGTCTTAGGTTCCCAAAGATGTACGAGTTCACAATGTGAGTTCGCAATGCAGTCAGGAACAGAGGTTGCATTCCTTCCCCTTTGCTCCTTCCTTCCTCTTTCTCATCTCTGCTCTTCTCTCTTTCTCCTTCTCTTGCCCTTTCACCCTTTCCCACTCTCATCCTTTCTTTCTCTATCTTCTTCGTCTCCCCGTCCCTCAGTCTCTTTCTTCCTTCCTTTTTGTTTCTCTCTTCTTTTGTCTTCTCCTCTTCGTCTCTTTAGTCTGTCCCTCTTTTAAAAGCAGGACGCATTTTTTCAAACAAGATCTTATGTGACCCCCAATATGTAAAATAGACAAACCAGGAGCTGCTCTAGTTTAGGCAGGAAGAGAAGCTTGGAGTCCAGGGCAATCCAAGTCTTCCTTCCCTGAGGTACTTCCCCAGGGTCCTAGGACTCTGATAAACCCAGACTGACAATCACTGGACTCGATGAGCTCTAAGGTCGTTTACAAAGCAAAGATTAGAAAGGACAATTAGACACTAAAGGCGGAGAGCCATTCAGCTCCAACAATCTAGGCGTGAGGCCCTCGGTAACAAAGCCCTCCTCAAATTAAGTATGAAATATAATAGCTAGCATCACAAAAGTCCAAGGACCTTGATCTGGAAGGATATTCTTGAAGAGGTGTAACTTTGAAAACCCGTCAGCATGATAATCCTTAGAGGCCAGGTCTTGGCTCTGTGGGGTTGGATATAACTGCATCCGCTACCACCCTGACCCCACTCAAATCCACTAACAAAATCAAATCATTCAGGGAATAGAAAAAAAGTTTCCCAACATTTCACGAAGAGCAAGATGGCTGCTTTAAATCAGTCTACTTTCCCTTTTTCCAACCAGCCGGATGGTGCCCATGGTGATGGCTTTATTTTAGATGGGGTGCTTTGGTTGGGCTTCTAATTGGCTCCCTGGTTGCTAAGAAAATGGTTGCCTTGGTTTTTCAGATTTAAGGGCCACAGTAAGCGACACGTGGGAGTCTGTGTGGGAAAGGAAGTCTGTGAAGAAAATTTGCTTTGGTTTCTTCCTCATAGAACTCCCTCCCTTCCCAAGGTAAATTTAGTCTTCTTCCCAAAAAAGAAAATTGAAAAGGTTCTCTTATTTCCATAAATTCTTATAGTACATATTTGGAAATCTGGTTCCGTTCCTTTTTTTATCTCCTCCTTTCTCCAAATGTCTGCTGTTCACCTGCACATGGAGGTTGAAGCAGCGGACTGTTCACGTTTCTAACAGTTGACACAATTGTAACATTTTACAATGAACTAGGCTCTGAGTCCTTGCCAGACAGACAAGGGTAGGTTTCCCTACCCTATGGGGCACCAAAAAGGGATACTAGATATCTAGTATCCCTCCCATTTACTGAGAGGGGAAGATCCTCAGGATACTCGTTTCCGTTCCACAAAAACTAAGATAATGTGGAGCTTTAGGAGCTAGAAGAGATCAGTTAGGTGAATAAGGAGGTTTATAAAGAGACTCACAACTCTGCACATCGTTACTGGCCCTGCACACCCGGAACAGCAAACTCTGGGCGAATGTGTTAACATATGGGGGTGAGATGTCCAGAAGTTTGTGGGGCTCCCCTTAGTTTGCTCCTGGACATTTTCAGAGAGAACCTTGGGGGCACTCAACCTTGGGGGCACTGGGAATTGTAGTCTCAACCTTGGGGGCACTGGGAATTGTTTTCAGAGAGGGCCTCATGATTCCTCCAAGATGGTGGCCTTTGTAGACCAGGAGGTTTCTGAAGGCCAAGGCTTCTCCCAGGTCAATTCAACAACGTGCTAGGCACTGGGACTACACTGACGAACAAGAATCGCCACCCTCACAGAGCTTATAGCCACACCTGGAAAGGCAGATACCAGGTAAGTAATTGCACTGACACTTTTGAAACTGTTTCACCAGAGAATCAAAAATGCTAAATACCATCACTGCTTCCTCATTCTTACTTCAACCCTCTCCCCTTCTCCCATAGCTTTACTGCTTTGAGCAGAAGTAAGACCACATTACTCTCTGCCGACACCCCATGCCCCGTCCTCTGAAATATCCCCAAAGCTTATGGCTCTGCTGATTGTGAATTCCGCTGAGTTTATTGGATCCTGGTGAGCATGCTCGCAATAGGATAGGGGTGAGGCAGAGCAGGCAGGATTATCTCATTATTTACAGGATTCTGGAATTCTCCACTGTGGTTTCTAAACCATTAGATAAGAAGCCCGCTTCTTTGGATTAAAATAATGTCAGAGTTTCCTAACTGAAGGCTGAAAAGCAAAAACAATTATTCATTCAGTGCTGGCTTTCCATGTTGTAGCAATTGTTAAATACAGAGGGAACAGTGGTTAAATAGGAATGGATCTTTCTTAATGTCCTTTAATTCTCTCACATCTTTCAGCTCCAGCCATGCATCGTCCTTTGATTACAGCAGTTCTGTCTCATCAGCTTTAGCAAAGGGAGATAGGATGGGAGGATGTGTGAGCAGGGAAAGGCAGGACAGGTACTAAGGCCTCCGAAAGGAATCCTGCAGCCCCAGTACTCCTCCCCAATTCCAAGCACAACAAAATTCAGTTCAGGACACATCTTTTGAGCATCTACTTTTGCCAGACCCTGCGCTAGGCCACCGAGGTAACCAATAAATCACTGTTGCGTTGCATGGATAGTTCTCCTGCTCTGATGTTTTTACCAGGAATAAAATAGGCCTGTTGGAGGTTGTTCGTTTTTCTTTCTCAACTGCTACAGATACTCAGAGAAATCTTGTCTTGGTCTCCAAGTGAAGAATAAAATTTGCTAAGGTTCTTAGGCTAATATTGATATATCTTACCTTGGAATTCTTATGATCTGCAGTTACTTACCTGTTATCTCAAAGTATAAACTATAAAGCTTAAAGATGTTCTATCAGACAATGACCTCAGTGGGAATTAAAGAAAACAGGACTAAATGAAGCTGTTCAGGAGCTGAAAAGTAGTTAGTTCAGTATTCTTCTTACGTGATACATTCTCAAGATTAGTCTAGGTTTAGTCTAACTCCTTGCCCATATGTGCAGATATGAGTATTCCAGGGGAGTTTCGGGTTCCCTTCTAGGGATTCTCAGGGACTCTGATTATTCCTGGGTTAGCCTGGGTGTGTGGATTCTGAAGAACGGCAATCAGGAACAGTACGGGTCTATGATGGGACAACTCAGCTACATCAACACGAATCAGATGAAGAAGAAGCATGCAGAATCAATCAGAATCTTGTGAGAGAAAACCTGGTCACTGAATCTACTGCCAAAGAAGCCAAGAGGAGCCTGGAATACAGACCACAGTCGGACAGAAAGCAGACACTTGCGAGGGAACTGCAGTGTAATGGGAAATCCTCAGCTGCTCCTCAGCAAGCCAGGCTGTGTCATGGAGGAGCCACCTGCTACTGACTTCAGGCTCTGACGGCTACGCTGCTGCAGGCACACTATGATTCAACAGTGGCTGCCCTTCCCCTGGGCACAGAGCGCCAGCGTTAGAGGGGTTTCAGCTTACCTGTTCACACGTGCAATATATTTATGGATATGGGGGTGTTTAAAGCGAGGCAGAATTAGGTATAATCACAACGCACGGCACATTTGTCCTTAAGGGAAAACCAAAAGATCTGTAAGTAGCTAAAAAGGAAAAGAGGAAGGTAAGTTTTGTGGTCGAGGGCACAAGGGGGGGTTCCATCATTTTCTATCATCACAGTTCTTCCGTCTCTGTTCCTCTCTGCCTCACGTCACCCTATTGGCTCCTCATGGTGATGATTACAGAGACTTCTTGAGGTCCTCTAGCTCACTCTTATGTTGTTCCTTCATACTTCTTACCTATCAGTGTACAGTGCTGGCAGCGGCTTTGAAGTCCTTCCTGGATTCTCCGCATGTAGATCTGAAATGCTGGTTTCTATAACCAGCAGACTCTATTCCTAAAGCTCAGAGACAATTTTTGCAAAACTCAGACCAAGGGACTATATTTATATAATCATGCACACTACATATTTATAGCTCAGCAGCTTGGACCAACATCACAAGGCACATACCTTCTACCAGTGTATTTGTAACAACACTCAATATACTGTTGATCCTGTCCTTCCGCCCATAGGAGGCCAATTGGTCCATGGA
Source organism: Balaenoptera musculus (assembly GCF_009873245.2). Lineage (NCBI taxonomy): Eukaryota > Metazoa > Chordata > Mammalia > Artiodactyla > Balaenopteridae > Balaenoptera > Balaenoptera musculus. The sequence goes on along the minus strand of NC_045794.1, from coordinate 41,752,540 downwards.
AACTAAGAGAGATCCAGGGCCTTTCTTCTTAATTTCCACCTCGGTTGTAGCCTGAAAAAAACAGCAAGTTGGGTGAGTAAAGTCTTATAAACGTTAAGGCTGGGCCTTACCGGATATAGTCCGGAGTGAGTGAGAACATATGCTCTTCCTTAGATCTTTTTACTTTGATCCTACAATCCTATTCACCTCAAGAAGTAGAATGAAACGAGCTGGCCATGGATCATCCTTAGTTCCACAGATGACAAGACCAAGTCGTTTAAGTGTGTATAAAATCTACAGTGAACCCAAGAGTCTGCCTGGGATCCAAATACCTGATCTGCTCAATGTAAGCATAGAGTAGAAAGACCAGATCCCCTGGGAAAATGCCATCAGAAGTAGACCCTGAGTTCTCCTGTCCTCCTCTCATATCCACAGCATTTGGCTAGAATCGGACCACATGATAAAATAAGTCAAATTCACCTGTATGTGTAATTTCATGAAGGGCCAGGTCCCTGATCACACTGAGTATTACAGACACAGTTTCCTTCACTTGTAGGAGCACCGTCATTCTACCAAACTGTCACTTCCAAATGTCAAACCTGGGCCTAACTGAACGTTAGCAAGTAGAAGTTCTACTCCAAATCTCCTCCAAGCCACTGCAAACAAGAATGGTAGGTTTTGCCATCTTAATTAAAATAAACACATTGCCTCATATGTCTTTTTACATTTATCTTGTCTTTTTACATTTTTATTTTATGAGTTAACCTGAAATTTTCAAATTCCCAACCAAATAAAAAGGGCAGAAAACACCATCAGACTGTTAAACAAAATATTTTTACACGCTCCTCCGTGGGCAATACCAGTATGGTAGATTACGGCAAAGGGTCTCTGAATGTCCCTTGCTTGCGCTGTTTGTGCCAACCTGAATATTCTACATCAGATCAGGCTTAATGGGGTGGCTTAAAACGTAGCTTTCTAGTAACCATGCTGTCCACTGTAACACGTCATCCATATAAACTTAGCTGCTCCTTCCATGTGAAGGTAAGAGGACAGAGACAGTCACCACAGGACAGGGGAGACATGTGTTTGTATGAAGCTAGAGAAGTATCTGTCTGATCAGTGACAGAAAGTTTTGAAAAGAAAATAATCATCTCTGGAGAGTTACATCAGAAAGCCTTTCTACTCTTACATATATTTAGATTTTAAGAACTGTACTGAAGAAAGTTCCTGGCAGATTATAATTTATCCCATCATAGTGTTTTATCAAATAGTTGCACTGATTCAGAGATTTGGTTTACCTTAGGGTTTTGTTTGTTTTGTTTTGTTTGCTTGGCAGAGCTAGCTGCAGAAGAAATGGAAAAGAAAAAGAACTGGTTTCCTTGGGAATTCCTGGGTGCATTACTATACAAACATCTGTATTTGTAAGAATGACTTAACCATTAGCTCAGGTCATGATACGGTATGTTTCTTTGAGAAATCACTTTTTGCTACAATTCCCAGCCTGATATTCATGACATTTAATAAATGAGATTAAACTACTATATTTAAAAAATGACAGGACTTCCCTGGTAGCGCAGTGGTTAAGAATCCGCCTACCAGTGCAGGGGACACAGGTTCAAGCCCCAGTCCGGGAAGATCCCACATGCCGCGGAGCAACTAAGTCCGAGCGCTGCAACTACTGAGCCTGTGCTCTGGAGCCTGCGAGCCACAACTACTGAGCCCTCGTGCCACAGCTACTGAAGTACAGTAGCTAGAGCGCCCAGAGCCCGTGCTCTGCAACGAGAGAAGCCACCGCAATGAGAAGCCCGTGCACCACAACGAAGAGTAGCCCCCGCTCATTGCAACTACGGAAAGCCCACGCGCAGCAACGAAGACCCAATGCAGCCAAATTAAAATAAATAAATAAATAAATAAATTTATTAAAAAAATGACAATCATCTAAAAATGAACACAGAAGTCCCAATACAATGGACATTCTCATTTCTGACATTTATTGATTCTAGATTTTTATTGAACTGCCCTTCCACAAATCTACAATAGATAGATTTTATAATGCTGACCCCCGAGGTACTGGAAGATCTAATGGACTGGCTGGTTCATCAAAGAAGGATGAAACTGCACGTAATATGGCTTTGGTATTAGTGTAGCTTACTGTCTTCTGGGCATGCTGGATATAATAAGATATAAATTCTTCAGGCTTTAATAACACCAACCTTAAAAAAACAAAATTAATGAAAATGCTATCTAAAAAGACCTAGCCAAATCATTATGTTATCATTTGTTGACACCTATTCAAAAGATAAAACAATTTTTAGCTTGGATAAAAAAATCCACAAAAATTAAAGAAAAATTTATCCCCACACTTAATATTAAGATGGAACAATTACTATTTATCTCTTTCTATGTAAAATGAAAGTAAACTATAGCAAGGCTATGTGGAGACAACTTCTGAAATATTAAAATTTGTTCCATAATCCATAATGTGTTATAGAACTATAATCTATACTGTACAATTGCTTAAATTTTAAAAAAGAAACAAATGAAAGAAGATGCCGAGAAATGAACATTTCAAAGCCCATACTTAGGAAATTTTAGAAGGTAAAAAGAGAAATTCATTAATTATCTTTTTACAAAGGCAAGAGCATTTAGCATAGATCCAAATAACTGGTTCCATCAAAAGTCTTGGTAATAATAAGATATCCAGAAAAATTCCCACATATTTGTAAATTAAACAACAGACTTCTAAAGATCTGTGAATTGATCAAAGAGGTTTGCACAGGGAAATTTAAAAAATAGTTTAACTGATGACAATGAAAACACAATACATCAAGATTTATGGGATGAAGCTAAAGAAATTGTTAGAGAAAATTTTACAGCTTTAAATGTTTATATTAGAAAATAAAAAAAGATATAAGATCAATGCTCAAAGCTTCTGCCTTAAGAAGCTAGAAAAAGAGGATCAAATTAAGCCATAGGTAAGTATATGAAAGGAAAGAATAAGAATGGAAATTAATGAATTAGTAAATGGACAAATAATAGACAATCAAAAATGGTCAAATGCTGGTTCTTTAAAAAGATTAATAAAATTGATAATTCCCCAGGCAAGATTGATCAAGAAAAAAAATAGAGAAAACACAAATTATAATTTTCAGGAGTGAAAAAACAGGATATCACTATAAATCCTATAGACGTTATTAAGATAATAAGGATATGTTGTGAATAACTTTATGCCATTTCATCTTGGATGAAATAGACAAACATATCCAAACACAACTTATAAAAACTGACATAAGAAGAAATAGAAAATCTAAATAGCCCATATTAATTCAAGAAATTATAATAAAAAATCTTATCACAAAGAGAACTCTAGGCCCAGATGGGGCTCCACAAGTGAATTCTATCAAATGTTTACGGAAGAAATACTAATTTTACACAAATTCTTTCAGAAAACAGAGATTAAGAGACTACTTCTCAACTTGTTTTATAAAGTGAACATAACCCTGATACTAAACCTGACAAGAACATTACAAGAAAAGAAAATTAGAGATCAATATCCCCCATCAACAGAGATGTGAAAACCTTAACAAAATATGAGTAAATAGAATCCAGCAATATATACAAAGGATACTACATCATGACCAACAGAGTTATCCCAGGAAAGCAAGGTTAATTTAATACTAGGAAAAAAGTCAGTGTTATTCATCACGTTAACAGAATAAAGGAGAAAAACCATATGATCATCTCACAGATGCAGAAAAAGAACATTTAACAAAATTCAACACCTCTGCATAAAAATAAAATTTCTCAGCAAGCCACAAATACAATGTAGCAGCTTCAGTCTGATAAAGATCATCTATGAAACCTATAGCCAACATCATGCTTCTTGGTGAAACATTAAATCCTTTTCCTCTAATACTGGAAACAAGGAAGGATGTACGCTTTCATCAAGTCTATTCAATTTTGTATCTAAAGTCTTAGCTAGTGCAATAAAGCAGGAAAAATAAATTAAGAGCATAAAGATTGCAGTTGCTCTTACTCACAGAAAATATTACTGTGCATGTAGGAAACACTATGGAATTTACCAAAAAAAACCCCAAAAAACAAAAACCCTCCAAGGCTAATAGAACCAATACATTAATTTATCAAGGTCATGAGATATAAGGTCAATATACAAAAATCAACTGTATTTCTATATTCTGGCAACAAATAATTGAAAATAAAAATTTTAATTATACCTTTTACAATAGTATCAAAAAATATCAAATACCAAGGAAAAAAATCTAATGAAAGATGTCTAAGACCCCCACTAAAAACTACACAGCTTTGCTGAGAGAAACTTGAGAAGACTTAAATAAATGGAGAAATGTGCCACATTCATAGATTGGAAGACTCAATATAATTAAGATGTCCATTCTCCCCAAAGTGATCTATAGATTCAGTACAATCACTACCAAAATTCTGTGTTTTTTGAAAAAAACATATACACATATTTATGTATAAATTTTTGTGTGAACACCTGTTTTCCTGGGTATATACCTATGAGTAGAATCTCTGCGTCATCTGATAACTCTATGTTTAACTTTATGAGGAGCTGCCAAACTGTTTTCCAAAGTGTCTGCACTATTTCACTTTCCCACCAGTAATGTTGGCTACTGTTTCTTGTGTCAGACTATGACCAATTGAAGGGAAGAAAACCTGGAGCAGACTCTCTCCCATGTAAAGCAGCTTCATCGTCACTTTCCACCTAGAATCTGCTTGGGATTCTGTGAGGTATGTCTCTACTATTGGCTCAGCTGCCCAATTCTCATCACCTGGAAGGTGGGAAGAAGGTGTCTTCCTCCAAGCATGCTGAGACCGAAGGACCAGAGGAAAGATCACATACTCATTCTCTCCCCTCCCTTATTTCTTCGGGTCATTTTTTTTGGGGGGGGGGGAAATGAAGGTGTATATTTTTATTTGTTTTGTTTTCTTTCATTTTGTTGGGGAGGGAGGAGGAGAACTAACAACTTTTTAAAGTCAGGAGCCTCTCTGCCTTTTAAAAATTCAGCCCCTAAGGAGCCTTGGTGCAAAACTATCAGTAACAGAGGAAGCAACTGAGAACCTTAATTACTTTAAACCCAATACAAATTTGTTGCATTTCTCTTAACTCAAACACAAAGTTTATTAGGCATTTAGCCACTGACTTCCAACCTCCTAAATTGTAGCTGTCCTTCTCAAAGAGATACTCTACCATGTCTGCAGATGGCAGGTTCTGCCACATTTCTATAGATCTATCCAAGGAATCTCAAGTTGTTATTGATTCTGAACTGCTTTCACGTGGCAATACATAACTGGCAACTTACCAGCCAGTCACCTTTCTTGGGACTGAAATTTAGAGCATTTTAGAAGTGGCCTTAGGACCTAGCCATTTATCTCCTGTTCAAGCCTTTCTAAAATTTTTGTAGTATTCTGCTTTAAAATACTGTACAATAATTTCTCCTTCTCAAAGGATCTTTGGAATCTTAGAAGAAATCCGACCCTCTCCAAGTCAAGCAATTCAGCAGAAATCCCACTGTCTACTTCTCAGTCTACAAAGGTCAAAAAAGTATAGGGAAAGGAATGGAAACTGGCTTTCTGAATACCAAGGATGGGCCAAGCAATATGCTTCACATTTTATAAATGTTATTACATTTAATCTTCAAATAGCCCTATAACAACGGTCCTTTTAATCTCTTTTTTACAGATAAGGAAATGGGCTTAGAGATGCTCATTTTTCAGGATCACTTGAGTAAATAAAGAACCCGGGCTTCGTAGTTAGCATAGCATAATGGTTAGTGGTTAATGCTGTGGAGTTTGATTGTCTGGATTCAAATCCTAACTCTACTGCTTACTGTGCAATCTTGGACAAGTTGCTTTATTTCTCTAAGCCTTGGTTTCCTCCTCGCAAAATGCACACAATAGTAGTATCTAACTCAGAGGGCAGGAGTTGTGAGCATGAAATGAGATAATGCTTTACATTTACAACATGATTTCTGAGTTATGTGTGTTTTTGGATGGTCAGTGGCACCTGCTTCCTTTACGAGTGAAGAGCAATGATTTTCCAGCTCAGAGATGAAGACATGGAAAAGTCCCCTTATCCTCTGCTTCAGCAAAAAGCAAAAGTTCTCAATCAAAAAATTATCACCACTCAATCACAACTGAATAATTAATGAAGATGTGAAATAGTTTTTGATGAGATTCTAATGAGGTGATGTCTGGATGTCTTTTTTTCATAGAAAATATTATATTTCTTAATTTGAGCCTAAAGAAAAAAATACAGATGTGGCATAGCCCAAGCATTAATGTTGTGTGAGATCAGCTTATGGACCATCAACGGCTCCTACAACAGTCCATAAAGCATGAGTATGTAACTGGAAGCACTCTGATGGTTCAGGCGAGGACAAGTTAATCCGTAGCTGCAGACGCATCCAAAACGTTTTGACAGTGAGAATCACTATCTTCTAGCCCAAAGAGGTATAATAATTGCTCATTTGGCCCGGGCTGCATATAACATTATGAATATATTAATTCCTTCTAAGATAAATGACTTTTCCTACTTCCCAAATAAGCAGTCAGGAAGTTCTCTTGGCATCAGGAAGACCTTGGTTCCATTTCCACAAATCACTAAGTCTCTGAGTCTATCTGTTGATTGGATAAAACCACCTACTGAATGGGGAAGTTATAAGAATTAAATGAGATCATACATATAAAGTGCTTAGCATAGTGTCATCAGAACTCAGTCTATGGCAGCTATAAGTATTAGGCCCATTGTAGAAAACTAGAAAGAAAAGAAAAGTGTAAGGAAGGAAAAAAAAGTCACTAATAATTTCCCCTTCCAAAGGCAGCTACTGTTAACTTTTAGTCAGTCATCTTTTTTCTATATGCAGTTTGTCTTTATATAGACAATATCATACCACACAGACTATATGCATTCTGTTATTGTTTTGTTTTGTCTTTTTGGCCTATTAATGTAACTTAGATATTTCCCCACACCATTAACAACTAGGAAGTGCTTCTTTATGGCTTCTAACAAAATAATTTTTCCTTGTTACGAAGCCCTTGGGAATGATACAGTCCTACCTACCTCATCTTCCTGCCACTTTGGGATCTGACCTCCTGGCCTTGGGAATCCTCAGGTCTGTCACCACCATCACTTGGGGCCACTGCAAAGCATCTCCTAAGTGCTTACAGGGTGTTGAGTGTGCAGGACCCCCAAAACCCCGAGGGCAGCGTTCTGTCAGCCACAACGTAAGGTGGCGCAGACAGCCTTCCATTCCACAGCCAACTGCTCAACTGCCTCTCAGATTTGTCTCCCACACAACGTAACACAAACTGCTAAAAAAACAAAAACAAAACCCGCAAACCTGCGCATCTGCCTTTAAGCTGAAGTTCAAGCTCCTTCTTCCTGGACACCTTTTCTAATACCTTCTCTTCAAAGAAAAAGCAAGATATATTATTTCGCTTAAATATCTTTTAAAACTGCTAGGATATCAAAATTTACTTTGGTTTTCAACATTTGAATTATCCCCACTGTACTGTCCGTGCTGACCCACCCCTCATTCTCCATTGAGATCATGTCTTGTTTTTTTAGAGAATATAATTATCTGTCTAATTATGGAGCCAAAAAATTTACATCTAGACATAGAACCAGTGAAGACCAAAAACTTATATGTCAAGTAAAGACAGTCATTCATAACATTTATTTCGGCCAACTACCTAGCTTGGAGGGGGACTTTGGAGCCACTGTTTGTTATTATTATTGTTCCTATTACGCTTGATCTGAAAACAAACAGTTCTCCAGAAGAGCAATGGCCATGTGACTAGGTGGAGAAGACATTACAATTAACTGAGAAACAGAAGATTGAGGTTTCTGAAAGGTCTGTCAGTAATGAACTGTGTAACCCCAAGGAGTACAGATTCACTGAGCCTGTTTCCCCGTCTCAAAAACAGGAATAATCAGCTCCACTTTGTCAGCCTTATGGAATTTTTATTCGAAACAAATAAAGCATGTAAAAGTAATTTGTAGCTTGTAAAAAGCTATACAAACATAAGGGGGAAAATATTTTGCTTTTAAATAAAAAGGCAGGAAGAGAAAGGACGTCAAATATCCTAACTGTCTTTTGAATTTAGGACAGTCAACAACTGTCCTAAAGTGCCAAAAGCAGATCATTCCGAATAATTCCATCCTTGATTATCCAATTTTCCTCCACACATGCATCATGCTAATTAAAGGGCTGGCTATCTTCATGCTGTGCTAGAGGAAACTGAAGTGTTGGAACAAAACAGACCGACATGCTATCTCAAGAAGCTGAGACCAGCTAAGGAGGGACTGAGGAAAGTTAAGGAACTAGAGGTAGAAAGGATTAGGATCATTAAGGTTGTAAGAATTTAAAACTAGAAAAAAAGGTATAAACAGCTTAGAATCTAAAGAAATGTTAAGAGATGGCTTTTCCCAAAGAGGCGAGCCATTATCCTAACCCCTAGACAAGTGATTTTGTGAAGCCATTATATACAGCTCCTCCAGAGCCTGACATTTGATTACATTTAAAATTCATCTTTCACTTCCCTTTTCCTTCCTCCCCCATATACCATGTGTTCTTGCCCTGACCACCTACCTTCCCCTCCTTTGATTTATTTCCATCTCAATCCCTTTTAAATGTCTAGGTCCAGTTCCCCACTGGTTTCCTTAACCTCTCCTTGCCTGGCTCTCCCAGTGCCTACTTCCTACCCTCAGCATCACCCATGCACATTCCTCTTTGGAAAAAGAGGAAAAATCACATCTCACTCTTGCAGAGGAGCCTAAGAAAATTATTCAAAGCTATGTTACTTTTTTTTTTAATAGGAAGATAAGAGCTTTAAATTCCAAGCTGTTTCCCTACGAGGAGGGAGCACGTAGGGGGAGAGAAGCAATGGTAGTTCCAAACCCGCTCAGACTTGGTCATTGGTGACGGCAGAGGCCCTTCTCATTCCATCCGGGCAGGATCCGCTGGCCAGAGGCATTCAGTCAAAGCAGGCGTGGGGAGGAAAAGAGACAAGCAGGCAGAGACGTGCAGAGATGGAGAGAGAGAAAAAGGGATAAAATAAAGGAAAGAGTTGATGGGGAAAGGGCCAGAGTCAGAAACAAGAAAGGAAGATGGGGGAAAATGGAGCAAGGAATAAAGTAAAAGGGAAAACAGGGAGAGTAAAAGAGGAGGGCTGAAGAGAGAAATAGAAACAAACCAGGAGGGAGAAAACAGAAGTGGTGGGGGGTAGAGACAAGAGTTGGGATGGAGCGTGGAAGAGAGACCGGGTGGAAATGGACAGAGCAGGGAGAGAAGAGAGGAAGGGAGTGGGAGAGAATGCCATGCCTAGCCTCGGTCTACTTTTTTACTTCCTTACACTGTCATCAGTAGCTGCCTTATCTATTTTCACCTCTGGCAGGAGACGCCCGCTGATGTGGGAGCCGGGGCCGCCGATGAGGGACACCACACCGTTGCAGTCCACCGTGCTGTTGCGCTTGACGCTGCGCCGCAGGCTGGGGAAGATGCGCGAGGAGCGGCTGCCCTGGCTGTAGCCGCTGTAGCCGCTGTAGCTGCTGCGGCGCTCGCGGGCTCGGATGGGGATGAAGAGCGAGTCCCGGCGGCCCTCGCTCTCCTCCACCGTGCTGTGCTCGTCGTCCGCAAACTCGTTCTCGGAGCCCGGGTCCCGGAACCGCCCGGGCCCCCTGAAGCTGAAGATGCTGCTTTTGCTGTTGTGGCGGGACAGGAATGGGGAGCCCGGAATGCTGAGCAGTGACTGTAGGGGCAGGAAGACAGAAAGACAGAGAGGGAGGCATGAGACAGGAAGGGGACCCCGTAGAGGCTGAACAAAGGCTGTCAGCTTCCCCAGCCTGGCCCCATCCTTGCATTCCTGTTAATCAGAACACAGGTGTTTCCAGAAAGCACTTCTGGATGTTGAATTTCTACTGCTTTTCAACACCCATCATTACTCACCTCTCCTTGCCCCATAACCTTGTGATACACCTGTCTTTGACCTGTTAACCATTCACAAGTTCTAGTCACTGTTCACCCACGTATTGAAAGGATGCTTTTATCTCATGCTCTGTGTATTGAATCCACCAGGAAATACATTCAGTGTCTATTTCTCATTACTATGAGCTCACGTGGAGTGTGCCTTTAATCTACCAAGTTAGATTCTATGCCACACTTGGCAAAAGGGGAGAATTTAAAAGTGCCCAATCACTTGCCACTCTCTCAATGGGTACCACATGCCCTAGAGGCTAAGAACTATGCCAACAGTGGTTTTTTAGTTCAGTTGAAAATGGTATCTGTCCCCGCCTCCTCCATTTTAAAGTCAACGTTTTTTTCATGAGAAGTTTAAGTATTTGTAAATTATATAATTCCCAGCATTGACATTTTAAAGTCAAACTTGTATTTATCACTTAGAAATTTTTCATCTTTTTCTCGTTCAGCTCATACTTCCATTCCACCTTCCCTAGAGAATTTTATGCGAATGTATATCTTTATGCTTTAATGCGTTTTATTGATCACCTTTCAATACTTTTCTGCAACAAAAAATTATAAATAAACTGTACTTAAAATTTAAAAAAAATTTTCCTGTGACCATGAGTCTCCAAGAAATTTTAAAAATTCTCCTGGATTGTGTTTTTATTACAATTCTCATTAATACAACTGATCACAAATATATTCTATATTTTATAAGTAATTACTAAGCTTAAAAATAAAATTTTATTAAAATATATCTCAATGAGATGAATTTTTTTTTTCCAATTGGTGTTTTGGTGTTTAAATATTTGTAGCTAGTATTATTTATTATTAGAATCAGACATGTTCAACAGCAACCCCTCTCCCCCTTCTAATATTATTTAGATTTTAAGTGCTGAGAAACCTTATTCATGTAAATGGTATCTTGGAACAGAAGAATATTGTTATAAACAGTAATGTCCCTCAATTCTTTGAACTCCTTCTAAGTTATATGCCAAAATTGCATAGTAAGCTATCAGCAAAATTTATCTTAATGATCTATCAGCTGACAATTAAATCAAGTCCTCTTTTAATTGTGCTGAAAGCAAAGAACTGAAAACCACCCAACTTGCCAAAGGATTTGTACCCAGTTGATAGAAGTATTCCATTTCCTGATTTCTGAGGATATCAAAAAGGCTTTATTTATTATTAACTAATAATTATATCGGTACCTCTTACAGGGGTTATTCTTTTACTTTAAAGGAACCTTATTTAACCCAACAGAAAAGGCTGGAACAACCAAAATATTGTCAATTTCTACACATCACTGCCAACATTAATTTTTTAATAAAATGATGTTACCACATGCTTTAAAGATATTTTCATCAAAACCTTAAAGCCACAGATTTAGCTCATTTAATTTACAAAAATGCCCACCATATGATCTAATTAGCAAAGTCAGTCCCCAATGTCAAAGCAATTGGCCAAATCAGACTTATTTTCATTGGAAAAAGTATGACTTCATTTTTGATTTTTAATAAATGTATTAATATGTATCCCAGTGACATCCATCTTGCTCCTGAACTTCAAACATCCCAATGCCCCTGATTATAACTCTATATTTCACTCTTATTAGAAGTATGTAAGAGATAGGTAAATTCAGAAAGCCTAACAATGGATTTGTTTCCTAGATTAAAGAAAACTTTTTAGACCCTAATATTTTCAACTGTCCCCTTGCTTCGCACCTCCAAAGATTTTTATATCTTAGGGCAATATACTACTTAGGATTTGGGATGAGAGAGAGGTATGCCTTCCTTTTGTAAAGTGGGAGAAGGCTGACTGTGAAAAGAAAAGTGGAAAAGAACTGGTGTGACTTTGGACCACAGGCCTCACCCTAGGCATAGGAAAATGTAACTTCAAGATCTGGAAATCAGGTTCCTTAAAACTGTGCTTAGAAAGTCTTCAAGTGCCCTCAGGGGATGCAATCCCAGTTTGAGGACCTCTGCTCTAAGAGAACAAAACCTGACAGACAACTGACCTCAGACAATCCTCCTTGCTACCCTGAGATACTTAGTTTGCCCAATTATGACTTTGAAGGAATTTCAAAGTAACTTTTAGCTATATAAGACTTTTGCCTTAGAGTTTAGGCCTTACCCTTCTGGTAAAATGATTCCATTGTGAAAGTTCTTTGTGGGCTAGGACTCTGCCAATATAGTATACATATTAAAAGTGCTAAATAAACATTTTAAAATAATACTTTTGATGATAACCCTGGAATGGCTGTAGGGCTCCTCTTTAATATTTCTGCCCATATCTTTTTGTTACCTAGAATTCCACTTCTAGTTCTAGACTCAAAATGATCCCAGTTCCATTCTCTTCCTATAATGTACAAAGCCCCCATGCCCAGATGGGTACATTTTCTTTGGATATTTCTAGTTTTATCATACTTCACTCTCTAACCTGTATTTCCCTTGTTATGTAGTCTCTTCTTGCCTTGGCTTGAAGCAACTCACAAATCTCTGAGATAATAAATGAATTTGATTACTGGAAACTGCATCAAGAAAACCACTTACCACAGATCATTTTATATAAATGTTATTGTTAAATACATACTATAGGCTGTATGTAGGCCTCTAAAAAATAGGATTCAGGTATGCAACATCTCTGACCCCTTTCCTGATCACTCTGACTTGTTTTGCTCTTCTGCCTCATCCCTGCACCAGAGAGGAGGAGCTGCAGAGGTTAGATTCTAGAATGTTCATTGGGTCTCATTTATGAGTGGAGGGTGTCACTGTGTATTAAAAGGGCACCTACATGGCCATGTTCCTTCTCCATGCTGTTGAGCTGGTAGAGGGGTCAGTGTCTCCTCCAGCTTATTGCTTGCTATTCCTCATTTCACATATATGTTTGGGCACCCTCACTGATTCATTCCCCTGAACCATTCACAGATCAATGCTAGTATATGATCCGCTACTGGTTTGCAACGAGACAGTAAAAACCTGAGAGAAGCATTTAGAAATTTTAATAGCAAGTAGGCATTTTTACAACCTCCAAGAATGTGATAATTTTTCTAGAAGTTTATTGCAATTATATTTTACAAGAGTATCATTCATGAAGAAATGGGAAAGACAAAAACTGGTCCTTCGCTACAGATAGTTTGAGAAGCACTTCTCTAAACAATGTGGCTGGCCAGAAGATTTGTTAAGTGTTAGAACGTACCTATGAGTTTTGGTTTCTTTCCCTTTTTTTTTTTTTTTTTTAATATTTATTTATTTAGGCTGTGCCGGGTCTTAGTTGCAGCATGCGGGATCTTTTTTAGTTGCAGCATGGGGGCTCATAGTTGTGGCATGCAAGCTTCTTAGTTGAGGCATGTGGACTTAGTCGCGGCATGCATGCGGGATCTGGTTCCCCGATCAGGGATCGAACCCAGGGCCCCTGCATTGGGAGCGTGGAGTCTCACCCACTGGACCACCAGGGGAGTCTCACCTATGATTTTGTTTTAATCAGGTATGGTAAGGTGACAGACACAGAGATAACTGCCTTTGAAAGAAGAGTTTATTACTTACAGTTCCCAAAATAAGGGGGCATGGCATGCTGCATCATGTCATGCTAGGCCACACAGGGCCTCACGGGGCTGTGGGGGTGGGTACGAGGGTCAGTCAGGAGGCAGGAGGAGCGAGGGGAAAAGCCTGGCCCAGAGCCTTTGCTGTGGAAGGGATGGGTGAGGCAGAGCAGGCACATTTGAACAAGTTTAAAATTGGATAGTTTGAATAATTTCAAACAGGTTCTGGGCTATAGGAATGGTCCTGGCTCTGGAGTGATTTAGGGCATGGGAAATATTGGCTGGGTGTGTGAATTAGATAACAGGAGGTTGGGGATAAGGGTCTTGGACTGGTTAATCTGCATACAAAAGGCACACTTCCTGGCAAGTTGTTCGCTCTCTCTAGGAATTAAACTAGCACCAAGAGGGGCAGCTACTCCCAGCCAGCAAGGCTCCTAACATGTCAAAGCACCATAAAATACAGAAAATAAAAAACTGCCTCCCTTCTCACAGCAAGCTTCCCTGGACTGAATCTGTGATTTTCACAAGGCCGATGTTGGGTGCTGACCCTACCTACTATATTAGGTCTACATATTAGGAAAGAGGTTTGATTTTTATTTGACAAATGATCATTAAATACCTGTTGTGTGCTAAGTGATGTGGATACAGTGGTGAACAAGATATATAACATGGTCCCTGCCCTCTCGAAACCTGCAGCCTAGTAGGAAATACTATGTACTACATGAGGAAATATTATATACTATATTAGATCTCATATAGTATATAACACCTGACTATTCTTAACTGATAGGAAAGTGAGAGGAAGTGATAGAAAGATAATGACCAATTCAGTGACCCAGGAACACTTAGGAATCAGGATCCTGAGACGATACACACTAAAAGGAAACAGTTTATCTATTATTCTTTAATTCTTTGCTCCATTCTTGGCAAAAGAGTTGACTGCAATAAATGTGGAAGGGGAAAAGATGAACTTGTCCCATTTCTCCTGGTACCCCTTGTATCTAAGCCTGATCTAGCCAATTCCCTAAGGAGACATATCCTGAGGGTAGCCCCCGGCCCCCCAGTCTCAATTTTCCTGGACTGGAGGGTTTTAGTTATGACTCAGGACCCGTGGCTCTATTAAATCCTGGGATCCAGGCTAGTTTATGAGATAGGTCCTGTTTTCAAAATCTTTCCTGTCAACAAACCAGGAGCTTCTGGTCCTTCTCAGGCAGTCACATCACAGCTAACTAAAAATACTACCTTAGATCTAGGTGTTTGCTTGGGAGAATAGCTCTGGGGCGTTCTTGGTTTGGGGGAGTAGCCCTCACATTACACAGAAAAATTAATTGGGAATTTCAGGGCATCCATGTCGGCTGTTTACTGGGATAAGGCTTAACAATGACTGGGACGTTTAGAATGTAATAAATTGATGATTTAAATGTCCTACTTCCATGCCATATTTCACCTTTTCTTCACTTTTTCTTTCCAACACAGCAGTTGGTTCTTAAAATGTGGTCTGGGAACTCCTGGGGGTCCTTGTGACCCTTTTATTGGGGGGGGTGTCACAAGATTAAAACTACTTCATAATAATACTAAGATGATGTCTGCCTTTATCACTCTCGTTTTCTCACAGGCATACAGTAGACTCTGTGAGCCTGACAGTTTCACAGAATTTAAAGACTTTTCATATGAGCTTGATAGAGATAATAATATATGTGATTTTTTAATATTGTGTGTCAGTACTTCGAAGATCTGCATAACTCAGTGAACCAGTATTTCCCAAATGGTCAATGTAAGACGCTACAAGTCATTCATGAGTTAAAGACCTATAGTGCAAAATACAGCAAAGGATTTTAATGTAACAGAGTACCAAGTTACTGATACAGTTTCAGCTTCCACATTGCAACTAACCATTTAAAAATCTACCATTATCCAGTTTTGGAAAAGCATCGAAGAAGAATATTCACAATTATCTAAAGAGGCTCTTAAAATATTCCTCCCTTTTCCAACTACATCTGTATGAAACGAGATTTTCTTTAAATACTTCAACCAAAAAAACGTACATCGCAACAGACTGAATACAGGTATATTCCAGCTGTCTTCTATCAACCACAGATTAAAGAGATTTGGAAAGATGTAAACAGTACCACTTTTTACACTAATTTTTTTTTTTGATCTGGAAAACAGTTTATTTTTTCAAAAATATGTATGATCTGTGTTAAACATATAATGGGTTTATCATTATTATTTTAAATAAATCAGTAAACAAACATTTTAAAATTTCTTAATTATAATTTCTAACACAATAAATTGAAAGCACATTTAAAAAAAGCTCTTTGGGGTCCTCAATAATTCTTAAAGATATAAAGACCAAAAAGTTTGAGAACTGCTGCAACAGAATAATTAAAATACTTTGCAAAAATGAACTCAACCTAATACCTGTTTTCACCTAAACCCTAAAAACACAGCAGTAATTTTACAGAGAAACAGGCAGGAGACAGGTTGGGCAGATGTCTCGAGAGGATCTCAGCAGATATGAAATACAGGAAACCGACATTCACTTGAACTGTGCGGTGGGAAAACTGAAGCCAGTCGCCGTTAAGCCAACAGAACAGACGACCAGGTATGTGTGGAGGTGAGTGAGGAGGGCGTGGCTAGAGACTGCAGTACGAGGCTTAAGAGTCAGAAGCCCCCGGTTCAAATCTTGCCTGCAACACCTACTAGCTATATAGCCTTAAATAAATTAGTAAATCTCTCTAGGCCTCAGTTTCTGCAACCATTCCTCCAGATAAAATCAGAGAAACTGCGGGAGAGTCCTGGGACAAAGAGTATTACTACTGTGTGGGGCTTCTAAGCAAGTCTTGGCAGTCAGCCACGGACTCTAGGAATCCACAGTTTTTTTCAGATGGGGAAATTAGAGGAAGTGAACATTTTCATGCAAAGCAGGACATCTCAGAAGCCCAGCTTTATTTTTGAGCTAGGGAGCAATCAGTGCAACTCTGTGCTGAAGCCTATGGATTAATCAGAGCCCATTCAATAGCAAAGTGCTAATGGTACTAAGGTATTTATTAACTAGCTCAGGATGGCTCTCAAGACAAGGGTTGGATTACAACAAAGCTACAATCACAGTTTTCCCCCAAAAGAGACTGAACTAGGAGAAAGGTGAGGTGAAGGTGAGACAGAGATGGTTCCGTAAAGGCCATAAAGAAGTCCCAGAAGGGGTTAAATCAGATTTATAAAAGTTCTTCATTCATTTTTCCAACAAATATCTGAATAGGCATAGAAGCAGGCCTTGACTTTAGGATTTTATCTGAGAGAAGAGAGGATATGAACATTAGTAAATATAAAACCACATACAGTAAAAAGCAACATGCAAAGAGGTACGTATAAACATAATGGAAAGATGAAATGATAATTTCCAATTGGGGGTGGGATAGAGGAGGGTCAGGGAAGGTTTCTTGAGAAAAGGATATGAAGAATAAATACAATGTGGACAATTCAGAAATGGAAAAAACAGGGCATCTTAGAGAGGCTGTTTCTGGAGCAAACCAGAGGGTAGAAAAGAAGCATCGTGTATGAGAAGCATCTAGTAGTTCACTCTGGTGTAAGTATAGGGTGCTTGAAGGGGCACAGGGACTGGAGACTGAAAAGGGAGTCTGCATCGGGGAGGGGGAGTGCTATGAATTCCACCCCAAAGGGGAGTTCCCTCTCCCATTCTTCCTAATAACTACTCTAAACTGTCACTGTTTTCTTCAACCTCCCGACTCAAGCTCTCAATCCCTTCGATAAGATTTTTAATTTCCTACATTATCGAAAACTAGAGACTGACAGGTGTCATCTTTCTCCACTTCCTACTCCCCATCTACAAACTTATCCACACACACACACCTCTATTGTGCTGGCGTCTTTGGGGGGGACAAGGTACCCCCTTTCCTGTTAGAGGCTACACCTATTTTCACATCTCCCAAGACTGTGTTCTATTTTCTTTTCTATTCTACTCCATTTTTACTTCCAACCCTTCTTCTTCTGGGTTTCCTCCCCAACAGATTATAAAAATGCTTACTTTCATCTACATTCTTTAAAGAAGTTTGAATGAGAAGTCTCTACTTCCCACTCAATATGGCATCCACCCTTACCCTGGACTGAAATGTAACTTTCAAGTTCTCAGTGACTTCTATTGCCGAATCCAACGGACATTTCCAGTTCTGATCTCATCAAGCATCTCTGTGAAGTTTCAATCCACTGATCACTCCACTGCCTTCTCCCACCCTTGTGCTCTCCAGCCCTCACTGCACTGTCGGTTCTCTTAGCACCTCTAATGACCGTTCACTTGTTTTCCTCCATGAGCTCCACCTCCGATGCCCGTGAACATCAGTGGCCCACTGTTCTTCCACCTGACACAACCTCTCCGAGTCATCTCATCCAGTCTCATGGTTTCAATCCCCACCTCTCAGCTCAGGACCTCTTCCCTGAGCTATCATTTGACTATCCATGTGTCTACTTGGTTTCCCAACAAACAATTCAAACTTGGGATGTCCAAACTGAAACATACTTTTCTTCCAAACCTGGAATGTCCTTTCTTCCGTCTTACTGCTCCCTCACCAACACACATGTACATTACTTGACTAACTCCTGTTTATCCTTCATTGATCTTCCCCAGAAATCTTTGCTGAACCTCCAGGTTGGGATAGATCTGTGCCCTCCAAAACACCCCAGCGTATCTCAATTATGGAATAATATCATCAATGCTATTATACAAATAATTTTTTTAATGTATCTGGTTGCCCCATTACACTGTAAGCTCCCTAGGACAGGGATGGTGTTCTAACCACCTTTTAATCTCTAGGACCTAGCACAATCCTTGACACACAGTAGGCACTCCATAAATGCTTGGTGATGAATAATGAGAGATATGTTTTAGGAAGTGATCTGCTGACGATATATAAAACATAAAGAAGAGAGAGACAAGAGTGAATGAAGCTGCAATGGATAACTGCAGTAGAACAAAGCAACACAAAGTCTGAACTAAAATAGGATTAATAGGAATAAAAAGAAGGGGATGGACATGAGAGATTCTGTGATAAAACGAACTGGACTAGCAAAAGACTGAACTGGGAGGTGAGAGATGTAAGGGAGAGGCACAATCAATCATCTCTGGGAAACAAGAAAAGACACTGAATACACTGCCATAACCAGGAACTATAATCTATTCTATACCTTACAAAACTTTCTTTAAAATGGGGAATTAGGGCTTCCCTGGTGGCGCAGTGGTTAAGAATCCGCCTGCGAATGCAGGGGACACGGGTTTGAGCCCTGGTCCGGGAAGATCCCACATGCCACAGAGCAACTAAGCCCGTGCGCCACAACTACTGAGCCTGCACTCTAGAGCCCGTGTGCCACAACTACTGAAGCCTGCATGCCTAGAGCCCGTGCTCCGCAACAAGAGAAGCCACCGCAATGAGAAGCCCATGCACCGCAACAAAGAGTAGCCTCCCTCACCAAAACGAGAGAAAGCCTGCATGCAGCAACGAAGACCCAATGCAGCCAAAAATAAATTAAAAAAAAAAAAGGGGGGGAATTAAATGGCTTAAGAATTGGATTTTGGTGGTGTTCTCTGAAATCCAAAAATACCTATTATGTGATGAAATTTATAGTAATACAATGCTCAATAATTATCCATAAGTCCTCTCCCTTCTCTTTCTCTTAGTTTCTTGATTTATCAAAGTTGGGTAAAACTGGAGGCTTTTAATATATCATAGGCTAATTTATCAGCATGACACTATATATCTAGAATAATTAATTACTAGAACTTGCCACACTCAAATAAGGTGACCTAAAGAGTTTCATGACTTTTTTTTTTTAACCTAAAATTATATGAAACTCTTAAAAAGAGGTATTTGATCTAAATTCTGAAGTTCAGATGCTAAGCGGAGAAAAGTTCTTCATGATGTTTTAGAACATAAGGCTTGCTGGCTGTGACACAGACTTTACTGCTGTAGGAAGTTTGCCAAAGGTGACCAGGTTGTCCTAGGGCTAGCTTTAGAGCAGAGAAGGGAGGGCAGGATTAGAGCACAGGGCAGCCTAATATGCGAGTAACACTTCCTCCAAAAGGAAAACAACGTGTAGGTATGGAGAGGTAGGCCTGAGAATGCAGAGATGGGTCTGGAAAACGTAAACCCAAAGGGGAATATGAGAATCAAGTGAGATTAGGAAAACCAAAATTTCTTAGGCTTATTTGACCCAGCGCAAAGAGTTTACCTGATTCATGATGGAAAATTTCCTCCCAATTCTGTTGTCTGGTAGCCGAAAGCCCTTCCTCCTCATACCATCTTCTGACTCTGACTTGAACACCTTTTCGGGATCCCCTTTCTCTTCCCCTTCAGAGAGCTCCTTTTGTTTCCTCTTCTTTCTCCTGTTACGTCTCTCTTTGGCACTCTTGGAACTGAGCTTAGAGATTTCAGATGAGCTCCGGGGAGAGCCTGCCCCTTCTTCACCTTCTTCCTCTATGGCATCTTCTGAGACAGTTCCTGCTGAAGTGGCCATCGCCGCCGCCTACGAAAGGAGCCACAGCAGCAGAGCAGATCGGAAGCAATTAACTGGAGCCACCCAAAGCCAAGCAATTAGTACAGATCACTTCCTTTCCCATAGATAGGGGAAAAAGGGAAAAAAGGAGGAAGGAAAGCCAGCCCGTCAGAGGAGACTGTGGCTGGGGCCTGGTATCTCTTTTTCCTAGCTGAATTTGTACCGTGGCACACAGCCTTGCATAATCAGAGCAGAACGGCATGGTGAGAACTCTGGGATTTATTCTCTTGAGTATCTCAGACAAGAATGTGGCTGCCACCTTGGTACCAAATGATCCTTTTTTTGGACAACTCTGAAAATCAATGCTAAGAAACTATACTATACATTATGGGCCCAACAATGTAAAAATACATGTATATTTGGATAAAGATTAAAAAGTAAAGTGTTAGGGTGTTGGTGGAATCACAAGTTTGTTTTTCAAATTTTACTTTAATATTTTACCTGTATCTTCTTTTCAAGACTTGGTATGACCACGGAGAATCTCTGAAGGAGATCCTAATGTTTTTCTCAACAAAAAGGCTATGCTTATATGAAGCATTATATAAATTGCTCTGGCCACTTTTTTTTCTCCCCAGCCAGCACAGCAGTTGTACACTGAACAGTTGAGAAATTCAACAAAAGATCATATTCACAAACAATTTGGCCATTAAGACAAATGGAATAATTGGACTGACCATCTGCAGTTGTTACTTGGGTTATTTTAATCAGATCAATGACTTCTATTTGACAGTGACTGATGGCTAAAAAGATCAATTGGAATGGCAATCAGGTGGGGCCTTAGTCACCGTGATCTGGCAGGAAGGACCACAGCAAAGAATTGGTCACCAACCTGTGCCTCTTCCTGTTGCTTCTTAAGTTGCTCCAACATTGCTTTGAATTCAGCCTCTTTCTGCTCTGCTTCCTCCAGTGTTGCCTGGTTCTGTTCTTCATAAGCCATGGCCACCACAGCCAAGATCAAGTTCACCAGATAGAAAGAACCCACAAAGATGACCAAGACGAAGAAGATCATGTACGTCTTCCCAGCTGCTCTTAAGGTCTGTAAAGACAAAGAGACAAAGACCACTTTCTGAGTCACTTGCATCAAATGAATCAGGCTGAAAACAACTCATGGGCTGGTGTTCCTCTGCAGGGGCACTACTGCATTTTGAACAGGACAGTACTTCACCGCGTGGTACTTCTTCACACTGCAGAACACTTAGCATCCCCAACGGCCAAATGGCCTCCCCTACCCTCAACTCACAGCAAATGTTGGTAGTACGTCCCATTCATTATGACAAAAAAGTCCTCTTCCACTTCCAAATACTCTTAGTATACTGCTTTCGTAGAAAAATGCTTAATTTTTTTTTAAAGGAAAAATCACTCTGGGCTAAGAATTACATTTGACTTTGTCAGCTGGTTCTAAAACAAGTCTGAAGAAATGAATACAAGACCTCAGCTCATTTATCTACTGGTCCTCAAAGAGCATTAACAGACAAATTCCATCTCTGGGATCAGGTCCAAGTCATAGGAAGTCCCTATCTTGAGGGACATCCTTCCTTAGCCTTTTGTAATAGGATGAGTTTTTAAAGAGGGATATGACATAAAGGATAGTGGAAGGAAAAGAAAACAGGAAGGAGGATCCCAAGAGTATCCCTTGGGGAATACTCAAGGAATACTGAGTACTCCTTGAGCAAGCAAATAGACATCAAAGAACAATTGTGTTTTAGGTTATGTACACGGGACCCACTATTACTTAGTTTTCATTTTTGTTCTTCTCAACCACAAATTGAAACTTAGCATAAGTCACAAATATTTCATGGGAAAGATTCAATCCTGAGGGAATACTAGGCTGTACAACAGAAACGAAGAATTCTAGGAGATACGAATAAAAAACTTCCCTTAAAGAGCTTCCTTCATGCCTGAGGGGAACACATTTCTTATCCTCAAACTAACTTGCATTACCAAATGCCAGAGTCAAATGGAAAACAGTGGATCATCAGAGAATCTCTAAACTGGAAGACCCTCAGCAGTCACCTAGACTAACTTCTCCACCACAACCAGCAAAATTAAATGACTTGCCCAGAGTCACCAAAGCAGCCCAACAGAATAGTAGTGACCTTTTTAAAAATATCTGTCACAACATTCTTGAACAAATACAAATGTGTTACAAATTTCAAAACATTGACATATTTAGGCTCCAAGATCCCTGTGGATAAAATCTCATCTTTATAATGTCTAGTATAGGGCCTTGCACAATGTGTTTAATATTTCTTAAAAAGATGCCCTAAGCCCAAAAGTCCAAAAGGAGAAATACTGAAGATGGTCTGGTGAAATGATAGGAAGTAGGTAGAGAAGGCAGATTCCCAGGCCAGGCAAGAGGCTCTCAAGTCTGTGAACCTCTACAGCTATACATGATGAGCATTAAAGAAACCGGGCCAAGAGCTGGGAGAATTCACTTACTTTTGTAAACCAGCTGACTCTGAGAAATACCATCCTAAGATCCTATATAACGTCTTCACCAAAGGTCTCTCACACAGAATGTCCCCAACCCCACATATCCTCAAGTAAATTCTATCACCAAAGAAAGAGAGGTAGCACTCGAAAAAGAGGTATTACTTACTAATTGATACAAGTTTTCCCAGTAGTCCTGGGTCATAAGGCGAAACAATGCCAAGAAGGCCCAGCTAAAAGTGTCAAAGCTTGTGTAACCATAGTTGGGGTTCCTTCCTGCTTTCATACACTGGTATCCCTCTGGGCATTGCCTGAGGAAAGAAAGGGAAACAAAGGGCTTTTCAATGTAATCCTACCCAGTCATCAGCTGTAAGGCATCTCTATGACCTTGGAGATAATAAATAACCATCTATAAAGATGGTTATTTATTACAGGACAACAAACAGGAATTAAAAAAAAGAAAAAGAGGAAAGAAACAAAGTAGCAAGGTCAATTTTTCAAAAAATGATGTCATGGGGACAGTCTAGGATTAGAATCACCTGAAAAATGTTGATTCCTATGTCCTACCCAAGACCTAGGAATAAAAGCTCTGGATATGGGATCCATGAATCTGTATTTTTAAGGGGCGTGTCAGATGATTCTTATGCATGCCAAAATTTGAGAATCACTGTCCTAGATTCATAACAATGTGCAATTCAACCAAATTTAACTTAGCTGCTATCCGAAATGACAAATGGCTAGAAGTTCCTCTTAATCATCTCGATTCTCTTAACACCCATTGTGACAACCATGTCATAATGGGGATTTCAGTGACCTTGATTATAACAGTTCTTCTGCTTTAAGACTCGCCTGATATTTATTTCAGTGTAATTTCTAGTAGCTACTTCAATACAGAAATTAAATGAACTTCTAGTCGTCATGTCATCTTAAAACACCAATTCCTGTATTTACCAATATACTCTAAATAATGACACTACACCCTACATTTATATAGTCCTCTGTTTACAAAGCACTTTCACGTATGTTATCTAATTGGATCCTTACATAACCCTTTGAGAAAGTGAGAACATGATTAAATCCGTTTTTAGATGAAGAAGTGGAGGCTCACATAAGTTAAATGGCTTGCCAAAAGTCTAGAAGTAGCAGAATCAGGACTAAACTTTGTTGCTGTACACTCATGTTCATAGAAGCATTATTCACAATAGCTAACATGTGGAAACAACCCAAGTGTCTATTGACAGATGAATGGATAAACAAAATGTGATATATACATACAATGGAATATTATTCAGCCTTAAAAAGGAAGGAAATTCTGACATATACTATAACATGGATGAACCCTGAGGACATTATGCTAAGTGAAATAAGTCAGTTGCAGAAAGACAATTACTGTATGATTCTACTTAAGTAAGGTACTTAGACTGGTCAAAATCATAGAGACAGAAAGTAGAATGGTGGTCACCAGGGGCTGGGGGGAGGGGAGAATGGGGAGTTATTGGGTACAGAGTTTCACTGTAGGAAGATGAAGAGTTCTGGAGATGGATGGTGGTGACGGTTGCATAACAACATTAGCATACTTAATACCACCAAACTGTACATGTAGAAATGGTTAAGAGACCAAATTTTATGTTACGTGTATTTTGCCACAATATAAAAAGGGGAAAAGATATTACATTGCAACTCTTTTCCCTCCCCCACGTTGTCAGGCCTGGCATATTCTGGGTCAACCTTGGGCGCTAACCTATCATGAAGACAGTGTCCTTATTCGATGTTTTATTAATTGTATTAGGATAGAATGAGGAGAGTCTTCAAGAGACAGGCAAGATATCTGATGTTATAGATTCTGTCTTTAGCCTTTTACATCTTTAATTTTGGCTTGAGACTATGGACACCTTCACCTACTAGTGAAATGTCAACTTTGGACGGACAAATACAAAACAGAAAGAAGATCTGAGTCACCCAATACATCGGGTCCACTAAGGATCCACTGTATGAGCACAAAGAAAGAGAACATATTGTCCATTTTTGTCTGACAAATTATTTTAAGGGAGGAGAATAAAATTAGGTGAGCTACTTACCCAGCATCAGAACTGTTCCCACAGAGTAAAGGTTCCAGCATGCCAGGAACTGTGTAAAAATTTGCTAGAAAAGTTTAAGGAGGCAGGAAATGAATAAGGTAGATTTCAGTGAATGAGAGAATAAACAGTTATTGATTTTAGCTCATATAAATCTTTTCTGACAGCAGTGAAACCTGATAAGAATTCTTTCCCATTAACTATTTTCCTATATATATTTAACAATGAAAAGTGCTGCTTTAGTGCAATGTTTAGCCTTTAGTGCAATGTTCTTTTCACAGACACCTGACCTCTACTCGTACTTCAGATCTGTAAGCCACGTTCTAGCACTTGAATCAAAGGGTCTAAAAAAGAGGTTTCTGAGTTCTTTACCCCTTTACACCACTTTACTCTTCTATCCTTACAACTTCTCTCTACCAAAGATAAACTGATCGCTAGTTACCATGCCCTATTTTAAATTAGAAGGCACGTTTCCCTTTCGTGTCCCTGAAATCCCCTTTGCAACACTTTCTTGTAGGTACTAACTGCCTTTATTTCCTCAGGAGTGACTAACAGTGATACTGCTAACTTTCCCCCATTGTTTTACAGAAGTACTACTATACCAAATATTCCTAAGGGTAAGACCCAAGTGCCTTGGTTCCTGAAATGAACTTGTTAAAACTCCTTAACTGTAATAGGATCAAATGATTACTTAGAGATTACTCGACTCCCTAGACCAGATTGATTCCTAAGGTCTAAGTAGTATTCAGAAACCTTACTAGGTATACTCTATTAACTAAATGTTTAAATATCTCAGGGAAAAGAGGATTTTTATCAAGTTTCTAAGCCTGATTTTCAAAGCAAAAGTTTAGGGGTACATGTGAAAAAGATCTAAAGTTTCATCTTTGTTTTTAAAGGGAGAGAAAAGAGAGAGAGGGAGAGAGGGTTGATATTTGAGAGCTTCTGAACATAATCCGACCTCAAGGGAAGGGAGTAAGTTCACAAGGCTCCTTCCAGCAGCCCTGGCCTTCCTTTCTGCAAGACTTTTTCTTCCCCCACTTGCAGAGACGGGGCCACCTACTTTTATTGTTGATGTACTCTTCCCAGTCAAAGCCCTTGGTGCCGTTTTCAAGATAGCTCTCGTTGAAGTTTATGGGCCACACCACACACTTGTTCCGCAGGTTTCCCATGAAGAGCTGCAGTCCGATCAAGGCAAAGACACTCAGGCAGAACACTGTCAAGATCATCACATCTGACAGCTTCTTCACAGACTGAATTAGGGCGCCCACGATGGTCTTCAGGCCTGAGGGGAGAGAACCCCCCGAGTCAGAGTCATCCCCCAGCCCTCCCCACCTCCCCCAGCCTCCCCACTCCACCACGGCTCCTAGTCCCACAGGGCCACCCATGAAGCACGGCCACTTCACCATTTATACCATGGGAATAACAATGGGGCAGCGGTATTATCAATTCTTCCAGGGACATCAATTTTTAAGTCAATATTTTTTGAAAAAGAAAGTCCCTTCTCCAGCATGTGGCTCTTTTCTTCCTGGAAGTACTTCCCTGTCTCTGACTTCTTCTCCGCGACTCAGATGAGTCAAGGTCTTACTTGCCTCAGTGTCGCCACACATGCTGTTCCCTCTGCCTGGAATGCTTCCTTCCCTTCTCTTGTCCCTCCTGCCTGTTTCCTATTCAACCTCCACTCTCTGCTTAAAGAGCAATTCCCCCAGAAAGCCTTCCCTGACTTTACAACTCTTCTCCCTCCCCTACTATTACTATTTTAATAGCACCCTTTACTTCCTCTGTAGCATTTATCATGGTTAGAGTTAATTATGTCTGCCTTGTTCACAGGTGTATCTGCATGGCTTAGCCCACAAGGTACTCAGTAAATATTAGCTGAATAAATAAACAGAAAATCAGGAATTGAGGAGGCTTCCAGTTCGGAAAGAGAACTACAGGTAAGTTTAAAAGCCAATAATAAGTGAGAAGGTACAATAATATTTTCCCAAGAGCTCTGGAAATGCCAGTGTATTGAAAAGGTTGATCATTATCAATCCAGTATTTATGGTTTGTCTTTCCACTAAAAAATATACCTTCTCTGTGTCACATATACTATACCTTTTTTCTGTCCTAGATTAAAAACTTTACAAAGTTTAAAAAA
Source organism: Balaenoptera musculus (assembly GCF_009873245.2). NCBI lineage: Eukaryota > Metazoa > Chordata > Mammalia > Artiodactyla > Balaenopteridae > Balaenoptera > Balaenoptera musculus. The sequence continues at coordinate 41,725,813 of NC_045794.1, read as the reverse complement.
GCATATAACCCACTTGAATTGGCGGTTTAAACGCAAGCCACTGGTTCAAATTTGAATCTGCAGGCAGATTTCTTAACTGCACAGGGAGAGATCAGTGATAGGAGGCAAAGAAAAGTATGGTTGTGGGTTCGTGATGTTTGGATCAAGACTGAGTCTCCATGTGGTTCTCCTGGGCATGCTCACACATCAGCTAACCATAAGACACGGCCAAGAAAGCACTGAGCACTCCCGGGGTGCCAAAACACCAGGACGGACAGCAGGCAGACACAGAGCCTTGACACACAGGCCTCGAGAGGGATCTTATCCCTAATCTACTTCTGAAGACAAGACTATCACACTGAAATTCTACAGAAATCCTAATCCTGGCTCTGATCCTAAATCCTAATCCTAATTCCAATCCTGAGTCTGGGTAGATAATTGCTAATCTTAATCAAGTTATACAACTTACTTATGTGACCTGACCAATAAACCTAACCTCCTTGGATCTCAGTGTTTTCATCTTTAAAATGGGGATAATTAGAGTAGAGTATCTTAGGGCTGTTGCGAGGATTAAGCATGATTCATACAAACACTTAACATAGCACCTGGCACACAATAAATGAATCAAATGTTAACCATTTTTGTCTGAACCTTAGTTTACTCATTTGTAAAAGTATTTAAAATATGTTGTGAGGTTTAAATAAGATAATGAATGTTAAATACCAAGTACAGTGCCTGGTACTTAATACTTGTTAGCTATCACTATGATACATATGTTGCCCTCCTCAAAGAGACAGGATAATGGGATAATGACACTGCATGGCTAACCTCGTACGACGGTGATCTAATGGGTGGTGTGGACGTGACTCTTCTTTTGCTGCATTTTGCAAGTGACTACCTAGAATTTTCAAAGTTGAGTCCAATAGTAGTAATGGATGCTGTGCCTAGCACAAGCCCTGGCACAAAGCAGACACTTAATATGTTTTTAAGTTCTTTATTGAAAGAGTAAATGAATAAGAAGCTTTCTTTCCTCTCACACAGATATCCTGAAAGGGATGTAAGGGAAATTAAAGAAAAAAGAGCCAAGAGTTAGACTGTAGAGACACAGCAGTGTGCAAAGGCTTATGTTTGCTCACAGAGCGGGCCTTCCATGGAGACTGTGGCCACCAAAGGGATTAGGAAGAGCTTGCCTGGGCTCCAGGAATAAGGCATTTCTGGCCTGATTCCTTGTCTCCTCACAGGGCTGTTCAGAAAGAGCACAAGGCAGGAATCAGAAAGCAGGAATTCTGATCCTGGCTCAGCCACTATTTATGACCCACTGTGTTTCAGAACAAACTTAAGCTCACCTCCCAGTCTCATTTTCTCATACACAGAACATGGATAAACACAGGAGCACCGGCAGTGGGCAGTGGAGGAGAAGCTGAAGAATCGTCTCTAAAAGTGTTTTGTTTTGTTTTTTTTCTTTTTAAAATTTTTTAACTGTGCCTTATGGCACGTGGGATCTTAGTTCCCCGACCAGGGATCAAACCCGTGCCCCCTGCAGTGGAAGCATAGAGTCTTAACCACTGGACCGCCAGGGAGGTCCCTCTCAAAGTCTTTAAAAATAGGGCAGAGATATTTACTTATTCGTGATTAAGTAGTTGAAGTTTCAATCTTTTATTCCTAAGTCCTGGAAAATTGTATCATAATCACACAGCTAGGTAAGAAGGTATTGGTGGTACAGAATAAAAGGCAGCTATAAAGAAGTAAAAATTGTTCCAGTGTTCTGGAACTCATTTCAGTAAGTTGCTAAGAATAGAAAAGTCCTTCACTATATTTGGCTGGGTTGAGGCAGGTGTACGTTGGGTCGATAAGTCAATTCTAGGCTCCTAGAATTATACAGTTCTGCTTTCAAAGTCAAAGAGTGCTTTTTAAATTATTTATTTATTTGTTTGTTTGTTTGTTTATTTTTGGCTGTGTTGGGTCTTCGTTTCTGTGCGAGGGCTTTCTCTAGTTGCGGCAAGCGGGGGCCACTCTTCATCGCGGTGCGCGGGCCTCTCACTATCGTGGCCTCTCCCGTTGCGGGGCACAGGCTCCAGACGCGCAGGCTCAGTAATTGTGGCTCACAGGCCTAGTTGCTCCGCGGCATATGGGATCTTCCCAGACCAGGGCTCGAACCCGTGTCCCCTGCATTAGCAGGCAGATTCTCAACCACTGCACCACCAGGGAAGCCCAAGAGTGATTTTTAAAAAAGAGTAGTTGATAAACCATAGTGGAAAAGAATATGAAAAAGAATGTATATATATGTATAACTGAGTCACTTTCCTGTACAGCAGTAATTAAGACAACATTGTAATTCAACTATACATCAATAAAAAATAAATTTAAAAAAAAAGAGTAGTTGAATAGGTCACTGAAGAATGGCTGTAAAGTTTCTTTTCCTGGACTTCTTTATGAAGAGCTTATATAGCCATCTCTCCTGAATGGTTCAGACAATCACCTGTGTGAATACTGGATGATAGTTCAAGGCCCTTTCTACTTCTATATTAATGAATTGAGAAATGAGCTGTAAGCTGTCGTTTGTATTAGTAACAAGAGGATAAAACTTTAAAATAGTCAAACCAATGTATTTGTGACATTAATTAATTTTTAAAAACATACAATTTTAGCATAAGTCTAATCTGATTTTCCTGGGCTGGGAACTCTTTGGACAGTTCCAAGCCCATACAACAGGAAATTCCAGGCTATGAGCTCAAACTTCCTTCGGTTCCATAAGGGTGGGCTCCCAGCAGCCTTGTTTGTAGGAAGTGACCTTCTCTTAGTAGTTAGATGTCAGAATGGACACCTGACCTAAATCTGGATCCTGTCCTCCAGGAATATAGAATGGGACAAGAGACAGTCCAGTAGCCTTTTCACGTGGTGGGAATGATAATATATAAATCTGGGAGCTAAATGGTAGCCATATTCTATCATTATGTTAGGATATGTCTGTGAAGTCAAGACAGCATGCTAAGGGATAGAAAAAGGAAACAGGAGCATGGAGAAGAGAAAGATGAAGACAAGGTACTCCCTGGTGTCTGGGGCTTTCTGGCTCTGCATTCTGGTTTCACTGGCTTCCAGAAGCCCCAAAGCATTCCAGCCCTTAGTTTCCTTGAAGTACTCCTGTATCTTTTTACTTGCAACCAGAGATGCTCGAATAATACACCAACCCTACATGGAACTCCTCACTTTTCTGGGGATTGACCTGAACACTCACAATCAGCTGGTTCAACATCTCTTCTCCATAAACCAGATGCCACTGCTGAAGAAATCTGTACACATGAGTCCAGAAAGCTAAAAAAAAATTTTCAAGTGTTTTGCTTTGAAGTCTGAGGCTTAGATCAACTCCTCTGTGGAGTTCTTTCAGCTTTCAAGAAGGTTAAATTAGAGACTGAAGTTGGAAATGGTATTCAGACGCTTATACTTCACAGGGTCTCAAAGGAACAAAACTTAATTAAACAAAAATGATCACTAAATAACACTATGGCCACCCAAAAAGTTTACTCTCTAAGATTCTCATCCAGATTGTTGGGAGAAAATTAGAGGAAGGCACAGGAAGAAGAAAGGTGATGTAACTTAATGTCTGTAAGTGAAGTTAGGCACACAATTACTCAGCAATATTAAATGTAAATGGTTACTGGATTATACACAGGTCTCAGCCAAGACTCTTCTTCCTTCCATTAGGGTTGATAATTGCAAATGACCATATTTGCAGACACTGATGCCAATTTATGGAAATGACACCATCAATGCTTTTCTTAAGCTCAACCTTCATAGTCTTGCCAGCAGTGGCTGCCACATACTAGTAAACACAGCCGAGCAAAAGTGCTCCCCCAGCAACAAGCAACGCAGGTCAAAGAAAGTAAGAAGTTGCTGGTAGAATTTCTGACCTGAGGCGTGCCAGAATGGAGAATGCCACTGTTCTGGTTGTGAGGATAAACTGTCTTACTTCCTCGACTGGTTCACAACACCACATACCAGAATAAGCAAGAAAACTAATAATCCGAAACAGAGCAGAAAGCTCCTTCGTATGACTCCTACACAACAGAGTGTGACACAGAAGCCACGTGGCAGCAAATTGGACAGCGAGAAGAAGAGGCTAACGTTAACTAGCCCTGGGATGTGTCTGAGCAGAAGCAGTTAATAGATTTACTACAGAACAAGGGAAGACAGCTGGACCCAATGTACAGAAAGGTCAGCTACCAGACCGGAAGTCAGACACTTAAGAAATTTTGAGAAGCAGGTGAAGCCGCTGTCACAGAATTTTACTCTGCTCTATGTCCAAAGGCGCCTCTGAATCTCCTGTCACCTTTCCCAACGCCCAGCAATCCCCTGAACAAATGAACAAAGCCTGCTTATGTGCTAAGTCCAGAGAAATCAGCCATGCATACTGGGATCAAGATCTTCCACCATGCTGATGCCAGATTATAAATAAAGTCAATTTATCTTTCCTAGTTTGTAGCTCAGGTTGAGAAATCTAACTGGTTTGAAGCAACACGAGCTACTCCTATAAAATGAACATCAGAACAGGCCTCAACAGCAGTAACAAGCAGCTCTCACAGCAGGGGGAAGAGCAGCTCCCAGCCCCACAGTCTGGCTCGGTCCAGACAAGTCCTGGGGTACAGTCATGCTGGGTCACCTTCCCTGCTGCAGATTCAGTCCTCACAGTGACAGTTCTTGGAGGTTCTTCAGATCAAGAGTAATGTGGGAGAGACATGGGGCACCCTCGATTTATTTACTCAAGACCAGATTCATATCAAAGTCTGACCACAACTAAACTAGCTCCCAAAGGTGGGGCTGGGAGGGGGGGGGCTGGGAGTCCCCAGTATTGCTCCACTCAGGACCACTGTGGGGTGGTAAACATCAGCTGTCTTTCCTGAGAAACAGTGTGGAAAAAGGAGAAACACGAAAGCAACTGGATTAATCACTAGAATAGTTTAAAAGAAACAGTGACTCTGAATAGAGTCTTAAAACACTTTCTATCCCCCTTCACAGTGCAGCAGAAATTGCCACATTCATAATGGGCACATTTAAAGAAAATACCTTCTTTGTGAATGTTGGGGTGGGAAGGAGAAGGGCCTCTCATTTTCACTGCTTCTTATCTGATACCACAGGTAAAGAGAGAGAGAGGCGGTAACAGAAATGAAAGCAGAGAAAAGACAAATCCAAGAGAAAAATAATCAAGAAATTACAGCTCTAAAGAGAGCAAAATGACCAACAGAAGTAGTGCTTTGGGGAGCCATTTAAATGATGATGGAAATGAAAAGGGACTGGCAGTGAGGCCCTCCCAACCGGTTTTATTTACACCATTAAGTGCTACACTCTAAGAAAACCCTGAGACACCTCCTTTAAGACGTCCACCCTATCTTGGGGGCATGTTAGTCCTGTGGCTCATGGCCAAAGCACGCAGGAGATGAAAATTCTGACAAAGTCACTTAGAAGTTCATTTTTGTACCCAGATAAACACAAAGCGAAAACAAAATTTTAAGACATATGACATTCTCCACAGAATACTTCAATGTCAAGTTGAATCCGGCAAGTTCCAGACCAAAGAAAATATTAAAAGGGTCTTTTCCTATAACTGACCCTTTTAGCACAGTTTGCATGGCACTGTTCTTCAAGTTGAGCTCTCCGAAGCAGAAGGGAAACCATGAATGATAGGTATCCAGGTCTTGAGTTGGCAAATAAAAAGGGTCAGGATGTGAGTTTAGTCTTTTCTAAGCCACAAGAAGGCTCTAAATCAAAGCATCTGTTGTACAAAAGGCTGGAGCTAACTGATGCACTGTACTCTCCAATCTTCAGGGAGTCCTGGCTGCCCTGACACATTCAGAGCATCTATCAATACCAAAGATGCTAAGAGGGAGGACGGCATCAGCCAGGTGAGCAGCGTGAGTGCTCTAGGAAAGGGAAAACTCTCATAGAGAGCTCTGTGAGAACGTGCAGGTCCCACATTAGTTCTGTGGCTGCTCTCACTCCTGTTTTTGGCAGCTTCGGCAAAAGCCTATCATCAAACTGGGAGCAGGAAAAGGCAAAAGAAAGCAACAATTCCACTGAAGTGGCCTATGAGAAAACTTGGTACCCAAAGCAATGGCTTTTACTTAGAGGGAACTATGGCCCAACTCTATAACTGTGGAGTCAAAATGACTTAGATTTCCAGTCAAGAGAGGGCCCAGGTCTACTGCCTCATACACTGGTGTTACCACCTGGGAAGGAGACCTGGGTAACAGGCAGGTAGGAACAAGGCAATAGCCCTCTACAAGTAGAATGGGGAGCAAAAGGACTTGGGATTAAAAGTCACACTTTAATTCAAGTATCAATTATACCATTCACTGATAGTGATCTATTATTGGCTTTATTACCCCTTAAAGTTATTTTCCAAAGCCTCCCAAAGCCATCTCAGTTGGGGGGTGCTTCTAGAAATAGGAATCCAGGAATCTATTTCAAACTGTGAAGCTGGTGTCTAAATCTTCATACAAACCCTTTCTTTGGGTTTAGGTTTCTTCTTTATGATTGCTACTGCTAAAATCATTTACAGAGGACTACTATGGGCCAGGCACTGTGCTTATAAATATATATTTGTAATACAGAATATAAAACTAGACATGAATATATATCTATAAAACTAAAGTAATAAGGATAAATTACGTGACATCAGTCAAGAGTTATCTTGCAGAAATGCTGTCTGTGGTCAGAAGTTAATCATACAGCAGAGACAGAGACAGAGGCTAAGAGCTGGAGCAGAGACAGCATCTGCTGCCCTAGTTAGTGAGCAGAACGCAGCTTTCCAATTTAATTCTGGAAGAGAAGTCTTGAGATCACAAGAACATAAAGAGACAGATGCCTTGCGGAGTACGCTGGGGGAAGTGAGCAGAAAACATGGGATCATATTTAAAAGAGGCCAGAGGAGGAAAGAGACCAAAGGAAAAATGAAAGTAAAGATTTGGTGGTACAGATGTCTTAAAAAAAAAAATAAGACAAGGCCTGCCTAAGGGTTAGGCTGCCATCAACAAGCTTCATGAAGCTGCCTAGAGAATGAGCTGAATTTTCTGTCAAACGGATTTGAAATGGCTAGGAACTAAACCTTGATAAGTCAGGGTTATAGTTTTTTGCCAAGGAGAATATACTCCAACTGACACCCAGCCTCTGGTTGATAAGGAGTAAGCTACCATTGTTAAAAATAAAGGAATTCATTTTTAAAAAATATTCATTTATTTGGCTGCACTGGGTCTTAGTTGCGGCACACGGGATCTTTTAGTTGTGGCACGCAAACTCTTAGTTGTGGCATGTGGGATCTAGTTCCCTGACCAGGGATCAAACCCAGGCCCCCTGCACTGGGAGCACTGAGTCTTAGCCACTGGACCACCAGGGAAGTGCCAAGGAATTCTTTTTTTTTTTAATAAATAAATAAATAATTTTATTTATTTATTTATTTATTTATTTATTTATTTATTCATTCATTCATTCATTTATTTATTTTTGGCTGTGTTGGGTCTTTGTTGCTGCGCGCGGGCTTTCTATAGTTGCGGCGAGCTGGGGCTCCTCTTTGTTGCGGTGCACGGGCTTCTCATTGCGGTGGCTTCTCTTGTTGCGGAGCACGGGCTCTAGGCGTGCAGGCTTCAGTAGTTGTGGCACATGGGCTCAGTAGTTGTGGCTTGCGGGGTCTAGAGCGCAGGCTCAGTACTTGTGGCGCATGGGCTTAGTTGCTCTGCGGCATGTGGGATCTTCCCGGACCAGGGCTCAAACCCACATCCCCTGCACTGGCAGATGGATTCTTAACCACTGTGCCACCAGGGAAGCTCGGAATTCATTTTTAATAGGGCCATAATTTACTGGCCCGCTTCATAGCCCAAATCTGTAAATGGAGAAACTTGAGGTTTACCTTCCTGAGGTTCTCAGTAAGCTACATTCTAAGTCTTCCCTCTCTGGGATTCTACCTCTGTGCTTCCCTCTCTCTGCATCTGATATCTAGGTAATGTGTTGAAAAGGGGAAAAGAGGAATTATTTTTGGTTCAGCCACAAGGAGAAGAGCCACGTGATGCCAGGAATAGGATGCCTCTGTTCTTCGTGTCCCTGTTCCTACAAAACTGCAGTGGAAAGCCTGGCCTCTCGGGAGTCTTCTCTGAAAACTCCTGAACATAACCAAAGTCGAACCAGCAACAACGTAGTCTTGACTTCTGCCACATTTCTGCCAACAATATTTTAGTTAGCAGACTAACTATAATATCTTTCCTTCCAGATTTCAAGACTGGTCTTTAGAAAATTAGTTATTACCTGGTAGAAAGGATTTGAATTAAGTTAATGGATCTCAACCTGGGGGCCACAGATGGGCTTTGGTGTGGGGGGGTGGTGCCTGTGACCTTTCATCTGATTCTCAAAAGGATCCAAAACCTTCAAAAGGTTAAGAACCACTGAGCTAGCTCAACCAGAACCAAGAAAAAAAAAGGCAAAAATTTTAGAGAGATTGTCAATCAACTACCTCTCAACCACCCACGGATTCCTTTTTTTTTTTTTTTCTTATGAAGTTTCTGTACTTTTTTGTTTGCCCACATATTTAGACGTATCTTATCTTACCTTTGACTTTTTTTTTTAACAGCACCTGCATAAGCTTTCACTGGGATTTATGTTTGAGAATGGTCTCTGAATATATATGTAGTAGATGTCTACTGGTTCTTATTCTAGTGAAACAGACAGCAACAGAATGTGATAGACAGTGATTATTAAAGTTCAGGCTCTTAAATTTGTCTGGAACACTGGACTAGTTAACTGGGTAAGGTCTCTTCTGTATATGTATATATAATAATTCCATTAACACAGTAACAATAAAAGTACAATTCTTCGAATAATATCCCATCAGCCAACCATGCTATAGGAAGCCTAGAAATCATAAGCAATGGAATGATGGTGAATGTTAAAATTACTGTAATTCCATGAGGATAGGAAGCAAACGATTTATATTCAAAGAGACAGCTAGCTCCGTGACAATTCTTTCAGATACTGTAAGAGCCAAGTGATTCTTAAGCACGTGCTTTTTCAAAGCATGGATGGAATGGGGGCTGCGTGCCTAGCAAGCACTGTCAGAGATACTGCCTAAGGACCAAAGAGCCATTCCAGAGAACGTCTCCCAGGAAAAACATGCGGAATGCAAGGCCATATCAGCTGTGCTGATGCCGCTTCAGAATGTGGTGGACAAAATGAATGGAGGAGAAAGAGGAGATGAGGCAAAGTCAGTCTTGTGTTTAAATTTTCTCACCTGGAATTACAGAGATAGTTTTCAAAGCTCGCAGAACCCTGAATGTTCTCAGCGCTGAGACATTGCCCAGGTCCACAAACTCTGTCACATATCTGTAGTAAGGGAGGTCACGCACAGACACAAATGACAAACACGGACACAAACACAAACACCAAAGAAAAAAAACAAAACCACAACAAAACAAAAAGTACAATACGTCACGTCAGGGCCCTAACCCAACACCTAACACCAACCCCGGGCCATCTTACCTGGGATTACCGAAATAGTTTTCAAAGCCCTCAGTACCCTGAAAGTGCGTAGAGCTGAAACATTGCCTAGGTTTACAAACTCTGTTATATACCTGCAGAATCAAACCAAAGTTAACTTGTAATGGTACCACTGGGCGAGGGTTTGAGAATGGGGGTAAGAAAGGGTCTTATATACAAGCTATGATTTCATTTATTTCCTTGAAAAAGAAAAGTTTCAAAATATAAACATTTAAGGAACACATTTTTTTTTTCAATTGGGCAAGGAGAATTCAAAAGTATATTTGAAAGAAGTGATACCACCAGAAGGTTCCTAGGGCTTTCTTTCTTCCTCAGCATTGTGATGTGCAGATCCCAATCAGAATGACTACTTAGTCCATTCACTTTTTTTTAGTAAAAAGGAAGGCCAGGAGGTATTCAAAGGCTTATGTCTCCAAGTTTTATGAACAATTTCTTAGGAAAAGGAGACAAATTTCTGCAACAGGAGTCTCATAAAAACAAATCTACATTAAAATAAACTCCCTAGTTGACAATGGCAAAAATGCCTAAAATCTCTGCCTAAAAACTCTTAGATAAATGATTTATCTAAGAGTTGTATGCGTATCTTTGCAGTCATGCCTACAGATGAAGTTTTAGCCCATGACATACAAAAACAGGGCTCAGGAAAAATCTAGATCATGGGATCAGAGCCAATATTGTGTTAAGTGCTCATTTAAGTGCCAATGTGGCACTGTGGCACTGTGTTAAGTGCCAATATTGTGTTAAGTGCTCACCAGCTCTGTGCCTAGCAAGGACACTTAAATTTTAAATGAACACCAATGTGTATTCATAATGCTGGAAAGCTAGAAATTGTCTTAATATAACAGAAAGTCAAAGTTCCAGTTTCAAATATTCAATGCATATCATTCATTCACACTTTATAGTTGACATACATTTTTCTATCTGATGTTCAGACCCATACATACACAAATGCACTCAATTTCTTACACGTCTGTGTGCACACACATAAAACACACACACAATCTATACAACACACTTACCCCCTACCAAACCACAAAGTGCTTTCCCAACCTGAAAATAAAAATAAAGTCTGCTATAACTCTTCTATCACCAGCTAAACTTCCCAAAGAGATACATTTTCATTGTTAAAACAACACAAATTACCCTAGCATACCAATGTGGTGTTACACTGCTCCCTACTAATAATAGTTCGAAGCTCTGGTCAGTAATTCTTTACGAAGTGACCAGACTGGATACTTGGCTCATGTTTTGACTCTAAAATATGCTCTGAATTCTGCAACATGTGGATAGCCTCATGAAATTACATGTGATATAACATACCCAGGACACTGAGTTCCAGCCTAAGGTTTACACCTAAAAAATCTGAGGTCTTCACCGAGGCCGCCTAGTGATAATTGTGCGACCCCTGGTCAATGTTGTAGGGGAAAATAAAATATGAGGGAGTGTCAATGGGAAATCACTTCCTACACTCCCTCCCAGCTGTAAAGCCTCTGCTCACCATCTCCCATATATACATGCTGTCAATTCCTGAACCACAAGAGGCCCTCATAAGCAAGAATCATAGGCATAAGTCCATACCACCTTACATGGTTATCCATTAATTCCTCATACAACTAAGCCCACAAACTCACACTTACAAACTGTCATACAAACACACCCAAGAGTACAACCACACATACACAATCACACCCAGAACACCAATAAAGTAAGCAGAGAACTTACGCCATCATGATGACACTGAAATCTAACCAGTTCCACGGATCCCGTAAAAAGGTAAAGCCATCTATGCAGAAACCTCTTGCAATGATTTTCACTAGTGATTCAAATGTATAAATCCCTGTGAACGTGTACCTGTCAAAGAAATGGATATCTTGAGGTAATTTCTGAACAGACAGAAACTTTAAATGAATCTTTTAAGATAACACTTGCCGACGGGTGGCTTCAACTAACAGAGACAAAATAGAAAGAACACAGCCAATGCGGCAGAAAGGAAGTGAGGAAGAGAAAGGGATGCTTCAAATGAAAATTACTGAAATGCACAAACCAAGAACTCTGGAATGTTGCACTGGGCCCTGACGGGGATTGCAAACAAAAAACTCTGTATTGCCATCTAGCACATGATCAATTGAACCAGGCATGGAGGCCCCACAGCTAATTTTAACTTGAGACAAGTCAAAAAGAAAGGGAAAGCTAATGTGGGAGGAGAAGGCAGTATCATCAGGAACTGAGGGTACAGGATGGTGATGGAGCAGCAAGTCAAAGCATTGGCTAACATAGGAAAGGCCAGAGGTGATGAGTAGTAACTTCCAGGGCATACTTTCTCTTTCTAGAGTTGACTTCTAAGGATATTTCTTAAATTCCACATGTATCCTCACACATCCTTGTGACATGAAAAATGGGCAATAATTTTCTTCCTTGATGCATAAGCTGTGCAGTGCAAGATTCAGTGACTAAAAATATTTAAAACAAGCTGGCAGAAAAATAAATAAATGAGCTACTTACTCCACATTCTTCGACCAGTCAGGAGGGTTACTAAAAGTCATGAATACACAGTTGGTCAAAATAGTGCACATAATGATCATGCTAAATACTGTAGAAAAAAGTCAAGGGAGAATATACAAGATCTGGCCAGTTTTTATCCTCAGGAAGCAAACACATAGCGCATTGGGTATCACAGGAATTAAATCAGTAACCTGACAGGAGACAAAGCACAGAGAGGAGGAAAAGGCGAGGTGATAATGAAAACTGTGGTCATCACCATGAACACAGAGTGCCACCACGTGTATCCACACCTGGCCAGAGAAGGTGAGTGGACACAGCAGGATGGCCACTCTCTTTCTTTCAAAAGCACTGTCACTGTTCTACTCCTTTTGGATAAACATTTCTCCCTCTTACCACTTAGCCTCTAAATACCTCTTTGCCTAATAACCAGAAATCTTGTAGTCTACCAGATGCCAAAGTCATCAGATGAGAAAATAAATTAAATCTAATCTATATTATTCAGTAGTCATTTATTGTTAATTATCTTGCATTACCCATTATTTGGAAATGTGCATGTCATTAATGATTTTTTTTTTTTAATAGTCTTCCAAAGTTCTGATTGTTCTTGTGGGGCAAGGCAACAGTCAATGTATGCTGAATTTGTCCAATCTGGGAAACCAGTTATGGTACATTGGGTAAGGATTTTAAGGACATCTGCACCACCGTACTCCTAAGAATTAGGTAATGAAGCAAATTCATCTGATCATTCTGAAAGTGCCTGGGAATGTTTATGGGTAGCAAATCATTTTGTTGCCATTTTAATTCCATCCAGGATCTTCCTCAGCCCTTCCTGTTCTTGTCTACTGAGAAAAATTAAACTGCTTCAGGTCAATATGAGTTACTCAAACTCAAACTGTCACTTTAATAAGCACAGAAGCCATATCTCATTTGTTGCTAATTCACTCTCTCTTGCTAATGGCATTCACTATCTTCATTCTATTAGTGGAGTTTTAAAAAGAAAAACTACTTCTTACAGCTGGATTTTTTTCTTCACTACAGCTGTATTTTTCTTCAGGGAATAATAACATGTTCTGGCTAGAAGAGAAAAAACACCATCTTCTGATCCAACAAAAAGGGAAGAAGTCCATTGTGAATTATTTATTTACTTATAAACCTTTAGATTTCAGATCTATGTTGCTTGTAAACCAAAGATTCCAGACCAGGTTGCTAAACTCTTACTGTTAATAAAATGTGCAAAAGCTTAGCAAACCTATTTACAAAGTAGCAACTGCTGGTTTCCTCATCCTACTTGGAGGGTACAAAAACTCTGAAGCATGGGACTAAGTACTGTCAAATTGAAGACCAACCATGAAAGTTTAAAGTCACTATGCAAAGTTGCTAACCCCATCACATAATTTTTCATCTGTCATATACTCTCCTATATTAATAAGACATAAAAGTCAAGCCACATGAATGAATTGGCATTTTCTGTTTAAGGGGAGCAAGAATACCAAAACAGATTCATAACAATCCTGCAATCTAGATCTAAACCTCTGTACCAAGGAGGCCATTTAATCTGAGAAACTATCTTAGATACTTTCTAAGCTCACTGTTCAAGAAATCAAAAATATTCAAGGCAGATCTCTAAAACACTCATTCAATTATCTGTAACTCAAGAAGTAGCTTTTCAAAAATTCTAATATGGACTTTAATATATAAAAAGCTGAATAATCTAACTCTTGAAGTCTGAGTGCTTTAAAAAGTAAGACTTCAGTAAAAGGTTACCATCTTAATTTGTCGCTCTTAATGATATCCACAGAATTCCAGACTCCCATGACATCATCCTAAGAAAAAAGGATTTGCTGAAGCTCAGCTCAGGATTCAGCAGAAGTCACTCTTAAAACTTCTAACTGGTGGGATAGTCACCTACACTATTGGTAAAATACTTACTATACAATTAAGTTGTCCACATTCAGAAACACACACCAGCGACCATGCAACTGCTGCACTCACTCCACATCTGCAGAAAAGGATATGAATGTATCAAAATTTTAATAGCTATTCTTCTTATCAGGTTAAAAGGACTTAAAATGTACAAGGCAGGCGTGGCACTAAATCTGAAGAGAGTTTTCCCTCTGTTTAATACTACAAAGGTCTGTGGAAAAAGAGAGAGAGAAATTATTAAAGCATGGGAATTAATCATCACATGAAACAACATTTTTCTAGGCAAGAAATAAACTCAAATGTACTTGTAAGTTTTACTTCCCAGTTTGGTGTCTAGGGCAAGAAACCTTCAGGCAATATTAAGACAAGAGAAACCTCTTTCCCTCACCTCCCTCCCCCCGCCCTGCCCCAGATTACATTACAAATAGATGACACTATCTTAGCAGTTTTACAGAATAAACTTTCCTTTCAGAAACAAGACATTTGAATTATACGTAAACTATTTTATGCCGGCTCTGGACAAGATACTTAAGTTTATTAATTTAGGATTCATTCACTCAACAAATATTTACTCAGTGCCTACTATATGCCAGGCACCGATCTAGGTGCTTGGGAAGTATCAGTAAACAAGGCCACCCTAGTGTGAGGAGCTTATATTCTAAGGGGGGAGACAGATAATAAATAAAAAACATAATGAGTAAGTAAATTACACCGAATGTGATAAGTGCTATGGAAAAAGGAAGACGATCAGGGAAAGGCAGCTCTAGAGTACAGGGGTCAGGGGATGGGGTGAATGGAGAGATGACAGGTTTGGGTTTTTTTTTTTTGAAGTATAGTAGATTTACAATGTTGTGCTGTACAGCAAAGTGACTCAGTTATACACATATACACATTCTTTTTTTTTTTAAATAGTCTTTTCCATTATGGTTTATGGTTTATGGTTCCACGAGATTGGATATAGTTCCCTGTGCTACACAATAGGACCCTATTGTTTATCCATTCTAAATGTAATAGTTTGCATCTATCAACCCCAAACTCCACGCCTATCCCTCTCAGGTAGTCAGGGTAAGCCTACCGAGAAGAGAGATTTGAGCAAAAACTCGAAGGAGGTGAGGAGGGTTCTTCATTCCACCAGTATTTACCTACCAAGTCTACTCTGTCTGGCTTTTAAGAGCCTCCATTATCAGCCTTGCCAAAATCATTCAACTACATTCCTGGCATGAATCCTCCTGTCTTGCCAAACCAGTACAGGTTATAGTAATTTAAACTTTGGTCTTGGCTCTCATTGCTCATCCTACCCAGAATGCCTTTTCCTGTCGCATGAATTCAATTCAATTAAAATCTTTCTGAGCATGTTTTGTGCCAAGCATTGTGCTAAGCTCCTTGGATACAAGATTGAATAAAATTGCACTTTTAGGGAAGACATATATGTGAACTAGTAATTATGATGCAGGGTAAATACAAAGTTCAGTAACAAAAATATGCGTAATGTATGAGGCAGCAGGAGAGAGATTTTTTCCCCCCTTGGGTGGGAAATGCAAGGGAAGAGAGTGGGCTGGGAGGTGTTCACAAAGGCAGGTAACTAAACATTTGGAAGGGGTTTTAAAGGATAAGCAGAGATTAAGAGAGATTAATTGGGCAGATAAAGGAGGAAGGGTTGGCAAGGAAAGGGACCAGCATAGGATTACAAAGGCACAGTAGCACAGAACTGTGGGTGCTCTCAGGGAATTGATAAGTAATTCAGTGTTGATGGAGGATAAAATAGAGAGGGGAAGCAGCAGACTGTGAAGCTGGAGAGAGATGTAGGGGCCTACTAGACTGAGTTCCTAAGGACACAAGGTCAGTGGCAAGTACACAGCCCTAGCATCTCACCGTGCAGGTGAAAAAAGCAAATGGTCAAATGCTAGCCATTTAAAATAGGTTTTTGTTTTTGTCTTGTTTTTTAATTTAAAGCAATGCATGTTCATAATCATAAAAAAAGGAAGAGAAGACAAGTTCCATCTCATTACCCAACGATAAACTTTGCTGCTTGTATATCTTTTCAAAACTTTTCTGTGTTAATATAACATAAATATAGCCTTAAAAAGACTCTCCTTCTCTCTCTCTCTCAAATGGGATTCTACCATAAACACTCTTCTGCACCTTGCATTAAAAAAATGAACCCAGGGGCTTCCCTGGTGGCGCAGTGGTTGAGAATCTGCCTGCCAATGCAGGGGACACGGGTTCGAGCCCTGGTCTGGGAAGATCCCACATGCCGCGGAGCAACTAGGCCCGTGAGCCACAATTACTGAGCCTGCGCGTCTGGAGCCTGTGCTCCGCAACAAGAGTGGCCGCGATAATGAGAGGCCCACGCACCGCGATGAAGAGTGGCCCCCACTTGTCGCAACTAGAGAAAGCCCTCGCACAGAAACGAAGACCCAACACAGCCATAAATAAATAAATAAATAAATAAATAAATAAATAAACCCAAAAGTTAAAAAAAAAAAAAAAGAACCCTCACAAAGAAAAGCCCAGGACTAGATGGCTTCTCTAATGAATGCTACCAAATGTTTAAAGAAGAATTAACACCAATCCTTCACAAATTCTTCCAAAGAATAGAAGAAAAGGACACACTTCCCAACTCATTCTGTAAGGTCAGTATTGCCTTGATACAAAACCATACAAAGACATTACAAGAAAAGAAAACTATAGACTAATATCCCTTTTGAATATAGATACAAAAAGCCTCAACAAAATACCAGCCAACAGTATCTGGTAGCATATAAAATAAGGATTATACACCACGACCAAGTGAGATTTATCCCAGAAATGCAAAGATGATTTAACATATGAAAATCAATCAATGTAATACAACATATTAATAAAATAAAGCATAATTACTGCATGATCATCTCAATAGATGCAGAAAAAACATTTGACAAAATCCAATACTCTTTCATAATAAAAACATTCAACAAACTAGAAATAGAAGGGAACTTCCTTAACCTGATAAAGGGCATCTATGAAAAATCCACAGCTAACATCATTTTTAATGTTAAAAGACTAAAAGCTTTCTCCGTAAAACGAGGCACAAGGATTCCACTCTCACCACTTCCATTCAACACTGTACTGGATGTTCTAGACAAGCCAATTAAGCAAGTAAAACTATTTCTATTTGCAGATGAAATGATCTTGTACGTGGAAAACCCTAAGGAATACATACACACAAAACTATTAGAGCTCATAAACAAGTTCAGCAAGGTTCCAAGACACAAGACCAACATATAAAAATCAGTTGTATTTCCATATACTAGCAATAAACAATCTGAAAATGAAATTAAGAAAACAACGCTATGGGGCTTCCCTGGTGGCTCAGTGGTTAAGAATCCACCTGCCAATGCAGGGGACACGGGTTCGAGCCCTGGTCCAGGAAGATCCCACATGCTGCAAAGCAACTAAGCCCGTGTGTCACAACTACTGAGCCTGCACTCTAGAGCCCGCGAGCCACAACTACTGAGCCTGTGAACCACAACTACTGAGCCCGCACACCACAACTACTGAAGCTTGTGCACCTAGAGCCCATGCTCCGCAACAGGAGAAGCTACTGCAATGAGAAGCCTGTGTACCGCCACGAAGAGTAGCCTCCACTCGCCGCAACTAGAGAAAGCCCGCGCTCAGCAACGAAGACCCAACACAGCCAAAAATAAATAAATGTTTTAAAAAGTATAAAAAGAAAAAAAAAAGAAAGAAAACAACTCCATTTACAAGAGCATCCAAAAGAATAAAACACCTAGGAATAAATTTAACAAAATAAGTATAAGACTTAAACACTGAAAACTATAAAACATCATTAAAAGAAATTGAAAAAAATGTAGATAAATGGAAGGACATCTTGCACTCATGGATTGCAAGACTTAATATTGTTATGGTTCAATGCAATCTCTATCAAAATTTCAACTGCCTTTTTGGGCAGAAATTAACAAGCTGATCCTAAAATCTGTATAGAAATTTAAGGGAACCAAAATAGCCAAAACAATCTTGAAAAATAAGGACAAAGTTGAAGACTCACACTTCTCCATTTCAAAGCTTACCACAAAGCTATAATAATCAAAACTGTGGTACTAACATAAGGATAGCCAAACACATCAGTAGGATAGAATTGAGAGTCCAGAAATAAACCCATACATCTATAGTCAATTGATTTTCGACAAGGGTGCGAAGACACTTTAAAGGGGAAAGAGCAGTCTTCAATAAATGGTGCTGGGACAACTTGATAACCACGTGCAAAAGAATGAATCTGAACCTCTATCTCACACCCGATATGAAAATTAACTCAAAATGGATCAAAGACCTAAATGTAAAGGCTAAAACTATAAAACTCATTGAAGAAAACATAGGTGTAAATCTTTATACCTTTGGATTACGCAATAGTGTCATAGATGTGACACCTAAAGCACAAGCAACCAAGGAAAAAATAGATAAACTGGACTTCATCAAAATTCAAAACTTTTGTGCAGCAAATGACACTATTAAGAAAGTGAAAAGACAACCCAAAGGATGGGTGAAAATATTTGCAAATCATGTATCTAATAAGGGTTTAGCAGCCAGAATAGATTAAAAAAAAAAAAAAAACAGCTACGACTCAACAGTAAAAAGACAAATAATCCAAGTTAAAAATGGGTAAGGATTTGAATAGACATTTCTACAAAGCAGATATACAAACAGCCAATAAGCACATGAAAAGATATTCAACATTATTAGTCATTAGGGAAATGCAAATAAAACCACAATGAGATACCTCTTTACATCCACTAGGATGGTAATAATTAAAAAAAAGAACAAGGAAAATAACAAATGCTGGCAAGAATATAAAGAAATTGGAACTCTATTACTGGCAGGAATGTAAAATTGTTAATCCACTTTGGAAAACAGTTGGCAGTTCCTCAAAAGTTAAACAATGAGTTACCACATGACCCAGCAATTCCACTCCTAGCTATATATCCAGGAGAACTAAAAACAGGTTCACACAAAAATGTATACATGGATGTTCATAAAAGCATTATTCAAAATACTGCAAAAGTGGAAACAACCCATCAACTGACAAACAGGTAAACAAAATATGGCACATATCCATATAACAGGATACTCTCCAGTCTTAAAAGGATTGAAATTCTGACATATGCTACAACATGGATGAACCTGGAAGACATTATGCTAAGTGAAATAAGCCAGACACAAAAGGACGAATGTTATGTGATTCCACTTATCTGAGGTATCTAGAATTAGCAAATTCATAAAGACAGAAAGTAGAATAGAGTTTATGAGGGGCCTCAGGCAGGAGGGATGGAGAGTTATTGTTTAATGGGCAAAGTTTCTGTTTGGGATGATAAAAAAATTTGTGGAAATGGATAGTGGCGATGGTTGTACAACATGGTGGATGTATTTAATACCACTGAATTGTGCACTTAAAAATGGTTAAAATGGTAAATTTTGTGTTATGTATAGTTTACCACAATAAAAATATATTGACCCTTGAACAACATGGGTTTGAACTGCTCAGGTCCACCTGTACGTGGATTTTTTTCAATAGTAAATCCTACAGTACTACCCGATCCACAGTCGGCTGCAGAAGCACAGGTACAGAGGAACCGCAGACACTAAGGGACCGCAGGTGTGGGGGACACTGCATGTTTGGAGGGCTGGCTATAAACTATACGTGGATTTTCGATTATGCTGAGGGTCCATGGCCTTAACCCCTGCATCGTTCAAGGGTCAACCGTACATGATTACCTGAAAAGTGCCCAGTAAGGTGTTATTGATACACTTTTTAAAATCAGTTTTATTCCAAGCCAAATAACAGAATTAAGAATAGTAATAGCTAAAAGTGGTTCCCAACCCATTCTGAACTTCAGAAAGATTTAAGGAGCTTTTTGGAAAATAAGGACATCTGGGCCAAGAAAAAAAAAAAGAGAAGTTAAGTGTTTATACATGCTGCAACATGGCCTTGCAAAATCTTGAAAAGAGTTCAGACACAAAAGGCCACATATTGTACGATTTCGTTCACATGAAATGTCCAGAATAGGCAAATCTTGATGGAAAGTTGGTTAGTGGCTGCCTAGGGCTGGATGGAGAGGGGATTAGGAACTCGCTGCAAATGGGTCTCTTTAGGGTGATGAAAATGTTCTGAAACTAGATAGTGGTAATGCCTGCAAACCTTGTCAACAAAAAGCCAATGAATTGTACACTTTAAAATGGTGGATTTTCTAGCTTGTGAACTGTATCTCAATGAAAACAAAACACCACAAAAACACACACGAAAATGAACCATGTAAGAGGTATAAGACATATAAAAAGGTCTAAAGAATGATACCACAAACATTTATGCACCCATCAGTTAGTCTAGGAAATAATGCCTTACCAATACTGCTCCTTTCTGCACTCCTTTCCAAATACACACTCTCCTTCCCACAGAGGTCAGTGATATTTTGAATTTGGTACTGAGGTCCCACTTTTTTGTGGTATATTTCCAGTTACTCTGAGCTCCCCCTTTTCTACACTCAGAGTTTGTGTCTTTCATTGTTCTCCCAGCTCTTTTTGTACCCTTCCCTCCACCCTCCCCACCTACTCCTAGAACTAAGTTTCAAGCTCTTGGAGAGCAGGGACCAACCTCACTCATACTTCCTCCCACAGCTCCAATATAATGCTCAACCCAAGCACTCCCAATAAACGGTTGCTGGCAGATTTTTCAAAGTTCCTGTCGTCGCATCTTCTGCTCTTTCCTTTCCTAATCTGGCAGAGTCACACCAGTCTCTCCACAGTAGAAAAGCAGTGCTGGTACTGAGCCATATACATTCTGGAAATGCTCAATGCACCATCCCCAGTGTGAGAATGCACTGCAATAATATTCTTCCTGTACTAGAAGGGACTGGTTCCAGTGGGGTACGCTGCAGGGAAAGACTAATCCTAAAAGCAAGAGGAAGTAGTAGACTTGGGGTTAGGCTGAAAGAGGTCAAGGGCTGAGCTACGGCTCTTCCATATTTTGGCTTCCCAAAGAAACAATGAGCCCCGCACTTTCCCAAAACCCCCTCTCTGAAGTACTTGTACTCCTCTGTGTTTCTATAGCAACCCCCTCTCTGAAAATGCCAAGCCTTTTAAATAACCTCCTCATTCAACCTCATAATATTCCCATGAAGTATGTGTGAAGGAGGGATTATTATCCTCTATGCATTTCACAAAAGCTCAGGAGAGGGACACCACCTATCAAAGGTCAGGCAGCAAGGAGCAACATATTATTCCAAGTTTAGAGCCTCTTTACAGCTTCTATTGTGCCAGATTGAGAGGCAGTTCAATGGGAATATGGCAGAGAATGAACCTGGTGTGGGGGATGGAGTCTCCGGTGAATGAGAAATTTGAGCCCCTGGGGTACACTGCATAAAAGCCTCAGCGACAACGAAAGAAGCACTGGCCCGTGTCCCAGGATCTAAAACCACCAGGCTGGGCCTTTACAAAATCACCCACCTGCCTTAGAAGAAGATAGGCAACAGGGTTTTTAAAAGTTAACAAACTCTGCACCTTCCCAATTTCTCATCTTTTAGTTTGGTCATGATGGAAAGATAGGTCTAGAGGAACCACTGAGGGTGTTTCCTATCTCAGAATCAGGGCCTGCACAGCACCTGGCATGGAGCAGATGCTCGATAAATGCCTGTTGCTTGGTGACTGAACAAATGCTTGTATGTCTGACGTGAGGGAAAAGGAGAAGAGGAAAAGGAAAAGGAAGACGTTAGGAAACTGAAGTTGTTAGGCCTTGGTTGAAGAAAAACTAGGCGGTAGCTAGGATTCTGAATGAGTACAGTGCTGAGTTGGCAAGAAAGAGATTGATGATCCTGAGGGAATCTAGGTCTTTTTAGTGAATTCTAAAACGATGGTTTTGTAGGTATAAAGGCTTCCTTATGGACATTTTATGTGTGAAGTAGAAATTTCATAATTAATTTGGATACTGAATACTGCATACAGAATAGTTTATCATCACTCCTTTCTAAATATTTACATCCTCTATCTTTATCAAGTATAAAAACAGGAGATATTTTTTCTATTCAAAGAGAAATAAACATCTAGCTTACACTAAACCTCCAGAAATGAAGGTGAATCCTCCATACTTCAAGCAGCAAGTTGTATTACAATAAAACATACTTTATTGTTAAAATAATTAGATTTACATACGCTTAATTCATATGCAGTTTTTCAAAGTTCACCTTTTGCATAAAGCAAGATGCTGTTTGGACCAACACAAGTTCTCAAAGCTTAGGAATCTCCTTTTAACACTGGGGCTTGCAGTGCTTATCTGAGAGATAGAATAATATATATCAGGGGTCAGCAAACCTTTTTTGTAAAGGGTCAGATAGCAAATATTATAGGTTCTATGGGCCATACAGTCCCTGTCGCAACAACCTGCCATTGTAGTTGCAAAAGTAACCACAGACAATACATAAACAAATAAGAGTGTCTGTGTTCAAATAAAACTTTATTTACAGACAAGGAAATTTTAATTTCATAAAATTTTCACATATCACAAAATATTATTATGCTCTTGACTTTTCCCCAACCAGTTAAAAATGTGAAAACCCTTCTTTTTTTTTTTTTTTTTTGCCACACCATGAGGCTTGTGGGATCTTAGTTCCCCAACCAGGGATGGAACCTGTGCCCCCTGCAGTGGAAGCACGGAGTCCTAACCACTGGACCGCCAGGGAAGTCCCGCGAAAACCCTTCTTAACTCATGGGCTGTACAAAAGCAAATGGCAGAGCTGATCTGGGCCAGCGGTCAAGGTTGGCTAATCCCTGTTTATATACTAACACTAGTTCTGACCTAAACCAGACTGGTTGCTTAAGAATGATCTGATTAGCTTTAAAAAAAAAAAAAAAAAAGCAGATTCAGAAGGCCCACCTCAGAGGTTCTGATAAACAAGCTGCAGAGGAATCTGTGCTCATCAGGATTTGAGAACTGCCACATCACCTGTCAGGTATTAAAACACATAGGTTGTCCTTCTTCACCTGCCTCTACCTGGCTGTATGGCCTGGGGGAGCCCCTGCAGCTCTCTGGATCTCATTTTCCTCATCTCTAACATGAGAGAGGGGGCTGCCTGATGGGCGTGCCCAGGTCCTTTCCAGCTCTGACATCTGTGAGTCTACAATTTACAAAATACACAGAAGCATCCAATATTAAGTGCAACAAAGCAGCAAACCATACTTTTGAGGAGAAAACCTACTATTATTCATTCCTTCACATTACATCTTGGTAGAACTCTCCTGAGTTATTTATTTTGCTTCTTCAACTGAAACTCTGTCAAGTCCATGGTCAACAGTGCTTAATACTATCCTGACAACTATACTTATGTGGGCAGGGGGCAGCATGGGGCAGAAGTGTACCAGACAGAACTGTACCACAGGCTGCTTTTTCCCTGCCCTATATCCCCTACTTATACCCCTGTTTTTAGCAGAACAGTGACTATGGGCGAGAGAATGGATAGGGATGACTGGTGATGGGTTGACTTTTAAAAAAATATATACAAAAGCATTTTAAAGTCATACACATGGCTGATTTAAATCTCAGTAATCATTGTTAAACTGCTGGTAAGAATCCAGAAAAGGAGATTCGTCCCTTATTCAATACCGTGCTCCAACACCAGATCCTTTAAAGCTCAGGAGGAATGGGAAGGACAGCAAGCTTTGGATTCTTACGAGACTATTTCTTAAGCAACAGTCACTTGGCACCCATGAAGTCCAATAATGTTTTACCTAATCTGTCTTAAATTAGATCTTTGTGAAGTAAATGAGTTAAAAGGGAAATTGAAATTGAATTGTGGTTTATGGCCCAAGGGAAAATATCAGTTTATAACAACAGCCACTGAATGTGTGTGAGCACAATGCCCATTAGGAGTGGTGGAACAGCTCTTTACAAGTTACGGCATATGGAGTATTAATACATGTGTCATGCCGGCATAAGATGAGCCTTCTGAAAAGCGCAGGCTTTTCATTTCTAATTAGCAATGTGGGGCTTGGAGCACACGATGGAGGAGCTTTGCCATTGCTAACGCAGGGTAAGAGATATTCTCTTC
Source organism: Balaenoptera musculus (assembly GCF_009873245.2). Lineage (NCBI taxonomy): Eukaryota > Metazoa > Chordata > Mammalia > Artiodactyla > Balaenopteridae > Balaenoptera > Balaenoptera musculus. Next base: position 41,701,784 of record NC_045794.1, on the reverse strand, counting down.
AGTCTACAATAAGGGGCAGGAACATTGTGCAAGGCCAGGTACGAGCTCATTCATATTCATGCCAAACAAATCCTAGCACACTGCAAACACAGTACAATAAACGCACACAGTTACCAAAGTACCGCATGCAGCCAACTCATGAGCATTTCCCCACCCTCACCCCAGGACTGGATTAATGTTTGTAGCCATACAAAATGTATAAATTAAAGTAATAAAGGGTGGGTAAATATGAAAGGACATTACAGGGAAGAGTACTCAATGCAGGGGTGGAGTATATCACAGAACAGAAAGCCTCTTAGGGAAAGGTTTATTACCCAGCTCCTGGTTTGCTGTGGGACACAAGGCCCAAGAGAGCAGCTCTCCACCCAACCAAGTTCTCCCTCCCCTGAGAGGTCATCATCTCAACTGGGGCGAAGGTAACCCGCAGGCATCTGATGACCTTCTGGTTATAATGAACACCTAGGGGCTCAGGGATTGAGCTAATCTACAAGGGGGCAGTTGGGAACAAATATCCTTTGGCTCCATCTGGCTGCAACTGTTATCGACACTGATTTATGACTATCTCCCAGGGTTTGGACCCTAGATCCTAACTGTTCTGACTTCTGGAATTGCCTGACCCTCTCATTTTTAGCTGACTTCTAGCCTTAAATTCTTGCCTGCTAAACCTAATATATATATATATATATATACCTTTTTCTCCCAGACCTATGTACCTCTTCTGAAACAGGCAACTAGCTAATTTGACTTATAGTAGTTCTTAGCTCTTTCCTGCCTAACTATAAATTCTTAATTCTGCTACCTTCTACGGGGGCAAATCCTCTCTGCCTAATGGTTTCAGAGTGTGCATGCACAGAGAAGTACTCTTCTACCCAATAATAATACAAATATAGCTGATCTGAAAAACAGCTATAACAGTGATAAGAGCAGTAGCCAGTTGTCCACTAATCAATGGCTACAGTTTTTGGCATTCGCTTCTAAGTAACTATACAGCCAATACAGCAGGCAACAAATAAATGTCCTTTCAAATTTTCCCTGTTTTAATATAGAAAAACTTAATGCTAAATCTAAACAGATTCTACCTCAGACTAGGAAGCTGTTCAGAAATAAATGACCTGCACTGTCAAAATGACTACACCCTGTTGAAAAGGAGTCCTGATGCCTTTCTTAATGCTAATCTGCTCAGTGGGTCCCTCAAGTAAAATTACAATTATAGTCCCAATGTGTCCCAGGAAAGGCTCCAGCAACGGCACAACTGGCCTGAATTTCCAGAGTACCTGTGTCCTGGTACCCAGCTTAGAAATACTGAACTAAAAAGCAGGACATCAGGACACAGGCAATTTTTATTTTCATTTAGGCTTATACTTCTGTTTGAACTATATATTTAGAGCCCTAATCTTCCAAGTCTCTATTCCACTACACTGAGGAGTGAGCAAGAGAGACCTCTAAATCCCATATTTATATTCCTTTTATTCATTAATAATTGTATCTATGAGTCTATTTGAAGAAATAATAACATTTAGCAGGTATTAAGCAGGTACTATGCGGCAGGCACCCTACTGAGATGCCTTATACAATACCTGTCTCACAGCAACCACTTGATGAGGTAGGTACATTTTATAGATGATGAAATTGTAGCAAGACCACAAAGTTGTTCAGTGGTAAAACTTAGAACGGAACCAAGGCAGTCTAACTCCAAAGCCTATTCCTTTTTTCTTAATAAATTTATTTATTTTATATATCTTATTTTTGACTGCGTCGGGTCTTCGTTGCTGCGCACAGCCTTCCTCTAGTTGCGGCGAGCGGGGGCTACTCTTCGTTGCGGTGCGCGGGCTTCTCATTGCGGTGGCTTCTCTTGTTGCGGAGCACAGGCTCTAGGCGCACAGGCTTCAGTAGTTGTGGCTACTAGAACGTAGGCTCAGTAGCTGTGGCGCACAGGCTCAGTTGCTCCGCTGCATGTGGGATTTTTCCAGACCAGGGCTCGAACCCATGTTCCCTGCGTGTTCCGCAGTGGCGGATTCTTAACCACTGTGCCACCAGGGAAGCCTCAAAGCCTACACTTAATTATCACACAATACTGCAATTTTTAAAAAACTTCAAAACTACTTATCAAATCTAACTCCTCACTTTACAGATAAGAAAGCAAGCACAGGGCGCTCTGCCCAAGCTGAGACCACAGAGGTGGGAACAGGAATAGAAGGGTTCCTCAGAGGCCAGGTTTCCTGGCTTCCAGTCCCGAACTCTTTTCAGCACACCAGGTCATCTGGTCCAAACCTCAGACCAATGAAGAAATCTTTTTTACTTAATACCTTTAACTTTGGCAAAAAGAAAAGCCCTTGCACCTGCCACAGAGTTCACAGAAGCTATTTATGGTATTTTCCCAAGTTAAGCTCGACGCAGATAAGGCTAGCACCCCGTCTGTCTGTGGCTTTGCTGTTTCCCACTGCTTCTGCATACACTTCCTCATCTGGTTTGACCTTGTAACCCCATGCCCTCCAACCCACATTTGGAGCAGCTGACACCCGCTTCCTGCCCACATCCTGGTCACAGGAAGCCATACCTGGCAGAACAGCAGCTGCTTCAGCTCTGAAACGGCATGCTGCTGCTCCCCAAGGCAGGGCGGCTCTGAACCTCCTACACGGCCACCCCTCCTCGCTGTCCTTCAATGAGTTTGCTTTTGATATCCTTCCCCCTTACGCTCTTGGGGGTACCCAGCCTGCAGCTGCTCTAGGGTAAAGCAAAAGGCAGGTTTATTATGTAAAGCATGTTAATGCCTCTCCTCACTGTACTCATATTCTAGAATTTATTCTCACTCTCCTTTCTCTTAGAAAGCAGCAGAGTAGAGTGGTTTAGAGGCTTTGAGGCCACAAAGACCTGGATTCAAGGCCCAGCTCCATTGCTTATTAGCTGTCATGATTTTAGGCAACTAACTTTGGTTGCCAAAGCTAAGTTTTCTTAGTGATAAAAACAGTGATAATGATTGATAGTATCTACTTTATCAGATTATGAGGATTAAGTGAAAATTCACAAAAAGTCCTTACTACAGTGCCTGGCACAGAATAAGGACTCAACAAATGCGATTATGATAATGCTGTTGCTATCACACAGATCGCTGCTGCTCTGTGGCACCACAGGTGGGGTAGCAGGAGGGGACTAAGGGGTAATATTCAAGTTACTTAGTATTCACACACTTGACATAAACCAGTAAGACACTTGTGCATAAGCTAGACCAAGAGTCCAAAGTCACTAGGACCAAAGTCACCGTACAGCTGCACTGGCTCAAAATGGGCCCCAGAGGTTATTTCAGACCTGAGAACTCTGGAAGCAGGAGAAAAAAAAAAAAAAAACAACTGCTGAATGCACACAGTGGGATCCAACCTGCCTCTCTCCTTTATCTCCCTTCTTACCAAACCAAGCCCCATGCTCCAGTCACAATGAAACTCATGGTTTTAAACACTTCAACGTTTTGCATGTCTCTCTGTCTTTTCATGTACTGTTCTTTATACCCAAACTACTCTTTCTTCTCTTTAACAGATGAAATGATTTTTAACCATACTTTAATACTTCAAGGTACAGCTCAAATATCACCTCCTCTCCATTCAGCTCTCTCAAACAGAATTATCCTTCCTTCCTGTGTGTTCCCACAACACTTCTGTTACAGCACTTAACATAGTATTGTCATTCTGTTTATACATCAGTAACTCTCACTGGACCCTGAGATCCTTAAAGGCAGGGGTATATCTCCAACTACTGTGACTGTCTTAGCTTAGCAAGCAGAAGATGTAATATGATGCCCATCTGGTACAAGGTAGACAGTTTGTACATATTTGTTGACTGTATGAATGAATCTCTTAGTCATGAGGCAATGATGCAGCTAAAATCAACTAACTTATAACTATATCCTTTATGCCAGGTGTCTAATCGACCTTTTCCACTCTTTACCTCATCCACCCATAAAAATTCATTAATTTTAGTTCGAAAAGTCTTCTCATCTTTTCTATATCTTAGATACCATGCTGAAGATATGATATGAAACAAATGAACTAAAAAAACCCATACTATATTCATATTGAGGCAGTGCAAAATGACAGAAATTATCTAAAAATGATAGTAAAAAACAAAACCCAAAAATCATCCTGCAATATACTCTATAGAGACAGCATGATATGGCAGGAAGACCATGAATATTAAATTCACATATCCCGGGAACTGAAACCTGGCTCTACCACACACTAGGTGAGGGAATTTCAGCAGCAAATTAACATTTCTGAGCCACAATTTTTTCTTACTTGTAAAAATGGGCAACATTCACTGATAGCTCCCTAAGTGATCCTCAAGGACTGTAGAAAATTGGAGAGTCAATAATGATACCTAGAATTTGGGTGGTATCATCAACTAAAGTAGCAGATGAAATAAGTAGGTTTGAGGGGAGAAAATGAATTCAATTTTGAATACACTGAGTTACCTATGGGAAGTCCAGATAGAGATGCCTGGCAAGACACTGAATATTTAAGGAGTGCTCTAGGCTGGAGATACAGATTCAAGAGTAGTGAGAGAATGGATGAGATCAGCCAGGGAGAATCTGCCAAATGAGAGGAACACAGGCCAAGGACTGAACCCGTGGGAACGTCAACACTTAAAGGAAAGGTGGAAGAAATGAAGGAAAGAGAAGGAACGGTCCGAGATGTAAAGAGAATTAGGCCAAGGAAGTGAAGAACTGCAGGAATCAGGGAGTAATAAACAGTGTCAAATACAGCAGAGAGGTTCAGTGAGATAAGAACTGAAAAAATGTCCATTAGATCTGGCAATTTGAGATCCTGGAGGATCTTATATTGAGAATGCCAACAGAGCGGGGAGGATGCAGAGTCAGGCTGCAAGGATGGAGGAGTGGGTGGGAGATGTGTAGGTGGTGAGGGTGGCAACGGCTACTCTTTAAAAGCTTCAATGGCATGAGAAGAGAGATTTTACCTGCTGGAGATATGGGGTCAAGTGTGGGTTCATTAAGATGGGAGAGGCTTTTAGTATGTTTATAGGGTGAGGGGAAGAACCACTGTGAAAGGGAAAGATAGAAAGTACAGAAAAGAGAGGGGATGACTGAGAGAGGGAAGTGCTAGAGAAGGTTGGGAGGCATGGACGGGCTCAAAGGCACAGGGAGAGGGATTGACATTGAGCAGCAGATGGGTTGGGTACCTTATCCTCTGAAATGGGAGGAATATTTTATTCAAACTTCATTCCATAGGCCAAACTTTGTAGACTCACAAAGTGTCTGGAACAGGAGTGCCTCTTCAGAGCAGGTATCAAAAATTTTGCTAGAATCAGTTGACAGAAAATGCCATATAATGGGGAAATTCTAATCTTGAATTGTGTCAAATAGGGTTATATATAAAGAATTTACAACTCATGTGAATTTGGAATCAATCAGTAAGAGAAGCATTCCCTGTATAATGACATCACAGTCTTACTCTCTTTTCCTAAGAAGGGATTTAAAATATGGCTACTTATAGTGAGAAGATGATCAATATCACTGTAATCTTGAGAATCCTCCAACATTTATATGGTCATTATTAAATATCCCATTCAACAGGTTAATTCTTTTTTTTAAAAATTAAATTTATTTATTTATTTTAAATTTTTGGCTGCGTTGGGTCTTTGTTGCTGCACGTGGGCTTTCTCTAGTTGCGGTGAGCGGGGGCTACTCTTCGTTGCGGTGCACGGGCTTCTCATTGCAGTGGCTTCTCTTGTTGCAGAGCACAGGCTCTAGGCATGCAGGCTTCAGTAGTTGTGGCACATGGGCTCAGTAGCTATGGCACACAGGCTTAGTTGCTCCGCGGCATGTGGGATCCTCCTGGACCAGGGCTCGAACCCGTGTCCCCTGCATTGTCAGGCGGATTCTTAACCACTGTGCCACCAGGGAATTCCCCAACAGGTTAATTCTTGATAGAATAAAAAGATTTCATAAACTACACCCTGGAGAAACCATCAGAGATTAATTCCTAAAATTACCAGTCAGCGTAATGTTATGGCTCAGGTGATTAGCTAATAATACACACACAAGAATTCAGGTAAAAGTTGTCTCTTATAAGCTATGTGGCTCAGAACCTTGGAACTGCAAATTAGGACTTGTACAAGGACTAGAGAAGACCTGAGGTTCTTTTCTGGGGAAAATGCTAGGTTTATCTACAGGTGCCCCTGTAGCTCACACTAATGTTGAAATGTATTGAACTCCTGCCTATGTAAAAATCTAAGATTGGCAAACTCAGTGGAGTGACAATACTGGCTTTTAAACAGCTCAGAATATCTGTGGTATGGGTCCTTTTAAAGATTATAATTTAGTACTTGCTAAAAGCGTATTTAAGACACTGAATGTTTAAGAGAGCATGTAGCCTTTGACTCTCCTGCATTCTCTAAGTTTGGGTCTCTGTACCAAGTTAGAGCACCACAACCTTTAAGGTACCTGGACTATATTAAATTCATTAATGTACCTATTGTTATCTGTAATAACTTTATTTCTTTACTTGTCTATTATCTGTCTCCCCAACAAAAACTAACTTCCAGGGCTTCCCTGGTGGTGCAGTGGTTGAGAATCTGCCTACCAATGCAGGGGACACGGGTTCGAGCCGTGGTCTGGGAAGATCCCACATGCCGCGGAGCAACTAGGCCCGTGAGCCACAACTACTGAGCCTGCGCGTCTGGAGCCTGTGCTCCGCAACAAGAGAGGCCGCGATAATGAGAGGCCCGCGCACCGTGATGAAGAGTGGCCCCCACTTGCCGCAACTAGAGAAAGCCCTCGCACAGAAACGAAGACCCAACACAGCCATAAATAAATAAATAAATAAATAAATAAATAAATAAATAAATCCAAAAGTTTAAAAAAAAAAAAAAAAACTAACTTCCAGGAGTAGTATATAGAGCTTGCCTGCTTTGTTCCCAAGGGTATGGAACAGAACGTGGGTATAAAGAAAACACTCAATAACAATTGATCAAATTATCAAATGAAGGACTGAATGCTCAGCTCTTTCCTTAAGCTTCTACAATCAATCACAAATTCCTATCAATTTATCTCTGCATCACTTCTGACTTCACCTATTCCCCTTACTTTTCACTTCCACCACCACAGTTCAGACCCTCACTACTTCATAGCCGGTCGCTCTGTCCCAGTTCTCTTTCCCTCTGGTTTATCCTACACATCACTGCCACATTCATCTCCTCAAAACACAACTTTGATCACATATCCTTACTCCCATTCAAAAGCCTTCAGTAGGGCTTCCCTGGTGGCGCAGTGGTTGAGAATCCGCCTGCCAATGCAGGGGACACGGGTTCGAGCCCTGGTCTGGGAAGATCCCACATGCCGCGGAGCAACTAAGCCCAGGCGCCACAACTACTGAGCCTGCACGCTAGAGCCCACGAGCCACAGCTACTGAAGCCCGCGTGCCTACAGCCTGTGCTCCGCAACAAGAGAAGCCACCGCAATGAGAAGCCCGCGCACTGCAATGAAGAGTAGCCCCCGCTCGCCACAACTAGAGAAAAGCCTGCGCGCAACAACGAAGACCTAACGCAGCCAAAAATAAATAAATAAATAAATTTATTAAAAAAAAAAAAAAGGCTTCAGTAGTTTTCTATTGCTTACCAAGTGAAGACCAGACTTCTCAGTCTAACACTGTAAGTCCTCCATGACTTGGCTCCAGCACTCCCTTCTGAGACTTATCACCCAACTCCCCAAATTCCAATCAAATTAGACGATTTAGCTTTCTCGTACATTGTCCTATGCCCTTGTTTCTGAGCCTTTGTTTATATTGTTCTTTCTGCCTAGAAATGTTTCAGTCTATCCCTCTTTTCTAAAATCCAAATATTATGCCTACTATGAAGTAAGAAGGCCCTTTCTGAGGCCCCCTCGTCAAAAGTGATACCACCCTACACACTACCATGTTATAAGCTATGTAAGGGTCAAAAATGGACTTTATTAATCTGTGTTTCCCCCAAAAGAGCCCAATACCCACAAGGTCTCACACATAGGAAGTACTCAAGAAGTATCTGTTGAATAAATAGATCATATTTTATATGAGACAACCCAAACTGGTATATACCCCACGTCAGCTTCTCTCATTTCCTTTATAGTCGGTTAATACAGGGAGGGTAACACAACTCCCACAGAAGAGAAGGAAGCAAAACACTTAATAAAGGTAGACATGACAAAACAATTTAGAATATTCAGGAAATAACATCCTTTGTATAATAAAGACTTGATACCAATAAATCAAGAAGGGCACTAGGTAGAGGCTATTACCTAATGGTCTTTGATAAAGTCCCTGATAATTCTAAGGTTCTACAAGAGGAGAGTTAAGACTGGTGGCACTTACCAACTAGTAATTCAGCCATCCGAAAATCCCCTAAAATGTCAGGAAACCCATTTCTTGATCTAATTCCTCAGCCCCTAAAGGAAACTAATTCTTCAGGAAAGGAAAAGATATATTGATAATCAGTCTTTTTCCCCCTGGAGTTCCATTCATTTTGGTAGATGGGAAAACTTTTCATTAGGAAAAAAAAATCATAATGTCACCTTTCATGTTCAAAGCACTTAGAAAACTACATAGTGTTTCCACAGGCATTATCTCATAAGAGTGACTCATTCATTCAACAAATATGGATTGAACACTTACTATAGGGCACGCACTGCTCCAGCTAATGAGCATACAAGAGAATGAACAATAAACAAATAAATATATGCTAGGTGTATAATGGAGAAAAATGAAGGAGGTCTAGCACAATAGGCTGTTTTGTTTTGTATAGTGTAGGCAAGATATAATCTTCACAACAACACTGTAGAATAGGTGGGATATTAGCTATTAGCATAATCTTAATTTTCTATACGAGGGAGACTGAGATGCTGAATGGTTAAGTGACATGCCCAAGATCATCTAGAATTAGGTGGAAATGGGATCAGAAATAAGGTTTCCCGGGCTTCCCTGGTGGCGCAGTGGTTGAGAGTCTGCCTGCCAATGCAGGGGACACGGGTTCGAGCCCTGGTCTGGGAGGATCCCACATGCCGCGGAGCAACTAGGCCCGTGAGCCACAATTACTGAGCCTGCGCGTCTGGAGCCCGTGCTCCGTAACAAGAGAGGCTGCGATAGTGAGAGGCCCGCGCACCACGATGAAGAGTGGCCCCCGCTTGCCACAACTAGAAGAAAGCCCTCGCACAGAAATGAAGACCCAACACAGCCATAAATAAATAAATAAATTAAAAAAAAAAAAAAAAAATAAGGTTTCCCAACTCCTGGTCTATTGCTAAGGCTATAAAAGAGGAATCTGATTTAAGATTGTTTAATTAAATTCCTTTTCCTCTAGATAATGATACTTGGAGAATGGAAAAGAACCCCATACCACACACTTCCTTAACCCACCACCCTGAGAATGGCCTTCCTCCCATTCACCCACAAGCATTTGCCTCAATTTGATTTGGTGAATGAAACAATGGAAACATTTTGTTTTTTTATATTGTTGCAAAACGGTTTTTTTAAACAAAATAAAATGTCTAGTTTTAAAACATCTAGTTTTCACTCAAAACAGAAAGCAGCATCTAGGCCTATTGTGCAACAACAGGCAATTCAACACTTGATTAGCAATACTTCAAATCACACCTAATGAACATAAACTCTCCTTTAACAGCCTGTCTCCACTCTGCACACCTGTTGAAGGTGTGTGACACTAGATTCAGCAAGGATTTTCTGCCAGGAGCTCATGGGCATGCATGCATGCAGCGCCTATGTGTGTGTGTGTGTGTGTGTGTGTGTGACTTAAGAGTTCTTCATTTGAGGAAGCTGATGGCATTAATATTAGGGAGGTAAGGAAAAAACTGTAAACATTGCTGGGAACAGGGTGCCCTGCCATACCTAACCTGAGTTACAGCTAAAACCCACTTCTTAGGGCTGGGATCTTAATGTATTATAGAAATTCAGGAGGAGGAATCCGTTCCAATGTAAACCATCAAGTTAGACTATAAGGAAGAAGAGGCCTCATGGCTATAGGCCTAGACAAATGGGTAGAGCGTCGAAAGGTGAAGTTAAAGGATAGAGTACATTCCAGAAGAATGGGATGGAGACCAGAAGGCAGGCGACACCAGGGAAACAGAATAGTTTGCAACAGCTAAAACATAATATGTGATAGGCATAACATGTGAAATACAATTAGAAAGATATAGACATAAGCGCAACTCTTACCTTGCATATATTGTAGATAAGGAAATTTGAAGCCCAGAGAATTTAAGTGATTTGGCCAAGGGCAGACAAGAGGCAATGGTAGAACTAAAATGAGGTTTTTCTATTCCCAGTTAGGTGCTCTTTTCACTATATCATTCTGCTGGTAGGCTGGGGGGTTGGCGGGGGCTAAGAAATAATCTTCCTTTAAAAAGCAAAAATATGTGAAGAGGTTAAGTAAATTCCCTCCAAGTTACATGTCCAGCTGAACAGTGGTAGCAGTATTGATACTGAGCCCATGTCTCTGGAACAAGTTGTCTAGGCTGCTAGACTACTCAGAGCTCCTTCACTTGAGAAGGTAAAATACTGGAGCTAACACAAATGCCATCCTTTCCCCCAGAAGCACTGCATTTCTTAGGACCCATCCTAACAAGGGTTATTAAACCACAGGCATTATCAGGGATGTGAATGAAAAAGCAGGTTTTTTTCTCTCTCCGTATCTGCATGCCTCACTTCAGAAGAACTGAGCCAACCGAGGCTGAGGATCAATCAATGAAAAATTAGAAAAGTGGAAAACTAGAAATATGTTGTAACAAACTGAGAGTTAGGTGTTCGCAAATACTTTTGACAAAGCATTTCACCTTATTAAATTTAGAAAATGAGGAGGCTGAACTAGATGATGTCTAAGGCTACCATATTCTAATTTTCTTTGATTCTAGGTTGACTCCAATTTGCAGGAAAGGACAGACGTGAAAACTTGAAGGTAAAACGAACTTTGGGAAACCATATGTAATTTTTTAATACAATAGGTATGTGCCCAATTTAAAGGAACATAATCAATCCTGTAATTTGGATTTTTGTTTATAGGGCTTTCTTATGAGAGGGCATATCCACTGAACAAAAAGGACACCAATACCAATTATTGGTTTTAAGAAACAGGAAAAAGGGTAGGAGCCAACTCTGAAGGCCTTCTTTCAACTTAATCCACTGACTTTCTTGCTGCCCCACTTAAGACAGTTCTTAGGACTAAACACGGCCATTTAAAATTCAACAAGTTGTTATTAAGCATTGGAGAGTATATTTTGTAGTAAAGATAGAAAGACACTTCGAGCAATAGAGAAGAAGTCCTTGATTTGATTTACCAAAAAGCATGTGGAAGGGGAGAAATGAACCGAGAATTTACCCTGATAAAACTTAAGATTCCATAGCATGAAAGAAGGGAAAACAAATAACAAAATTAAGACTTCAGTTGGCTTAAGAAAATAGCAGAAAGAAAACCAAGAGCAAAGGCCTTCAGGACAGTTCAAGTTCCTAAAATACCTATTTGTTTTTGCTTGTACATATACAGTATAAAGAAACTCTGGAAGATACTACTAACAATGGTTACCTGTGGCAGAGAGGCAGGAAGTGTGGGCTGATGAGAGAGAGGTGTAAAGGGGAGACTTTTTACTCAATATCTTTTTTACTGAATACCTTTTCTTGAATTTTTAACCATGTAAATATATTACCTATTTTAAAAATTAAATAAATTAAAAAGTTTAAATGTCCTGGAAATTCAATTATTTTCAGGTGACACTCGAAAAACAAGAAAGCCAAAGAATGGAGACGTTCGAACAAAGTACCAAGAGGCAAGGAAAATGTTGTAGCACTGGGCGTTCTGAGACAATCCAAAGAGAGGATGATCTGGATTGTTCCAGGGACCATCTGGGAAAGTCAGGTGAAATGCAATATGGACACCACCAAGAAGCTTACGAGAGCTCAAACCAGCACCAGCTGGTACAATGGTGTCTTGAAAATGTGATACACATGTTTTATGACCCTGTGTCCCTGGACAGTGTGAAATCCGCAATGGGATGAAACCAGAACTTTACTAACAGAGAACTAGTTTTCTTTTACCCTCTAAAATAAAGAGAGAAGGAAATGAGAAACCAGTTTCTATGAGAGTCACAAAAATGATCAATCAGGTAGAAAACGAGACCTATGGGGAAAAAGTAGAGAAACCCACTTGTACCATTAAGCAAAGAAAAGAAATTCTACTTTGCAAGAATTATTTAAGGCAGCCCTTGAAAACCAAATGGAAGGGAATGTCCTCTTAAAGTCCTTCCTACTCTCAGGATATTTCGATATGTGGGTTGATTCCCAGCGTGCTTCCTTGTAGGGGAGACCTCGCTAATTTGGCCCAGTGAAAGGCCTAGTTAGTAAGACGTATTAGTAATGCCAGTGAATATATGCAAGTGAACTTGAACAAGCACATTATTTTTAATCAATTGAAAAACACTTTATTTAAAAATACAAATAATACCTTGAAGTGCTACTAATGTTCTTTCTTGTCATAGGTGTTCGTTTGCTTTTAATAATCATTAAGCTAAGCATTTATGTTTTATGAATTTTTCTGCATGGTGGTATATTTCAGTTTTTTTTTAAAAAAAAGAATTTAAAGAATACAATTAAAGTTATCCTCTCCACAAACTATTTACCCTTGTGGTGAGGCCAAAGGCTGAAGTCAGATTTTCTATCATGAAGAGCCGGTCCCCTATTGGAGTGCCATCAACATCTGGCCTACCCAAAAAAGAGTACCCATTAGGGCCAGAGACCACTCTCTTTGGATCCTCACTCCCGAGCTAGGAGCACTGAAATCTAAGGCATTGGGAATGGAAAGAGGCTGTCTATAAGGCAAGAACCAGGGAAAAAGGCATGCAAAGGAAAACTAGGCTCTGACAATGAATAGCTCTCTACATTTTTCATATATTAGTCAGGTTTAACAAAAGGAAGTTTAATTTGCATCTGAGTTAGAAAAACAAATAGTTCAAATAAAAGCAAAGAGGTTTCAGGCACCTGAAAGGCCAGAGTCCAAAGGGCTTTACCTATCTGCTTATTGCCATAAGAGTATTTTCTGAAAAAGTTATACCAGTTGGCCAAACTTATCTAAAAAGGCACGACCTAAACTCTGTGTTTTGTTATTTCTTTTTACCTCTACTAAGACTAAGGATGCAAGGGTAGGAAAGAGGAGGGAAATATATCTTAAAATATTTCAAAATTTTACAATCAATGAAATATTTTTTTAAAAACAGCACAAGATTCCATGTTCCCTTATTCACTAACCCAGAAAGTTAAAACCTTGTCTCCTTCCTCACCCACCTACCCCCATTCAGCAAAGGCCCAGATTAAATAGTTAGATTTTTAAAAAAAGGATAAGTAAGTGAGGAAATCAATGACAGTTTATGGAAACTTACTTAGCCCCAGAATTTGATATTTGAAAAAGTCCTTAGAAGTCTCGTCCAACTTCTCAATTTCTACATGAGAAATCTAGGCCCAGAGAGGTGAAATGACTTGCTAAAGGACATGAACTAGTTTTGAGAATATTTTTTTCTTTATCTACTACTTTCTTTTCCCATGAACTATTTGTGGTAGCTTGAAAAATACACATACTAAAGAAGGAAACTATAAATAATAAACATGGTGAATTATGGTAGAGTGGGGATTTCTTACTTCTAGTCTACTTTTCTTTATATCATATCATGTTTTGTTCCTTAAACATTCTAAATTTCCCAGTGGAAGTTACAGGCTACTGATTCTACTTTTTCCTATTACGTAGCTGTTCTGAGCTGCAACAGAAGCACATGGGTAAAGGGCCATTTTATGTAGACAACATCTTAACTAGTTTTGCCATTCAGACCTAAGATGCCTCCACAACTATAGCTAAATCAAGAGATCTGTTCGCCTCAAGTCTTACTTCTGTCCCATTATTAAGACAAACAGAAATTTCTTCCATTACTGAAAGACTAAAAGGCAATTTAGTTAACGGCAGTTTATAAGACAGTTTTGTTAATAAAGGTAGTTCAGTTAAGCTTTATATTTGTAAATATATAATTACACAAAGCCTTTTCACCCTTCATCTGGAAACACCTATGGATTTAATTCTTTAAATGACATCTGTCAAATGGGGGATCCCTAAAATGGTATCTGATGTCAGTCTTCAGTATTCAATGGCTAATTACTTGGCCATTGGATTAACTGCGGGTTCTGCTTCTTTACTTGTTGCCTAGTTTCAAAAGATAATCGTGAGAAAGAAACCCAAGGTTTGGTCAAACATTTGTTAGGGAAATTTGAAACTCTTGGCGAAATGAAGATTGGTATTTCTCTCACTCATGCTTCTTACTAGCAGGAATAACAGAATTGACTCTATGTAAGAATCAGTGCTCGCTGAACCCAGATAACTGTGTAACAGGGCTACAGATCTGGTCTCCTCATTGGCCCAGTTTGGTTTACTCTATTCTATTCCTGTCCCCAAAGGCTACGATCTAATGTCACAAAGGGGGCTAGGTAAGCAGACAAAGCCATCATCTCCATTATATTAACAACAGGCTCCGTTGATGCTGGAATAATAACATCGTCTTTATATTTAAAGATAGAATTCTGAATGGGTGAGCAAGAGTCTACAGGGCTGTGCCATCTCTCACTATGCCATCTTTCTTGTACTCTATTAAACAGTCCCATTTCATGTATGTCCCCCCCTTTTGTTCATCAATCTTTTTCTACTGTCAAATTAGAAAAAGGAGCCAAAAACAGAAGTCTTATTAACAGATTGAAAAGTGCCAAGACCCATAAATGACCCTTAGCAGCAATTAAACCAAAGAAAGAATCGCCGTAAACTGGAACAGAAACAAAAGGCTAACTACTTATCCAAACTCGGGCAAAGACACAGCTCTTTCTCCCCATCTCCCCTCCGCCTGTTAGGAAAGGGGCATCTGAAGCTGCTGCTCCTCCTCCTCCAACTCACTTTCTGCGTCAAATAGTACGGGTCAAAGTCCTCCAGGGGAACCGCAACCAGGCCTTGGGGGATGTCCCCATAGATGAAAGGCAAACTCTTCCCCGCTTCCAGGTCACTGTTTGGCTTGGGCTTGCTGTCCTCGTCATCTTCCCGATGACTGCCATCGGCCTTTGGCGGTTTCTTGAGCTTGCTCTCAGCAATGCGCCTCTCAATGTTGGCCAGTGACTCAGGGGTGAAAGGCTTGAAACTATCAGGGCCTGGTGGTGCGAGCAGCCGCGCTGCCATCTTCTCATCCTGCAGCAGCTTCGTTAGTTATGCTGCGTCCAGGACAGGTCAGCTCTGGAAGAAACGGCAACACAGACAGCATTAATCCATCGCTGCTCTAAAAAGAGGCCAGACCAAACCATCTCACCCTCAACCTTTATTCACAACCTTCGCAACATAGAGTTGCTTCCATGACATGGTTATTTTTCTCTTCAGAAAGTCTGTGGCATGGATGGACGAGGCAATGTCCATAACCACCCCTCAGGGGAATGAGCAGCCAAGGAGATCAAAACATGGGAGTCTCCTGAATTGCTAGTTTTTATTATTGACTTAGATGCAGCTCACAGTTAGTAACCACATACAGCTACAAAGATACATTCCATACCCTCTACGCTTAGTGAAATGAGTCAGACAAAGACAAATACTCTGTGATATCACTTACATGTGGAATCTAAAAAATACAGCAAAAACTAGTGAATATAACAAAAAAGAAGCAGACAAAAATACAGAGAACAAACTAGTGGTTACCAGTGGGGAAAGGGAAGGAGGAGAGGGGCAATAAAGGGATTAAGAGGTACTAACTATTAGGTATAAAATAGGCTACAAGGATATATTGTACAACATGGGGAATATAGCCAGTATTTTATAATAACTATAAATGGAATATAACCTTTAAAAATTGTGAATCACTATATTGTACACCTGTAACTTATATAATATTGTATAGCAACGATACTTCAATAAAAAATAAAGTGATTTTCTTATAGACAACATTAAAAATATATATATTTTATACCCTCGAGTAATTTCTATTCTAAATGAATAAGGTACGTTTAACATGACCGAGAGGCACCTATTAGCTTTGGAATCCTTATATGCTCAAGTCATCTTCCTTTCCTAGAACTCTGCTCCCTAAAGAAACACTCTTTTTCCAAGGACAACACAAGGGTAAACTGTCACTCTTTTCAAATTTCAGTTTCTGAAAACACTAAACCCTTCAAAACCTTGGAGGCACAAAAATATAGATAGAAATGCTTCCATTTGCTTTGGCTCTTCTGTTTCAAGTTCTTCTTCAATTCACCAAGGTTTGTAAAACCCATCCGGTATAAACGTCCAGAAGTACCTGCTCTGATGACCAAGCTCATGCCAGGGACAAACACAAAGCGCTTTCCTTCATGGAGAGGGCAGATATTGCTCTACGTACCTCCCACTCAGCAACAGGAAAAGCAAATGGGAGAGGAATCTTAGAGACCTTCCTCTGATGCACCAGCCCTGCAGCACTGCAGGGTGAACGACAGCAGAAAGGCCCCTGAGCGGGGCTCACGCCAGAAGGACAGGAAGTGAGAACTGAATCACAAACCAAATCCCTTTCTAAACAGAGAAACTGAAGTAGTGCCATACTAGAGCCAAAGACTTCTAAGCATGGTGTTTGAAAAGCCCATTTTCATTTATGTTTATACAGAGTCCTAGGTTATTGAAATACACACCTTGGAACAGGGGGCTCCCTAATGTCAAAGCAATGTGAGTCTCCCCAGGAAAGCTTTAGGGCTTCACTGGCAGTTCATCTGGTGCTCGTGGTGCTGCTTCTTCCTTTTGTTTTCTGAGCTTCACAAAGACAATCTGGGAAATTTTTTTAAAGGCTAAAAACAGTTCTTTCCCTCCTACTTAGCCCTCAGGGTCCACTCCAAGGCAAGCATCCAGAAAACTTGAGGCTCCTTAAGAGACCAGTAGTAGAGTTAACGCTCAGTAATTTGGGAGCGAAATACCCAAGGGCTCTTTTCATAAATACACCCGCAGAGAGCCCAGATTTTTCCAGTGGTGGTGACGGCTGCGAAAGGCAGTGTGTGGTATCCACGTGGGCTGATCAGCTCGCTCGGTTACAGCCTGGCACTGACGAGGCCAGAACCACAAGTCAGCTCCAAGCTGCACGCACACAAAACACCATTCCTCAGACCATGGGGTCGAAGAAATCCTTTTCATGTATGAAGCATGCGATTCTAGAGCTGCGAGGGATTTTATAGATCCAGTCCATTTCATTTTAAGAATTAGGAAACTTGGAATCTGAAGAGATGAGGCAACGTACCCAAGGTCACAGGGCCAGGAAAAAACACACAAAGAGCTCTGACTCCCCCAACTCATACTTCTTTTATTCTGACAAATATCAGTTACCCCTCTGCCTGTCCCAGCCTGACTCCCACTACTCCCCAACGGGAACAGTCTGGTTCAAGTAAATCGCACGCAAATGCCAATGGTTTTACTGATCTAAGACTTTACTTCCATTGTTTCCCCCAAACCTAAAATTCCTTTCCTCTTATCAGTCCCTGAATTGCCTCCCATAAATCCCTACTCCTCCGAAGAATCTTCCCATCAGCTCCAGCCCTTACTAATTATTTTCCCCTTGTGAACTCCTACAGCTTTATCGTGATCTCTTAGCTAGTATTTATCACATACTTGCTATGTTTCAGGTATTGTTCCAAGCACCTTGCTTGTATTAACTCATTTAATCTCCAGAACAACCTATGAGGTAGACATTATTATTATCCCCTTTTAACAGATGAGGAAAAAGAGGCAGAGTCCTAACGGAGCTTGGCCAAAGTTACACAGCTAGAAAATGGCAAAGTCAGGGTTCAAGACATCTTATTCACACTTGCCTTGGCTCTCAGTCATTGTCCAACTGCACCACATAAATCCCTAGGGGCATGAGTGGTGCCTTAAACTTCTTTTGTATTCTTCTCACAGAGAATATGATTATGCCTGGAACCCATAATTGGTCCAAGTACTTGGGACTCCTTGGTTCCCACAGCCACACTCATCCTCAACCCTGGGTCACCCTCTGGGTCACCCTACTTAGAGGACAGAGAATACTGCAAGAGGAAGTCACTGCAGATGCTGACAAATTCTTGTAACCTGACTGTACACACCTGGGCTCTTCATAGGTAAAGCCATCCTAGGCTAAGCCCTCTGCCTTTGTCTCTGCCTTTGTTTCCTCCTGCCTTCTCCAAGACCAGGTTCCCTCAAAGATCATGGGTCTCCATCACATTCTCAATCTTTACTTTTCCCCTCCTACTTCTGTATTTTCTCCCTTTACATCTTCACACCACCCCCCCACCCCCGCCCGCCACTCTCTCTTCATTTGGCTTAAGCGATCCTGGTTCTCTTCTGATATCCTGGTTCTATCCTGGTTCTTCCCCTACCACCTTTTTCTTCTCTAAGCGCTGGTTTTCTGCAATCTCTCTGCATCACTCCTTCTTTTAGGGATCTCATCTACTCAAAATAATCTGTATGTGGGTGATTTTCAGATTTCTGTCACAGCCCTGATTGCTCTTCTGAGCCCCACAACTGCCTGTCACCACTTCACAATTAAAGCATTTAAAACCACTCATCTTTTTACTTCCAAGACGGAGTCCTCCACTTGGCTTTCTTAATCCTGTGATCGGGACCATCATTTTTCCAGCCATCTAGCGTGGACCTTCAGTCACCTTTGCCCTGTCATCCTTTGCTGTCCTTGTCCAACCAGTCACCAGCCTCACTAATTCTTCTTCCTTCAGAGTTTCCATTTTCAACCTAATTCAGGTCCTACTGCAATAGTCTCCCACCTGTGGACCAGTCCTCAGCCCACCAGGCACATCTCCAAAGATCCGTTTCCCTAAAAAATATGCTTCCATTATGTCATTTTCCTCCCTCGAAGCTACTGGAGTTACAGAACAGAATCCAAACTTCTGCCATTTCACTGCCATTCAAGGCTTTCTACAACCTTACACTTCTCAGATATTCATCTACAACCTTATACTTCACAAACATTCTTTTCTACTGCTTCCCTGCAAGAACATCTACTCTGGCGACTGGTTTTTGTTTTAATTTTCTAGTATTTTTTTAAAGGTAGAACAATAAAGTGTATACAAATCTTAAGTGCACAGATTAGTTTGTAATATGTATACACCTGTGTAACCACCACTTAGATCAAGATACAGAAGATATGTTTCCAGCACCCCAGATGGCTCTCTTGAGCTCCCCCATCAAAGACCACCACAACCATCCCTGCCCAGCAAAAGCTATTCTGACATCTATCACCACAGATTAGTTTGGCCTTAGCAGAAGATAAAATATACTCTTCAAAATCTGGCTTCTTTCATTCAACATTATTTCTGTGAAATTCATCTCTATTGTGTGTGTAGCAGTAGTTCATTCTTTTTATTGCTCTGTGGTATTCCATGTATGAACATACAATTTATTTACCCATTCTACTTTGCTGGACATTTAGGTTGATTATAGTTTCAGGCTATTATGAATGAAAGCTGCTAAGTACCTTTTTGTGCATGCCTGTTGGTGGCCATATGTGCTCTTCTCTTTTCAGCATATAGACAGGAGTGGAATGCTGGGCTCACAGCATGCGTTTATTTAGCCTTAGTGATACTTCTACCAGCAAGATAAGAGCGTTCCAGTTACTCCACATCCTCACCAACACTTGGAAATGACAGCCCTCTTAAGTTTTACCCATTCTAGTGAGCATATATACAGTGAGAGCTCATGGTTTTTACATAATTTACTGAGGTGGAATTAACCATTTTAAAGCGAACAACTCAGTGGCAATGAGTACATTCACAACATACTGCAACTACCACCTCTATCTAGTTCCAAAACATTTCCATCACTCCAAAGTTAAACCCTTTACCCATTAATCAGTTTCTCTCCATTCCTCTCCCCTGCACCCACCTGACCCCAAGCCTCCCTACCCCCCAGCTCCTGGCACCCATCAGGCTGTGTTGTGTCTTTATAATCTATTGATTGATCTATTCCAGAAATTCATATAAATGGAATCATACAGTATGTAACCTTTCATGTTTGGCTTCTTTCATCCTCATTGTAGCATGTATCAGTTCTTCACTCCTTTCTATGGATGAATAACGTTTCAATATATGTCTGTATCATAATCTATTTATTCATCCATCCACTGAGGAACAACTGAGGGGGGAGGTCTTTCCACTTCTTGGCTATTGTCAACAGTACATGCACATGTACTTATTTTAGTTCATCCCTGGTTTTTTTTGATGTGGACCATTTCTTTTTTTTTTTTTTTAATAAATTTATTTATGGCTGCAGTGGGTCTTCGTTGCTGCGCACGGGCTTTCTGTAGTTGCAGCGAGCGGGGGCTACTCTTTTTTTTTTTTTTTTAATAAGTATTTTAATTTATTTATTTATTTTTGGCTGTGTTGGGTCTTCGTTTCTGTGTGAGGGCTTTCTCTAGTTGCGGCGAGCGGGGGCCACTCTTCATCGCGGTGCGCGGGCCTCTCACTATCGCGGCTTCTCTTGTTGCGGAGCACAGGCTCCAGACGCACACGCTCAGTAGTTGTGGCTCACGGGCCTAGTTGCTCCGCGGCATGTGGGATCTTCCCAGACCAGGGCTCGAACCCGTGTCCCCTGCATTGGCAGGCAGAGTCTCAACCACTGCGCCACCAGCGAAGCCCGCGGGGGCTACTCTTCATTGCGGTGCACGGGCTTCTCGTTGCGGTGGCTTCTCTTGTTGCAGAGCACAGGCTCTAGGCATGCGGGCTTCAGTAGTTGTGGCTCGCAGGCTGTAGAGCGCAGGCTCAGTAGTTGTGGCGCACGGGCTGAGTTGCTCCACGGCACGTGGGATCTTCCCAGGCCAGGGCTCGAACCCGTGTCCCCTGCGTTGGCAGGCAGGTTCTCAACCACTGCACCACCAGGGAGGCCCTGATGTGGACCATTTCTAAAGTCTTTATTGAACTTGCCACAACACTGCCTCTATTCTATGTCTTGGCTCTTCGGCCGCGAGGCATGTGGGACCCCAGCTCCCCGACCAGGTATCCAACCCCTCACCCCCTGCATTGGAAGGCAAAGTCCCAACCACTGGACCGCCAGGGAAGTCCCTTAGTCCCTGTTTTTATTTCTTTTAAGTATACACGTAGGAGTGGAACTGCAGGGTCACATGGTAACTCTAAGCTTTATTTTTGGAGGAAATGCCAAATTGTTTTTCCACAGAGGCTAAACCACTTTGCACTCTCACCAGCAATATAAGCAAGGTTCCAATTTCTTTACATCTTAGCCAACACATATTTTCCTTTCATTATTATTTTTTTTAACAGCCATCTTAGTGGGTGTGAAGTGGTATCTCACTGTGGTTTTGATTTGCATTTTTCTAATGACTAATTATGTTGAGCATTTTTCCATGTGTTCGTTAGCTCACTGGAGTTTTAATTTGCTTTTCTCTGACGACACTGAGCACCTTTTCATATGTTTATTGCCCATTTAGAAATCCTCCTTTGTGGAATGCCAGTTTAAATCTTTGCCCACTTTTTTCTAGAGTCATCTGCATTTTCTTATTGATTTGTGGGAGTTCTTTGCACATTCCCCATACAAGTCTTTTGTCAGATATATTTCAAATATTTTTCTCCTTTTTACTTTCTTAATGGTGTCTTTTGATAAAAAGTAGTTCTTAATTTTACTGAAATCCAATCCATCAATCTTCCCTTTCATGTTTTTTGTTGTTGTTGTTATAAGAAATCTTTGTTTATCCCAAAGTCATGCAGCTATTAGCCTAAATTTTCTTCTAGAAGCTTTTTTGTTTTACCTTTCTTATTTAGACTTCATATAATCTGGAACTGATTTTTGAATATTGTGTGAGATAGAGGTCAAGGTTCATTTTTTTTTCTACATGGGTCTCCAACTGACCCAGCATCACTTAATATACGGTCACCGTTGTTTTCGTTGACTCCTAAGCACACTTTCATTTTCTTATTTTAAATCTCCTGAAGTCTTTCTTTCCTTCTCATCTAAATTCCATTCATCTCTAAAACCAGCTTAAATTCCTCCTCCTTCTGAGGACTAAAAATAAATATAAACTTTTTAGATTTAGAAGGAATTTAGAGACCATCTAGTCCAACTTTCCTTAACTTTACAGATAAGAAAATTTAACAGTAAGTTAAGTAAGAGAGGCTGAGTTGTCTAACTGCTAATCGGTGACAGATGCAGAGCTAGGGCACAGGTCTCTTGGCCTCCAATATAATGCTTTTTCACTATGCCACACAGTCTCTTAGGCAATGCACCTCATCCATCATAACAATAAATGTGACTTTTAGCCCTGAGAATTCTGAAAGAGATTGAACCAGACTCAAAGTTGGGAGAAATCCATGATTAGGGCTCCCTTCTGTTGGTCACCCAGGAATATTAAGACCTTAAAATGTCAATTGTGGCTTGAACACACACAAATAAAGATGACTCTAAATTAAGGAAAAGGGGGTGGAAGAGGGAAAGAAAACGGGCATTGGAGTGAGGTTATGATGGAGATGAAGGAAGAGAAGTCATCTAGGAGGAGTTGTTAAGGGAAACACTACAGGCAGGGGTACACAAAAAACGTTAGGAGGAGGATCAAATAGCAAGTAGTATTAAAAACTTGTCTCAGACTTAAAAAAGAACAAATTGGAGGACTCATATTTTCTGATATCAAAAATTACTACAAAGATACACTAACCAAAGCAGTGTGGTACTGGCATAAAGACAGACATATAGACCAATGGAATACATTAGAGAGCCTAGAAACAAATCCTCACATATACAGTCAAATGATTTTCAAAAAGGGTGCCAAGGCCATTCAATGGGGGAAAGAACAGTCTTCAACAAATAGCGCTGGGAAAATCGGATACCCAATGTGAAAGAATGAAGTTGGACTCTCACCTTATTATACCGTATACAAAAATTAACTCAAAATGGATCAAATATCTAAATGTAAGAGATAAAATTATAAAATTCTTAGAAGAAAATATAGGGGAAAAACTTCACGAAATTGGATTTGGCAATGATTTCTTGCATATGACACCAAAAGCACAGAAATAAAAGAAAAAATAGATATATTGCACATCACCAAAATTTAAAACTTTTCTGCATCAAAGGACACTATCAAGAGAGTGAAAAGGCAACCCGCAGAATGAGAGAAAATATTTGCAAATCATGTATTTCATAAGGGATTAATACTCAGAATATATAAAGAATTCCTACAACAACAAAAACAACAACAAAAAACCTAATTTAAAAAATGGTCAGGACTTCCTGGGTGGTGCAGTGGTTAAGAATCCGCCTGCCGATGCAGGGGACACGGGTTCGAGCCCTGGTCCGGGAAGATCCCACATGCCGCGGAGCAACTAAGCCCGTGTGCCACAACTACTGAGCCTGCGCTCTAGAGCCCACGAGCCACAGCTACTGAGGCCGCGTGCCACAACTACTGAAGCCCGAGCACCTAGAGCCCGTGCTCTGCAACAAAGAGAAGCCACCACAATGAGAAGTCCACGCACCGCAAATGAAGAGTAGCCCCCACTTGCTGCAACTTGAGAAAGCCTGCGGGCAGCAACGAAGACCCAATGCAGCCATAAATAAATAAACAAATAAATAAATAAATAAATTTAAAAATAAATAAATAAAAAATGGTCAAAGGACTTGAATAGACATTCTCCAAAGAAGATATACAAATGGCCAATAACCACATATAAAGATGCTCAACATCACTAATCATTAGGGAAATGGAAATCAAAACCCCAATGAGACACCACTTCACACTCGTTAGGATGGCTATTATAAAATGAAACAAAACAAAATAACAACTGTTGGAGAATGTGGAGAAATTGGAACTCTTGTGCTGCTATGGAAAACAGTATGGCGCTTCCTCAAAAAATTAAACACAGAATTGCCATAAGATTCAGCAATCCCACTTTTAGGTACATACCCAAAAGAACTGGAAGCAGGGACTCAAACAGATATTTGTACACCCATGTTCACAGCAGCATTATTCACAATAGCGAAAAGGTGGAATCAACACAAATATCAACGGACAGATGAATGGATAAATAAAATGTGCTATATACATACAATGGAATATTATTCAGCCTTAAAAGGGAAGGAAATTCTGACATATGCTACAACATGGATGAACCTTGAAGACATTATGCTAAGTGAAATAAACCAGACACAAAAGGACAAATATTGTATGATTCCACTTATATGCGGTACCTATAGTCAAATGCATAGAGACAGAAAGTAGAACAGTGGTTGCCAGGAGCTGGGGGAAAGGAGCAATGGGGGAGTTATTGTTTAATGGGTACAGAGTTTCAGTTTGGGATGATGAAAAAGTTCTGGAGATGGATAGTAGTGATGGTTGTACAACAATGTGAATGTACTCAATACCACTGAATTGTACACTTAAATGGTTAAAAAGGAAAATTTTATATTATGTATATTTTACCACAATTTATTTAAAGAGGAAAAAAACTGAAGCATTGACTGTGTCCCTACTATATGCCAGAAACTGTACTCATTATTATTAGCTCCTTGCCTTCAGGGACCTTTAAAGTCTTCTGGGGGTAGAAGACAAATAAACAGGCAAAGTACAGTATGATAAATCCAGTAAAGTAAAATGGGCTTCTACAGACAGATACAAGCAAGACACCTAATCAGGGAGATCAGGGAAGGTTTCCTGAAGAAAGTGACATCTTAGCTAAAGCCTGAAGCTGGTGAAGTACCAGATGGCAGGAAAATGGATAGAGCTTTGCAGGAAGAAAATATAGCATATACAAAAGACCACAGACAAGGGAGATCAAGCCCCTTAGGTACTGCAAACAGTTCAGTGTAAGTGGTCTTTAGAAAATTAACTAACAGGTAAACAGGTGCCACATCAGGGGGGCAAAGTCATTATCATGGCAAGTGGTTTTGATTTTATCCTGAAGGCAATAAGGAGATACTGAAGGTCTGGATGACTTGATCAAAGTTACACTTTTAGGAAGATTATTCTGGCTACAGTGTAAAGAATGAGGCAGGCAGTGAGGAGATGAGGTCGGGGAGAACAAGATCAGAGAGAAGATGACCAGGTAAGAAGACTGTTGTAGCAGCAATTCAGCTGAGAGAAAATGACGGCCTGAACCAGGTAGCAGCAATAGGGATGATGTACAGAACGGGATGTCGA
The DNA here is from genome assembly GCF_009873245.2 of Balaenoptera musculus. Lineage (NCBI taxonomy): Eukaryota > Metazoa > Chordata > Mammalia > Artiodactyla > Balaenopteridae > Balaenoptera > Balaenoptera musculus. The sequence continues at coordinate 41,676,595 of NC_045794.1, read as the reverse complement.
CTAACTGAAGTGGGAGGTAAGGTAGACGGAAAATCGAGAAAGAGGCCCGGATCTTTGCTGTGGGCAATGGATGCAAGGTAGTAAAATTCAGAGACAGGGAATAAGATGTGACGCACAGCTCTGGGGTTTACGGTTATGACTTCACTTTTGAGTTGCTCTGGTACATCCAAATGGAGATTCTGAATAGGCAGTAGACATGTGGTCCTGAAGTTCAAGGGAAAGACTTAACGACAAGAACTAAAAGGAGAGAAGCAGCTTTGTATAGAACTACAGCTAGACTCTGAGGACTGCCAGCCAGTCTCTGCATGTTGATATATAGCTCATTTGGAATTAGCCAGAGGAGCAGCAGTGCTCTGGGAGGAAGGTGGGCGGCTCTTATCACAGGAGAAGAGAGAAATGCAGCCAGATGGATAGAGTTTACACTGTCCCCACTCCCCGGGCCCCTCCTTCCTCCAGTGACAACTAGATTCTAGGCTGCCAATTTTCTACTTTGTCACTTACAGATTTCATTTTGGAAAATCATATAACAGTTCTAGAAACTGAAATAAAAACAATTTTGTCAAATCTTAATTTTACTCATTTGAAACATTAAAAATTGCTGTCCTAAGCCTCTCTCGATAACATCGAAATCTGGCTCTCCCTCCTACAAGATGTTATGGCCCATCCTCACCCTGGTGAATGTCAGCACCTGTGCTAACTGACAGCTGTCCTGTGCATTCTTCTGTCTCACTGGCTTTCCACCTCATGAGGCCACTTCAAAGTTTGTTCTTCTTAAGCCTCACACCCACCAAACTTTTCCAAAGCTGAGCTATTTGCCTCTGATTCTCAATAACTGGTCTCTTCTTAATCCTCTGAGATAGGCACTCTTGGTTGATTTACATCTGTCTTCTTGCAGATACCCTTTGAAAGATCTGTTTATAGAATATTTTGAAAGAGGCCTAATATGGATATAAATGTAAGATTAACCATGATAAGTAAGTAACTCTATCCGGAGGTACGTGTGAAGCACTTACACTTTGAGTACTGGAATATTTTGATCTAAAAATGCTTTTAAGTGAAGTCAAAACCAATGATTATAATGATTTTAAATGGATCTAAAAGCTTCTCTGAGCAGGTCCCATCAGCCCAAAATGAAGATAGGTTTCCACCTTGTCTATGTATCCATACAACTATCAAGCCTAGTCTTCTATCTGCTACTCAACATACAGCCCAATCAAGAGGTCATTAGACTTCCATCTCCCTGGCCCTGCAGACACTACAAGTCACATTTTCCCTCAATTTTATCACCTATCCCCCATCACCAATTTTCTTTTTTTCAAATTTAACTGGCTTTCGATGCTCCTCTTATTTCTTCCACAAGGTACAGGAGACTTTCCCCTTTCTATCCCTTTGTAGGCTCTGGTTGTTCCCCCACCCTCCCATCTACTGTCATTCTCTTCACTAGTCTCCTGATTCAAGTTACGATGCAAACAATTTTTCTTGCCTATTGCTTTATAACTGAAAAGGGTTTCATTTTTGTGATCTGTGGTTCTCTACTTCTTTCTGCCTCAATTCCAACATGCACATTAGATTTTACCCTCAATTTCCTATGCATTTCTTTCAAAGTAACATTGAGATTCCCCTCTCACCTATGTGGTCCCTTCCTCCCATCCCAACGCAACCCCACGCAATTGTCTAAAGAGACAGCAGATGTTGTCTTATTTTCCTCTATATTGTCTCCATGTATTCCAGAGAGCTAAACTACTGACATATGCTTGACACTGAGAAAAGAAATGTCAATTCATAGGTGTTCCCACTCTAAGGGAAGACCAAAATGTTTAGGAAGCCATATTTTATCTCAAGTATCTAAGACAGGCTTCTAGGTACTACTCTAGAGCCTGGATGAGAAACTCTCACCTTATACCGTCTCCCATAAGCATTTATTGGGCATGGTGGGAACAGGAAAATCCCTCCATATGAAGGAACATGTTGGGAGTGGAGGAAGGAAGTAGCTGTACACACAAAAACATTATAAAATTCCTAATTATAACTGAGGAAATCAACAAATCTCAAGTTTGATGTTGCTTTTTCCTTTACAATTATATACAGTTAATCAGCTTAAGTCCAATGAATATGTGATTTGGACTCATATATATATGATTCACTGCTCTGACCAAAAATCCAACGGTTTTTTTTTTTTGTTTTTTTTTTAAACATCTTTATTGAAGTATAATTGCCTTACAATGGTGTGTTAGCTTCTGCTTTATAACAAAGTGAATCAGTTATACATATACAATATGTTCCCATATCTCTTCCCTCTTGCATCTCCCTCCCTCCCACCCTCCCCATCCCACCCCTCTAGGTGGTCACAAAGCACCGAGCTGATCTCCCTGTGCTATGCGGCTGCTTCCCACTAACTATCTATTTTACATTTGGTAGTGTATATATGTCCATGACACTCTCTCACCCTGTCACATCTCACCCCACCCCCTCCCCATATCCTCAAGTCCATTCTCTAGTAGGTCTGTGTCTTTATTCCCATAATCCAACGGTTTTAAGCTTTGCCTCTACTATATAATGACTGTGAGACCTACTAATACGACAAAGAAAGCACAGGGTTAATATGGTGTCTAACATGCAGAAAGGGCACAGTAAATATTAGCTCTTAATACCATCTGTATCACCAGTTTAATTTTTTCCATTCCACACAACCTTCATAAAATAAATAAAAATCCAAAACAATTTCTGCAAATCACTGCATAAATCCTGCTGAACAAAGATGCCATCACTGTGGAAATTCATTTGTGGTGGGCAGTCAGTGAACGAAACATTATCTATAATGTTCACTTCTCAGTTGATACAAAAAGAATCTAAATGTGGGTATAAATGGTAGTTAAGGGGTATCAATATATCATGTGTACAAAAGACAAATGTAGCCAAGTTGTAGATATTCTCTACTACATTACAGACTACATACAGCCAGAGGCACACTTGCCAAGCTCAAGTGAGGAATGCAGATGATTTCACTCTTAGCAGAGAAAGAGATGGTGGAAATGCTTGCTGGACTTATCTTTCACAACTGAGGATGAAGGTATGGACTACAATCATATCAATAACATCACAGGGTTATATTACTTTCATCTGCATATACCCTTTTTCATTGCACATAGAATTCAGAACTTAAGTCACAAGATTTCACAGCTAGCTTTAACTTTGCCATCTTCAAAATATGGTGTTTGACTATAATGAGGATTACAAGGTTTCTGTTTTCCACCATTGGTAAGACCCCAGCCCATATGCATCTAAAAAGCTTGACAATTTGCAATCAAAATAATGGTTGTGGACAGCTGACATCACCTATGCCATAGAGATTTATTTTTTACATTAAAACATCAGATCAAGATCTCTACTACACCCCCCAAAGAGATACAATCCTAGGCCATGCTTAAGAAACTGATGTTGTAATTCAGATATTGTCACTGACCAGCTGTATGGCCTTTAATAAATCAATTCACCTACCCAAGCCTTGGTCTTATTTATAAAAGGAGGGAGGTGAGTGAAATGATTTATAGAGCCAGATCTATATTATGGAGGTTCCATAATATTATGGAATTTGCCCAAGGTCAGCTAAATGACCTTGGGCAAATTCCATAATATTATGGAACCTCCATTTCCTCATTTGAGGGTTAAATGAGATGATGCATGTGAAGTAGGTCTCAATAAATAAATGATAATCATAATACTACCAATAATAATAGTTAATATGGAGTATTTACTACATGCTCTAGGCACAGCTCTAAGAGTTTTTATTATAATTCTTTTGATCCTTCCTACAACCCTGTGAGGTAGGTATAATTACCATCCCATATTACTTGTGAGAAAACTGAAGCACAGAGAGATTAAGTAATTTACCCAAGATCACAGAGTGGTATTCAAACCCAAGTTGTTTGGCTCCAGGGTCTGTGTTCTTCATCATTTCACTAAACTACTTCTTGTTATCAGCACTCTTTCCCTTTCTCTGAACCTCTTCTAAGATCCCTTTCAGCTCTGCTTCCAGAAAAATAGACTAATTAGCTACCCTGGACTCCGACAGGCTAAGCAAAGTTGGCTTCTCTGAGAGAATTACAAAGTTTCTAAATGTATAGAGGCTTACATCAGAAAGAATTGTGTCCGGATTCAATACCTATCATCAAATAATTATGCGTTGAATAAAGGAATGAACACAGAGGCTAAAAAGAAGTCAAGTACCATTTGGTTGATCCTTACGATAACCGTGACCAAGAATTCATTCATTCAATAAGCACTTCTTAGGTGTCTACTATATGGCAGGCACTGGCAAGCTTATAACTTAGAAAACTGATATCAGAACACATTCTCCTAAGTCATTATTTGGCAGTCATGTTGTAAAGTAGATTCCTGTACTGGATAGTAGAAAGTTGGATGAAAACTTTAAAGCTTTTTTGTTTTTCAAATGAAATCTCAGATGAAATGTCAATATATAACATACACAAAAGCATCTCTGCTCTGGTTGAAGCAGGGAGTGAGCCTGAAGTCCACCTCGCTCTGCCCATGTCACCCCAAAGACATTCCTGCAGAGTGTCAGGATGGCTCTGAAAGTATTACACAAAACAATTATTGGGTCTCTTTGAACTCCAGAATTCAGCGGACACCTCTTATAGCAACGGATTGTGATTGTTTACTAATAAAGTTCACTTGATATGGACATGCAGAAATATATGAATGTGGTTATGTGCCTGTATGCAAAGCTGGTGTAATGTCTATAAAGATTATTATAATATCGATTGTCAGGCATTTTATAATCATTACCTTTAATTCTCACAACAACCTAATTAAGCAGGTATTGACAGCTTCATTTTACAAGCGAGGAAAGTGAGACTCATATAAAAAATATGAATTCCCAAGGTCACATGGGAAGCAGCCTCCCTCCAAAGCCCGCAGGGTTTCCCTCGTAGACTAAGGTCAGGTACTTGCCTACTCCAAAGAAGCTCTATAAACAGGAGGAAGATGCAAGAATGGACAGCTTATATGGAGTTTTGCTACTCAGGCAACTCGCAGGTTGTTTCACTGGTCAAAAAAGGTGACACCCCAACTGGGTCAGACCTAGGGCATTCAAGCAGCATTGAGAACCAAAGCGTCGCGCGTGGCTAAGAGGCTGGAATACAGGAACCACAGAGGTCTCGTGGAGCGCGTACGGTTTTTGCTCTTCACTTGCTGAATCAATCTCTAACGAATAGCAGGGCAGACCCACTAAATGGTTACTAGAAGATCACCTACTTACCAAGCACGGCTCACACTTCTATGAGGTTGTATGGGGGAAGGGAAGATGGGTCACCCAAGTAGCTGCTGTGGTTCTCAGACACGGTGACTACAAGCAGGGAGACAGACACAACAGGGGGGTCTGAGATACTGCTTCAACCAGGGGGTAACGAAAGCCTCCTCACAGGGTTACCGCGAGGAGCTGATGGGAGAGTATCTGCCAAAAGCTCTTGAGGTGTTACACAAATGTCAATACAGCAATACACAGTAGCCTGCCTGTGAAGTGCTAGGAGGTCATCGCAGCAAACAATCTGGTGTGGTCAGCCACGATTAAAAACAGGATAGATCTTTCCTGAACAAGATTTTAGACTTGCTAGGAATCCTAGGAGATTCAGCTGACAGAGCGACAAACTTGCAAACAGTTGCTGAGGCTACAAATTAATGCAACCTCATATTTGTATAGGGCTGTAACATTTACAGAGCATTTTCTTATCCTTTACCTCATCTCAGCCTCACTTGTGAGGTTAAAGGAGCAAATACTGCCAGGTTCAATTTCACAGAAAAGGTATTTGAGGTTAGAGAGGCCAACTGACTTGCCTTGTTTCAAAGAGCCAGTGACACAGGGACAAAGTATTAAATGCGCCCCTATCCATTTTCTAAGGAGGGAGAATTCCTTACCTGTTAAAATTAGCTATCTTCCTAATGCTGAAAAGAACAATGGGTAAGAAGGGAAAGGGGAACACTCTTTAAATAATAATAATGATGATGGTAAAGAAGCCACAAAGGAAAACTCCGGGAACGTGGTTGCTACTGGAGGTGGCTGTCAGTGCAGCTGGGAAGTTTGGGGACAGAAAGAAAAAGAGGAGACAGGACAACTATTATATGGAGTGGCTAAAGAATACTCTTTAGGAAGTCTAGCAGCTTAATGCCCAACACGCTTTGCTAATCTCTTCAAGAATCATGCAGTGGGGGCTTCGCTGGTGGCGCAGTGGTTGAGAATCTGCCTGCCAGTGCAGGGGGACACGGGTTCGAGCCCTGGTCTGGGAAGATACCACATGCCGCGGAGCGACTAAGCCCGTGAACCACAACTACTGAGCCTGCGCGTCTGGAGACTGTGCCCCGCAACAGGTGGGGCCGCGACGGTGAGAGGCCCGCGCACCGCGATGAAGAGTGGCCCCCGCTCGCCGCAACTGGAGAAAGCCCTCGCACAGAAACGAAGACCCAACACAGCCAAAAATAAATATAAATAAATAAATAAATTTATAAAAAAGAATCATGCAGTGAAGACACGCATTACTCATAAAGTCTTTTGGAGCCAAATTTGAGGGCGTTTTGTTTCTGTTGCTGTTCTGTTTTGTTTTTATGGTGCCTTAAGACAAAAGCAAGGTAGCTTACAAAAGCAGACAGTTACATCTGAGTTACACCGGCAAGTGGCAGGGCGTGGGCTGGGACTCGGTGCTTCTGCTTTCTACCCCAGTGCTTTTCTATGACAACACACTGCCTCTAAGCACTGTGGACGTGATGTAGACAGTCTTTTCAGAAGCATCCATGAACATCATCTCCGAATATACAGCACAGCAACATGCATCCCAGTACTGTTAGTAATGCTTTCACAACTACTTTCCAACTGAAATCCCACAACCACCCTATGACAGGCTCACAGAGGTTAAGTGACATCTTCAGGGTCACAAAGATAGCAGGTAGCAGAGCCAGGACTTAAACTCAGGATATGACTCTTCATCCAGTGTGCTTTTCTGTAGGTTGATGTTCCTCATTCAGGAAAAGAATGTTATAATGGGACGAGCACAGTGATAACAAGATGAGAACTCTATTTCTAATCTCATTTGTAAAGCATTAACAAAAATCAATCTTACGCTTTCCCCTACAATGTTCAAAGTTCTCTCTCTCATCTACTCAGAGACGATGGGACTAGCAAAAAATCCTGTAGGAAAAATTAAAGCAGAAAATTGTTCATGATTGTTATGGTGCCTTAACTATTGCTAACCACCTCACTGGTGACAAATGAATCCTTTCATCCAGCACAACCCATGCAACCTCTGGACAGTACAGTAATTCTAAACTGGTAGATACACTTGGAAACTGGTATGAAGTTTAGGTTTGATGGCCATGGCTCCCTTCTGCTCAGAAACCTTCAGACTCTCCGCTGCTTTTGATTAAAATTTCAAATCCTTAAATGGGCACTCAGGGTCCTTTTCAGCCTATTAATAGACATTCTCTGCTTGTATCTCATGCTCCATAAAACCACTCCTCACTCCTTCTGTGCTTTTCCATTCCCACACCTGTGGTTGTACCACTCCTTTTGCCTGGAATGCTACCTTACCTATCCTTGCTTGGGATAGCTGTTCATATTCCCCTAGTCAAAAATAATCTCACCCTCCCCTCAGTATTTTATATCACTCCTAAAATACTACTGTAAGTTTTATGTTTCTGTGTTTCATTTTCCCTGTCTGATCGTAAGTAACTCAAGGGCAAGATCATGCTTATTAATCACTGCATCCTCCGAATGCCTTGCCTTGTGCTTTGCCCACAAAGAGGAATACAGTGGCATGTCAGACAACTGTGGCATAAATGAAAGAATGAGATTCAGTTTTTGTCCTAAGACAACGGCTATACTGGGAAGCAAATTGACTCCAATACCTTTTAAATAATGCATCCAGAAGTCTTGAGATCATCAATATCCAAGAGAACCAGGGCTCAAAAATCAACTATATAACTTTCTATTAATCACCTTTCCACATACCCATAGTCCAAGATCTCTGTGATAAAAGTTAAGTGATGGTTTGGGAATGTGGCATTCATTGTCAATAAAATGAAGCATCTCCTTTGGGCTGAAGTTGCCATGCCTTCATTCAAACCACTAGGTGGAAGACAGTAACAATCTGAATAGTCAGACCCAACAGGCTGACTTACTCCTGATATTAATAGGAGTATGACAGTTTGAAGTAGTCTATAAAAACTGTATTATTAACAAAAAGTGAATACTCAGGATAGTAGTTCCATTGGGGAAAGGTAGAAGAGGCAGGAGGAGACTTCTGGCTTACTGGTTACAGAGGTATGTTCACTGAAAACTTACCAAGCGTATAGTCACGGTTTCTGCATTTTTCTACATGCATGCTATATTTCAATATGAAGTTTTTATAAATGATGATTAAAGAACTTATCTAATATTAAGAAACCAAAAAGAAAGAAAAAAGAAACCATACCATTTAAAGCAATATCTTAAAACAGCACTTAAAATCAGATAAGATGAAGGAGGAACCAATTAAAACTTTTAAAATCATTATTTATTTCAATCCTAGGTATACTTTCTTCATTTCACTACTTCCTCATTCATTATGCCTAGTAAGGCAATGGCATTTAAAACTGTGGCTTTTCATTTTCCCACTTAAAAGTTCCAGAGAGGGGCTTTCCTGATGGTGCAGTGGTTAAGAATCCGCCTCCCAATGCAAGGGACACGGGTTCGTGCCCTGGTCCAGGAAGATCCCACATGCCACGGAGCAACTAAGCCTGTGCACCACAACTACTGAGCCTGCGCTCTAGAGCCCACGAGCCACAACTACTGAAGCCCACGTGCCACAACTACTGAAGCAAGCCCGCGCGCCTAGAGCCCGCACTCCATAACAAGAGAAGCCACCGTAATGAGAAGCCCGCACACCACAACTAAGAGTAGCCCCCGCTCGCCACAACTAGAGAAAGCCCACGCGCAGCAATGAGGACCCAACACAGCTATAAAATAAATAAATAAATAAATAAATTTATTTTTTTAAAAAGTTCCAGAGAGAATTCTGGAATTCTTATTACTCAACCTAATGACTTCTCTTGTACCTATGAGTAGAAAACCCTAAAGTTTCCTATCAGGGTGGGGGGGTGGTGGGATGAATTGGGAGATTGGGATTGACATGTATACACTGATGTGTATGAAATGGATGACTAATAAGGATCTGCTGTATAAAAAAATAAAATTAAATTCAAAAAATAAATAAATAAAGTTTCCTATCAAATGGCTCAGTTTCCAGAATGTCCCCTTCAGTTGTGACATTTTCATTAATTGATTCATTCAATTTATTCATTAATTCAAGCATTACCAGTGCTTTCTATGTGCTGGACATCGTGCTAGATACTGGGGATTAATTGAAAAGTGAACAAAATATCTGTATCCCATCCTGTGGAGCTTAAACCCCAGTAAAGATAGACAGATTATCAGCCAATTACAATGCAGTGACACAACAGCATTAAGGATAAGGTACTAGGGATCCATATAACCCAGAATTAGGGGCAGATGGGTGTGGGTGGGGATGGGGTAGAGGTAGGGTTTCCTATAAAAGTAATATCTAAGGTGAGAAGAAAGGGTAGTTTGTTCTATGAACATGTGAAATGTGAAGTCCTAGGGACAAGACAAACAGAAAAGAACTTAAAATTAAGTTTATTTCTCTGCAGTCTGATCCAGCCTGTCTTCAACTCTATGAGAATTTCTTCAAACTAGGAAGTGGCTAACTTGTTAACCATGCTGTCAGTCTTTGAAAATTATTATTCATCTTAACATGATTTTACATAATATTAAATAGCATTCTTTGGCTTTAAAAATCCTAGCAGTTTTTTCCTCTAAACCCAATTCTTTAAGAAAAAAAAAAAATTTTAATGCAAAGAGAACAGTAAAGCACTCATCAAATTAAAGTGTTTGAAAATTACAGCTAGTTAAGGTAACTGTAAAATAGTCTCAGGTCCAGATTGGAGAAAAACTCTGAGTGGCTGCCAATACTACTTTACTGTCTTATTTTGATATCCTGTGAGCTCTTAAATAAATATTAAATGAGTAATATTTATTATCATTTTTCCTACAGAAAACTCGAAAAATACAGGAAAATATAAAAAATGAAAACCGTCTAGAGATGAATGACTGTTAAATCCTTCCATGTTCTTTCCTTTGTCTGTAATTTTACAAAGTTGAGGGTCATATTTTATATACATTGCTATAGGATATTTGTGTCCTCCCAAAATTCTTATGTTGAATTACAAAAGATAGAGTCCCTTATAAAAGAAACCCCAGAGAGCTCCCTTGCCCCTTCCACACATGAAGACACAGTGAAAAGACAGCCTTCTATGAACCAGGAAGCAGGCGCCCACCAGACCTGAATCTGCTAGCACCTTGACCTTGGACTTCCCAGCCTCTAGAACTGAGAAATAAATGTCTGTTGTTTATAAGTCACCCAGACTATGGTATTTTGTTATAGCAACCTAAATGAACTAAAACATACATTTTGAATTCTTTTTATTACAGTTGACTTATTTTATGAAATATTTCAGGTATTAAAAAAACACAGGGAATTCCCTGGCAGTCCAGTGGTCAGGACTCCTCGCTTCCACACCAGGGGGCACGGGTTCGATACCTGGTGGAAACTAAGATCCTGCATGCTGCAGCCAAAAGACAACAACAACAACAACAAAAACATATAGATAGCAACAGAACCTTACAGATACAACTGAAGCTCCCTGTGTATTCTTTTCCATACAATTCCTCTCTTCCCTCCTCAAAAGCAACCACTATTTTGAATTAGGTGTTTTTCAAACTCTTGCACTTTTTATATTATTACCACATAAACAGTGTATCCATTATAACATAAAGGACTGTTTTGCATGTTCTAAAATTTATTATTTTATATTATTTTTAACTATTACCACATAAAGCATATCCAATATAACAAAAAGGATTGTTTTGCATGTTCTGAAACTTTGTATAAATGTGAAATACTGATCATATCCTAAAACTTGCATTTTTCCATTCCACATTATGGCTGACATTTATTCCTTTTGACATATTTTCTGCTTATTCATGCATTTTCACAGCTTCATAGTAGTGGGTCATTGTTTGACTATACCATAATTTATTTACTCCCCTATTGATGAATCTTTGTTACTAACAATTTTGCACTATTGTCAACAACACTACCATAAACATTCTTGTCCAGGCCGCTATGTGCTCACATGAGAAAGTTTCTTTTGGGTATATATACTTAGGAGTTCGATTACTGGGTTCTAGAGTATAAGCATTTTTAATTTCTACACTTAATCTTAAACGTTTTAAATTATAAAACTGAATAGTTCTTCAATACAATTATTCAGGAATACCTTCACCCAAGTATCCCTTCTCTAGTTTGGGCCAGGGTATCATAATTAAGTAAATGTGGAAGGCTAAGAGACAATGAGCAGCAACCAGGATCTATATAGAGAGCCTACACACAGTGGTACAGAAATGATTAAACAGTAATTACACCTGACTAGCTTCAGTTTAATGCGCTATAAAGGAATTGCTGAGGCATCCTTAACTCTTACCAGGAGAACTCTCTTCAGACTACATTCAGCAGGAGAAATAAAGAACAAAGGAGAGAAAGACGTATTCTGGGGTCATAAAGAATCGGTAACAGAAATTTTGCAAAGCATATTGGTAAAAGCAAACCTCCTTAGCCAAACAGTTGATGAAGATTCTCATTGAAAATGTGATTTTTGAGCAAACAGAGACTAAGAAAATGACTTTTTTTAAGTGGACATTCCACAGCAAAACAATGTGGGAGATAGGTCAGAAAAAAGCTCAGAACCTTGAAAATGATAGAAGGGAATATAGAGATGATTTCCCCATGGCCTCTACCTTCCAAGTATTTCTAACTCTTATCTGTGCGTATGTACATACGTGTGTAAACACATCCAAGTGTAAAGTAGATATGTTAGAGTATGAAAAAGCCCTTGGGGATTCTGATATACCACTTCCCTTGGCAATCTCCCTTCCTCCGCTCCCCCTCCCACAGCCTTGGAAAACATCGCTGTGGGTTCTCTATACAGATGACTGACGCCACATGTAACACAGAGCTTTACAAGCGACCTCCACATACATTACTGCATTTGATTCTCAAAATAACTTGGCGACGGCAGGTGCTGCTATTATTCACATTTTACAGAAGAGAAATATAAAGCTCAGAGAGGTAAAGCGATTTGCCCAAGGTCACAGCAAAGGATGGGGAGGGGAGCTGTGAAAGCACTTGAGGAAACAGAATAATGAATATAGGTCTTGGAAGGCAGACCTCCTACAGCGGGGCTAAGCACTCTGCAAAGAAGGTTTGTTCAAAAGAGCTGGGGAGCGGGGCCCACACGGTGATTCTGGGCTTCAGATGAACCCATGATGATTTCTGACATTCAGAAAGAGACCTAAAGCAAATATTATATTATTCTCTATGTTTTTCTGTAGGCTTAAACCATTTCAGATTAAAAATAAAAGAATTCTGTGGGCGAAGTTTAGAGATACCACCATATTGAGGTTAGGATGCCAAGGGGTAGACAGTACCTGAGGCCTAGGTAGAAAAGGTTTTACTTCTCCAGGAATCAGAAGAGGTGAAAGGTATAACTATGTTTAGGATGGAGGTTGACATAAGAGCACACAAGCAAGAGAGACAGAGTTATGCAAGCAGTAGACCTAGAGGGGAACTAGGCAGCCCACAAAGAAGCCAACAGTACTTTACATTGGGTCAAGCTGATTTCAGTAACCTGAGGCCACACACCTAGGACGAACTTACTCCATAAACTGTTCTGAAATAATTCCCCCGCTTAACAGAAAAATCGTTTGTGCTTTTTAAAACAGCTGAATGTACCCAAGCACAATGCAGTGAGTCCTGTGGCAAAGAGGCATGACTGGTTTGAAAAAGAACAAAGACTAGGAATGCTGGGGTTCATCTTGGAGGAGAAACTCCTCCTTATTTTAAAATTGGAGGGCTTCCCTGGTGGCACAGTGGTTAAGAATCCGCCTGCCAATGCAGGGGACACGGGTTCGATCCCTGGTCTGGGAAGATCCCACATGCCGTGGAGCAACTACATCCATGCGCCACAACTACTGAGCCTGCGCTCTAGAGCCCACGAGCCACAACTACTGAGCCCATGAGCCACAACTACCGAAGCCCACGCGCCTAGAGCCCGTGCTCCGCAACAAGAGAAGCCACCGCAATGAGAAGCCCCCGCACCGTAACGAAGAGTAGCCCCCACTCGCCACAACTAGAGAAAGCCTGCGCACAGCAACAAAGACCCAACGCAGTCAAAAATAGATAAAATAAAATAAATTAATTTAAAAAAAAAAGCTTTAAAGAAAGAAGGAAAGAAAAGCGGAGGCTATGGTAAGTTACTTGAGCAAGGGTGGTGACAAAACCTGGCCAACCAGGAGTCACAGGGTAGGGGGCTGTACTGCCTCATAATCTTGCTGGGAAAACCATTTTATATAAAACGTCTTCTATCTTATCTGTCGTGCTGGTTTTACCTATTTCCCTAATCCTTCCATATTAACACAGTGGTGGAGGGGGGGAGGGATGTATCTTGCTGAAGGTGCATAGCTGGGCCAAGAATAGAACTCTGGCATCCTGTCTCTCGGTTCACTTCTGGACCACGCTACCTCAGGAAGGAACATTCGAAAATAGTAATTCTCTCCCACCTTGCAACCAAGCTGTGCACAAGCACATGATCAATGAATGAAGTTGGCTAAGTGACTCAGCACTGGGCTGGCTCTCCTGTGAGTCAGGCCCAGAATCCTGAGTGGTTGGAAGCACAATCTCTTTAAATAAGACTTTAAAACCGAGGTCTTTACCACCCAAGAGCATTGAAATATTTCAGGGGATTTTATTTTGTTTGAACAAGGATCAGGATGTCACTTCTCACATCTTAGGTGTGAATCAGCTTGAGGAATTATATCGTCCATAATTTTCATGGATGTACTTTCTTTGTACATTGTAGGTTGATTCAGGTAGTAGTCTTAGAGTCCAGACCAGTTGAAGTGGATAGAGGCAAGAGCACAGACAGGACAGTGGATAAGTGGCTGGACTATAGGAATTAACTAACAATTTAGGATCACATCTGCATCCTTCCTCTTTAATGCAAAAAAGACCCAAAAGTAAGGCCTTCTCATATTCCTCTGAAGATAACAACTAAACACACAGCTTTGGGGGCATACGGGTAAGCTGCCCCAACCTGACCCTGTCAATAGCCGTTGGTTTTGACCACCTGCTCCCAGTAGGGAAGAAGCTAGCCTCTGAGCAATGACCCCTGTGACAGATGGCACAGCGCAGACAGAAAAGGGTCAGCCAAAAATATTCCTTCCCACACAGGGAGGGAGCCTGGGTGTTTAAAGGCAGGAGTCAAAGGAACAAAGCAGTGAAATTCACCAAGTGTATCTAAAACTTACCCTCAGGATATCAATAGTCTTTTGAATGACAAATGAATCAACCCTTGATGAAGGGACCTCAGGACCCTGGGCACAGCAAGCTGCCACTAGCAAGGTTTTAGAACAAATTATCTTGGGGAAAAATGTGACAATGAGTTTAGTGAAGGACTCTCAGAGCCATTAAAGAGAACCTGAGCACTTAAGGCAACCTTAAAATCAACTCCAATTTCCAGAGATTGACTAGTCTTGATATAACACAAAGAGTTCAGAGGGCAGTGATTGCAAACATCAGTCCTGGAACAGACTTTAAGTGGCAGGAAAAAAAAATCCATTAGCCCCTGCTTTGGTTTGATTACCAGTACTAGGAGGGAGATATAAAAGAAGCAAAAGTGAAGAAGCTGGCATAAAAAAAGGTGAGGAAAGGAAATGTCACTTATCATGTGCCAATGCCCGGCACTCCTCAAGGAGCCTTTACACATGGTACAAAGGAAGCATTATTTGTTGCCATTTTTAAACAACAACAACAGAAAAGAAAATACCATAGCAGCATCATTTGCAGTAGCCGAAAAGTGGAAGCAACTCAAGTGTCCACTGATAGATGAACGGATAAAGAAAATGTGGCATATACATACAATGTAATATTGTTAACCCTTAAAAAGCAAATTCTGACACAACCTACAACATGGATGAAGCTTAAAAACATTCTGCTGAGTGAAATAAACTAGTCACAAAAGGACAAATACTATATGATTCCTCTTATACAAGGTACCTAGAGTAGTCAAATTCATAGACAGAAAGTAGAATGGTGGTTACCAGCGGTTGGGGGAAAGGGAAAATGGGGAGTTATTGTTTAAATGGGTACAGAGTTTCAGTTCTGACAGATGAAAGAATTCTGGAGGTGGATGGTGGTGATGGCTGTACAACAATATGAATGTACTTAATGTCACTGAACTGCACACTTAAAAAATAGTTAAAATGGCAATTTAAGTACCCATCAATAAATGAATGGATAAAGAAGATGTGGTACATATATACAATGGAATATTACTTGGCCATAAAAAAGAATGAAATCTTGTCATCTGCAGCAAGATGGATGGACCTAGAGGGTATCATGTCAAACGAAAGAAGTCAGGCAGAGAAAGACAAATACTGTCTGAGCTCACTTACACGTGGACTCTAAACACCAAAACAAATGAATAAACATAATAAAACAGAAACCAAGTCACAGATACAGAGACCAATCAGGTGGTTGTCAGAGAGGAGGGAGTGTAGGGAGGAAAGAAATAGGTGAGGGAGATTAAGACTGGAAGTCTTGAACTTCTAGTTGCAAAATTATGAGTCATGGGTATGAAATGTACAATGTGAGGAACAGAGTCAATAACTATGTAATACCTTTGTATGGTGACATATGTAACTAGACATAGGTGGTGATCACTTTGAAATGTACAGAAGTACCGAATTGCTATGCTGTGTAACAAGAACTAGCATAGTGTTATAAGTCAATTATACTTCAAAAACAGACAAACTCATAGAAAAAGAGATCAGATTTGTGGTTATCAGAAGCGAAAGGGTGGGAGGAGGGGGAATTGGATGAAGGCAGTCAAGAGGTTCAAATTCCCAGTTGTAAGATAAACAAGTAGTAGGGGGGGAAATGCTTAAAATGGTAAACTTTATGTTATGTATATTTTACCACAATTTTAAAAAATGAAATAAACAAAGCATAGGAAACAAGGTTAAGAAACTTGTCAGGTCAAAGCTAGTAAATGGAGGAGCCAAGATTCAAGCTTGTAACCTCCTCGGGCACTCCTTCCTCCTCCACCACAGACCTGTCCAGGCTTTCAGAGGGAAGGAAAAGGATCAGGAAGAGAACCTTGATGTGCTGCTTGACCACAGTGGACTTGGCTGTAATGGCTAATTCACATCTCTCCCCTTGCTCTAGTCATTCGGGTGTCTTTACTCAAACCTTGTCTAATCTTCTCATTTTCATCCCATAGCTCTCTCCCAAGAGTATGCCCTGTTTAGGAAACGTCCTATATATTCCAAGCTCACAGTCACTCAACAGGTTCTGAAAACCTTCCAACCCTAGAAAGCCTCCCAGAATTGGAAAGTAACTGAATACCACGACTCCAATTATGTAGGCCCTCTAAACAGTTCTTTCCTGCTGAAAAAAAATTTATGCTGCAGAATTCACTTGCAAAGGAAAAAAAAAAAGTTTAAAAAGTTCTGAGGCACCTTAACTTCACCTGGCCCAGAGGTTCTCTACTGGGGCAGTTTTGCCCTTCAGGGAACATTTGGCATTGTCTAGAGACATTTTTGAGTGTCACAACTCCGGGCAAAGGGGGTGCTACTGGCATCTAGTGGTAGGCCAGGGTTGCTGCTGAACAGCCTACAATGCACAGAATAGCCCGCCACATCAAAGAATTCTCCCAATCAAAATGTCACTGGTGCCAAGGTGGAGATACGATGATGCTGACAGCCCAACCTTTCCATGCCACTTGCACTCCCTTTACAAACTGCCAAGAGACAACAGCCTCCGCTGTCGTGATGAACAGAGAGCTGTGACCTGAGGCAGTTCATTTCATCTGTGAACAAATAAGTGCATTCCTCACATTTCATCAGAATTTGCCTCTAAGGAGCTTTCACCTATCAACCTTAATGCTAATTCTTGAGGTCAAAAGGTAGTCAACTCCCTGATCTACATGGCGTCCTTCAAAATCAGAAGATAGTTACCACATCTTATAAACGTAGTAGATGGACATTTACATAATTGTCTAGACATGCTTTTATGTTTATTTTGGTTTAAGAGTCCTACACTGAAATTGTCAGGTAACATGTCTAAATTGTGTTGCCCAGTTTACCAGTAAAAATATCCAGATTAGTACTTAATAGTATATAACTAGTACTCACTAATATATAACTAGGTTGATGGTGAACATGAAGGAGGTGACACCTGCCAACCTGCTGTAATTCCTGGATAAGCAAGGTACCCTTATTTTAGGGGAGAAGTGCCATCACTAGCCCACACAAACACAGGCCTGTTGATACCCATACTTGACTCCTCTTTCCACTTTAAACAGTCTCTACCACGGAGGCCAGCATGTAGACACAGACACACACACACACACACACACACACACACACACACACCCCCCAGCTTGTGAGAATCCCTACACAGCAAGAATTCTCTTCATCCTCCAGAAGGAAAGTAACCCAAACATCTCCATAAAAGGCTGCTAATTCCTGGCCTATTTGCTTATCTGAGCTACAAAACTGCTAAAAACCCCTGACACTCTACATGGATTATATTATTAATGACATCAGCAGTCTAAGAGATTGGCTCTGCAGAAGCAAGAGGCTTTGTAAGCATTAAGTCTAAACCTTGAAGAGCTACTCCATACAATGACAAGGACTCATTTCTGAACAAAGTTCGAACGTTGCGTGTTTGACTCTGACAAATGTATAGCCACAGTGAATAACTGCAATTTTTAAATGATTCTTAAAACCTCAACAACTTGGCCTTTACTACTGTCCCACCAGTTCATGCACCTCCTAATACGCCACTGCCATTCCAACCTCTAACCCTCCATCAGGCATGCCCTTCTTCGTTTCCCAAACTAAACCTCCAGTGTCTTTAAGGTCTACATCAGGATCTGCCTCAAACCTTCTATCAAGTCTTTTTTATTAAATCCTTTCCTTGATGATCTCTCCCAGGCAGTATACCAACTTCTCACTCACTTGCATATATCCTGCTTTAGAATTAGTTCTCAAAGGGTTTATTTAGATACCCTAAACATTGAACCAGTATCAATGAATCAACAAATATTTATTGAGTACCTATAATGTACTTTGCACTCTAGGTTCCATAGGAGATAGGAAATATATATACTCTTTAGTTATCCCCTTAAAGTGCCAAAACTAACTCACTCAAAACAATCACTAAATATAAGAAAGAACATAATTACTAAATTATAGCTATAGATGATAAATACTGCCAAAGTTCAGAAAATAAGATCAAGGTCGCTCAGTCCTCATTCCTTGGAGTGAATGTCAGAAACAAAAGAAAAAAGAGATATATTCATTCATTCCCTCAATATCTTCTGAGGCTTTTTATGTATAAGGCATTGTAATATACCTTACATTTATAATGGACTTTAAGTCTTATTATCTCATTTCATCTTTAACAACAATGTAAGATAGGTAGACCAAGTGGTAATCATCAACCCCAACTGTAAATGAGGAAACTAGGCTTAGAAGGAGGAAGACATCTGCTCCAGATGCACATGTTAACAACAAAATCAACAGCAGAACAAGTTTCCTGACTCCTAGTCCCGAGTTTCTAACTCTTTCCTCACAGCCCCAAATAGTGCCGCACAATCCCTCCTCCCCTAACTCCTTCAGCTACACACATGTGACTATGCTCCTTCCCCCATCGCTGCTTTTCAGATGCAATAGTAAAAAGACAACTACCTAAACACAACTTTGAGTTTTTAAAATATCTGCTCCAGATCCTTAAAAGAAAATCTGTCGATCATATGCCTTTCCTTATATCTGTCATGAATGTGAAAACTCAAATCCATAAAATAAGCTCCTCTAAATCTAAAGTATTGGGTGGGCCCAAAAGTACCTTCGAGTTTTTTTGTTTAGTTTGGTTTTGGGTTTGGTTTTGTTATTGGGGTATAGTTGTTTTACAATGTTGTGTTAATTTCTACTGTACAATGAAGTGGAGTTCCCTGTGCTATATAGCAGGTTCTCATTAGTTATCTATTTTATACATATTAGTGTATATATGTCAATCTCAATAACCCAGTTCATCCCACCCTGCCAACCCCCTTGGTGTCCATACATTTGTTCTCTACATCTGTGTCTCTATTTCTGCCTTGCAAACTGGTTCCTCTGTACCATTTTGCTAGATTCCACATATATGCAATAATATACGATATTTGTTGTTCTCTTTCTGACTTACTTCACTCTGTATGACAGTCTCTAGGCCCATCCACGTCTCTACAAATGACTCAATTTCGTTCCTTTTTATGGTGAGTAATATTCCATTATATATATGTACCACATCTTCTTTATCCATTCGTCTGTCGAGGGACATATAGGTTGCTTCCATGACCTGGCTATTGTAAACAGCGCTTCAGTGAACATTGGGGTGCATGTGTCTTTTTGAATTCCGGTTTTCTCTGGGTATATGCCCAGTAGTGGGATTGCTGGGCCATATGGTAATTCTATTTTCCATTTTTTAAGGAACCTCCATACTACTCTCCATAGTGACTGTACCAATTTACATCCCCACCAACAATGCCAGAGGGTTCCCTTTTCTCCACACCCTCTCCAGCATTTATTGTTTGTACATTTTCTGATGATGCCCATTCTAACCGGTGTCAGGTGCTACCTCATTGTAATTTTGACTTGCATTTCTCTAATAATTAGCGATGTTGAGCATATTTTTATGTGTCTCTTGCCCATCTGTATGTCTTCTTTGGAGAAATGTCTATTTAGGTCTTCTGCCCATTTTTTGATTGGGCTGTTTGTTTTTTGATATTGAGCTGCATGAGCTGCTTGTATATTTTGGAGATTAATCCTTTGTCAGTTGCTTCGTTTGCAAATACTTTCTCCCATTCTGAGGGTTGTCTTTTCGTCTTGTTTATGGTTTCCTTTGCTGTGCAAAAGCTTTGAAGTTTCATTAGGTCCCATTTGTTTATTTTTGTTTTTATTTCCATTACTCTAGGAGGTGGGTCAAAAAAGATCTTGCTGTGATTTATATCAAAGAGTGTTCTTCCTATGTTTTCCTCTAAGAGTTTTATAGTGTCCAGTCTTACATTTAGGTCTTTAATCCATTTTGAGTTTATCTTTGTGTATGCTGTTAGGGGGTGTTCGAATTTCATTCTTCTACAGGTAGCTGTCCAGGTTCCCCAGCACCACTTATTGAAGAGACTGTCTCTTCTCCATTGTATATCCTTGCCTCCTTTGTCATAGATTAGTTGACCATAGGTGCACCTTCAGTTTTTTAAGTAAAAATAAAAGACACATTTTTCTTTTTTTTTTTTTAACATCTTTACTGGAGTATAATTGCTTTACAATGGTGTGTTAGTTTCTGCTGTATAACAAAGTGAATCAGCTATATGTATACATATATCCCCATATCCCCTCCCTCTTGTGTCTCCCTCCCACCCTCCCTATCCCACCCCTCTAGAGGGACACAAAGCACCGAGCTGATTTTTCATTTTCACCAAGAACTTTATTGAACAACGTATTCACCCTTTTGTTCTACTACCTTCTGCCATTTTTCAGGCAACTTCATAATTCCATCTTCCCAAAACTTTTTATCTTTTGAGCAAAGAACTGTTCCAGGTGTCTTTTACAGTCTTCCAGGGAATTGAAATTTTTTCTATTAAGAGAATTTTGTAAAGACCAAAATAAATGGAAATCCAAAGGTGCAACGTCTGGTGAATACAGCAGATGAATCAGAACTTCCCAGCCAAGCTGTAACAGTTTTTGCCTGGTCATCAAAGAAACATGCGGTCTTGTGTTACCCTGATGGAAGATCATGCGTTTTCTGTTGACTAATTCCAGACGCTTTTCGTCGAGTGCTGCTTTCATTTGGTCTAATTGGGAGCAGTACTTGTTGAATTAATCATCTGGTTTTCCGGAAGGAGCTCATAATAGAGGACTCCCTTCCAATCCCACCATATATACAACATCACCTTCTTTGGATGAAGACCAGCCTTTGGTGTGATTGGTGGTGGTTCATTTCGCTTGCCCTACGATCTCTTCCATTACACATTATTGTCCAGTATCCACTTTTCATCGCCCGTCACAATTTGTTTTAAAAACAGAACATTTTCATTACATTTCAGTAGAGCATCGCATGCAGAAATACGGTCAAGAAGGTTTTTTTCGCTTAACTTATGTGGGACCCAAACATCAAAGGAATTCACATAACCAAGCTGGTACAAATGATTTTGAACACTTGATTTGGATATTTTGAGTATGTCAGCTATCTCCCGCGTGGTATAATGTTGATTGTTCTCAATTATTGTTTCAGTTTGATCACTATCAACTTCAACTGGTCTACCTGACCATGGAGCATGGTCCAGCGAGAAATCTCCAGCATGAAACTTCGCAAACCACTTTTGACATGTTCAATCAGTCACAGCACCTTCTCCATGCACTGCACAAATCTTTTTTTGCATTTCAGTTGCGTTTTTACCTTTCTTGAAATAATAAAGCATAATATGCCAGAAGTGTTGCTTTTTTTCTTCCATCTTCAATATTAAAATGGCTACATAAAAATTCACCAAATTTGATGTTTTTTTTAAAATGCTCGCTGATATGACAGCTGTCACATACAATCTAACAAAATTGTTTCAAATGAAGTTAAATACAACTATGTGTTACTAGAGTCATCTTATGGGAAAAAATGAATGAACCTTTTGGCACACCCAATATATTCAGAAAACAACTGGAGTGTAGGGGGTAGAGGGAAATTGGAAACACAGAGCAAAATAAAAGGATGTATTTTTGTATGAAACATTAATGTTTATAAGGGAGAGAAACGTACTCTATTTATTTGGTTATAAGCTTTCCATCTGTTAGATTAAACCCTGTGTCTTCAGAGACTAGCAAGTGCCTGGCACATGGTAGATGTTCAGTAAAAGTTAGCGAATGAATGAATCTGTTTTTTCTGATATATCATGAGCTCCCTGAGGGCAAAGACCTCATCTCATACACTTTTGTACTCCTGTTTCAAAGTAGGCAGTCAATAATGTATTGAATTAGATTATTTGACTGCTGGGTAGAGACAGCACCATGTAAGAAGGTTCTATTAGTACTCTGTGTTTTCGCAGAGCCTGGATTTGTCTATTTGGCATCCATTAATCACAGGGCCAAACTAATGGCCAGCATTGTTTACACCTCCCCTGCCAGCAAGAGCCCATATTCGGGACTATCTTATTTAACTCTCACACACAAGGCCAATACTTCCCCTGCCCTAAATCAATCCAGGGCCAGGTACCAGACAACAAGGAACAGCCCCTATGCCCCAGGATCCAAGGAATTATTCAAACTAGCCAATTCTAAGCCATTTCCCCTGCCCTGCCTTGCCTTTCCCGTGGAAAACACAAAGGCTCTGAGCCATGCTTTCTCCTCGCTACTGACCAAACCAGGTGCTTCTCATTGCGTCCCCGTGTGATGTGGCATGTCCCCTTCTCTTGGGACATGTAAATGATAAATTTTTCTTTTAATGGCATTGACCTCTCCATGTTGTGGTTCATCGCCTTTATATTTATTTATTTATTTTGGACAAGGGATCCTAGTTCCCTGACCAGGGATCAAACCTGGGCCCTCAGCGGTGAAAGCGTGGAATCCTAACCACTGGACCACCAGGGAACTCCCTCAGTCGCCTTTATAAATTAAGACTTCGGCACAAATCAGTTGGATACTATCGCTACCACACCACCAGACACAAAGAACCAGAACTCAACCCAGACTAATCCTATATGCCGGCTTATACCACTGCCTACAATATCTTACCTCCCCTATTAGATGGCACCTCCTTTGATGACTTAAACAAGACCTTCTCTTGTATCACGTAGTCACCAAAGTTAATGCTATATATACAGCAGCCACTTGATAAGTTGAATGTTACAAAGGTAAGTAAATAATTAGTTGACTTTTTTCAGCCCAAATTTTATCAATTGTTAATTATTCCCTCTGCCCTCAAAAAAGAAAAAAAAACCTGAAAATGGGTGACTAAACTCTAAGGCTGCACAGCTGGGCAGTTTACTTAAGTGTTTATAGCAACTTTATCTATAAAGGTCCTATAACTTTAAACTGGAAGCAACCAAGATGTCTTTCAACAGGTGAATGGATAAACAAATTGTGGTATATCCATAGAACGGAATATTATTCAATGACAAAAAGGAACAAGCTACTGGTTCATGAAGCAATATGGATGAACCTTCAATGCATTTTTGCTACGTGAAAGACTACAAATTGTATGATTCCATTTATGTAACATTCTAGAAAAGGCAAAACTATAGGAATGGAAAACAGATTAGTGGCGTTAAACAGATTAGACGGTGTGACTGCTATGCGGGGACGTACATGGAAATTTTTAGGGTGATGGAACTGTTCTATATGGTACTGGGGTGGTAAATATCTGACTTTATGTATTTGTCAAAACCCAAAAAACTATACCTTACAAACAGTGAACTTTAATGTACACAATTTTTTTTAAAACTCAAAAAGGATGTCAAGGGATCCCAAGATAGAATGCAGACTGTGACAAATGAGTCTCACATATTATAAATGTATGACATAAACTCACTGAAGGGGGTGGGGGGAAAAAAGGAGCTGACCTAAGTAACCTTGGAAAATGTTGTTTCAGTGGGGAACTATAAGGCTAAAGACAAAAGGAACTGTATATAAACACTGTATGCTAATTGGTAAATTTACTGCTCACGGGAGTATGGGTTGACAATTCTGAACTTGCTTCACGTGTATACATAATGAAATAAGTAAGTAAACCCACCATGTACTGTGGTGGATGGTGACAGGCAGGTTTCTCACTGTCAGAGAAGGAACTGCAGATAAGCAAGGGGGGAAGGCTAGAATAAACTCTGTGGTACAGGATTAGAGTCAGAGATAACAGTGTGAATCCATGTTTAGCTTAATATATATGCAGATGGATACATAAATAATTATACATATGTATATACATGTGGGTTAGTATACATATGTGTATTTCCTAGCTCTCTCTGCTGAGGGGGGCTACTAGCAATGCACACACCCAATGCTCAGATCTTGGTTTCTCCAAAGAAAAGAACCAGGGCTCCTGAAGAAAATGCTGATTCTAGAGCAAGGGCAGGGAAAATACAAGATGAGCCTGGAACACCTCCTAGTTCCAGAAAGTAAGGAAGTGCTCAAGTGGCAAAAGGAGGAGGGCATGTCAAAGGGATACAGAAGGCAGCCTGGAATAGTTCCCAGTAGCTAAAACTGGAACAATTTGAGCAATAAAATAAATAGAATGGTACTGTATTATAACCCAAAATATATGTGTTCATAGTGATGTAAATTGTAATTGTAATTGGCAATTAATTGTAATGCCAATTGTAAATTGTAAATGGCAATTAATAAACACACGGGTAAAAAGAGTTTGTCTTCCTTTACAGAAGAATTCCAAATAATACGTGCAGACGGTACCTCCTCCAGGAGGTGGAGCTTAATCCTCACCCCTCCTCCCCCAATTGTGGGCTGGACTTAGTGACATTTCCAAAGAATACAGCAGGGAAAGGGGAAAAGAGTCACTTTATGGTGGAGAAACCTGGCAAACACTACCTTAACCAAGTGATCAAGGTTAACACCACTGGTGATAAGTCATGTTAGCATCACATCCCCAGACAGGATGTGATGAGGAAGACACTTCATCTCTAAGGTATTCTTCCTCAAACCCCATAACCCTTGTCTAATCACGAGAAAGACTTCAGACAAACCCAAATTGAGGAACAGTCTACAAAATTCCTCACCAGTACTCTCAAAACTGCCAAAGTCATAAAAAACATGGGAAGTCTGAGAAACTGTCACAGACCAGAGGAGCCTAAGGAGAGAGACATGATGACTCAATGCAATGTGGTACACTGAACTGGATCCTGGAACAGAAAAAGAGCATTAGTGTAAAAACTGGTAAAATCCAAACAAAGCCTTGAATTTAACAGTAACGCACCGATGTTGGTTTCTTAGTTTTGACAAATATACCATGGTAACTTAAGATGTTAACATTAGGGGAAACTGAGTGAGGTATGCAGGAACTCTCTGTATTGTATTTGCAAATTTTCTGTAAATCTAAAATTATTCCAAAATTAAAAGTTGATTTTTTAAATAATCTAATGCTGGTGTGGGGTCAAATTAGTGAGGAACAATTAACTAAATTTTTATTTGCAAGACTTCTGTATGACAGAAGTATAGGATCACATTATTGGGCACATCTTTTTACAGACAGCAAATGAAGTGCACCTGACACACTATCTTATAAACTGAATCTACTGTAATGATACTCCTGTTGATGGAGAAAATGCATTTCCATGGCACATTCACAGTCAGGTGCTTCTTTACCAGAGGGAGAAATAATCCTCTCAGTATAGGACTACATGTTCTTTCTTTGACAAGAACTCCTCCCTTCCCTCCCACACCTCCAGATGAGATTAAGTAGGCTTCCTTGGCCATTTTTGCCTTTGAAGCAGAACTCTGGCCTCTCTTGAGACTCTCACCTTGTCTGGTCTGGACCCTGGCCTGCCTATAAGAGGTCTAGGGCTGTGACTGAGACTCTGCCCCTTCCTTCTATTCACTATTGCCTCTGACACACAACTAAAGAAAGCTGAACAATCCCAGTCTCTCCATGTCCAGATTAAATCATTCCCAGAAGCATCACTGTGTACATAAACTGAGAATAGCAATGTCTTAGCCTACAGTCAAATAACTGCATAAGGTACTCGAACTGACGAGTAATATCCTACTAGCACAATTTTGAGAGCTCACTATCTAAAAGAGGTCATCATTACAATGCACTTTGTATTCCTAAATGAAAATTAGCACTATTTAGGGTAATGATTTAAAATTCAAAGAATTCATCGGCTGCCTTCTCAGAAAGATGAATACTGACTCTGATCTCTAAATCCAACTTCAGTAAATAACATTGAAAAGAGAGAGAGTTTCTAGACCCAAAGAGACACGGTAAGTTTATGATAAGGGTCACACTTGATTAACTTGTTTTATACGATAAGCAGAGAAGGTCACAAAACTTTATGATGATAAAAATAAAAGATAAAGTATTTAAACAATAAAAGTTTCTTGACAGTCTTTCCTCTGCTGCATTACTCTGTAAAGCCACAATCGGAGGAAAGGCCAAGGATACACCGTGAACCATCCTCAGCATCTTCCAGTAAGCCCACTCCGTTCAAGTCATTGTAAGAACCGTCACACTCTTCCTTCCCAGTTTGCCCCATAGTGTTATCTGATCCTAGTCTTTTTTTTTTTTTTTTAATTTGACTGATGTGGAACAGGTTTGAAGGGCAATTTCAAACTAGAAATTCCAACAATGTTTTGTGTAACAATTGCTTAACTGTATTAAGTGCACAGCCTTCCAAGATCACTGTTTTCCTTTGTTTTATATTTTCTACGGAGTTATATTTCTTTAAAAAAGTAATACAGGGGCTTCCCTGGTGGCTCAGTGGTTGAGAATCTGCCTGCCAATGCAGGGGACACGGGTTCGGGCCCTGGTCTGGGAAGATCCCACATGCCGCGGAGCAACTAAGCCTGTGCACCACAACTACTGAGCCTGCGCGTCTGGAGCTTGTGCTCTGCAACAAGAGAGGCCGCGACAGTGAGAGGCCCGCGCACCGCGATAAAGAGTGGCCCCCGCTCACCGCAAGTAGAGAAAGCCCTCACACAGAAACGAAGACCCAACACAGCCAAAAATAAATAAATAAAAATTTTTAAAAAAAAGTAATACATGCTCATCCAAATTTTTCCAAAAATATAGGGTTAAATACATAAAAATTAAAAGCAAGATGACTATTTGAAGAGCCACACAAACCAGTTTTATTACTTAATAATTTACCCAATTAGGGTCCCCACTTGGAGAGAACACACCATTCACTTTAAAAATAGTCTTTTTTTTCCAGATTAATTTTGTAGCTAATTTTACTTTTTAAAATTAATTGAAGCAGAGGATTAACCAAGATGGCAGAGTAGAAGGACGTGCTCTCACTCCCTCTCGCGAGAGCACCAGAATCACAACTGGCTGCTGGACAATCATCGACAGGAAGACACTGGACTTCACCAAGGAGGATACCCCATGTCCAAGGACAGAGGAGAAGCCACAGTGAGACAGTAGGAGGGGCGCAATCAGAGTAAAATCAAATCCCATAACTGCTGGATGGGTGACTCACAAACTGGAGAACACTTATACCACAGAAGTCCACCCACTGGAGTGAAGGTTCTGAGCCCCACGTCAGGCTTCCCAACCTGGGGGTCCGGCAACGGGAGGAGGAATTCATAGAGAATCAGACTTTGAAGCCTAGTGGGAATTGACTGCAGGACTTCGACAGGACTGGGGGAAACAGAGACCCCACTCTTGGAGGGCACACACGGAATAGTGTGCGCATCAGGACCCGGGGGAAGGAGCAGTGACCCTGGGGGAGACTGAACCAGACCTACCTGCTAGTGTTGGAGGGTCTCCTGCAGAGGTGGGGGCTGGCTCTGTTTCACTGTGGGGACAAGGACACTGGCAGCAGAGGTTCTGGGAAGTACTCCTTGGCATGAGCCCTCCCTGAGTCTGCCATTAGCCCCACCAAAGAGCCCAGGTAGGCTCCAGTGTTCGGTTGCCTCAGGCAAAACAACCAACAGGGAGGGAACCCAGCCCCACCCATCAACAGTCAAGAGGATTAAAGTTTTACGGAGCTCTGACCACCACAGCAACAGTCACCTCTACCCACCACCAGAGGCTCCCATCAAGCCTCTTAGATAGCCTCAACCACCAGAGGGCAGACAGCAGAAGCAAGAAAAACTACAATCCTGCAGCCTGTGGAACAAAAACCACATTTACAGAAAGATAGACAAGATGAAAAGGCAGAGGGCTATATACCAGATGAAAGAACAAGAAAAAACCCCAGAAAAACAACTAAATGAAGTAGAGATAGGCAACCTTCCAGAAAAAGAATTCAGAATAATGATAGTGAAGATGATCCAGGACCTCGGAATAAGAATGGAGGCAAAGATTGAGAAGATGCAAGAAATGATTAACAAAGACCTAGAAGAATTAAAGAACAAACAAACAGAGATGACCAATACAATAACTGAAATGAAAACTACACTAGAAGGAATCAATAGCAGAATAACTGAGGCAGAAGAACGGATAAGTGACCTGGAAGACAGAATGGTGGAATTCACTGCTGCGGAACAGACTAAAGAAAAAAGAATGAAAAGAAATGAAGACAGCCTAAGAGACCTCTGGGACAACATTAAACGCAACAACATTCGCATTATAGGGGTCCCAGAAGGAGAAGAGAGAGAGAGAGGACCAGAGAAAATATTTGAAAAGATTATAGTCGAAAACTTCCCTAACATGGGAAAGGAAATAGCCACCCAAGTCCAGGAAGCGCAGAGAGTCCCATACAGGATAAACCCAAGGAGAAACACACCGAGACACATAGTAATCAAAGTGGCAAAAATTAAAGACAAAGAAAAATTATTGAAAGCAGCAAGGGAAAAACGACAAATAACATACAAGGGAATTCCCATAAGGTTAACAGCTGATTTCTCAGCAGAAACTCTACAAGCCAGAAGGGAGTGGCATGATATACTTAAAGTGATGAAAGGGAAGAACCTACAACCAAGATTACTCTACCCGGCAAGGATCTCATTTAGATTTGATGGAGAAATCAAAAGCTTTACAGACAAGCAAAAGCTAAGAGAATCCAGCACCACCAAACCAGCTCTACAACAAATGCTAAAGGAACTTCTCTAAATGGGAAACAAAAAAGAAGAAAAGGACCTACAAAAACAAACCCAAAACAATTAAGAAAATGGTCATAGGAACATACATATCGATAATTACCTTAAACGTGAATGGATTAAATGCTCCAACCAAAAGACACAGGCTTGCTGAATGGATACAAAAACAAGACCCATATATATGCTGTCTACGAGAGACCCACTTCAGACCTAGGGACACATACAGACTGAAAGTGAGGGGATGGAAAAAGATATACCATGCAAATGGAAATCAAAAGAAAGCTGGAGTAGCTATACTCATATCAGATAAAATAGACTTTAAAATAAAGAATGTTACAAGAGACAAAGAAGGATGCTACATAATGACCAAGGGATCAATCCAAGAAGAAGATATAACAATTATAAATACATATGCACCCAACATAGGAGCACCTCAATACATAAGGCAACTGCTAACAGCTATAAAAGAGGAAATTGACAGTAACACAGTAATAGTGGGGGACTTTAACACCTCACTTACACCAATGGACAGATCATCCAAAATGAAAATAAATAAGGAAACAGAAGCTTTAAATGACACAATAGACCAGATAGATTAAATTGATATTTATAGGACATTCCATCCAAAAACAGCAGATGACACTTTCTTCTCAAGTGCGCATGGAACATTCTCCAGGATAAATCACATCTTGGGTCACAAATCAAGCCTCAGTAAATTTAAGAAAACTGAAATCATATCAAGCATCTTTTCTGACCACAACGCTATGAGATTAGAAATGAATTACAGGGAAAAAAATGTAAAAAACACAAATACATGGAGGCTAAACAATACCTTACTAAATAACCAAGAGATCACTGAAGAAATCAAAGAGGAAATCAAAAAATACCTAGAGACAAATGACAATGAAAACACGACGACCCAAAACCTATGGGATGCAGCAAAAGCAGTTCTAAGAGGGAAGTTTATAGCTATACAAGCCTACCTCAAGAAACAAGAAAAATCTCAAGTAAACAATCTAACCTTACACCTAAAGAAACTAAAGAAAGAAGAACAAACAAAATCCAAAGTTAGCAGAAGGAAAGAAATCATAAAGATCAGAGCGGAAATAAATGAAATAGAAACAAAGAAAACAATAGCAAAGATCAATAAAACTAAAAGCTGGTTCTTTGAGAAGATAAACAAAATTGATAAGCCATTAGGTCAGACTCATCAAGAAAAAGAGGGAGAGGACTCAAATCAATAAAATCAGAAATGAAAAAGGAGAAGTTACAACACACACCGCAGAACTACAAAGCATCCTAAGAGACTACTACAAGCAACTTTATGCCAATAAAATGGACAATCTGGAAGAAATGGACAAATTCTTAGAAAGGTATAACCTTCCAAGACTGAACCAGGAAGAAACAGAAAATATGAACAGACCAATCACAAGTAATGAAATTGAAACTGTGATTAAAAGTCTTCCAACAAACAAAAGTCCAGGATCAGATGGCTTCACAGGTGAATTCTATCAAACATTTAGAGAAGAGCTAACACCTATCCTTCTCAAACTCTTCCAAAAAATTGCAGAGGAAGGAACACTCCCAAACTCATTCTATGAGGCCACCATCACCCTGATACCAAAACCAGACAAAGACACTACAAAAAAAGAAAATTACAGACCAATATCACTGATGAATATAGATGCAAAAATCCTCAACAAAATACTAGCAAATAGAATCCAACAACACATTAAAAGGATCATACACCACGATCAAGTGGGATTTATCCCAGGGATGCAAGGATTCGTCAATATACGCAAATCAATCAATGTGATAAACCATATTAACAAACTGAAGAATAAAAACCATATGATCATCTCAATAGATGCAGAAAAAGCTTTTGACAAAATTCAACACCCATTTATGATAAAAACTCTCCAGAAAGTGGGCATAGAGGGAACCTACCTCAACATAATAAAGGCCATATATGACAAACCCACAGCAAACATCATTCTCAATGGTGAAAAACTGAAAGCATTTCCTCTAAGATCAGGAACGACACAAGGATGTCCACTCTCACCACTATTATTCAACATAGTTCTGGAAGTCCTAGCCATGGCAATCAGAGAAGAAAAAGAAATAAAAGGAATACAAATTGGAAAAGAAGAAGTAAAACTGTCACTGTTTGCAGATGACATGACACTATACATAGAGAATCCTAAAACTGCCACCAGAAAACTGCTAGAGCTGATTAATGAATATGTTAAAGTTGCAGGATACAAAGTTAATGCACAGAAATCTCTTGCATTCCTATATACTAATGATGAAAAATCTGAAAGAGAAATTATGGAAACACTCCCATTTACCATTGCAACAAAAAGAATAAAATACCTAGGAATAAACCTACCTAGGGAGACAAAAGACCTGTATGCAGAAAACTATAAAACACTGATGAAAGAAATTAAAGATGATACCAACAGATGGAGAGATATACCATGTTCTTGGATTGGAAGAATCAACATTGTGAAAATGACTCTACTCCCCAAAGCAATCTACAGATTCAATGCAATCCCTATCAAACTACCACTGGCATTTTTCACAGAACTAGAACAAAAAATTTCACAATTTGTATGGAAACACAAAAGACCCCGAATAGCCAAAGCAATCTTGAGAACGAAAAATGGAGCTGGAGGAATCAGGCTCCCTGACTTCAGACTATATTACAAAGCTACAGTAATCAAGACAGTTTGGTACTGGCACAAAAACAGAAACATAGATCAATGGAACAGGATAGAAAGCCCAGAGATAAACCCATGCACATATGGTCACCTTATCTTTGATAAAGGAGGCAAGCATATACAGTGGAGAAAAGACAGCCTCTTCAGTAAGTGGTGCTGGGAAAACTGGACAGCTACATGTAAAAGAATGAAATTAGAATACTCCCTAACACCATACACAAAAATAAACTCAAAATGGATTAGAGACCTAAATGTAAGACTGGACACTATAAAACTCTTAGAGGAAAACATAGGAAGAACACTCTTTGACATAAATCACAGCAAGATCTTTTTTGATCCACCTCCTAGAGTAATGGAAATAAAAACACAAATAAACAAATGGGACCTAATGAAACTTCAAAGCTTTTGCACAGCAAAGGAAACCATAAACAAGATGAAAAGACAACCCTCAGAATGGGAGAAAATATTTGCAAACGAATCAACGGACAAAGGATTAATCTCTAAAATATATAAACAGCTCATTCAGCTCAATATTAAAGAAACAAACACCCCAATCCAAAAATGGGCAGAAGACCTAGATAGACATTTCTCCAAAGAAGACATACAGATGGGCAAGAGACACATAAAAATATGCTCAACATCGCTAATTATTAGAGAAATGCAAATCAAAACTACAATGAGGTATCACCTCACACCAGTTAGAATGGGCATCATC
Source organism: Balaenoptera musculus (assembly GCF_009873245.2). NCBI lineage: Eukaryota > Metazoa > Chordata > Mammalia > Artiodactyla > Balaenopteridae > Balaenoptera > Balaenoptera musculus. The sequence goes on along the minus strand of NC_045794.1, from coordinate 41,644,179 downwards.
AGGAAATCTACAAACAACAAATGCTGGAGAGGGTGTGGAGAAAAGGGTACCCTCTTGCACTGTTGGTGGGAATGTTAATTGATACAGCCACTATGGAGAACAATATGGAGGTTCCTTAAAAAACTAAAAATAGAATTACCATATGACCCAGCAATCCCACTACTGGGCATATACCCAGAGAAAACCGTAATTCAAAAAGACACATGCACCCCAATGTTCATTGTAGCACTATTTACAATAGCCAGGTCATGGAAGCAACCCAAATGCCCATCAACAGACAAATGGATAAAGAAGTTGTGGTACATATATACAATGGAATATTACTCAGCCATAAAAAGGAACGAAATTGAGTCATTTGTTGAGACGTGGAGGGATCTAGAGACTGTCATACAGAGTGAAGTGAACACCAGTTCACAGAGTGAACACCAGTCAGAAAGATAAAAACAAATACTGTATATTAACGCATGTATGTGGAACCTAGAAAAATGGTACAGATGAGCTGGTTTGCAGGGCAGAAGTTGAGACACAGATGTAGAGAACAGACATATGGACACCAAGGGGGGGAAACTGCGATGGGGTGGGGATGGTGGTGTGCTGAATTGGGCGATTGGGATTGACATGTATACACTGATGTGTATAAAATTGATAACTAATAAGAACCTGCAGTATAAAAAACAAACAAACAAAACAACTAATACTAAACTTTCATTGGGTTATTTGTATGGAAATATGTTAATATAAATGTTTCAGACATTACATGAAATTTCTAAAAATCTTATATGTTCTGGTATAATGTTATAAGTCATAATCCTAGTTATTACTTTAAAATGTGTATCTCAGAAATAACTAATTTTCTTGTCAACTGCATTATTATGAACTTTCATCAAATCTTTAACCGTGGTCATTTTTAAGTCTTTTGTTATTTACAGACAGTTCTGGGTGTACTCTGATGCTTTTGCAAATATGTTCCTATAAAAGGGTTTCATCTTCAAGAAATTCATGGAAAAGACTCTGACAAGTACAGGTTTCTGGTAACTGACTGTACTGCTGAACTGAATGAATAAGCATTTTCAGAACTCTAATGAAAAACTGATGAACTTATAAAAGTGCTAACAAAAGATCAAGATGAAAAAAAATTAATTACATAGGACTGAGTGAACTGATGAGGATGAGTATAATTTTTGTGACTTTCTCTTTGAATTAAAAAAAAAAATCCCACAAGGACTCAGAGGCAAAGAATATACAAATCAATTTTCACTGCAAAGTAAAGGAGCTGTTACAGTGGAGGATTACTGGACTGAATGTCAATATTATGACATAGTATGAGTGTGTTTCATGTTTGGTAATTGCAATCATTGTTGCTTTTGTTGTGGTCATCCATGTACAATGCTTGGTGTCAGTCTATTTATCTCTTGTAAAAATAAAATACAGTGTGTGTGTGTGAAAAAAAACATTAATTGAAGCAGATAACAATACAGTCAAAGCCAAGTAAACATGAAAATTTTTAAGCACCTAACTGATCTGATTTCTAGTCTCAGGTGTAATGTAAGGACTGTTACTAGTAAAATGCTCCATCGTGTTGGAAAATCTGTATGTCAGATTTTCCAAGAAAGCCTTGCTTTCAAATAAATACTATGAACCATCAGAAAAACCACTAAGTGACAACTCTTTGGTATCCATGATAGTAAATATGTCTCCAAGACTGCTTCACATTAAACATTTTCACATCAAATGTGTTGATCTAGGGATCAGAAAAAAAAATCATTATATTTGTCGGGCTTCTGTTCCACCATAAGTACAGTAAATGATAACAGCTTTCACTTGCCCTCTCTACCTACCTATATGGGCATGGTTGTGTAGGTGAGAACACATGATAGATAAAATGTTCCTCAGAAGAAAGGCTTTAATGCATACCAACATTTGAGGTTTAGGAACTGATTGTCCAATCAATTGGTCATCCAAATCCTCTTGACTGTTATAGCCTTCCTTTTGGATATTTCCTATTTAGTTATTTTACAATATTTTTTTCACAGCTTGTTGGCATGTCTCTTACTAGAGTAAGAAGGGAGAAGAAAGAAGGAAAATGCCAATTAATACATTTTCCTTTTCTTCCATATCATGTTGGTAAAAGACTAGGCAGAACCAGAGTTAGATGTTAACCAGAGTTAGAAAAAGACTTAAGATTATATGAAGGTTTCTATTACCTATTCTAATATTACTCTCCTTACCAAGGCTTAAAAAATTGATGGATTATTTGCAGTTGTATGAAATAAGGTATCAATATGCTATTAACAATTTGGTAAATTTAAATGGACACACATACTTTCTAGTCCAGCAATGTCACTCCCAGGTATTTATTCTATAGATATTGCCCCACATATGTTAAATATGTATACAAGGGTATTCAATACAACTTTCCTGTAATAACAAAGGACTGAAATTGATGGAATAAATATTTATTTGCTGACTAAATAATCATTTATTGGTGGAATAAAGCCCACCAATAAGGGACTTATTAAATGAATCACAGTGCATTCATTCAATGACATTCTCTGCAGCTGCTAAGAAGAATGAAGCCTTCGGTAGCCACTGCTATGGAAAGGTCTCCAGGACATATTAAGTGAGATAGCAAGGCATAGAGCAGTATGTACAGTACACTGCTGTTTTTGTTATTATATGCACATTTATTCCCATTTTATATTTGGTATTGTGGGGAATGTCTCTGTAAGGATACACAAGCAATTGGTACATGGGTGCCTCCAGGGGAAGGAACTGGGTAGCTAGGGGATAAGTAAGTGAGGGAGACATACCTCTCTCGCTTTGTTCCCTTTATATCTTTGAAATTTTGTACTGAGTACAAATATAATCTATTTTTTTAAAGCTTTTAATTTAAATTTAAAAATTAAAAAGGAGGAAGAGAGAGCATCCTGCACTGAAAACACTGGAGCCCTTCCTTGAGGTGTCTTCTCCACTAGGGACCCTAAGGCCTGTCAGTCCAGTCATTTGATCTTTCAGAATTGATAACCTGCCTTGAAGCCAACACCTTTCTTGCCCCTGCCAACCTTGGTCCTCTCTTAAAATGTGTCCAATAAATAACCAAAGTTTCTGGTTCCAGTTAAGATGGAGTAAGTTCACTCCACCCTGTCTCTCCCAGTGAACTCAGCTAAAATCCATGGATAGACAGAGATGCTCCATGCATTATCCGATGACTGAAAAGTAGTTGATAGCAGGTGGATAGGAAAAACAAACCAAAGCTCAAAATATCATGAAACCAACAGAGCTTCCCTTTTTTCTTCTTCTGGTATCTCTTGGCCTGGACTCAAAGGCAGCCCAAACCCAGAACTGTGCACCAGGTACAGACAGAAAAAGCTCCAAGAGAAGACCTCCATTTTTGGCCCAAGAAGCAGGAAAGGGAGCCCCTAAGGTCAAAGGGAGTAGAGGAAATCCCCTGATTTTCTCTGTTTGTTTTTCTTTTCTCCTCTCTTGCCCTACCTCCAAGGCAATTAGGCAGCAGTGGCAATGACAACACCAGCCAGAAAGGAAAACCTTTTCTCTGACCTGAGGAACTGTGATCCCAGGTGCATAGAGGGAACCTCCACTGCTTTGTTTTCTCTCCCTAGCCTCTTGCTATTTGGTTCCCAAGGGAAAGGTAGTCATAGGGCGTGCAAGGCAGAGCAGAGAAATTCAAGTCTCAGCTTTCTAGCAAGAGGAGCAGGAAGGAGAATCCTTTGGATCTAGAAAGTTTGGGAGAACAACAGGAAGAAAAGGGAGCTCAGTGAAGCTGTGTGTGAACTCCAGGAATCATCCCCAAGCTGTACATGAAAGTATCTGACCCTAAACAGCATACTGAAGGTTTTGACAACTGATCTATGAGGTATACCACTGCCCAGGTCTGAGTCTAGCCACTGGCTGGTATGTACATGGAACAGACACAAATAGCACAGCAAACAGAACTTTGAAAACTGAACAGATACTGAACCCCAGCCCAAAGAAGGCGGTAGGTACTTGTAGCCTGAACCTAACTGGATTGACTGCCTGCTCACATAAACAAACAAACAAAAACATTCTCTACAGGATTTAAACAAGACCCAAAGTCTCATAATATAATATTCAAAATGTCCAGGATACAAATCCAAACTGATATACAGTTGACCCTTAAACACCATGGGTTTGAACTGCGTGGATCCACTTACATGCAGATTTTTTTCAATAAATGCATACTATAATACTACACAATCTCAGCTGGTTGAACCTGCAGATACAGAACTTCAGATATGGAGGGCCGTTGATAAAGTCATATGTGGATTTTTGACTGCATGGGTGTTGGTGTCCATAATCCCCACACTGTTTAAGGGTCAACCTGTACAAAGAGACTTGAAAATCTCAATATCTCACAAGGGAAAAGCCAATCAACAGACACCAACCCCAAGATATTGGAATTAACAGACTTTAAAGCAGCTATTATAATCATGCTGCAAGAAATAAAGGCAAATGCTCTTGAAGTAAATGCAAAAATAGACAGTCGCGACAAAGAAATAGATGAAGAAAAAGAAGTAGAAGGAGGAGAAGGAGAAGAAGAAGAACCAAATGAAAAAAATCTAAACTAGAAAATACAATAACAGAAATTTAAAACTTCACTAGATGGGCTCTATAGTATAACTGAGATGACAGAAGAGTCACTGAACTTGAAGATGGATCAACAAAAATTACCCAAGCTGAACAACCGAGAAAAAAGATTGGAAGACAAAAATGAACAGAGCCTCAAGGACCCATTGGAAAATACCAAAAGGTCTGACATTTGTATCATCAAAGGCCCATAAGTAAAGGAGAAAGAGTGTGGTGCAGAAAAAAATATTTGAGGGAATTCCCTGGTGGTCCAGTGGTTAGGACTCAGCACTTTCACTGCCGTGGGCCAGGGCTCAATCCCTGGTAGGGGAACTAAGATCCCACAAGCCACACAGCACAGTCAAAAAAAAAAATTGTTTTTTGAAGAAATAATAGCCGAATACTTCCCAAATTTAGTAAAAGACATAAACTTGTAGATTCAAGAAACTCAGTGAACAGCAAACAGGATGAAGAAATTCCTGCCCAGTGAAAACTGAAACAAAGAAAAAAATCTTGAAAGCAGTCAGAGAAAAATAATGCATTACACATAGGAGAAAAAATAACTCAGTTGACTGTGGATGTTTTATCAGAAACCACAGAGAACAGAAGGCAATGGAACAAGAATTTTAAGTGCTGGAAAACAACTATCAACCCAGAATTCTATATCCAGTGAAAATATCTTTAAAAAACGATCATGAAATAAATTCTCAGATGAAGAAAACCAAGAGAAGTCATCACCAGCAGACTTGCCAAAGATGCTAAAGAAAATTCTTCAGATGGAAGGAAATGTTACAATAGGGAAACTCAGAATTTCAGGAAAGAAGGAAGAAGAATAGAAATGGTAAAAATCTGGGTAAATGTAATAGCTTATTTTACTTCTAAGTTCTTTAAAATATGAAAGATGATTGAAAGCAAAAATTATAACAATGTCTGATGGGGTTTTCAATGAATGTAGATGTAATGCATATGACAATTACAAGATAAAAGGAAGAGGGCAAACCAGTCTATGTGGTACTAAAGTTTCTATATTCCACTTGAAGTGATAAATATTAATTTTAAGTAGACTGAATACTTGAGTATGTGTACTATAATCCCTAGTCAACACTAAAATAACTATACAAATGCAGATCATAAAAAATTCAATAGAGAAATTTAAATAGAATACTAAAATAATTCAAATAATCCAAAAGGAGGAAAGAAAGGGAAACAAAAAAACACAAAACAGAAGGAACAAACAGAAAACATATAATAAAATGGCAGACCTAAATCTAAAATATCAATAATTATGTTAAATGCAAATGGTCTAAACACATCAATTAGAAGAGAGATTATGAGGATGGATTTTAAAAAAAAGACACACTGTATGTCATCTACCAGAAACCCACTAAATACAATGATATATATAGGTTAAAAATGAAAGGATGCTAAATGTAATATGGCAGCCTGGATTGGATTACAGAACAGAAAAAAAAACATTCGTAGAAAAACTGGTGAAATCCATATAAAATTCTGTAGCTTACTTAACAGTGTACCAATGTTAATTTCTTAGTTTTGATGAATGTACTATGGTTACGTAATAAGTTAACATTGGGGGAAGCTAGGTAAAGTGCATATGGGAACTCTCTGTACTATTTTTGCAACTCACTTATAAATCTGAAATTATTTCAAAAAAAATTTTTAAGTAAAAGGAGGGGTAACTATATACCATGAAAACATGAATTATCAGATCTATATTAACTATATATTAACAGGCTATATTAATATCAGATAAAGTAGACTTTAAAACAAGGAAAATGACCAGGGATAAAAATTTATTTATCATTTTAAAATTAAAAAATTTATTTATTTAAAAATAAATTTTAAATTTATTCATCATTAAATAATGATAAAAGGGTCAATTCACTAAAATTTATAACAATCCTAAATGTGTGTGTACCTAAGAAAAGAACCTCAAAATATATGTTGCAAAAATTGATAGAACTAAGGGAAGAAATGGACAAATCTATAATTATAGTTAGAGATTTCAATCTTCCTTTCTTACTAATCAATAAAACAAGTAAACAGAAAATAATCAAGGATATCAAAACATGTTGTACATGTTAAATATATATAATTCCTATTTGTCAATAATATCTCAATACATTTGAAAAAATAAAGAGATAGGATATAATGTTGCAATTAAATAATAAATCACATTTCAATTTTTTTTAAAGGATAAGGAAAAAAATCAAGGATACAGGGGAGTGAGGGGAGGAAAGAAAGAAGTAAGGGAAATTAAGAGGTACAAACTTCCAGTTGTAAAATAAATGAGTCACGCGTATGAAATGTACAGCGTGGGGAATACAGTCAATAACTATGTAATATCTTTGTATGGTGACTTATCATGATGATCATTTTGAAATGTATAGAAATATCACAACAATATGTTGTGTAAAAGGAACTAACATAGTGTTGTAGGTCAAGTATACTTCAAAAACAAAAACAAACAAACATAGAAAAAGAGATCAGATTTGTGGTTACCAGAGGCAGGGGTTGGGAGGAGGGGGAATTGGATGAAGGCAGTCAAAAGGTAGAAACTTCCAGTTATAAGATAAATAAGTATTTGGGATGTAATGTACAACATGATAAACATAATTAACCCTGCTGTATATTACATATGAAAGTTGTTAAGAAAGTAAATCCTAAGAGTTCTCACCATAAGAAAAAAAGTTTTCTATTTCTTTAATTTTATGTCTATATGAGATGATGGATGTCCACTAAACTTATTGCGATAATCATTTCATGATGTATGTAAGTCAAATTATTATGCTGTACACCTTAAACTTATGCAGTGCTTCATATCAGTTATATCTCAATAAAACTGGGAGGAAAAAAATCAAGGATACAGAGGAACTGAACAACCAATTCCATATAATTAACATTTATAGAACATTCCACCTAACAACAGTAGGATATACATTCTATTCAAGTGCACAGGGGATATTCACCAGGATAGACCACATCTTGGGTCATAAAACAAACCTTAACAAATTTAAACATATTGAAACCATACAAAGTATGTCCTCTGACCATAATGGAATTAAACGAGAAATCAATAAAATAAAGACTCTGGAAAATCTCCCAATACTCCAAACACTTGAAACAACACACTTCTAAATAATCCATTGGTCAAAGAAGAATTTTCAAGGGAAATAAAAGTCTGACATATCAAAATTTGTAGAATGCAAACACAGCAGTGCTTACAGGGGGATTTATAGTATTAAAAATAAAAGCTTATATTAGGAAGGAAGAAAGGTCTCAAATCAATGATCTAAAAAAGACAGTTTTCCACCTTAAAAAAATAGAAAAGAAAAAGAAGAGTAAATTAACTCAAAGCAAGCAGAAGGAAGAAAATAAATAAAAGAGCAGAAATCAATTATATTGAAAACAGAAAAAAAAAGAGAAAAATCAATAAAATAAAAAACAGCTTCCGGGCTTCCCTGGTGGCACAGTGGTTGAGAGTCTGCCTGCCAATGCAGGGGACACGGGTTCGAGCCCTGGTTTGGGAAGATCCCACGTGCCGCGGAGCAGCTGGGCCCGTGAGCCACAATTACTGAGCCTGCGCGTCTGGAGCCTGTGCTCCGCAAGGAGAGACCGCGATAGTGAGAGGCCTGCGCACCGCGATGAAGAGTGGTCCCCGCTTGCCACAACTAGAGAAAGCCCTCGCACAGAAACGAAGACCCAACACAGCCATAAATAAATTAAAAAAAAAAAAAAAATACTTATAAAAAAAAAAAAAACAGCTTCCTTGAAAAGATGAATAAAATTTTAAGCCTCTAGCCAAAGGAAAAAAAAGAATGAATACACAAATTATCAATATTAGGAATGAAAGAAAGGATATTACTATAGACCCACAGACATTAAAAGGATAATAAGGGAATACTATGAACAAATCTATGTACGTAAAGTTGACAAATTAGATGAATGGGCCAATTCCTTCAAAGCCACAAAGTACCAAAACTCACCCAAAAAGAAACAGACAACCTGAATTGGCCTGTATCTATTAAAAGAAATTTAATTCGTAGTTAAAAACTCTCACAAGAAGAAAACTCTAGGCACAGTTCACTGGAGAATTCTACCAAATATTTTTAAAAAGGAATTCTACAATTTCTCTTCCCCCAAATACTAAAGGGAACACTTTTTAACTTATTTTATAAGACCAGCATTATCCTGATACCAAAACTAGATAAAGACAAGAAAAAAACAAAACTACAGACTAACAACTTCACGAACACAGATGTAAAACTCAACAAATATTAGCAAATCAAATCCAACAATACAGAAGAATAACACATCACAACCAAGTGGTGTTTATCCCAAGAATGCAAGGGTAGGTCAATATTTGAAAATCAATCAGTGTAATTCATTATATTAACAGATAAAATAATTTAAAAATCACATAATCATATCAACTGATACAGAAAAAGCGTTTGACAAAATTCAACATCCATTCCTGAAAAAACTCTCAACAAACTGGGAATAGAAGGGAATTTACTCAACCTGAGAAAGAGTATCTACGAAAACTAACAGCTACCATCATACTTAATGATGGGACTAAATGCTTTTTCTCTAAGATCAGGAAGAAGTCACAAATATCCACTCTCACCACTTTCATGCAATATCTTACTAGAAGTCTGTAATAATGGTGGAGGAGAGAGAGAAATAAAAAGCATATAGATTAGAAAGGAAGATATAAAACTGTTCCTTTTTACAGAAGACATAATTGTCTATATAGAAAATCCAAAATAATTTATAATAAAGCTCCTAGAATTAATGAGTTTAACAAGGTTGTAAGAGACAAGTTCAACACACAAAAATCCATCATATTTCTATATACAAGGAATGAATTAGAAACTGAAATCTAATTTTAAAAATTTACAATAGCTTAAAAAATACTTAGGTATAAATGTAACAAAATATATGCAAATCTATATGCTGAAAACAATAAAATGTTGATGAAAGAAATCAAATACAACCTAAATAAATGAAGACATTTATCATATTCATTGATTGGAAGACATGATACAGTTATCAATTCTCAAATTGATCTACTGATTTAATGCAGTTCCAAGCAAAATGCCAGCAGGAGTTTTTGTAGACACAGACAAGCTGACTATGAAATTTAGTGGAAAGATGAAATAACTATAATAGGCAAAACGATTTTGAAAAAAGAAGAATAAAGTTGGAAGACTCACACTATATAATTTTAAATCTCACTGTAAAGCTACAGTAATCAGAACAGTAGGGCACTGGTGACAGGACAGATACATAGGTCAATGGAAGAGAATAGAGAACCTAGAAAAAGGCCCCAAAAAAATATAGCCAATTGAGTTTTGACAAGAGTGCAAAGTCAATTCAATGGAAGAAGAATAGTCTTTTAATAGCAATGTGCTGGAACAATTACACATCTATCTGCAAAATAAATACATAAAAATGAACCTTGACCTAAATTTCATACATTATACAAAAATTAACTCAAATGGATCACAGATCTAAATGTAAAATGCAAACTATAAAACTTTTAGAGGAAAACAGAGAACATATTTGTGACCTTGGATTAGACAAAGAATTCTTATTTATAACATCAAAAACATGATCCATAAAAGAAAGAAATTGATAAATTAGACTTAATCAAAATTTTAAATGTTAGCTCTACAGAAGACATGATAAAAAGAAGAAAAAGAAAAGTTACACACTAGGGGAAAACACGTCCAAGTAATTTACCTGATGATTTATATCCAGGATATGTGTTTTTTTTAAAAACTCTCAAAACTCACAGTAAGAAAACAAATAATCCAATTTAAAAAATGGGCAAAAGATTTGAACAGACACTTGACCAAAGATATATGGATGGCAATAAGCATGTGAAAAAATGCTCAAGATCATTACTATTAGGGAAATGCAAATTAAAACCACAATGAGATACCACTACATACCTATTAAAATAGCTAAAATAAAAAATCTCAATGCTCAATGTCACTAATCATCAAGGAAATGCAAAATCAAAACTACAGTGAGAAATCACAGCTGTCAGACAGCTATTATCAAAAAAATACCAAAAGGGGGGCTTCCCTGGTGGCACAGTGGTTGAGAATCCGCCTGCCAATGCAGGGGACACGGGTTCAAGCCCTGGTCTGGGAAGATCCCACATGCCGCAGAGCAACTAGGCCCGTGAGCCACAATTACTGAGCCTGCGCATCTGGAGCCTGTGCTCTGCAACAAGAGAGGTCGCGATAGTGAGTGGCCTGCACACCGTGATGAAGAGCGGCCCCCACTTGCCGCAACTAGAAAAAGCCCTCGCACTGAAATGAAGGCCTAACACAGCCATAAACAAAAATTAAAAAAAAAAAAAAAAAAAAAAAACAGAAGATAACAAGTGTTATCAAGGATGTGGAAAAACTGGAGCTCCCTGCACGCTGTTGGTGGGAATGCAAAATACTGCAGCTGCTATGGAAGACAGTATGGAGATTCCTCAAAAAATTAAAAACAGAACTACCATACGATCCAGCAATCCCACTTTTGGGTATTTATCCAAAAGAATTAAAATCAGGATCTTGAAGAAATATTAGCTCTATCATGTTCATTGCAGCACCATTCAACTGTAGCCAAGATAGGGAGACAACCTAAATGTCCATCAACAGATAACATCTAAAGAAAATGTGGCATATACATACAATGGAATACTATTCAGCCTTTTTTTAAAAGAAGGAAATTCTGACATATGCTATAAAACGGATGAACCTTGGGGACATTATGCTAAGTGTAACAAGTCAGTCACAGAAAGAGAAATGCTGCATAATTACACTTATATGAAGTATATAAAATCATCAAATTCATAGAATCCAAGTAGAATGATGTTTGCCAGGGGCTGGGGGAAGAGGGAAATAGGGAGTTACCACTGGGCAGAAAGTTTCAGTTATGCAAGATGAATAAGCTCTAGAGATTCACTGTAAAACACTGTACCTATAGTCAACAATAACGTATTGTACACTTAAAAATTTGTTAAGAGGATAGATCTCATGTTGTGTTCTTACCACAATAAAACTAAAAAACAAACAAAAATCTGACAATACCAAGTGCAAATGAGGATATTAACAACTGAACTCTCATACACTGCTGGTGGAAATGCAAAATGGTATAACCACTCTGAAAAATAGTTTAGTAGTTTCCTATAAAGGTAAACATATACTTACTTTATTACTCAGCAATCTCACCCTTAGGGTTATCTTTGAATACTGTAAATTTAGATTCACACCAAAACCTACACATTTACAGCAGCAGTATTCATAATCACTTGAAATTGGACACATCTCAAATATCCTTCAACAAATGAATGGATAAACAAACTGTTACATAACCACACAATGGAATACCACTCAGCAGTAAAAAAAAAAAAAAAACTATTGATAAAGACTACAACATAGATAAATCTCCAAGGTATCATGCTGAGTGAAAGAAGCCAGTCTCAAAAGGTTATACTCTGTAGTATGACTCCATTTACATGATATTCTAAAAAAAGCAAAACCACAGGAATGGAGAGCCAATTGGGAGTTGCCAGAGATCACAGGTTACAGAGAGTCTGACTACAAAGGGGCAGCAGAGGGGGGCTTTTTGAGGTGATGGAACTATTGTATATCCTGATTGTAGTGCTGGTTACATGAATCTATACATGTGTTAAAAGTCATAGAACTATATTCCAAATTTTTTTCAACTGTACTGCTTGTAAATTTTTAAAATAACAATTAAAAATAACCAAAGCTGTTAAAAATGTTAAAAAGGAAAAAATATATTTGTCATACATAAGTTAGAACTTCAAAAGGTTTTCAAATATTAGTAATATTGAACTTATTCTTCTGAAGGAAATAGTACTCTACTTGGTTATAGTACCCTAATAGGTATAAATTTCCAAATAGGAAAAAGGACACTGTTTGTCCCAGGGGCACTGTGTCTTGGCCCAAGGCCACAACTAGACTTCAAGGGTTATGATGCCTCAATTTCCACCAGAAGAATATCTGATACTCTCTTGCCCAAAATATAGACTAGCACCCACATTTCGAACTCCACAGATCCACTAGATTTTTATAATACCCTCAAAAGTCAGCATTCAGTTCTCACAAATAAGAGTTCTTACTAGGTTCTGTGATTAAACCATGGAAGGAAAAAACAACTGGCAAAGCCCTGACAACTCAACATGTATAAACAGAAGCAGTGCCTATAAGAAGCTGATGGCTCTGGAATCCTGGCTAGAAAAGTTGTACTGTTTTCTGGAGGATTTTTTTTTTTCCTTGAGATTTTGCAATAGGTTGCACTGAGTGATAAATGCATTGCTCTTAAAAAAAAAAACCTTTCTCTGAGCACTAGCCTGGGCAAAGGCAGGGCTGCAGAGCTGAGCCCAAGCAGGGCATAGAAGTCACACACCCCTGTGTGCTCTGCCTCACCCCTGGGAACCTGGGCAGCCTGCTGAGGAGAGGGAAGTGAAAGATGCGCACCTCCTACAACCTGAAAGGGACAATACGGGCCAGAGACTTACTAATGGTCAGGAAGGAGCGTGTGGCTAGGAACAAAGCACGTCAGCCCCCAAGGGTCAAGCTGCACATAAGCTTATTAAAATTAAAGATGGAAGACACTCGGATCTAATTAATAACAAGTCTTTGATGTCCACTCATCACTCAAAATGGACTTATTTTCTTTGAACTATATAGCTTTTGAGCAATTTCTAATGCAAAGAATCTACATTAAGATCCCAAAATAAAAGAAATTTCTACCTCTTTGGCCCTTATGGCTGAAGTTTTCTTGTATGAGTCAGAAAACAGCCTTGTGAGGTAAGTGAAATACTCATAGGATCATTCTACTTTGTTTCCCCACTACATTTAATCACTCAATCACTCAATCTGCGCCTTTCTTTGGTTTTATACCACCCCTCTTTTCTAGAGACAAGGAAGAAGAAAGATTACAAATAGAAGGAAAGTGAAAAAATAAAAACCTATAAACCTACTGAAATATTACTTGCACTAGAACATCTAGATTAATAAAACAGATTGCCATCTTTCAGTTTAGTGGTCTTTATGGACTTTCCTCACCCCAAACTATTTTAAGAATGGCTTCCCAAGAGTCTGTTGTTTACCTATTCTTCATCACTGTTACTTTGAGCATTCATACTAGGAAGCAGGTACAAACTTACAGTGTGACTGCACAGAGAACCTCCTGATGGGATTACTGTAAGGATGCTTTATATCCCTAAACAGAGTCTAAATTTACTAACATCTTTTACATGAGTTCTGCCTGCTCTACTGGTTCCACATAAACCATGGAGACTTCTGCGAACAATCTGAGTGCAAACTATGGCAAATGTTAATGGAATTTGCAAAAACTCAGTAACTTTGGTGGTGAGAAGGAAAATTAAATGGAAAGATTTACTGAATTAAATTGCTTTTCTCCAGGCTCATTCTATTATTTTGCATGTATATGTTCTGATGTTCCAATCACCCTTAATTTTTTTTATTTTTTAAAAAATTTATTTATTTTATTTATTTATTTCTGGTTGCGTTGAGTCTTCGTTGCCACACACGGGCTTTCTGTAGTTGCGGCGAGCGGGGGCTACTCTTCGTTGCAGTGCGCAGGCTTCTCATTGCAGTGGCTTCTCTTGTCGCAGAGCACGGGCTCTAGGCACGCGGGCTTCAGTAGTTGTAACACACGGGCTCAGTAGTTGGGGCTCACGGGCTCTAGAGCGCAGGCTCAGTAGTTGTGGTGCACGGGCTTAGTTGCTCCGCGGCATGTGGGATCTTCCCGGACCAGGGCTCAAACCCGTGTCCCCTGCATTGGCAGGCGGATTCTTAACCACTGCGCCACCAGGGAAGCCCACCCTTTATTTTTTCTTATTCAAAGATCTTTACTGACTGCAAAAGGCTAGACGAGAACCCAAGCTCCCTGAGCTCACCCTTTGCTCTAAATTATCACAGTATACTGAAATTACACATTAGGGCCCACTCTCTACTCTCTTGTACCCCAGCTACACAAAGGAAGTTTATGCAAGTCTGACATTTTGTATTGACAGCCCAAGGTCAATACCTGAAATAACAAGCAACATCACTGGCTGATAAGGCCTAACACTTTCCCTCTGCTTTCACCTATTAGAATTCTCTCAGTTGCTACCATTAATTCAACCTGCAATTTCAAATACTTACTATGGCTTCCCTGAAACACACAGAATATAAGCAAATGATCAAAGAAAGAAAGTCATTGAGTTTCAGTAAGGACAAAACAGTCATCCACCTATGAAAAGGTGCATAATTCTTGTTTCTTTATACGCTAAACCGAAGGTTAGTTGAGAGTATCAAGGAAAAAGACAGCGAGCTAAGTGCCTATAAATGGACAGAATGAAAGACCACAAAATAAGAAAAGGACAGAGACCCACAAAGATTAAGTAATATTTATCAGTGAGAGAACGCACAGAATAAAGAAGTTGGAAGATTCAGGTTTTCCTTAAAGAAAGCATGAGAAGCTGATGGGGGAAAACCCTCTGCAGAGAAAGTATTAAAAATTAGAAATTAAGGTAGCTTGCTAACCAAGATGCTCTGGACTACGCTGCCAATGTGTATTACAGAACTTACTTCCTCAGATTTTCTAAACAGAAGATTCTCTGTCGCTGAACTTTAAAACAGCAAAATAATCTTAACTCCTCCTCCTCCCTTTTCCCCAAGTAAAGTTATTCACCAATTCCTATTGGGCCTTCCTCGAAACGATTTCTTACATTATAAAAATGCTACTTAAACGCACACATCCATGTGACACACATATACAAAATTGTATTTATATTCTTTCCTTTCCATCTTCATCACTACTATCCGAGTCCAAGCCTTTGTCACCACACAGCTAGGCCAAATCAAACAGTCAATTAACTGGACGTCCATTCCTTGTTCTGTTCCGTCCTGTTATATACACACTGCTGCCCAATTCTCCTAAAATATTAAAGCACGGCTTTGATGATGTGTCATTTTGCACCCCCTAAAAAATCTTCTATGTTCTCCATTGTCTCCAAGGATAAATGCAACTTCAAAAAAATTCTTAGTGTTTGGCTAACTCTACTGTATCTTTGCAGGCTTATCTGCCACTGGGGGATTCTACCCCAGCCCAACTGATTTGTTCTTAGCAAAATTTCTATTCTAATTTGAATATAATTCTAATTATACTCTATATTCAAATCCCCAAATTTATGACACAGAATGGAAGAGATACCTTCAACAGTGCCTTTTGAGAAAATGTTTTCATATTAAATGACTTAAATCCTTAAAACAATAAAAAGAGGAAATAAAAAAAAAAACACTTAAGAATGACGCTAAAATTTTTGCTAACGGGGAATTAACTGATCTAAGATGACCTAGAATGAGAGTTAAATCCCCAAACTATTTTAACAGTCTTCCTCAAAAGGCCATGGACATAATTGTGGGGAAGGGCAGGGGAGAGAAAATGTGTGCAGGCATATATAGGTAGAAAGGATACAAGAGAAACTGGTAACAGTAGTTGCCTTTATGGAGGGCACACTGAGTGAAGGTGACAGTATAAAAGACTTAACTTTGAACTCTCTGATTTTTTAACCCTTTGCCTCTGTTAACTATTCAAAAAAAATGTAAAAGATATATTTCATGTATAGAATACAGAGATACCTTCCACAGTGCCTTTTGAGAAAATGTTTTTTATATTAAATGACTTAAAATCCTTTTTTTAAAAAAAAAGGAAATTTTGAAAGAACATTTAAGAATGGTACTAAATTTTTCGCTACAAAGCAAGAAAATTTCTCCAGCTTTTCCAAAGCAGACATCAGATAAAGTAAGCAATTTGCAGCAAAGTTCTAGCAGAGAAAGGGATAAAATAACATTTAAAACACAAAACATCTTCCTAAGGTTCTGTGCCCTATCCGGAAAATCAGGACAACTTTAGTTCAGGAAGAAGAACAAAGACATGTATCCAAAGGAGTTTGCAGAGGAGAGAGAACTCTTTCTCTTAAAACATGAGCAGTTCCCCCAAGTTCACATCCAAATTCCCTTGTCCATTTTCACTGCAGTCATTCTTTCACCGTTCCTCACTCTCCAGTCTGATGATTCCTCACACTCCCAATGCTTTCTTCCCTATCACAATATAAATCTGTTTAAAGTGCTTTATTTTGTTCAAGGTATCTTTCCTAGAAATAAGACATTCTGCCTTTTTAGTCTTCACCAAAATCTTAGGAAATCCAATTAAGAATTCTGTAGCAGGGCTTCCCTGGTGGCGCAGTGGTTGAGAATCTGCCTGCCAATGCAGGGGATACGGGTTCGAGCCCTGGTCTGGGAAGATCCCACATGCCGCGGAGCAACTGGGCCCGTGAGCCACAATTACTGAGCCTGCGCGTCTGGAGTCTGTGCTCTGCAACAAGAGAGGCCGTGATAGTGAGAGGCCCGCGCACCGCGATGAAGAGTGGCCCCCACTTGCCACAACTAGAGGAAAGCCCTCGCACAGAAACGAAGACCCAACACAGCCATAAATAAACAAATAAATAAAAATTAAAAAAAAAAAAAAAGAATTCTGTAGCAAATGAGATTTCTGGCTATTCTGACCTCCGAGAAAGCTCTACCAGTCTCATTCGCAACCTGCTCAATTTTTCTCTGCAATTTAATAATAACGCATCAATTTGTTTTCATTTAAAAGCATTTTATTCAGCTTTTTGCTAAGACAAAAAGTCACTAGTGAATGTGAAGAAAAGCCTGCTGCATTATCCTTAATTGAAGAAGAATTCCTTGTGAAACAAGAAACTAACCACGTAATAAATTAAGCCCTATTTATTTACAGGGCTGTCACTCAGTAAAATGAGGGGAAAATGCTATTTCACACTGGCTTCCAGGGAAGCTCTTGGAGGCTCAGCTTTCAACTGTCTGTACTTTAAAATAAGGAGAGAATAAGAATAGATTAAAAATGAGTTGCCTTCTCATTGATCTCTTCCTTTCTCAATCATTATCTAAAAATTTAAAGTAACATTTTAATTTTGACTTTTTCTCCCTTCCCAAGTTCACTCTGATGGAAATGCTAACGATCAGTTAAATGCTCAAGATGCAGAAAATGAGAGGAAAATAAATGACATGTATAATTCATAGCCTAGATAATCCATCCTTGGATAAATAAGCATTCGCTATATTTCTCTAATGTTCTTACTCCCTAGGAACTCAAAAGATTTTACATCATAAAAATCGCACTAATCAACTGAACATGAAAGGAGCCTGTTAATGTGTCTTTTGAGGGATTTCAGGCTTTCCATTTCCAGATCCTGGGACAAGCCCAGTGAACACAGGAGGACTCTCGCTACCACCAATAGTGAATATAAAAGCGTTCCAAACCTCTCCAGACAACATTTTAGTTATCCTAACCCAATCGACTCCTTCCAGGATCAAGAGAGCTTCGGTCCCAAACTAAGAGCACATCTTAGACCCTCAGGGTCCCAGCTTTTCTTCTGTTCCACTCTCCTCAGTATAACGCATCTCCATATACCTAAGGGAAATTGTAACTATTATCTACTTTCACCTTTGCTCTTTTAGATCTGGAGCCTCCCAGAACTTTTTCTGCTTCAACTAGCATAACCCTCCCGCCACCCAGCACCAATTCTTCTCTGAGTCCTACACCAATTTCAGCCTTGCATAAGCAAAAAAGTCCAGGTGATAGTGGCCATAATTCCCCTGTGGTCCTGGTTATAACTTATACTGGCAACATGGGAGCATTTACGAGTAGCCAAATGTGTATTTACGTGCAAGAGAAATGACAAATGACAAGTAGACACCAAGACATGATGACCTTTAAAAAAGTAGCCAGGATAGCTGCAGAAACAAAACGACCACGTTACTTCAATGCCTCCTATTTTCATCCATATTTTATTTATTGATACATCTTCTGTTCATTTTCCGTCTCCTTCCTGCTTCCAAAATGCTCTCCTTCAAAGGTACTCTTGCCCTCCCTCTGCCTATCCCAGAATCTTTCATTATGCCCACTCAGTAAGGTATGTTTAGATACCTAGGGTGACGATAATTTCTTAAAGCCAAAATTGTTCACAATACTTGGTTATATGAACATCAGAATATAACATCATTTAATGGAAGAAAAATCTTTAAGCATGAGTCAACCAACCTGCGTCCCTGTCTCCACTCCATCACTTAATGGTCCCATAGCCCTAGACAACTCATTCAAGCTCTGGGATCCTCAGTTTCCTCAGCTATAAAATGTGTAGAATAATATTTGTCTTACCTAACTCAAACAATCAACTGATAGAAGGATTTTTAAAGTTTTTATAAACAGATAAACATAGAGTAATAATTACCAAAAGTAGATGGTCAGCCATGCGACCTAAATGTATGAGACTCATTCAAATAAAGCAATTAAAAGGCTATATAATGGGAAAACCTAGAATGGTGCTGAAGACAAAAGCAACTCCAAACCCATATAATCACTTACTACAATTAACACATTCAGCTCAAGTAAGGATAAAGGGACACCTCAGCCTTTGGGCCCATTCCACCTTCAGATCCCAAACTATAGCTAAAAACAGCCCAGTTGCCTGCCAACTGGCGAATGCCAGAGCATTCCTATTTGGTAAATAGTCCTATTCTAGAATAGTTTGGGAATGAATGCAGAAAGAGTTACTTTGGTAACTGCATTTGCACTGTGTTGGTGGAGATCAGCAGTGCAATTATACAGTAAAACTTTTCTCCTTTTATATTAGCAATGTCCACCCAAGTCAGCACACCTGCAGATTCTATTCTCTCTGCCAGACTGAAGATAAAGCAACCGTCTGCTTTTCAGACTACTGTAATTTAATACAGTACATATATACTCTATCAAACACACATATAAATACACACTAAGCTGCTAAATCCCTAGAGGAAAAGGAGCTAATATATACTGAGCTCTATGTGTCAGGAACCATAAGGAAACAGAGATTTCATTTAATCCCCACAAACACCTTGCAACGTAGGTATTATTATTCCTATTTTTATAGATGAGAACACTGAAGCTCAGATAGATTAAATAACTTACCCAAGGTGACAAAGCTAGTAAGTAGCAGAATCAAGACTTGAACTTAGTTTTGCCTACCTCCAAAGCCTATACTGCTTCTGACTTTTTCTTCTCAGCAGTGTAACTAAGGCAACTTGGGTCTTCATTTCACCTTAGTTCCTGATAGGTAGTTAAATGTGGGTCCTGATTTTGTATCTATAACTTCACGAAGGGACAGACAAAAATTTTCCAGAGGATTTCTTCTTTGTCTTTTCTTTACATACATTTACTTCATACTCCTGCACACATTATTCTTTTTAGGTTAAATCACTGGGTAAGATCAATAGGCTTCCAGTTAACATTTCAGCAATTAATATATGTGAAGGGTGAAAGTTCTGTTTCCTTCTTTTAACACTTTAATAGCCATAGTTTTTGAGCATAGTATAATTTTCTAAGCTGATTCTTGCCATTTAAAGAGTGTTAGTGCTTAGTGCAATGCTTCACACACAGTAGGTGCACAGGGAGAATATCTGTAAAGTTTTCTTTATTCTTCTAGTTAACTTGCTATATTTAAATCAAAAGACTTTACAGGAGTCCAATTCTAAGAATGAGTTCTTTCACATTAAAGATAATTTTGTGGAAATTTTTTTACATGATTCAGAAAATAAAGGTAAACTGAAATATAACGATCTAGCTCTTAAGCCTCTCAATGACTAACTAGTGGACTGTGAACTTAAGAGTTTAAAAGGTTTGGTTTTAAAATACTTATTTTTTGCTCTTCTGAATAACTTCTGCAAGTGCTTCTTGCCCTCTCTACAGAAAAAAAAAAAAGACTGAAATAACCATAAACACAGACAACTGTTTTGCTAAGGATGACTTTTTTCCTGTCTTTTATATATTAAAATATTTCTGCAATAAGCATACATTATTTTTATAATTATGGAAACTGATCTGACTCTGGATAAACTATTTTTTAACACTTTCTGTACAGTGTGGGGGTTTTTTTTTTGTTTTTTGTTTTTAACATCTTTATTGGAGCATAATTGCTTTACAATGGTGTGTTAGTTTCTGCTTTATAACAAAGTGAATCAGCTATACATATACATATATCCCCATATCTCCTCCCTCTTGCGTCTCCCTCCCACCCTCTCTATCCCACCCCTCTAGGTGGTCACAAAGCACCGAGCTGATCTCCCTGTGCTATGCAGCTGCTTCCCACTAGCTAGCTATTTTACATTTGGTAGTGTATATATGTCCATGCCACTCTCTCACTTCATCCCAGCTTACCCCTCCCCCTCCCCGTGTCCTCAAGTCCATTCTCTACGTCTGCGTTACAGCGTGGTTTTATTTTCCTTCTCAGATATAATCTATAGGAATTAAGTATTCATTAATTCATGCATGTGCCTCCAGAACAACTTGTTACATAATATCAGCACATTAAAGATAGTTACTTTTCTTTCCATTCAAGAATGTTTTTCTTGCTTTAGGTGGATATGTCTCTATCTTTGTATTCTTTTCAAGCAGGTGCAGGTTTCTTGTGTAATCTCTATAGAACACTGAATGTCAATCTTTTCTTGGTAAGAAGCACAAGAATGACATTTGCCCCTGACATAGCCCCAATTTATATGTCTTTTAACTTTATGTATGTTACCTTTTCAAAGACATAAAAGTACTTCAATCACAGTGGAACCCAAAAGGAACGAGCTGCTTTATGTGAGATCTCCCATAAGGGGATCCCTGTGCTAGGTGGGAGATTCATACAAGCTGAATTTTATGGCTCCGTTCACTATTTTAGGATTTTAAAATACTTTTTTGACAAATTACTTTAGTGAAACAATGAATCGCATACTGGCCTCTGCTGTGTTGAGTCCTTTTCCCAGCTCACTGTTCAAATCAACCCAAAGAAGATGCCCTTCTGATCCAGCTTAATTTAGCAAGTTATCTGATTACTTCTTGAGGACACCAAATCCCCATAACATTAATAGTTTCTTGCTACTTGAAATTATCAAAATGTGCTGAAATAATGCAGTCAGCAAAATGTCACTGTATGACTTACATATGGATCTGCTGCAGCCTGTAAAAACACTGTCTCCATGAGGGACAGCCAAAATGAAGAGTTATGTGGGAGTAATAAAATATGGTAACTAGGCCTGCAACTTCAAGTATAAACCCAGCTGCGCATGCACATGCGTGCACACACACGCACATCTACAGGAAAGCCTGCTGATAATAAAAGCAAGAAAAACCCAAATCATGTCCAGCATGAGTGCACTCTACGGCGGGACTGTCAGGGAACTGTCCTTTCAGCACCACAGCAGGAAACCCTGGCGCAAACCTCAACACCGGCAACCAAAGCTGGGCAAGTTGGGCCCTGCGAAAAAGCCCCTACAAAGAAAGCAACATCAACTGTATGATTGTTTGTTTTTAAGTATGCTATATTCCATTTCATAATCCTTTATTAATTTAAAATAAAATCCTTCAAATATTTTGATAAAAGTTGACAAAACCCCAAATGAAAACTGAAGCCTCTCCAACTGCACCCAAGAAACCAGTAACTGACCAGCAATGTCAAGAACTGTGTTGTAGTACCCACCACCAGCCCTACTAAGAAACACAACATATTTACACATACCCTGAATCAGAAGTCCATAGAACACAGAACATGCTTGGAGCCCTCTCCAGGGAGAGCCTCAATTTCTAGGACAGACAACGTTTGCTGAGTACCAAGCCATCACTACTACCCGCTTGCAAGCAATCAAATTCTCTTTCAGGGAGAACTGAAGCCTTGTGGATCATGAGCTCCAAAGAAAAAATGCTGCAGCATTTCAAGAACCAGGTTACAGTCAACGTGTTACAAAGCTTTCAGCATTTTAAGTCTGATTCCCCTGAGATTTCTACCGGGATGGTGGTACCAGGTGGTAATGTTATCCAGACATTTGCATTACACATCAAAAAAAACTAATTTTTTTTTTGAGGAAAGAAAAAGAAGTCCCCTAACCACCATTATCTTCTAATACACGTGGAGAACAGAGAAGTACAGAAAGATTGTGAAACACTGAAAACCTACCTACCACACCCGAAATCTCCCTTGGAAAGCTAAAACATCCCACAGCCCTAGCACACCACTACCTCTCTAAAGGCTCTCCAGGTTCAAACTTGAGAAAACGGTTATAAAAAGCACTCTCCCCCTTTGCCCCCAGAGCCCTCACCCACACTTCCTGCTTCCATCCCGGCTTCTCTGGTGCCCATTGTGCGTGCATCAAAAGCAATTTTCCCTGTTTGGTAGAGCTTGCTCTGTGCTCATTATTTCTCCCTCTCCCTGAATTAGCCAGATGCAATGCAAAGTTTCTTCTACCCCTTCCCCTCCTCCAAAACAGATGACATCCTTTTATTATGAATACCGACGCTGAACCTTGGCATCTTGGAATCTCCGGATATAAAATGTATTCCCCCATGTTTCAAAAACTGCAGTGTAAGTGAGGAAGAGGGCACAGGGTGGGGTAGTTGGAAGGAAGGCATGGATTGTAGAATCATATTTATCAGGCTGTAAAATTATTCCCACTTCATCCCACCTCGAAACTGGGGCCCTTGAAGGGGTCTGAAAGCCGTGGCTAAGCCCCCCCGAAAGTTAGCTGACAAGTCTCCACCGGTGGTTGCTGCTGGCAAGGAGGCGATGGAGCTGAGCTCTCAGGAAAAATGCAGAGGCTTTGCGGTCCCCCAAGTACCAAGTGAGAACTAGAGAGGAGGGGTCCAAGCCTGTGGAGCTGGGCAGTCCTGTAAGCCCAAAGCTAGCAGAAGCCCAGGGTGCTGCTGCCGGTGGGAAGGTGGGGGAGGGAAGCAAAGAGGAGGAGAGGAGCAAGCTCTGCATCGGGTGGCGTAGGGGTGGGGGCGGGGGAAGGGGATGTTCTGAAAGTGATGTACTCCCTAATGCAGGAATCCTAGCCTGCCGAGGAAGGTCCCGGGGGCCCCCAACAACCCCAGAGTACCCTGTCGGGAGGGGGACGGACGCATCCGAGTAAAGGACAGGGGAGTCCTGTCTGCCCTAAGAACCCACGAGCCCCAGGCTTCTGCAGTTGGTAACAATCTGGAGCCGGATGGGGGAGAAGGATGCAGTAAGACATGGGGGAGGGGGTAGAGCTAAGGAGCTGCCTAGAAGATCCGGACGGCGCTGCCCTTCCAGTGCAACCGGGCGAGGGGCCCCGACTCTGCCCCGGCTCTGAGAGATGGGGAGGAGACGGTGCTGCCCTACGGAAGGGGCGCCGAGGGCACGCCAGTGTCCCCCAGTGCAGCCAAGAGCGGAGGAGAGAGAGGGTGCATGGGGGTGGGGGCCGGTGGTCCTCAGTTCTCCTCAGGGATCCCCAGTAAACACGGTAGAAGGAAGCAAGACTTCCAAACACCTGTCCAAAACAGGGAGGGCAGAAACCCCGCTCCACTGCCCCTGGAGCCCCGGCGCGCACTCTGCGGCAAAGCCCCTGACTGGAGGTGGGCGAGCCCCGCTCCAGGGTCCCGAGGCGAGAAGGGGAAGCCGGCGGGCGAGGAGAGGCGCCGGGGCGGGGGCTATGGGGCTACTTACGGCAGCGGCGGCAAGGGAGGCAGCGGCGGCCCTAACGCGGGGCCCGGGAGGCGCGGCCGGACTGCGGAGGTGCGGAGGATGCTGCGGGCGGGACTGCGGTCGGCGCCATCTTGGAGCGCTCCCCGCGCCCGCCCCCCGCGCCGCCGAAGTCCTTGCATAATTGATGACTCGCGCCCGCCGCGCGCCGCCGCGCGCGCCCCCGCCGCCGGGCCCCCCGCCCGCCCTGCCCCCGCGCCGACCCCCGGAGCGCGCCCCCTGCCCGCCCCCTGCCCCCGCCCGCGCACGCCGCCCCCGCCCTCCCTCCCGCCTGCCTGCCTGCGCCCAGCAGCCCACCTACCTCTGCAGGGCGCGCCCGCCCGCCCGCTCGCTGGCTGTCAGGCCGGCGTCCCCGCGCCGCCCGGACCGGATCCGGGGCGAGGGAGCAGGGCGCCGACAGGGGGCGCCGCGCCGGAGCGCCTCGCGAGCGTCCCCGGGCCCGCCTCCCCGACGCCCCCGCCGAGCCGCGCGGGAGGGGCACCCGGGCCGAGTGCCGGGACGCGGCCGCGGAACGCTGACGGGCTGTCTGCCAGCACGCGGGCGTTGAAACCCGAAAGGTGCTATGTGGACTCGAGGGCCCCGTGACCCTTGGAAATGCCAAGTCTTAACCTTTCTCCTGAACGACAGTCGCAGAAGGAAATGCCCAGTAACAGTGCAGTGCTCAGTTGTTAGAATTTCTGACATCTATAAACACCAGGAACTCAATTTACCCTATCTTTGGCTGCCTGAGAAAAAAACGCGGAAGTCTATGAACAGCAGCTGGAGCCTTGTGATTCAGTGGACGCGGCTCTGGTGTGAGGAGGAGGGAGACATCCCTTCCCCCAGGCCTGAAACTGTAATGGTCACCTTAATCTTTTTGAATCTCAGTTTGTCCATCTGTAAAGTAGGCACAATCATTTGAACTGCTTACTCTACACTCTCTTACGAGGATCTAGACAATGAATGTGAGAACGCTTAGCACCTTATTGTGCTTCTCACACATATTTCTACCGCAAGTTCACAGTTAAGAGTGAAAGAGTATGGGCAGGCTGCCGCCGCTTACTGAGTACCCTTGGACGGGAACGACTATGGGCTTCATTGTTCTCATCTGTAAAAGGGAACAATCATAGGACTGACCTGACAGGTTTGCTGTGAGAATTAAAGAGGAGAATGCATTTCACACGCTGAGAACACGATCTGGCACACATAGTGTGCCCACTACATATATTTTTAAATAGCTTTATTGAGGTATATTTGACATAGGATAAACTATGCATGTTTAGAGTGAACAGTTTTGACATATGTATGCATGCATGAAACTATCACAACCATCAAGGTAATGAACATACCCGTCACCTCCAAAAGTTTTCCCAGGCCCCTGTGTAATTCCTCTGTGCATCACTCTCCCACACTCACTCCCTCTCCAAGCAACCACAATCTTCTTGCTATTACTGTACAATAGTTTGCATTTTCCAGAATTTTAAACAAATGGGATCATACAGTATGTACTTTCTTTGTAGGGCTTCTTCTGCTCAGTTTAATTATTTTGAAATTATTCGGTTGTCTATCAATAGTTCTTTCCCTTTTATTGCTGAGTACTATTCAGTATAGAGATATACCACAATTTGTTTATCTAGTCACCTGGTGATGACATTTAGGTTATATCCAGTTTTTGCCCATTATAAATAAAGCTGTTATGAGTATTTGTGTGCAAGTCCTTGTATGGACATATGCTTTTATTTCTCTTGGGTATAAATATCTAAGAATGGAATGACTGAGTCCTACTGTAGATGCATATTTAACATATTAAGAAAGGGCCAGGGCTTCCATGGTGGCACAGTGGTTGAGAATCTGCCTGCCAATGCAGGGGATACGGGTTCGAGCCCTGGTCTGGGAAGATCTCACATGCCGTGGAGCAACTAGGCCCGTGAGCCACAACTACTGAGCCTGCGCGTCTGGAGCCTGTGCTCCGCAACAAGAGAGGCCGCGATAGCGAGAGGCCCGCGCACCACAATGAAGAGTGGCCCCCGCTTGCCGCAACTAGAGAAAGCCCTCGCACAGAAACGAAGACCCAACACAGCTAAAATAAATAAATAAATAAATTTATAAAAAACGAAAGGGCCAAACTGCTTTTCAAAGTGGTTGTGTCATTGTACATTCTTACTAGCAGTATATGAGAGTTTCAGTTTCTCCACATCCTTGACAACACTAGGTATGGTCAGTCTTCTTCATTTTAGCCATTCCAACAGGTAAGAAGTGTTATTACGGTTTTGACTGGCATTTCCCTAATGACTAAAGATACTGAGCATCTTTTCGTGGGCTTATTTGTCATCAGTAAATGCTCTTGGGTGACGTGTCTGTTCAAGTCTTTTGCCTATTTTTTTAAGTTGGGTTGTTTGTTTCTTATTAATGAGTTTTGAGAGGTGTTTATATATTCCGGATACAAGTCTTTTATGAGATATGTGATTTGTACATATCGTCTCCCAGTGTGGGTGTACCTTTTTATTCTCTTAAAGTCTTTCAAAGAGCAGAAATTCTTAATTTTTATGAAGTCTGATTTATGACTTTCTCCTCTTCTATGGATCATGCTTTTGGAATAATATATAAGTTCTTTTTTTTTTTTTGACATTGATATCTAGTGTTCCTGCACTATCTGATTACCCTTGCACCTTTGTCAAAAATCAATTAATCAAGTATGTTAAGGGTCTGCTTCTGGACTCTCTATTCTATTTCATTGATCTTTTTGTCTATCTTGACACTAATACCCCACTGTCTTCATTACCCCTGCTTTATAATAAATCTTGAAGTCAAATAGTGTCAGCCCTCCAACTTTGCTCTTCCTTTTTAAATATTGATTTTGTTATTCTAGGTCCTTTGCATGGCCATATGAATTTTAGAATCAGCTTGTCAAATTCTGCAAAAAAAGCCCCCTGGAATTTTGATCAAGATTGCATTGAATCTGTAGATCAATTTGGGGAGAATTGATTTCATAACAACAACACAATGTATCATTCCATTTATTTCAGTTCTCTTTAATTTCTCTCAACAATGTTCTGTAATTTTCAGGATACAGTTTTTTTTTTCACCTTTCTGGGATTTATTCCTAAATATTTCATATTTTTGATGCTATTAGTGTTTTTATTTTTTGGCTGCTCTGCAAGGCATGTGGGATCCTAATTCCCGACCAGGGATCAAACCCATGCCCCCCCACAGTGGAAGCTCAGAGTCCCAACCATTGGACCGCCAGGGAAGTTCCAGTGTTTTTATATTTAATTTCTGATTATTCATTGGTATATAGAAGTACAATTAATTTTTGTATATTGATCTTATGTATTGCAACTTTGCTAAATTCACTTATTAACTGTTGTAGATTTCTTTGTAGATTCCATCAGATTTTCTACAGAGACAATTAAGTCATTGGCAAATAAAGAGTTTTGCTTCTTCCTTCCATTCTGAATGCCTTTTATTCCTTTTTCTTACCTTATTGCACTGGCTAGGACTTCTAGTACAATGTTGCATAGAAGTGGTAAGAGCAAAAATCTTCCTCATCTTAGGGGGAATACATTCAGTCTTTCATCACTGAGTATGATGTTAACTGTAGGTTTTTCCTAGATACCCTTTATCATGTTGAGGAATGTCTCTTCTTTTCCTAGTTTCCTGAGAGCTTTTATCAGGAATGAATGTTGAATTTTCTCAATCCTTTTTCTGCATATGGCTTTCCTTTTTAGTCTAATAATATGGTGAATTACATTGATTTTCAAATGTTAAACCAACCTAGGACAATGTATTGGTCATGGTGTATTATCCTTTTTATATATTTTTGGATTTGATTTACTAACATTTTGTTAAGAATTGTTGCATCTGTGGGACTTCCCTGGTGGCGCAGTGGTTAAGAATCTGCCTGACAATTCAAGGGACACAGGTTCAAGCCCTGGTCCGGGAAGATCCCACATGCCGCAGAGCAACTAAGCCCATGAGCCACAACTACTGAGCCTGCACTCTACAGCCCACGAGCCACAACTGCTGAGCCCGTGTGCCACAACTACTGAAGCCCGCGTGCCTAGAGCCCGTGCTCTGCAACAAGAGATGCCACCACAATGAGAAGCCCGTGCACCACAATGAAGAGTAGCCCCCGCTCGCCTCAACTAGAGAAAGCCCTCACACAGTAACGAAGACCCAATGCAGCCAAATAAATAAATAAATAAATAAATCTTAAAAAAAAAAAAGACCAGGATTCAAAAAAAAAAAATGACCTTCTTCATCCTTGGCCATGTTTTTTGTTCTGAAATTCACTTTGTCTAATACAGACAAATACTGGCATGGTATTTCTTTTTACATTTTAAAAATTTTAACCTATTTATATCTTTATATTTAAAATGGGTTTCTTTTGGGCAACATATGGTTGGGTCTTGTTCCCCACTCCCCACCCCTGCCAACTAACAAGTTATGTTTTTCAATTGGGGTGGTAAGGCAATTTACAGTTCATGTGATTATTGATATGGTTGGGGTTAAATCTAACATTGTGCTCTTTGTTTCCTATTTATTCTTTCTATTCTCTGCTTCTTCTCTTTTTCTGCCTTATATTGATCAATGGGAATATATTTTATGAGTCCATTTCATCTACATTGTTGACTTATTGCTATAACTCTTTGCTGTGTTATTTTGCTACTATATAAGTTTAAGTATTTGCCTTAACTTGGGTACTAACTTAAGCTGTAAGTTCTTTGACCACTTGGGCTTTGTGTGCATTGCATACAGTAGGCTTTGAATACATACTCATTGAATGAATGAGCATTTATTTCTTCTCATCTTACATCAACATTTAGAGATTACCTGCTTAGGGGGCTCCGGATAACTGAACTAGAAGTTGGTTTTGATTGGAGCAGGCCTCATTCTAGATGAAGAGACAGAGAACTGATTTCCAATATGGTAACTATATCAAGATGATTGTAAAGAGAAGGAAAGGAAAAGAAATCCACAAAAAAATGGTTAAAGTAGAATTACTAAAGGCTTTATGTAGTATAATTTATAAGAAAACCAATGTGTAAATAAGTTAGAGAAGTTGAGGTTACAGATTTTTAAAAAATTTAATCCCATGACATAGAGAAACTCTTTCTTCTTACTTGCCTTTGTAAATGGTTTTTGTTTTGCATTTTTGAAGCTCTATGGTTGTTATAATCAGGATGTATGTCCTCCTTATTAAAACTGCTTTTCCTGAAAATCAGACCCTTTGGAGCTACCATTAGACATTATTTGCCAAAGAGTGAGAGAGGACAGAGTTCTATATCCTTTCTCCAATATTTTCATGAACATGGAAATTCAGCCTCATGGGATTACATGGGGTTCATGTAATAGAATCTGTTACTTTTAAGCTCCGAGTAGCTAAACTTACAAACTTTTCAAAATTTGAGAATCTTTGCTGACTTCATGAGAATCTTCGAAGGCATTACAAATGTCAAGGATTTCCTTTAACAACTAAGCTCATATCAGAAAAAAAATTCAATACACTGAGATGAAAGAGGAATTAGACTTCCCAGTGTTGCTCCAGGGGGCAAAACCTAGACCAGGGGTGGGAGTTCCTAGAAGATAAGTGCCAGCTCACCATGAGGAAGGACGTTCTAACAGAGCTGATCAGCAGCAAAACAGACCACCCCTGAGGAAAGAAGCCAAAAGCATTTGTTCAAGGAGAAACTGTAAGATCAGTTGTTCTGGACATTTTTAGGATGAAGGACTCCTTTGAAAATCTGATGAAAGCTATGGATTTTTTTCTTTCCAGATAAATTCGCAGATCCATGCACACACATGCACATATACTAATGCACAGCTTTACATTCTATTGTGAAACTCATCCTTGAACCCCGGGTTAAGAATGCCTGGTGTACACAGATGTTTAAAGTGTGAAGTGGGACATGCCCCTTCCTACTCTGAGAGCCTGTGACACTTGGGTTCTATCCCCAACCTCACCACTACTTTTAGAGGTCATCTATGGTTTCCTGATGGAAATCCAGCAGAAGTACTTTCCCTCTTTGGATGTTCTGCCTCACTTCTCATCTCTACCTTTTGACCCCATAATAGTTTACTTAATCTTCTATCCCTCATTCCAGACATTACTGCTTCCTCTGAATTTACTGTTCCCTTCAATGGACACAGGATTTAATCCCTTAGCTTTCTGTGATGCCAGCAGACTCCAGTCTGGAACTTTTATCTCTGAGATTACTCCTAATCTTCCACACTGCAGAAATATTGGCGATGTGGAGGACATCACTCATTCTAGTCTTCTTTTGCACTGCAAGCAATGTGAAATCCCCCAAGACAATATCCACCATGTGTTAGCCTGTAGACTTTTGGACAATCCTACTTTGGGTTTATCTTACTTTTGGCTTATCCTACTTTTATTATAGCTTTACAAATAATTTACTGATTAATTTGGTCAAACTGCATCTACAAGAGCATACCTCAGGCCTCAAGATCAGCATCTGGAACCTCAATGATGTCACTGCTATGCATTCTATGTAGTAAGTACACTCTCTGATAGGCATAATGAGAGGCAGTATTCATAGTGGTCAGCCACGTGGACTGTGGAGTGAGATGTCAGGGATTCGGATTCAATCATCAGCATGACTTAACTACCATCTTTCAAACCTCACATCTGATCCGTCGCCAAATCCAGAATCTAACCTCTCTCACTACAGCTACCTCTGGTCCAAGTCACCATTTTCTTTCACCTGACTTGTTTCAATCGCCTCTTGGCTGATCTCCCTGTTTCTCCCCTGGCCCTTCTTCAGTCTCTTCTCAACTTAACATCCAGAAGGATCCTTTTAAATAGAAGTTAGGTCAAGTTACTCCTCTCAAAACCTTCTAACAGCTGTAAAAGCCAAAACCTGTATTATGAATTACAAGCCCTCCCAGGATTGGCCCTTGCTAATTCTTTGACTTCATATCCTTCTATCTGTACTCACACCACAGCACTCACTGGCCTCACCCATTACTCAGACACACCAGGCACAGTCCCATCTCAGGGCTTTTGCACTTGCTGATCCTTCTGCCTGGATCATCCTTCTCTCTTCCTCCAGACAGCTGCAGGGTGCGCCCTATTCCCTTTAGATATAAACCCAGGTATCTCCTTCTCAGTGAAGCCCTCCCTGGTCATCCTATCCAAACTTTCAGCCCCACCCCCAGTACTTCCTATTCCCCTTCCTGCTTTATTTTTCTCCTTAGCAAATATTATTATCTAACCTACTGTCTATTTTATTTATTTATCTTGTTTATTGTCTGACTCTCCCACTAGAACAGAAACTCTGGGAAGGCAGGGATTTTATGTCTGCTTTATTCACTGCTTTATCCTCAGTACCTAGAAGAGGGTCTATCAGGCACTCAAAATAAATGTATTGAATGAATGACAGAAGGAAAACTGAAATGGGAAAAAATATATGGTGTTCGTACAGGGTTAGATGAATAGAGCGATGGAACAGAATGGAAATCCCGGAAACAGACCCCCACTTATATGAACTCTTGATGTACGACCATAGGTGACATTGCAGATCAATGGGGAAATGACAGACTTTTCAATAAATGGTGCTGAAATTGGGTAACCAGATGGAAAATAATGAAATTAGACTTCTACTTCCATGTGAAATAAATATCTAAATGTGAAAGCCAGAACTATAAAAGCTTTGAATATAATACTGGAGAATCACTTTATGATCTCAGGGAAAAGAAGGATTTCTTAAACCAGACACAAAAAGCACCACCTGTAAAGGAAAAGATAAATCCAGTCCTGATCAAATTGAGTCTTTATTTTCCAAAAGATTCCATAAAGAAAGTGCAAAGACAAGGTGTGGGGTAGGAAAAATATTTGAAAAACATATAACTGACACAGGCCTAAGATTAAGAACTCCTGCAATCAAACCACCATTAGAAACTAGTCAAAGACTTAAATTAAGCGCGTCACACGAAGAGAAATCTAAATGGTCAATAAATATATAAAGAGGTGTATTTCAACCTTATTGATGATGAAAATTTCAAATTAAAACCACAATGAAACGCCTATCAGATTGACAAAAAAATTCAAAGTCTGACAATGTCAAATGTTGGCTTAGATGAGGGACAAGGGGACCTTTCATATACCACTAATGAGCGCACTGTGCAAGACAGAATGCAATTATCCAGTCAAATTAAAGACAGGCACATTCCATATCCTAGCAATTTCACTCTTCAGGTGTGTACCTTAGAGAAACTCATGCTCATCTGCACCAGGATACATGGGGAAGAATGTTCATAAAGGCGATGTTTACCATAGTCAAATGTCCTTCAACACTAGAATGAATAAGTTAAATGCAGTATAGTCACAGAAAGGACTGCTCTACAGCAATGAAATGAACTCACTAGCCCTACATGAAACAACACGGATGACTCTCACAAACATCGTTTCGGACACAGAAGCAAGACACGAAGTAAATAGAGCTGATTACTCCCTTTACACAAAGTTCAAAAACAGATCAACTACATTACATAATTCAGGGATCAGACACAGGAGGCAAAACTACAAAGAAAAGCAAGGAAATCGTTATCACCAAAGTCAGGATAGTGGTTGCCTCTGTAGGGGAAGAAAGGAAATTATAATCAGGAAGGGACAATTGGAGGGCTTCTGGGGGTCAGCAATGTTCTGTTTCTTGACTTGGGTGGCATTTTACAGGTCTTCATTTTCTGATTTTTCTTGAAAATGTACTCTCTGTTTTATGCCCTCTTTTGTATGTATGACGCATCTCATAATAAAATTTTTTTTAATTTTTATTTATTTATTTATTTATTTATTTATTTATTTATTATTTATGGCTGTGTTGGGTCTTCGTTTCTGTGCAAGGGCTTTCTCCAGTTGCAGCAAGTGGGGGCCACTCTTCATCGCGGTGCGCGGGCCTCCCACTATCGCGGCCTCTCTTGTTGCAGAGCACAAGCTCCAGACGCGCAGGCTCAGTAGTTGTGGCTCACGGGCCCAGTTGCTCCGCGGCATGTGGGATCTTCCTGGACCAGGGCTCGAACCTGTGTGCCCTGCATTGGCAGGCAGATTCTCAACCACTGTGCCACCAGGGAAGCCCTCATAATAAAATTTTTAAAAGGAGGAAGAGAAGAGGAAAGCTGGAAGATGTTAACAACACTAGAGTAAAAAGTTAAAAGGTCTAAGAAAATATAGTTCTGTCAAGAAAATGGAAATATTGGATCTATTAAAGAGTGAAATGTCACATATGCCTGTGGCATAGCTTTGTGATGTGGATGATCCTACCATAGGTACTAGGTAAAAATAAGAAAAATCAATTTGTGAAACTGTTTCAGCGAGTATTCCAGCCAGTGTACCAAATTATGCGTATCAGGTGAGATAAATTAGTAAGAGTCTGAAAGAGTCATTTAAATTTTTCAGTTATACTTTGAGAGGAAAATTTTATACTAGAGAGGTGTATTAATGAAGTTGATACAAACTGCAATAACAGATATACACTGTAATCTCACTGGCTAAACACAATAGAGTTTCATTTCTCATATGCAGCCCGATGGGTGATGGGTGGCAGGGAGGAAGGGGAGTAAAGTAGCTTTGCTGTACACAGTCATTCAGGAACTTCCTGGATGTCAATACCCACAGGAAGTTTTATGGTTACATCACTTCTGCCCACATTCCATTGGCCAGAATCTAATCACATGGTCCCACATGCAAGGAATGCTGGAAACAAAGTCCTTTGCTAGAAGCCACTTCTCAGCAATAACTCTATATCCTGCAAGGGGAGCATTAAACTTCATTAAACAGCTGGCCCTCACTGCCACAGTGGTATTCATTATTTTATAGTCTTTGAAGATTTCAGAATATATATTTTTGATGGTCAAAGTTCCATTGTACATAACTATAACATTGTTATAGTATGTTGTCTAAACTATGAACTTCATATTGATAAGAACTGAGTCTATTATTTTAACAGGTAAAAATACACAGAAGAAGTTTTAACCCTTCCTCCTATTTTGCACAAAAGTTGGCATAGTGTACAAAATGTTCTGCCCCTTGCTTTTATACTTAACAGTATATCTTGGAACACTTCCAATGTCTTTACATAAAGAGCCTCCTCATTTTTTGTTATAGCTACATAGTATGCTACTATATGGATGTTTTGTCATGTCTTTAACCAAGGACAGGTCCTATATCCCCAATGTCTAATATAGCACCTGATACGTAGGGAGACCACTTTATAAATGTTTGAGAAATGAATAACTCTGCCCTCAAGAAGATGGTACTTAAATAAAACATATAAACCTAGACATGAAAAAGGCCAAGAACGTGATATATAACAGTATATATGACACATTAATATTAAACAAACTGATGTAATTTATTTTAAAAGGTAATTATTCAAGCAGTTAAGTGGAACATGATGTCTAAGAGCCCATGTTCTGGAGTCAGACCACCCGAGTTGCAATCTGAGCTCTACCATTCACTAGGTGTATGACCTTGGGAAAATGATTTACTCTCAGGGTGCCTCCGTTTCCTCATCTTTAAATTGGACTAACTAAAGGGGATAATGCATATAGACATTTTGTACAGTTCCCGGCACATCCCCAGCACTGAGTACTCAGGTTAGAGGTCATCGTGAGATGGGGCTAACAAAGGCAGCCTTGTGGAGGTGTGTTTTGACGGGGAGAGGGGAGGGTGATACAGATAATACGAAGGTCTCAACAGGAAAGAGTGTCAGGAGCAAAGGTGTAGAGATGGGATCCCTAAGGACTCTGTGGGAAATGTCAGCAGATTTGTATCTGGGGCACAGACAACCTAAGGAGTAATGAAAAAATGAGATTGGTAAGATGTAGACTTTGATAGCAAATTGAAGTTTGTGATTAATACCACTATAAGTCAGAGAGATGACATAGCAAGGATCTCTGCTTCAGGAAGGTAATTTTAACTAGCAGTGTTCAGGATAGATCAGACGAGAGAAAGACCAGAGAAAGAGGAAAAAATTAATATTGTGCAGTGATCATTTTGTAATGTATAGAAATATGGAATCACTATGTTGTGTACCTGGAACTAACATAGTGTTATAGATCAATTATCCTTCAATTAAAAAAAATCAATATACCTCCTGACTAGCCAAGTGCATTAACTGAAAAAAAATTAATATTGTGCTCCTATTTTGTGTTGATTTTGGCACTTCACAAACTTGATCTCATTCTGTCCTCACTCATCTCTATGATGGTGGTATTATTAGCCCTGCTGTAGAAATAACCAGGCTTGAAGAGGCTAGATATATTGCCCATGGTTGGAGAACGAGGAAACAGTAAAGTTAAATAAAAGCCTGAACTTGTCTGACTCCAAAGCAGAGGTGTGCCGGAGCTGACACATACAGCCTTGTAAGAGCTGATAGTCAAAGTTTCAGGAATTTTATGAGCATTTGTTAAGCACAGCCATTATTAAAAATTAAGTGATGCAAACTTAAAATAAATATATTATATTTAAAACAAGGGAATAAATATTCAAAATTAATTACTTCCTAGTTATTACCACTACTTTTGACTAGTGTCTACACTCTTAAGATTATTTACATCTCTTAGAGCTATAGGGTGGAAATACTAAATAATATTGTGTTACTTCACATCTCTTCCTAACTCCACATTCAGTAAGATCACTTTGATAACTTGAAATTGACCACGCTGGGAATATTTACAACATAGCAATTGGCACATATTACAATTCAGGGCTTCATTCATCATTTTGCTGATTGTCTAGACTTAAGAAGGTGGGAAAATGTTAGAAATGTAGACTAAACTTGAAAGTGTGTTTTGTCTATAGCTGTTACATTCTTCATAACATAAAAACACTGAGGGAAGATTCTTTCAGTATTAGAAGACTGTTATCTGATTCAGCAAGGAAATCACTCATGTCATTGACAAACCAGTGAAGTTCCAGCATATGTCTTTGCTGTTCACTTTGATCTTATTCATTAATGTAAACAAAAGTACCAACCAACGTTCATGTCAAAACTGTACTCATTTGTCAACTGCAACCGTAGGTTGGCTATGGATACAGAGTTAGGGAAAAATCAACAAAAGTGTTCTGTGGGAATCAATTGGCTATATGGTAATTTACAACAAAGAGTAGTATATTTAATAATATTTTTAAACTGTGTGCTACATCCCCTTTATATCAGTAAAATTTATAATAAACCTATATATGCACATTTTTCTAGAAAACCAGTTGCTAAACATTTATCAGCACTCCAATGCTCTAAGTTATCATATCACCTTGCCTCCCAAGGGGAGAGAGAGACCAGCCATGCTTTTCTACATCAAGTTAATGAATACCAGCCTCCACCAAACATAGTATATTTATTTTAGGCAAACTATGTTATTTTCTTTTAACCTTTTCCCTGATTTTCTTCTAGGTCCTTGAAATACATCACTTCTTATTTTCAGCCCAAATTATGCAAGTATGTAAGACTTCCTCTAATTCTGTAAATAGTAATTTTCTGACTCTGCCTTTTCCTTCAACACACTGATTCATCAGTTCTAAGATGCACATTTTTTTTTCACATTTTAACATCTCTGAAATCGAGAATCCTCTTATAGTCACTGTTGGCCAGGCAGCAGCTGTGTCACTGCTTCACATGTGTGAACTTGGCCATAGCTATTCTATTGGCATCACTGCAGATGAGCTTAGCTGATTTTTAAAATGTCCTTTAAAAGACTGCTCATTGAAATGAAAGGTTATTGTAGTCACAGAAAGGCAGAGAAACAGAGCAACAGGGGCACATTGGTAGTAATAAAGCAAACATTTCACTTTGGAGGAATGGCCAAAATTGTAATTCTCCTGTAAAGACCAACCAAGAGCTTTACAGGACCAAAGAAAGGAAGAGGCCCACAACAAGATGAAGTTGTGTTCCATTTTGTACCTGACATGCATATATGCAAAAGCAATGTCAATCATAATATCATCAAGCAAATAAGGCAAATAAAGGGAGGAAAAATAGCCAGATCTTTTGGAATAAATCAAAGAAATCTCAAAGCAATAAGAAGCTGATATGACCAATTCATGTGTCACCCAGGACTATTGTTAAGGTATGGTTTCACCCAGGACTATTGTTAAGGTATGGTTTCACATTTAATTAGCAGCATTTTCCCCTATAAATGATTTATTAAAATAATGGTCAATGGTATTTGAGATTTGCTGAAATCTGACTACTAGTTTTATCTTCCTCTTCCATCTACCAATTTGTATCAAATATCAAACATTGCTTTGCATGTATATCAAATATCTTATGTTTTGGTGTTTCACTGGAGAAATGTAACAGCTATTGATACTTTGAAACCAAAAGAAGACCACCTCCACATAGGCTCTGTCCTAACTCTGTCATGCCTCTCTTTCAGTCTTCCTTCCTTTAGAATATAACATAGCAACCAACTTCTTTTCTTTTTTTTCATAAATTTATTTATTTATTTATTTATTTTTGGCTGCGTTGGGTCTTCGTTGCTGCGCTCGGGCTTTCTCTAGTTGAGGCAAGCAGGGGCTACTCTTCGCTGCGGTGCACGGGCTTCTCATTGCGGTGGCTTCTCTTGTTGTGGAGCATGGGCTCTAGGCATGCGGGCTTCAGTAGTTGTGGCACGTGGGCTTAGTAGTTGTGGCTCCCAGGCTCTAGAGCGCAGGCTCAGTAGTTGTGGTACACGGGCTTAGTTGCTCCAAGGAATGTGGGATCTTCCCGGACCAGGGCTCAAACCCGTGTTCCCTGCATTGGCAGGCAGATTCTTAACCACTGTGCCACCAGGGAAGTCCCCCAACTTCTTTTTTAAAGTAACTTTTAGATTGATATATAATACACATACAAAAAATGCAAACATTATGAATGTACAGTTCAAAGAATTACTACAAGGTGACCACCACGCGAGTTAAGAAATAGAACATTAATAGTACCTCAGAAACCCTCTGCGGGTCCCCCCCAGTTACTAACTCTACTCTCCTCCCCAAAGATAACCTTCTAACACCATAGATTTGTTTTGCCCATTTTTAAACGTTATATACATAGAATGAGATAGTTTATATTATTTTACTTTTGATTTCTTTCACTGAATAACTTGTTTCTGAGATTTATCAAAGTTATTGTATATAGTTTAGCTCACTTGTTTTCATGGCTGTATGCTATTTTCTTGCATGAATATACCATGATTCCTTTACCTATTCTACTGTTGATAGACATTTTGGTTGTTTTCATTTTAGGGCTATTTTGGGGGACAGTTAACCTTTTTAAGATTGAAATATATTTGACATATACCGTTGCACAAATTCAAGGTGTACATCATGTTAATTTGATACATTTATATACTGTAATATGATTGCCATTGTAGGATAATTAGCATCTCTATCCCATATATGATGATCCTTAAGACCCATAAAGTTCTGGTCTCTTAGCAAGTTTGATGATTACAATACAATATTGTTGTCTGTTGGGCTATTTTGAGTAGTGCTGCTATAAACATTCTCAAATCTCTCTTTTCATGCACGTATGAATGCATTTCTGTTAGATATACATCTAGGAGTGGACTTAATGGATCAGAGGGTGTATGTATGTTCAATTTTAGCAGATACTCCCAAATGCCTTTGATTTATGACAAAGTTATCACTGTAGTGCAATAAGAAAAAGGATGATTTTTAAAACAGTTGAAACTTTGTCCTTACTTCATACCATACACAAAACCCAACTCCATGTGAATTTCAAATCTAAATGTGAATAAAAGAGTGCTAAAGCGTCTATCAGATAATTTCTGAGAATATATAGAAAATATTTGAAAAAACACTTCACTTTTTAAA
This sequence comes from Balaenoptera musculus, assembly GCF_009873245.2. Lineage (NCBI taxonomy): Eukaryota > Metazoa > Chordata > Mammalia > Artiodactyla > Balaenopteridae > Balaenoptera > Balaenoptera musculus. The sequence goes on along the minus strand of NC_045794.1, from coordinate 41,605,108 downwards.
GGTGCGTGAATAATGCCTTTGGCCATGTGACCATCAATGTAACAAACACCTTTAGCCTGATTCTCACATTGAGTAAACTTCAGGATTGAAAAGGGAGAGTCAATGCTTTTCAAAACTACCTATAGCCCTACCCTTAAGAGACTTTGGGATATTTTAATTGCTCTCTCCTCTTCTTCAATGTGAAAACATTTACCTTGCCTCACACTTTTTCCTTCCCCTACATTCTTTGAATTGGATTCCTTTTCCCACCATTTCCTAGCACCAGCAGATACTAGATGCTTCAAGGGAGACCCCAGATGGCACTCCCATCACCACGGCTATCCCATCAGGGGAAGAGGTTTATTCCTTGTTCTTGTCATAGTTGGATAGCATCCAGGGCTGGTACAGTGGCTCATAGGGCAACCAGAAACCCAGGAGTTTCCTTCTATCTTGTTGCTCTGCCATCTCTATGATGCTTCCTGGTCCTCATGTTCCAAGATGGGGTACCACAACATCTACTTTGTGAGCAGTAGGATGGGGGAGGAGGAAGGGAAAGGCCTGCCCTCTCTTTAAGGGTACAATGTGGAAATCACACAAGTTACTTTTTCTCATAACAGCCCATAAGCCAGAACTTTGCCATATGGCCACACCAAACTGCAAGGAAGAATAAAAAGTTATCTTATTTCTGGGACACCATGAGCCCAGGCTTAGAAGAAGGGGAGATCTAATGTTAGAGAACAACTGGCACTCCCTGCCACCCCATCTTTAGAGGTTCCGCTGAAATGTGAACACTTTTACTAGGTCCCCCTGATGTCCAGTATCCAGAAGCACTGAGTCCTAGCCAGCTCTATCTCTTAGGAACAATGGTCCTCTGGACATACTCAGAATCCTTTGCACCTCTTGGATTCTCTCATCACTTCTGTCCACATTTCTTATCCCCCTACCAAATGGGACGCTCCTTGAGGGCAGGATCCATGTCAGATTCAATTTGCATTTTCCATGCCAAGAACCAATTCTTATGTTGAAACTGGTTCAAGTACTTATCCTGCTTTTCTAAGGGAACTATAAATAGGGATAACCAAACAGGTAAGGAGAAGTTTCTCTTTGTAGAAATATTCCAGCTAATATATAAAGAAGCAATGATAGAATTAAAATATCACCACTTTGTATCCCCTAAAGAACTAATAATGGATTGAACATGACTAGTGACATCACAAAAGAAGAGACAACCGTACATTTTTTTAAAACCCTACAGTTATTAGTTTATTAGTATCATCCAGGACTCAGATGTTCAGTATTCCTCCTGAAATTACATAAACAAATGCAAATGGAAAGAATCCAAGTCCACATTATATAACAAAACATCACTCCATCTCAAAAGCGTGTAAAATTACAAGAACGCTATTTTAAAACACTGGCACTTTAAGAGAATGGTAATCTCGAAAACCACAAAATTGCCAAAGTGTTTCCTAAACTGCTAAGCAGACAAACATATGACTCTAATGAATGAGCCTGAGTTTTGTAAAGAAAATTCAAATTCAAATAAATCAGATAATTCATACTGAGATCACAAAGCTTAAGTGTCTTCTTCCCTCATGTCTATTTGATTTATAAAGGGGCAGACCATAATATAGGAAAATATACCTGATTTAAAATGCGGTATACAATTTTAAAAGTTGGCCCAATTAATTAAAAGTACCTTTAATGGAGGGTCTCAAGTTTCCTAAACAATCCATATTTAGAAAAATAGGAGAAGACATTTATAGCCAGCACTTTTTTTCCAGAGCCTTTGCTGGGACTAATGTCAACAAAAAAATTTAATATGTTAGTCTTGTATTTTAAGCTCATGCTTTTGGGGATACATTCTCAGGTCTTTAACATGGGAACTGCAAATATAGCTGCCATTCCATGGTAATGGGAGTTAAAGAATGTAGAGTCCTCATGTAAAGATTAGAACATACTTTTCTATTAGTCCTTCAAGGACAGACTTTCAAAATGTTTGATTCTAATAATCCAGTCCTGTGAGTAGATTGGTTACTCTTCACTTTGTAAATGTAACTGGGCTATGTGAAATCTGATATCAACTGATCAAGATTTGAGTTTCAGTTATGGATGAAAACTGTCTCAGTTCAACTTTTATTACCCTCATCATGAGTATGCAGGGTGTGTAGACAAAAGCTTTTTATCAGCTAACTGTATGAAAGATAAACACTGTAATGATTAGTCTGATCCAAAATGGCAAAAGCAAAAGACTACCTTCCCCATAAGAAGAAAATTTTCAGACCTATGAAAAGGACAACAATACTAATAAAAAAAATTGTATTTACTTAGAAGCATTCAGAATGTCAACAAAACAGCTGCAACTTATTTTCTTTTTTTTTTTTTTGTAATTATGGAATGGTATTCAGTTAACAGAACAATAATTATTTCGTATAAGCTGCATCAGAGACAACTGAAGATGAAAAAACTACCATCCCCATATATAACTAATTTGTGCTGTGCACCAACAAGAACGTGCTTTAAATTTCCATGCCAATTTACAATCCCCATACTGTACCAGGCAAGGTTAGTGGCTATTGAAAATACCACCAGGACAGGGTTATCTAAAGACACATTCGGTAATGTGTTAACTATACAAAAAAAAGACACTGTACAGTTTAAAAACTAATCTTACACAGCCTTACATTTCAATTTTTTCTTTAAAAGGAGTGAGTTGTGTACAGGGGGGTTAAATGCTTTATAGACAAGAAAAAAAAACTGCGCTAGAACTGACTTTTTCATCAACATCATCTTCTTCTTCTTCTTCATCCTCTTCTTCTTCCTCATCTTCCTCCTCTTCCTTCCTCTCTTGCTTTTTTCAGCCTTGACGCCTCCCTTTTCTGCTGCATCAGGCTTCCCTTTCACTCGGTATGCAGCAATATCCTTTTCCTACTTTCCCTTCAGCTTAGCAGCCTTCTGCTCGTAAGGCTGCTTGTCCTCTGCAGCAGTGTTACTCCACATCTCTCCCAGTTTCTCTGCAGCATCACCAGTGGATAGGCCAGGATGTTCTCCTTTGATTTTTGGATGATACTCAGAACAAAACAAGACAAAGGCCGAAGGAGGCCTCTTGGGTGCATTGGGACCCTTGAACTTTTTTGTTTCCCCTTTAGGAGGGATATACGTTTTCATTTCTCTTTCATAACGGGCCTTGTCTGCCTTTGACATGTCTTTTTTTTTTTTTTAATTTATTTATTGATTGATTGATTTTTGGGTGTGTTAGGTCTTCGTTTCTGTGCGAGGGCTTTCTCTAGTTGTGGCGAGCGGGGGCCACTCTTCATCGCGGTGCGCGGGCCTCTCACTGTCATGGCCTCTCCTGTTGCGGAGCACAGGCTCCAGACGCGCAGGCTCAGTAGTTGTGGCTCACGGGCCCAGTTGCTCCGCGGCATGTGGGATCTTCCCAGACCAGGGCTCGAACTCGTGTCCCCTGCATTGGCAGGCAGACTCTCAACCACTGCACCACCAGGGAAGCCCTGCCTTTGACATGTCTTTGAATTTTCCTTTCTCTTTAGCGGACATGGTCTTCCACCTCTCTGAGCACTTCTTAGAAAACACTGAGAAGCTCACTGAAGCATCTGGATGTTTCTTCTCGTGCTCCTCCCGGCAAGTTTGCACAAACAATGCATAGGATGACGTTTTGCTTCTCGGCTTCTTAGGATCTCCTTTGCCCATGTTTAATTATTTTTCCTCAGTGAGGCACAGGGGGGCCCAGTGCCCATCCGGCTCTCACTTGCCCGGGCACTGTCTCTATGGAGCTCAACGTACTGCAGTGGCTGTGAAAGCTGGAGCCAGACGCAGCCTCCTGACTCTCTCCACTCTGTCGACAACCGTATATTTTGTGTCTGTCTGAAAGAAGCTTGCAAAATAAATGTATAGGGACTTCCTGGTGGCGCAGTGGTTAAGAATCCGCCTGCCAAAGCAGGGGACACGGGTTCGAGCCCTGGTCCTGGAAGATCCCATGTGCCGCGGAGCAACTAAGCCCGTGCGCCACAACTACCAAGCCTGCATTCTAGAGCCCCTGTGCCACAACTACGGAGCCCACGTGCCGCAACTACTGGAGCCCGTGCTCCAAGACAAGAGAAACCACCGCAGTGAGAAGCCCGTGCACTGCAACGAAGAGTAGCCCCTGCTCACTGCTACTAGAGAAAGCCCGCGCACAACAACGAAGACCCAACACGGTCAAAAATAAATAAATAAATAAATTTTTAATAAATAAATAAATGTATAAAATCTGGGGACTTCCCTGGTGGTCCAGTGGTTAAGACATCACACTTCCACTGCAGGGGGCTCGGGTTCCATCTCTGGTTGGGGAACTAAGATCCTACATGCTGTGTGATGCAGCAGAAAAAATAAAATTAAAAAAAATAAAATCTGAATTTATTCATTATTTATTTACTTACTTACTTATGGCTGCGTTGGGTCTTTATTGCTGCACACAGGCTTTCTCTAGTTGTGGCGAGTGGGGCTACTCTTTGTTGCAGTGTGCGGGCTTCTCATTGTGATGGCTTCTCTTGTTCTGGATCATGGGCTCTAGGTGTGCGGGCTTCAGTAGTTGCAGCACACAGGCTCAGTAGTTGTGGCTCGCAGGCTCTAGAGCACAGGTTCATTAGTTGTGGCGCACAGGCTTAGTTGCTCTGTGGCATGTGGGATCTTCCCAGACCAGGGCTTGAACCCGTGTCGCCTGCATTGGCAGGCAGATTCTTAACCACTGCACCACCAGGGAAGTCCCAAAATCTGAATTTCAAAGAAGTACAGAGGATGGAGGAATATTTTAAATAATACCATGGGTGGGAAACTCTGTAGGACAAATGACCTGCTTTCTCCAATACTTAAGTTGAAAGGAAAAAAGAGAGAGAGAAAAGGGAGAAGCTATAGATTAAAAGAAACTTGAAAGGCATATCAATCAATTACAATATATGGACTTTATTTGGATCTTGATTTGAACAAACTGTAAAAACAACCAAACATGCAAACCTGAAATGAGTGAATGTTTGATATGAAGCAATTATTGTTAATTTTTAAGGTGTGATAATGTTATTATGGTTATGTCCTTATAGTTAGGAGTTCTTATCTTTTGGAGATTCATGTTGACATATCTACAAATGAAATGACGTAAAGCCATGGGGGAGGGTAGTATGTGGTGTATAGGTGAAAAAAACAATGGAAATGAGTTGATAGTTGTAGTTAGGTGATGGGTCTATGGAGTTTCATTATATATTTTCTCTACTTTTGTATTTGTTTGAAATGCTCCATAATATATTCTTAATTAAAAAAATTGCCTCCTCCATGGTGCCTAGACCAGCATTTACACATAGTAGGTACTCCGTGAAAAATATGTATTGAATGAAGGAATTGTCAGACAGTATCAGCCTTAGCAGAAGGGGCCATCTGGGCTCCAACACACATTTTCAGTACTGGTATTCACTCAACATCTTTCATACAGTGACTGCTCACTGCCTTCTGAGAATTCCCATCAAGCCCCTGTTGTATGACAGGAATAGACAGCTGCTCAGGGCCGAATGCACCTGGGGTAGCAACCAAGTCACAGAGAGGTGGGCCAATCAGATTCTCTTTCAATGACTTGAAATAAGATGCTAAGACTTGGTCAGACAAGAAGGGGCCCTACAAATGAAAGGTTTTGTAGGGTGGGGGGCAAGAGTCTGCACCATACCCTTTTACATGAAAAGAAGTTCAACTTCACTCATTATAAGAGACATACAAATTGAAACTACACTGAGATACCATTCCTTACTCATCATATTGGCAAAAATTCAAAAACTTAACAACATACGTGGTTGGCAAGGTGGTAATGATACAGACACTCTCATACATTGCTGGTAATAATACGAACTAGTACAGCCCAATGGAGAGGAAGTTGGTAATGTCTAACATGTGCCTTTTGAGCCAGCAATCCCATTTCTAAGAATTTAAGTTCAAAAGACACCTCCAACAACACAAAACTACACAGGCACAGGGTTATTTATTATAGCATTATGGGTAACTTGTAACTGCAGAATACTGGAAACCACTTAAATGCCCCAAAGCAGGAAATTGGTTGAATAAACTACAGTACAAACAACGGAGTACTATGCAGCTGAAAAAACAATGGAGATAATCTCTGTGAACTGAACTGGAGTGAGTTCCTGGATTTATTGTTAAGCGAATAAAAGCAAAATGCAAAAAAGCATATATAGTATGCTACTTTTGTGTAAGAAAAAAGAGGAAATAAGAAAACAAACATATATCTGCTGATTTTTACAAAAAGATACAGGCAGAATAAACTAGAAACCAGTGAGATGGTTTATCTACAAGGGGTGGAGGATAGGTCAGGTAGAGGCAGCGATAGGCAGGTAAACCAATTATCTGGAAAAAATGAAACAAAACCCTGCAAAAGCCTTGGTTTGTAAATTTGCCACTTTCCTTGGTGTAAATACTCCCAACGTGGTCAATTTCAAGCTGCCTGCAGAGATGCACAGAATTGGCTCTTGCAGGCAAGTACAAGCTGGCTCCAGCAGAACACTGAGTAGAAGGGGTAGAAATAGCAGCACTTCTCTGCATATACGCTTCGTATAGTTTTTCCATCAGCTTTATTGAAATGAAATTTACATACAATAAAATGAATCCACTTAAAGTATACAATTTGATGAGTTTTGATGAATGCATGTACTCTTGCAACCACCCCCCTGCTCACATCCAACATATGGAACATTTCTATTACCCAACATATGGAACGTTTCTATTACCCAACATATGGAACATTTCTATTACCCAACATATGGAACATTTCTATTACCCTCAAGGTTTCCTTATGTTGTTCCTTCCCAGTTAAGCTCTGCAATCCAACACCAGCTTCAAGCAACCACTCATCTGCTTTCTATTACCATGCATTCATCTTCTTTAGAATTCCATACAAATGAAATCATATAGTATATATTCTTTTGTGCCTGGCTTCTTTGACTCAACGTAATGTTTTTGAGATTAGTCTGTGTTGTCTTGTGTATCACAGTTCATTTCTATTTATTGCAGAGTAGACCATTGTATGGATATACCACAATTTCTTGATCCAATCATCTGATAATGGACATCTGCCTTGTTTCCAATTATTTTACTATTATGAATAAAGTGGCTATGAACATTCACATACAAGTCTTTGTGTGGACATAGATTTTCATTTCTCTTCGGTTAATACGTGGGAGTAAAATTTCTAGGTCACATGGTAAATACAAAACCTTACAAGTTTATTTAAAAATTGCCAGTTTTTCCCCAAAGTTGTTCCAAAGCTCAACAGTATGAGCTTTTTAGTCATCCACATCTTTTTCAATGATTTTATTGTCATTCTTTTAATTTTAGCCATTCTAGTGAGTGTAATGGTATATCATTGTGGTTTTAATATAAATTTCCTGATGATTAATGCTCTTGAGCAACGTTTTTATGTGCTTATTGGCCAATAGTATATCTTATTTGTGAACCAAGGCTTTGTAGAGAAACTGCTGATTCCAGAGCTAAAGCATCACAGCTGCAGCAGATATCTTGACATATTTACAAGCCTTGCTACTTGCAATGAAGTCCTCTGGATTTGAACCACTCTGAACTGACCTCCTTGAGGGCAGAAACTGTGTTGTTTTTCATTGCCTCCCCATCCACAGGGTGTGGCACTTAATAGATGCTCGGAATTGTTTGTTGAAATGAATTGATTTCTATAGGTCTGTTAAGGTCTTGCTACCTGGAAATCCAAAGACACAAAAACAGATACTGAAAAAAGAAAGAAAGAACTTCTTGGCAATGGAAGCTAGTATTTTGTTCCTCTCTTGAGTCCACAGAGAGTCTACCACTTGGCCTCTTCCATATGCTACTGTGTTTTCCTTTGGCTTGTAACTTCCTCCCAGTATCAGGCAATAAGATACAAGCCATTGAATAACACCCTATTCCTGATGTCAGTTTCAGACATTCTGTTTTTCTATGACAACTGTCACTTAAAATAGGGGTCGAGTTTCCTGGCTTGAGCAGCTCATTCCCATGCTGGGCATGTGTTCTTAGCAGTGATGCAGCTGATTGGCAAAACAAGATAGCTGGACTCTGTCCCCCCAGAGCAGGGGGCCCTAAGCTGAGGACACCTAGCAGGGAGAAGGTCAGTAGATAAATATTTCACTATTGCAAGGGGAAAAACCCTTGTGGGTAAGTGTAGAGCAAAAGCACCCAGTGAATGATTTCTGCTGTAAAAATATCAGTTTTCTACTGCTGCATAATAAACCCCTCAAAATTTAGTAGCTTAAAACATGAACAATTTATTTTTTTAATCATTCTGTGGGTTGAAAGTGCAGTTCTTATGTTCATCTCTCCTGGCCCCATTCTTGCAGCTGCATCTTGGGCTTGATGCAACAGAATGGCCTCACTTGTGTGTCTGGGGCCTCGGGTGCGATGGCTGGAATGTTTGAAAGAAATGGGCCTCTCTTTCCACCGGCTCTCATACCCTGGACTTCTTCTCAGCATGGTGGTCTCAGGCCAGAATCCCAAGAGGACCAAAGTGGGAGCCGCTAGGTCTCTTGAGACATCACCTCTGCTATGTTCTGGCTAAAGCAAATCAAAAGGCCAGCCCAGATTCAAGGGGTGGAGAAATAGGCTCCACCTCTTGGTGGAAAGAGTAGCGAAGAATTTGTGGCCATTTTCATCCACCACATGATGTGAAGACAGCAGCATCCCCCAAATGCTATGATACCAACTATATAAGAGAGTGTCAGCACAGAACTAAAGAGTGGATGAGGAACACAAGCGAATTCAAAGTTGTTTTTGTTTTTCTGGCTGTGGGGTACCTGGGTGGTTTTGTGTTATTTCTAGAAAGAGAAGGTCAAGAGAAGAATCCTGAGGGTGGTGGAGAGAGTTCAGATCACCGAGACACAATAGAAGGAGCTAGAGCTGTTTGTCCTGGTGATGAGAAGGCTCAGAGGGGATGGGAACTGATTTCAAGTGTCTAGAAAACTAGTATGTGTTAGGAGGCTTGTTTGTGTGCTACCAGAGAGCAGAACTAGAACCAGAACTAGAATTATAAGCAGATTTGTCTTAATTTAAGAGAGAACTAACAATCAGAGATGCACATAAATAAGATGAACTACCACAAGAGATAACGAACTACTCTCCACCGGGGTGCACAAGCAGATGTCGATGACCACTGTCCTAGAAGGTAGGAGTTATTCATGCACCTGGTGGGACCTCTGGGATTTCTCCCAACTCTGAGATTTGATGATGCCATCCCCTTCTATGGATACCTTGGGCCTCTGTGATATGGGATTACCCACCTGCCAGACCATTGGGCACTTTCCAGAGCCTCCATGCCACCAGTCACTCCCTGGGCTCTGCACAATCCCCAAGTGCTAGCTGGATGGCACAACCCTGCCCCCATCCTTAATGAAAGCCTCTGACAGTTTTGCTCCTTCACTCTGCTATTGTTCTGCGGTTTCCTTCTGATGTTTTCCAGGAGGTGGAAATGATTTGCTTTACCTTGTCTGGGGTGGATGTGTTTCTTGCAGCCCAGAGACAGCAGCCAACATTGACTCTTTTGCACTGGTTTATGGTGGGATCGTCAGTAACTCGGCAAGGTGGCATCCACCCCATTTTACCTGGTACCTGGCTCACAGTTATGACCAGAAGGGTCAGTGGCAGCATCCAGTGTCACATGGCACCTCCACTTTGAGCTCAGTTTCCTTAAGAGTGCCCAAGGTGTTAACCTAAAGACGCATCTCGTCACTGAAGCCCAGGATAAGGACATGCTTCCTCCAATTTAGGGAACGCACTCCCACCATCCAAACAACATGTGGGTGTTTTCTATGAGCCAGTGCTTACATGTATGATCCCAATCCCAGTAACACAATTCTATGGGGTGGCTACAGAGGAGACGATGGAGGCAAAAGAAGTTAGGTAACTAGCTCAGGGTCACACAGTTGCCAAGTGGCAGAAATGAATCCCAGACAGTCTGACTCCAGAGCCTGTAAACTTAACCATGGCACTAGAGGGGCTCCCATTTATTGAGTGCATTACATATTGTGGCAATGTCTTAAGCACTTCGCATCCACTCTCTAATTTAATCCTCAGAACAACAGTTTTGTGAGATTTGTGTTATTATCTCCACTGTTCCAGACGAGGAAACTGAGGCTCAAGGAAGTTGAGAAACTTACCCAGGGACACAGTGTTGTGAGGAGCAGTGATGGGTGAAACGTGGTCCCAGACTGTTTGACATTCCTCCCACAGAGAGTGAGATCTCTTCTCCCTTCTCTTAAATCTGGGCTGGCCTCGGATTGCTTTGACAGCAGAAAGGGGGCTTTGTGAATTCTAGACCCAGCCTTGGAGCACTAGCTGCCGTGTAAAAAATCTGACACCCCTGCTGGAGAGACCACGTGGAGAGGCCCTGAGACCACACGGAAAGAGACAGGGGCCCAGCTGAGCCAAGACTTCCAGCTAACACCACGATGCACCAGATACATGAATGAAACCATCTTGGACCCTTCTGACCTTCAGCTGGTCTTCAGTTGCCAGCTGAAGACCACCAAATGACCCCAGTTAATGCCACGTGGACCAAAGAATTGTCCTGCCAAGCCCCGTCTGGATTCCTGACCCACAAAATCATGTGACATAAAATAGCTGCCACTACGTTTCCAGGTACTTTGTTACAGAGCAAACTGGCATAATAGCAAGATTTGGAGATGAACCCAGGATATCTGGCTCCAAAGCTCACGCAGTTCAGCACCAGGCTACGTAGATGACGTTGGCAGCCATCACCAGGCAAAACCCAACCCCGCAAGCGTTCTGCATGTTTTCGCAGAACACCTGAATTGGTTCTATATTGCTAGACAGTTCAGAGACTCTGTCTACTGCCCCTCCCTCGGTTCCAGGCACGCTTTCCTGCATGTGATGACATAGGAAGAACCCAGACGGGCTTCAGTGTTGCAGAATGGACACACGACACCAGAGAAGGTCCACTGTCAGAGTGGGAGAGAGTCCATCACAACTGCCCAGAAGGAAAGGGAGCCGAGTTGTCCTAATGATAGGGTTCCTAAGCTGGGGTCCAAAAAATACCAACCCCCTCCCCAAAAGAACAGGGCCAAGTAGAAAAGTACAAACTATATAGCAGGACCTGAACAGCCCTGGAGACACAGAGATGACAAGGTAGGGGAAAGAACTGGGAACAGGCAGCCTTGAGTTCAATCCCAGTTCTGCTGATTTCCTGCTGTGCAACCCTGGGAAAGTCACTTAACTTTTCTGACCACCTTCTCCCTTTTAACAGTGAGAGAGAAAATATTTCGCCTTCATTGTTGCTCTGAAGAATAATATAATCTGTGTGACATATTGTTTGGCATGTAGTAGGAACTCATTAATTGTTAGTTTCCCTTGATCCTTACCCAGGGATTCAGAATATCACTTAGCTCTTTCTATTTCTCCAGTATTTCATGGTTTCTGATCATTAGTATTTGTTATCATTAAAAGGGATCAGGGAAGAGGGGGAGAGAGAGGAGAGAAAAGTGAAATCGGAACTGCATCTCCTTTTTGCAACTAACCAAAGCAACTTACTACCCACTGACAGTGAGGAGCTGGGTCTCAGACCTTCATCTGGCCGCGCAAGCCAAGCCTCCTCCGAGTCAACCACCTCTGCCCAGGCACCTTGTGATGGGGGGGAGGTGCGCTGTGGCCAGGCGGCTCACGTATCTCCTCTCTCCCTGAGCACATTTGCCCGAGACCTGTTTTTAGCAGGCTGCTCAACCGTGCCCTGTTTCAGTGTGAGGTCCGCTTGCTGGTGGTTGTCTGTTGGTCCTGCCGGTGTGGTGTGATGAAGACTCTGCCGGGGGTAGAGAACAGGTTGGGGGACGCCCCCAGTTCAGCTGCTGGAAAACCATTTCCCGACACGGGGTCTGGGCTCTTGCTGCTGCAGTTAATGGGAAGCAACAGCTGTGGATCTCACCATCTGTCAGTCAGCAGGAAGGAGGACAGGGACCCAGGGAGCTCGTTCAAGCTCCGTCTTTGTAAGGGCAAGAAATGGGGAGTGGCTTGCATCACCTCCACTTACAAATCATTGGCCAGAACTCAGTCAAGAGACACATCTGGCTGCAAAAAGGCTAGGAAAACCAGGCTTACCTGGTACCTTTGTAATTTTGGAAGAAGGGGAGAATAGATACTGGGAAACGGCAAGAGTCTCCACCCACTCCCCCCTTCCAGTTCATGTCTAATACAACAGTATAAATATGCAAATTTTTGCAAGGAAAAAAACAACAACAAAGTGATACACTCAGAGCAGCAGGACTTTAAAAATATAAAGATCAGCAACTTGTGGTGCCAGAAAGCAAGGAAGCACTCAAAAAACAAAAGGATGTCAGACACAGGGACCAGCTTGAAAGAGCACCCAATGGCTAAAGCTGGGACAATTTGAGCGACAAAATAAATAACGTGGTACTGGATTACGACCCAAAGTATAGAACATGCATGACATCTTAGTATAAATTTATGATTCAGTATATGGATAGGGGACAAAAGACAAACCTTCCTTACAGAAGAATTCCAAATAATACAAGTAGACACTCTACCCTTAGTAGGTGGAGCTTAATTCTCGCCTCCTGTGGGCTGAACTTAATGAACACAGAATGGAAAGGGGAAAAATAGTCACTTTACAGTGGAGAACCCTGGCAAACACTACCTTAACCAAGTGATCAAGGTTAACATCACCAGTGATGTCAGGTCAATATCCTCTACCCCCCAACAGGATGTGATAGGAGGTCCTCCACCTCTTCAGGGTTCTTCCTAAAAACTCATAAGCCCACTCTAATCATGAGAAAAACACAAGATAAAAACCCACCTCTGGATGGTTTGCAGGTTGAGGGACATTCTACAAAATATCTTATACCAATACTCCTCAAAATCGTCAAGGTCATGATAAACAAGGAAAGACAGAAACTATCACAGACCAGAGACGGCTAAGGAGACATAGTGACTAAGTGCAAGGCAGTGTCCTGGGTTGGATCCTGGAACTAAAAACTGTAAAAATGACTGAAATCCAAATAGAGTCTCGAGCTTAGTTAATAATAATATACCAACGTTGTTTTCTTAGTTTTAACAAAGCACTATGGTAATATAAGATGCTAACAGGGGAAACTGGGTGGGCGTATGTGGGAACTCTGTATTTTGTCTTCACGACTCTTCTATAAAATCTAAAATTATTTCAAGATAAAAAGTCTATTACTATACATGTATATGTATATTACTATTTGCATATATATGGGTATTGTATATGTTACGACAATACGTGAATACGTGTGTGTGTGTGTGTGTGTGTGTGTGTGTAAAGATGATCCAGGTTCAGATTGAGTACCTTCACATCAGTGCCTTTCAGACTTTTCCAACTGGGACATCTAGTGTAAGAAATTCTGTTTATGTTGTGTACACATATATATTACTGTACCACCCACAGTGCATTCTGATGTTTTCTCTTCTATTCCATTTTGATTTTTCACATGCTGCTCTCACCCCACTAGTGAGCCTCTCCCTGGGACTCTGCCCACGTGACCAGCTCCCCAGCCTTATCTCCCACCCAGCCCAGCACATTGCCAAAGTGCCATCACTCATACCTGGAACACTCATTATACAGATACTGAAATAGTTCAGACCTTTGCTTTATATGAGTTTCTGCCCAAATACCACCTCAGCCCCAGAAAGTCATTTCCTGACTATCCTGTCTAAAGTCACACTTCCTCCATAATCCTGTCACTCTCTGTCCTGTTACCCTGCTTTCTATGTCTTTGTAGCACTGATCACAACCTGATATTATGTCCCATGTATTTGCCATCTATTTGTGTGTTGTGTCTCTCCCTGACAGCCCCATGAAACGTGGACTTGATCTGTTTTGCTCACGCCTGTGTCCTCCTTCCTGGTACACAGCAGCCACTAAGTAAATATCACTTCATTGACTTCACTAAATTTCTAAATGCAAGGAGAGAAAGCACGGCTTGACTAAACCTTGGATTTTCTTCCTGTCCTCCCTTAACTATGGACTCCAGCCAGCTTCTCTGGTCTCTTGAACTGGTGTTGAGTTCTCTGCAGCCCTGCTGTGACCAGGCCCTGCAACCCATGCCTCTCCTTCTGCCCCCAGCATGCACTCAACTTTTATTGACAAGCTGGTCCCTCTCTGCCTCCATCTGCCTGTGCCTCCAGACTTCTCGGCCATCTTTTTTTATTTCCAGCAAGAATAAGAGAGGAAAGAAAGGATGAGGAGAAAGATGATGCATTGGCCTTCTCTATTACTGTTTCTCTTGCAATTAAAAAAAAAAATGTCACTCTTGGCCATCAGGCTTCTACAGGGCTCACTCATTCCATAGCCTCTGACTTTGGCATTCTCTGCGGATGTCCAAATTGTTCCTGTATAAAATGACTTAGGAGTTCTCTTTAACTACATTCTGTAGCTCAGTGTCTTCTGACTAGATACAAACTGCTTCTGCCTCCTAAAGGGCTGTACGTTTCTTCCCCTTCTGACCATTTTGCGGGGAGGGTTACTAGTAGTTTCCTCATAATTATGGGTTTTAAAAAGGGGATTCGATTGTTAAGTAGAAAGGACCAGGAACATGGCAGTGTGAGTGATGTGCACAGTATCTTAATAGCTATGTAAAGGGGAAAGTAGGAAAGCATGTCTCCAGTTTTTGCTTGTAAATGCAGAAGATACTGGGAAAATATACATAAGGAATGAATAACAATGGTTCCCTCTGGAGCATCCCTTGGGAACAGGAAAAAATTTCAGTTATTTATTCCAAGCACTTAATCAATCAGTCAGTTCTAAAAGATTGGCCCTTGCAGGTGGACAAGAAGGTCCATGCAAGTTTTGTTTTGGAGAACGAAGCAGCTTGTCTGTTTGTGGAAGGTGTGACGTCATAGAGAGTGAAATTGAAGGGGATGAAGTTGATCTTTGATACTCAGGGCCGTTTTAAAAACTTTGTAAGCCCCAGGGACTCCTACTTTTATTATATCAAATATATTAAAATGCACTCACATCCTACATTAAATATAATTTTGCCCTGAAAATTTGAATGGAGTTTTATAATTTTACTTTAGAAATTATTTGGCTGTGAGTAATATTTAATTTGCGATTGGCTACGATTTTTCAGGAGTCATTGTCTCTCCTTGGGAATTTTTATGAATGAGAAAATCTAACCCACAAATTCTATTCAAATGGAATGAATATTTATAAATGCTAAATTTAACAATTAATGAATTTGACATGTTATATTTTACTGACATTTAATTAAGTACATGTTCATTTTGTTTTACTGTTTTCTTTTTGTATTTGGAGCCAATAATTTCTCTTTGGATCCTACAAGATGCAATGGCTCCTTTGATATGTGTCCCACACTTTTCCTTCTGTAACCTCTGGCTCAGGGTAAGGGAGTCCTGAGTCCCCTTCTGCCCTCTCCAATACCCCAACCTCTCCCCAACCTCCCCAGCCAGCTGTCTTCAGAACTGTCTCGTGCTCAAGCTCTCCTCCTTTATTCCTTTTATTCTTTTTTTTTGTTTTTTGGCCGCGCCATGCGGTATACGGAATCTTAGTTCCCCGAACACGGATCAAACCTGTGCCCCCTGCACTGGGAGCACGAAGTCTTAACCACTGGACCACGAAGGAAGTCCCTCCTCCTTTATTCTTTAACCTTCTTCCTTTTATCATCTTTCTTTGCCACCTAAAAAATTTTCCCATAACACTACGGCTCTGAGCTCTGGGCACTGCTGACGTGCTAATGCCCTAAGTGGTTAATAATTCACAGTCCGGGCAACATGATGACATCTTTTCATAGTTACATTTTCATTGGGTCTTTTTGAAGATACATCTGAATTCAAAGGACTTCTTTTAATGATGTAAATTCAGGGTTTATTTTTAGGAGACATTTCTGGGCAGGTGCAAAATCTTTCGGGAGTAAATTTCCAAAAAAAAAAAAAAAAAAAGGAAATCCTTTTCTCCTGGGATCTCACAAATTAGTCAGGGAGATAACGTATGCACTACATGACCGTGACATAAGGTAGACAGCACCATTTAGGGATGTGTAAATGAAGGACTGTGAGAGCACATAGTAAAAGGACTTGCTTCCAGCTGCAAGAATCTGGGGAGGCTTCCTGGAGGAGGTGACATTTAAGTTGGACTCTGAAGGATGAGTAGGATTTGAATGGGATCCTGGAGGCCTCCTGCTTTTGGCTCTGTCCCTCTGGACTAGCCGCTGTTCACAAGTCACTCCAGCAGAGGGCAGGCTGAGCAAAGATGGGATGGAAAGTCCAATCTTTTGGCCAAGTCTCTCATGCTGGTCTCAGCACACCCTGAACTGTCTGGACAGCTCCCTAGACTTTCGAAAAAGGGTGAGTCTTCTCTATGTGCGTTTTGGAGTTATTTTGACTCAAGTGTGGGCTCCATATTTACACCTTTAGCTTTGCCTGAAATTGATACCGAGTTTGCATTTTCCATCATTTTCCTGTAGCTCAGGGCATTCCAAAGACTGGTGCCTCCTCTCCTGGGCCACTAATGATGCCCTTTCTAGAGAAGCCAGGCCAGGCAGATTTCAGTGGTCCAAGCTGGGCAAGGGGAGAGGAATGCTTCTCTAGGTTGCCATGGAAAGAGGGTCAACTTTTCCTGCCACCCCTTATTTTGTCCCTTCTCCATAAAGAACTGCAGGTTGCTTTGGAGCTTGAACTTTCTGCTGTCTTAGGTCAAGTGATTTACTAAAGAAACATTCCCACTTCTGTTAAGGAGCTGGGGAAAGCAGAATAGGGAAGGAGAAGCCAGTGTTTGATTTCAGGTGAAGTCCCAGGCTAACCCGGCGGGGAGCTCAGGAGTATAATGTGTAGCCCATCTCGGGGCAAAGGGACTCTTCCTTCATACTCCTGCACCCATCAATCACTGGCTCCCACTGACCCAGGGGACGTAATAAACTCACAGGCACTTCCGATCTTGGTGCCTGGCTGAGACAGCTCCCGCGAGCCTTGTTTTACCCTCTGAAGACAGTTGTTGGCAGGAGCCCTTAGGAGTGAAGACAAGCAGCCGGCGGTGGACACGGAGCCAGTGAGGGGACCTGAGGGGGTCGGGGGCAGCACCGATAGCACCTGCTACTCTCTGTAAGGTCCCTTCTATTTATCAGTCTCCCCATGACTGAAGACTTTGTCCCCCCAGGCAGAGCTTCTGGGAAAACCTATGAAGATTTCAAGGCCTCTCATCCTCCCATAAGGGACGTTTCCCAGTATCTCAGCACCTCCTTTGTGGCTCTCAGGAACCTAGATGCTCATTGCAGGCCTTCCCATCGCTGTCCCAGAATCCCTCCTTCCCTAGCTCCTCGAGACTTTTCCCTCCAGAGTTCTCTACTCCAGGCAATCTTCACTTCAGAAAGCCCCATGTGCGTATGAATGGCAGAGAAATGCTCCAAGAGGCAGTACGTTTTATCCCGATGACCCTCTATTTCACTGAAGAGTAAGTTCTTTGAGGGCAGGGCTGTGCCCTAGTCACCATCCAGGCTGCTTACTGTGGAGTCTCCACCTGCGGTTCACAGACGTCCAGCGTCAGACTAACAGGAAGTGCCTGTAAAAATATTAACCCTCCTTCCCCTCCACACACGCCAAAGAAGCCTGGAAATCTGTTTTTTTCCACAAGCTCCCTACCTGATTATGGTGCGCATTAAAGAATGAGCAGGGCGGGGCCTTCAGAGAACTTTCTTAGCAGTGACCCTGGTGGCCGACTCCCTCCTCTCCATCAAGCAGCATCTCGCCCCACCCAGCACTCGATTCCCTGCATCTACTTGACTTTTTCTTTTTCCCATCACATTTATTACCTTATTTATTATGTCTGTTGCTTCTAGCCTCTGCCGTGTCCCCACTGGAACTAATAAGCTCCATGAGGGCAAAGATGTGTGTCTCCCTGACTGGGGTGCTCCAGTACCTAGAAGGCAGCATCTACACACTGCAGGTGTTCAAGAAATATTTGTTGCATGAAAGAATGAAGCATTTCTGTGGAGAGGCCTCAGTGCAGCTGAAGACAAAGATTATTCCACTTCTATCTTCTTTCATCATAGACATTGTTTTGGGGGTTCCCAAGGCCACCCTCAGGCTCAATGATTCACTGGAAAGACCCACAGGACTCAGAAAAGCTCTTATACTCACAGTTATGGTTTATTACCATAAAAGGATACAGATTAGAGTCAGCAAAGAGGGAAAGAGCATGGGGTGAAGTCCAGGAGAAAGCAGGCTCAATCTAAAGGTGTCCCTTCCCAGTGGAGTTACACGAGGATGAGAAACTATGTGTGACAACACATGCAAAGTATTGCCAACCAGAGGAGCATATCCAAGCCTTGTTGAGGGGTTTTATCAGGGGCCAGTCAGGTAGGCATGCAATGCCCAGTGGCTGATCTTAGCTACCCAGGCTCTAGCTCCTTGCCCCATCGAGGTCAAATTGATACGCATGGTCCAGGGCCTCAGACATACAAAAACAGGTATTCACCAAAAGTCACATTGTTAGCATAAACTATCTGGTCAAACTGATACAGTGTGGCCCAAGGCCTCAGGCATTAAAAAAAAACTCTTGTCAAGCAGGATACTCCAAGGGCTCAAAGCTTATCTCCTAGGAGCCAGGTCAGGGGCCAGTCCAGAACCACGCCTTTCCTTGGAATGTGCAGGGTTTGAGGAACCCAGGCCTGCTGAGTTAACCTTTCTGCACAGATATCAATAATCAGACACTCAACATGGACCCAACAGAGGCTGTTCTGTAACTGGTCTCTTTGGTGTTGATCTGACTTCTCCTTAAACATCATTGTACCTAATTAGCATATACTGGCAGGCTAATTCTGCCTCAGAGTTGGGCTATACGTTCATTTAACAAAGAGTTACCAAGCATCTACCATGTGCTAGATGCAGTGTTTCACTGGGAATGCAAAAATGAGCACAATAGACCTCGTCTCCGTCTTCAAGAAGTTTAGAGTCTAGTCTAGTTACAGGCCAGTTTTTGGACTTTGGCATGTAAAGGATTCTTCTGAGATAATCTATTTCAAAGGTAGGCAGGGAAAAGGGACCATGGAATCAAAATAACAAATATATGGGTGAGAAAGCTCCTACCACATGGTCAGCTCTGCCCTTTGAACCTGCTGCTGCAGGGGGATCCTCCAGTGGCTTGTCTGAGGCCAGAGATTTGCTTGAAGCAAGGCTGCCTTCTGAGATAAAGGGCAGCCAGAGAATATCAACGCTGTGTCCATATGTATTTATCAAATACTTATATGGCAGCTACTGTGCACAGTACCCACTGCCACCCCATGCCCCTGTCTGCAGCTCCTGCCATGCTCCTGATGCAGGCTGCGTGTCCTGGGAAGGGTAGCAGACACCACTAGCTCTGCCCCTGGAGCCCCTTCTGGATCCAGTGCTGTCTTACTCTCATATGCCCATCAGCTTAGCCCTCCCATCCCAGACTCATGTCCTCCTTGGCCTCTGCCTAACCGGTCCCTTTCCTTACATCCTTAGAAACCCTCTTTCTCGTAGGAACATACTCCCGTTTATTCTTGAACTTTCCTTCTGTTGCTTCTGGCCCTCTGCTTTCACTGAAGCTCAGCTTTCCCCAGATATATTGGTTCTCAGGTAATCCATGAAGTGTAGATAGAATCAGTCTGAAGTCTGAGAAGCGAGGTAGGTCAGTAATGAGGTTGGAAACAGGAGTTCAAGAAGAAACACCTACGGGCAGATCTGAAGTTCCCAGAGTCACATTTCAGTGGACAAGAAAGAGGTGAGGAGCCCTAAGACATGTGGGAAGGGATGATGGACCAAGGCGGTAACAGATGAAATTGCAGGAGCTTGGGAAACGCAGAGCCACCATGATTAGCCCTTAGGGCGCCTTTGTGCAAATTTGAAAAAGGTCCTCCTTCCCCCACCCAAATGCAGCCATGTTGGGGCACACAGCATGGTGAGTGGAGTGAGAGCTGGGTTCCAGCTCCCATTCTCCCTTTGACCTGGGCACCTTTCAGGGCAACCTGTGCGTGAATACACAGAGTGACCCTAGGACACCCCAGGGCAGAAGAGGCAGCCCGGTCTCCTTTCTCCTCCCCAAGTGAGATCAGTCAAACCAAGTCCAGAGGCAGTTTGGCAAACTTACCCACACCAGGCATTTCAATCCAAGGGGCAGGGCAGACACAGCTGTGGAATTTGGGCTGCAGTAGTTTTCAGAGTCTGGTGGCCATCTGGGTGGTGCCCTGGAAGGGCTCTACCAGGAAAGAAAGACCTTGGAAACTCATCCTAGAACTAGTAGGAATGAGGAAGGTGTAGACCTCCAGCCTAATGCTGGGGTCCAATGGCTTCTGGGCCCCAAGAATAAGGGAGCCAGGCAAGCAGATCTCCATGTCATTACTTGCTGTCCCTGCCCTCACTCCATCTTCCCTGAGATGCCCAAGTCCCACATCAATGCCAGCACCTCAGATTCTGTTACTCTACATCATTTCTGTATCTCTCAGTTCAGCATCAGCTCTGCTCATACGCAGTAAATGCTTGTGGATTAAACACGGAGACTCATTCTCTCTGTGACCATCATTTGTATGATATTTATGCACTACAGAATAAACATTAAATACATAATATGTACATTGTATTGTAGCAGAGTAATTTCAAATATATCATAAAATGACGGGGATGGAAGTGATCTTAAACTCATTGAAATTCAACATCCTCTCTTTACAGAGAAGGAAACTGATACCCAAAGTAGAGGAGTGTCTTACCCAGAGTCGCACGGCTAGTGAGTGGCAGAGCTGGGATGCGGAGATGAAAGAAAAGTCAGATGGGGAGTGGAGTTTGGGCCCGGCAAGCAGGGAGAAGGCTCACTAGTGGTTGAAGTCCCAGGCCTTGCCTTTGCTCCTGACCTGTGTGGCTAAAGCAGAAAGGGAAATTCTGAGTGTGAGATAATAGAAAAAGTGTAGATTGGTCTCTGCTCCCAGTTCCTGGCACAGAGCTCTTAAAACCCTTATAATTTCCTGAGCTACAGGAGCATCTGACACAGAGCTCCTAAATCCCTTGAAATTCCCTGGGTGATGGGAGCATCTTTTGTTCTAATGAGGCGACCCTGGGGCTCCTGGATGGGGGCTGATCACTAGGAAGACCAAGTCATGATCAGAAGTGTGGAACTACCAGTTCCCCCCACCCCCATTCTCTGGAAAGGGGAGGGAGACTGGAAGTTGAGTCAATAATTGATATTCCTAAGTGATGAAATCTCCATAAAAACCCCAAAAGTACAGGGTTCGTAGGGCTTCAGGGTTAGTGAACACATTCATGTGATGATACCTCAACTCCACGGGGACAGAAACTCCTGTCTTGGAGACCCTTCAAGACCTCACCCTATGTATCTCTTCATATAGCTGTTCACCTGTATCCTGTAAAATATCCTTTGAGAAAAATCACCAATAGTAAGTAAACTATTTTCCTGGGTTCTATGAGCCACTCGAGCAAATTATCAAATCCAAGGAAGGGATCGTGGGAAGTTTGTAGCCAACTCGGACAGAGGTTGTGGATAACCTGGGGACCCACTACTTGTGATTGGCATCTGAAGTGGGGAAGGGGGGACAGTCTTGTGGGACTGAGCCCTTAACCTGTGGGGTCTGTGCTAACGTGAGGCAGTTAGTGTCAGAACCGCCTGGTATGGAAAACCCACACATCTGGTGTCAGAAGTGATGTGGGTTTGGGTAGAGAAAGAACAGAAGAGCTTTTCCCTATTCACTGAGCATGCCCAGTACTGAACAGAAATTCTCTCGCCTCCAGGATGTGAATCTCAACAGGGAAGGGGGAAGTTGCTCCCTAATAAACTGGTGGTATTCGTGGGAGGGTTTTCCCTAAAAAATGAAGAAGTCCCCCAGAATCTGGGCACAGATTTTCTACATTTTAAAATATTTCTTGAAGTTCCTATTTCTCTTGAAGTGCACCTGTACTGTGCTCAAACAGCAGGTAAAACCCTGAAAGTAGGGAACCCACTCTTTCTTTTCTCCATGTTGGGAGGTCTGGAGGAGGCCCTCACCCAGCCTGGCATCCGTCAGTTTCTCTGGACCGGGAAAACTTGCGCTTTTTGGCAAGGGTTCTGTTGAAGCCCTGGGGGCTGATGAAGAATCTGGGCTACCCGTACCTGTTGCCAGTAGGCGCTCAGTCTGGTGGGGAGACCGAGCTGGAGATCCTGTGATCCTGCTCAGGGAGGCTCAACTATCTCAACCCAAACCAAGTGGTCCCAAACCATGACCCCACTGCAGCGCATGCGCATTGCGCAATGGGCGTGCTCGCGCCCTGCCGGGGGAGTATCAGCTGGACTACCAGGTCCGCTCACTCCTCCAGTTCAGGACAAACTGAATGGAAGAAGAGTTACTTTCTGGGGAACTTGGGTGCGTTCCAACCAGACAGCCCAGGCAAAGGAGAGAGGAAGGACAGGCTCCTATTCTCCCCCTAGGACCCCAAGGTCTGTCCTCTTGTGTTTTGACTGATTCCGGTGCATCCCACTCTAAGGCACTGGCAGATACCTTTCTTTCAGATGCACTCTTGTGGCTGAGTATAGGGGCATTTTGGCTTCTCCACACATGGAATCACATGCCTCTAAAGCTGCTCGTGACCCCCAGGAGCTGGGATGGGGGTGGGGAGAATCTCTTCCTATGAATGTGCACAGCAGGCTCTCTGGGGGATGGGGATATAGAGTAGGAAAAGGCCTGATTAGTATTATGAAATAATTATGAAATAATTATGAAATAATTATGAATTATAATTATGAATATGATTATAATTATGAATTATATTATGAATAATAATTATGAAAAATTATGAAATAATTTTATATTTGGATAGTGACCATCTGGTTAAAAGGCTTAAGAAAACTTCCTCTGGGGAATTCCCTGATGGTCTAGTGGTTAGGACAATGCGCTTCCCCTACCAGGGGGCATGGGTTTGATCCCTGATGGGGGAACTAAGATCCCGCAAGCTGCCCGTGCTGTGGCCAAAAAAAAAGTTCCTCTGCAGGCTCTGGGAGGTAAATTAATGTAATGGAAAGAGGAAGGGCTTTCCTCTACTAGGTGGCATATCTGCCACCTAGTAGCTGTGTGATTTCGGGAAAATTATTTAGCATCTCTGATCTATAAAATACCACTGATTATACCTTCTATACTGTGCTCCATGAAAGGTTTCTTTTATTTTAAACTATGTATATAGCCCAACAGCATCCATATACTTCAGCCAATTCCAGTTCTCTGGTGAGGCTGAGAGTAGTAGGTAGACGGGAGAGCAGCTGGAGGCGGGAGAGGGCTTTGCTGGACATGCGCTGTGGGGAGGTGATGTGAGCAGGAACCAGGAGGGACCTGGAACTGGGGGTTGAAGAGAAGAGTGAGGCCCCATAGTGTCCCCTGAGACATGACACTCCTGGTGTGTTTGCCCTGTGGAAGGGGAGAGGTGGGTGAGAAGGAACCAGTGGGAAGAATGAGGATGGGAGATGTGGGGAGGGGCTGTGTTAGAGGAGAAATAGGTGGGAAGGACAAGACCCGGATGCGGGTGGATGACCAGCTCTCATCACCTCCCCAGGGAAGCTGGCGACATGACCAGTAGTGAGATATTCGTCATGTAGATGATGGAAGGCTGATCTGCAGGGCTAGATCAGTCCCTTCTTCCTCTATGGGTGTTCATTTCCACCCTTTCTGGTTGGGATACTGCCAGTGGGATGAAGACCCCAGTTCCAGGGACTTGATCTGCAAGGTCACAGCGTCTGGGGGTGCGGCTACCACAGCACTACATAACACAGGCTCCCTCTGGTTAGAGTTTTTCCAATAACTCATTAAAAGCCATACAAAGCTGAGTCTGTGACGACATGAATGGAACTGTGTTCCCTTCTGCAGGCAGATCAGAGGCCACAAATCCCTTATTTTGGACTTTCATGGTGGTCAGTACGCCAAGTCTGGGAGACCACACATGGACATAGGCACCAGGCTGCCCCAACAGCGTCCCTGAGGGTCTAGGTCCTGTGAGTGACTTATTCACCCTCGTGCTGCTGCCTCAAGATTTCACCCACTGGATTCCAGTCTCCAACGTGCCTGGATCCTCCTTGATGTCTCTGGTCCTCTAAACAGGGTTCCCCGGACTTGCACCTGGCCCGTCTTCTGGGCTTGTCCCACCTCTGTGGCTCCTGGTTCACCACAGAGTTGATCCTGCCAAGCAATCCCTGCCCTCATTATAGACTCAGGGGACATCGAACTTGGAAGAGAGTTAAGAAACCATCTAATCATATTTTCCAGTGATCCCACTCCTGGGCATGTAAACGGAGAAAGCTATAATTCGAAAAGATACATGCACCCCAGTGTTCATAGCAGCACTATTTATAATAGCCAGGACATGGAAACAACCTAAATGTCCATCGACAGATGAATGGATAAAGATGTGGTATATATATATAATGGAATATTGCTCAGCCATAAAAGAGAATAAAATAATGCCATTTGCAGCAACATGGATGGACCTAGAGATTATCATACTAAGCAAAGTAAGTCAGACAAAGACAAATATCATATGATATCATTTGTATGGGGAATCTAAAAAATGATACAAATGAACTTATTTACAAAACAGAAATAGACTCACAGGGACTTCCCTGGTGGCGCAGTGGTTAAGAATCCACCTGCCAATGCAGGGGACACAGGTTCGATTCCTGGTCCAGAAAGATCCCACATGCTGCGGAGCAACTAAGCCCGTGCACCACAACTACTGAGCCTGCACTCTAGAGCCTACGAGCCACAACTACTGAAGACCACACACCACAACTACTGAAGCCCGCGTGCCCTAGAGCCCGCGCATCGCAACTACTGAGCCCACACGCTGCAACTACTGAAGCCTGCACCCTCTAAGGCCCGTGTGCCACAACTACTGAGCCCACATATTGCAACTACTGAAACCTGCGTGACTAGAGCCCATGCTCTGCAACAAAGAGTAGCCCCCGCTCACTGCAACTAGAGAAAGCCCGCGAGCAGCAACAAAGACCCAATGCAGGCAAAAATAAATAAAATTTAAAAAAATAAATTAAAAAGAGAGAGAAATAGACTTACAGACATAGAAAACAAACTTATGGTTACCAAAGGTGGAAGAAGAGGAGGGATAAATTAGGAGTTTGAGATTAAAATATATACACTACTATATATATAATTGATAACCAACAAGGACCTACTGTAAAGCACAGGGAACTATACTCAATATCTTGTAATAACCTATAATGGAAAAGAATCTAAAAAAGAATATATGTGTATATGTGTGTGTGTATAACTGAGTCACTTTGCTGTACACCTGAAACTAACACGAAATTGTAAATCAACTATATTTCAATAAAAATTTTTTAAAAACCCATCTAAACATGACCTCTCATTTATACGGACGAAGAAACTGAAGCCCAGAGAAGGAAACTGAAGCTAGCAAACGGCAGAGTCAGGCCAGAATCCTGTCTCCTGACTTCCCCTTTCCCAGAGCCATGTGACGACCGTGAGGCTGGGGGTCCTTTACAAAGTTTTCCAAACTGCCCATCCTGTTAGTGAGATCAGCCTCCCCCCTCAGTGTAATGTGCTCCTTTGTGTCAGCCCCTTCTAGACCGGAAGCCCCGTGAGTTTGTTCACCGTTGTGTCCCAAGCCCTAGGGACAGTGCCTGGTTTGGAGTAAATGCACCGTCATTACTTGTTGAATCAGTAAGCAAGTCAGTGTAGATAGGCCAAACCAAATTACTCAGCCCTCAAAGTGGTCATTTGGGCCTAGAAGCTGGATGAGCTGAACCAGTGTGGTCAGAACAATGATGTGGTTTTGAGCAACAATGTGCTTTGGACTCAGAAGGATTTGGGTTTGAATCCTAGCTCTGCCATCTACTGGCTGTACATCACTTAACTTTCTTAACCTCAGTTTCCACACCTGTAATAAAGGAATAATAATGCTTACCTCAAAGAATTGTTGTGAGAGTTAAATGAATCATGCATTTAAAGTACTTGGCTCAGTGTTTGACACATCCTGAGTCTTTAAAGTACAGTAGCTTTTTATGTTAGAGATGCTACGTGAGCAATGAAGCTGGTCCTATCCGTATCTCCTAGGAGCGACCCCTATTCACAGCCTCTGCTGCCCACGTGACCTTGACCTTGGACACAGCTGACTGGACCAGGGTAGGGAATTAGTAGGGGTCAACCTCTTCAGTCCCCCCTCTTTGCGGGACCTGGGCCTTCCAGGCAGTTGCCATCTTGTAATGAATGCTCTCTCCCTTTGGCCACTGGAGGAACCAAGGCAGTTTAGCTTTGGGAAGCCATTGGCGGAGGGTGACTCAACACTGCGAGGAAAGGCTCCTCAGCCCTGGATCAGAGTGAGCAGCTCGGCGCTGCTGCCTTGAGGTCCCCAGTGAGCCAATGCCATCAGCACACAAGGGTGCTGGCCCAGCGCAGAGCGGATCAGCACAGCGTGTCCACAGAAGTGACGGAGGTGGCAGTGGCAGCAGGGTCTCGCTCAGCAGTGGGCGTGCAGCTTGGATATGAGGTTGTCACTGAGGTCACCGTGTTCATGAGCAGACATGAGCCGGTTCTGGGGGTTTTGAGAGGGCCTGGAGGTCCTATAATAGCAGGTGGGGAGCAGGAGGCAGTCAGAAAAATATCCTTTTGTGTCCTTATGGAACCCCAAATTTTAACCTAGACCCACATAACCCAAAAACCCTGCTCCAGAGTGGTGGGGATGCGAAGTGCTGAGGCCCTCATCCTCCTGCTCGGCCTCAAAAGCAGACAACTACATCCCACTCACTCTCTTCCCTGCACCGTTTGCTCCTCCACTCGACTCAGACATCTGTTCCCCACCCACTCCTTCATCACCACCCTCCCATCTCTCATCCTCCTCCCGGGCGATGCTGTCTGTCTGTGGCACCCGCCCTATCCCTGTCACGGAGTCATGGGCCCGCCCGTCCATCCTCCCACACCTGCAGGTTCCTGGCCGGCGTCCACCCTGCACCCCTGCAAGCTGGGCACGCCCTGGCTCCTGAGGCAGCGGATTCCACTCTTGGTTAGCCCTAAGTTCCAAACCTTGAGCCCAAATCAGCCTTCCTAGAAGAGAAGCTGGTTCCAGTTATGTCCTCTGGAGCTCTGTCAAACGAGTTCACTCTTTATGCCTTTTGCTCAGACGTGTGACATTGGAGTGATGTCCACTCCGCCTGTGTGTCCCCCACATCCAGCAGCTTTTTTCCTTCAATTCTGCTCCCTCACCTGCCCTTCCTCTCCATCACCACTGCCCCCTCCTGATCCGGAGCCTCACCACCTCGTGCTGGTCCACCCACATCATTTCCCCTCTTCCAAGCCTTCTTCCTCACTGCCACGAGATGAATTTTTCCAAAAAGTCAACGAGCAAACGTCTCCCTTGAGATAGTGGCTTGGAACCTATAGTAAGGTTCTCCTTAACCTGGTGTTCGAGGTCTTCTTTCCTCTGTCTCCAAGTTCATGTACAATTGCTTTCTGACACAAAACGCTTAACTGCAGGCAAACCAGACAAATTCACTGTCATCAAAATATTCCATTAGCATTCTTGCCTCTGGGACCTGATCTATATACGGTCTTCTTTCTCTCCTCTCCTTCCTTCTCTCCTGTATCATCTTTGGAGGCCTCCCTGACTACCTGGGCTCTAAAAGGATCCCCTCCTACATCCCACAGAACACACAGTCCTCACCGCTGTGCTTTGTAGGTCCTCTGAGAACTTTTATTCCGCCACCCTCTTCATTGGTAGGCACTCAACACATGAGTTTTGAGGACAAAGATGAGATCAACCCAGTTGCCAGGACTCCCTGAGTCTCTCCTCCATTTTCTTCAAGTGTTCCTCCTCCTCTGTTTTTCCAGCAGCCTCTGAAGAAGACACAGGAGTCTCTGTGGGGTCTGACCACCATCAGGTACCATGAAACCACAGTTCCCCTGAGCCAAGGTAGGGAGAGGGATGCAGTGGATTATGATGCAGCAATTTGGCCACCAACAATGATTTACCCAGGTTCCCCAAATACTTGATCAGCCGTTGAGTTCTTCACATCTTAACAATGTATCCTAAAGTTCCCCTTCTTGAGAAAATGTTTCCAGTATTGCTCAGAAGTGACCATTTCCCTTGGCCATTCAGAGAAAAAGAAAAAGGAAGGAAGGAAAGAAGGAGGGAGGGAGGGAAGGAAGGAAGGAAGGAGGGAGGGAGGGAGGGAAAGAAGGAAGGAAGGAAGGAAGAAAGGAAGGAAGGAAGAGAAAATGGTTGCATACCTGCCATATCATAGGCACTCTTTCTGGAATTTTTGTTTGTTTTGTCAACTTTGCCTGCTGCTTAAAAGTCATGTAACTGGTATGTTCTCTCATTGCACATTTCTATAATAATTTTCTCAGTCTGCCCTTGTCCTTTTCTGTATATATCAGGGCATGTGTTTTAGATGCAGACCCCATAGTTGGAAACCTTATGAAGCCTGTAGAGAGTGGCAGCTGAGGGCACAGATTCCACACACACGAACATGGGCTCACTCAAGTCTCTGCTATACCAGCTGTGTGGACTTAAATACTGTAATCTTTGTGAGCTTCCCTTTTCCTCAGCTGTAGGAGAAACAGTACCCATTCCATGTAGCCGGGCACAGCACACACACAGAACAGATGTTGGCCACTCTTGCCAGTGATTCTCTGGTGAGGGCTTCAGCCCTGCATGGTAGGTTATGAGGTGGCCAAGGAAGGCTTTTGATGGTGATGATAGAACTGTTAAAAGAGGACACGGAGGCCCCTCTGACTCAAAATTAGAGCTAGAATCACATAGCCCAAAGTTACTAGAAAACTTACCACTACTTTGAGCAGTCAAGGTCTGGGCGTCTTCTCTTTACCCACTGTGCCTATTAGGGAAATCAGGTGATAGTTTATTTTGTAATTTCTGAGAGTGCCGAGGGGCTCTGGGGACTCTAGTAAGAATAGAGAAATGGCCATTACCCTTTAGGGCTTGGGAAGCCCCTAGTCACCCCGTCTCTCCCCTCTGCACCTAGCGAGTATACCCCCAAAGGTCTGAATGAGGCTGAATGAGGAACGGATGATCTTACACTGGGCTGGCGCCCTACAGCCCCAGATGGAAGCTGAGCAGGGGAGCATGGCTGAGACCAGGAAGCCTCCTTCCTGCGTTAATACCTATAGACCACACAGACACCGTGACCCCTTTCCCCTAGACTCTAGGGGGTCCACTCCACCACACAGCTGCAAGACCAAGGACCAGGAAGGCAGGAGAGGGGTGGACCCGCTTCTAAAGGAGGCACAGAGGGCGCGCAGGGAGGGGCCGGCCTTACGTGCTTAATTAATTTAGTCTTTGCCATACACCTATAAAGTAGGCGGTATTACTCCCGTTTTGCAGGGAAGAAACTGAGGCACAAGTGAAGCACGTTGCCCCAGGTCACACAGCTGTGAAGGCAGAGCGGGACTTGAAGGCAGGCAGGCTTGTTCCTGGCTTCTTGTCATTTACCCTGCCACTTGCTGGGAGCCTCAATCACACCCCCTTAGCCTCCTGACAGGGAAGCTCTGCACTTCCCTCCACTTGTGAGCGCTGACATCCACCAGACAGGTGAGATTGCGGGGGGGGGGGGGGGTGTTCTGCTAGGGACCTTTGGGGGCAATGGTTGAAGGAAGGAGCAGTGGAATACTTGCCCATTTTTCTTGCAAGCATGTACCTGTGAGTCCCAGTAATTAAACATAACCAAGAGGTAAAAGGGGTGAACTTGTGACCAGGTCTGTAACCCAGGGATCAGCCTTGGACATCACTAAGATAACTAGGCATGTCAATTACTCTGTCTCCCTGGCCCTTGTCTCCTTCTAAGAGAAACTGACAAGTCACAGCCCTTGCTGAAGGAACATCCCTCAACTGCCATATTTTTTACTGCTTGACCCTAATTCTCCCCCAGTTGGCCCAGGGGTGGTCCCAGACCCAAAGGCCCCTGATTCATAGGCTGGTCAGGGACCTACAATGTGGCTAAGAAATGATGATCAGAGACCAATTACATTCTCAATCTTGGGAATCTGATTCTGGAAATACAGAGATGGTGAAAGCTGTGAGCCATAGAGATTGAAGCTGAAAGAATCTGGAGATGGTTAAGGCTGTGACAGGTTAGGCAGAGAGACACTGACATTGCAGAAGGGCTGTAAGGTAGAAGAACATACACAGGGGAGGGTGAGAATGAGCTGGTTTGAAGTGAAGCAGACACAGACGAGCTGAGTCAGGCCAAGTTGAAGGTGAAGCGTAACAGCAGTTGACGTTCAACCCTGCCTGCACATAAGGATCATCTGGAGAGAATTTAACAAACGCCAGTGCCTGCACTTATCCCCAGAGAGTCTATGTAATTGGTGTGGAGTGGGGGCCGGGCATTAGTAGGTTAAGAATCTCCTCAGGTGACTCTCAGGTAGAGGCAGGTGGAGAACCACTGACCTGCGGGGGGGGCTCCCGGGCCTCCTGAGGATCCTTGTTGCTGCTGCGGCCTGGTTCCAGCTCCGCAGGAGGCCCCGTGGTTCAGATTCTCCTGGATCCTTTGGCAGACCCTTTTGGATATTTAATCGCTTACAGCTCCTGCATTATTCCTTGCTGACAGAATCCTAATTTTGTACAAGTATTGGAGCAGCAATATGGTCAAGGAAGATGGGCTCAACCCCAGAGGATGAAGACAATTGGTCCTAGCCAAACAGGACAATCCCGTCCCCTTCTCCCATCTTAGAGATGGGTATGTGACCCAGTTCTGACCAACGACATGTTGCGGGAGGAGACCTTCTGGGAAAGGTTTTCCCCTTTAAAAAGAGAGGGAGAAGCTAGTGAAATGCCCCCTTAGCCTCTCTTGTATTGGGGAGTTATGCTGCCTGATGTGATGCCTGGAGCTCCTGGAGCCATCTTGTGACTATGAGGGGAAAACCAAGAGAACCGCAGAGAAGCTGACCAGAGCCTGATGTGACTGCTGCCATTAACCACCCAGGAACCACCCACCTCCAGACTTCTTGTTACTTACTCTATGCTTACTGTGTGCCAGGTGCCTTCCTAAGCGCTTTTCATGTCTTAATGCCAGGGTCCCCAACCCCTGGGCCGCGGACCGGCAGCAGTCCGTGGCCTGTTGGGAACCGGGCGGCACAGCAGGAGGTGAGCGGCGGGCGAGTGAGTGAAGCTTCATCTGCCGCTCCCCGTGGCTCGCATTGCCGCCTGAACCACACCCCGCCCACCCCCCGTCCGTGGAAAAACTGTCTTCCACGAAACTGGTTCCTGGCGCCAAAAAGGTTGGGGACCACTGTCTCAATGGATGAAAGCTGGCTCCACTCCCTGCACCTTCCCATATACCACCCACTATTCAATGCAATATGAGCACGTCTCTGTGAGACAGAGTGACATAACATGTATAGAGCCAAAGAGAACAAAAGGCCGCAAAGCTGGCTCATCCGGTGTCCACAGCCCGCTTGCCCTGGCTCTCCTTACTGCAAGATCCACACTGGGCTGGTGCTCAGGATGCTTCCATCTGATGCCCTC
This sequence comes from Balaenoptera musculus, assembly GCF_009873245.2. NCBI lineage: Eukaryota > Metazoa > Chordata > Mammalia > Artiodactyla > Balaenopteridae > Balaenoptera > Balaenoptera musculus. Next base: position 41,573,575 of record NC_045794.1, on the reverse strand, counting down.
CTGGTCACATTCCACAAAGCCGGCTGACTGGCTCTCCCCCCACCCTTGCCTTTCACCCCCTCACTCACCTCTCTACTCTTACTGCATTGCTTCCCTCTTTCCCTTTTCTCCATCCCTCCAGTGACTGGATTTGAGAGGAAGAGAAATGGAGCACCCCTGCCCCGCCCCCTGCCCCAAACCAAAACTATCTGGAATGACAGTAGATTTTTAAAATCTGGATTTCTATGCAGTGGTTGAGTCCTTAAACATTAGCAATTGGTCTCATCAGCCTGGTTGTACCTCCAAAGCAGGCGTTCTTTTCATGCTGTCCTGTCCCCCCACCCAAACATAAATCTAAGTGGTCCCCAAAGAAAGGGCCCTCTAGCCTCTTCCATGGCTCTGCCTAGGGACTGCTCAGGGTCTGTACCCAGAGGTGTACCGGCCCCTCTTCAGGCCCGCTCAGCAGACCCCACGCATTCCCCCACCTTCATAACTGTCCTTCCCAAGTTTGGAAGGTGGTCACCTTGGCTCAGCCCCGCGGTTCGAGCTCAAAGAACACCACAGGTGTGAACAGTTACACAGACTTTATTTTTCACCCATTGAGCACAGGAAGGTCTGGGCAGGCAGAGGTGTCACCATCACCTCCCCGGTTCACAGACACAGGCCGTGAGACTTGGTGGTGAGGGAGAAGGGTCCCATCCCTACCGCAGAGCGCTATGGGATTATCACGGCGATGCATTTGTTCTCGGTCCTATTTACACCAGGGAGTGTGGAGAGGGTACATTTCTTACACCAAAAATATATACTTTGGAATCTCTAAAACAAAAATATCTCTATCTCTACAGGACACCTACTAGAAAGAAGAACACAGAAAACGAGGGAAATGTACCAGCACCTCAAGCCGTCCCCTTCCGTGGGAAGGTCGCTCTGCTCTCCACCTGACACCATGTGCTTGGGAGGGCAGCCATATCTAACCAATCAGACAGACAGACAGACACAGATCAACGAGGGGGAGGCTTATCGTCTTGGAGGAGTGAATATGGGAGAGAGGCATGGGGAGGAGGATTTTGGCCTCTTTTGCAAAAGGAGTTAATTGCATATTCAGTTTGGTACTTCTGTTTCCAACATTATTGCACGTGTGAAAAACCTGCATGTTGGAGTCAACTGCAAACCTGCTAAGAGAACCCAAGCTCTGCTGATTTCTGCTGGGCTCGGGAAAGGGCTGTGAGTGGGCTCGCTCTCTCTCAGAAATATTAATGCCATCAGCTAGAAGAAAACTTCTGTATTCTCCAATGCTGAAAGTGGGTTAAAGAAAATGCTATTCTTTTTCTCTCCAGAAGGATCAGAAACCATTCCATTCCCTTTGAGCACAGAATCTTCTAAAAGAATTATGCCTAATGGATGAATCATGCCACTTTCTGAATTTTCCTCTTGAAAAGATTCACGTGACACTCCTTTCCTCTTTCCAAGCTTCAAGCAATCATATAGTTACTTCACACCTCTTTTGGTGGTGAAAATCAGCCTCCTTTCCGATAAAGAAATGTGAACTAAGTCAACTACCCATTCTCTATAATTAATGCAAGACCACAAGGGCACCAAGAATCATAAAGAGTAGATTTGGCAGAAAAATCCCTTCTATTTGGTTTTGGAATGTCTTTCTCTATTTACACTGAAATATGGATGACCCTGAGGGCTTGAGAATCCTTAGTCCCCTCGTCCTAAATAAGGCAAATAACCATAAAGTCTCACCTTTTTGAGAAGCCCCAGAACCGTCCAGCCTCCTCCCCCTCTCACCAGCCCTAACTGGCCGTGGTGGTTAGGACCTCTGACCAAGAACTTCTTCCCTCCAAGGAAAACTTGAAAGACTGAGGAAAAGGCAGAAAGGACGGGAAAGAGTACGCGAAAAAGCTGAGTCAGTACAAGGGGGCAGAACTTAGACGCTGTCTCATTTGGCCAGTCAGGGCCAAAAGGAACGATTTCTACCTTAGGAGGCCTGGCAGCTACAACCAAAAGAAAGTCAAGAAGCCTGAGAACATCCGATGCATGTTGAATGTCCTGCCAGGATATGGCTTGGAAACCTGAGAAGTCTGAGGAAAATGCAGTAGCAAACTAGCAAAGAGTGATTAAAAATCCTCGGAGGTGGTACTAACTCTCCAGCAAAAGGAGACATTTAGAGAAGCTGATTAAGTAGCAGAGAGAACATGCTAAATAGTATGTCTGATGCTGGTTAAAATGAAAGCCACGGGCCCTGGGCTCAAGCCTTCTCCTACGCATCAGGAAAATGTGGAGACTCCGAACATGGACACTGAAGTCGACAGAGAAGCTCCCGGGAGAATTACTGATTCCTCTATTAAGAGAGAAGACTAGAGCACTGAGTAGGTAGAAAATAAAGTCGAACTGGGAATTGTGTTTTTTGAATGACCAGAAACCAGATTCCCCAAACCAGAGACCTCTTGAAGGTCACAGTTGTCAGCCTGAGATGTCAACAAAACCTAAGACTTAGCATATACCAGATTTTTATCAAATATTTATGACTAATTTAAAAGCCAGTCACATCTCAGACAAATAGAAATAGCAACTATTTATAACATCTTTTTAAAATATATGGTTCCCTACCTCTTTACCCCAAAGGCAAATTTATACCAACAAGGAGAGGGGGATAGGAGCTGAGTGCAGTCAAGGCCAGCCCTCCTGATAATCCCATTATCAGAAGTCTGAAATCATATACAGCTACAAAGAACTAGCCTGCATTTCCTGCAACCGGACATGTTGAGCAATTTCACAGCATATTTCTGCTGGCCTTCACCTCCTATCTAAACCAACCCTTCCGTAAGTCATGGGCTAGGACGTAACCCACCCACTTAGTGATGCCAGTTCTTCTGTTTAGAAGCAAGATTCCACTCACCATCATTTTCTTAAATCCCTGGACTCCCTCCCTTTCTACTCTCCACTGCCAGCCTATCAGGGCATTGCCCTGCCAACACTCAAACGACTCCTGAAATTTCCCCTTGTCAGAAAAGAGGTGGACTACTTCTCTGGCCCAAGCAAGCCTGGGCATGGGAATTACCTAACTACCTGCTTTCTACCCCTAAATCAGTTTCTCCTTAATGTTGAGCTTAAACACCTTTTTCTAAGACTAATCTACCTGTATTTGCCCTCAGGCAATCCTATCAGAATAGAGAGGGGAAGCCCTAGAAGGGAGAAGGACCATGTTCTTTTGATGTCCCCACAGCTTAGGTGCACGAGGTTGTTTAGCAGCAGCAATGAAATCTCATGGATACACTCTCGCTTGTTGGTAGACACACGTGCGTACACACACAGGTACATACGCGTGGCTGATGCTCCACCACCAGTCCCAGTTTCCTACCCTAAACACCCCACCCCCGCACCTGACTCTGCAACCCAGAGTCACCAGCCACTGAGCAGGGAAGCAGCCAGGACTGGGGCTGAGGGATGGGTGGGACTCGGGAAAGATAAGAGACGAAGAGTAGGGAACGGTTCCTACCACGAGATGTAGCACAAACGAGGCTGGCTGTTGTTTGAAGAAAATCTAATAGCCTAAAAAGACTGGCACAGCCTTCCAAAGTAGCTAACGTTCCAAAGGCGCAGTAACCTGGGAGGGTCTGGCTCAGGAAGCGCGCTACACAGAGTTAACAAAGACAAGCTCCCCCTCTCAGGAAGCCTGCCCGCACAGGGCATCACAAGACGTCAGCGTGTGAGTAGAGAGATTTTTCTGAGTGACTCTGTCACGTAGTTCTGTTGCATGATGGATTCTTCCCTGCTGTATTCCTCGTAGCCACGCTGAGGCCAGGGGAACAGGTGAAGCGGTCACCACCCTCCCTATACAGAAGTGGCAGGAAAAGATGGGCGGGGCAAGATGGGGGAAGAAAAGCGGGGGATGTCCTCAGGGAACAGAGAAGATGAAAAAGGAGGCAAGCTCAAGGAAGCAGAGAGGGACAGGGAAAGTCAGCAAGAAAGCTTTTCCCAATGACAGGTTGCCTTATGATTTTTCTAAATTAGGTAGGTAAACGGGTACAATATTACATTTATCCTAAAGTGATAAAATGTGAAGCTTTGGCTCTCAAAGATTTTAATGCCCATGTAGTTCAAAGAAGCATGCCTGTTCCTGTCTGCACCATATGAAAGGATGCCGAGGCTGTCCCTGAAACAACCTTGTGAGTAGAAATCAGACAAGCCAGGAACAATACCCACAATTCAAAGGGATGTCATTTTAACATTTGAAAGCAGCGTGACACTCAGCCAATAGGCACTGGTATGGCCACACATACTGCTTGTTTACAGCAGGCATCCGTTCTGAGTGGTTGGTGCCCATCCTGTACCAGTTGTTAAATATTTTGAAAATCATCTGTGTATTAAAAGGACTGACTCTAAGAGATAGAGAAATAGGAAAAGGCAGGATTCCTTCAATATCAAAGGTCCTAATAAGAGTAAGACTACATTAATATATTTATGAGTCTAAGGAATGCAAAATTCAATAAAGTTACGTAGCCAACTCTTCACCTATGAAAGGAGAGCACACCGAGGGACGGTCCCACTGTACAATTATTTTCCAGGATGGAAACTGAACTGATCAGATCCCCTGGGTACCGACATGCTTGCTAGTCACATTCTGTGCACAAAGGAAGGGAAAGTCTATACACAATGGAGCCCAAACCCTCGATATTCATTGCAAAAGAGAAGAGGAGACAGAAACTATAAATATAGTTTTAAACTAAATACCAAAATTAATTTCACCACTTACAGTTCATTTCCCAGTGTGGCTTTTTACATCTGAAAGTCAGAACATCTGTCAACAAAAAAATCCAGGATGATGAAGGTGGTTTGGTCCATTGGGTTGGTGATGGTTTGCTACTAAGGCAGCTAAGGAGACATTACGTAAGCACTTGGATCTCTCCAGGAATGGAATCAGAGTGTGTTCTCAAGAGACAGCAGCAGGACGTGGATGTTTCCACAACATGGCCAATTAAAAAACCTTATCTCCTTTTCTACTCACAAACGACTACATTCAAACCTTTCCCAGATATCTAGAAAGCAGACACTATGACAAATCTTCAGGCTAGGAAGTCCTTCCTGGTGTCTAAACTAATTCCTTCTGTAGCCACTGAAGCTTGTTCTCTTACTCTATCAATGAAGTCAAGAGGAGCTGCTCATCCTCACTCACCACCACTGATTTTCCCCCAGGCCTTTTCCTGTCTGAGCTAAGCAACTTCAATGTCCCTCTTGGCCCTTTCATCATCCAAGGTTCTTGCTGAGCTATGCGGGCTGCTGCTAGGGAGCGATGAAGATGCACCAGGCCGGAGGCATCTTCTGGCTGTGGCGGTGAGCACTGCCAACGCCCAGGGCGCTGACCCTCCTAGGAGCAGATCCTCCTGGTGGCCTCTGGGTCTGACCAGCATCCCCCAGAGCAGGCAACCAAACCAAGGCCCGGGGCTGCCCAGGACCCTGCAGTCACTATGGGACTGGGGAGGCTTCCTTTTCCTCTCCGCTCTCCTCCTACTTCCTCACCCTGTCCTTGAGCAAGAGGGACCTCACTGAGGAAATCCTCAGTGGCAGAATGGATCCATACGGCTCAGCAAGCCAGCAGAGGGTTTCAGAGGAAACGTCTGGCAAATGGGAAGCTGGGTCTTCAGTGGTGGCAGTCCTGAAGAGAAAGAGAAGGAAGAGGAGAAGTACCAACGGGAGGTGGTCTTCTGCTTCCACACTCATACCAGGCAATGCCCTCCGACGCACACCACCAATAACTGAATGCTCGCGTGGCTTGGACAGGACCAAGGACAGGGCCAGACTTGGGCTCGCTTCTTCTCTGAGACACTCGTCATCTTCTCTGTAACCAGAACTTCCCTGTGGCACCTCACGGCCCACATCCTCCATCTCAGCAAAGACTTTTAGTTGAAGAGACTGAATAAAAGTGTTACAATTAGACAAAAAAGGGAACATATGATTCATTCCTGCTTTTAACACAATACTTTGAAGATGTCACCACAATTTGGATCTGGCTATATTTTAAGTTCATTTACAAGTAGACTAGTTCTCAACTAAAAATAACCATGTGCGTTATACATTTCGACAGCTGCCTGGATTTTCCTCTGAAGGAAACAAGATTCTATATTTCACTCACATTCAGTACAGATTTCTTTTAACCCATTCGATGAAATAGCCCATCACTACCACCCACTGGTGGCTGTGACTTTCCAAAGCACATCAGTTTCTCCTCAGAGCAGCCGTATGAGTGAGACAGTTATTATTACCCCCATTTCACAACTGAATAAACCGAGTACCAGAAACAGTGGTCTGCCAGGTTACACATGGAATTAATAGCTAAGCCAGGTCTCCTAACCTACCCTACGGCTTTATTTTATTTTTTTAACTAGAAAAGTTGCCTTTAATAAGACCTAAGATTTTACCTTCGGTTATCTGATGACTTAGTGTTTGGACCAAATTATTCATGTAATTTGAGTACATAGCCTACTTCAATGTAGGCAAAAATGCCTCAAGTCTTTCCATTTTTTCCATTAACCAGATTAAAAATTGATCTATGCTACTGACAAACAATACTCAGAATTTAGTTTCCAAAATAAGAAAACAGTTACAATTTAATATTTCAAAATCTTTACTTGACAATAATTCTCATTATGGAATAAGTTAAATAGGTTAAAGTCTGTATCAATACTATCAACACTATCCAAATATTTTAAGGATTTTCCAGTTTGTGTGGTTGCAATAACCAAAGAGATGCTCTACAGATTTTGAAATGGGAGCTAGAAAGAGGATTAAGGGAACAAAACAGATAAAGCAAATTTCCATTCCAAAATAATTCCATCCTGACTTTGGGCCTGGGTAAATGGGCAGCTCAAACCAGCATATCTGCTCAAATAGTTAGAAAACATTTTTGCTTTTCTTAGGCTTATAGCTATTCTGTGGGGTTAGCAACAATCCTAGATGTGCTATTAATGGATAAATTCAACTTTACAACTAAAACATATTTTACTTTCAACATGATTGCTAGTTTTAAAAGTCAGAAATAAAAATCAGCAATTATACCTCTTTTCCTTTGTGTTTCCAGAATTCATACTGAGAGCTTTCCAGACTGTGGTTTTAGGCATTTCATCAGATATATTAATCTCAGAGGGGTCACATCTGAAATCAATGCTTAGGACAGTCAATGTCAGACATACAAATAAGGTCTACATCTCAGGCTATGATACCCACTACCCACCAGAAGGGAAAAGGTGAGGCGTGAGGGAGCTTGTCTCACAGCTCTCAGGAGCACTGGGAACCAGATGGTCGGAATGTCGAGAAGCAAGGTGGCCCGTGAGTCAGAGCTGAGGGCTGGGCCGGGGTGCCGGCTAGCGGCCAGCCCTGCCCCCACAGTTCTGCTCTCCTTTGAAGGGCCCCTCTGGGGATGCTGGTGACAGCGTTATGATGCCAGAAGTGGCAGCATCAGGAGCTACCACTTAGGGAGCGCTTGCTGTGTGCCAGGCACGGTGCTAAGCACTCTTTGTTCATTTTCTCATTTACATGGCCGGATCTTTTCCATTTGTAGTTTACAAAGGACTGTTACAATATATTATCTTAACTATCACAGTATCAGAGATTATTAACATCCTCATTTTGAATGTGTAGAAACCAAAGCTCATAGGGTTAAGAGATTGTCCAAGGTCAGACGTCAGTAAGTGGAGAATCAAGACCTTGAATCCAGTCCTTGGTCTCCTAGACCCACCCCCTCACCGCCCCCGCCCCCGCCAGTACTCTAAACTTTTCCACATGCCAGACTCTCCTTCTAAAAGGCCAAGAGGGGAGGCAGCACCTGCTAGAGAAGGAACATGATTCCTGCTTTGCCGTAGAGAATGCAAAGCCTATGGCTCCTTTCATGACAACTTACAGAAAGTTTCTTAAAGATCAAAGATTCCATTTCTTTGGGGTAAGTTAAAAAAAATTGAACTCATAGCAACGGAGAGCAGAATGGTGGTTACCAGAGGCTGGGGGGTGGGCGAAAAAGGGAGATACTGATCAAAGGGTACAAACTTTCAGTTATGAGTAAGTTCTGCAGACAATGTAAGGCAGGGTGACTATAGTTAATAATAATGTATTGTACACTTGAAATTGGCTAAGAAAGTAGATCTCAAGTGTTCTCACTACACACAAAAAAGAATGGTAAGTATAGTAAGTGATGGATATGTTGTTAGTTTAATTGTAGTAATCATTTTACATATATATATATAATGTTACACACCTTAAATATATACTATTTTTAGCTGTCATAAATAAATAAATAACCAAAGAAAAGACTTTCCTCATCTCCCCCTCAGTATAAACCACAATCAATTCAATAACTCAGCAGTAAATTATCTAGCATCTAGATAACCCAGATCCCCTCTCTCTTCCTTTTCTGTACCCTCTCCACCTCTGAGCTTCTTTCAGCTTCTGTGTTCCTCTTCCAAAGCGGAAACAAAACACCAGGAGTGAAACTGCAAATGGACCAGTTTAGCTTCCTGTGATTTGTGGTGAGCAACAGGTTCAACAGATCAACGGGCTAAGATTGCTGGCAGAAGTAAGGAATTTGGGGAATCCCAGTTCGGTTCCCCCTTGGCTCCTAGGACTGTAGCCACCATGAGCCAAGCTGGAAGGGGCTGCCTTTGCCCAGCCCCCAACGGCTTGCCTAAGCATGGGAATTTCATGCCCACCAGGCTGAGAAGCAAAGACTACATCCTATTCACCTTTGGAAGGTGGCAGAGAGAGGCAGAAGGACCACTGGTTTGGGGAGCACATGGGCTCCCGTAGCTCCGTCCTCCTGTGATTCCCAGCACCTGGCATAGTGCCCAATGCATGGCAGGCCCTCACAAAACCGGGAAAGGAATGGTGTTTTCACAGGCTGGAACCGGGAGGCTGAATGTTTAGCTCTTTATACCAGCAGCTGCATTTGTGACACCGCCCCCATCACAAAGCCAGAACATTTACACAACCACCAAAACAGTCAACTCCTTGGGGCTGGGGGAGTTTTACCTGAAACTGTTGTTCTTTCCAGGACTACTTAGTAACTTCCTGCTCTCTAAGGGGAACTTGTCTCCCCCCATTTCTAACATTTTCTCAGCCTCCTGCAAGAAAAGGAGACATTATTTTATCTTAGATCAAATGAAACCAATAGTCTACACCAGCCCATTTTTCAATCACCATAATTTCTACCTAATTTTCTCTCACATTTATTATAAGAGAGTATAATTATGGTCTTTCATAGATCTGACTCACCACAAAAAGAGAGACAACCCAATATCTGTACGTATGGAATAGTATTAAAAAAAAAAAAAAGAACCTGAATCTGAGTAAACCTTTAAATACAACTACCAATTTACTGGAAACATAGGAGACAGAGAACATGTTAAATGATACCAAAAGTTATATTTAGTAAAATCTAAATGGCAGGAAACCCTGTAGGTCAAAGACAAAAAAGACAGGAGGGGAACCCCAAAAGAAATTTTTAAAATATATCAACCAATTGCAACATATGAACCTTACTGGATCCTGATTCAAACGGATGTTTAAAAATAATAATAAGGGGGCTTCCCTGGTGGCGCAGTGGTTGAGAGTCTGCCTGCCAATGCAGGGGACACGGGTTCGAGCCCTGGTCTGGGAAGATCCCACATGCCGCGGAGCGACTGGGCCCGTGAGCCACAACTACTGAGCCTGCGTGTCTGGAGCCTGTGCTCCGCCAACAAGAGAGGCCATGATAGTGAGAGGCCCACGCACCGCGATGAAGAGTGGCCCCCGCTTGCCACAACTAGAGAAAGCCCTCACACAGAAATGAAGACCCAACACAGCCATAAAAATAAATTTAAAAAATAAATTAATTAAAATAATAATAATAATAATAAGGCAATTAGGGAACTATTAATACTGACTGTTCTTTCTACCTTTGTATATGTTTGAAATGTTCCACAATAAAATACACACACACACACACACACACAAAATGGAATACTATTCAGCCATTAAAAAAGAAGAAAATCCCGCCATTTACAACAACATGAATGAAATTTGAGGGCATTATGCTAAGTGAAATAAGTCAGAGAGAGAAAGACAAATACTGTATAATCTCACTTTCATGTGGAATCTAAAACAACCGAGGTCATAGAAACAGAGAGCAGAAATGCCTGGTGGTTGCCAGCCATAGGGCGCAGGGATGGGTGAAGGTGGCCAATGAGCTGAATAAGTTCTGGGGATATAATATCCAGCATGGTATCTATAGTTAACAATACTCTACTGTATATTTGAAAATTGCTGAGATTAGATTTTAAAATTTCTCAACACACACACACACACACAAATGTGAGTATGTGAGGTGATACATGTGTTAAGTAACCCTATTGTGGTAATCATTTCACAGTATATACATATATCGAATCATTGCATTGTACACCTTAAACTTACACTATATTATATATCAGTTATATCTCAATAATGCTTGAAAAAATAATACAAGATTTTAAAAATTCAAGATTTTAGGAAAATAATTCCTTTAAAATGAATTTCAAAGGACACTATTTCAGGCACTAACTGTATTTGGAAATACTTTCAGGCTCATTCTTGGACTGGTATTTTCACTTTGCTACACATCCATTCTTTGCACGTATAGGCCACTGATTGAAGGTCCATTGTGTGGATGGCAGATGCCAAGTGCTGAGGGAAATGAGGAAGGACAGAAAGTCCTATGCAAGTTATCTTTGCGAACCACAACAACCCCTGCAGTTAGGTACGTAACAAATACTCTTGGAAGATAATAGGTTTTGTATACTTGTCAAATTAGACCTTTGGGAGAACATGAACCATTTGCTCTGATAATAAGAGCGGATTCCATGTTCATATTCTAAGTGTGAACCTGATGAGTAGACTGTAGACAAACAGAGGGAAAACAACCGGTTATCAAGTCTGAAGATGAAGGACAGACATCGGCTAAGAATATCTTTGGAGTAATCTTCCCCACTCCTAAATATAACCCTTGCGATTCGAGACATGCTGACTTTTCACGTGGCCCTTCCTATGTTCTGTAATTCGAAGCTGCCCCAAAGTCTGCAGTTGGCGCAAGAACCATGACCTCTTCCTCCTTGGCCTTCTTTTTGGCATCATCCAACTTCTTCTTTTTGCTTTCCGGCATGAGATCATCTAACCAGCTCAGCTCCCGCTTAGAGAAACAGAGATCCATGACTTTCCTGACAAAGACCAAGGCCAGAACCTGAAGAAAAATAAAGAAAGTGAATTAAAGGGGCTCATTTCCTCCCTGGAGTTTAAAAGCAAAGTCTTATTTTCACAGCAGACTAGAACATGTCAAGCAAGATCAAACTCATAATAATCATAATATTTGCCTTTACTGAGGCTCTCTGAACCAGATACTAAGTTAAGTGTTTTCTATACAATAGTTTATTTAACTCTCATCATAACAACCTTACAACTTAATGATTCCCTAACTGAACTAATTTAATTCCTTTATTGAAAAGAGGAACACTTCATCGGCAGATGGCCCTAAGAGCTGCCTTCCCCTGGCTTGAGGCCAGCAGGAAGGGCTACCGGGCAGCCTCAGGGTGGCGAACCTCTCCAGGAGATGGCTTTGGTGGGGCCAGCCAAGCTCAAACCAAACATGGGTCACCAGGCGGTGAGAGGGCCTTGAAGGGCCGTCTGGATTTCCTCTGATCCTCTGCCTATACATTTACTCACAAAATCCTTGCTCTGTGCCTGCATCATGGATCTCTAGTGATTTTTGTCTCTGCCCTCTGGCCTGGCTTGACACTCATTTTATAAATGAGGAAACTGAGGCCCAGGGAGAGAAAGTGACTTACCTAAAATCTGACAGCTAATTTCCTCAATGGAAACGACCAGGGATCTCAACTGCTGCCCCACTTTCTCCCCATGAGGGCCATTGCAGCCAAAGGAGAACCAATAATAACCCAGAATGACCTGCCTGGACTGACTGGTATTCACCAGCTAAATTGGGTGACTGGACCAGGCATGGAGCAAATCAGGCTAATTAAATTCATTTCTCCCTAATTTCAATGACTATTTTCCAAAAACAGCCAAAATTGATAGTATCCCTTCCAGGAGTTGCCAGGAATTTGCTATTTCTTTAACCAAACACTCAAGCCCTGAACATAACACCCAAATGCAGAACTCTACAGGTATTCTGACAAAATTGAGAAACCCATCAGGAGGGTATATATCTAGGAGATTAGGGGAAAAGAACCCCGAAGATTCCTCACCCTTGAATATTCTCCCAGTAAGACAGAGTTCAAAAGTACCTAAATGAGTACCAGACATTACCCTCATTGGCTTTTCCCTTTTGAGGCCCACCCTTTGGGTAACTTTCAAACAGCCCACTGAAATCTCAGCATCCTCGTGACACAGAGTGAGCCAGTGAGAGGAAGGCGTCAAGAGGACAAGATGGAACAGTGAGGTGGTCAGGTGGCAAGAATTTCATCATCACCCTGGTTTTAGAAAACAGGTTGTCACCTGTTGCTGAACCACACAGTTCAGCTTTCCTGCTCTCCTTTCCAAAGCACTTGGCTTCAGTTAGAAAAGAGGCAAGGATGTCCCAGTCACTTATCAGTGCTAGACCAACCTCTTCCTCTTTCCCAGTGGCTTGAAATGGTGCATTTCCACCACTATAGACACTTCTGATTGCAGTAAATTCTAAATAGGAACCATATTGCTTTGAGGTAATATGGAAGTTACTGCAAACATGAAGAGTCCTCTCCATGTCAGACACATGAAAGAAAGAGAGAGAGAGAGAAAGAAATTCAGACAGACAGACAGGCAGACTAGTAGCCTTAAAAGTAAACATGGTTAAAAAAAAAAAAAAAAGTAAACATGGTAAACTACTACACACATGCATCCACACCTCAAGGTCCCCAAAATAATGCTGCTCCTGCAAAGACCGACCAAAAAACAAAAACTCACCATCAATAAAGGATTAATATCCAGAATATATAGAGAACTCCTAAAACTCAACAACAAAAAGACATACCACCTTATTTTAAAACGGGCAAAGGACTTGAATAGACATTTCTCCAAAGATGATATACAAATAGCCAATAAGCACACGAAAAGATGCTCAACATCACTAATTATTAGGGAAATCAAAACCACAATGAGATACCAACTCACACCCATTAGGATGGCTGTTATCCAAAAAAACCCACCATGCCACAACATGGATGAACCTTGAAGACGTTACGCTAAGCAAAGCAAGACAGTCACAAAAGGAAATATACTGCGATTCCACTCACATGAGGTAACTAGAGGAGTCAAATTCACAGAGACAGAAACTAGAATGGTGGTTTCCAGGGACTAAGGGGAGGGAGAAATGGGGAGTTATTGTTTAATCGGTACAGAGTTTCAGTTCTGCAAGATGAAAAACGTTCTGGAGGTGAATGGTGGTGATGGTTGCACAACAATGTGAATGTACTTAATGCCACTGAACTGTACACTTAAACATAGTGAAGACGGTAAGTTTTACGTTATGTATATTTTATCACTGTTTTTTAAAATAAAGAATAATACCTTTTAAAACTCACCATCATTGGAAAGACAATGGCAGCTGGAGATGCCTTGATGACCCAGAGCAGGATGAGGCAGGTCAGCTGGATGAGGGTGAAGAGGTGCACTTTGCGCAGCGGCACGTGCCGAAGGTAGATGAAGTCTGGCTGGTGCTTTGCAGGCATCCCAAAGAGTTTCACACGATCAAAGAACTGAAAGGAGGGAACTGGCATTTATTTTCAGGTGGTTTCTCTGGGCCTCGTTAATCCCATTCATATCTCTTATATCACCTGCTCTGAAAGGTGGGCAATACCGTTTCTACCTGACAGAAGGGGAAACTGAGTCTCAAAGAGAACAGGTAATTTGCACAAGGTTGGTAAGTGACAGTCAAAATTTGAACCTATCTCTTCTAATTCTGGGTTCAGCTTTCTCTCTCCTCTCCCACACTGTAGCTCCTGAGAGAGATCTTTCTCAGGGAGTGTTGAAAACAAAATAAGCCAGTGGTATCTTTCTGCTTAAAAGACCAAATCTCTTATTTGTTCTCTGAGGAGTTTGGAGCTTTTCACTGATTATTTAAACTAAAAAGATAGGGACTTCCTTGGTGGCACAGTGGTTAAGACTCTGCGCTCCCAATGCAGGGGACCCAGGTTTGATCCCTGGTCAGGGAACTAGATCCCACATGCATGCCACAACTAAAAAGTTTGTGTGCCACAACTGAGGAGCCCATGTGCCTCAACTAAGGAGCTGGCAAGCCACAACTAAGGAGCCCACCTGCCACAACTAAGACTCTGCGCAACCAAATAAATAAATAAATAAAATGTTCAAAAAATATATATATTTTTAAAACAGTAAAAAGATAAAATGAAATCTCATAGGGCTTCCCTGGTGTCGCAGTGGTCAAGAATCCACCTGCCAATGCAGGGGACACAGGTTTGAGCGCTGATCGGGGAAGATCCCACATGCCACGGAGCAACTAAGCCCATGTGCCACAACTACTGAGCCTGCGCTCTAGAGCCCGTGAGCCGCAACTACTGAAGCCCACGTGCCTAGAGCCTGTGCTCCGAAACAAGAGAGGCCACCACAATGAGAAGCCCGCACACTACAAAGAAGAGTAGCCCCCGCTCGCTGCAACTAGAGAAAGCCCGCACGCAGCAACAAAGACACAACGCAGACAAGAATAAATAAATAAATAAATAAATAAATTTATTTTTAAAAAAAGGAAATCTCATAACATTCTGGATATAGAAAATATGACCATCTTATATAATAAAAAGAAAACAGAGTCCCAAAGAGATTAAATAACCTGCCCAGGAGTTGGAGGAATCAGGCTCCCTGACTTCAGACTATACTACGAAGCTACAATGATCAAAACAGTATGGTACTGGCACAAAAAACAGAAATATAGATCAAACAGAACTCGACAGAAAGTCCAGAGATAAACCCACGCACCTGTGGCCACCTAATCCATGACAAAGGAGGCAGGAGTATATAATAGAGAAAAGACAGTTTCTTCATAAGTGGTGCTGGGAAAACTGGACAGCTACATGTAAAAGAATGAAATTAGAACACTCCCTGACACCATACACAAAAATAAACTCAAAATGGATTAAAGACCTAAATGTAATGCCAGATACTATAAAGTTCTTAGAGGAAAATATAGGCAGAACACTCTTTGACATAAATCACAGCAAGATCTTTTTCGATCCACCACCTAGAGTAACGAAAATAAAAACAAAAATAAATAAATGGGACCTAATTAAACTTAAAAGCTTTTGCACAGCAAAGGAAACTATAAACAAAATGAAAAGATAACCCTCAAAATGAGAGAAAATATTTGCAAATGAAGCGACTGACAAGGGATTAATCTCCAAAATATACAAATAGCTCACGCAGCTCAATATCAAAAAAACAAACAACCCAATCAAAAAATGGGCAGAAGACCTAAATAGAGATTTCACCAAAGACATACAGATGGCCAAGAGGCACATGAAAAGATGCTCAACATCACAAATTATTAGAGAAATGCAAATCAAACCTACAATGAGGTATCACCTCACACCGGTCAGAATGGCTGTCATCAAAAAATCTACAAACAATAAATGCTGGAGAGGGTGTGGAGAAAAGGGAACCCTGCTGCACTGTTGGTGGGAATGCAAATTGGTACAGCCAGTATGGAGAACAGTATGGGGGTTCCTTAAAAAACTAAAAATAGAGCTACCATGTGACCCAGCAATCCCACTCCTAGGCATATACCTGGAGAAAACCATAATTCGAAAGGATGCATGCACCTCGATGTTCACTGCAGCACTATTTACAACAGCCAGGACATGGAAGCAACCTAAATGTCCACTGACAGAGGAATGGATAAAGAAGATGTGGTATATATATATACAATGGAATATTACTCGGCCATAAAAAGGAACAAAATAGTGCCATTTGCAGAGATGTGGATGGACCTAGAGACTGTCACACAGAGTGAAGTAAGTCAGAAAGAGAAAAACAAATATCGTATAATATCGCTTACATGTGGAATCTAGAAAAATGGTATAGATGAACTTATTTGCAAAGCAGAAATACGAGTCACAGATGTAGAGAACAAACTTATGGTTACTAAGGCGGGGGCGGGGTGGGATGAAATGGGAGATTGGGATTGACATACATGCACTACTATGTATAAAATAGATAACTAATGAGAACCTACTGTAGAGCACAGGGAACTCTACTCAGTGATCTGTGGTGACCTAAATGGGAAGGAAATCTAAAAAAGAGTGGATATATGTATACATATAGCTGATTCACTTTGCTGTACAGCAGAAACAAACACAACATTGTAAAGCAACTCTACTCCAATAAAAATTAATTTTAAATAAATAAATAACCTGCCCAAAGTCACATTAGAACTCAGTGTATAAGAGTGACCACTAGGGCTTCCCTGGTGGCGCAGTGGATAAGACTCCACACTCCCAATGCAGGGGGCCTGGGTTCAATCCCTGGTCAGGGAACTAGAGCCCACATGCATGCTGCAACTAAGAGATTGCATGCTGCAACTAAGGGGCCAGCGAACCACAGCTAAGGAGCCTGCCTGCCACAACTAAGACTCAGTGCAACCAAATAAATAAATAAATAAATATTAAAAAAAAAAAAAAAAGAGAGAGTGGGAATGATTAAAAAAAAAAAAAGAGTGACCACTAGACATTGTAAAATAACAAAGAGGAACGAGCCACCAGTATAAGAAGTGGCTAAATTATCAAATTATCTGGGTACCCAAGTTAGCTCCTGATTCTCTCTGTTCAAAGGACTCAGAGGAATGAGTTGATAGATGGGAAAAGGCAGAGTGTGACAGGAAGTAATACCTGCTTACCTGGAGCAGCTCCCACGACTCCCCAATCTCTTCACCAATGTACCCCCAGTTAAACCCGCCCCCCCCGCCTCACACTTTAGCCTGGCACTAAACCTAGTGTTGTCCATGTGTGGAAGCCAGTTTAGTTCTTGACCAACCTTTCAGATCTAAGTTTACCAGCATCTGACAAAATGTGTTTAATACGTGCCTGATAATCGTCTGTTGAATAACTGACGAATGACTGGAACCATGACATTGAGTCAGGCCACCCTGAAAGTCTCTGTGCACTCATGCCGACATGACCCTATTTTGCCCAATGTCCAAAGAAATGTCTAAAATAGCTGAAGCAGCAAGACTAGGAAATGGTTTCTCAAGAACTGGTTTGTGTTCCCCTAGGGAGGCTGTCTTTCCCTGGTCAGGACAGGTGAGCTCACCAAGAGAAGACATTGCCTGGCTGAACCATGAAATACCTGAATTCCCTGTAGTGAAGACACTCCCATGTAGAGGAAAACTCCATAGAGTACCGGCATCGGGATAAACTGAAGACGAAAGGGCAGAAAGGGCAGAAATTAAATTTGGTATCATAGCACACTCAAGATTATATAAACTTCCAAATCTCCAAGAAAGAAGCAAAGTCACAAAATCACTGCATAGATGCTGCATTCGTTTCTGCTGCCTTTACATGATTTAGAAGTAGAAGCAAAAACAGAAGCTGACAATGATAAAAATCATTTTGTTCTGAAATGAAACGATTACACGTAAGTGTAATCTGGTCCTGGTTAAATCATAGGTCTCACATCTTCTCCCCATCTGGCTCTTCCTCCTCCAGGGAAATGGGCACACACACACACACACACACACACACACACAAACACACACACACACACACATCTCTTTTACAGAACTGAAACCTTTTAAATCTTTTCTAGTCGCAGAATCATCTTCTCAGGGATTTGGTGTATTTTAATACAGACTAATAACGTTTGCTTTTTTACTAACCAGAGACTTGAGGGCAGGAGTAGGGAGGTTATCTTATCAGAGAAGGAATAATTTGGGGAGAAATATCAACATTACTCTACTGCACTTGAATATACATACACACTTACCACATTATATCAATCTAGGTAATTTTCAGAGCAACTTTATGAGGCAGAGTAATGAGGCCTATGGAATCCAGGCAAGGAAAGTCGTGTTGTAAAGACTAAACTCGACTTGCTTTTATTCTGAGGCTAAAGAACATTCCCAAACATAATTCTTCTTTGAACTAGAAAATCCCCATTGGATTTTACGTTGCTCCAGCTCTAGAGTGAGTAGACATCTCAATTTGGTGCTAACCTGGTTGGAAGAACTATTGAATGGTTTCCTAAAAGAATCCCCCTGAGACAGTTACAGGAAGGCCAGGCAGTGCCCACCACCAGGCCTTCATGGTTACATTCCCAGAGGAGCAGCGACCTTTGGGCTCCTCCAGATGGCACCTAGACCAGAGGCACCTAGGGCTGGGGACAGAGGGTAGAAGCAGGCAGGGCCATGAGGAGGGGTGGCAAGATTAAGTGGAAGGTAAGAGGACAGGAAGATGGTTCAGAATCCTTTCCCACCTCTCCCACTTCTCACCCTTAAATAGCATTTGCAGTGCAGGCTGAGGTGGTTGACAGTTCATCAAAAAGAGGGAGAAGGAGGCAAAGGAGATAAGTAAGTGCTCCAGAATGGTTGGGGCTTGCAGATAGAGCTTTCCTTTTTATTCCATTTTTCCCAGATGCAGGTCTTACACCCACCAAAAAAATTTTTTTTCTCATTTTCAAGGTGGCTCCATCTGTCCAAAAATCCTCTTTTCACCCACATGTCACACCAGCCACTGCCCATTTTTCTGTTCCACTTCACAGAAAAAAACCTCTTGAAAGAGTTGTCTGCCCACATGCACATGCCCTTTACTTCCTCACCACCTATTTACTCTTCGGCCCCTGTCATTCAGCTTCTGCTCTATTGTTCCAATGAATCTGCTTTTGTCAAGTCCCGTTAGGCCTCCATGTTGCCAAACCCAATGGCCTTGATTTAGTCTTCATCTTTCCAGACAGTTTCTGACCAATCACTCCCCTTGCTTGGCTTCCCTGACATCACGGCCTCCTGGTGTCCCCCCTCCGCCGCTGGCAGCTCCTCTGAGTCTCTGTTGCTACCTCCTCCTCTACCCAACTTCTAAATATCGGCTCTCGCCACGATAGTGAGAGGCCCGCGCACCGCGATGAAGAGTGGCCCCCGCTTGCCGCAACTAGAGAAAGCCCTTGCACAGAAACGAAGACCCAACACAGCCAAAACTAAATAAATAAATAAATAAAATTAAATATCGGCTCTCCTTAGACTCTGCTCTTCTCTCTAGTCCTCCTCTTTTATATCTACCTTTCTCCCTCATCCACTCCTTTGGCTTTCAATACCACCGATGTGCTGTTGACTCCCACATTTATATTTTTAGTCCAGAAACCTCCTCTAGCCTCTTCACTCAGATGCCTCCCCGACATCTCACTCAAATCTGACCACTGCCCACCCCTTACAAAATCACTTCCTCCTTCGTACAGTCTTCTCCCTCTTAAATGCCACCACTCTCCACACAGATGGTCAAGTCAGAAACCCAGCAGGCATTTTGATTTTTCCATTTTCCTCACCCCATTCCATACCCAGTCGACCAGCAAGACCTTTGGATCTCCTCTAAGATATCTATGCATCCCTACTACCAACTTCCTCATTCAAGCCACCATCCTCTCTCACCTGTAATAGACTCACCGGTCTCTCTGCCTCTATTTTTCCTCAACCCTAAAAACTTATTCTCTAGATACCAGCCAGAGAGATCTTTTTAAAATACTAAATGGATCACGTCCCTCTCCTGTTAAAACCCTTCAAAGGTTACCTTTACCAGTGTCAGCGAGGCCCTGCATGATCTGCCCCTGCCCACTCTTCAATCTCATCTCAATGCTCTTGCCTTAACTCAACACCCTTGAGCCCCGGTATCTCCTAGAACACATATCACTATTTCCCACCTCAGGGCCTGTCTAGACTGCTTTTCTCCCTTCCCCCATGCCCTCTCCCACCATCCATGGCATGGCTGGCTCCATCTCATCTTAAATACCATCTCCTTTGGGGGCTTCCCTGGTGGCGCAGTGGTTGAGAATCTGCCTGCCAATGCAGGGGACACGGGTTCGAGCCCTGGTCTGGGAAGATCCCACATGCCGCGGAGCAACTAGGCCCGTGTGCCACAACTACTGAGCCTGCGCATCTGGAGCCTGGGCTCCGCAACGGGAGAGGCCGCGACAGTGAGAGGCCCGCGCACCGCGATGAAGAGTGGCCCCCGCTTGCCGCAACTAGAGAAAGCCCTCACACAGAAACGAAGACCCAACACAGCCAAAAATAAATAAATAAATAAATATTAAAAAAAAAAAAATACCATCTCCTTAGAGAGGCCTTCTCTGACCACAGTAACTAAAACACCTCCCCTTAATTCTCTATAGTACCACAGAGCACTATACCTTTTATCACATATCATATTCTGTAATTACCGTATTTGCTTTCTTAACTAACTTTCTTAACTACATCTTATCTGTCTTATCCCACTAGAATAAATTCCTTCAGGGCAGGTATTTGTATGTGTATCTGTTTGCCATAGTGCTGTATTCCCAGCACCTAACAGGATTCCTGGCACCAATCAGGCACTCAGTATTTATGAATGAATGAATGAATGAACGGTTACCTTTAATATAGCTGTCATGAAGACTGAGCAGCCCATCAGCACAAAGATCATAAGGCCTGTTACTCTCTGTTCTCGGATACCCAAGAATTTGGGCTGTTCTCCAGGGGCAGAGCACTCAGATTCCAGTTTGAGGCTGTTCACATGTGTGATGGACAGGACAGTTGCAGCCACAAACCAGGGCAGGCCCATGATGGAGCAGACACCCAGCATGACGGCCACCATCAGCAGGTCCAGGTGGTAGCCACATCCTTTCTGTGGGGAAACAGAGTCTCCGTCACCATCAGTGGGCTGGCTGTAGTGGGACATAGGACAGTGAGCTAAGAGTCTCAGGCCCAAAGCAGGAAGGAGTGTATGGATAAGAAGGAAGGGGTCCAGAGATTCCAGCAGATTCTTCCAGTCCCTCCTGGTTTGGAGGGAACAGAGAAGAAAGAGAAACCTTAGCTGGTCTTACACATGCCAATACCCAATTTTTATTCAAGTGTCCCCAGATCTCACCCTGAGTCTCACATATTCAAAGATTCATCCTTTCTTGGCAGAGTAAGCAGAGACCAAGCCACATCTTGACCATTCTAGAGGGTAGACCCTACAGGGGTCAGAGATAAACAGGTTCCTACAAACACTCCCCATTCCTTGCCAAGTCTGGATGTTGCCTACTCTAGGGAAGAAAGGAATAGAGACGAGGCATGAAGCCTCTCACTAATAAATGTACTGGCACCAAGCCTACCTCCTAGAATCCTTGGGCTCAAGGTTCAGTCTGGAAACCTCGATAATGGACATCAATGAGAGAATACCTGTTTCTAGGAAACAGTGGCCCAAGCCCTGACCTGAACATCAGGAACATAAGCCCGACCCAGACCATGTGGCTACATGGGGACCACCAGGAATTCTGCCCACCAACCTCCCTCACAGGTTTGAGAGAAGAGTAATGGACTCCAAGCTTCCTTCACAGCATACAATCATGCTCTACCCTAGTTTCATCTCCAAACCAATCTTTGTCATTAATGGAGGGATTGGAAACCCCTGGAAACCCCATATGAGCTCCTTCCACGATTGATTTTATCCAGGTTCTACAGTTCCTGACCTAAACAGGCTTACCCTAAATTTAAAAAAAATATAAGAGGCTGCCATTATTAGTCCTTCTAGGTCAGGACTTCTTGTTACCTTGAGTTTGTGTTCCTTCCTGTTAATGATGACAGCTGTGATCTGCTGGTCCATGAATATCAAGATAGTGCAGAGAAGAGCTGGGATAACTGCAGCTACCACAGTCCACCAGGGATTGGGGCCAATGGGACTAATAATCCACCCTCGATCATCCCGTGTTGGCTAAAGGGAAAAAAACAAGATTTTTGTATTCTAAGTTAACTACAGTCATTAGGGCAAAACAGATCAAACTGAATCACAACAACCGCATTTCTTTTTACTCCTGAATGAGAATCCTTTAAAAAAAAAAAAAAAAAAAAAAAGCATGACATACAGGAAATCTATGGCCTTGTTCCAAATCCGCTTTTGAAAGAGTCAGTCCTCAACTGTCAACTTCTTATAGAATATTCATTACTACTTCACTTCCTTCCCCTACTCTCCAAACCCCTGTGTACAGAAAAAGTGACTTTATCTCAACATTAGCCCAAGTAAAACATAATTAACAACAAAATCTGTTGTCAAAAAAGAATTTAACGACTTCCAAAGACAAATATAAATAACTTTGATTATCCTCCTCACTGCTCCCCTCCAGAAGCCGTATAATGTATGTCTACAGAACAAATAAAGGCAACGTAGAGCCAGTTACATGGAATTCCAGGGGATTGGTCCAAGGACCTCCTCCCATCAGCAGTGAAACAGGGGTCCAGGCACTGAAGATTTGAGAAAGGAGCCCAAGACTGCTGAACTTGGGGACTTGTGTGATCTAGGACTCTCTCCGATGTCCCTGTAAGACCACTGTTCATAAACCTTATTTGGGTGTTTGTAAAATTCCTAAACTCTCCTAGATCTCAAAAAAATGCTAAGGTACTCTGAGGAAGAAAAGTTCACTTTGTTTGGCGAGTAGTGATGGAGGATAAAAGGCCAGGGGTACAAATTGGCCCAGAATTCACCAAAACTCAATGAACAAAGCAAAGACTATCACATCCAAAGTATTTGGTTCCATATTGGTTATGACTCTAGGATTCAAAGACTCTTCAGTAATGTCACCAAGTCTCAAATTATGAATAGCTTAGGTTCTGAAAGTTTACAGAATCTGTGTTTCCTTAGTAACAACGTTCTAAGTGGTAGTTAAATTGTTAGGTCAACACAAAAACTTATTAAACCCTGACTGACATTACCCCATCAGTAATAGTACTAGCCTTTAGATTGGGTCTTGGTCACTGGGGGCCATGTGGTGTAACAGGGAAGAGGAGAAGGAAGAAAATTTCTTCTCTGCTTCCTGAAAGTGAGGCCTGCCAATGAGCAACACTTTCTTTGACATTCTCCCATTTCCCCTCTCGTCTCTCCTACCTCCCAGAGGCCTTCTTCCCAGATGTCCCAGAAATTCAGTGCCTTCTGACTATCTTAAGCCTACCCATCAGGGAACATTTCCAGGGATTGCTTAATGCTCCCAGATTAGTTATTTTTACACAAAATCCATTCCTCCCGCAGGGTCGACCTCAGCCAGGTATTAGAGAAAAAGCTGACTGCACTCATTCACACAAAGGTGAGAATGACATATTCTAGGACGTATATATTTTTAAAGAGGGTGTTTTTTAATCCATCAATTTCTAACTGGTGGCATTTCAGTGAATTGAACAAAATAAAATTTAAAATTTTCAAGCAATATGGAAAAAGGTATTTTTAACCAGGCCTACTTCAGAGAGAGAGAGAGAGAAAGGGGAGACGAAGGCCGACTGTGCCGGGTGTTTACAAGATAACGGCCTACGTTCCGGCTCCCTCCTCCTCCCCAGCCTCCCCCATTCTCTCCTCTCCTGGCTCCTCTCTGGTCCCTGGGTTTTCTCTCCTCTCCACCCTGTGGGGACCTATGGAACTGAGCTCAGCTCTTCCATCTTCTCGGTTTCCTCAGTTAGTGCCCCCAAATTGAAATAGATTTAGAGTCCCCATGTTTTGATCATTTGTTTTACTTTTTTGCATTGGTTTTTGGATAAACAGTATAGATTATAGAGAGATATACAAACAATGAATTAGGATTGAAGAGGTGTCACGATTACTCTGGTGGGGGCCCTAGACTGAGAATGAAGCTCCTGGGCCAGCTCACCTCCTCATAGGGCAAGATTCTGAGGGCGGGACCAAGGCCTACAAAGAGTCTTTTCATCCTTCCTGATACCCTTATACGGCTGATGCTCAATGAAGTGCTGTTAACCAGACTTGTTCCAGAGACTCATATTTCCACAGTCTCTGGTATATATTTACGTAAATATGCATATTCCATTGTTTTAAATCTTCACATATTAAAAACAATAAGTAGCACTAATGAAAATAATACTTTTCACTCATTAAACGTTAGATTTTCTGACTTTTCTGACTTGAACTCAGCCAAGCCTGAAGAGTTTGCTTTTCTGAATGGTGAGGCATGAGGAGCAACGTTCAGATTTAGAGGACTAAAAAATTCATGATCAGGATGGGGAAAGGCCTTTGAAATAACTTGGGACCAGATTCTATGAAACTACATAAGGGCATCAAGTACCCTGAGATCTGTTTACCTTGAACACACTGGGAACCTGAAGCTTTGGTGATGGGATTCCAATCAAAAAATCAACAATCACCATTGTGAAGATAGTGAGGAAAACAGCAAAGTCACTCACCATGGAGCGGACCTGGCACAAGAAAGGATTGGAGATGTGTTTCAGTAGGTTAAATACGATAGAAAAGACTCAGGTGTTAAAAGGCTTAAACATCCTCAGAAGAATGCTTTAATTTTATGGTTCAATTAATACAAGCATTTTTAAACAACAGGACACTGTTAACATGCCCAAATTCATCCCCAAAGTGTGGATAGGATGGGAGAGAATGAATCCTCTGACAAACTCTACCGGAACCCACTCCAAACTCTGAGGAGTTCTGTTTAGAGCATCTAGGCCAAGCATTTAGAGAACAGTTCTGAGAACTTGGGATAAGATTTCCTGGGACCAGCAAGGTCCAGCTGTGCCAGCCAAGAACCTCTCAGCAGCACTACTCCTCTTCTCTCTCAGACCCAACATCGAGTCCATGTGCAAGTCCTGTTGGCTCTGCCTTCAGCTCATGCCCAGAATCTGAGCCCTTCTCACCACCCCCATGGCTCCCACCCAGATCAAAGGCACCAGCAACTCTTGTCTCTGTAGCCGCAGCAGACTCCTAACCCTGCCTCTGTCCTTATTTAAAGCTGCTGGAGGGACTTCCCTGGTGGCGCAGTGGTTAAGAATCTGCCTGCCAATGCAGGGGACACGGGTTCAAGCCCTGGTCCGGGAAGATCCCACATGCTGTGGGGCAACTAAGCCTGTGCACCACAACTACTGAGCCTGTACTCTGGAGCCCACGAGCCACAACTACTGAGCCTGTGGGCCACAACTACTGAAGCCTGCACGCCTAGAGCCCGCCCACCGCAACGAAGAGTAGCCCCCGCTCTCCACAACTAGAGAAAACCCACGTGCAGCAATGAAGACCCAACGCAGCCAAAAATAAATAAATAAATAAATATTTTAAAATTAATTAATTAAAAAAAATAAAGCCGCTGGAGTGATCATTTAAAACACAGGTCAGATCACATCACTCCTCTACCCAAACCCTGAAATGGCTCCTCATTTCACTGAGTTAAAAAACCCAGAGCCCTTCTTGGCCCGTGAGGCCTGCACGCACTGGCATCTTTACTGCTCTGACCCAGCTCCCAATGCTCCCTGGCTCACTCACTCTGCTCCAGCCACACAGACCTCCTTGCTGTTCCTTACTCATGCCAGACTCACTCCCACCTCAGGGCCTTTATACTTGCTCATCCCTCTGCCTCAACTGCTTTCCCTCCAGGTAACCCTGTGGGTAGCTCCCTCCCTTACGGTCACTCAAATATCACCTTCCCCATCGGATCTTCTCTGATGCTCCTCCTTAAAATTGGTCACCACCCTCCATCCCAGCACTTCCTGTACTCCTTTCCTACTTTATTTTTCTCCATAGCACTTATCACCATTTTGCCCCTTAGGGGACTGACTCTCCCACTCTGTAGTTTAGTGTAGCTTTAATAAAATACAATGCCCCTCAAATGCCCAGTGCCCACCTTAATCTGAACTTCCAACGAGACAGAACCAAATATATCTTAGCCCCCTGTAACATCACTGACACCTTCATCTGACTTTGCTTTCCTTTGAAACCTGACGTTTCCAGCTCCCTTTCCCTGGTTTTGTTAGTTCTCTTATGAATGTTACATAAATTCTCTGAAAATGTAGCTGCCCCACCATGTAGCCCATCCTGACCAGCCTGGGGCCCAGCGCCCTTCTCTCCTCTGAACTCCTATGGCCCTTATGGCATCTAACTATTTACTACTGTCTCCTATGGGCATGGTTGCTTCATGGGTTTCCCCTTCCTATCTGATGGCAGGGACCATATATTTTATAAAATCATATAATAGCTTTATTGAGATACAATTCACATGTTTTACAGTTTGTTTTATTATTTATTATTTTTTTATTGAAGGATAGTTGATTTACAATGTTTCAGGTGTACAGCAAAGTGATTCAGTTCCATATATATATATATATATATACACACACATATATATTCTTTTTCAGATCCTTTTCCGTTATAGGTTATTATAAGATATTGAGCAGAGTTCCCTGGGCTCTACAGTAGGTCTTTGTTGTTTTATCTGTTTTGTACATAGTAGTGTGTATGTTACAGAGGTCATATTTTAAACTTCTTCTGCATCTCCCATAGCACTCGACCCGGGCCTGAGCAAGTAGTCAGTACACAGCTGCCACTTGTTCACAATTGGTCCAGACCGGAAACACGCCCCAGAACTGATTCCATATGCGCCTCCCTTAACCATTGTGTAGGTTGACTGAAGTCTGAGACTGTGTTTTCGTCGTGAATGTGTGCACAGTAAATGCCTCAGCCGCTGAGCCCTCACCCATTCACACATCCTGCTCTGCAAAGGCGCCCGACTGAAGACTCGCACACGCAGAAAAACTGCCATTTCCTCCTGATTATTCTCCTCCTCAAAGCAAAGACCCCTTTAGCCACTCTATGCTTGGCCTCTAATTCCACCCTGCCAAAACCAGTCACGATACAAATAATGCCATCTGCGTCAGGGAGAGACGGTTGAGGCTTCAAACCGTCATGCAGACCAAGTCAGTGATTTCATAAGCTATTGCCAGAGCCATCCCAGGGAGGAGACTCTGGGGTCCCCTACACATCCCAAGCAATCATCCCAATTTACTACCTTCAGGAGCCAGCTCCAGCTGCTGCTCGCTATGTGCCCCAGCACGCTGGAGATGAGACTTAATCACTCTTAGAGAACACGATTACCACCTTAAACTCACCTGACACTTTTCAATCAAAACCTCTTAAGTATTAACCCCTCATCCCACACCACACATCTATGAAAGAGGCTGCTGGACGCAGGAAGAAGAGAAGGCCACGACCTCCAAAATCAGGTCATTTGGAGCTCGGCGCCTGCCAATCTACTCACAAGCACCATGGAGGCTGAGAACAGGCTCTGTTATATTAGAAGTCTGACACAAAAGAAATGCAAGAGCGTGCTACCTACTCTGGTTGGGAAATAGCGGCTTGTCTTAAATGTCTTCAAGGTGCTGGAGAGGATGAAGGTGGTGAAGAAGAGAATGCAGGACCAAAAGAGCACATCGGGAGTATAGGGTCCATGGTGGCCGCACGCAGAGCCCGTGAACTCTCCATGCATCTCCTGGCACTCCTGAAGGAACAGGCATTCTGGATGATGAAAGGCAGGCACGAGGGAGGAAACAGCTGCTGAGTCCACCAGCACTGTCATCCCACGGTTGCTGGGAAGCTCAGGCTGCCTGCAGCATCTACTTGCCCTTCGTGTAGTTGTGGGGCTCTTGCTTGCAGGTAGGGTGACTACTTAAAGTCCTAACTAAAACACTTTTGTAAAGGAAATCAACTGTCCCAGAAAACACAAGGTCTAGGAGGGCCCTAACATCTGTATTATTTTTATTACAGAGGACTTCCAAACTTGAATGTTCTTCGAGCCCCACAAACCTGGATGTGCCCCCCCTACCCTCTCTGATTTCATCTGCCCACACTCCTGAGTGCAGGCCACTGGGTGGGATCGTGTGGGAGAGAAGAGAGAGGTAGTCCCTCCTTTCCCTTTACGCAGAGAGAATTTTGAAGGGGAAAGGAAAGTCAGTAAGAATAGTTTTAAAAAAAGCTTTATTTTGTAAATGCCAGAGCTTGCTGAAGGGCTACCCCCACTTCTACCCTAGAAGGTCCCCTTAAACCTGGTGGTCACAAGACTGAGCCGCCTGGCAGCGCCCAGACTTACACTAACAGTCAGGTTGGCCCAGTGGACTTCTGTTGTCACGATGTTGTGTCCTTCCAGTACTGTAAGGTGTGATTGTTTGGATTCTCTGGGAGAGTACAACCCTGCAAGCTGAGGGGAGAAGAAAAAAGATTCCTAAGGGAAGTAGCCAAGTATTCAGTTAAATATAGCCATGACAGGGCCACAGGCACTGCCAAAGCCCAAATTATTTCTCCTTTGCCCACTTCAAATCCCTGAGGTTGGTCCTATTCATTGAGACCCAACCACACCCTGATTTTTCAGTCAATCATTACTAAAATTGGGCTCAAATCGGCATGTGGGTCTTGGGTTAAATTGTGCTGACAACCAAGTTTGGCATCTGGTGTGGTAGTTTCCTTGCTTAGTTTCTATCTCTTAGGCTCTTCCTATGAAATTCACTCTACATAGCAAGGAGGACCGGATACACCGTTCAGCTCTCAACAGCTTCCCCAAGCCTAAGTATCTTGCTCCTTAAACCTGCATCACATTCTTGCTCTAAAAATCAGAGCCTCGGGCTTCCCTCGTGGCGCAGTGGTTGAGAGTCTGCCTGCCAATGCAGGGGACACGGGTTCGAGCCCTGGTCTGGGAGGATCCCACATGCCGTGGAGCAACTCGGCCCGTGAGCCACAATTGCTGAGCCTGCGCGTCTGGAGCCTGTGCTTGGCAACAAGAGAGGCTGCGATAGTGAGAGGCCCGCGCACCGCGATGAAGAGTGGCCCCCGCTTGCCGCAACTGGAGAAAGCCCTCGCACAGAAACGAAGACCCAACACAGCCATACATACATACATACATACATACATACATACATACATACATAAAAAGAATGTAAGCAGACAAGAATAGCATTAAAAAAATAAAAAATTAAAAAAAAAAAAATCAGAGCCTCTTGGAATTATGACGGAAGCTACATCATCCCTGGTAATATCCCACTATCCTGACCATTCCCTGGCTCCCCCGGCCTCGTCTCGCATCCAAACCAGAGCAGACCAGACCTGTCCCACTGGCCACCATGTTGCTTCCCAGTCCCAGCATGCTTCACTCCTGAACTGCCTCCCAGTATACTCAACTGATACAGCCATTCCCACCAACTTTGTTTCATCTCTGATTTTAATGAGCATGCCTTCTCAGGATATAGCATCACAGAATTAAAATTCAAAAAGATCTCAATAGGTAATAACAATAGGAGGAAATCAACAAAATGAAAATAGGGAAAGCCATAAAGTCCTACATTTAGGTATAAAAAAATCAATTCCAAACTTGGAAACAACAAAGATGTCCTTCAGTAGGTGAATGGATGTACTGTAGTACATCTAGACAATGGACTATTACTCAGTGCTAAAAAGAAATGAGCTATCAAGCCATGGAAAGACATAGAAGACCTTTAAGTGCATATTACGAAGGGAATGAAGCCAATCTGAAAAGCCTACATACTGTTTCATCACAACTATATGACATTGTGGAAAAGGCAAAACTACGGAGTAAAAATATCAGTGGTTGCCAGGAGTTGGGGTGACGGGGAGGGATAAATATGAAGAGCACAGAGGATTTTTAGGGCAGGGAAACTATTCTGTAGGATACTATAGTGGCAGATACGTCATTATACATTTGTCAAAATCCACAGAATGTACAATGCCAAGAGTGAACCCTAATGTAAACTCTGGACTTTGGGTAATAATGATGTGTCATTGACTGCAACAAACATGCCACTCTGGTGAGGGATGTTGACAGTGGGGGAGGCTGTGCGTGTGTGAGCAGTGCGTGTGTGGGAACTCTCTGTACTTTCAGCTCAATTCTGCTGTGATTCTAAAACTTGCTCTTAAAAAATTGTCTATTTAGGGACTTCCCCGGTGGCACAGTGGTTAAGAATCCGCCTGCCGATGCAGGGGACACGGGTTCAAGCCCTGGTCTGGGAAGATCCCACATGCCGTGGAGCAACTAAACCTGTGTGTCACAACTACTGAAGCCTGTGCACCTAGAGCCCGTGCTCCGCAACAAGAGAAGCCACCCCAATGAGAAGCCTGTGCACCACAACAGAGAGTAGCCCCTGCTCGCCGCAACTAGAGAAAGCCCGCGTCCAGCAATGAAGACCCAACGCAGCGAGGAGGAGCTTCAAGATGGCGGAAGAGTAAGACGTGGAGATCACCTTCCCCCCGACAGATACATCAGAAATACATCTACATGTGGAACAACTCCTACAGAACACCTACTGAACGCTGGCAGAAGACCTCAGACCTCCCAAAAGGCAAGAAACTCCCCACGTACCTGGGTAGGGCAAAAGAAAAAAGAAAACACAGAGACAAAAGAATAGAGACGGACCTGCACCTCTAGGAAGGAGCCGTGAAGGAGGAAAAGTTTCCACACACTAGGAAGCCCCTTCACTGTGGAGACGGGGGGTGGGGGGTGGGGGAAGCTTCGGAGCCACAGAGGAGAGCGCAGCAACAGGGGTGCGGAGGGCAAAGCGGAAAGATTCCCGCACAGAGGCTCGGCGCCGAGCAGCACTCACCAGCCCGGGAGGCTTGTCTGCTCACCCGCCGGGGCGGGCGGGGCTGGGAGCTGAGGCTTGGGCTTCGGAGGTCGGATCGCAGGGAGAGGACTGGGGTTGGCGGCATGAACACAGCCTGCAGGGGGCTAGTGCGCCACAGCTAGCCGGGAGGGAGTCCGGGAAAAAGTCTGGAGCTGCCGAAGAGGCAAGAGACTTTTTCTTGCCTCTCTGTTTCCTGGTGAGCGAGGAGAGGGGATTCAGAGCACCCCCTAAACGAGCTCCAGAGATGGGCATGAGCCGCGGCTATCAGCGCGGACCCCAGAGACGGGCATGAGACGCTAAGGCTGCTGCTGCCACCACCAAGAAGCCTGTGTGCGAGCACAGGTCACTCTCCGCGCCGCCCCTCCCGGGAGCCCGTGCAGCCCGCCACTGCCAGGGTCCCGGGATCCAGCGACAACTTCCCCGGGAGAACGCATGGTGTGCCTCAGTCTGCTGCAACGTCACGCCGGCCTCTGCCGCTGCAGGCTCGCCCCGCATCTGTACCCCTCCCTCCCCCCGGCCTGAGTGAGCCACAGCCCCCGAATCAGCTGCTCCTTTAACCCCGTCCTGTCTGAGCGAAGAAAAGACGCCCTCAGGCGACCTACACGCAGAGGAGGGGCCAAATCCAAAGCTGAACCCCGGGAGCTGTGCGAACAAAGAAGAGAAAGGGAAATCTCTCTCAGCAGCCTCAGGAGCAGCAGATTAAAGCTCCACAAAGAACTTGATATACCTGCATCTGTGGAATACCTGACTAGACAATGAACCATCCCAAATTGAGGAGGTGGACTTTGGGAGCAATGATATATATATATTTTTTCCCTTTTTCTCTTTTTGTGAGTGTGTATGCGTATGCTTCTGTGTGTGATTTTGTCTGTATAGCTTTGCTTTTACCATTTGTCCTAGGGTTCTGTCTGTCCATTTTTTGTTTGTTTTTTGTTTTTAGTATAGTTTTCAGCGCTTGTTATCATTGGTGAATTTGTTTTTTGGTTTGGTTGTTCTTTTACTTTCTTTTTTTTTAATTACTTAAAAAAATTTTTTTAATAATTATTTTTTGTTTTTTATCTTAATAACTCTTTATCTTTTTCTTTCTTTCTTTCTTTCTTTTCTCCCTTTTATTCTGAGCAGTGTGGATGCCAGGCTCTTGGTGCTCCGGCCAGGCTTCAGGGCTGTGCCTCTGAGGTGGGAGAGCCAAGTTCAGGACATTGGTCCACCAGAGACCTCCCAGCTCCACGTAATATCAAAAGGCAAAAATCTCCCAGAGATCTCCATCTCAACGCCAAGACCCAGCTCCACTCAATGACCAGCAAGCTACAGTGCTGGACACCCTATGCCAAACAACTAGCAAGACAGGAACACAACCCCACCCATTAGCAGAGAGGCTGCCTAAAATCATAATAAGGTCACAGACACCCCAAAACACACCATCAGACGTGGACCTGCCCACCAGAAAGACAAGATCCAGCCTCATCGACCAGAACACATGCACTAGTCCCCTCCACCAGGAAGCCTACACAACCCACTGAACCAACCTTACCCACTGGGGGCAGACACCAAAAACAAGGGGAACTACGAACGTGCAGCCTGCGAAAAGGAGACCCCAAACACAGTAAGTTAAGCAAAATGAGAAGACAGAGAAACACACAGCAGATGAAGGAGCAAGGTAAAAACCCACCAGACCTAACAAATGAAGAGGAAATAGGCAGTCTCCCTGAAAAAGAATTCAGAATAATGATGGTAAAGGTGATCCAAAATCTTGGAAATAGAATGGAGAAAATACGAGAAACGTTTAACAAGGACCTAGAAGAACTAAAGAGCAAAGAAACAATCATGAACAACACAATAAATGAAATTAAAAATTCTCTAGAAGGGATCAATAGCACAATAACTGAGGCAGAAGAACGGATAAGTGACCTGGAAGATAAAATAGTAGAAATAACTACTGCAGAGCAGAATAAAGAAAAAAGAGTGAAAAGAATTGAGGACAGTCTCAGAGACCTCTGGGACAATATTAAACGCACCAACATTCGACTTATAGGGGTCCCAGAAGAAGAAGAGAAAACGAAAGGGACTGAGAAAATATTTGAAGAGATTATAGTTGAAAACTTCCCCAATATGGGAAAGGAAATAGTTAATCAAGTCCAGGAAGCACAGAGAGTCCCATACAGGATAAATCCAAGGAGAAACACGCCAAGACACATATTAATCAAACTATCAAAAATTAAATACAAAGAAAAAATATTAAAAGCAGCAAGGGAAAAACAACAAATAACACATAAGGGAATCCCCATAAGGTTAACAGCTGATCTTTCAGCAGAAACTCTGCAAGCCAGAAGGGAGTGGCAGGATATATTTAAAGTGATGAAAGGGAAAAACCTACAACCAAGATTACTCTCTATTCAGCGAGGATTTCATTCAGATTTGACGGAGAAATTAAAACCTTTACACACAAGCAAAAGCTAAGAGAATTCAGCACAACCAAACCAGCTTTACAACAAATGCTAAAGGAACTTCTCTAGGCAGGAAGCACAAGAGAAGGAAAAGACCTACAATAACAAACCCAAAACAATTAAGAAAATGGTAATAGGAACATACATATCGATAATTAACTTAAATGTAAATGGATTAAATGCTCCAACCAAAAGACACAGACTGGCTGAATGGATACAAAAACAAGACCCGTACATATGCTGTCTACAAGAGACCCACTTCAGACCTAGGGACACATACAGACTGAAAGTGAGGGGATGGAACAAGATATTCCATGCAAACGGAAATCAAAAGAAAGCTGGGGTAGCAATTCTCACATCAGATAAAATAGACTTTAGGGCTTCCTTGGTGGCGCAGTGGTTGAGAATCTGCCTGCCAATGCAGGGGACACAGGTTCGAGCCCTGGTCTGGGAAGATCCCACATGCCGCGGAGCAACTAAGCCCGTGAGCCACAACTACTGAGCCTGCGCGTCTGGAGCCTGTGCTCCGCAACAAGAGAGGCCGCGACAGTGAGAGGCCCGTGCACCGCGATGAAGAGTGGCCCCCACTTGCCACAACTAGAGAAAGCCCTTGCACAGAAACAAAGACCCAACACAGCCAAAAATAAATAAATAAATAAATAAAAATTTTTAAAAAAAAATAGACTTTAAAACAAAGACTATTACAAGAGACAAAGAAGGACACTACATAATGATCAAGGGATCAATCCAAGAAGAAGATATAACAATTGTAAATATTTATGCACCCAACATAGGAGCACCTCAGTACATAAGGCAAATACTAACAGCCATAAAAGGGGAAATCGACAGCAACACAGTCATAGCAGGGGACTTTAACACCCCACTTTCACCAATGGACAGATCATCCAAAATGAAAATAAATAAGGAAACACAAGCTTTAAATGATACATTAAACAAGATGGACTTAATTGATATTTATAGGACATTCCATCCAAAAACAACAGAATACACTTTCTTCTCAAGTGCTCATGGAACATTCTCCAGGATAGATCATATCCTGGGTCACAAATCAAGCCTTGGTAAATTTAAGGAAATTGAAATCATATCAAGTATCTTTTCTGACCACAGCGCTATGAGACTAGATATCAATTACAGGAAAAAAATCTGTAAAAAATACAAACACATGGAGGCTAAACAATACACTACTTAATAACCAAGAGATCGCTGAAGAAACCAAAGAGGAAATCAAAAAACACCTAGAAACAAATGACAATGAAAACACGACAACCCAAAACCTATGGGATGCAGCAAAAGCAGCTCTAAGAGGGAAGTTTATAGCAATATAATCCTACCTTAAGAAACAAGAAACATCTCAAATAAACAACCTAACCTTACACCTAAAGCAATTAGAGAAAGAAGAACAAAAAAAACCCAAAGTTACCAGAAGGAAAGAAATCATAAAGATCAGATCAGAAATAAATGAAAAAGAAATGAAGGAAACGATAGCAAAGATCAATAAAACTAAAAGTTGGTTCTTTGAGAAGATAAACAAAATTGATAAACCATTAGACAAACTCATCAAGAAAAAAAGGGAGAAGACCAAATCAATAGAATTATAAATGACAAAGGGGAAGTAACAACTGACACTGCAGAAATACAAAGGATCATGAGAGATACTGCAAGCAACTATATGCCAATAAAATGGACAACTTGGAAGAAATGGACAAATTCTTAGAAAAGCACAACCTTCCAAGACGGAACCAGGAAGAAACAGAAAATATAAACAGACCAATCACAAGCACTGAAATTGAAACTGTGATTAAAAATCTTCCAACAAACAAAAGCCCAGGACCAGATGGCTTCACAGGTGAATTCTATCAAACATTTAGAGGAGAGCTAACATCTATCCTTCTCAAACTCTTCCAAAATACAGCAGAGGGAGGAACACTCCCAAACTCATTCTACGAGGCCACCATCACCCTGATACCAAAACCAGACAAAGATGTCACAAAAAAAGAAAACTACAGGCCAATAGCACCGACGAACACAGATGCAAAAATCCTCAACAAAATACTAGCAAACAGAATCCAACAGCACATTAAAAGGATCATACACCATGATCAAGTGGGGTTTATCCCAGGAATGCAAGGATTCTTCAATATATGCAAATCAATCAATGTGATACACCATATTAACAAATTGAAGGAGAAAAACCATACGATCATCTCAATAGATGCAGAGAAAGCTTTCGACAAAATTCAACACCCATTTACGATAAAAACCCTCCAGAAAGTAGGCACAGAGGAAACTTACCTCAACATAATAAAGGGCATATATGACAAACCCACAGCCAACATCATCCTCAATCGTGAAAAACTGAAACCATTTCCACTAAGATCAGGAACAAGACAAGGTTGCCCACTCTCACTACCATTATTCAACATAGTTTTGGAAGTTTCAGC
Organism: Balaenoptera musculus; assembly: GCF_009873245.2. Classification (NCBI taxonomy): domain Eukaryota; kingdom Metazoa; phylum Chordata; class Mammalia; order Artiodactyla; family Balaenopteridae; genus Balaenoptera; species Balaenoptera musculus. The sequence continues at coordinate 41,538,071 of NC_045794.1, read as the reverse complement.
CACAGCAATCAGAGAAGAAAAAGAAATAAAAGGAAGCCAAATTGGAAAAGAAGAAGTAACGCTGTCACTGTTTGCAGATGACATGATACTATACATAGAGAATCCTAAAGATGCTACCAGAAAACTACTAGAGCTAATCAATGAATTTGGTAAAGTAGCAGGATACAAAATTAACACACAGAAATCTCTTGCATTCCTATACACTGATGAAAAATCTGAAAGTGAAATTAAGAAAACACTCCCATTTACCACTGCAACAAAAAGAATAAAATACCTAGGAATAAACCTACCTAAGGAGACAAAAGCCCTGTATGCAGAAAATTAAAAGACACTGATGAAAGAAATTAAAGATGATACAAATAGATGGAGAGCTACACCATGTTCTTGGATTGGAAGAATCAACATTGTGAAAATGACTATACTACCCAAAGCAATCTACAGATTCAATGCAATCCCTATCAAACTACCACTGGCATTTTTCACAGAACTAGAACAAAAAATTTCACAATTTGTATGGAAACACAAAAGACCCCGAATAGCCAAAGCCATCTTGAGAATGAAAAACGGAGCTGGGGTAATCAGGCCCCCAGACTTTAGACTATACTACAAAGCTACAGTAATCAAGACAGTATGGTACTGGCACAAAAACAGAAATATAGATCAATAGAACAGGATAGAAAGCCCAGAGGTAAACCCACGCACACATGGTCACCTTCTCTTTGATAAAGGAGGCAAGAATATACAGTAGAGAAAAGACAGCCTCTTCAAGAAGTGGTGCTGGGAAAACTGGACAGCTACATGTAAAACAATGAAATTAGAACACTCCCTAACACCATACACAAAAATAAACTCAAAATGGATTAAAGACCTAAATGGAAGGCCAGACACTATAAAACTCTTAGAGGAAAACATAGGCAGAACACTATGACATAAATCACAGCAAGATCCTTTTTGACCCAACTCCTAGACAAATGGAAATAAAAACAAAAATAAACAAATGGGATCTAATGAAACTTAAAAGCTTTTGCACAGCCAAGGAAACCATAAACAAGACGAAAAGACAACCCTCAGAATGGGAGAAAATTTTTGCAAATGAAGCGACTGACAAAGGATTAATCTCCAAAATTTACAAGCAGCTCATGCAGCTCAATATCATAAAAACAAACAACCCAATCCAAAAATGGGCAGAAGACCTAAATAGACATTTCTCCAAAGAAGATATACAGACTGCGAACAAACACATGAAGAATGCTCAACATCACTAATCATTAGATAAATGCAAATCAAAACTACAATGAGGGGCTTCCCTGGTGGCTCAGTGGATGAGAATCCGCCTGCCATGCAGGGGACCTGGTTCGAGCCCTGGAATGGGAAGATCCCACATGCCGCGGAGCAACTGGGCCCGTGAGCCACAATTACTGAGCCTGCGCATCTGGAGCTTGTGCTCCGCAACAAGAGAGGCCATGATAGTGAGAGGCCCACGCACCGCGATGAAGAGTGGCCCCCGCTTGCCACAACTAGAAGAAAGCCCTTGCACAGAAACAAAGACTCAACACAGCCATAAATAAATTTTAAAAAAATTAAAAAATTAAAAATTAAAAACTACAGTGAGGTATCACCTCACACCGGTCAGAATGGCCATCATCAAAAATCTACAAACAGTAAATGCTGGAGAGGGTGTGGAGAAAAGGGAACCCTCATACACTGTTGGTGGGAATGTAAATTGATACAGCCACTATGGAGAACAGTATGGAGGTTCCTTAAAAAACTAAAAATAGAACTACCATACGACCCAGCATCTCACTACTGGGCATATACCCTGAGGAAACCATAATTCAAAAAGAGTCATGTACCACAATGTTCATTGCAGCTCTATTTACAACAGCCAGGACTTGGAAGCAACCTAAGTGTCCATCAACAGACGAATGGATAAAGATGTGGCACATATATACAATGGACTATTACTCAGCCATAAAAAGAAACGAAATTGAGGTATTTGTAGTGAGGTGGATGGACCTAGGGTCTGTCATACAGAGTGAAGTAAGTCAGAAGGAGAAAAACAAATACCGTACGCTAACACATATATATGGAATCCAAAAAAAAAAAAAAAAAAATGGTCATGAAGAAACCTAGGGGCAAGACGGGAATAAAGATGCAGAACCTACTAGGGAATGGACTTGAGGACACGGTGAGGGGGAAGGGTAAGCTGGGCAAAGTGAAGAGAGTGGTAGTGTATATATGGACATATATACACTACCAAATGTATAATAGATAGCTAGTGGGAAGCAGTCGCATAGCACAGGGAGATCAGCTCAGTGCTTTGTGACCAGCTTAGAAGGGTGGGATAGGGAGGGAGACGCAAGAGCAAAGAGATACGGGGATATATGTAATGTATACTGATTCACTTTGTATAAAGCAGAAACTAACACACCACTGTAAAGCAATTATACTCCATAAAAATGTTAAAAACAAAAAAAAAGAAAAAAACCCCAATGCAGCCTAAATAATAAATAAATTTTTTTAAAAAATTAAGTCTATTTAAAAAATCAGTTCCACACATATTAACATAAAATCACTTGAAGAGTTGGGGAGTTCTAGCTTCATATCAGCTCTATATGAATCGACAGTGGAATGCAACGGAAATATAAGAAAAATACCATCTTGAGCTTTATTAACAAAGAACTACAGTATCCAGATTCAAAGTCTACTCAGTCCAGAGCTGGTCACTTTTGTCTGTCTTCTCCCACTAGAATATAAGCCTCATGAGGGTAGATCCTTTGTCTGTCATGTTCATCATTATGTTTCCAGAGCCTAAACAGTGCCTGGCACATAGTAGGTGCTCAACAAATATTTGTTAAATGAATAAATGAATGATTAAAAAAGGTCAAAGAATGAACCTTACTCCAATGCCAATGGGCAATCCCGAACTCTAATGCCAATCAGCAATCCACTAGGCTTCAAAGATTATACCTCCCTATGTGATTATTCTGTAATAAAATCATTTTTAAATTCTAATGCATGTTTTATGAGTCCTGATTTTTAAAGGGTGAATGAAAGGATAGCTAGAATCTAGGAAAGTGTATCTGTGGCTGGTTGGCAGGCACTTCCATGCAGTGTGCCTTCCGCTCAGGCAGTTTCAGGTTCACATTGTTCACTTCACAACCAGACCTTCCACATCAGAATGGTACAGCCAGAAGGAGGGGACTTGATGTTCAAAGCTAAAGGATGAGGAGAATTCTATTTAGTCATAATTTGGAGAACACTATTCCAGAGAATAAATGTTTATAGGACCAGACTCTCCTAGAGGGTTGAAAACACAGCCAACTACTGTGTCCCTTTTCCAACTGATCCAAACCATACTGAATAACCGAAGAAAATACAATCTCTTGAGTTGAAATCTAGGTAAGTAAGTAGATTTCTAGATCTTTAGCCTACAGAGTAAGAGACCTGTGATCTGTAAGGAATTATTAATATTCTCTACCTAATAATTCCTAAGAGTAGCCTATATGTACTTACAGAGATCTTGATGTGGTCCAAGGCCTCACAAGTCCTTGCAAAAGAAGTTCTTCCCAACAACTAACTTGAATTCTCCCTGCTACATTTGCAGCCTACTTTTGTCTCAATGCCTGGACCCAAAAGACATGCTCTGGAAAGCATTTCTCAAGTCCCCTCTGAGTTTTACTCTTAATCCATCTTCCCCATCATCACTTTTTTTTTTTTTTTTTATAGTGAATACAGAGAGATGTCAGAGGAGCTAGTTAGAGTAGCAAGTATTTATTTATTTATGGCTGTGTTGGGTCTTCATTTCTGTGCGAGGGCTTTCTCTAGCTGTGGCAAGTGGGGGCCACTCTTCATCGCGGTGCGCGGGCCTCTCACTATCGTGGCCTCTCTTGTTGCGGAGCACAGGCTCCAGACGCGCAGGCTCAGTAATTGTGGTTCACAGGCCCAGTTGCTCCGTGGCATGTGGGATCTTCCCAGACCAGGGCTTGAACCCGTATCCCCTGCATTGGCAGGCAGACTCTCAACCACTGCGCCACCAGGGAAGCCCCCCCATCATCACTTTTGACTGTTCTCCTCTGGCAGGCCCCCAGGTCTCCACATCATGTCTGAGCTCTGTTTCCCAGAGGGCCAAGATACTTCCTTAACAGAAGCTACAAGTACTGCCTGGCACACTAGTTCAGCCATTATACTCAGGTCCTTCACTTTATTTTTTAAAAAAAGAAGAAGCAGAAAGCATACTTACTAATACAGGCTAAGGTGGTCCAGGTGACTGTGCATGTGGATGGGGTAGGTCTCTGCCAGGTGAATCAGCTTTTCTATTGCTTCATAGATGAAAATAATGCAAATCAGGGAGGCAAACGCTTCTTCGGTGAAGCGGGTAATGTAGCAGACAAGGGAACTGGCATCAGTTGCCACAAGGACAATACACAGGAAGGCGGTCCACAGTCCGATACAAGCTCGCAGGGAGAGGTATGAAAGAGCATAGTCTCTGAAACAAAACCAAAGTTCATCAAAAATCAGGGGTGGATGGCATTACATTCTGACCCACTGCATTACAGGCAAAGGGTCAGAAACGTGGTTAGTTCATCTCTTATTATCACTTCCAGTACTGCAACCCAGTTTGTCCCAAATTCTGACTGCATTTCACTCCTGAAGGCTGCCCTGGGACGGTGTGACAAAGATTTGCTTTACGGGTGGTATTTGCCACAGCAAGGACAGAGACAGTGGAGGAGGTGGAAACTGTCCGCCACACACTTCTGCCATCACTGCCCGACGTGATTAAGATCCTATTCTCGCAGTTAAGAAAAAGGAGCTGGCCCTTGTTCCACATGCTCCTACTTCTAATACAAAATGAAAGAAAAAGACTTTATAGGAAAAGAAGGGAAACGAGGGCATTGCTGACCCCCATCACCACAAACAATATGAAAAGGGAGCATTAGGTCAAATTCAAAATTGACTGGAACAGACAGATATCAAAAACAAACTTATGGATACCAAAGGGGAAACGTGGGAGGGAGGGATAACTCAGGAGCTTGGGATGAACATACACACATAACTGTATATAAAATAGATAATCAACAAGGACCTACTGTATAGCACAGGGAACTCTACTCAATATTCTGTGATAACCTATATGAGAAAAGAACCTAAAAAAGAATGAATGTATGTATATGTATAACTGAATCACTTTTCTGTACACCTGAAACTAGCACAACATTGTAAATCAACTATGCTCCAATTTAAAATTAAAAAAGAAAATATCTATACAATAAAAAAAAATTTTTTTTTAATTTTTAAATAAAAATTGACTGGACATACTGTATAGCACAGGGAACTCTACCTAATGCACTGTGGTAACCTAAATGGGAAGGAAGTCCAAAAGGGAGGGGTTATCTGTATGTGTATGGCTGATTCATTTTGTTGTGCAGTGAAGGCTAACACAACAGTGTAAAGCAACCATACTCCAATAAAAATTAATAAAATAAAAAAAAAAGACTGGAAATGGAAATGGAGGAGTTTGGATTAGCTAGCGAAAGTGTTTTTAAAGATTAAGTCAAGACTTCAATAGTGGTTGAAGGACATTAATAAAGCTCTTTAAGGCCAAGAGATCTGCTATTTTAGGTATGGTTCTACCTGGGGGCAGGGCAACAGACCAAACAATGTTCTTCGCTTACTTATACTCACCTAGGACCCTGGCATTCAACCCTAACAGCACACTAACACATCCAGATAGAGTTTTCAGAAAACCAAATGTCTTACTTGCAGAATTTGAACAAAATCTTTTCAAACACAAGCACTGGCCCAGTACTTCCAAGGATGGTGAGAGCCTGTCCGGCAAACAAGGAATAGGCAATCCCAGTCATGGAGGCGCCAAACAAGGATTCAATTGCACTCTGAGAGGGGAAGAAAAGATTATCTCTGAGTCCACAGCCCAACTGCAGTGAGTGATGCAGGCTTACGTTCATCCCCAACTCAGCTCTCCGGTGTGCCTGACAAGTCATTTGCTTGTATTTCGTCTTAGCAAGAGTGATGTGTACACAGTCTAATCCTCCTCTAAACGGATACCACTTTGATAATTCAGGTGCCCAAATCCATCCACATATGATTCCTTAACTAAGTCCTGTTCTGCATGACTCAATCCAGTATTTATAAATATACATAGAAAAGCACAATGATACCATTCACACTACGGGCTGTCATACAGAGTCACCTTAAATCTCATTTGCATATGACATTGATACATCATTTTCCATCCTTGGAGCAATGGGCAATGCAACTGGGCAATCAGTTACTGAAATTGATATTCAAGCAGAAGAGGGTCTGTTCTAAAGGGAGAGCTGTGCTGCTGGCTGGCATGAAGTCAGAAGACCACAGTAATTCAGTAGGAAGAATCCAATCTCCTCAGTCCTCGCCCAGGGAATTTTCCCCCCCCAGTGGACTTGGCTGCCATCATGAAATTTTTACCCTTGTTTGGGACCATTAGAAGTGGTTAAAAGTTCTTACTATGCGCCCCTCAGTGGCTTCTCCGAGCAGTCCCCCAAAGGTGATGACAGGTGACATGCAGGCGCAGTACAGGAACAGAAAGGAGGCCAAACACTGTAAGCTGAGTGCGTCCCGGTAGTCACTCCAGTACCAGGGGGCCTTCCGCTTGATGTCCAGCACCAAGCCCCCAAATAGCCTGTGGAAACATGGCAGACAGGCCTCTAACGCAGTCCCTCTCCCAGGAAAGTGTGTCAACAGCACACATCTGAAAGCACTTCAAATGTGCTCTGAATAGAGGTAATATTTTGGCTTCAATGTGACCCCAAGTTCAAGAGATCTCTCTGGGGCCAGCATGGATTCTATCTGCAACCAAGGGCATGAGTTCGAATGATTATCCCAAGCATAAAAGGAATTAATTTGGGTGTGCATATTACCCATTCAGTAAAAAGTTCCCAAAATTCAACATGAAATTAAGTATTAGCTTCAAACTCCAAGTTCTGAGATGTTAGGAAGAAAGGTACAAAAGCATCAGGGTATTAAAATTGTTAGTTTTATTATACATTTTCTAGATAAAAAGCCCCTATCACATGCACTTTCTTACTCAGAACAACTACCCACCTTACTCTTGAGAAATTAGCATAATAATTCATTCATGCAGTTGACAAGTAGTAGCGGATACTTCATGCCAGGCACTGTGCCAGGTATTGGAGATGCAGCAGTAGCAAGGCAAACACAGCCCTTCTCTCTAGGACCAACAATCTAGTGCAGGGGACAGGCAGTGTTGTGAGGGAGCAAATGGCAGCGAAGAACAGGAACGGGCATTGCAGTGGAGACTGGAGAGTGAACCAGGAGTTAGCCAGATGAGGCAGAGGGGCTGGCATGGACGACACCTAGGGATGAGAGCACATGGCGGGCTCAAGGTGCTCAAAGAGTTATGGCTGGATAAGACAGTGTGAGGGGCAAATACCAAGAGACAAGGCTGGAGATGCTGGAAAAGGTGAGTCACAAAGGCCTTGTAAAAAAGGAATTAGAACTTTAGCCCAATTGTGTGTCAAGTACTGAAGGATTGTAAACAGGGAAGCAGCATAAGTAAGCAGGCCTTCTGGGAGGATCAGTCTGATGGGGGGTGTAATGAGTGGAACGTAGGGCAAGACTGGAGGCTGTGGATTGGAAAGAGGAGAAGTGTGTGTATTCAAGGGCTAATCAGGAGGCAGAATTAACAGGACTTGGCGGCAGGACTTCAGGACCCCTCTCCACTTCCCAAGCATAAGACAGATCAAGAGCAAGGTGTCCTACGCCAAGGAGGAGGAGTATTCCCAGACTGGGGCACTTTTTCTAAGAGTGGAATCACTGCACCAGGGTAAAAGCTGTTAGGCGAGTAACAAAGAGAGCCATTCAGCGTTCTACAGGACAAATTACCTAGTTTCTTCTACACATGAATGACATAGAAAAAAAACAGGAGGAGAGCTGTTACAGAATGGGAACATAAAAACCAAATGCAAAAACCTCCATTGGATCCTACGTCAAACAAATGAACTCTAAAAAGATGTCGCTAAGACAACCACAAAAAGGTGAATATGGACTGAGCATGAGACAATTTAAAGAATTATTGTTAATTTTGTTAGATTTCATAATGGCATGATAGCTGTTTTTCAAAATGTCCTTATCGGACAGGGATACCTGCCCAAGTAGTTACAGGGGAAGTGACATGCTACTGGTGATGTGGTTTAAAATAATCTAGAAAACATAAAAACAAAACAATTAAGTGGGGGAGAAATAGATGAAACAAGATTGGCAAAATGTTGATAACTATTGATGGTCACGTGGGGGGTTCATCACACTGTCCTCTCTTCTTATTTATGTTTGAAATTTTCTATAATAAAAAACTAAAAAAACAAAAACAAAAAAACAAAAACCGAGCTACTCTCTCATGAAAGGAGGCTTGGCTAGCTCTTTCTTTCTCTTTGCCCTCGTGTCGCACAAGGCCTGGGACCTGTATGCCAGGGGAGAAGGCCCAGCCAGCTCTCTTTCCCCATTCAGAAGCTCCCTCTCTCATCTAGCAAGTGGACACAGGGCACATGCTGTTCTATTTGACCCACTTGCTCTTTTCCTCTGGTTTGGGGGGAACAGTTGGGATTCATCCTTCTTCACCTTACAGCAGTAACATCACAATCTGGGTCTGGGTTTAGGGGAGAAAGGCAAAGCCAGCCTTGTGACCTGCTTTGGTTTTAGCCTGTCTAGCAAACCTAGCTGAGGTAAGGAGCCATCCACAGGGTCTAACCTAGAGCATAAGAGCTCCGCCTCAGGGTTTGGGACCAAGGTTACAGTTTGTAATGAAATGTCACTTGGTCCTGCTTTCTCCTCTGAGTGGATAGCCCCTCAAGGACCTTACGGGCAACCGTGATTAGTCTGGGGCAAGAAGACTCAAGTGTTTCTAGGTCCTTAGCCAACACAGAATCTTCAGTACCGTGTGAATATCACCTCCCGATCACCAATGACCTTCCTCTGAAGGGTATTATTCCGGGAGAATTACCTTCTACAGTAATGAGCCTCACCCTATGATGCAGCCATGACTGGTCCTCCTGGATGAGGCAGGCTCATTATTCAGGGAGGAGTGTCTGTGAGTAATGGGCAAAAGATTTATGTGAAACGGACTGATGAGAAGCCACAGAAAGGGAGGACATCTGTCTGCCTAGTGACTGAAAGGGGAGAGAAAAGATCTGAGGCTCCTATTGATGGTATAACTATAAATTAACAAAATGATTTCCGAATACTGTTTATGGCGTCAGCCTCATCCCTCACTCACGCAGACCGTAATAGCACATCTAGCACAGACAGTAATCAGACATGGATGCTTCCCTCCACGTTTGAGACTTCCTTTCCCTTTCAACACTACCCTTGGTGTTCAAGTTTGGGTGGGGGGGGATGGGCAGGAGGCACACAGGGATATGAATTTAAGCTTGATGCAAGAAAGGACTTACCCGTGTAGAGGGTCACTAGGCTCTGGAGCACTGACTTAGGAAGCCCTCTCAGGAGGGCTTTAGGGACAGGCCAGCCATCCATTTGTCTGCTGTGCTTTGGAAGAAACCTGTTTGAAGTGTGGGGGGCGATCATCGAGACAGCAGCTCCCGATTCTTCTCTTCATCAACCCTTCCCAAACGTGGGCTCCCCAGTGAGGTACACAAATCTACCTTGGAAAACCCCTTTGCAGAGTATCCTCTCTGCTGTGAAGCTTCTGGCCTAGGAACACTCTAGTCAGACTTTCCTCTTCGTTCTGTATGGGAATGCCTTGGCATCATGGCCTGTGCCAACATCAGGGAGGCCCAAGACACTGTCTCAGCCCTGGCTTGGCAGGTCAGATCATACACAACTCAGACCGTTCTCAACTTTGCCTCCTTTCCCACCTTCTTAGAGCCTACACTACCGCATCTTAAATACCTCTCCATCCGACGAGGATGGCACCCCCGGGTTGTGCCCCACCTCAAAGAAACACAGCTAAAGGTATGAAGAATTATAAAGCCCAGGCTAATGCATTTTTAGTCGGTGAAGTCCAGGAAGGTCCAGAAAATTCTAGGATGTCCATCTGCAGGGGAAGGTTCACGTTCACCCCTACGTAATTTGAGATTGGGAAAAGAGCCGGAGCTGGCATGAACTATGATCCCCAATGTGAGCATTAGGTCACCTGGCCTAAAAGGCTACAAGGGGAGGAAGGTCATGTGTCTTGAGGACTGAGGAAAAGCTCCGGAGCTCAGGAAGAGGCAGCATCTCCCACAGTAAGCACAGTGAGGCTCTGCGTCCAGATGACCCTTCCTTCAGCTTTGTCAATTCCAGCATGCTCCTCACTCAGCATTATGGGAGGACTTCTCAACCCCATTTGAATTTGTGAGTAAAGGTACTTGGGGTTGCTGATTAAGTGTATGTCGGTCCTGGCTCTACGGGATTTTCTTTTGGGATGATAGGCACCATTTCCAAGATTCTATAACTGTTGAGATCCAATCTAATGAGCTCCCAAACCCCCATGTGGAATTGATTATAAGTGACTGCCCCACCTAGTTATATTCTCCTCTTTCTGACACCGAAAGATGAGATCTCACTTCTGCATGGATTATGTGTTTGGAGGAAAGCTGTTGGCTTTACAGTCAAAAGGATAAATCATAACTCTGAAGTTCTATCAAATCCAAACCCAAGACCCTTCCCTTAAAAAACACCACCTTGGGACTTCCCTGGTGGCGCAGTGCTTGGGAATCCGCCTGCCAATGCAGGGGACACAGGTTCGAGCCCTGGTCCGGGAAGATCCCACATGTCGTGGAGCAACTAAGCCCGTGTGCCACAACTACCGAGTCTGTGCTCTAGAGCCCGCGAGCCACAACTACTGAGCCCGTGTGCCACAACTACTGAGCCCGTGCGCCTAGAGCCCCTGCTCCACAACAAGAGAAGCCAAAGCAATGAGAAGCTGCGCACCGCAACAAAGAGTAGCCCCTGCTCACCGCAACTAGAGAAAGCCCACGCGCAGCAACGAAGACCCAACGCAGCCAAAAATAAATAAATAAATAAATTTATTTAGAAAAACCACCACTTCATCTAAGACAGTCTCAATCCTGGAAACTATTCTAAAGGCAGATGCTTCCTTCGAACTGCTTCTCAATACCAGGCCTCCCCACCCAATTCGGACCTCTTCCAACTGTAAAGAAAATGTGAAACTTACTCTTGGAGCTTGCTCCCTCTTTTCAGCGACCCCTTCCATCAAAAGGCTCCTCCTTTCCTCCGGTGATCCCTCCCCAGAGCCCAGTTATCCTTCCCGGCCCTCTAATACATTCCTTCGACCAGATGCATACTCCCCAGCAGGACACTGCTCGTTAAGTGCCATTCTCTCCTGCTTCTCAGTCTCCTCTCCTCTCTCTCCCTGAATTTCCAAGAATGCAAAAATAAATCGCTCTCCACGATTAAAAAAAAAAACAACCTTGAGTTTCCATTAGGCAGGGTACTGAGGATAGGGAAATAAGGAAAGCAACTTCAAGCAAGGAGGAAAAAATAAGGTGAGAGCAATAGAACAGAGGACAGTAAAAGCTCCTTTCCATCATCTGAGTCCTGTCCTGAGAATCTCCACCCAACAGATCTTTCTTAGACATAAGCACAACTTACAGAGCCAGAGCCATAGACTGAACCTTCTCCCACGATCTGCGGGACACCTCTGGATGCCACTCCAACCCAAGATATCATCCTCTTTTACTGCCTCCCTACCTGGAATATAAAGCCTCCCAGCCTGGGGACCTGCTTTCCTCACCTGCCATAGAGAACCTCCTCCTTGGACATCTGTCCTAAAATCTGGGTCCAGAAGAGTAGGTTGCCTATTCTGAGACACACACCTAAAATAGTACCTATTTCAAGGGGTTTCTTAACTTAACCACTCAATATTTATCCATACCTTGTCCATTCATGCTACAGAACAGACATCATTCTAAAAGCGTTCATTCACTCATACATTCATTCACCAGATATTAATTGAGTGCCTACTCTGTGCAGGGCACTGTGCTGGGTGCTACGAATATAATGGGGTCCCTGCCCTTATGGAGCAAACATTCTGGCAGGAAAGACATTGAATCAATAAATAGTAATAAAGTATGATCAGTAGTATAACAGGTGGCTGGGGGGAGGATGGCAGGTGGGCAGGGGACAGAGCTCAAAGCTGGGACACCACCTAGCAGGAACACCTAACCTCCCCTAAAGAGTGTCCTGCAAGGCTCTCCAAAGGAAGTGACACCTAAGCTGCGTCAAAGGATAAGAAGCAGTCAGCCAGGAAATGAGGAAGGGGACAAGTGTTCAAATCAGAGGGAACGTGTTCTGTCTCACCTCCTGGGGGAAGGCCAGGAGGTGAGACAGAACATGTTAGGTGGTTTGAGAAATTTGAATGAATGAATATAATATTTGATATATTTGTAATACTTATAGTCAGTGGTTCCACTTGAAAAGTCATTCCCAGCCAATAAAGATACTACAGAGAAGAAGGCTGAAAGTAAAGAGGATGACTCATTCCTTTATACAACTTCTGTCCGGTAAGCAGTATCAGCTGTGAAACATTCCAGAACTTACCGCCCAGTGCGTTGAAGTTCTGGCCCGCTGTGGCCCCCATGTGGTTCCGGTTCTATGTGGCAAACATTTCCATTTGGAACTCCAGGCATTTTCCTTTTCTCCTTTTAACAGAAGACCGCAAAATTAACAAACTCAGCCCCGTATTCTGTCTTTCCTGCTGGGGGGTGGGGGGGATTGGTGATGAGAAAATCCAAAAGCAGCCCCAAAATACCCAATTGTTTGTTATAGCTTTCAAATGCATTTACCGATTTGGAGGAGTTTACTGACTTTCCTGAAAAAAAAAAAAATTCTCCTCCTCTCCGCTGATACCTAACTCTGTCTCACCCAGAGACAGAAAAGTGGAGGCTTTGGCATCAGACGTGACCTAAGTTCAAGTTTCAAATCTGTGTGTAATCTTTACCTTAAAACCTTGAAGATAGTTTTTTTATTCCTCATTTGTAAAACAAAGAATAACAATACCTATATGGAGATGTTACTGGGAGGTTGAATTAGCATATGTAAAGCACTTGGCCTGGGGACTAGTGTACAGTAGAAGTTCCCTTCCATCTTTAACCTCTCAAAAAAAGTGTGAGGGACTCTATTTGCTCTCTCTATACAACTAGCTCTTTTCATTTAATGGCTTCATTCATGATATGCTCCCAAGAAATGTCCTCTCCTCTCCTCTCTGCCATTCTACATCAATCTTTCAAAAGTTGGCTTAAAATTCATCCCAGGGTAATCCTGACTGACCCCATCACACCTGAGCCAATCTATGTTACTGCATATTCATATTTTATTACTGTTCTGACATTCTAGGTGCCCAGAAACAGAACCACGTCTCAACTTATTTAGCATACACCCGCACATGGTCTTTGCTTTGTCCATGGTGTGCACTCAGTAAGTGATACTAAGCCACCACTGGCTCATGTGCATACATTACCTGGGAAGGGACGTTTTTGGGTGGCTCAATTCTAATGGAGGGGTCCCACTCCCCTGGAGGCAGCACCGTCACCTGGTCTAGGAACTCGTCAATCCCCGCCAGGAGATCGTCCCGCTCTTTTGCCTTATATGCCACATCATGAAAAATCTACAGAGAAGAAAAATATCCTCAGGAAAACTAAAAGTCACTTTACTTAAAACAATCACCAATGGATATGGTGAAAGACGGATAAAACCTCTTGATTTTTATCTCGGTCATGGGGATCTGAAATGTAGATAACTTCAGCACTTAGAGAAGTGCAAGGATAAAACAATAAAAAAATGAATCTAAAGATGAGATGAGTCAAAAAGAACTAAATATATGTCTATTAGTATAGAAAGAGATAAGATGACTCTAAAGTTTTATAATTCTGTTATCTCCTCAAAGAATGGAACAAAAGCCAAGACGCATGAGGAATTTTCCTGATCATAATGGGTAGAAAAAACTGGATGGAATTCCTAATAAAGGTTCCTCATGAAATATGCCTCCAAACCAAAGAGAGCTGATAAAACACAGCCCATGCTCCTCTGCCTGCTAAGACATATGCCTTTTCAAGGCCTTACTTTGCAACTTACCTGAGCAGCACAGTCCTCAGCAGGGATGTAGTGGGGGTTCAGGACCACGGCAGCCGAAGCGTCTAGTCACCCTGGTACATGCACATGACAGTGTCCGAGAGCATCCCCCTGACCTTTATACTAACTGGTCTCATTTACGTGAAATGGGGGTGAGGTTTCCTTATGTAAATAGCTTGGATGCATTTAATTAACCATCTTCTAGATCTAGAAAGTTAAGTCAGCCTTAATATCTTTCTCTCTAGGTATCCTACTTGGCAAAAATAATTTTCCCGGAGAAAGATTTCTCTGCATCCTTGATTATTCAAAAAGGGAGAGATGACAGAGGAAGAAAAATCCCCCAGAGGGCTTGGTCCTCAGAGACGTGACCTGCACTACTTTCCAGCAAACATCACGATTATAATTATTTTATCCCCAATGACCAGCACAATGCCTGGCACAGAGTAAATGCTCAATAAACATTTACAAGATGAATGCATGAAAAGCAGAAGTGGTGTGCGTACCTCGTCTGTCATGATGGTGGCCATGGATCTGCCAATCTCATGGTACTGCTGACCTTTCCCTCCTGGACCCAGTAGGATAAACAAAAATCTGGCAACACACAAAAAGGATTAAATGATGTAAGTAAATATAAAGAAGTGGCATCTTTCCTCTCTAAACAGCAGAACATTTCTCTTTCCTATCAAACAGAAATCATCACAGAACCTTCAATAAAAGGAGACAGACTAATGATGGAGCAATATGAGTAGCCTTGACCTAATAGCTCCACTGTAGGTATGCGAAGCCAGCTGTACAACTCCATTCAATAATGTGGTTATAATTCTCAGGGTTTCCATAGACACAATTCCTTACTATAGGAAGGACACTTTTTCAAAACATGGCATTGTAGTGCAAATTCAAGGTTATCTGAATCTCATTCATTGCTCTAATAAGAAAATGATGGGGAGAGGAGAGGGATAAGGCAGTTGAAATGATCAAGCCCTGTAGAGGAGTCTAAATTGTGTCCCAGACATCTGAATACTCTGTAATTAATGGGGCCCTGAATCACCACCTTCAGAGTGCATGAATAGCCTTTTGAACAAATGTGGACATACTTGCAAACCATACAAATCCTGCCGGAACTGTGGAAACAGACATCAATACCTTTGGTCAGAGACGTTTCCCTGGGATAGAGCTTGGCAGAACAGGGAGAGCAAGACAGGCTTCCCATCCCAGCAAGCAAGCGGCCCTTGAACACTCTTTGGTTCTCCATTTCCAAGGTCATAGAAACCGAACCGTCATAGCCTTAAAAGTCTTACAACTCTTCCGCACAGAGGTTGATCAAATATACCCCAGTTTTCTGAGATCATTGCTGAATTTTAAACAGCATTCCCCAAATTAATTAATCCTCCATTTTGGCATTAGCTGGTTTCTTCCACCAGAGCACACACAAACCTGCACACCAGACGGAACGCACTGAGCTTGGCGGTCCAGGTCTTTACCTTGTTGGGATGGGCACTTCTGTCAGGCCCGAGAGAAGGACTGCCGGAGACAGCCTCACAAAGGCGACAACGGGGCGGTCCAAAGAGTCCACCTCTCCAACCAGGACATTCGAGGCCTCTGCCCCAGTGGGAATTTTCTTCATGAAATGAAGGTCGACCTGAAAATCCAAAGCACCCCCTGACAGCGTGGGAGCCATCACCTCACGCATCCATCACCCTCCTCATAACTGACATTCATAAATCATTTTTGATTTAACACGTTTTCTCATACTACTTCACTTAATCCTTACGATAGCTCTGTAAGGTCCAATTAGCCTCACTTTTTATTTTAAAAAATGGAGCCACTGAGACCCAGAGAAGTGAAGTTGACTTGCCCAGGACGACAGAGCTTCTAAGAAAAAGAATTTAAATCCAGGGGCTCTGATTTGAATGCCATTACACCATGCTTCCCCAAAGAAGAATGTTTTTGAAGCTCCAGGTCGAATTATTTCCATTTTAAAATACTGGAATGCTTTGTCGGAGGTTTCAGGGAGCCTTATGAGCTGAGAAGTGTCGTGACACTATCTGCATTTTGGAAAGACAGTGTCGGGGAGAGACCAGAGCAAGGAGAGGCTGGCGGCAGGGAGATCACGGTTTGAGCCGGAAGCTGCAGGGGGCCCTGCTCCTGCGGGAGGCCTCAGACACCAAGCCACAGTCCCCAAGAAGAGTTTCAAGCACAAAGCAGTTTTAGGAGACAGTAGCAAAAATACTGCTTCTGCAGAACCCTTGGAGGCTAAGAAGGAGCTACTGGAGAGCAGGTATCGGAAAATAGTTCTGAAACACCAGGAGGTGTGTGGCAGGGAGGATTATCAGTGGCTAGTGGGTTTCAGCATGTTGAATCTGGGGAACAAGCTGATGAGTCAGAGAGGTCTGGGCTGGAGAAGGAAGAAGACATGAGCAGATGGGCCTCCTTTTCTGCAGAAGGGGCTCTGGTCCTGGAGAAAGGGTGTTGAAATGCCAAAGCTTATCCAGCTTCCAGCAATGAGACTCTGGGTTCCACTAGAGATCTGCTTAGGCCTGTAAGCCAACTTCCACGTCTCTGCTCACCTTGCTTAAGTCCACGGGACTGTGTTCACAATTCATTCCATTTTTTACTTCAAGACTTGTAGTTGGAACGGACTGAGGAGACACAGCCTGACCTATTTGGAGAAAATCAAACAGAATTCTCCGAGTCCTGCCCTTTCCCCCTTTGACACGCCCCGTCCATCATCAGCTGGCTGTGACTATCTCCTGCAAAGTCCACATAGAGAAGTGGTCCAGATGACTATGAAGCGAGGACCCACACATACCTATCTCCTTACCTACCCGTTAGCAGTAAAGGGGGGAACAGAGGTCTTACTACTCCTGCACCCTCTTCCTGAACCATCTGTGATCCTCTTTTCTTCCTCTATTAAAGGCAGTAATCCTTAACCAGGAGTGCATACCATAAAGTCCTATGGAGAACTTTTCAAAAACTTAGACTCCCAGGCACATCCCCTGCACACTGTGATTCAGTAAATGGGGGGACAAGGAGACCAGCATAGATTAGGCCTCAGAAAAGG
The DNA here is from genome assembly GCF_009873245.2 of Balaenoptera musculus. Taxonomy (NCBI): domain Eukaryota; kingdom Metazoa; phylum Chordata; class Mammalia; order Artiodactyla; family Balaenopteridae; genus Balaenoptera; species Balaenoptera musculus. The sequence goes on along the minus strand of NC_045794.1, from coordinate 41,520,907 downwards.
AAACTAGTCAGCAGCTGAAATTCACTGAATGTTTACAACCCACCAGGCACCTGGCTCCAGGGCTTTACATGGATTAATTTATTGAAGCCTCACTATAGACTGAGGGAGCAGATCTCATTATTATCCTTATTCTACAGAGGAGAAAGTAAGACTTAATGAGGTTTCGGAGGTTGCCCAAGGTCACACACTTTGCAAAAGGTGAAGCCAGAATCTCCAGCCTGGAAATCTGACTCAAGAGTTTACACTACTGCATTTTGCCTCCCTAATCTAAGACATTTGTTTACTTCTAAAAAGCTCCAGTTGAACTTCTCTGGCCCCGAATTATCCCTAATGTGGCTACCTCCCCAAAGCCACATCAGTTCTGAGGCCATTCTGGGGCACAAACTTCTCCCCTGGGGTCCACTGAGATCTATCTGAGGCATGCATCCCTAGTGCCACAAGAGATGACCGTCACCAGCCCCAGCCACCCATCGTGCCTACCACCAAAAAGGACTGTGTCTAAGTGAGCATGAAAGCATATTAGAGAAATATAGCCCCTACCCTCTAGTAACTGAGCATCTCCAACTAGTTCCTAATGTCTTATTAATCAAAAGAGAAAACAGTTACTCCTAATAATCTTACCATGTTTATCCATTGAATGTGGATCAGATTGCTTCTTGCCAGCCTCAGCAAAGGAGCGAACAATGGGGATGAGGTTATTTCTCTTCTTTTCATTCTGATGATGATGCTTTTTGAGAAGGGCTTCCCGTACTTTAACCCTCATGCTGTCATTCAGGTCACTGAACAGTTCCTGCTGGTCCAGGATCAGGTCTGGAAAGCAGGTGCTAACATGAACACTCAAACTGATGGTCAGTGAACCCAAAGAGACCAAGGTCAAGTGGGGTGAGGGGCAAGGGACAAGGAGTAGGGGGAAGCAGTTCTACCAGGGTCACTGATGTACAGTCTCTGCTTCAGGGCCTGAAAGAGCTATTTGATGATAGCAGTTGTGACACACTATACGTTATTCACGTAACAAATCATTATTATTAGAAATGGAAACTATTGAGCATTTGACATGTGCCAGGAACTACACTCTGAACTTTTTACATAATTATCTAATCTAATCCTTATAAAAAACCCTGAGAAGTAGGTGGCATTATAACAATTTTTACAGATCAGTAAACTGAGGCCCGAACATTACAAAATTCCCCAAGGTTTCACATCTAGTAAGTTGCAGAGCTGGGGTTCAAACCCAAGACTGTCTGACTCAAAAGTCCACATTACTACCATTTTGTTCTGCCATCTGCCAAAGTTCCTCTACGTTCCCTTTCTCAGAGATTTTAACATTGCTGCGATTGTCAAGAGAAACTATAACTGTAGAACTCCAAATGACTATGTAAAGGTGGAACTGCCAAGAATAATTAAGTTGTTCTTGATTAAGCACCCCACATAATTACCACCAAGCATCAACCTTTACCTGCCGAGCCCGGCAGAACTGAGGGGGAAAAATCCCAATACCTGCTACTGAGAGGTAGTCAGCACAGCAGTTAACAGCATGGGTTCGAGCGCTAAAGGTCCACAGTTATCCCACTTCTACCACTTTCTGTGTGATAACCTCTCTGTACCTCAGTTTCCTCATCTGTAATATGGAGCTAATATTATCACCTACCTCAGAAGGTTGTCATAAAAAATTAATGAGATGTATAAAGTGCTGATTCACAGTAAACACTTGAAACTGTTTACTTATCCTTATCACTAACATGAATACCTCAGGTACCTGATGTGAAGAACCACAGCAGTTTTACTTCAACCCTACATACCCATCCCCCCACCTCCCCAAAACTCCAACCTATCTTCAACTCCAACTCCATCCATGACTATCCAAGTGCTGGAAGCAATAAATAAAGAAAATCTATTTTAAATATTCAAGTGGAAGATCCAGGTTTCTCTATCTTTATCCTTTATATTGATTGGTTCCTTGCCCCATATTATAAACATGCTTCAGGATCCTTCATCTTGGAAAAAAAAAAAAAGAAGAAGGAGAATGTCCACCCCAGGTCTCCCTTTATCTACTGCCTCCTCTCTCCCTCTCTTTCTCTTTCTCTCTCTCTCTCTCCCCTATTTCTTAAAGTTCTCAAAAGAAAAATTCCTCACCCCCTGCAATTTGGCTGCCTCAATGAAACTGCTTTTAATAAAATCTTCAACAACCTTCCAGTTGCTAAATCTGGCAGATGTTTCTGGTCCTTACCTAACCTGACCTCTCTACAGCATCTGACACTGATGAATTGAAACTCTCTCCTCTCTTGGCTTTCATAGTGGGTAGAACGGTGCCTCCCCCACAAAAGATACGTCTATGTACTAACCCCCCAGAACCTGTGAGCGTGATCTTATTAGCAGAAAGGGTCTTCCCAGATGCAACTAAGGATCTCAAGATGAGATCATCTCTTGGATGATACTGACAAATATCCTTATGAGAGAGACACAGATAAGAAGTCCAGGTGAAGACACAGGCAGATTGGAGTTACGCAGTCACGAGCTAAGGGACACCTAGAGCCACTAGAAACTGGAAGAAGCATGGAATAACTTTCCCTTAGGGCCTTCGGAGGTGACACCAGATCCCATCAGTACTGACCCCTCCCTGGGTCTCCATGTGATCCCAGAGAGGCAGAATTACTTGGATACTTGAAATGGAGAAAAGTTTGGAGAAATCTTTATTTAACCTGTCCAGCCAAACAAAGCCAGGCTGAGGAAAATCCTCACATGCACCCAGGTGTTTATCAAACTCCATTGCTAAAACATAGTAACTTACACTCACCTGTACCAGGCAACTCCATCAGACACCTCCCCTTCACGTCTTGCTGAAGAAGTGGGGATACGCTGGCTCAACTTCATACGTGTCTTCCCTAGCTGCCATATTTTAAAATCTTTCTTTCACTGTAACCCCCTTTTCTCTGCACAACTCCCAGTTGCCCCTTTCTCTAATTATTACCAAACCAGAGCTCTTTTCTTGCACCCATGGCTATTTTCCCCACTAGAAGGGGAGCTCCTTGAGGACAGAAATTGTATCTTATCTTTATTCCCCTGTGCCTAGCACATTATCAAGCATTAATAGATACAAAATAAACGTTTGCCGAATGAACAGGCAAATGGAAGACTTCACACCATGTCATTTGTATCCCATAATAAGCCGGGGAATAGTAGGTAGGGTAGTTTCTTAGTTTGAAACCCATCCCATAGCTGAGGGCGCTGAGGTCAGGAAGGTAAGTGACTTGCCCAAGGACACACAGCCACTTTCTTCTTTGCTCTACACCACTCTTCCTAATTGACACAAACATTCCTCTGTTTTCTCTCACCTAACCTTACCTGAGATTTCTTCTATGCTGTTCGCATGCATATCCAGGAGGACCGTTCCGTTAATAAGGCAGCTCCTTAACTCAAAGAGACTGTGCAGTGAAAGGGTTGCGACGTAAGGCTTGCTCCAGCGCTCTCCCCCATCCTCAACATCTTCTTCAAACTTCAACCACCTGGAAGCATTACAAACAACCAGATGTTAAAGACAGAAAATGAGGAATTTTCAGGAGAGAGTTTTTAATGTAAGCCACAAAGAAAGATACCCAAATAATCATATTGAACACTGTAATCTAATCTATACGTTCAGGATACACTGGTAAGTGAACAAAGTAGGTTATAAAACAGTGCAAAACTGATTCCATTTTTCTTTAAAGAAAAAATTTAAAATACAAACACACACATGTATAAGACATCAAATGTTATATTCCTCATTATCCCTGGCTTGGTAGGATTTCACGTAATTTTCGTCTTCTTTTTGCTTATCTTTATTTTCTAATTTTCTATAGTGAGCGTGCATTGCCTATGCAATTAAAAAATAACAGATCTAATCTATATCATCTGGATACACTGACAAATCACATTAATAAAATGATAATATTTATCTTTTTAAAAAGCCTATCTGGGACTTCCCTGGTGCCACAGTGGTTAAGAATCTGCCTGTCAATGCAGGGGACACAGGTTTGAGCCCTGGTCCGGGAAGATCCCACATGCCAGGGAGCAACTAAGCCCATGCGCCACAACTACTGAGTCTGCGCTCTAGAGCCCACAAGCCACAACTACTGAGCCCACGCACCTGGAACCCATGCTCCGCAACAAGAGAAGCCACCGCAATGAGAAGTCCTCGCACCGCAACAAAGAGTAGCCCCCGCTCGCCACAACTAGAGAAAGCCAGCGCGCAGCAGGGAAGACCCAACACAGCCATAAATAAATAAATTAATTAATTAAAAACAATAAAAAGCCTATCTGTGTGACCTTCAGACGTTGGCAAAGACAGAATGACAAGGCTAATTGCCTCCTTGCTTGGTACCAGGTTGACTGGCTTGTTTAATCCTCTCTAGCCAGGGAACACACCCACGGATACAGCAGGTATCCAGGAAGCGCTGTTCCAATGAGAGGTGGAGCCACGCTTTGCTGGTTACCCACCTTACCTTCTTCCCCGAGGCTCAGGCACGCTGGCTTTGCATCACCCAGAAGTCTCACTTGTCAGTCACTGGAGGAGCCCTAGACATGGCCCTGGTCAATCTGAGGGCTCTTCTGGGGTTTGGGCCTTAGACAAGCATAGTCACTCTACAACTAATTCAGGGGGGCCTACTGTCAGGCTGGCTATAATCCCAAAGGTGTCTGTGAAGTTGGACTGTCCTATAGGATGTCTCAAAAATTCTGGAATTTCCAGTGAATTAAAACCCAAATGATGCTATGGTTCACGCGCAGGAAAAGGCTGGACCTACGCTGTGTCTGCTGGGCTAGGTCTAAACCAAGGGGGCCCCCTCAGGCATCTTACAAGCCAGACCTTTAACATCAAGAGCCCAGGAACTAGTGAGAGAGGACCGCCTTAACGTTCTGTGTTTCTGTCACCAATCCCGGGCTCAAGGTCAACTGACATAGGTATTACCACAGACATGACAAAGAGGCCAACATCAGGACTTCCCACAGAGGACCCTAGAACATCAGTCCCCATGTCAGTCGTCACGTCTCCCATGAAGAAATAAAAGGCAGGCAGGCCTGTCACTCACGGAAAGATACACATCTGCCTGCCCGAGCAAATCCTGACCCAGGCTACCTTAGGGCCTCACCTGGCCGTCTCCTTCCACTCGGCGTCCTCTCCCTCTTTCAGGCAGATCTCATCCAGTTCTGTGAACAGCTCGTGAGGCACGTGCTCTTCATCCTCCTCAGTGCCAAGAATGAACTGAACACGCTGAGATGGTGTGTCTGGAAAATCAGCCACGGAGAAAGGTCTGCTCCCAGCCTCAGCTTAGAGCAGAAATAGCATCCTGCCACACTCAGCGCACCTGGGGGCCTCACAACTTCAGGAACATACAGAAGATAATCCTGAACTCAGGTCAAAAAGATGTCTTTATTCCCAGAAAAAAAGCTATTCTTTGGAAGCAGTTTCACGGGAGGAAAAAATTATTAAGTAAGACCATTTGAAGAAAACCCATGAGAAACTAGAAATCTGATGAATTTGACCAAAAAGAATGGCTAATTCTCTAGCAAATGATTTCACCTTCTATGATATTGATTTGGGGGGCCTGAACTGTGAAGTTTTCAGGAAGATACTTTTGATTCTCAGAGGCATTTCTTCTTCTTGGAAGCAAGCTGGGGAAAGTCTATGGAAGAGAATCAAGACCACCCCCTGCTCCATGTCCATCCCACACCCCTTCAGCCTCACCAGGCCTCCCGGTTCGGACACCCACCCGCCCTCCCTCCCGAGGTGTTACCATGGGCCAGGGCCTCAGGGCCTTCCTCCCCCTGGCTGGCTCCCTTGCCCCGCCCTCGTCTCCGATGCTTCTGGCCATGGGTTCGGTGGTGCCGATGGCTCTGCCGGCCCAGCGGCATCCGGACCCCCACGTACAGAGTCCTATGACCTGAAAAGAAGCAGAAGGTCTGTGGAGAGAACTCCTTCAGGAAAAGGAGGCTAGTATATTTGAGAGGGGAGAAGAAAAAGAGTACAGTCCTTTGGCCTGGTCACAACGCTGTAATGACAAAACTTCAAAGACCTCCAGGACTGAAGCTGTAGAGATGGGGGAGTTGAAGGTCTCAGTCCTGTACGTGGCTGCAAACCTCACAGGAATGTTGTTAAGATCAAAGGAAATAATGGGCGTGAACATGATTTGCAAACTGTAGAGTCCGAAACGAACGCTAGTTGTTGCTACTACAACGATTTGAGCAATTGATAAAACATGATGCAGTCACGCCATGACACCTACAGCAGGTCTCGGCAGGGAGGCCATTTGAGAAAGTGGTTAAGTGCTCAGGTCAACCTGCCCGGGTCCAAAACTTGACGTCATCATTCACTAGCCGTGTGACCCTCAACAAGTTATCTAATCTCTCTGTGACTGTCTTTAAAAAGGAATGCTGAAGCTTATTCTTTAAACTCAGAAGATTTTTGTGAGAAGCAAGTAAGAAATGTAAGTAAAATGCTTATCACGATGCCTGGAATCAATTTTAGCAGCCAGTAAATTCCAGGATCAGTTTCCATTATATTTTTTCTGCACCATCTAGAATAGCAGTGAGAGTACTAGTTACAAATCATAAGGGGCATAAGGCTGGGAGCATAAGGGAGAGATATTAAATATTTTACAAAAAGAGGGGAACACAAGAAAAGAAGTGATCCCATAGTGTTCCTCTCTAGTTCCTCCTTCCTACTTTCTCATTCCATCCATAAACATTATTTTGTTTTGTGCCTGACGTCCAGGCCTCTCTGACCTCCACCTGGTTTCCCCGGTCTTCCTGGTGAGCCTGGAGCCCAGAATCAGTAGCTGCAGGGACGCTACACCTGGATACACATAGCAGTGATCTTCCCCCCACTTCTGCCCAGTTACTGCTGCTCGACACTCTGGATCTCAGGCTGCCCCCGCACATCTTCCACCACAGGAGCTGTTACAGTCTTTAGTCACTGCCTTCAAATCCACAACCTTACCCACGCTTCCTCTGAGCAGCTGACCTTGCTTCACATTGTACTGAAAAGACAGGCCCTGTCCTGGGAACTCCCTCCATTGTCAGTCAGGCTCACTTTCCTCCTCCAGCTTTTCCTCTTTTCCAGGCTAATGAGCGTCGCCTCCCACCCCACTGGGTCCCACTCCATCAGTTATCCTCAGTCTCTCCTTTCCATCCATCCCTTCCACTGGTTTCTCAAGTCCCTCTTACCTAAAAAGGAAATATTCCTACCATATGACCCAGCAATTCCACTCCTGGGTATAGATCTGAAAAACACAAAAACACTAATTCGAAAAGATACATGTACCCCAATGTTCATAGCAGCATTATTTGCAATAGCGAAAATATGGAAGCAAACTAAGTGTCCATTAACCGATGAATGGATAAAGAAGATGTGGTACATATATACCATGGAATACTACTCAGCCATAAAAAGAATGAAATAATGCCATTTGCAGCAACATGGATGGACTTGGAGGGTATTATGCTAAGTGAAATAAATCAGACAGAGAAAGACAAATACTCTATAATATCGCTTATATGTGGAATCTAAAAAATGCAACAAACTAGTGAATAAAACAAAAAAGAAGCAGGCTCACAGATATAGAGAACAAACCAGTGGTTTACCAGTGGTGGTGGGGGGAGGGGGAGGAGGGATAGGCAATATAGGAGTAGGGAGAAAAAAGGGTTATTATGGGATTATATGAAATCACGTGTGTGAAACTTTTGCACACTATAACGATTTAAAGAATCTTTCATTCAATAAATAAATAAATAAATAAATATTTAAAAATAAAACTAAAAAAGAAATGTTCCCAGTGCAGTGCTATTCTCCCAAGTTTCTGCCTGTCCCCTTCCCTTCTCCATCAAGTCATGTTCAAGAACAGTGTACCGACCCAGCTCCCTTTCCTCACCATCCCCTTGTTCCACAGCCTCTGCATGTGGCCGCTCTCCACTGAAACTGCCCTCATTAGGGACGCCAAAGCCCACTAAATCACCAAATCTCTATCATCTTACGTCTCTCTCAGTTCAATTCAAGACTTTCTGGAGAGCCCACCATGCTCCAGGCAGCAGCCCCATCCCTTGACTACTTCCTCCCCTTGGTGGTCTGGGCTTCCCCCACACCTGTACCACTGCCTTCCCTGGCTCACTTGCACTCCTCTGACTGCTTCTCCAGCCTTACCACAATCCACCAAAGGAAGGTTCCCCAGGTTTCTGTCCTTGGTCCCTTTCTTCTCTCTTTTTAGAGATATTTGCTCTCCTGATTTCAAAGTTTACTTCTGCAAATGATCCCCAAATCTTTATCTCCAGTGACTCAATATGTTCCAAAGCAAACTCACCATCCTCCAGCTCAAATCAGACTCATACTCACTTCTTCTATGTTTCTGTTCATGGCATTCTCTCAACTTTCCAGGCTTGAAATCTCAGCATTACCTTGGATTTCCACCTTGCCCCTCAGCGCTCCACCCCATAGATTAGGGATGTCAAGTCTTTCTCTCCTCCCACTTTGACAACAGCAGGGGCCTCCTTCCTGCCTCCCCCACCAATTCGATCCTACAAACAAATCCTCCGGAAGCACTGCTCTGATCACGGCTCACTCTTACAGTCGGAACCCTTCATGCTCCAGCATGCTCGGGCCCCAGCCTCCTTTCTAGTTTTTTCTTCCTCTAGAACAAATTATACATTCAACAGGGAAACAAAGGGAAAGCTCTCTAAAAGAACTGAGTGATCATCTCAAGAGAGATCAAAGTGGAAATCCCACACATGCTCACACCAAATAAATGTTCTGGGGGGAAAAAAATCTAGAGCTGTACACCTTCTGCATCTACACCAACAACAGAACAGCCTGTTGTTTTTTTTTTAATAAATTTTTAAATTTTATTTATTTATTTTTGGCTGCACTGGGTCTTCATTGCTGCTTGCGGGTTTTCTCTAGTTGCAGCAAGCGGGGGCTACTCTTCTTTGTGGTACGCAGGCTTCTCATTGCGGTGGCCTCTCCTGCTGCGGAGCACGGGCTCTAGGCACATGGGCTTCCGTAGTTGTGGCACGTGGCCTCAGTAGTTGTGGCTTGCAGGCTCTAGAGCGCAGGCTCAGTAGTTGTGGTGCACGGGCTTAGTTGCTCCGCGGCATGTGGGATCTTCCCGGACCAGGGCTTGAACCCACGTCCCCTGCATTGGCAGGCGGGCTCTCAACCACTGCGCCACCAGGGAAGCCCAACAGCCTGGTTTTGACTCCGTCTCCTCCACATGGCCTCAGCTGATGCTCCCACCCTCACCTCACACTCTCCTCCACCTAAACCAAACTGCTCTTCCCCAGATGTACCAATGCTTTCCGGACACTGACTTGCCTCACTCCTTCAAGATTCATTGCAAATGCACCTTCCTTCTTGGTATTCTTGCTGATCCCCCTGATCAGAGGTGCTGCCTCCTTCCTGTAAACCCTGAGTCCTTGGCTAGCATTCTCTTATGAACTTATCTTATGCCTTGCATTAAAGTTAGGCATCTATCGGTCTTTCTCCCGCTATTCATCTGCAAGCTCCTCAAAGTCCCAGGTCAGACCTTCCTCCTCCTGGAATCCCTCACATAACAAAGCACAGTATCTTCCACATGGTCATCACTCCACAAATATTCAGAAAATGGAATACCTCCTAGGTGCCTCCACCAGGAACATAACCCCTTAGGATCCCCTGAGGAGTACACAACCTGAACTAAGAAGGCCTCTGATATGAAAGGGGTCACAACAGGAACATGTAACCAAAGTGAATGTGTTTAGAGTGGATGAAATACTCACCAGGGCATGGGATGATTGAGAAGGTCCTAGCCAGCCTGAGGATGGAGAGCTTATTCCAGGAAGAGTTCCTGGATAAGGGGACTTTTGGAAAGAGTTACCAAGGAAGACTTTTCCTTCTCTAAGAAATTTTTTTGGTCCAATCAGTTTCCACAAACATTAGCCAACCACAGCACCTGCCTTTTGAAAACACCAGAGAGACAGGAAAAAATGAAAACAAGCCCCAGCAGGACACAGAGCTAAGAATGACCAAGTGGTTAACAGAAAACTAGGCATCAGTTTCTAGGCTGGAGACTTGGAAGCAGGAACTTGGATATCCTGAGTGAAATCAGAAAAGACGACAAACATAGAGACACTGGGAAATGAATACAGCACCAATAAAATCCAGTCCATCTAACGGGATTCTGCAGCCCAGTGACTTTACTAAATCAATCCTGTGGTCACTTTGCTGGCCTTTCAACTGCTCTCCTACCCACACAGTCTTCATCCCCTCATCTACCTACCTACTCACCTAAATTCTGCCTTCTTTCCAGTCTTTTTTTCCAGTTATTGTCAAACCTACTCTCTGGGGACTGTGTGCAAATACAAGTATTCATTTAGTAAAAACTTATTAGAAGATGTAATTTTAGAATTTATTTTTTAAAATAAGTATGTACACACGTACAGAGAGCAATCATTAGTGAACTGGGATGGAACCTTGCAGAGCAGGACAGAAATCACAGGGGGAGCCCACCCTGCAGATGGAACCTGGGCCTTCCGACACGGAGTACATTCCGAGCACACTGTCTATCAAGCATGCACACAGAACTCGTTAGCTCACACGGACGGGTGTCCCATCCCCTGGGCTTCAGGTTGACACAAAGTCAGTAACCGTGGGGGGAGTCTAACATGTGGAGCACATGCAAGCCTTTTTTTTTCAACTTATAACTAAGGCCAAATGGCTCTTACCTCTGTTAAAAACTTATTAGAAGGTACCAAACTTACTCTAGGATTCATTAGTCTAGTAGTTAATCAGGAATAATGATCTGCCAGGAAAGACGGAAAAAGCCATTCCTCTAATTAAAGCCACTGCTCGGTGCTCTTCCGGGACTGGGAGAGTCCACTGAAGTAATCATGAACTATTGCTCTTTGTGAGTTTCTCTTTGGAAATCTGTCCTACTGTTTGCTTTCGACTCTTCCCATGTATATAAAAAAAAGCGATGTTATGGTTTAATGCACCTTCTCCTGCTGATGGAGTTAATTTTTGCCAAAAAAAAAACCATGTTTACAAGTCTCTAACAATGTCCAGAGACTACATCTCAGAAGTAGTTCTGAAAATGGTTTATGTCACGTGGTGTAGAGGGTATAGAACAAAGGGGAAGGAAGACCCAGAGCTTTATCTGCAGCCACAGAACCTTGTATCATGGCACACATGGCCAATTAGAACACATTAGAACAATTTACTTGTCTTCCATCAGAGTGGGACTGATTTATTCCACGCCTTCAAGAGACAGCACTTCCCTGAGTGCAGCCTCACTGAGCCCTAGGGCTGCCCTCGGGGTGAGTCAGGGCGGGGCCCACAGCACAGCCGATCCTACAGCAAATCCCAACTTCCTCTTCTCCTCTCCAGAGCTACTTGAGAACCACATCAGGCCTGAGGAGTGGGCACTGTTTGTCCTCCATTGCCTGTAGTGTTTTTTTTTTTAAGCGCTAACATAAATAAGATTCTAGTTTTCAAAAAGGTTTCTATGTATAAAGGACTGTTTTCCCCTAGCAGTGCCATCATCACAGACGGCCTTCTTTTACAGGAAAATGGAGACTACGTAAGGAACAGATGATGTCATATTGAGAAGATGCTCCTACTGCCAATTACGCAGCTGAACTCTGTGATGGAACCCAGTCCTCGGGATCCAAGACTGTTTGCCCAGGCTTATTATTCTACTCCCAAGTAGATAAGAGTGTTCATAAATGGTTACCTCTTTGCTGAGGGCAAAGGTCTAGTGGGCCCAGACAACTAAACTAAAAGTAAAAGTACCCCCACGGTACAGTGAGACGTAGGAGGCAATAGGATTATCAGGGCAGAAGGAGGGGTGGGGCAACACATAAAAACGTTCATATGATGGAGCGAGAAGTTGAGGTTGGGTGGTATACGCTGGGTACCTTCCTCCCTGCAGGCCGTGTGGCAGAGTGGAAAGAGCAGAATTCCTCCCAGCCTCACCTGCCTGTTAGGCTAGATGACCCTGAAGCGGTTTCCCCATCAACCCTGCCTGGGTGCTGTGAGAAGATTAAAAAGACAACTTGTACAAAGTGCCTAATCAAATGCCTGTCACCAAGGTGTCATTCAACAAATGTTAGCCTCCCACCTCTACACCCATCCTTCTTTCCCCTTTCTCCCCAACTGCTGAAACCCACACTGGCTCCTCTTCCATCTGGTCAAAATAACTTCGAAAGCTTGACCTTGATATGTCCAAACTCCACTGACCTCCACAGAGCCACCCACCTAAGTTCTCATGGTAACAGACCCAGAGGATGAGTCAGCCTCTACAGCTTTGGCTCTCTCATCCAAAGGACAAGTTTTCTCTGGGGACAGTACAACTTTGATGAAAAAAAAACAGCACAGGAACAAGCAGTACAGAGAGAACACTTCACGTGCTGTCTCAGTCATTAGAAAGTTGCTGTATCATAGCCTTCAACGTTGCAGGAGATGCTGCAGAGATTGCACAAAGGCTTTTGAGCCAAATGTGGGTTCTCGTTCAAGCTATAGTGGACACGAGCCTTTCTTTAATCAAGCTGAGCATTGCCATCATTATCAGGAAACTAGGCTCCGTGGGAAAAAGGAAAGCAGAAGGACAGCACAAAAGGGTCATGGGGGGAGTGCGGGGTGGGAGAGGAGAGAAAGGAAGAAGAGCCTTGATAAGGTAAACTAGATAGAGCAGGTCAATTAAAAGGCCTCTTCCTTCCCTTCCACTTCAGTGGGTTTTTATACAACTCTATGCTGTGAACTCTCAGCAAATATGTTATAGGTGCGTGTGTGTTCTCCCTTTTCTTGTTTAGACGAAAACACCAGGCAGAAATGGGCATAGTTAGAATGGGAAGAGCATACATTGGAAATGGGGTAAAAACAGGGTTTTATGGCCAAACTGAGTTTTTAAAACTATTTGTATTTTATTTTCTTTTGTGTAAATTTGTATCTATATTTCCAAGCAGTTGTCAAGAATCAATAAACTGATCTGAGTGCTTCACATTCTCAAGGAATAGGTCATTTATTAATATTTATATTGGACTTCACTGTGCTGAAAGCACTGTCTCACAAGCTGTCTACTAGATCCTAACAGTAAGACAGGTATTATTATCCCTACTTTTATTTAACAGATGAGGAAAATGAGGCTTAAGTGAAATTAAGTGATTTTCTCCCAAGGTCTCACAGCTCGTGAAGAAGAGTTAGGACTCCAGCCCAGGTCTCCGGATGGCAAAGCTGCTCCTCCCACACCAGGCTGCCTCTTGCTGACTTCCCTCAGTACACAGAACAGCAGTGCTTACCTTCCAACTCTTCTTTCTCATAGTGGATGTTGAGAATTGTACTGGTCCCACCCTGATCCACCACAGCTTCTTCATCTGGTCTCTGTTGAAACATAAATTAGTAGCCACAGTAATACCCATACATTCACTCAAACACTCATTCAAGGGAATTCCCTGGCGATCCAGTGGTTAGGGTTCCACGCTTCCACTGCAGGGGACATGGGCTCGACCCCTGGTTGGGGAACTAAGATGCCGCATGCTGCGCGGCCCCCCCAAAAAAACACTCACTCACTCAAGTACCGTGTGTATGCCACACCCTTTATGCAACACTGAGGGGGAAAACCCAATGGTTTACAGATATTTTTAATTTCAATCTCACAATATCTCTGAGATGCAAACATGGCAGCCATTCTTTCTCATTTCATAAATAAGCAGCCCGATACTCAGAAAACTTTAATTACTGCCCAAGGTCAGAAATATGGTAAAAGGCAGAGCGAGGACTGAGTCCAGGTCTTGTGACTGCAGATCCCGTGCCTTTCCCACCCCTCCCCACTCCACCCATACGTCTGTATAACATGTTGGCATTTTGCAAGTGGTGTCAACCACATTGTCTCATTTGGTACAAGCTGGTCTCCTTGACCTCTCTGTTTACCACTCTGTCCTTGAAATTCTCCACCCTGCTCCTCTGTCCCATCCTAAGTCTCATCTCCTTTTTCTAACCATAATTCCCAAGGAAAAGCACTCTATCTTTTGTTTCCCACGCTTGAGCCTTACAATTTCAACAGTAGCCTGAAGCTGTGAGGATTAGTATCTGACAAACCGCCAGAATGTCACGCCTCAAGATCCATGTGTCTAAAACCCAACTAATCTGCCTTCCAAACTAGTACCCTGTGCCCATTTATTTACTCCTACCCATGACTCCATCATTTCTTAGTCCACATTTGAAATTTCAAACTTATTTATTCATCCATTCCATGTATTGAGTGCCTATCATATGCCTTCCAGGAAACAGTTCTTTTTTCTTATCAAGTCCTCGTTTGCAATTTCTCTCGAATTCACTCTCATCTCTCATCCTCTCTATCCTCCACTGTCCAGCCCTTTCAAACATAGAGGACATTTTTTCAGTTATGGAACCACACTCATTTTCTTCCCTGAGGGCTGCCCCTCGGCCTAGAACTATCACCCTCTCCCTGCTACTCCCACGTCCATCACCAGCAGCTAACACTTATTCATCATCCCATAGATCTCAGCCTAAATGCACTTCCTTAGAAGGCTTCCCTGACTACCTCCCATTAGTATGCCCCCATAGCACACTGTATTTCTCCTTAGTAATGACATGTCTCTGCTCCTTAAGGGAGGGACCATATCTTTCTTCCCGTTTCCCCAGCACCCTGCAGACTTTTCACATAGTAGGTGCTCAATAAATCTTTGTTAAAAGAACAAAGATAATGGTATCTACCTTATCAAGACCCTCACCAGATCCTGAATTATTTCAAATAATTATTTCCCTGACAATCAATTTCCTTTACCAAACCTGCAGCTCTAGCCAGGCTCTCTGATCCTGTAGGCACCATACACATTCCACACTGTCTGGTCATCTAGCAGGTCCTTCCCCAACTCTCCAGCACCCCAAATCCTCACCATCCTTGTAGATCCTGCTCAAATTTCCAGCTTCCGGTTCTAATTTTACTGTTTTATAGTTGACCACCTATGCTCCTAAATAAGACAACCCTGAACATAAAGCAATCCATTTTCCCAATGAAAAGATTCAAAAACAGTTTTCCAGGCCAAACTTCTAGGGAAGTAGATAAAATAGTCAAATGTCAATTTACAGTATTTTATTTATGAATTTAGTTTTATAGGCATATTTTAAATTATATATTATTACTATCATGGAATAATCTCCAAGATATAATATTAAGTTTGAAAAGCAAGGTGGAGCGGCCGCCCCCGGGGAGCTCGGGGAGCGCAGGTCCGACGGCGACGGCGACGGCGGCGGCGTCGGCGGCGGCGGCGGCGGCGGCGCCAACGGCGCCAACGGCGCCGACGGCCGCAGGCGCCGCCAACGGCCGCAGGCGCCGCCACCTCCATAGCTGTTTACCCGGCTGCATTGTGGGAGTTTGACCTCCGTCGCCGCCAACCGCCGCCTCAGCTTTCGCCACCGCCGCCGCCGCCCACGCCATGGGGCCCGTGACTGACGACGAAATCATACGGAAGCGTCTCCTAATTGATGGAGATGGCGCTGGAGATGATCGGAGAATTAATCTGCTAGTGAAAAGTTTCATTAAATGGTGCAACTCTGGATCCCAGGAAGAGGAATACAGCCAGTACCAACGTATGCTGAGCACACTGTCCCGATGTGAATTTTCAATGGGCAAAACTTTGCTGGTATATGATATGAATCTCAGAGAAATGAAAAATTATGAAAAAACTTACAAAGAAATAGAACGTAGCATTGCTGAGCACATGAAAAAATTGCTGAGTGCAAAAAGCAAATTCTTCAAGCAAAACGAACACGAAAAATATCACCAAGAATACGATGCACTGGCAAAAGTGATCCAGCGTCATCCAGACAGGCGTGAGACATTAAAGAACTAGAGGCTCTGGGAAAAGAATTAGAGCATCTTTCACATATTAAAGAAAGTGTTGAAGTAACCTGGAATGAAAGGAAACAGTTCTACATTCTTCTTAGTCCTCATGAACTTCAGCAAACACTGGAAAATGATGAAAAGCTCAAAGGTAGAAGCAGCTCAAGAAACAAGCATGGAAACTGATCCTAAACCATAGACCAACTAACCACTCACCATTCCCAAGAATATTGAAGTAGCAACATGATCTTAGTGTGTTCAGAATTTGTTGTGCTCTTGAGACATTTAAAGTTTTGGCAGTGAACTACTTTGCTTTTAAATGTTAATGCACAGTTCATTCATATTTCTTCACACAAAGGAAGATGACTTCATTATATATTTGTTTTTATTGAAATGCCTTTTTTATACTTAAAAGGTAGGAAGCAACATCCAAAAATGTTTAATAAAATGTTTTCAAGCCAGATATGTTAGTGCTCGTTGGTATTCTAGGTAGTTTTTAACTGGTAACATTGATTTGCTCACAAAATAAGTGGAAGACAGTGAGAAGGTGGCATTTCTAGGATGTATATGAGAAAATGAGTCAATTTCTGGAAATCGTTACCACTTTTGAAAATGAAGGCCATGAATAGGCTCTCAGGAGGGCTGTGAACTTGTGAAATTATGTACAAAATGTTTGTGATGTATGCTTATTGTGGGAGAGGTTCCGTGATAGTAAGAATCACTGATATCAGAGGTAATTACAAGATGCAAAGTAAATCAATATGTATTACTTTCTAGATCTCTGTCCTTTATACTTGAGCAATGTGGTTGTTAAATGTTTTGTTGAAATGTTTTCTCTCTATCGTTTTGTTCTGTAGGAGTCATTTTCAAGAGTCTTGCAAAAAGGACTTCATGATCTTTTTTAAAAATTAAACTAAATCTGAATCACTTGTAATTGTCTTAAGTATTGAATTACATGTCCAATACTTGTTAGGTTCCATCCTTATCCATTTATTTTAGTTCAGAAACATGGCACTTTGCATGAACCATACCTTAATAATGTTACATTTTTGTAATTTTAATACAAACTCGTATCTTTAAAAAAATAAAAAATAAAAAAGATAAATAAAAAGCAAGGTGGAGGAAACTGTTTAATTTGCTAACTTTTATCTAAGAAAGGGTGTTGGAACAAAAACATCTGCTTACACTTAAAAACATACAAAGGAAGAATGAGCCGTAAAAGATGTTTTTAAATAGTTTCCTACAGAGGAGGGAGGGAATGGGGTAAAGAAGATAAGGATAGAAACTAAATTTCTTTGAAGATAACTTATTTTGCACATTTTTTACGTAATTTTAAAACAAAATTAATTAATTTTTAAAAAACCAAAATTTTACATTTTAAAAAGCAATTCCCACAAATCAAAAACAAAATGAAAACAAGTGCCAAACTGATGGCATAACTATTCCAAGAGAACTTATTCCAAGTAACTTTATACCATAAAGTTATAACTGACTGAACGTTCTTAGTGACATATATCCTAAGGACAAAAAGAATTTGAAAAGATCTTAAACTGCTTTTTAGTTGTCATATTGTTGGTTGTAGTGTTGGTGTTATTTTTCTGAGACTGTTGTGTATTGTGAGATAAATGAGTGATTATGTGAACTTTCTCTGGCACTCTCAGTGTGACTGAGATCTGGGGTTCTCAGAAGGTGTGAAAGCAGATACAGTTGCAGGACACATAGTCCTGAATTTGAATTGGAAGCACTGGAAGTATCAACAATGATATATTTTTTAATGCTTTAAAATTTGTAAATTTATGTTTCCTAGCTCTGTCTAGACTAAAGGCCTAGAAAAAATGATCAGCCAATAGTAATAAGTATCATTAGCACCTAGATTGTGGTCTCTTAAAATGCCATTTTCTCTTAAAAGACACTCAAAGACAACGAGGGTTGTGTCAAAAGGACTCGGGATCCAACTTAGAGAGGTCCCTTGCCAAAAACAGGACAATTTGAACATTCGTAAGGGTAATAACTGTAACAGACTGAATATATCAAATATGTTTAAATCCATGAGTTCACCATGTCACTTTAAAAATTAGCTAATTGGTCAACATTGGAGGATAATACTAGCAAACCAACTCATTATTTTGCAAAATAGTAAAAATTTATCCCGGCTTTCCTATTTAAATTGTACCATAGAGTGGTACCATAGAGTAGATGAGAGAAGCTTCTTATTATAGAAAAGAATAAATGAAGAAGGAATGTTAGAATTAGAACATCGCCATTTTGCAATCCCTAATGGACTGCATTGATTTTCAAGGCCACTAATATCACAAAAAGAGAAAACCAGACACTGTGTGCCTCCTAATGGGAGACCTTATCACCACCCATGAAGTAATCTCACCAAATAAATTGTCCCTGAATCTGATCAAGACTCTAAATCCAAATACCAATTTACCGAAAATACAAAGAAACAGAGTTCAGTGGGAAAAAAATACCACAGGAATATAATCAGCAAAACCCAGACAATGGAAAACTCTACAGCTATAGAACAAATCCTCTCCCCACCATCTTTTTTAAAAAAAATAATTGCAAGAAGAGAAAGAGAGAGAGGAAGGCAAAACCAATAGGTTAAAAGAGACAACAAACCAATCTCAATATGTGGACTTAATTTGAATACTGATTTAAACTAACCAAAATAATTTTTAGTTATTAATAAAATAATTTTTAAAGTTATGACATTTGAGACAATCAGAAATTTTTATCTTTTATGATATTAAAGAAATTATTATTTTCTCTTTAGGTGGTACTATGCTTATTTTTTAAAGAATCCTTATCTTTTAGTATTCATACTGAAATATTTACAAACGATTACAGATACGTAAAATAATGTTAACTTAGAAATACTACTTTTCTCACATTTTATAAAGTAATGTTATTCAAAATCTTCAGATACATCTTTAACATCAATGTTTTCCTCATTACCATGATGCTTTGAGTCAATTTCCCAGAGCATGTCAGTTTCACTTCCATCTAAGTTGTAAAGACTCTCATAAAATAAGTCAAGTCCTTTCTGAAGAATAACTTTTAAGTGGAAAAAACTTACCTTTATTTTACACTTATTTGTTATCTGTGAATTTCCTGACAGCAGGAGTCACATTTTTTCTTTTGTTCTCCCAGAGCCTAATACAGTAGCTTACCATTTTAAGTAGCCTGTGCTCCTGTAAGTTACAGGAGGGTAGGTACTGTGTCTTATGTTCACCACTATGTACCTAGCACCTAGTACAATGTCCAGTATGTGGTGGGTATCCAATACATTTTTTTTTTTTTAAATAATGTTTTGGAGTTTCCCACAGGCAATGTTTGCTGATGGGGTAGCAAGGGAGTTTTTTTATTCTCATTTTTATTTTTTTTTTAATTTATTTATTTATTAATTTTTGGCTGTGTTGGGTCTTCGTTTCTGTGCAAAGGCTTTCTCTAGTTGCAGCGAGCGGGGGCCACTCTTCATCGCGGTGCGCGGGCCTCTCACTATCGTGGCCTCTCTTGCTGCAGAGCACAGGCTCCAGACGCGCAGGCTCAGTAGTTGTGGCTCACGGGCCCAGTTGCTCCGCAGCATGTGGGATCTTCCCAGACCAGGGCTCAAACCCATGTCCCCTGCATTGGCAGGCAGATTCTCAACCGCTGCGCCACCAGGGAAGCCCTCCAATACATTTTGATGAGTAAATATTTATTAGTTTTTTTAACTCTTTCTCATATGATCATATATTTCCTCATAAAACTTCACATATATGTATACCTATATATACTCGTAGATACGAGATAAGAGATAAGAGAATATATATATAATAGATAGAGATATATATAGAGAGAGAGAATAGAGAGATAGAGAATAGAGATAGAGAGAGGATATATATTATATATATTATATATTAATATAATATATATTACCTATATACACTATATATACCTATATAATATACCTATATTATACCTATGTATACATATGTACGAGTAATTTTTCATGTTGGCTTCCCCACAGGTTTGTAATATCTGGAGGGCAGGGACCAATTAATTACAATGCTTAGTACTGTCCACAGACACCTCACACAGCATAGAACACAGCAGGAATCTGGAGCGGGGCTGTGGTGCAGAGGGAGGGATGACTGACTTCTTGACTCTAAGACTATAAAAGCAAAATATAAAGAGCAAGGTCAATCATCTAAAATATTCAGGTTGAAAATCAACTTGTTGTTTGTTTCCCTAGTTTAGATGGGTTAATCACAGTCTAAAGTCACTGAATAAATGTTCATCCACTTTCTTTGTCCTACCAAAGAAAACAGAGCCATTGTCAAACACCATCAGCCAGAGCATTTGAAAGGCCAGGCTTGAATGTGAATGTGTGGCCCTCGATTGGATCCTGGTTCAAATAAGCCAACTATTTTAAAAAACTATAAGGTGCTAACAGAAATTTAATCAACTGGATGGGTATATGATTATATTAAAGAATTACTGTCAATTTTTAAGTAAAATAATAATACAGGAGTACATCATTTTATTATGCTTCACTTTATTGCACTTCACAGGTATTGTATTTTTTACAAATTGAAGGTCTGTGGCAACCCTGAATGAAGCAAGACTATTGGCACCATTTTCCAACATCATTTGCTCCCTTCATGTCTCTGTGTCACATTTTGGTAATTTGCAATATTTCAGACTTTTTCATTATTATTATATTGTTATGGTGATCTGTGATCAGTGATCTTTGATACTACTATTGTAATTGTTTTGGGGCGCCACATACCATGCCCATTTAAGACGGCAAACTTAATCGATAAATGTTGTCTGTGTTCTGACGAGCAGTTCCCCATCTCTCTCCCTCTCTTCAGGCCTCCATATTTCCTGAGACACAACGATATTGAAATTAGGCCAGTTAATAACCCTACAATGGCCTCTAAGTGTTCAAGTGAAAGGAAGAGTTATACATCTCTCACTTTAAGTCAAAAGCCAGAAATGATTAAGCTTAGTGAGGAAGGCATGTTGAAAGCCGAGATATGCCAAAAGCTAGGTCTCTTGCACCAGTTAGCCAAATTGTGAATGCAAAGGAAAAGTTCTTGAAGGAAATTAAAAGTGCTACTCCGGGCTTCCCTGGTGGCGCAGTGGTTGAGAATCTGCCTGCCAATGCAGGGGACACGGGTTCGAGCCCTGGTCTGGGAAGATCCCACATGCCACGGAGCAACTAGGCCCGTGAGCCACAGCTACTGAGCCTGCGCGTCTGGAGCCTGTGCTCCGCAATGGGAGAGGCCGCGATAGTGAGAGGCCCGCGCACCGCGATGAAGAGTGGCCCCCGCTCGCCACAACTAGAGAAAGCCCTTGCGCAGAAACGAAGACCCAACACAGCCAAAAATAAATAAATAAATAAATAAATAATAAAAATAAAGGAATTCCTTTTTAAAAAAAAGTAAAATAAATATCCTTCTTAAAAAAAAAAAAGTGCTACTCCAGTGAAGACACGAATGATAAGAAAGCAAAACAGCCTTACTGTGATGTGGAGAAAGTTTTAGTGTTCTGGATAGAAGATCAAACTAGTCACAACATTCCCTTAAGCCAAAATGTAATCCAGAGCAATGTCCTAACTCTCTTCAATTCTATGAAAGCTGAGAGAGATGAAGAAGCTACAGAAGAAAAGTTTGAAGCTAGCAGGGCTTGGTTCATGAGGTTTAAGGAAAGAAGCCGTCTCTATAACATAAATGTGCAAGGTGAAGCAGCAACTGCTGATATAGAAGCTGCAGCAAGTTATCCAGAAGATCTAGCTATCTCAGAAAATCGATGAAAGTGGCTACACTAAAGAACAGATTTTCAGTGTAGACAAAACAGCCTTCTATTGGAAGAAGATGCCATCTAGGACTCTCATAGCTAGAGAGGATGTCAATGCCTGGCATCAAAGCTGCAAAGGACAGGCTGACTCTTGTTAAGGGCTAATGAAGCTGGTGACTTTAAGTTGAAGCCAATGCTCATTTGCCATCCCCAAAATCCTAGGGCCCTTCAGAATTATGCTAAGTCTATTCTGCCTGTGTTCTATCAATGAAACAACAAAGCCTGGATGATAGCACATATGTTGACAACATGGTTTACTGCATATTTTAAGCCCACTGTTGAGATCTACTGCTCAGAAAAAAAGATTCCTTTCAAAATATTACTGCTCATCGACAATGCCCCTGGTCACCCGAGAGCTCTGATGGAGATGTACAATGAGATTCATGTTGTTTTCATGCCTGCTAACACAACATCCATTCTGCAGCCCATGGCTCAAGGAGTCATTTTGACTTTCAAGTCTTATTATTTAAGAAATACATTTCATAAGGCTGTAGCTGCCATAGATAGTGAATCCTCTGATGGGTAGGGGCAAAGTAAATAGAAAACCTTCTGGAAAGGATCCACCATTCTAGATGCCATTAAGAACATTCTTGATTCTTGGGTAGAGGTCAAAATATCAACATTAACAGGAGTTGGGAGGAAGATGATGCCAACCCTCATGGATGATTTTGAGGGGTTCAAGACTTCAGAGGAGGAAGTAACTGCCCATGTGGTGCAAATAGCAAGAGAACTAGAATTAGAAGTGGATCCTGAAGGTGGGACTGAATTGCTGCAATCTCACCATGAAACTTGAACAGATGAAGAGTTGCTTCGTAGGGATGAGCAAAGAAAGTGGTTTCTTGAGATGGAATCTACTCCTGGTGAAGATGCTGGGAAGACTGCTGAAATGACAACAAAGGATTCAGAATATTACATGAACTTAGTTGATAAAGCAGTGGCAGGGCTTGAGAGGACTGACTCCAATTTTGAATGAAGTTCTACTGTGTGTAAAATGCTATCAAACAGCATTGCAGGCTACAGAGAGATCATTCGTGGAAAGAAGAGTAAACGGATGTGGCAAACCTCATTGTCTTATTTTAAGAAACTGCAACAGCCAGCCCAGCCTTCAGCAGCCACCGTCCTGATCCATCAGCATCAAGGCAAGATCCCCCACCAGCAAAAAGATTATGACTTGCTAGAGGCTCAGATGATGGTTAGCATTTTTTAGCAATAAAGTATTTTTTAATTAAGGTATGTACATTTTTAGATATAATGCTATTGCATACTTAATACATTACAGTATAGTATAAACATAGCTTTTATATGTACTGAGAAACCAGCAAGTTTGTGCAACTTGCTTTATTGCAATATTCACTTTATTGTGGTGGTCTGGAATTGAACCTGCAATATCTCCAAGGTATGCCTGTATTGTGATACGGTGATTATGTCATTTTTTTAAAAAAAGGGCCCAGGCTTCCCTGGTGGCGCAGTGGTTGAGAATCTGCCTGCCAATGCAGGGGACACGGGTTCGAGCCCTGGTCTGGGAAGATCCCACATGCCGCAGAGCAACTGGGCCCGTGAGCCACAACTACTGAGCCTGCGCGTTTGGAGCCTGTGCTCCGCAACAAGAGAGGCCGCGATAGTGAGAGGCCCACACACCGCGATGAAGAGTGGCCCCCGCTCGCTGCAACTAGAGAAAGCCCTCGCACAGAAACAAAGACCCAACACAGCCATAAATAAATAAATTTTAAAAATTAAAAAATAAAAAAAATAAAAATAAATAAAAATAAAAATAAAAAAAGGGCCCTTAATCTTAAGTGAAACATACTTAATTATACGATGTCTGGGATCTGGAGAATGGGTAGACCCATAAATGAAACAAGATAGGTTGTTTGTTCATTGTTGGAGCCAGGTCATGGGGTACTTCAAGTCTCTCTACTTTGGTATATGCTTAAAATGCTCCATAAATTTCAAATATATTAAAGTTTGCTTAAAATCATAAAAAATGAAAAGAAAGGAACATCAAGTCTCATTGGTCTGTGCTTGCTGCAGATTCCTCACCAGTTGATTATTACTTCCTCTGATACCGTCATTATTTATGGCTGAGAGGATTTCTTAACCATGGATTTCCAGGGTTCCTATGTTCCTATGGGCTTCAGAGGATTATGTGTGAGTGTGCATTTTTCTCGGGAGAGGGTCCATAACTTTCATCAGATTCTCAGGGGAGCTTGTGACTCAGAAAATATTAGAATCATGAGAACCACACTGTATAAGTTTAGGAGAAAAAGGAAAGGAGGGAGGGAGGGAAAGAGAAAGGGAAAGAAGGATGAACTAGAGAAAAGACCCTGTTTCTGTATGTCTTACTGGCTCATGAGAATGACCCACTATGTAAATGTGAATTGACTTGGGTGCCTACCTGAAGGACTAAGATAAAAAGAACCAAGAGGGTTAAATGCACATTAAAACATTGAAACTGCAAGGCATATCGTGAGAAAGAAAGCACTGTTATAAGCCTTGACAAATGAATGAATTATAGCTGAGTAGCAGACCAGATTCTCACTTACAGTTAATGGACAAATTAAAAGGCAGGCGTGGGGCTGAGTCTTACATAATGGCCCCAGATCCTCGGAGCAGACGCAGAGGCTGCAGACGAGGGGGAAGCAGCAGGCAGTGGAGCCCACCTTGAGCCCTCTCCCTGACCCCTCGCTGCGGCTCCACTCTGAACCTGCAGGGTGGTAGTACTGCCAGACTCAGCTCAGCCTCCTTTCCTGAAATCAGTCTCAGACTCTTTCACCTACAAAGCCCCTTTCATCTTTTTTTTTTAATTAATTAATTCATTTTTTGGGGGGCTGCGTTGGGTCTTCGTTACTGCACGCGGGCTTTGTCTAGTTGTGGCGAGCAGGGGCTACTCTCCGTTGCAGTGCACGGGCTTCTCATTGTGGTGGCTTCTCTTGTTGCGGAGCACGGGCTCTAGGTGCGCGGGCTTCAGTAGTTGTGGCACGTGGGCTCAGTAGTTGTGGCTCGGGGGCTCTAGAGCGCAGGCTCAGTAGTTGTGGCACACGGGCTTAGTTGCTCCGCGGCATGTGGGATCTTCCCGGACCAGGGCTCGAACCCGTGTCCCCTGCACTGGCAGGCGTGTTCTTAACCACTGCGCCACCAGGGAAGTCCCCCCCTTTCATCTTTTATCCAATGCTTTCAGATAACACCCTCCTACCCCACCCACCCAACAACAACAACGAGTCAAGTATTTATTGAGTTCTGATACACAATCATTTTAAAATCAACAAATACAGAAGTGACTTCCAGGGTTTCTAATCAACAAACTGAGTCACCACAATTAGTACTGGGAACAAATATTTACTGAGCACTTACTGTATACCTAGCATTGTGCTTTACACACCTTACCTCACTTAATCCGCACAACAGTCCTAAATCAAGGCTAAGTAAGATCTCACAAGAGTTAAGTGAGATAGGAGGACCGTCAACTCAAGTCTCTCTGTATTAACATTATATACTACAGTGCATTAACATCATACACTAACATTGCCAAAAGCAAAGAACCTGGTCATTTTAGAGAGCTCTGGTCACCTAATCATGGATTAATGTCCACAGTGAAAACAGCTCAAGATCGTCATATTATTATCTTCTTAAATCCTTGTACTTCACGCTGCCTTTGCTGACCAGAATTCCAATACTTCTCCATCTCCTTATTCACTTCTCACTCCCTCTTCATCCAGAAAGCCCATGAATTCTGACCCCCTGTAGAGCCCATCACTGAATCTGACCCACAGATCCCCAACTCTCTAATGCCCTCAATTTGAATTCCTCACTGAATGCAGACAACCTATAGCAAGAAAAAGGGGTTCCATGAGGATGTGTGCAGCTGTTCTAGACCCCCTCTCAGTGGCCGTGAGCTCCTGAACACCCATGAGCTTCCTATTCTGACTCTTCAGCAGCCTGCTAGGGGCCTAAAATTCCAAAGTAGCTCTGGTTTCTCAGTGACTTTTTTATTGAACCCCACTTGGAGTCACTCCTGTTCCATAAAACTTACTAGTTAGCACATCGTGGTTGGCAGAATAATGGCCCCCAAAGGACTTGCACATCTTAATCCCTGGAACCTATGAATATGTTACCTTACACGGCAATGGGGAATTAAGGTTGCAGATGGAAACAGGGTTGCTAATCAGTGGACCTTAAAATAAGGACATTATCTGGATTATCCAGTGGGATCAATGTAATCACAAGGATCCTTAAAAGTGGAAGAGGGGGCTTCCCTGGTGGTGCAGTGGTTGAGAGTCCGCCTGCCAATGCAGGGGACGCGGGTTTGAGCCCTGGTCTGGGAGGATCCCACATGCCCCGGAGCAACTGGGTCCGTGAGCCACAATTACTGAGCCTGCGCGTCTGGAGCCTGTGCTCCGCAGCAAGAGAGGCTGCGATGGTGAGAGGCCCGCGCACCGCACCGCGATGAAGGGTGGCCCCCACTTGCCACAACTGGAGAAAGCCCTCGCACAGAAATGAAGACCCAACACAGCCATAAATGGATAAATAAATAAATAAATAAATAAAAATTTAAAAAAAAAAAAGTGGAAGAGGGAGGCAGAAGAGTGGAGCTGGAGAACGAGGTTTGATGACAAAAGCTGGGTCTGAGAGATGCTGTGTTGCTGGTTTTGACTGTGGAGGAAGGGAACTGTGAGCCAAGGAATGCAGGCAGCCTCACGAAGCTGAAGAAGTTAAGGAAACAGATTCTCCCCTAGAAGCTCCAGAAAGAAACAGCCCCGTCCAACACGTTGATTTTAGCACAGTGAGACTTGTGCTGAACTTCTGAACTGCAGAACTGTAAGATAATCAATTTGTGTTGCTTTAAGCCAGTAAATTTGTGGTCATTTGTTAGGGCAGCAATAGACACTAATACATACATTAATGGCTTTCTAACTAGCAAAACCAGAGTAAACTTGTTACTACCTTACAGGAAACAACCAACCTCTCCATTATCTCAGATTTGCTGCTGTTACCTAGCAGCAGATTTAGAATAAACACATTGCTTTTCTGTGTCCTGATTACCACTGTGGCAGGCTTAACTGAAAGCCCTGTCTACCCTGCCAAGGCAAACCATGAGGTAAGACAATTATCTACAAGTTCAGAAGGAAGTAAATTTGCAAACTGAATTGTCCCCCCAGCATGCCTCAATTCTCTGCTTGGCAGGAAAGTCCACACCTCTCCTACTGAAGCTCCCCAGTAGAGATGGTAACGCCAGATAAAGAGAATGCTCACATGTTCCCCAATTCCCACACAGGAAAGGAACACCTAGTGTGTGGGGAGGGGCTGGAGGCATATGGATTGTACATTGCAAGGCAGGAAGAGGAGAAGCTGCTATGGTTGATACTTTTGTTCAGTAACATTCAGCAAATACATACTGACTGCTCCCCATGAACTGACCATGACCCTCAGAAAAGTTATCCGCTCTCTACAGAGCCATTCATTCGCTCAGCAAATATTTATTGAGCACAAACACGTGCCAGGGCCGCTGGGCACTAGCATCCGAGTTTTTCAGGTCTACTTTAAAACATGAAGTGTGACTCTCTTCCCAACCACCAAGCTTCCCAGTTATCAGCCATTCACCAGGATTTGTTATTCTGAAGATTTCTTCAAAATCTCCCGTTCTGAGCCGGCCTGATTCACATAAAAGCCTTGGTAATTGCCCAAATTCACTTGCTCCCCTCTCCACCACTTGCACCCTCTCTGAACCTCCCTGCTGTTCCCAGCACCACTTGGCTCAAGTGCTGCTGGTTTCAACCTCTCCAGCCTTCTCTTCCAAAAATTCTTTCTGTTCAGTTCTGGAAGTGCTGATCGCGAGAATTTTGAAGCTACAAGTTGTCCCTAGTTCCAGTCCAAACTAGGAGCTCTCCCTCAAGCTTTCTGATCTTCTTCCACTCTTACTATCCCTTTTAAGAGCTCACAGACTCCTAAAATTGCAATAACCACCTCCGGTGATCTCATCAAAATTCAATAATGCAGGCCTTCATTAACTCATCCTAAACTCCACCAACAGCCGCCTAGCTGGCCTCCTTCATTCCAGCTCTTCCCACTCTAATACATCCTTTGTACACCTTGCCACACGTATCTTCCCAAACACGTTTAAGTGCTCATTTTTAATCAGTCACTGGTCTAGGTGTCAGAGACACAAGCCACGGTAATGTAGAGTGATTAAGGACACTTCTTTAGAGACAGCCAGCTCTGCCACTTCTTAGAAGTTACTTAACCACTCTACATCTTGGTTTCCTCATTTGGAAAATAAGCATAATAAGGGCATGTAAGTTTCAGGGTTATTGAGAGAATTAAAGGAGACAATGCATGGAAAGCACTTGGCAGCGTACCTGGCACATGGCAAGCACTCAATACAAGTTAACTTACATAAACAACATGAAAGGGAGCTGGCAGGTTAGCAGCAGAGATGAACATGTAGATTCCACAAGTTAGGGATGGAAGAAGTTATAGCACGTGGTGGTGGTTGTGAGCAAAAAAGACTGAGTGATAAATTCTGATGGTGACGTGGAGCCAGACGTTAAAGATTCAAATGGAATATTCTAGGTGGAGAGGAGGGGAAAAGTTTTCCAGCTAGAATACCTGAGCAAAGGCACAGCAGCAGAGAAAGGAGAGCTTTTGTGTAATAAAGCAATGACCATCTGAGGCTCTGGGCTGATACTGACAAGACCAGGAGCTCCTTAAAGAGAAGTACATTGACTTGGGACACAAGAGAGTCGTTCATTCACTCAGCAACTGAGCACAGATTTTATACCAGGCACTGTGTAGATGACAAGATTTTCAACCCAGTCCCTGCCCTCATGAAGCTTCTATTTGAAAAGATAATAATCAAGAAATCAAAACAAGAACACTCCAGATAAGTTATAAATGCTATTAAGAAAATAAAGCAGAATCATATGAAAGAGATTAACTGTGAGTCGAGGCCAAGAAAAGCCACCCTGAGGAGGGGGCATCTGAGTTGAGTCACGAGAAGGCCCAGGTAGAAGAATCTCCACAAGAATGACAAGAACAACGTTCTTGAGGCGTGAAGGAGCTGGTCATATTGAAGGAACAGAAAGATAGCCAGTGCAGGGGTGAGTGGTGAGAGAGTGGAGGAGAGGTCGTCAGGGAGGGTGGGCAAGGCCCTGGTCACAATGAAGCTTGGTAGGACACAATAAGGAGTTTGGATTTTATTCTA
Source organism: Balaenoptera musculus (assembly GCF_009873245.2). Classification (NCBI taxonomy): domain Eukaryota; kingdom Metazoa; phylum Chordata; class Mammalia; order Artiodactyla; family Balaenopteridae; genus Balaenoptera; species Balaenoptera musculus. The sequence continues at coordinate 41,491,996 of NC_045794.1, read as the reverse complement.
AAGTGTACTGGGAAGCCACTGAAGGGTTTCGAGATAGGATATGACATCTGATTTGTGTTTTTAAAAGCTCTCTCTGGGGGACTTCCCTGGTGGCATAGTGGTCAAGAATCTACCTGCCAGTGCAGGGGACATGGGTCAGACCCCTGGTCCGGGAAGCTCCCACATGCCGCAGAGCAACTAAGCCCGTGTGCCACAACTACTGAGCCTGTGCTCTAAAGCCCGCGAACCACAACTACTGAGCCCACGCACCTAGAGCCCGTGCTCCACAACAAGAGAAGCCACCCCGATGAGAAGCCCGCGCACTGCAAGGAAAAGCAGTCCCTGCTCAATGCAACTATAGAAAGCCCGCGGGCAGCAATGAAGACCCAACACAACCAAAAATTAATTAATTAATTAATTTTAAAAAAAAAAAAGCTCTCTCTGGGACTTCCCTGGTGGCGCAATGGTTAAGAATCCGCCTGCCCAAAGAATATACAAATCAATTTTCACTGCAAAGTAAAGGAGCTGTTACAGTGGAGGATTACTGGACTGAATGTCAATATTATGACATAGTATGAGTGTGTTTCATGTTTGGTAATTGCAATCATTGTTGCTTTTGTTGTGGTCAAAAAAAAAAAAACCAACTCAATGTGACTTGAGGACAAATAGGAAATGTATTAACTCACATATCATTAAACAGTCCAGGGACAAGACTGGTTTCAGATTGAAAAAAAAAAAAAATGATGCTTAGTGATTCTTCAGCATGATACTGGGTTAACCAGAATTTATTTTCTGTATATATGATATGCATATATACGTGTGTGCATGTATATGCATATATCTTTCAAATTGAAAAGAAAAAAAAGAATCCGCCTGCCAATGCAGGGGACACGGGTTCAACCCCTGGTCCGAGAAGAACCCACATGCCGTGAAGCAACTAAGCCCTTGTGCCACAACTAATGAGCCTGCGCTCTAGAGCCCGTGAGCCACAACTACTGAAGCCTGCGTGCTCTAGGGCTTGCATGCTACAACTACTGAGCCCACATGCTGCAACTACTGAAGCCCGTGCACCTAGAGCCCATGCTCCGCAACAAGAGAAGCCACCACAATGAGAAGCCCATGCACTGCAACAAAGAATAGCCCCCGCTCGCCGCAAATAGAGAAAGCCTGCACGCAGCAACGAAGACCCAACGCAGCCAAAAAAAAAAAAAAACAACCTCTCCCTGGCTGCCATGGGGCAAGTGGACTGTAGAAGGAAGAGCAGGAGGAAACTGTTAGGAGCCAGCACAGTAGTCCAAACCAGAGAAAACAGCCTAGACTTAGGATATTTAGATGTGATGCCTGGAATCTCAGTTTACATCAAGTTACACAGTCTGCTCACTTTGCAACGCCCGCTCCCTTCCACACAGCTCAGTTGGCACATAGGAGGCTTAGTTGGTAACTTTCAATCGATTGACTGTGTCTCCCCCAAGTCACCCCCATTTCCTTTCCTCCTTCTACCCTTGTTTCTTTTCCACCCTATATCTCAAGTACCCATTTGCCCATCACCTGACTCAGCCTTTACAAGGTCCTGCTGTTCCCACTCCATTCTTTGCTCTCTCGTCACCCCACTGCCCACAAAAGTTTCATGAACTAGATATAAAAGAGATAATTATTTTCTGTCCTATCCCAGAAGCACTCAGGAATTATCGTTTTCACAGAGCACTAACAGAAGCCTGGGGGTTATTATGATCTTGACAATACAACTGGAACACATTCTGCATGTTAAGGACACTGTCTCCTCACATTCGTTCCAGCCTGTTCTCCCCGCTGCAGCCAGAGAAATCTTTCAGGAGGAGAATGTAATCATGATCTCGTTAGCTCTCATTCTCTCTCTGGCTCCTCTCTCTTTCTCTCTCTCTCTGTATGTTATGACCCCAGAGTACATCTCACACCATTCCCCTCATTGCTCCCTATGGCTCCATCCACAATGGCCTTCTTTCAGGTCTTCTAACCAGATGTGCCCCCTCTGCTGTTCTTTGTCTCCAAAGCCCTTTGATCTCCCTCTTCCCTCAGTTGACACTTATTCTTTAGATCTTTGCCCAAATTTTCTTCCTTAGCAAAATCTGTGATCTGAGGCCAAAGCTGGAACCATTGTGATATACACTCACAGCACTGCATATCTTCCTTTCTAAGCACGCATCACAGTTTATAAATAATACATTTATTTGTGTGACTGATTAAAATGGTTATTCACACACACACATACACATACACACACACACACAGACACACTCAATGGGATCATCTAGTAGTAAACTATTACCAGGAAGAAGAGGAGTGAGTCAGTGATACACATTTTGCTACAAACTCAAGTTTTCTCTGCCTCTTTACAGAAACCATCCTGACGTCAACATGGTCCTTGTTTCAAGACCTGTCATCCTTCTGAGAAGGTCCATCATTCTCTTCACAGCCCTCCACTTCAGACTTGACCTCCCTTCAACACCTCTTTCCAGAGCAGTAACCACATCGTCACGTGATGGGCACAGGAAAGGGGGGAGTGAGAATTCAATGAGCTCCCACTCCTATACTGGTTGCCACACAATAAACATCATTTTACAGAGCTCTTTCACAAACAGCGCCTCATTTCGTCCTCAAAATCACCCTGTGAGGTAAGCAAAGCCGATATTATCATTCCCATTTTGCTAGATGGGGAAACTGTGGTTCAAAGAGGCAAGTGACTTACTCAAGGTCACAAAGCCTGTGAGAGGCAGATGTAGGATTTGAACGTATAGTCTCTGACCCCTAGTCCAATGCTTTACCTTACATTAGCCACCCCAACAGTTGGGTTATCAGCTACTTAAACCTAGTTTCCTCATTCCTTTAAATAAACACCTGTTCCTGACCCCTTAACACGTCCCCAGCCCATTTCCAGTTCCCTATCCAGAACTTGACAGCTGGCTGTGCAACGGGATGGAGGGAGTCATAAAGCTGACCACACTGACAAGGTTTAGGGTTTGGTCTCAGCCTCAAGTCTTTCTAGCTCTTCCTCTGAGCCAGTGAGGAACCAGAAATAAAAACACAAAGAGGAGACATGCCTCACCAGAGCAAGGTCCCTGGCTACCCTTTCTCCCACGTTCCAGGAGGACACGGCAAGGCCAGAAGCCAGCCTCTTTCCCAGCAAGGAGGATCCGAGGAGAACAGAGGTCACCGGCCGCGGGCCGTCAGGGCTCCTCAGCCGGCCACGCAAAGGATGCGGCTCCCCCTTTTGGCCCAAGGTCACCCATTCGCAGCCCGGGCCCGATCCCCGACCGCCCGGAGCGCCCCCTGGTGTCCCGAGCTGGCCTCCCCTCGCCCTCAGGGAGTGGCCTGCGGAGCCCCGACTCGGGGGCAGAGAAAGGAGGGTGGGCAGAGGATGAGGAGGCTGAGCCCCGGGGAGGGGCGGGAGGCGGGGCCCTACCTGATAGCTGAGGACGCCGTCCGGCTCGTTACTCCCGGCCCGCATGGCGGAGCCCAACTAGGTCTCGCCCGCGGGCTCCAGGCCGAACGTCAGCAGTCCACGCACTCTGGTCGGGTTTGAGGAGATCGCCCGAGCGGCGACCCCTACCCTGGAGCCAACAATCAACCATCAACCACCGCCGCCGCCTCCATAGCCGCCGGCCCGCGAGGCCTCGCCGCAGCCAATCAACGCGCGGCCTGTGCGGCCAATCAGGGCGCGGAGCACCGGAGGACGCTGTCCGGCGGTACCCTGGACTACCAGGAGGAGGAGGAGGGAGCCGGAGGAGCCAACCGCTCTGGGGCCCGGTTGCCATGGAAACCGCCTCCCTCCCTTCAGGGGCCTCTGGGTTTGAAGGTCCTTCCGACTGCTTGCTAGAGATTGAAAATTTCGTGGTTCTATTTGAGGATGCACCTGACCCTTGAAAACGGAGAAAGTGTCGGTTTTGTCTATCGTGATTTTGTTCCTTGGGTGTTGATTTTTAAATTCTGGGGAACCATCCCTTGGGGTTGCAGAAGGAAGGAACTGAGGGTGAGGGGGAAGGGCCTTCTGAAATTACTTGTTAATCCGCGAGCTAGTGGCCAGAGTAAAGAGTATTAACGAGAAGCAGGCAGGCAGTGATCCGATCCCCTCCATGGACTCACTGCAGTTTAGGTCTTCTCCCTGGGTCTCAGGTTGGCAGTACAAGCACAGAGTTGAGCTAAAGATGATTGTTGAAATAATTCCACAAAAATGCTTCCAGCTTTTCCGAGAAATGATCTAAGGCAAATTATTTAACAACGGAAGAACTACTGATCTAAGGCAAGGTTAGAAACCCATGAGTAACACATTCAGTTTGATTTGGGTCTAAAAGAAAAGAGAGGCTGGCCATAATCCAGCCAATCCTCTGTCCCCAAGAGGAGGAAAGGGGTTTTTGCTTTATGTCCACTATCAGACTGTAGGTGAGTCCACATTATTAAAGGAAAAAGAACAGTTGGAAATCATCCTCAGCCTCCAAAGAAGTTACACTTGGGGAAAATAGTATGGTTGGTGCATGTTAAAGTTTCAACCCCTGCATATCACTCCTTGTGTTGGCCCTAAAATCTGAAACAAGGTTGTGCTTCAGTGTCCCTGAGGCAGAACCATGTTTCTGGTCTCCGGTTTAAGGCCTTGGTCCTGTTTCTTAGTGTTCATTGCGACAGTCTCTTCCCTAATTCATCACTTCACTAATCCTGTCCCTTGAATCTGGAATTCACCCCCATTTTTGCCCATCGAAATCTTAATCATCCTTCAAAGTTAGTCTCAAAGGCTACCTCTTCCAAGAAACCTCAACTCTCCCCAACACACCTAGGAGATGTTATCACTCCCTCCTCTGAATCTTCATAGCACCTCATAACTTTCTTATAGCAGTTACCATGCTGTGGTTAAGTACTTTCATTAAATGTTGACTTTAGCTTACTATAATATTGTAAGTTTTTGAAGGCAAAATTATTTTTCTTATGCCCTTCTGTATACTCCACAGAGCCTCAGAAGAATGCTGGGCACATAGAACATAGCTATAAATGTGTAAGTTATACAAGTTGTATAAATATATATACATAATTTATAAATACATAAGTGAATATATGTGCTTTTAATTCAGTCTAACCAAAAACATATTGAACACCTAAGTACAAGCCCAAATGGCACTGAAGATGCAGAGAAATCTAAAATAAAATACAGGGAGTTCCCTGGTGGCACAGTGGTTGGGAGTCCGCCTGCCAATGCAGGGGACACGGGTTCGAGCCCTGATCTGGGAGGATCCCACATGCCGTGGAGCAACTAGGCCCATGAGCCACAACTACTGAGCCTGTGCTCTGGAGCCCACGAGCCACAACTACTGAGCCCAAATGCCACAACTACTGAAGCCCACACGCCTAGATCCCGTGCTCCGAAGCAAGAGAGGCTACCACATTGAGAGGCCTGCGTGCCACAGCGAAGAGTGGCCCCTGCTCATTGCAGCTAGGGAAAGCCCACGCGCATCAGCGAAGACCCAACGCAGCCAAAAATAAATAAATAAAAATTAATTAATTAAAAAATAAAATAAAATACATATCTCCAAAGGGCTTACAGTCTAATCAGGGAAATAGGATATATGTTAATATGATGACAAGACAATAGAACATAAAACAAGAGCCATATGAGTAACATAGACAACAAAGTTTATAAAAATTCAGAAGAGAAAACGATCTTTATGACTTGGGACACTTAGGAACATGACACAGAGGACATGGGTTTGGGCTAAATCTGAAAACAGTCGAGCCAAGGTAAGGAGAGCAAGCATCTCAATTCTTGGGCAAAGATTTAACACTAGGAATGCACATGACCCATTCAGAGTAGCCACAACTTGGACCAAAGCAGAAAGTTATAGATAAGAGCAGTAGGAAGTAAAAATTGTGGTAAAGAAAAAACTATGGCCAAATTATAGAGAGCCAGCTAATTAGTTCAGACTTTTTTTTTCTCTCATGTGATAGAAAGTAGGACACTGCTGAAAATTTTAAAGAACACTTCCATGCACCAGGCCCAGGGTTTAAATGCACTGTGTCATTTAATATTCCTAACTCTCCATTATTTCTCCATTTCACTGGTAAGAAAACTGAGGCTGAGAAGTTTAGCAGCTTTCTCAAGATTAAGCAGTCATTAAGCTGGGATTTGATCATTTATTAATTCAGAACATATTTACTGAGAATCTATGTATTCAGCATTGAGTGTTAGGGAAACAGCAATAAAACAAACAGGGTCTTGACCTCTTAAGACTTACAATCTAGTGGGGAGACAGCAAACAAATAAAAAAACAAGACAATTACAGGTTATAAGAGCTGCTGTGAAGTAAATTGCAAAGTTATGTGATAGAGTAATGGGCATGGGGGTGGGGAGAGCTACATTAGATGGGGTGGTCAGGGCGGCTTCTCTGAGGAGGTGAGGAGAGTCTCATCTGATGAGATGAGTCAAGGATGAATCTGTCTGATTCTAGAGTTCTTGGCCACAGTGCAACACTGTCCTATATAAATGGTACTATTGCTGAAATCTGCCACTGGGGGCAAGATGGGTTAGAGGGGGAAACGTGAGGCAGGGGGTCATTTATACTGACTCTGGTAACGTAATTCAGGAGGGGCCAAGGATGGCGACCAAAGGGAAGATGTGTCCTCCATTCCCCACTCCCTAGAAAGCCAGCTCACATGCTGCTCTCATGGGAGTGGGCATGAGTGGTCAGGGCAGGGAGAATGAGGAGGTAGAGGATTCCTGGGAACTCTAGTGGGTCTGATTTTCCTCCAGTTCAAATGAAGAAAAAGTCAGAGCCTCTGGCCCTTGACTCAGGGTCAAGAGCCCCATCTTCTGGTCTGTTGTGCAAATTACAAAAGGAACTAGGCTGCCCTGAGGCAGCTGCTATCTGGGGCGCTGCAGATAGGCTCTCCCCTCCCAGGGCTGTTTTGGTCTCTCCTTCCCAAAGGAGGCTAGCTCACTTGGCTCCAGGCTCCAGGTTCTAGGCTCCCAACCACTACTGCTCCCTACACTGCTTGGAAAAGTGCAGATGCGCTGCTCCCAGCCTGGCCAGCAAAGAGGCATAGGAGGAGCTGGAAGGAGGATTTTCAGCCAAGGACACCACCTCACACTGATTATTCTTCTAAAGAAAGCAGAAAAAACAGCAAAACAGAACTCAGAAACTTCTGAGGACTGCACAGAATTCTCGGCCTAGAAGGAGTCATAAAATGGACAGGAAAATGCAAAATATGGGTAAAGACAGAGACCACACACACACACACACACACACACACACACACACCACAGGGAAGCAAGGAGGCTTGCAGCAACTCTATGAGGTAGGTTCTATCATCCCATTTTACAGATGAGAACACTGAAGACTGAGGCTTAGAGATGTAAGTTGCCCCAGTTCACGCAGCAAGCACAGTTAATAAATGGAGACACTGAGCTCTCAGCTCAGATGTATCTGATTGCAGAGTGCACACGCTTAACCACCTACTGCCTCCCATGGGGCTGCCTGGGCTCTTGTCCTTCCCTAACTTTTGTAGCCTCCCACCCTCTCTTCGTGGCTTCCAAATGTGGCTATCCTTCCAACTTTGTCTCTAGATCCTTCCTTCTCTAATACCAGTGTCCTTAGACTTTGGTGGGGAGAGATTAGGTCTTGAACCTCCGGGGACATGGTAAAATCTGTGGGACTTTCTTTTCAGGTAAGTAAAAAAAGCCCCAAATTTTCCACTAGGCACCTTACCTATATTATTATTTTTTTTTTTTTTTAGTTTATGAGGAACAAGAGCCCAGTTTTTTTATTTGATCATTTCTTGCGTTTGAAGTACTCCTCGATGACATCCTTGGCCTGAGACTCTTTGCCGTAGTCCTTAACCACCACACAACTGCAAAGGACCACTTTATAGGGTTTTCCCTCTGTCAGTTTTACAGAGGGCTACCCATTCCCCTAGTTTCTTGTCGTCATCAACCTTAATCGGGTTGATTTGGTGCTCAGTACAAAGGGCCTCCACGAACTTGACATACATAGGCTCATCACAGTTGGATGCAAGCACATAAAGATGGGCTTGGCGCTTGTCTAAGGCTTTAGCAGCCTCGCGAATTCCACGTGCTAGGCCATCGTGGATGAGGGCGGTCTTCAGCACCTCTTGCAAAGCAGTATTAACGTCCATTACACCTCCAGCAGCAATGCCTTCTTCGGCCATGGCGGTGGGTTACAGGTGGAGCCGAATCTTGAATGCACCCGAGCTTCCCCCTCCGCGCGAAGCAGGGAAAGAGCGCCTATATTATTTTTAAATATTGGCTGGAAGACATTGAAATTCTCTTATTCAGAGACAAAAAAGGCGAAAACACAAGAAACTCAGAAGGTCTGAGAAAAGTGTTCTCACATCATTGCAACCAATTTTTCCATCTAAAGCATCTTAATTTCTCCATCAACTTACCATATTTCTTGCCCTGTTTAAACTGTCAAAAGAGCTGCCAGGGCAGAGGTTCTAGTCTTTACTTACCGTTAGGTAGCTCCCAATTCCCAGCTGCATCTTATAGCTGATTTGCTTTCTCCTGCTTCCTCTTACTTATACGTCTACACCCAAGGAAATGTTGGAGGAAAAGATGTCAAGATCCGAGGAAAGACTTAATTAGGGCTCGCTGTGCGGTTGTCTGGGAGCATTTCCTGTGAAGGGAGGGGGGAGCAGGAGAGAGACATTATTCTTTGTCAAGCTGAAAAGGTCATGCAGGTGCATGATATGCCTTCAGCTCTTACCAAGTCACAGCATATCTAAAGAGACTACGGGATACGATTTTCTTCGTTCACAGCACGCTGCCATCCTGGGACACTACACATCACAGGGAAGAACAATGAAGCGCCACAAAAACTGACTCTTGACTGGGAAAATCACTCTCCCTCCATTTGTCATCATCATCCTAGAAATTGCCTATAATGGGGACTTCCCTGGCGGTCCAGGGGGGAGTGCTTTCACAGCCGTGGGCCCAGGTTCAGTCCCTGGTGGGGTAACTAAGATCCTGAAAGTCACGCAGCCAAAAAAAAAAAGAAAAAAAAGAAGAAAGAATAAAAGAAATTTCCTATACTGTACTCATTTACACCTTGCTCCAGACTAAACTAAGGTTCTGCTAGACGGAACCCACGTAAACTGGCAGAAAACTATGTTCTGCTTTCTCTGGAATCACAATTGAGATATTTGGACAGAGGCAGAAGGAGAGGACTTATAGAGGGATCAGAACAAAACAGAAAAGCAGGCCTTGAAGAAAAAAACTTTGGGATTTCCAGATCCACATAGGAAGGAAGTCATTCAGGAATTTAGGAGAAACAGGTGTTAACCAAGGACCACTTGCCAAGTCCTTGATATCAGATTTGAACACATTTGTATTCATTAAATACATTTATCTTATCCGTTTCTAACCAAACCTAGCCCTGCTTAGAAATCAAGCCTTTTTACAGTGGTTTCACTCTGTATCTTATCTTCTTGGGGATAAGACCTCATGAGCTTGTTATGCTAAGTAGGGAAGTTCTTATTTCACTTGTAGCCAGTAGGCCTAGTATATCCTTAAGGCGGCTGCAAATTCAATGCCCCACATCTGTATAATTCTATATGCTCAATGTTTTTATCGCCTTATCTCATTTCTCTCCAACGGGTCTGTAAATGTACACAGAACACTTCACAGACTAGAAAGCTAAAATGTGCCTAAAATAGGGACTTGCCTAAGCCAGTTAGTAGCAGAGCTGGGTCAAGAACTACTCATGCTTTCCACTTCATTGTGTGGATTCCTAGAAATATAATTCCATTCAGCCGTTTCCTGCATAAAGTTGAATTGCCTTCGTTTGAACAGTGAATTGTGAATCTCCTTTAGAATTGACATGAACTCCCCATAGCAGAAACCAAGGGCTTCCCCTCTGTTACCCTTTCCCATCAGATTACAGTTTCATATAATTTCCACTTTGGAAAGCTTGTCAGTGATACCCATTCATTAGTTTACTGAACAAACTCTCATGAAGTTCTGAAAATAACTATTACTGCCTCTTATCTCCAGAAACATATTATCTGACATAGATATAAATTCAACCCAAGCTACTTCTACTCCCACTGAAACACCCCTTGAGGCCTTTTATTTTGCAGTTAATAAAAAAGAAAAGAGACCTATTCAGCATTTGGGCTGGGGCAAAAGGGACTAGACATAGAATTTGAATGTATCTCATGGTTTTACCTTTTTCTACCTCTAATCTTTTGCCAAATTGAAAAGGCCAGCCTCCTTTTTAAAGAAGGTAGAGTTTCTCTGGTCCTTTCTTATACAATATAAGAAAGAAAGAGTATTTGCTAGATTTACCACAAACAACGAGGACTATGAGATGGTCAGTCAATGAATAGCAGAGAAAAAAAATCCAGCCTTGAAGCAGATATAGAAACACTCAGCTTTGTTTGGGGTAGGCAAAATGAACAAGGGCCATTACAATTTTTTTGTTTTGTTTTGTTTTTAATATTTATTTATTTTCTTTTTGGCTGCATCGGGTCTTACTTGAGGCATGTGGAATCTTTGTTGCGGCGTGCAGGATCTTTTCATTGCAGTGTGCAGGCTTTTCGTTGCAGCGTGCAGGCTTCTCTCTAGTTGTGGCAAGCAGGCTCAGTAGTTGCGGTGCTCAGGCTCCAGAGCACATGGGTTCTGTAGTTGTGGCACATGGGCTCTGTAGCTGCAGCACATGGGCTCTGTAGTTGTGGCTCAAGTGCTCAGGAGTTGCGTCACGTCGGCTTAGTCGCCCCGCAGCATGTGGGATCTTAGTTCCCTGACCAGGGATCAAACCCGCGTCCCCTGCATTGGAAGGTGGATTCTTAACCACTGGACCGCCAGGAAAGTCCCAACAATTTGATTATAATCTATATATCTGTTGGCATCTCTCCAGAACTTCTTGTCCCTGTTCTCTGAGAATTGTTGGAAGGGACATAAAAGTCCTATATTCCAACACCATATACAAAAATAAACTCAAAATGGATGAAAGACCTAAATGTAAGACCAGATACTGTAAAACTCCTAGAGGAAAACATAGGCAGAACACTCTTTGACATAAACCACAGCTATATTTTTTTGATCCACCTCCTAGAGCAATGGAAATAAAAGCAAAAATAAACAAATGGGACCTAATTAAACTTAAAAGCATTTGCACAGGACTTCCCTGGTGGCGCAGAGGTTAAGAATCCACCTGCCAACGCAGGGGACACGCGTTCGAGCCCTGGTCCGGGAAGATCTCACATGCCGCGGAGCAACTAATCCCGTGTGCCACAACTACTGAGCCTGTGCTCTAGAGCCCACGAGCCACAACAACTGAGCCCGTGTGCCACAACTACTGAAGCCCGCCCGCCTAGAGCCCATGCTCCACAGCAAGAGAAGCCACCGCAAAGGAGAAGCCCCTGCGTGCACTGCAACGAAGAGTAGCCCCCGCTCGCCGCAACCAGAGAAAGCCCGCGCGCAGCAACGAAGACCCAGCGCAGCCAAAAATAAATAAATAAATTTATAAAAAAAAAAAAAAGCTTTTGCACAACAATGGAAACCATAAACAAAACAAAAAGACAACCTACGGATGGGAGAAAATACTTGCAAAAAATGCGACCAACAAGGGATTAATTTCCAAAATATACCAACAGCTCATATATCTCAATATCAAAAAAACCCAAACAACCCAATCAAAAATTGGGCAGAAGACTTAAATTGACATTTCTCCAAAGGAGACAGGCCAACAGGCACGTGAAAAATGCTCAACATCGCTAATTATTGGAGAAATGCAAATCAAAACTACAATAAGATATCACCTCACAGGGGTCAGAATGGCCATCATCTAAAAGTCAACAAATAATAAGTGCTGGAAAGGGTGTGGAGAAAAGGGAAACTTCCTACACTGTTGGTGGGAATGTACAATAAATTGGTGCAGCCACTATGGAAAACAGTGTGGAGTTTCTTTAAAATAAAAATAAAGTTACCATATGATCCAGCAATCCCACTCCTGGACATATATCCAGAAAAGACGAAAACTCTAATTTGAAAAGATACATGTACCCAGTGTTCATAGCAGCACTATTTACAACAGCCAAGACATGGAAGCAACCTAAGTGTCCATCAACAGATGAATGCATAAAGAAAATGTGGTATATAAATACAGTGGAATATTACTCAGCAATAAAAAAGAATGAAATAATGCCATTTGCAGCAACACGGATGGACCTAGAGATTATCATACTAAGTGAAGTAAGTCAGACAGAGCAAAACAAATATCATATATCACTTATATGTGGAATCTAAAAAATGATACAAGTGAACTTATTTACAAAACAGAAATAGACTCACAGACAGAGAAAACAAATTTATGGTTACCAAAGGGGAAAAAGGGGGAAGGGATAAACTGGGAGTTTGGGATTGACAGATATACACTACTGTATATAAAAAAATAAACAACAAGGACCTACTGTATAGCACAAGGAACTGTATTCAATATCATATAATAACCTATCATGGAAAAGAATCTGAAAAAAATGTATATATATATATACATATATATATAAATGTATATATATAGCACTGAATCACTTTGCTGTACCCCTGAAACATTATAAATCAACTATACTTCAGTTAAAAAAAAAAGTGATGTGTACACACACAGAAGAATATTACATAGTCATAAAAAAGAAGGAAACTTCCAGTCATAAGATAAATAAGTTCTGGGGATCTAATGTACAGCTGGTGACTATAGTTAAAAATATTGCACTATAGGGCTTCCCTGGTGGCGCAGTGGTTGAGAATCTGCGTGCTAATGCAGGGGACACGGGTTCGAGCCCTGGTCTGGGAAGATCCCACATGCTGCGGAGCAACTAGGCCCGTGAGCCACAACTACTGAGCCTGCACGTCTGGAGCCTGTGCTCCGCAACAAGAGAGGCCGCGATAGTGAGAGGCCCGCACACCGCGATGAAGAGTGGCCCCCGCTTGCCACAAGAAGAGAAAGCCCTCGCACAGAAACGAAGACCCAACACAGCCAAAAATAAATAAATTAATTAATTAATTTAAAAATATATATATATTGCACTATATACTTGAAAGTAATGTGATGTAATGGATTACCTTATTGTGGTAATCATTTCACAATATACATATGTATCAAATCATCATGCTGTATACCTTAAACTTACACAGTGTTATATGTCAATATAATAATATATCTCAATAAGTCTGGGAAAACATATATTAAAAACTAATTCTTTAGAGAAAAAAACAAAAGATAAACCATCAGCTAACCAAATCATAGTGTGGGGAGGGGTAGGTAAGTGAAAAAAGCATAAACGTGAAAAATAAGAGATGATATAAATAACCTCACTGATGCAAAGAAAATGTACTCAATTCTGTTTAAGTAACTGAAAAACTCAATTAAATGACAAACGCTCTATAAAAAGAAAGATTGTTAGAAGAGGTAGAAAATCCAAACCATGGATAGGGAAAGGAAAGACAAGAAAGTTTCAAAGAAATACCCTCCATTAGAAAAGGTGAATAGGATTTCCCTGGTGGTGCAGTGGTTAAGAATCCGCCTGCCAGCGCAGGGGACACGGGTTCGAGCTCTGGTCCGGGAAGATCCCACATACCGCGGAGCAACTAAGCCCGTGTGCCACAACTACTGAGCCTGCGCTCTAGAGCCCACGAGGCACAACTACTGAAGCCCGCGCAACTACAGCCCATGCTCTGCAACAAAGAGAAGCCACTGCAATGACAAGCCTGCACACCGCAATGAAGAGTAGCCCCGGCTCACCACAGCTAGAGAAAGCCTGCGCAGCAACGAAGACCCAACTCAGCCAAAATTAAATAAATAAATAAATTTATTTTTAAAAAGAAAAAAAGATGAATAAATTCAAGCGCAGATGCATTTGTGGGTGACTCTGACTGGAACAATCAAAGCCAGCACCATTCTTAATAGGAAAACAATAGAAGTATTCCCAGTAAAGTCAGGAACTAGTTAAAGATGACCACAATCAGCAGTATTAATGGATAGGGCGGAAATTAGCCAGCAGAACTTGACGACAGAAAAAAATAAAATAGATAAATGATCAGAAAGGAATAGACTAAATTATATTATTGTAAACCTGGAAAACCTAAGGGAATCAACTGAAAACTACTGCAAACAAAAGGCTTCAGAAAAGTGGCTGGGTGCAAGATTATTATGCAAAAATCAATAGCTTCCCTGTAACACAGAGCACAACTGATTAGGTAATAGAATGAGAGAAAAGATTCCCATTACAGTCATAGCGAAGAGATGAAGAGATCAAGCAGAAAAGTAACATGCAAGAATATGAAAACTACTACTGAGTGGCACAAAAGAAGTCTTGAGTAAATTGAAAGGCACACGCTGCATATGGTAGGAAAAACTCAATTTTATTAAAGCTGTTAATCCTCTTTTTATTCATCTATAAATTACAGGACATCACAATAAAATTACCAACAAGGTTTATTTTTTTAATGGGCAAACAAAAATACCTAGGAAAACTCTGGGAAAAAAAAAAAACAAACCTGGGTCTCTAGTTAGATCGCTTTTCACTCCTCACCTGTTCTGGAAGGAAAACGCTCTGGAGTGAGCATTACACTGGGGACCTCTTTCCCTGAAGAATGGCTGTGAAAGAGCCCCCAAACAGGGGCTTGACAGGGACTCAACGCTACAACCTCCTCCAGACCCAGCATCATTGCGGTGTGGCAGAGCCCCAGCTCCCTGGAGCCCACACCTTCCTGTAGCCACAACTGCAGGCAGCCTTGGGTCTGCAAGCAAAGAAATGTAAACACTGTGTTCCCGGGCTGTCACCCCTGAGCAGCACTTCAGAGCCCTGGGAGCTGCCAGGCTTTCCTTACCATCTGCAAGCTCTGCCGTGTGTCTGAGAGATGCTGCTATGGGTTAAGTTATGCCTCCACCCAACCAACAGCAACAGAAAGATATGTTTCAGCCCTAACCCCCAGGACCTCAGAATGTGACTTTATTTGGAAATAGGTGATTACTGCAGGTTGAATTAATTAAGATGAGGTTACACTGGAGTAGAGGAGGTCCCTAATCCAATATGACTGGTGTCCTTATAAAGTGACAGCCATGTGAAGACACGGAGAGACACAGGGAGAACACCACGTGAAGACGGAGGATTGGAGCGATGTGTCTCCAGTCCAGGGAATGACAAAGATGGATGGCAAACCATCAGAAGCTAGGAAGAGTCAAGGAAAGGTTCCCCTACAGGTTTTAGAGTGAGCATGACCCTGCAGATTTCTCCAGAATTGTAAGATAATAAATTTCTGTTTTAAGCCACCCAGTTTGTGGTACTTTGTCATAGCAGTCATAAGAAACAAATACAGACGTCTACAATTAGAATCTGTGCACTCCACACCACTAGGGCAGGAGGCTGCTTACCCGCTGGAAGTGGCCTAGTGGAAAAACCGAAAGAGTTTTAAACAGGGAATCCTGACCGGTCCAGCCAGGAGTGCAAGAATGACACACTCTCAGGGCAAGACATCGCTGCAGCACCCTCGTCCTTTCACATGCCTCCAACTTTGCCCTGAGGACCAGCTGGCTGGGGCTGGCTCCTCATTATCTTTGGCCCCCTTCTGCAACAAGCCCGCCTACCCCGCACCCCTCTAGCTCTGCTGCTACTCAACACTAGTGACCACAGGGTTGCTGGGGAGAGAATGGAGCCTCAGAGGGCCCCAGGCTAAGCTTCTGGATCTGCTCTGGCAGGCCAAGGGACCTAGAGCACTAAATCCTGGGGACAAGCTGGGGCATGTTATTTGTACTCCAAATTCTGGGGGCCACCCAGGTCACACGTATGCCCCTCCCTCTATTTGTGTCTCCCCCACTTGCCCACCTGGCAAACTTCTACTCATTCTTCGCAAACCAGGTCACCTCGCCTCTTCCTCCAGCAGAGAAGTTAATCATTCCCTCCTTTGTGCCATCCTGGACCTCCTGCATACATCCCTCTATTACAGTACGGCTCTTATCTCATTCTAGAAGGTTTGTGCAGTAGACGGATATCTCCTCACAGATAGGGACTGAGTTTTCATCTCTGATCCCCCAGCGCCTACCACTGCACCCCACGCCAGCGATGCTTTACGGCTTCCACGGAGCTTCCACGTGCATCAACCATTCCAACTGTGGATAGAATGTTAGGACGTTCTTGCTTACGCCAGGACAGACTTTCCCTCCTGGGATAATTTGATTTGTAGCTGGTGATCTCTCTCATTAAACAAAGAGCTCCCTGAGAGAGAAATGCTAGTTCTTTGCCCTCCTCCGGTCCTAACCCCATTTACACAAAAGTCGCCTTCAGTAAATGGAACTTCAGCTGTTGCTGTCCCCACACTTCCTACATTCAGGGAAGCACCCAGATAACCCCATTAGGTCTTTCTGGTGCTTTCTGACCCATGCATCTTCAGGGAGCCAGGCAGTCCAATTTGTTTAATGCTATGTGATCTGCTGCACCCACACCACATTTTATGGTCTTAATTCCATTTATTATAGACATTGTGATATGGCTCTGTTTTTCTGAAAAGCAGGTCACCTCTTACTCTAGTTATTTAGCCATCAGCCCTCTCCTAGCCGACAAGGGTGGGGACTTTTTACATCTCTTTTCTCGTAATGGATAATAGTGCCTCCTGGAATAAGAATCAAAAACCTTAATAATGTTCATAGCCTTTGATCCAGCAAGTTCCACTTCTAGCAGGTGACCCTAGGAAAATGGCCAAAGATTTGCACAAAGGAAGGTTACAGAGGCACTCTTTATATGCAACAGGGAAGACCTCACTAGGGAACTCGGTACAATCTCTCCAAAGCAAACATGGGGGACATGGTTGGCCACAGAACAGCAACAGGCCTGAACCTAACGTAGTAATGAAGTGGAGAAATGGTGAACTCTCTGCTCACCCAGCACTAACAGGGTCTGAGGCACACCATGTCCTGAGGGGCTTAGGGATAGGCCAGACCCTGCAACAGCCTCTTGCCTCTCTAGACTTGGGGACGTCTCCCAAGCAGAAGCCCTCCAGTTCCCTGGTCTCCCAGCTATCTCCAAGTCTTACCTGGGAAATTGTCTGGTTCAAGCATATCTCACAGGTTAAAGCCTAGAAGGATGGGTGGTCCATCCCTCCCAATC
Organism: Balaenoptera musculus; assembly: GCF_009873245.2. Lineage (NCBI taxonomy): Eukaryota > Metazoa > Chordata > Mammalia > Artiodactyla > Balaenopteridae > Balaenoptera > Balaenoptera musculus. The sequence continues at coordinate 41,474,881 of NC_045794.1, read as the reverse complement.
TGTAAGTGCCCCCCATACCCTGCCACACTATGAGTTACCACTCAACTCTCTCTGCTCCTTGGAGAGTCAGAAGTGTCCTTTCCTAAGTTTTTCTTAGGAGTTTCTCTCTGCTTTCTCTCTGCCAGGCCTGGTTTTAAATGAACATAGATAGCCCTTTTACCTCTCTCCTATAGCAGTAAGTTAATTCAGTGCATCATATTGTTTATTGGTCTGATTCTTTGGGTTGCAAGTAACAAAAACACACTCAAACAAATTTCAACCAAAACAAGAAAGAAGGAAGGAAGGAAGAGAGGGGAAAAAGGAACAGAGGGAGGGAGGGAGGGAGAGACAGTAAAGGAAAGGAAAAAATGGAAAAGAAAAGGAGAAAAAGAGAAAGTGGAAGAAGGGAGAAATCGAGGAGTAAATGACTTCAGGTATAGCAGGATCCAGGAGTACAAAATATAACATTAGGGTCCTCTCATGCTTTACCTTTATGCTTTGCTTTCTCAGTGCTGTCTTCATGCTCAGGCTGACTCTCCTTCCTCATGGAACAGCAAAGATGGCCATTAGCTGCTCTGAACTTACATCACCTTCCCAGCTAATGATTCCATCAGTGGTCACATGGGGTAGGGGATCAGAGGTGTGGGGCCGGGGGAAGGGGGGTCATCTTTTTTGCTAGTTCCAGGAAATATCTCAGGAAAGGCTCTGAGTAGCCTGGCTTGGGTAATGTGCTGAACCCTCAACTAACCACGGTGGCCAGAGGATCTTTGCACATACGTATGATATACATATACATAAATATACATATTTATATTAATTTCTGAGCCTGCATGGACAGCAAGGTGCAAAGGGGCCCACTTGGAAGCATCCTGGACTCTGGAATTCACGTTAGCCTGAACACTGATCAGGAACAGCACACTTTCGCTATCAGAGTTCTGAACTGCCACGTGAAGAAAATTCCGGCCCTTGTTATCCACCTGCTCGGCAGCCCCGGACTCTCGTTTCAGGATGGCCTCGCCACCTTGTCGTTCTTGTAGGTCACGGCACAGGCAAAGGGGGTCAGGCCCTGCCTGTCTCGGACATGCAGGTGGATGTCAGGGTGGGAAATCAGCAGCTGAATGATGACGCCGTGTTGGTTGCTGACGGCCACGCGGACAGGCGCTCTTCCTTCTGCATCCTGTGCATTTACAGGGGCACCAAACTCCAGAAGACACTGTATCGTCCCTTGCAGCCCCCAGGAGGCTGCCAAATGCCAGGGGGTCTGCCCATCTCTGGCCTCTTCCTCTCCTTCTCCATCAGCACCAGGTTGTCTGGGACTATTCACATCGCAGCCACTGCGAATAAGAAAGCAGGCGATGACGATAGTGAGAGGCCCGCGCACCGCGATGAAGAGCGGCCCCCACTTGCCACAACTAGAGAAAGCCCTCGCACAGAAACGAAGACCCAACATAGCAATCAATCAATCAATCGATCAATCAATCTTTAAAAAAAAAAAAAAGAAATGCTGCAATACCATGGAAACTGGTTTAAAAAAAAAAAAAAAGCAGGCGATGGGCTCGTTGTTTTCATCAATGGCTCTGTGCAGCAGTGCCTGAAGGCACCCACGAGGTCCTGGGCCCCAGCACGTGGCATCACAACCACGTCTGACCAGAGTGGATGCGACGTCCTCCAGATTATTTGCCAGCGTGAGCCACAGTGGGGGGTTCCCCTTCTCATCTGGCACAGACGTGTCAGCTCCTCGGGTGCATATGGCATCCGCGACAAGGGGAAGCTGATTTCTGATGGCCAGCTGAAGAGCCGTCTCCCCATCCTGAGTCCTGACGTTTAGGTCCGCCTGGTGCTCCAGGAGAAAGAGCGGGTTCTTGCTGTCCTGCCGCTGCGTGGCCATGTGCAGCAAGGTCTGCCCGTCTGACATGGTGTCACTGATGCAAGCCCCGGAGCCCGGCAGCTGGGCTGCGATTGTGTGCATGCCAGTCCATAATGCCAGGCCCAGCACAGTTTGGTCTCGGGAATCCTTGAGGCTGAAGTCTGGAATAATTTGCAGGTTGTTGGTGGCATGAAGAGCATTAGCTTTTTGCTCCAGGATGACAGACACCACATCTGGATGATTATAGGCAATCGTCATGTGCAGTGGTGTCTGCAGATAGACACTGCTGTCTGCTGAGCTGGGCAAGGATGCAGGCTCCTTTGGTGAAGGCAGGGCCTCCTCCGTCTGTAGGTCCACCCTTGGTACTGGGGAGTGAGGTGGGCCTCATCTGAACTCCATGGACTAAGAATCAAAGGTGGTTCCCTGAAGACATGCTAGACAAAGAAGAAAGAAGGTCCTTTACACTCGACTGGCCCTGTCCCAGTCTCCGTCTGTCCCCGTACATAGTCAAGCTCCCCAGTCTCTCCTGCATCTATCTGGTCAGGAGTCAACCTCACAGACTGACAAGTTCATGCTCAGTAGGCAGTCCAGGTCCTAGGCAGTCATCAGTCTCCTCCATGCAGCTCCTGACATCAGATCTGGGTCTACTCTTACGGCAAACAGCAACAGTGGCTAAGCAGGCAGATTCCTAGAGTTTGTCCCTGAGTCTGGTTTCACCCCGAGTGAAGCCCCTTCCCTTGCCTCTGAGGTAGAGATCACTGAGGCAGGCTCTGGACAGAGACGGGAACTCCAAGACCGCTCCGGGTGGCTGTGCAGCTTGCGCCCGGCTCGCGCTTCGCTTGCCAAGCCACGCCCTGACACAGGTCTGCACCGGCCCAGAGGAAGGGGGGCCTGCTCACAACTCATAAGGCTCTTTACGGACTAACAGCTGCCTGCCTGCAGCACGGGGACAGATAAAGGGAGACAGATTGTCCCACGGCTGATCCAGGAAGAATTTCAAGGCTTGGAATTTAGACCTGGGTCACCTGGCTTGAGTAACAGAATGATTGCCTGATGAGGTATTTTTGTTGTTTCTGGGTGTGCTGTGCCTGGGGTATAAAGGCAGCCAGCCTGCAATTCTGCACTCCTTCATTCCGGCAGACGTCTTCCTGCCCGCTGGCTGCCAAAGTCACCAAACTCTGAGAGATGCTTCTCTGGGAACTGACACAAGAGGCCATGGGGAGCAGCAACTGGCCACCTGGATGTACCCTGGTCTCATTTCTATCCCTTGGACTGCTTTCAGCTCCTTGGGGAATAAGCCAAAACAAAAGAACTTTGAGCAGGATCCAAGTGGTCATTCTTGCCCAGCCTCAAACCCAGACCAAAATTCACGGTCAGCCAAGCTCATCAACAAGCTGTGTGGCTCCTGCCCAAACGCTGAAAACAGTAAGTGAGGCTTTCTGGAGGAGTTATGGGCACGTACCAGGAAAGCCATTTATTATATTCTGAGCACATTACAAGTGATTTACATGCATTATCTCATCAAATTCCACAACAGATCCACCTCAATATCTTCTTTTTAAAAAAGAGAAAACTGAGGTTGAACTATTTGCCCACGATTACAGAACTGCCAGCTAACTGAGGGACCCCATGCCGTCCCTCTCCAAGTCCTTCCTTTGCTTGGGGGGAGTTCTATCAAGGCTTCCCACCCCATATACTGAGATGTGCCTCCCCCAGAGCATCTGACTGTGGGGTAACCCTGTGAAGAATGGGCGAGGTGACCTGGCACCTCCAGAACGTTCCCTGGGCTCCTACTCTCTGGTCCCAAAGGCAAGGAGTGCATGAGCCCCAGCTCCAGTGCTTCCCTCCTCTGAGACGTCTCAGAGGAGCTGCTCACGTGGGCAGCAGGCTAAGGCTCCCATTCAGACATGGCTTCCTCGCCATGGGAGTTAAAAGATGACGGTCATATCAGCTCTGAGGTTCTCCAACTCCCCAGGTAGGATTGTTTCCACTGTTGTGCTCCAGGTTCTGTAGAAAATTCTAGTTTTTGTACACTCAAAGCAAAATCTGAATGTCCTTAGAGGAGGTCTGAGTTCCTTTGGACTGGTGCCCTCTATCTTTCCCTTGGCTCCAGAAGAGCCCACTGAGTTATCTCACATAACAGATACCAGGATAGGATGGACCCCATGAGCAGTATAAGCTCCAGCTCAGTGGTGTCAGTGGTGGGGACTTCCCTGGTGGTCCAGTGGCTAAGACTCTGCGCTCCAATGCAGAGGGCCCAGGTTCGATCCCTAGTCAGGGAACTAGATCCCACATGCCGCAACTAAGAGTTCGCATGCCACAACTAAAGATACCGCATATCACAACTAAAGATCCTACACGTAGCAATGAAGGTCCTGCACGTGGCAATGAAGATCTCACACGTGGCAACAAACATCCCACGTGCTGCAACTAAGACCCAGCGCAGCCAAATAAATAAACATTAAAAAAAAAAAAAACACAGTGCCAGTGGTGGTCCAGGTTCTGTCATCCCTTTGCTCCACCTTGTCACTGTGTGGGCTTTGTTCTCAGATAGGCTTTTAAGGGGCTGTCTTATTCTTGTATCTGTTTCATTCCAAGGAATGGAAAGCTTTCCCGCAGGCCCCCAGTAGACACCCTTCTTTGCCCATCACTGGCAAGGAGATCACCATATTGAGCTAATGGCCAAGAGACCAAAAATGACAGAAGGTCAAATACCCTGACCACTACTGCCTTCAAATTCAGCACCTGGGGCTTCCCTGGTGGCACAGTGGTTAAGAATCTGCCTGTCAACGCAGGGGACACGGGTTCAAGCCCTGGTCCAGGAAGATCCCACATGCTGCGGAGCAACTAAGCCCGTGTGCCACAACTACTGAGCCTGCGCTCTGAAGCCCACGAGCCACAACTACTGAGGCCCGTGCGCCTAGAGCCCGTGCTCCGCAACAAGACAAGCCCCGTCAATGAGAAGCCTGCGCACCGCGACGAAGAGTGGCCCCCGCTCGCCACAACTAGAGAAAGCCCGCGCACAGCAACGAAGAGCCAATGCGGCCAAAAATAAATAAATTAAATAAATTAATTAAAAAAAAAAAATTCAGTACCTGTGGGCTCCTCAGGGTACTGAACGCCAGGACAGGATAACACATTACAGAGCCCATCAGGGTCCTAAGTCTGTCTCCATCTCCCCACAGTGGGGCTTCTCCTTCTATTTGTGAGGCATCCTTGTTTTGTACCTGGTAAGTCACCTGGTAGTTTGGCAAGCCTGGAATAGTTTTCCGTAAACCTCGTGTAACAGCTGAACCCCATGATATCTTAAGTCTTGATAATTAATAAGTGGAGCCAATTATCTTTTCAAAGTTTAAGCTCATCCCTCGTTATGACAATATAATGCTGTCCCATCTTACTGCAGTCTGGAGGACTGTACTTATATCAAGGCACCACCTCAGGTCTGTCTTTTCCTGGTAGTGTAAGATATAAAGGAGTTCATTCATGCTCCTCTGAGGTCCCGTTGAAAAAAATTATGTGATATAAATAAACTAGATAATCCACATCCCCAGTCATCTTTTCCATGGAGTGGATAAAGGGATCAGAGGTGTCCTGGGGCATCCCTTCAAATCAATAAAATTCCATGAGTAAGTAAGAATGTGGGTTTTTTCCTCACCAACTCTAGGTGTTTCTTAGTACCACTCCTCACCAAATACCACCAACTCCCTGTCTGGCAGTGGGTCCCACCTGTGAGAAAACCTTTACACATTCCCATGTGCTGGACTGTTTTTTCCCACTACTACATGGGGGGTGGGCTGGGGTTGTAGGCCTTGCTGATAATTAGCAGCTCTTTAAAGAGCTATAAATCCATGATTTCAAACAATAAAATCTATCTTAATCTGCTCTCAGCAAACATAACTTACATTCCATTCATGGAGAAAGAAAAGGTTATTGTAGCTTAGGGCTTCCCCTTCAGTCTCTCCTCCTGATCACTGGCTGTTTAGAAATCCCCAAGATCAAAGCCTTCTGGATCTATGCAGATCCAGGTCAAACCAACCCAGGAGAGGGCAGAGGAGCAGTACTTGGCTCTGTGTGGCCTCTGCCCACTCTACCCACCACACCTGGGGGGAAGGACGACTCTGTACTTACATGCTGCCTTTGGAGAGTGCCAACTTTTTTTTTTTTTGAAAGTGCCAACATTTTTTAAAGGCTGGATTTAAAATCAGACAGAGCCAAGTTTCAACCCAGGTCTCACTCCAAAACCGTTTTCTCTTTGCCAAAATCCTATGCTGTTGATAGGTCTGTCTACCTAGAAAACCCAAGAGAATCCACTGGAAATCTATCAGAGCCACAAAGAGAGCTCAGTAAGTTAATTGCTTTTAAAATAACTTTAACCACTTCAGACAATATAATGAAAAAAGTTACTATTTAAGGTACTTGCTAAAATCAGGGTGACTCCTTCTCTGGGCTGTGTTTCTAGAAAGAATCAAAAGAAACTGGTAACAGTGGCTGCTTCTGGGGAGGAAAACTAGGTTACCAGGGATAGGAGTAGTTCACTATACTTATGAACTTTTAATCATTGTGCCATATGCACATTACCTATTGAAAATAAATAAATAAGATTCCATGGGAATTAAGAAGCAGTGAGGCAAAAACTTCAGGACACTAAGGGGACATTAAAAATCAGGACAAAAAAAAAAAAAAATCAGGACATTAGACCTGCCATTCAGTTATTCCATCACCTCTCCTTTACTTTCAATCTGAAACAATATTAAACAACATTCCAGTGCCATCATATATATTTCAACCTTCTGTAAGGAAATGTATTGTCTGTTCAAATATCTAAGAAGATAGGAACCTCCTTTCTTATTTTTTAGGGATAGATAACAGAGGTTTTGCAGTTAGCTGGGGGAGAGTTTATTCTTATATTTTTGTCAGGTTGAGATACAATTACCTTTGTTTCAGAAGGTTCAATGTGCATATCTCCTTCTTTTTTAAAAAAAGTTATTGAACAATAATATATCATAATTTTCATCAGAAAGAGTTCTCATAGCAAAATCCTGCAAGCATGTAGATGTTCTTCACAATTATTAAATTTCTCTTTTTTAAAAAGTACACACAGATCCTGGGTATCTTGAGTGCTTTTAAGAAGAAAATCATGTGTAATTTAAGTAGAAGTGTCCTTAGTCATAATGCACCTATCCCACATGTTTCCCAAGAGAGTAAACAATTATTCATTGTATGATATAAGGAGGCTTCAGTTATATAAAAGAAAAATGGGGGAATTACCTGGTGGTCCAGTGGTTAGCACTCCATACTTTCACTGATGAGGGGCTGGGTTCAATCCCTGGTTGGGGAACTAAGATCCCGCAAACCGTGCAGCGAGGCCAAAAAAAAATTAATAGAAAAAAAACATGGACATGGGGTCCACATTTTTTCTTTTACCTCAGGCTCCAATATGGCTCAGCAGAGCACTACTCTTTGTTTTAAATTGTTCATATTTTGTTCATCATAGACATCTTTTGCACTAGTTTTGATGTTTTTAAATATTACATTATATACTACTTGATTACTGAGTTTTTGGTGCTCCCTTCAATTTTAAACCCAAAGCACTTGCCTCGCTTTAGAGTACTGGCTCTGCCCTGTCATAATCCTTTTTACATTTATCAACCTCCCTTCCTAGGTTAAGGGTGTCCTGAGGAGAAAGAAGTAGATTGTTTACTTTTGTGTCTCTGGTCCTACTCAATACCTAGCACAGAGCTAAAGCATGGTGGGCTAACACGGTATTGTTGAAGGGAGGAAGGGAGGAAGGACAACAGCTAGTGATAACGACTGACATCCTAACATTTATTGAGTGCTTATTGTATACCAGGCACTGGGTTAAACATTTTACTTATTTAATGTAACAACTCAACAGTAAAAATAATATTATTTTTTACGGATAAGGAAGTTGAGGCCCACAGAGCGGAGTGAATTTTGATGCATGAGTGATTACGGCAGAACTTGGAACAGCTCTGCTTGGGTTCCTAAAACATTTCTTGCTTTGATGGTTTCTCTTCAGAGCACGGGAATGAGATGAGAAAGAGGAAGGGGGAAATAGGGGGAGAAAAGAGATAAAGGGATGTAACAGAAGACCTGAACTATCCCATTGTCACATCAGTTATCTGCTCCACCTGCACAACCACCCCTAAGGCATCATTAGTCCTCACAGATAAGAAACTGAGACTAAAGAAGTTCAAGGGACATGTTAGGTTCCTTCCGCTGGTCAGGCACCTGCAGAGGGCGGGGGAGGGGTACAGTCTGGGGTTGGGGGGAGCCTGCCCTCCCTCCTGACCTCCCTGGGGTGCTCGTGGCAGCTTCTCCGTCAAACTTTCCCTCCCAAGTGAAGCCAGCACCTCCTCCTGGTGGGCAGGTCTCCTTCATTCTGCCCCACCCGGAGGTGGGCATCCCCTCGCCAGGGACCACAGGCATAAGGGAGAGACTCAATAAGGGCCGAGGCTGATGTCAATAGCCTCCCAGAGCCGTTCTTGTCTCGCTTGCTTCCACCGATCTGCTCCCAACCACACTTCCTGCCTTAGTGGGGGAAACCCCCTGAAGTACACTGCTGTGAAAAGCGAAACTTCAGAACACCCAAAAACAGAAACTAAAATGGCCAAGAAATAAGAATAAGATTCTGAGAAAATAAAAAAAAAAAGAAAGAAAGAAAGAAAGAAATTCACAGGACTTCTTGAGGAGTGGGGAATCCAGGCCTGTCCTGCAGAAGAGTTTAATGATGGAAAGTTTCAGTCACGAGTAGGCAGAGATGATTTCCAGAGAGGAGTGAATGAAATGTATCTTTCACTGTATACCTTTTGCTACTGCTTGAATTTTTTTAACCAGGTGCCTTTATAACGTTTTCAATTAAAGAAAACTATTTTTTAAGTGGCCTGCCATGCAGTCATCATTCTGTGTGGCTTGGCTCCAGTCCTTCCTGCGAGGACAGAACAGTTCAGTCATAGGGCTTCCCTGGTGGTGCAGTGGTTAAGAATCCGCCTGCCAATGCAGGGGACACGGGTTCGAGCCCTGGTCCAGGAAGATCCCACATGCTGCGGAACAACTAAGCCCGTGCGCCACAACTACTGAGCCCGCATGTTACAACCACTGAAGCCCACGCGCCTAGAGCCCGTGCTCCACAACAAAGACAAGCCACTGCAATGAGAAGCCCACGCAGCACAACCAAGAGTGGCCCCTGCTCACCGCAACTGGAGAAAGCCTGTGCACAGCAACGAGGACCCAACACAGCCAAAAATTAATTAATTAATAATTTAAAAAAAAAAAGAACAGCTCAGTCAGTGTGGTCACACATCCTGTGGACTACATGTGCCTCCAAATCAGGCAGCTCATTGTTCTGAGGACTCAAAGTCATGTTTAAAATCAGAGTCAGCTAAAGTAAAACTGAATAAGTAATTTGCTTCTAGAATGTGGAGCACACAACACAGACCAATGCTGCTTCCTTGGGCATCAGCCTCTCAGGGACTCCGGGATGGGGTTAGCAGTCATGACTCTGTCCTGGGGAAGAACTGAGGCTGTGAGTCCAGACGAGCCCATCACCCTCAGGTCAGGCTGGGTCCTGACTAAGGCTCAAGGGTCAGATCAGGATCAAGAGGAAGGGTGGTGCAAAGACTACAGGGTCAGACGCGCACAGGAGTGTCGAGCCCCCGGAAAGAGAGAAATGAAGGGCAGCATCCCACAGTCTTCAACAGGAAATGCCCTTATTCTGAGAAAAATAGCTGTGGAATCAGGCAAGTGACAAGGGTGGCAGCTGGAGCAGTGGGAATGAGAATGAACCCTGAGGGTCTGTAAAGGAACCAAAACGGATGATCAAGGCAAACTCTGTAGAAAGTCTCTGTTTAGGAATTTAAACCCCAGACAGAGTCTCCAATGTGAAAGGAAGGGAGTTGGGGGTGGGGGTGGGGGTGGGATTACTCAGCTGCTTGGTGTTAGGGGAGGAGATAGGTGACCAGGCTGAGAGTGAGTGGATGCCTCCATTTTCTACCCCTTTGAGAATGTCCATCCTTCACCTGCTTCCTGATCTAGTGTGGCTAGGCAAGATCTTCTTCTCCATGCTCCACTGGCCTCCTCTCTCCAGAATCCATCACTGGAATAACTCTGGCCTCCTTCTGAATAGCTCAATTCTACCCTGGGGTCCCAGATTAGAAAACAAGGTTACTTCTCTCCATCCAACTGTTAATCCCCAGCGGCTTCCCCTGCCCTTCCCAGTTCACGTCACAACTGCCTTCTTGCTCAGATCGACCCACCCACGCCCCTGCTCCCAGGTCTTACAGACTTAGAAATACAAACTCGTTTAAATATCAAAACAGAAGAAAAACAGAATTGATGGTCGAACTTTCTACGCCAGAAAATTTCCAAATTATCGGCTATTTGGAGCGGTCCTTCTCTATTACTGAGACAAGGACCCAAAAGATTACATCACAGAACCTTAGAACTGGATTGAACCGGTGAGCAGCCTGAGGGGGATGATTCAGAGCGTGGGTTTAGGAACTGAACTTACTTATTTGGATTCTGCCTCTACTCGTTCAGTGTTTCTCAAAGTTGAGCATGCACCAGAATCACCCGGAGGGCTTTTAAAGATAAAATTGCTGGGCCCCATCCCCAGAGTTTCGGATTATTTAGGTCTGGGGTGGGGCCCAAGAATCTGCATTTCTAACAAATTATCCGACGACGCTGACGCTGCTGGTCAAGGAACCACACTTTTGAGCAGCACTTGCTAGCTGTGTGATCAGCCGCCTCCCATATATATTCCGGACAATAATCGTAGGTATTTGCTAGGGCTAGGATTTACCTGAGACCTGGCACATGAAGGCTTTAGCATTGTTCGTGGCACACAGCAAATTCCCTGCTCTCACTGTTGGATGGAGGGGAGGAGTCATTTGCTCAAGACCACCCAGCCGATGAGAAGCAAACCTGGGACGGAGTCCAGAGGCGCCTCTCTGCCCGGCTCTGAGCGCTCCGGCAGCGCAGCCCCTGAGCCCGCGCGCCACACGCCGCGGTTCCATAAACAAGCTGCTTCCGCCGCCGGCGGCTCGGCTAATGCCTGTCGTCTTTGGGGTGGCTAGGACCCTCCAATCTTTACCGGCGCTGAGAACCTGGCCGCGGAGACTGCCCCCCGGGGTTTGCTGAGATCCGGAGAAGCTGGAGCAGCCGGGCTCCCAGCAGCGGCGGCGGCGGGCTGGGTGCATAAGGCCGGAGGCGACCTCGGAGCAGCCGGGCGTTCCGCGGCGCGCTGCAGCGCTCGGGGGCGCGGCAGATGGCCGCCTGCACCTGGCCCGGGGAGAGGCGGAGAGGACGCGCCCCAGCGGCCGTGCAGGGCCCGCCCCGGCCCCGCCCTCCAGGACTTCCCGTCGGGAAACCCGCGACCTCCACGGCCGCGCGGCTGTGGCTCTGCCTGGGCGCGACAGGTAAGCGGCAGAAGCAACCCGCGACCCTCCCCCGGACTTGGAACCCAGAGCTCTCCTGCTTGTCGGGACTTCCCTCCAGTCGAGCTCGCTTCTGCCAAGTCCTTGCTCCCCACCTCCCCCCTCGGCCCACCTTCTACTCCTCCTGTTCTTCCTCGCCACCCCCGACAGTAAAATGAAGGGGCAGGACCGGGCTGGTCCATCTGTCGTGATGGCCTCTAGCTCCTCCCTCAGTAGGACCCCCTCTACCTTTGCGCCTTCCTGAAAGGACGAAAGAAAAGCTCAGGTCTCTGGGACCTGGAGGGGTAGGATGAAGAGGGACTGGCCAGCGCACTCCCTCGGGACCCTGTGGCCTCTGCCCTTCACCCACCTTCACCCACCCATGCCCCCGCATCCCTTCTGTGCCCCATCTCCCCACGTTGGGCCACCCCCTGTTCTCCGCTACAGAAAATCTTTCAGAGAGGTTTCCTCCTGCCGGTGCCACGCTGCCCCTGAGCAGAAGGGGCTAGCGGTGAGAAGCCTCCCGCTGGGCGGTGGGCGCAGGGCCTCAGATGTTCTCCCTCTGGAGGCTTGGGCCTTTGGGGGGCGGGAGCTGTGCACACGGTATTGTGGGGAGGGAGTCTGATGGGTGTTCATGACTGTGACTGTCACCAACTTCCTGATTTCCTGTCACTTGTTCCAAACCCCAGGCTGACCGAAAGGAGAAATAGTTTGTTACTTGCCCCCAGAGCCAGTCATCCCAGACCCTGACCTCTGCAGCAGGTAGGACAGGGCTCTCCTGTGTGTATGGGGGTGGAGGGAGGGTGTCAGTTTGCCAGCAAAGCGTAGAACAGACCCCGCTATTAGCCAACCACCCATTGCAACATTCACAGGGAGGGTTTTAATGCTGCCCTCTCAGGGCACTGCCAGACCCACACATGCAGTTTACAGACACTGCATGAAGTTAACAACTCTGGACACACCAAAGAACCTGGGGCTCATTTTGCCAGAGATGTGTGTGCACTACCCATGCCCCATTCTCCTCTCCGACGGATGAGCTGTGTCTCTGCCCATCACAGGAAGGGTGAAAAGGATTAGACAGGCAAATGCGTGTGATGAATAATACAAGCTAAGGTGAGGGGTTTGAAATATACTTTAGTTCAAATTATCCAGCAGAAGCCAGTATTATTGCAGGTACTTCTCTAGCTCCTGTTTCTCAACAATGACATTCACTTTAGGCACCCAGAGGTAACAAGAGAAAACTACTTTCAGGGGCACCAGGGCAGTAAGCAGGGCAGGTCTGTCAAAGGAACCATGAAGGATACTGGGCTGCCTGAGATGGCCTCATCCTTGGTAATCACTAACCACAGTTAGCAGAACAGCTGATTCCTACCCACAGCAGAATGGAAGAACTCACGCCTGAAAAGGGGAAGCCCTGAGGAATGTCAGATGCCCTCTGAGATCAAAAACATCTTAGCCCAAATTCAGTTGGGAGAAAACTGAACAGGAGATATGACCATGGGCTTAGCCCATGCAGCCATTGTCTAGAACAGAAATCAGGAATCAGAGGGGCAGCTCACCCTAGGGCAGAGGCAGTGGGTATAATGGAGGCAGAGAGCTGGCTCAGCTCTGTCACCAATTTAGCTGTCTAGCCTTGGCCAGAGCACATAAACACTCCCTGGGTGGGAGCAAATGAGGAGTATATGAAAATGCTTTGGCAACGCTCCAAATACCAGCCAAGTGCAAGGCAGCACTTGGTGTCATGGTTAAGACAGTGGGCTTTGGAAAGACATGTGCTTGGGAGCAAATTCTGCCTCTGCCACTTCCTAGCTATGTGACCTTGGTCAGCTTACTAAACCTCCCTGTGCTTCCGTTTCCTTATGTGTAAAATGGAAAAGACAACTGTTGATAAGGTAAGTAGTAATATTAAAAATGGCGGTGGTATTGTCCTGAACCTCCTCTGGCTCCATGGATGTGTTCTGACATCTCCAGCCCTAGAAGTGAAGCTGAGGACCAAAGTGGCTTTCTATGTACCAGAGGGACCCAGTGACTGTGCCAAAGATTTGGGCGAACTTGGCTCCCCCTACACCCCTCTGCCCCTCTCTGGGAAGGCCCAAAATGTCCTTTCTCATTTGATGGGAATGAGCGTGAGGGTTTGAATAAATGGGAGGTCAAGTGCAGGGCACTGCCTGTCACTGTGTTGAGCTCAAAGCTGTAATTGTGCTGTGTAAAAAGGCTTGCCCAGTGAACAAGGATGGGCTCAGTCTGGGGAGAAAAAGGACTGTTACAAGACTCTTTTGTGGCACCTGAGAGCCCTGGGAGGTCAGGTTATTCTCCTGTGCCCTGTGCAACCTGGTCCTGAGCCCTAGGTAGAGATTTGAAGAAAGGAAGAAACCCAATCCTCACCCTCAGCTCTGCATATGATAGAAAACAAAGAACAGACAGATCAGGGCAGTGGAATTAACAACCAAATACCTCAGGACAGAGAGATGCTGCAGGGATCAGAAAGCTAGGCGAACTGGTAGGGAAAAGCATACTAGAGGCAAAAGACTGGGGGCTAGGATTTAAGGACTGGGAAGAAGAAAGAACAGAATCTAGGTGGCCCAATGTTTAGACTTGTTGGTTCTCCCTCCCCCATACAAATCTAGTGAGGAAGTCCCACATGGGGAAACATGGGCAGTGAAACTTGGAAACAAATACACCCAGATACTGAGGGCAGTAAGATGCACCTTAGTGTAAGAAGGCTCCTTGGAGGAGGGGAGTTTCAGGTAAGAATTTGAGAGAGAAGGGGAACATGGCTTGCTTAGCAAGAATATAAGGGAAACACTTTGAAGAGGAAAAGATAGACAGTGAGGGTGAGTAGCAAACAGGAAGCAGACTGCCCAGGCCATGTTTCTGCTACAATCAGATGGCACTACAGGAACATGAATATGGCTCTTCTGATTGTGAAAGGGAGAGAGAGGCCTGAGGCAGAGGAGGCTGGCAGGCAGCGTCTGCTCATCCTCCAGATATTGGGCGATAAGAGCACAGTCTCAGATGACGGTTTTGAAAGTGGAGAGGAAGAGGAGGATCCAGGAGGCAGAGAATGAATCAGCAGGACTTGGGCGTGGGCATGGAGTGAACCTGATGTTGAAAACTGTTTAGAAACTCCGTGCCTGGGAGTAGGGCAGGGCCAAGAGTTGTTTCCAGGATCTCGACACTACTGGCAGCAGTTGGGAAGGCTGGCTAGCTTAGGGGGCAGGGCACAGACACTGAGTTCAGGGTGTGGCACGTTGAGTATCCAGTAGCCCTAGGCAGAAGTCCTACAGCCAGGAGCACCCTGTGCGGTGAGGACATAAGGGAACACTTCAGTTCTGTCCTCACCATCACCTGCCCACCAATCTGGAGACCAGCGCAAGCCTTCAGGAATACCCCTCCTGTTAAACTCCCCCATCCGTTCCCCTTCCTCTGACAATCAAAGGATGATAAGACTCAATCCAAGTTCTTTTTTTTTGCCTTCTCTCAAACCCAGACTGATTTTCACCAGGGTTCCTAGATAATTAGGGAATCCCAGCTCATGCCCACCTGGGGTCCTTCTTTATCCCTGGATTCCGAGGAGTCTCAAGGCTCAGTTTGAGATAGTTGCACATCCGTGCCTCACCTGGCAGGGCCTGGAGGTCCTCCAGTAACAAAAACCTGTGAGCTGTTGAACTTCCTGCTTGGTCACATAGTATTTTGATTTTTCAGTGACTTTTACAAACTTGGAATAAATCAAGAAATATTTACTGAGCACCTACTACATGCCAAGCATATTCTAGGTGTACAGTGTGAGTAAAGTTGGGTTGGGTTTTTCAACCGAAAAATCTGTTTGGGTAACTAAAGCTTAAAATATTATGCAAACAAAACATAAACCTACATCTGCCAGGGAGAAAACCTGACAGACTAGCTACTGAAATAACTTTCAGTGCATCTTTCTGGGAAAATAACCGCGTACTACAGCTTTAGTCTTGGGGGAAAGCTGAAGTGTCTTGAAAGTGTAATTATGGAGAAAAGTGAAAACCTCCCAGCATTCTGTAATTCAAAGGGTCAGAGGTGGGAGGAGGAGTTTGGAGCAGATAGTTTGCTACTTTGTTCACAGCATGAGAACAGAGGAAGTGAAATTCAGGCAGGGTTTGATGTCGAGAAAGTGCTGGCAGGGAAGAAAGGGAGAATCATTTGTCCAAAACAGCCTCTTGGCTCCCTCCCCTCAACCAGTAGCTTGAAATTGACCTGTCCCCCCCGCCCCCCCCCAGCGTGGTATTAACTCCTCCACACACATGCTCCCAGTGAGAGCGGCAACAGTCATCACTTTTCAAAGGATAAACCTGTAATTGAGCGGTAGTCTGACTAACCTGAGCAAACATCCCTGTTGGTGGTGTTGCCACTGCTAACTTCCTGGCCTCCACGTCTCCAGGAGGTCAGCAGCTCCACTGATTAAACAGAAAGAAACTTTGTTACAAAGAGGCCACCTGGCCAGCAAGAGCACTTCTGGGTAGCTAACCCCCGCTTTCACAAAAGCCGAAACTTTACCTGGGACTTTGATTTGCGGCATCTTTAAAGCATTTGTAGTCCTAGGTGGGAGTTGGAGGAGGGCAAGCCCCGGGGGGTGGTGGGAGGAGGGGGGAGGGGAAGAGGGAGGGGTAGAGGCTGGGGGGTTGTCTATGAGTGGAATTGGGAGGCTCTGGAAAACTGCCCCACCCCAGGCTCAGGAGAGCCAAACCTGGTCCCCAAACTCCCCAGGTGACCTCCAAGGGGGAGGTAAGAGGGTGGAAACAGAGCAGTGGCTTGGGAGTTGGGAGAGCTGTGAGCTGTGTGACACAAGAGAAGTCACCTAACCACTCTGGCCTCACTGTCAAATGAGAGTACTGGACTCAGACAGACCTAGTGTTAAGTGCCACGCTGGTGTGTAACAACAGAACATCATGTAACTCACATGCTTGTTGGCGTAAGTGCATTCAAAACATCATTTAGTGAAGCCAGCCCTCACCCTTGTAGCTTTAAAGGGGTCATGTTAACCCCACTGGCCTCATCTCATTTAACAAGAGTTGATGGAATACCTGCTACATACGAACCTTGTGCTAGACTTTGCAAGTGATTAAAAAGGTGAAAATAACCTGTCCTCTCTGGTCCAGGAGTTCACAAAGGTGTGAGAGAGGACAGACTGTGATAAGGCCAAAGTAGAAGTATAAACCCAGGCCACAGCAGTGAAAGTGCCGAGTCCTAACCACTGGACCACCAGGGAATTCCCTTAGAAAAGTTTTACACTTTAATCGCATAAGACGTATGAATTCTACAAACTAACAAAAAACATCATTTGAAAATGTAATAATTTAAATTTCTTTTACCTATGTGAATTTTGAATAACAAATTTTTCATTTTAGTTTTGTATCAGGAAATGTTTATCATCTTCAATGGACAGAGACAAACATTAAAATAAAATTTTATTCAAAATTCATAAAAATAAGGTGAAAGAAATTTAAATAAAACTTTCAAATGATGTTCTTTGTAAGTCTGTAGCATTTATACTTCTGAAGTTATTAAAGCTAAAAACCATACTAGGACTTTCAGTACACTCTATATACGTATTTATAATAACTGAAATGAAATTTGAACGAAACAATACTTTCCCATGTTACATGTGATGTAATGGCAGTTGGTATTTTCTTTTTTGTTCTAGTCTAGTCTAATCTTTTTCTTTTTTTAATACATTTATTATTTTTTTTAATTTTTAATTTTTTTACTTTTGGCTGCGTAGGGTCTTCGTTGCTACGCCCGGGCTTTGCGGCGAGCGGGAGCTACTCTTCGTTGCAGTGCACAGGCTTCTCATTGCGGTGGCTTCTCCTGTTGCGGAGCATGGGCTCTAGGCGTGTGGGCTTCAGTAGTTCTGGCCCGCAGGCTCAGTAGTTGTCGCTCACGGGCTCTAGAGCACAGGCTCAATAGTTGTGACACACGGGCCTACTTGCTCCATGGCATGTGGGATCTTCCCAGACCAGGGCTTGAACCCATGACCCCTGCATTGGCAGGCGGATTCTTAACCACTGCGCCACCGGGTTTTAAAGAATTTTTTTTTTCATGCTGACTTGCAACACTTTAAATTTATTTCACAATCCTATAATGAGTTGCAATCAACAGTATGATAGACAATGCACTGGGTGAAGCCTTAGTTCCCTTATACCAGGGACAGAAGGTAAATTTGTGTTCTGACTGGTGAGGCCAAGAAAACAGGTCCAATTTGTTCAGCCTAGGAAATCTTCCTAGAATAAGAGAATTTCTGGCATCATCTCACTACTAAAACCCGAGATGGTC
Organism: Balaenoptera musculus; assembly: GCF_009873245.2. Lineage (NCBI taxonomy): Eukaryota > Metazoa > Chordata > Mammalia > Artiodactyla > Balaenopteridae > Balaenoptera > Balaenoptera musculus. The sequence goes on along the minus strand of NC_045794.1, from coordinate 41,457,298 downwards.
TGATGTGTTGCAATCCCAAGGGTGGTTGGAGGAAAAAGAGTTGGGAATGAACACTCAGCAGCAGCAGGTGGGGACTGAGTGGGTGAGGGCCGATGGGCATACTTGCCAGTGGACCTGGTGGCCAGCCTGAAGGTGAGGGAGCTACACTGCGGGGAGGACCATGTGAAGCCCTGCTCTTGACAAAGGACTATGTACAATAGGGGCTATTTCTTCCCCAAGGCTGGTGACCTCCCCGACCTTGCCAGCCACACTTCTGGGAATCGTCTCTTACGCAGAGAGCAGGAATCCTTAAACCCAAAGTCTTCTGGCTTCCATCAGATTATGTGTCCATTCTAAGGGACTCTTTCCCATCTCTCGCATGCTGAGAAAACAAACCAGAGACCGCGTCCCTTACTGCCAAGGCTAATCACAGGTGTCTTGTTTCATTTCAGGATGTGGTTAGTACCTTGAGGAACTGCAGACACCAGAGAGAAAGCCTTAGACAGCCAGGTTGGATCGAGAGAGCAGATGCCTGGGAAGCGCTCAATTTAACCCCAAGTCTCTCTCCAGGAGGGAAAAAAAGGAACAAAGGGAAACCACACTGCAAGGGACTACAAGGCAATGCCAGGATGAGGGAGTTGGAGTGACCTGGGTGATTCTGTGTGGGTCAGTCAGGGAGGCCTTCCTGGAAGAGGTGAATCTTAAGCACTTGGCAACAGCTGGTAACTCAGCTTTCCAGGCATACCTCGTTTTATTGTGCTTTGCTTTATTTTGCTTCACAGATACTGCGGGGTTTTTTTGCACGTTGAAGGTTTGTGGCAACCCTGTGTTGAGCAAGTCTGTCCCTGCCATTTTCCCAACAGCGTTATTTTTTAATTAAGATTTTTTCCTTTTTCTTTGACGTAATGCTATTGCACACTTAATAGACTACAGTATGGTATAAACATAACTTTTATATGCACTGGGAAATCAAAAAATTGTGTGACTCACTTTCTCGCAGTGGTCTGAAGCTGAACCCACAATATCTCCGAGATATGCCTGTACCACACCTTTGTTTCTAACTGTGCTCCCTCTTTCTTGCTGGAGTGGAAGGTAGACAAAGTATCAGGGAAGATGCAGCCTGCAGGATGGTTCGACACTGTCATGGCGAACACTTTCCCATTCTGCGGCCCTCAGTCTTCGCTCAGCTGAGGCAGTTGCAGGACTGATGAGGTGTCAGTGTCGGGCAGAACCCTTTGTGCCGGCCCAGCAACCCCTGCGGCAGGACACCGCCTCTACACTGAATCTCCATTTCCCCCCTGAAGCCTTCTTCAAGCCCACAGGGAACTCTACCGTTGTCAACTTGTCTGTGCTATTCTTCAGTTCTAATTTTATTGATTTTTGAATAGATAATGTAGTCAGGGTTCAAAGTGCAAAAGGGTATTCAGTGAAAGATCTTTTTCCTACTCCTGTTCCCTCCCTGGACGGGTGCTACCTGAACCCGGTGCTAACGGTTCTTGTTCTCTAACTAGATTTTAAAATCCCATGGGGAGAGGGATGGTCTCACACCTCTCTGTGTCCATCTGTGTCCCAGCTGGGATGAATTGTCCCACCCCATCACCCAAGGGAGTTTTCCTAACACCGTATCTTCCCTCCTCATCCGTACTGCTGCTATCTTGGGTCAGACCCCCAAGCTCCTCTTAACTGGCCATCCAGCTGCCAGTCAGGTCCATCTCCTGGACACGTTCCACCAGCTGTCATACGACTCGTCCTGTAATGCTGGGCTCCCACTAATCCTTTACTGCTCCCCATACCTCAGGTCAAGGGCAAACTCCTTGCCGTGATGACTTGGTTTCAGCCACTTCTCCAGACCCATCATTTGCTACTCCCATCAGGCTTCATACTCCCACCAAACCAAACTACTTGGAATTCTCTGATGGGCCATGCTGTCTCCTGCCTCTAGGGCTTTCTATGTGCTGTTCCCTCTGCCTGAAATGTGCTCACCTCACTGGCCAACTCCTACTTGTGGGTTAGTGTTCAGCCCAAGCTTCTCCCCCAAGGGACTTCACAAACACCACCCTCCCCCACTGGCTGACTTGACTTCATCCTCTCTCCTTCAACCCCCGAGGGTGCCTCTCTCATGCTGTCTTCTCACTGGGCGATCTCTGTTTAAAATTTGACTCCCCCAGTTGACTGTACGGAAGACTGGGCTTGCTCATCTCTGTATCTCCTCCATCTGACAGAGAACCTGGCATGAAGCAGGAACTCAGTCAATACTGGCACAATGAACAAATCTCTTCTGTCTCCCAGACAACACCTAATATAAAATAGACACTCAAAGAGATTTGATTTGATTTGATTTTTGCTGCTGCTTCTGCTGCTGCATCTCATGTTTTAAAGGAAAACGACCTGTCTCCCCCCCACCCAAAGTGACCCCTGTTCCCCCTTGATATCATGACAGCCACATGTGCCCCAAGTGGATCCAAGTGACTCCGAACACCAGGCTTCTCCATAGGCAGCAGCTTGTGTGTTTAAATAACAGCGCAGCTCAGCTGGAGTTACTTTTAAGTACGACAGAGTAAGGAGTGTGGCTCTGGCCAAGGACCAGGTGTTTAAGGATAATTCCTGGGAAACCGAGAAGGGATTTATTAATGATAATAATAGAACTAATTGAAGGCTGAGTCTGTGCCAGACACTCTGCCGAGTATTTTACATACATTATTTCTGATTTAATCCTTCCCACCACCCTGTGGGTTAGGTATTAGTTACCCCCACTTTATAGATGAGGAAGTTGAGGCTTAGATTAAATCATATACCCAAGGGTCACACAGCTGCTACTGATAAAAACTAACACTTTTAGAGCACTTACTGGATGCAGAGACTGCTAAGCTTTTTCCATGAATTATTTCATTGAACTTAGTGCTTACAATAAACAACCCTAGGAAGTAGGTGTTAGAAGCAGCAGATCCAGAATTTGTGCCCAGGTTTGTTGCCACCAATGTCTAGTCCTTAACCCCTGAGCCTTATACTTGCAGAGGTGTGTACAGAAAGTTTTACAATCACTCTTCCTCTGAGGTCTGGGACCACGTACGTGGGGGTAGATGCTGGGACCATGTTCCTGCCAGAAGGTGCTATCATTAGAGTCTTAGATTTTAAAAAAGATTGTTTTTATTAAATATGAGCAGATACAGAAGAATATTTATAAAATATGTGTAGGGTACAAAGAAGAGCAGTGCCACCAGCAACCACCATCCACTATTTTTTTTAATATTTATTTAGGCTGCTCAGGGTCTTAGTTGCGGCACTCGGGATCTTTTTTAGTCGCAGCATGCAGGAACTTGTTTAGTTGCAGCATGAGGGATCTTTAGTTACGGATGCAGACTTCTTAGCTGCAGCATGTATGCAGGATCTAGTTCCCTGACCAGCGATCGAACCTGGGCCCCCTACATTGGGAGCGAGGAGTCTTACCCACTGGATCACCAGGGAAGTCCCGCCACCATCCACTTTAAAAAAAAGTCACTTCACTTTGAAGTTCCCTGTATGCCTTTATTCCCATATCTTTCCTCCCTCTTCAGAAACTTTGGTTTCACTGTTTCTTTAGTTTTCTTTATATGTAGCTCTACCATATATTCTTTTTTTTTTTTTTTTTTTGGCCACTCTTCTCGGCTTGCAGGAATCTTGGTTCCCCGACTAGGAATTGAACCCAGGCCCACGGCAGTGAAATCGCGGAGTCCTAACCACTGGACCACCAGGGAAGTCCCACACATATTCATTTTTGTATTCATAAAACATGTGTTGCTTAGTTTTATGTGTTTTTAAATTTTTTATAAATGGAATCATACTGGATGTATCTTTTTTTTTTCAACATCTTTATTGGAGTATAATTGCTTTACAATGGTGTGTTAGTTTCTGCTGCATGACAAAGTGAATCAGCTGTACATATACATATATCCCCATATCCCCTCCCTCTTGTGTCCCCCTCCCATCCTCCCTACCCCACCCCTCTAGGTGGTCACAAAGCACCGAGCTGATCTCCCTGTGCTATGCGGCTGCTTCCCACTAGCTATCTATTTTACATTTGGTAATGTATATATGTCGGTGCCACTCTCTCACTTCATCCCAGCTTACCCTTCCCCCTCCCCGTGTCCTAAAGTCCATTCTCTACGTCTGCGTCTTTATTCCTGTCTTGCCCCTAGGTTCTTCAGAAACTTTTTTATTTGTTTGTTTAGATTCCATATATATGTGTTAGCATACGGTATTTGTTTTTCTTTTTCTGACTTGCTTCACTCTGTATGACAGACTCTAGGTCCGTCCACCTCACTACAAATAACTCAATTTCGTTTCTTTTTATGGCCGAGTAATATTCCATTGTATAAATGTGCCACATCTTCTTTATCCATTCATCTGTCAATGGACACTTAGGTTGCTTCCATGTCCTGGCTATTGTAAATAGTGCTGCAAAAAATATGGAACGTTTCACAAATTTGCGTGTCATCCTTGCACAGGGGCCATGCTAATCTTCTCTGTATCGTTCCAATTTTAGTATATGTGCTGCAGAAACGAGCACTGGATGTATCTTTCTGCAACGTGATTTTTTTCACTCAACATTGCATCCAAGTTGTGGCTTGTAGAAGTGGTTCATTCTTTGTCACTGCTGTGCAGTCCTCTGTGCTGTGGATATTTCACGCTATTTATTCATTATAACACTGACAGACATTTGGATTGTTTCTGATTTTTGCCTTTTTCGTCAGTGCTGCTAGAAACGTTCTTGTGCATGCCTCCTGGCATATGTGCGCCAGAGTTTATCTGGGATATAAAACCAGGAGAGGAATTGTGGGGTCATAGGGTATGTACGTTTTAAATTTTTCTAGAGAATGCCAAATTGTTTCTCAAAGTGGTTAAGTTGATTAAATCTCTTCATGTAGAGTTTCAGTGTTCCAATTATTCTAGATCCATGAATGTCAGAATCTTAGGGCAGAAAAGAAACAGAGTCCATTTTCCTCATTTTCTGGATGGAGGAAATTTAGGTGCAGGAAAGTGACGTGACTGGGCTAAGGTGATGTCACCATTCAACAGCAGAGCCTGGACGCGAACCCCGAATCCCCCGACTCCCTCCCCACCACTGCCTTGGCTCATTTCTCTCTCTCATCCCCCGCTTCTCAGGCCGAGGCCCCAGGGTGTGGCCACCACAACCCATCAGGCTATTTCCAGGGCCGGGCCAGCGCTTGGAGCTGACCCAGCCGGGGTTCCCATTGGTTCCCGAGGATGAGGCTACTCCGCAGACGTCACATGGCCATGCGCCTGGCCATGGCGGGCAGCGCCTTCGTGCTCTTCCTCTTCATCCTGCAGAGGGATGTCAGCGGCAGGGAGCAGGCCACAGAGAAACCATGGCTGAAGTCCTTGGTGAGCCAGAAGGATCATGTCCTGGACCTCATGCTGGGGGCCGTGCACAACCTTAGGGATTCAATGCCCAGGTTCCAGATCAGGGCTCCGGAGCCCCAGCAGACACTGGCCTCCACAAACCGGACCTGCCTCCCCGAGTTCTATGCCCCAGCTGAGCTGAAGCCCTTCTGGGAACGGCCACCACAGGACCCCAATGGCCCGGGGGCAGATGGGAAAGCATTTCAGAAGAAACAGTGGACGCCCCAGGAGACCCAGGAAAAGAAAGAGGGCTATAAGAAGCACTGCTTCAATGCCTTTGCCAGTGACCGCATCTCCCTGCAGAGGGCCCTGGGGCCGGACACTCGACCGCCTGAGTAAGTGGCGCCGTGTCCTGGGGTGAGGCCAGGGCTCTGCCAAAGGCGTGGCTGGTATGGCTATGGCCACGGGCTGAGTGCCAGGTAAAGGGCTGACAAGGATTTTAGAGTATGGGCAAGGATTTCCTCTAAGGCCTCACTTTTCCTAATCAATTGCCCTTATCCCAGGGCACAAAAGATTTTGTATCCTCATGTCAAAGATTTTGTGTGGGGTTCATATTATGGTCAGGCCAGAGGCTCAGGGAGACCTGTGAGAGTGAAACACGATTGTGAAGGTGACAGGATACAGAAAAAGGAACTCTGTCCGGGCTGGGACCAGACCTGGCCTAGGGGTGACTGGGAAGGCCTGACTGCAGGCCACATATTCGGTGGCCTTGTCCCACGCTGAGGCCTGCCCCAGAGACTGCAGGACTCCACTGCTGAGCTCTTGGCAAAGGGCATTTCCCAACAGCAGCCCTGGTGGTCAAGATTATCCCCACACCTCCTGGTTTCTTTCAGTGAAGACTCACAGGGCCAAGAATTCATTCCAATCTTTATTTGAAGCTGTTTGTACTTTCAATCCCGGGCAATGAACCAGTTCTTAGATCTTTGAGCCGTAGCCACTTCAGTCTGTGTTCATACTGTCCTCATGTCAAAGATTTTGTGTCCTTCTCCTGTAGACTTTGTCATTCCCAACTCAAGAGTAATACCCTTTTCAGCCTTTTCTCACATGGCCGTTCCCGTCCTCAAGTTCGTGATTCTTCAGGACTTTGAACCTGGGGTTCCTCAGACTAGGACCAAGTATTGGAGGCCTAGAACATGGAACCACCCCAAGTTATCAGGGCTCCTAGCAGGGAAGGGCAGTGGGTGTGAGGGCAGCCAGTGGAGGAACTCTGAGAGTCTCCTCTGGAAGGCCCCTGAGAAATCTCTCTGATCAGCAGAGGGGGTTAAGAAAGGGCATCAGGGGACTTCCCTGGTGGCGCAGTGGTTAAGACTCCACGCTCCCAATGCAGAGGGCCTGGGTTTGATCCCTGGTCAGGGAACTATATCCCGCATGCATGCCGCAATTAAGAGTTCACATGCCACAACTAAGGAGCCCGCCTGCTGCACCAAGGAGCCCATGTGCCACAACTAAGGAGCCCACAAGCCACAACTAAGACCTGTTGCAACAAAATAAATGAATAAATATTTTTTTTAAAAAACTATAATGATTAAAAAAAGAAAAGGGCATTAGGCCACATGACTCCTTGAGATCCAGCATTCACACATTCCTGCCCCCAGCCGAGATGGCGTGTCAGAGAGGGTGGCAGTGTGGCCAGTGCCACAGAGTGGCTGGAGTGGATGAGGATAGAGAAAAGGTCACAGGAAATTGTTTGTGATAATATTATCAGATTCCAGGGAATTCATGAGGAAATGGATCAGAGAGAAACTGTACATTGTAAAGAGAAAAGCCTTTTCCTCTCATTGAGTATGGAGATTGTAGTCACTTTTCTCAGATGTCAGAGTTGCCTTTTATTACTTCCCCTCTGGGACCTCTGGATTGGATTACACTTTATGCAGCACACATATCACTGAGAAAGAGAGAGTCAGCCCTGGGAACTCCTAGAGCAGATGAGAGAAGTGAGGGGGATGCCCTCGGCATCACCGCTGGGGCACCGAGCCAGCTCTGGGGGAGACAGGTCTTGGAGTGGGTTGGTTAGGACCTGTGCAGAGGCTCAGAGTAGGTGGCAAATAGCGGGGAAGCTGGAAACAGGGAGCAGCTATTCCCAGCTCCAATGGGGAATGGAGGCTGGGGGATCCAAGGAGCAAAGGATGGTTATAGGAATCTGTGGACCGAGCCCTCCCTACCCCTGGAACTCCCAGGGACCTGGAGAGCTGTATCTACACGTTCATCCTTGCAGATGTGTCGACCAGAAGTTCCGGCGCTGCCCCCCACTGCCTACCACCAGCGTCATCATTGTGTTCCACAACGAGGCCTGGTCCACGCTGCTGCGGACGGTGTACAGTGTCCTGCACACCACCCCAGCCATCCTGCTGAAGGAGATCATTCTGGTGGATGATGCCAGCACGGAAGGTGAGGCTAGGGGGCCCCCCAAGGAGAGGCCTGGGGTCTCCCCGGTATTCTGTGAAAGAGGGCAGGTGCTCCTGAGGGAACAGGCACTGCCTCACGGCCTGTTGTCTGGCATCACAGTTCATCATAGAGGCTAGGAGCAGGAAGAAGGCAGGTGGGGGCCAGGGAGCAGGTAGACCACATTTCTAGAGCCCAAACTTCGTTCACATTTTTACCCCCAAAGCTCCAAAAGCTTAGCAGTTCTGGCTTCAAGGACTCCCTTAGAGCTGCCAAGCCCAACCCCAAGTTAGAAATGCCGGGAGAGGTCAGGGCAGGGCAGAGGGTGGGGACAACCTTCCCTCTGTTTCCTACCTGCCGGACCATTCCTTTGCTCTTGAAGATTCCACCTCAGAAGCCCTTTGCTATAGTTGGTAATAGACAAGTGAGGTTGCTCGCCAAACTTCCACCATTCAAAGCAATTCCAGAAACATCTACAGAGTACTTTGTGCCTGGCACTGACTTAGGCATAGGGAATAGTATGACAAATGACAAATGAGGGACTTCCCTGGCGGTCCAGTGGTTAAGACTCCACGCCTCCAATGCAGGGGGCGCAGGTTCGATCCCTGGTCAGGGAACTAAGATCCCACTTGCCACGTGGCCAAAAGAGAAGACAAATAACAAATGAGACAGATCTTGCCCTGAGTAGGCTGACGGCCCTCGTAGTCAGATGACTGCTAACAACACCAACCACAATGGTGTGGCCTGCAACACACCCCAACGGACGTGAAAGTGCGTGGACTTGAGAGTCTGACACCCAGGAACTCAAGTCCCAGCTCTGACTCTTCCTAGCTCTGTGACCTTGGGCAAGACACTTAGCCTCTCTGAGCCTCAGTCCCCTCTTCTAAAAATGAAGACAGTGGTGGCCGAGGGCTCAGAGATAGGTGGTAAATGAGATCATTCATGCGCTGCAGAGCACTTAGTCTCGAGTAAGAGCTCCGTGTGCATTAGTTTCATTTTATTCTTTGTATGGGAGCAAGGCGCTATGGGAGGTGTTATTTCTGTGTGGCATGGTTGGGGCGGTCCCCCATGGAGGCCGGATTAGAGCGGCGCCTGAAAGCCCGAGTGTTTAGGGAGAAAAGAGGTGTTGAAGGGCAGTCCCGGAAGAGAGAACAGCATCAGCAGAGCCCTAGAGACATCAGTGTGTCTGTGCTGTGAGAAATGATGTTGAATGAAATCCATGCCATGCTAAAAGTATTTATTTGGGGGGGAAAATAAAACGAGGTATCATTGAAGGTGCTTAAGCTGGAGAGTGACCTTATCTCAGAAGGATGGCAGCTTTGGGGAGGGTAATGGTCAGGAAGAGAGGAAGAGGACCCCAAGTCCAGGGGGGAAGTTCATAAATCACTTGAGCATGGGATGCCGGGGCCAGAACTAGGAAAGGGACTGCGGGACCCATGCCTCGGTAGACTGGGGTCCTCCGGGAGCTGAGCCCTCCTCCCAGGTGGCACATGGGGGCTGGGGCTCTCCCAGGTTGGCTTCCTGTGCCCACGCTCCCGTATTGAGGGCAGGAACTGTGCGGCCCCTCCAGTGGAGCTGCTGACGCCCCCTCCTCTCCCCCAGCCCCCTCCTGCTCTCTGGGTAAGAGGACTAGGGCCGGGGAGGGCAGTGGGAGGAGGAGCTGAGTATGGGCACTGTTGAGTCCATTTCTTCAGGGAGCTCCCATTTCCCCGGGAAGGACAGACACCTAGCAGCACTTACAAAGCAAAAGCAGACAAGTATCAGCGATGCAGTGAAAGGGTCTGGTGGATAAGGAGCAGAGAGATTAGCTTCTGGAAAGGGGGGGCAGAGTTTGGCGAGAGGGTTGGGGCTTGAGAATGGCCTCCAGGGAATCTCAGTAGCAGTAGAATGGTTGTAAGGAGTGGGAACCAATGTATCAGCTGCCCTTCCTCTCAAACTGGGCTCTCTCATTACCCTTCTCCCCACAACCCTGAGCGGCCCATCCCTCAGAAGCTTCTTCCCTTGAATCCCATGTGGTAGAAGTTCTAAACAGTTTCAACTTGTCACTCAGAATTGTGTACATCCCTAAGGCACAGTTGGGCAGTTCCTCTGACCAGGCCAGCCAGTGACATAGTGCCAGGCTGCCATGGACAGCTTTGAAAGGGCAGAGTGGCCTGTGCCTAGTAGGGTGGGCTTGGCAAAGAGCCAGTCCCTCTCGGGCCACCAGACCTGTTCCCGTTCCTTCTGGTGGCCTCTCCCTTGTTGCCCTGGACTCTCTCATACAGCCAACTCCAGCATCTCGGAATCACCTGCCTGAAAAACCGAAACCAGCCATTCTTAATTTCCTGCGTCCTGGCCTCCTTAGACACTCTGTTAAAAGCTATGCCCCTCTCTCTAGAACAGTGCACAACTGCCACAAGTGTGCACACACGCACATTTGTGCATGTAATTCCAGGGTATTTGTGGACCCCAGGATAAACCACCCTACGTTGAGGGCTTTGGGACTCTAGAGATACTTTCAGCAATGTTCAGTTCAGCAAAGAAAGAAAAATACCCTCAGATCCATGGTCAGAAATCTCTGCAGTCCACGGTGGGATAAAATTTCCCACACCTTTTACCGTTTGATCAGATCACCCGGCTCTCATTATACACACACACAAACAATGGCTGTGTCTGCTGAAATTCGATGTCTTTGCTCTCTGTCGTCCTATCCAGGTGGCCCATTAAACAATAACTCCCCATTCCCTAGCTCCCCAACCCCTGGCAACCCCCATTCCACTTTCTGTCTATGACTTTTACTACTGGAGGTACCTTGTGTAGGTGGTATCACTACAGTATGTGACCTCTTGTGTCTGGCTTATTTCGCTTAGCATAATGTCTTCAAGGTTCATCCATGTTGTCACATGTCAGAATTTGCTTCCTTTTTAAGGCTGAGTATGCCATTGTTTGTGTAGATCACATTTGTTTATTCATTCATCCACCCATGGACATTTGGATCGTTTCCACATTTTTGACTATTGTGAATAATGCTGCTATCAACATGGCTGTACAAATATTTTTTTGAGTCCCTGCTTTCAATTATTTTGGCTGTATACCCAGAAGTGGAATTACTGGATCATATGGTAGTTCTTTGTTTAATTTTTTGAGGAACCATCATACGGTTTGGGTTCGTTTTGTTTTTTTTTTTATAAATTTATTTATTTATTTATTGGCTGCGTTGGGTCTTCGTTGCTGCGCGTGGGCTTTCTCTAGTTGCGTTGAGCTGGGGCTCCTCTTTGTTGCGGTTCGCCGGCTTCTCATTGCGGTGGCTTCTCTTGTTGCGGAGCACAGGCTCTAGGCATGCGGGCTTCAGTAGTTGTGGCACACGGGCTCAGTAGTTGTGGCTCGCGGGCTCTAGCGCGCAGGCTCAGTAGTTGTGGCACACAGGCTTAGTTGCTCCGCGACATGTGGGATCTTCCCGGACCAGGGCTCAAACCCGTGTCTCCTGCATTGGCAGGCGGATTCTTAACCACTGCGCCACCAGGGAAGTCCCCTGGATTCGTTTTTTAAGTGCAATTTTAAACCGCCGTAGTGACATGATGTGAGTTATAGTTTTAAGAGAGAACTCACCGTGGCTGCTGTGTCACAAGTAGATTGGGAAGAGGAGTGTCGAGTAGAGGCCGGGAGACCAGTTAAGACATGATTGCTGCAGTGACGGTGGGGATGGAGAGAGAGAACTGGCCATATTTGCTGAAGGACTGTTTGTGGAAGGGGGAGAATTCAGCACGATTCCTAGTTTAGAGCAGCTGGAGGGATGCCGGTACCATGTATTTACATGGGGGGAGGCTGGGAGGGCAGGTAGGGAAGAAACCTGGGGCTCCGTTTCAGGCGTGTTAGGTTTGTGGTTTTGTTAGACATCCAAGTGAAGATGGCAAGGCCAGGAAAAAAGGCCCAGGAGCATCTGCATATAGATGGTATTTCAAACATGGGACTGAGTAAGGCATGTGTGTGGGAGGTCACAGGAGTCTCATAGACTCCAGTCGTGAGGAATGAAGCCGGGCTGGGGTGGTGTGGTGTTGAACCTAAATGAGGAGGCTCTCGTCTGAGGGACATAAGGGAGAATGGTTGGGCCCGTCTGTCTTTCCACACTCGGCTCTGCTGTACTCAGCTCTTGGGTTTATGTCCAGTGGGTCCAGGGAGGGGCATAACTTAGGAGAGCTATCTCACCCCCATCAGAGGGCCTGAGGCTCACGCTCAGAATTCCCAGGTCCCGCCTAGACACCCGAGATTGGAGGGAAAGTGTGGGAGAAGGGCTCTGTAGAGCTCAGGCTGCCCTGACGTTCACAGCTCAATGCTTGGCGAGCTCTTACCACAAAACCCACTTCCTCTGATGTTTTGTCCCTGGGTTATCTCCACCACCATGAACTTCCTGTAAGCACAGTTATGTTCTCAGGGGAAACGTCCGCCGTCAGCCGCGCCGAGAAGGTAAGACTCCCGCACAGGGATCCTCCCACCTCCCTGTTAGAGCCAGCACTCGGGGCTGGACTTGGAGGATGGGCCTAGGAGCTCCGTGAAGGCAGCACCCAGACCCCGGCCCTCCCTGCCCAGGATAGCGGCTGGCACCTGGCAGCGTGTTCACAGGTGTTTGCTAAGTGAGTGCTGGGCTGAAGCTGCCAAATGAGGCTAATTTTGACTTATAAACATTGGGGACAATACTCCCTATTTCATAGCGCCTTAATCTTCACAGAGAAGATTAAATAAGAAAGTCAACATGGAAGCACCTAGTTCCATGAGTGGCACATAGTAGTGCTCAAGTATTTGGGCACTCTGTGTGTGTGTGTGTGTGTGTGGGTGTGTGTGTTTGTGAGTGTGTCAAAGTAGAGGGAGAGTGACTTCCCTGGCGGTCCTGTGCTTAAGAGTCCGAGTTTCCACTGCAGGGGGCCCGGGTTCGATCCCTGGTGGGGGAACTAAGATCCCGCATTCTACGCGGTGTGGCCAAAAAGAAAAACAAAACGAGTAGAGCGAGAGCTCAATCGCGCCCTCACAAAACTGACTTTGGACCCCAGTTTGTGTGACACTGCGTTGAGAGCGAGGCCTAAGCTCTGGGCCGATCCCACAGCCCTCAAGAGAAAGGACACAGTCAGCCGTCACACCTGCCCTGCGCCGCCACTTCTGAAACCATAGGCAACTCCATTCTGCACAGTGGGGAACAGAACAGTGGCACAGATAAACCAAAACAGCAGTTACTGAAACATCACTGAGATTTGGACTATGTTCCAAGGTGGATTGCTTCAGAATAGGGCTATATTTAATGCTCTGAGGATTTCCGACTAAATAACAGAGTCATGAAGTGAGCCCCCTCTCAGAAGGGGCTGGAGATCTCAGCAGATACCCCTCCTCCCTTCAAAGCGCTTTCCCCACCCCCTCCAATTCAGGATGGTTGCCCCTCCTGGAGACTCCCCCAGCCCTGCACCACCTCTGGCAGGTCACTCATCACCTACCCTGCCGTCACCCACCCGTTCCCTGGGTGGCCGGGCTCACCACTGTGCCTGGCTCATGGAGGTGCTGGGTACATGGTTTTTAAATTTAATTAAAAAGCCGTTCAGCATCTTTTCATCTTCCTAAAGAATTCCATGTGCAGAGGAGGTAATAAAGAGGATTAGAGTAGGGACTTCCCTGGTGGCGCAGTGGTTAAGAATCCGCCTGCCAATGCAGGGGACACGGGTTCGAGCCCTGGTCCGGGAAGATCCCACATGCCGTGGAGCAACTAAGCCCGTGCGCCACAACTACTGAGCCCATGTGCCACAACTACTGAAGCCCACACACCTAGAGCCCATGCTCCGCAACAAGAGAACCCACCGCAATGAGAAGCCCGCGCACTGCAATGAAGAGCAGCCCCCGCTCGCCGCAACTAGAGAAAGCCCGTGCGCAGCAACAAAGACCCAACGCAGCCAAAAATAACTAACTAACTAAATAAATAAATTTATTTTTTAAAAAAGAGGATTAGAGTAAGACTTCTTGCTGCTGCCCCAGAAGCCAGAAATCAACACTTGTGTCCGCTCTACCTGTCAGACTTACTCTGAAGAGCCTGGGAGACAGGGACTCAGACAGGGAGAAATGACTGCCACAACCCCCAGGTGTGGAAAGGAGGGGAGGCCCGAGTCTCAGCTCTGAAAAGATGGGGGGCTGAGAGGGTGCAGAGACCAAGAGGGGCATCTGAGAGCCTTTGTCAGAAGCTGATACTTGATTTGAGACCAAAGAAACACAACTCTGAGGTCCTGTGTCAGACATCAGAGAAGGCGCCCCGGTAAGCAGACACAGGATGGGCCCAACAGAGCCGGTGGAATGTCCTGGCAAGGCGGCCACGGGCAGTAGGACCACACATAGGGACCTCCTCCTTCCACCGCCCCCCCCCCCCCCCCTTGGGCTGCTATGGAGTTGCTCAGCGCAGTGAGGGCAGGAGGGTTAAAATGCAGGCCTGCTGGAGGCCCGAGAGCGCCCAGACTTGGTGCACACGGGGGATTAGGTTTGCAACAAAGTGGTGAGCTGGCGACAATGACCCTGTCCCTTCCAGAGTACTTGAAGGAGCCGCTGGAGCGGTACGTGAAGCGGCTGCAGGTGGTGAAGGTGGTGCGGCAGGAGGAGCGGAAGGGGCTGATCACCGCCCGGCTGCTGGGAGCCAGCGTGGCCCAGGCGGAGGTGCTCACCTTCCTGGATGCCCACTGTGAGTAGAAGAGGGCCGGCCTGGCTCTGTCCCCCTTCCCTCCCTGGCAGAAAGAAGAGCTGGGACCATGGCATCAGCAGAGCACCTTCCAGCTCTGCTGTCCCAGGATCGGAGCAGGCTTGGGACGCCCCTAGCTTCTTCTACCCCCTTCTCACCCCAGTGCCGAGCATGGCTATCCGGAGGCACACACAGCCCTAAAACAACTGGTGACGCCACAGTTGCTGGGAGTGTGTTCTGGAGCCCCAGCCGTTCCTCCCTCCCCCCCACCATCTGAACCTCATTCTGAGCCCAGCCCCCCGGAGAGGCCTCCTGTCGCCACTGGGCACTGGTTGGCGTGGCACTTTCCTGCAGGGCCACATGGGGCCAGGAAAGCCTGCTTCTTGCCCCGAAACAAAACACTTCCCCACCATTGTCAGGGAAAGAAATGTTCCCTAAAAGCAGTGATACATATTCTGAGAAGCTATAGCCTTGGAGTCGGAAGCCCTAGATTTGCATCCTGGCCCCGCCACTAACCAGGCCTCAGTTTTCTCTTCTGTCAAGTGGGGTGAGGAGGCCAACCTCACTCACCAACCAAATGAAGGCTAAATCAGGTCATACGTGCAGTTCATTGAAAATCCCAAAGGCATGGTTATTCTACAACTGGAGCTGAAGCATGAGGTGCAGAGATCCCTGGGAGAGGGGACACCCGCCTGTGAAACCCACACTTGGGTGGGGAGGGCCGACTGAGTGGATAGGCTACAGACCCTGAAGACACCCCTCCAGGGCCTTCCCTGTGCCTTTGGGTCCACCATGTTACTCCCCTGAGACCTCCATTCTCCCCTCCAAAGCCACCTCCACCTTTTCTGGGGGGAGAGGGCAGGTGTAGGAGGGTCCTGGGAGATCTCTGTCCACTCTCTGTGGCCGTGGAGCTTGCACGTGTTTCCCTGTCTACAGCTAGGGAGTGGGCGCTTGTCCTCCTGGGGCTCCCCACTGGCGGGGGGCACGGGCTCAGCTGTGGGCAGGACCCTGACTGATGTCTCCTGGTGCCGACCTGCAGGTGAGTGCTTCCATGGCTGGCTGGAGCCCCTCCTGGCTCGCATCGCCGAGGACGAGACGGTGGTGGTGAGCCCAAACATTGTCACTATTGACCTGAACACTTTTGAGTTCTCCAAGCCCGTCCAGAGGGGCCGAGTCCAGAGTCGTGGCAACTTTGACTGGAGCTTGACCTTCGGCTGGGAGACCATACCTTTACATGAGAAGCAGAGGCGCAAGGATGAGACCTACCCCATCAAGTAAGTACTGTAGCCTGGTGGGCCCACATCCTGGTCTCCGTGGTCCCAGGGACCTGGGCCATCTCAGGTCAGCATTTATGAGGTGCTCTGTGAAGCACTTGACATATTTAATCGTCATCCCCTATGAGGTAGGTACTGTGATTAGCCTGGTTTGCAGGTGAGAACACTGAGGCTCCTGGTGATGAACAGTTGGCCTCAGACTATACACTAGAAACTGGTGGAACAAGGGTGCCCATCCCGCCAATCTGGCCCCAAGCCCGTGCCCCCAACATGGCTCTGTCCTACCTCTCACCATAGCAGCTGGCTCTCACTCACCACCTTCTGTGTGCCAGGCCCTGGGCTAAGGGCTTTCCACACCTGATCTCATTTATTCCTCCCTACATGTAGAAGGGTGTGACTGCTGCTTTCAGAGAGATGGAGGGGAGAGGCCATTGTAAAATAGCCATTATAATAAGAGGGGGTGGTGTGTGCACCCAGGTCACCGTCTTTGAAAAGACTGAGAACATATTAAAGGAACATAGACAAATGTCCTGCAGTTTACAGTGTGTTGCAGTTGCCCTGAACTTTTTCAGGAAAAGGGCTAGATAGCAGATATGTTAGGTTTTGCCAGCTACAAAAAATAATCCTTTCAAAATGTAAAAACCATTCTTTGCCAGAACCTTAGAAAGCCAGGCCAGCTTTGGCCCACAGGCCACAGTCTGCCAACCCCTGAGCTAGAGGGCAGATGCTGGAAAGTTTATCCATTGTTTGATGCCCAGCTGGGTTTGCCTTCCCCTCACACACCCACCCTGTCCCTCCCTCTCCAGATTGCCTGTTGGTGTTGTTAGAGACCACAGACGTCTCAGCTAAACCGAGTTGGGGAGTGACTTATATTAGAGTACCCTTTACTTCTGGATTATCTGTGCCATTGCTTTCCTATACTGGCCAGGAAACTGAAGGGTCAACCAAATATATATACCAGGGATGGAGGGAAGCAGAGTTTGGGGATACGGTGAGCAGAGATAAAAGTGAAGGCTTTCTCCCCGTGCACGTGCCCAAATCCTAAGAAGTGCTGCCCAGAGCCTCAGTAGAGAGGGCTCGGGTGGGCCACAGGAAGGAATCCCATGGATCCTGAACAGCCAGCTGCTCTGTGGCCTTTAGAAGGAGAAGAAGAAGCAGCAGAAGGGGCAGAGGGGAAAGGAGAAGGCAGGAGAGAGAAAAGAAATTAGAACTCCCTATAGACCCTCTGCTTGATTCATAGATGTCTTTTGTTTGAGATGTACAGCAACAAAACCCCCTTCCCCCAAGCTGGGGGCCAGGCACACAGTGGCACAGTCAGGGAAAGGGCACCTGGCCCCCACCCATCACTGACGTCCCCCGCTCCGTTGTCCGAGGACCATACAACTGGAAGACAAAGCTCCAGTGTTTGAGGAATTAATTTGCTCCCTGGTCCAAATGCCCTGGTTGCCGTGCAGGGCTTGCCTGAGGCACTTTGCATAGTACCCAGGAGGCCTGGAGGCAGCACCCTCCCTTCCTCCACTCCCAAAGTCAACGGGAGGCCAAGAGGAGAGGTGAGGACCCAGGGGACCCTAGGAAGCAGGCCAGGAAATGCAGAGTGTTTCCAGAGGTTGCCTGTTGGTTGTGGGTCTGCAGCAAAGTTCCCCACGTAGAGTTTATCCTCAGAGATAACTTGTCAGTGGCTTCTTGGTCAGAGGGACCTCTCAAAGCCAAGAGACAGGCCCAGGTCGGGGAAACCCTGAAGAAGTAGCAGGTTAGGGACTTCCCCAGTGGCACAGTGGTTAAGAATCCACCTGCCAATGCAGGGGACACGGGTTCGATCCCTGGTCCGGGAAGATCCCACATGCCGCGGAGCACCTAAGCCTGTGCGCCACGACTACTAAGCCTGTGCTCTAGAGCCCGCGAGCCACAACTACTGAGCCCATGTGCCACAACTACTGAAGCCCGTGCACCTAGAGCCCATGCTCCGAAACAAGAGAAGCCACCGCAATGAGAAGCCTGCGCACTGCAACAAAGAGTAGCCCCCGCTCGTCACAACTAGAGAAAGCCTGCACACAGCAACGAAGACCCAATGCAGCCAAAAACAAATAAATAAATATAAAATTATTTTTAAAAAAAGGAAGCAGCAGGTTAGTTCCAAAATGCTCATCTAGAATCCCAGGACTCTCTGAGGCTTTCCTGGCCTTACTTGGGCTGGCTTAGAACCCCTGGTAGAGGGCACAACCAGTGACAGAAAGCTTGCCTGAGCTTGAGGGTTCCCCAACCGAAATTCCTTCCAGAAAGTGGCTGCAGGAGCCAACTTCAGGGCGACGAGAACAGCCATAGGGTAAGACCAGGGTCCTGGGTAGTCGCCTTGACCAGTCAGTCCAGTGAACACTGATTGAGCCCCTGCTGCGTGTGAAGCACCTTGACCGGTTCTGGGCTGACAGAGAAGGTTTCTGCTTGGTTGTGCCACGTGGAGCCACCCACTGAGGGCAGCAAAGCCCCGTCCAAGCCAGCCTGGCGTGGCACAAAGGCCAACAGCTAATGATCTGGGTGCACTCCCGCCCTGTCTCCCAGCCCCGCCTTCAACCCTTAGCCCAGCCCCTCTCATGAGCAGCGTGGTATCTAAGTTCTAGATGTTTTTGTCAATTTATCTAAACATGGGTCTGTGCCTCCCTGCCTTTGTCTGAAAGCCAGAACTTTGTTGTAGCCTCCAAATGCTCCCTGTAGTCCAAGTTGAGCTTAATTTCACCTCACTTCCTACTCTGTTTCTGGGAGCACCTATGTCCAAAAACAACTTCACATAGCTTCTGATAACCGAGTATCTACTATGCTTTAGGAACTTTGCTGCCAAAAAGCAAACGATTGTGGCTTTTCCCTCAGCTACTACACTGAGCTCTCAGAGGACAAGATCTGTCTTTCTTTACTCTGTACAACTAACACGTAGCACAGGTCCTGGTAGCCCGTGTGTAACACATCCTTGGTTGAATGAATGAATGAATGAATGAATGCCTTTTAGAAGAGAGTAATGATAATTACATCTCTCCTCAACCTGATCTTAGAAGGTGAAGAGAACATAATAAAAGCTCAATAAGCATTTGCTAAGTGCATAAGTTAGTGGAAGAGGGGCTGCGTATCCCAGGTGAGAGGAAAGGAGGAGGGAGGGAGTTTAGGAGGGGTCATCGGTGAGTTCACAGCTTTCCACGCCAGGTTCTGGCCCCTCTTCCCCCCAGAAGATGCACATGCTTCTCCCTCTGTCTCTCCAGATCCCCGACGTTTGCTGGTGGCCTCTTCTCCATCTCCAAGTCCTACTTTGAGCACATCGGTACCTATGATAATCAGATGGAGATCTGGGGAGGGGAGAACGTGGAAATGTCCTTCCGGGTGAGAGTGAAGAGGGCTTCGTGGGGGAACCACAACGTCCCAGGGGACGGCCTGAGAACCTGTCTCTTAGGCAGTGGCAGGGATATCAATTCTTCAGCTGAACTTGGAAGGGTGGCTGTTTCCCGTCATGGCTCCACCTTCCCTCTGCCCCCTCCCTGTCCATGGCAGTAGGGCCTTGGGAGTCAGATTGGACAACTGAGAACAAATTACTGGGCAGAACTCCTCAGAGGGAAGGGATAATAGAGGTAATAGGGACCAGACATCTGGGGACTGGTGACATCTTTCATGATGTCTGTTGGAAAAGGGTTAGGGTGAAGGTGGAACAGGTCAGTAAGCAGTCACTATCCTTTTTCTGGAAAAATCAGGCTCCGCTTTCCAGGTCAGAGACCTCATGCCTTGGTAGCCTTAGGAGTTTCCCTCCCCTGTGTTCAGCAAGCTCTTCATAACCATAGGAGAAGATGATGGCCAAATTCTGGTGGGCCCCAGAACTCTGAGGGATTCCAGGAATAAGGAAAATCAGGATTAGGTTAGAAGAAAGGCTTGCCTCTTCATGAAATCTACACAGATCCCCATCCAGTGGAGAGTAATTAACAAGTAAATGAGCTTGTTTATGAAGTCACCTCTCACAGTGCTTGGCACATACAAGCACATCACTGGTACCTGCTGTTCCTATGGCTATGATTATGTATTTCTGTTGCTGCTGTACTAAAATGAATGACAACATACCTCCCAATCTGAAACCTAAAAAAAGGAGAAGACACAGGTGGAAGGGATGTCGTAAACCAGCCCTCTGACAGAGGAGGGTCACCAGCTCAGTCACCATAACTCCCATGGTTCTGACCCTAGGCTCGTCCGTGAGCCTCTGACCTTTGTTCAGTCTCTCTGCAAGGAAGCTAGTGTGCTAAAGGTCCAGGTGATCACCACAAGCCACCTGATGGTGGCTATTAATTAATGAATTGATGCTTTGATTAGGTCACAAGTTGATCTCGATTTGGAGGAGCTTGAGTTTCCAGTAACACCTGTGTGAGCTGATAAAATCACATTTCCAGGTCAAAAAACCAGGTGGCCAGAGCTCACAGTAGGTAGATGGACATAAAATTCGCCAACTGTCTTTTCTCCAAAGTGGGCCCTGGTAACCCTCAGGACCCTGCAAATTTCTGTTTGCTTTAATCAGAGTGAACCAACATCAGAGAGCCAGAGATTGTGTAGTTATGGCCTGGGAAGAAGCCTGGTCAGTGTCTTTTTTTTCCAGGGAGAGAGCGCAGCATTTCCCTGAGTCTGTGGACCTGGGGTCTGGCACCCTGGGAATGGAACAGAGCTGCTTGGGGGGAGGTTTTCCCACCCAGCCCCTGAAAACCCCATCCCATATCCTCTTACGGCAGGTGTGGCAGTGCGGGGGCCAGCTGGAGATCATCCCCTGCTCTGTGGTCGGCCACGTGTTCCGTACCAAGAGCCCTCACACCTTCCCCAAGGGCATCAGTGTCATTGCTCGCAACCAAGTGCGCCTGGCTGAGGTCTGGATGGATAGCTACAAGGAGATTTTCTACAGGAGGAATCTGCAGGCAGCAAAGATGGCCCGAGAGGTGAGAGGGGAGGGTGCTCAGGAGGTGTTTAGATGAATAGAAGGGCAGAATCCCAGCCCCTGGTCAAGAGCTTACTGATGACAGAGACCCCCCCATCTCCACCACCTGGTGCCTTTACCCCTCAAACCTTGGGAGCTAGAGCCCAGGCTCTGTTTTGGAGGCTAGAGAATGAGGAGAGGAGGCTTTGTAGTCCCTGCCTGGAGAGCCCCAGTATCTTTTAGGAAGGGAGGGAGAAAAGATTTGGAGGCAGAACCTCTTATGGGAAGAATGGCTTTACTCTGAGAAACTGGGAATTGAAGACTGGGAGAAAACTGGGCGTTCACAGGAGATGGGGGTGGTGCTATGGGTGCGGGTCCCAAAGCCAAGGCAGGGGGGTTGGGATTAGATGTGGGGCCCAACTGGTCCTGAGCAGGGATGAACAGGAGACCCACTCTGGGAGAAAGTAGTCCCAGGAACTCTGGGCTACTTCCACCCAGACAAGAAGGTCAAGGCTGGTGGAACTGACCCTTAGGGGGCTGGCTTGGTTGACAGAAATCCTTCGGTGACATTTCGGAACGACTGCAGCTGAGGGAACGACTAAACTGTCGCAACTTTTCCTGGTTCCTGCACAACATTTACCCAGAGATGTTTGTTCCTGACCTGAAGCCCACCTTCTATGGAGCTGTGAGTCTTGAGAACCAACGTGCCTACCCATCATCACAGAACCCCCGGGAGAAGTTCAGGACCACTTACCCCGCAGCTGGATGACAAACAACTGATTTTTACTCTCCACGCTCCCTTATCCAGGAGGAGGCCCGAGAGGCCACCCTGGGCTTCTAGAGCTAAAAACCTTATAAGGAGGAAACAACCCCTAAGCAGTGGTTCTCAAATACTCACATGCATCAGAATCACCAGGAAGGTCTGTTAAGACACAGGCTATTGATTCAGTAGGACTGGGTTGGGGCCTGAAAATGTGCATTTCTAACAAGCCTTCAGGTGATGGTCTGGGGATCACACTTTGAGAACCACTGCTCTTAAGGACATTCCCATATGCTGAGGGCTTCTCCCAGGGACCTGGCAGGTTGCCCACCCTGACCTTGCCCAGCCCCTGGGCTCTGCACCTCACTTTACTGTTCACTTCAGGCATCTGCCTTAATGAGCAGAGGAGGAAAGTCACAGAGGAGAAATCCAGCCGTGCAAATTGATTCCAGATGGATCCCACACCACAAACCAAAAAATTCCTAACTGTGCTCCCCTGGTTCCCCTCTCTGCTCAACATTCTGCAGCTCAAGAACCTCGGCATGGATCATTGCCTGGATGTGGGAGAGAATAACAATGGAGGAAAGCCCCTCATCATGTACACCTGCCATGGCCTTGGCGGCAACCAGGTACAGAGCCCAGCCCGAGGCAAGCCTGTCTCTGGGGCATCTTCTCTCTTCACAGGCCCCCTTCCTCCACTCAGAATCGTCCTTTCCTGAGGACTAGGGTAGGGGAGATCCAGAGAGAGGGGAAGATACCAGCCCTGCCCTCAGACAGCTCCCAGTCTGAGGGGAAATGCATGATACCGACAGACAAGGTCTTAAGTGTGGGTCAGGGGCATTCAGAGAGGAGTGGGCAGCAGTGCTGGCTGCTAGAGAGGGGCTGGGGGAGAGGATTGTTTTGTGGTTTGGGGTTTTTTTTTTCCCACACCCCCCACCCCGGGAGGGGAGGATTGTTCATCAGAGGAGGGAGGATACCAGCTGCTGAGTGATGTTTTAGGGTGACTGTGGAAAGTTTCTGAGCACTTTGCCTCAGCTACACTCAACTTCTATGTTCAATGCCTTCCCTGCCCAGAAGCTACCACTATGATCCCAGCACCCATCAGTGACCCCAAAACAACCACCTACTGACATCTCACAGCTACCTGGCATCCTGGGAATTTCCCCCATGCCCTACAATGCCCAGCTCTTCCCTGAGGAATAACTAATAACCTCCCTGGACCCAGCCCCTCAATCTACCCTGAATGCCCAGCATTTGGTAAGTAAGAGGCACTTGAAACAGAGCTGAAACAAGGAAAGGAGTGGCATGGGCCACCAAACAGGAAGCCAACACGATGCGCGAATGAAGACAAAGTCATTCTGGAGCAATTTCCTGTACCACTTGGCCTGCACGGTGACTTTAGGTGGTACACTGATGGACATTTTTTCAATAGTCATCTATTAGCAAAAAAAGAACTAGCACATGATTTCACCAGTAATGCCTTAAATGAGGCTAATTTTTTTTTTAACCCTTTTTTTTTTTTGGTCATGGCTTACAGCATGCAGGATCTTAGTTCCCCGACCAGGGATAGAACCCGTGCCCCCTGCAGTGGGAGCGTGGAGTCCTGACCACTGGACCGCCAGGGAAGTCCCTAAGTTAAGTTTTTAACTAAAGAAAAAATATTTAGTAACTATTATCTATCATTCCAGTATCACCCAGATGCGGTGGCACATGAATTACTGAAGTCTTAGCAACTACTCACTTTCCTCCCCAGGAGGCCATCTGTGGTTGGCATCTCAAGGCAGTTGGCTTTGGAAGGTGATGGGCAAACTCTCTGCCTGCCCCTCGGGACCTCCTCTTATCTTGTGTTCTAGTACTTTGAATACACAACCCAGAGGGACCTTCGCCACAACATTGCGAAGCAGCTGTGTCTATATGCCAGTGCTGGCACTCTGGGCCTTAGGGGCTGCCACTTCACTGGCAAGAATAGCCAAGTGCCCGAGGATGAGGAATGGGAATTCATCCAGGTGAGTCAGCTGCCCAGAAAGCTCAGAATCAAGAACCTGAGACCACAACTGCCCCCTCCCTTCCTTCTGCATCTTCTTCTGCCTGAGATACTACGGGGTGGATCCGGACAATGTACAATAGAAAGTATGGAGAATGTGGGCTTGGTCACAGGCAGGGTCCTCAGGGCTTAAGTAAGGTTTGGTGATGGCTGGTTCTGCTTGATATAAAGATGGGGTCGGGGTTATGATCCAGGACCAGCTCTGTCATAGCTCACGTATTTTTAGGCTGAACACAAGTAGATGAAGTTGAAGAGTCACTTGTGGTTCCTGCCTGGCCTCTGTGTGCCGGGCACAAGGCTATGCACTCACATACATTGGTTTGGTTAATCTTCCAGAGGCTCTTCCCAAGTAAGTGGTGTCCCCGTCACTAGAGATGGGCCAGCTGAAGCTCAGCAAGTTTGTGACTGGCCCAAGACCCTTCACTAGTAAATGGTAGGCCTGGGGTTGTGATCTAGATAAATCTGGCTGGAAAGCATGGGTTCTTTCCATTACACCACACTGTCTTGGGATAAATGATGTAACTTCTACAGGATTGGGCCCAAACTAGCAGCCCCCAATGAGCCGCCACACCCCACTCCACCCCAATCCCCAGTCCTTGGCTTAGGGAAAGAGGAGCCTAGCCTTGGGGCTACAGGGAAGGGAGGAGTCTGAACATGATCAAAGGCAGAAGGTGTGGGTGGGTAGCAGTGGCCCAGGTCTTTGAGACTGGCCATCTGGAGGAGGGGGGGGGGTCCTGAAAGCCTTTTTCAGTTAGCCCATGGTCCTGCCTTCCTCTGTTCCAGCCATTCATGCTAAAGCTGGGAGTGGAGAATGGGTACCACGCACAGGTGGAAACTCAGGAATGCATCCCATCAGAGTATCTGGCATCCAAGGAAAGGAATTTGGAAGTGCCCTCTCTGTGCCTCATTGGGTTTCCTTTGCCTTTTGTCTACTGACTCCTATTTCATTGCCCCCTAGTAGCACTGTCAGAGGTCTGAGGCCCAGGTTGACCCTTTGCCGTGTCATCTTTTTAGGATCAACTCATCAGGAACTCAGGATCTGGTACCTGCCTGACATCCAAGGACAAAAAGCCAGCCATGGCCACCTGCAATCCCAGTGATCCCCACCAGCACTGGCTCTTCATCTAGGCCCTGGATCACCCCCCTGTGGGAGATCCCACAAGCCTCTCAGGAAACAGGATCTGGGGGAACCTGATGTTTGAGAACCTGATCATCAGTTCCCTGTCGGCCTTAAAGATGGATTTCAAACCCGATGCAAATCAAGGCAGGACCTTCCTACTCCTTGCAACAACATTGGGCCCATTTTCTTTCCTCCACGTTGGTGGAAGAGACTGTTAGAACACATAATATGTGACCTAGAGCTTTCCTTCTGCCCTAGAAACAGACTTCCAAAGCAGAGGAGGCAGCTGGGCTAGAGCCCAGGGCAGCAATGCTGAATTCAAGAAAAGTACCTCTGCAGCCACGTCCTGAATCCCTGGTCATCTAGAACACCCACAGAATCCAGTGAAACAGTATATTCTACCAGAGGGATTAGAGGTCTAAGAGTCTCCCTTGCTAACATTACCTGAAGCTCCTTGACAGGAATCCTTTATCTTATTTCATCTGCACCCATAGTCCTGTGAGAAGGACAGGAACCACCGTGCCCATTTTATAGACCAGAAAGCTGAGGCAGAGAGAAGTAAAGGAGCTGGCCTGTATCCTGAACCTGGGCTCCTCCCACCACACCACAAGAACACTAGGCAACTAGCCACCAGCTCCCCACTCTCTCTTCCCTCCGGTCTGATCATTTCTGGCTAGCTGGTCTCCGTAAAGCCTAGAGCAGTGCAGCCAGGTAGCCGTGAGGGAGACCACATTTAGGAATCCTGGGATGTTCGTTTTGAAAGAAAGCTTGTGGAGCCAGTGATTCTCAGGTTTAAGTCCCAGAACCTTTTTTCGGTGCTCCATGTATAATGTACTTCAGAAGCAAAATAGCCATGGATGAAAATGAGGGTGGGGGAGGGCATTGCCCACCAGCCCCTGAACTTTTCTAAAAGTTTGCAAGCACAATTTGAAAATCATCGTTTTAGTCCAACCCTATCATTTTCATATTATGAAACCAAGGCCAGGTAAGTGAAGTTATTTGCCCCAGGCCACACAACCACATATTGGCAGCCCTGAGGCTAGGACCCAGATAAGGCTAACAAGAGCCCTGGGAAGTCTGAGGAAGCCGGGACAGCATGACTGCGTGACTGGCCTTGTCTGTGGGTCTCGCGTGAACTCCCCGCGCAGAGCAGACCTGCCGTGCATGTCAGCTCTTCCCCAAGCAAGTTGGACCCCACCACGCGTGGCTGCTTTGCCTGAAGTAGAGAGCCCAGCTGCCCAGAGGACTCTCATTCCTTCTTGGAGGGCTTCCTACTTTGAGTAGCAGGCTGTCATCTTGGACAGCACCGCATGAGGGTGCCGTGGGACCACAGCTGCCTCTGCTTCCCACGCAACTCCCCGCCGCAGGAAGTCTCCTGGGTCCCATGGGGTAGCCCAGCCAAAGGGAGAGGAGAGAGTGGCCAGGACGTGTCCTGGAGTGGGGAAAGGGAAAAGCTCTTTCCCAGAAAGAGAAGAGAATTGCACATGAGATCCCAGTGGAAATAAAGGTTTTATGGCATTGGTAAAGGAAGCTTGCAATTGGGTTCCTCCTCCCCTGCAATGCCCCTTAGCTGATCCGTTTGGAGGATCAGTTGATTCAAGCTGTGAAGAATCACACACATCTGAAAAGTTCTGTCACAGCCACTGTCTCGTCTCCAAATATCCTCTGGCCCCCAATCTAGCCTACACACTGTGTCAAGCACATGTAGACATGAGGAAATAATAAGGCTCTTCCCCCATGGAACTTACACTTCAGCTGGGAAAACAGAGATGTAAGCAAGTCATGCCAAGCCTGGAGATGTTCAGAGATGTGCTACATGAATTAGAACAATTCCTTCCATTTAGGGAAGCCTCACAAAGTTGGTGACATTTGACCTTAGACCTCAAAGGATGGATCCTCAGGTAGGAAGAGCTCAGTTAGCAAAGATCTCAAGTGTGAGAAAAGTCACAGAGGGACAACAGTGCAAGTGGATGCAGGGAACCAAGAGGACTTCAGGGTGAGGGTGCAGTGAATGTAGAAGCTAGAAGATCAGGACCACACTATGGCTTTCATGAGCCCTAGGCACTTGTGCCTTCATTAAAAAAGTGTTAAAGAGTATGTTTTACAACTGCATTGATACAACCACGAATATAATCCAGGATGATTGTATTCTGATTTTAAAAGAAACTGAAACATTTTTGTGGGCCTAAAAAGTATTGTGGGCCTCAGGCACTGTACCTGCTGTGCTTACTGGGTTAGTCGGCCCTGTAGAACAGTGGCTTGGGGCCCAGTTGAAAAGGCTTTGAATGCCATGCTAACAAGTCCGGTAAATCCTAGGGAGCCTTAGTCCTTAACTCCAATCTTAGCCCTACTCTTGGTTGCATTAAACATCCAAACATATATCAGGCACTGTTTGTTTGCCGTTTATCCTAATATCCCTCATACTCTATAACATCACTCAACAGCTCTCCAGCCTGATCTTACGATGCACGCCCAACTGAGGTGCCCTGCTGTGGTGCTCAGTTTCCTCACCTCGACCACACAACGGCAGAGCATCTCGCAAGGGCGGTCAGCTAAGGGTAACCCACAGGGACTGAGTGATGCAGCAGGTTTGGGGGTGAAGGGAGGACTAGGGAAGAGAGGTGCTCAAGAAGAGGGAGAAGGCACGAACAGGGCGGTGGGAGGACTCAGGAAACCAGCTTCTTGGCCTCCCCTTAGCCGAGGCTGGCCTTGCCCTAACCCCACATCTGCACTGTTAAAAGCCACCCCTCTGACCATTCTCAGGCTAACCTAAAACCTTAAGTCCTGCTTAAAATCTTTTTTATTTATTTATTTTTGGCTGCATCGTTGTTGCCGCGCGCGGGCCTTCTCTAGTTGTGGCGAGCGGGGGCTACTCTTCGCTGCAGTGTGCGGGCTTCTCATTGCAGTGGCTTCTCATTGCAGAGCACGGGCTCTAGGTGTGCAGGCTTCAGGAGTTGTAGCTCGTGGGCTCAGTAGTTGTGGCGCACGGGCTTAGTTGCTTGGCAGCATGTGGGATCTTCCCGGACCAGGGCTCGAACCCGTGTCCCCTGCATTGGCAGGTGGATTTTTAACCACTGCACCACCAGGGACACCCAAGTCCTGCTTAAAATCTTGATGCTAGCTAGCCCTGTGCTACTATCTCCTGGCTCCAGGAACCTCTCTCCCCTTAGCACTGAATGGTTCGTCTCCTCTGGGGATCTATTTCCCACTTGAAGAGTATTGGCGCCATTGCCAAAAATAGATAAATGTCCCAGAATATATTCTTATTTTTAATTACAAAAATAAGGGACTTCCCTGGCAGTCCAGCGGTTAAGACTCCTCACTTCCAATGCAGGGGATACGGGTTCGATCCCTGGTCAGGGAACTGAGATCCTGCAAGCCATGAGATATGGCCGAAAAATTACAAAAAAAGAAAAAGTGAAATTGATCCTCACGACGCTGCCATACCTATTGATTCATTCTCTAGAAGTAATAACTTCTAGAAAAGTAATAATTTCTAGGTATAAACCTTCTATACCCTTTTTCTATGAATATACGTAATACATATATAAATACACACACACACACACACACACACACACACACACACACGGTACCATATGTTTGAAACTTGATGTCTTCATTTAATATACCAAGGACATCTTTTCATGTCAGGTCATTTAAGTCTAACTCATTCTTTTTAAAAGCTGGATAGTATTGGGCTTCCTTGGTGGTGAAGCCCTGGTGGTTCGATCCCTGGTCCGGGAAGATCCCACATGCCGCGCAGCAACAAAGCCTGTGCGCCACGACTACTGAGCCTGCGCTCTAGAGCCCGCGAGCCACAACTACTGAGCCCACGTGCCACAACTACTGAAGGCCGCGCGCCTAGAGCCCATGCTCCTCAACAAGAGAAGCCACCGCAATGAGAAACCCGCGCACTGCAACGAAGAGCAGCCCCCGCTCGCCGCAACTAGAGAAAGCCCGCGCGCAGCAACGAAGACCCAGTGCAGCCAAAAATAAAAGCAAATAAGTAAATTTATTTTTTTAAAAAAGCTGGATAGTATTCCTTAATATGATTAAACCCAATTTCTCTAATCTTCCCCTATTGATGAATACTTGGGTTTTTCCCAATTTTGTGACAAACTACACAAAGTTTGGGGACAGACTATACTAGAACCCACATCCTTGTACATTTATTTTTGTGCCCGTGTTTATTTCAAAAGGACACATTCCTTTTGGAAAATATGCAGTGCCTCAGAATGAAAGCCAAAGCCCTCCTCTACACCTCACCCTAAGAGGAGGAAAAGAGTCTGACCAGCGTGGGAGATGAGGCTGGGTGTGTAGGTTAGGCAATGGCTTGGGAGCATTAAGTGCAGTCCTAAACAGTTTGGTTTTTAAGCAAATACAGATTAGGCTTCGCCAAGGGTACAGCAATGGATGTGATATTGACCCTGCGCTCAAGGGCTCACTTCGGAGTCTGTGATGTGGAGGGGTAACCTTTAAGAGGCCCTTGAGCCTCCCCTTGGACTCCTGATCCTGGGGGCTAGGGCTGTCTCCCTATTCTCCAGAGGAGGCGGGGGGAGTGGGAGGGGGTGTTGGAGGAGAATGACAAAGGAGGCCCGGATTCCCCAGCCAGCTCAACCCTTTCCCCGCGCCCCACCCCCCCCCGCCAGGGGTCTCCTTTGGGTTAGAATGCTGGGGGTGGGGCTGAAGAGGGAGCCCTTAGTGCAATTCCCACCCATCCCCCCCACCCCACCCCCACAGCTCAAGGACCTCAAAAAGTGTCTGTACAGAACTCCTTCCTCAGCCTTTTCCAGGCCTCTCCCACACCTGCAGGCATGAAACTTGAATTCTGGAGTGTCTAGGCAACAAAAGCCCCCAGGGGGACTGACAGAAGTTCCTGCCTCCCCCGGGGCTTCCTGGCTTCTCTCAGCCTAAGTCGCAGCTCCACCCACAGTCCTCGCTCTGGGACCTCCCAACCCAAAGTTCTCTGCCCACCGCAAGGCACGCGGGCACCTCCCTCCGTCCCCATCTCCTGACTCCAACGGCCAGAGCCTCTCGTCTCCTGCAGGACACTCCTGCCCTGCAACTCCTGCTCTCCTGCCCTCCACCCTCATAGCACGCAGACTAGCTCCCTATCCTGAGGGCTCCCGCTTCTCACGGACACTCTCCTTCTCTGGGAGCTCTCTTTTATCTGCTCGCCAGATGAGTCTCCCCAAACCTGTTTCCTAGTGAAACAGGAGGGAAGGGGGCAGGGCACAACCTTTGAAAGAATGACGTAGCCCGAGGACACGACATAAACTTATTAGAACCAAATGGGTCCAAGACGGCAGACAAGTCGACTTCCACTAGACCCTGAGCCTCAGGATACGCTCATTGTAACACATCAAGCTAAATGACACACCCACAGGTGCCATGACAGTTCCAAGACCGACAATAAGGATCAAACAGTGGGTAGTGGCCCAATTCCTGGAAATCCCTTCCCTTTCCTAAAATAGCTGGAATACTCCTCCCACTCAGTAGCCTATGAAATTACCCATCCCTATAAAAACTGACAACCCCATACTCTGGTGCCTTTCTCGCCTTCTGAGATGGCCCACGCTCTGTCTGTGGAGTGTGTTTCTCCCTAAATAAATCCACTTCTTGCCTATCACTGTCTCTCACTGAATTCTTTCTGCGATGAGACATCAAGAACCTGAGCTTCATTAAGTCCTGAAACCAGGTGTGTGATCTCAGTTGGCAGACTGTGGGTTTTGGCCAGGTTCGAGTCCCAGCCGCGTGGGTTCAAGTCCCAATCTGCGGTGCACGGTTTCACTAGTACCCTCTTCCATCAGAATTCTCTCCACTGCATCTACTCTGCTTTTGTCTCCTTGCATTTACACCAGTGTCTGCGTCCTGGGGGCACGTGCCATTTCCCTCTTTGCTGTCTCTTCCTTCTTCTTGCTCTCCTTGCACACATCCCTCCTCCAGCCCCCCATGCCTCCACCCCCTGGTGCACAGGGTAGGTCTCTGCACTTACAGTGCCCCCCGAGGGCAGTGAGACGGTGGCAGGCTACGAGCAAGCGGAGCATCCCAAGGGAAATGCCAGTCCTGGTTCTCCATCTTACTTCTTTTTTTTAAAAAATTTTTTTAACATCTTTATTGGAGTATAATTGCTTTACAATGGTGTGTTAGTTTCTGCTTTATAACAAAGTGAATCAGTTATACATATACATATGTTCCCATATCTCTTCCCTCTTGCATCTCCCTCCCTCCCACCCTCCCTATCGCACCCCTCTAGGTGGTCACAAAGCACCGAGCTGATCTCGCTGTGCTATTCCATCTTATTTCTGAAAAAGACTTTGTTGGATGCTTTTCAACTGAAAGAAATGATTAATTCAGCCCTGACCTTGTTCTGTCTTTGTTCATAGATAAATTCTTTTACGTGAAAAGAAATCTTTTCATTTGTGTTTCCATATCACCTGTGATTTTCCCTGCCTTCCGCTGGCAGCCCTGCCAGTTGACAGGAAGGTCAGCAAAGCTGCTGATAAGAGGAGCATAAAGAGGGCTTGGTTCGTGGCAAGGGGGCAGTGGTCTACTTGCTGGCAACATGCTGCGCTTGCTGGTGTTCACCACGCTGGTCCTTTATGGTAAGTGGGTCATCTGGCTGGAGTTCTGGAGGGAGGGAGATTGAGCAGGAGGGTTGGAAAGCTTTCCTTAAGCCCAGGTCTGCTCTCTATCCCAGGATGGGAAGGAGACTCTGCCTGTGAGTCTAGCAAAAACTTTATTCTCCTGGAGCCCATGACAGAAAAGGTCGGGGGCCTCTGGTTGAAAGGTCCCTGGGCCATGAAGCAGAGAGAAGCCTCTTCCAGAGCCCTGGGCTCCCCCACCAACCCCACCGACAGGAAGACATCCTCAGCGGGCACCTGGTGGCATGTGCACTGCTGTCTCTGCCCCCTGGAGAATCCCGCCAAAGCACTGTGTGTGGGAGGGTGAGGGTGGGGTCAGGGGTGGGGGGTAGGGAGTGGGGAGTCACCTCAGGCCAAGGGGTGACCCTAAGCAAGGCTGAGGCCATGAGGAGCCTCTGGGGCCTGGCGCGGCAATGTGAGATGGGTCCTTCATAGCATGCCAAAGTTCTGGGGACACGTAGGGGAAGCAGAAAAGCAGAAGGCACTTAGACTTATCTGCTTTCAAAAGGGGCTCAGAGAACTCACAGCTGGGCCCCTCATTTGCTAGGGAGGAACTGTGAGTTTGCAGACAAAGCAAAACTGCCACCCGCCCTCCCACCCTGAGCTGACCCCACGCTTAGTCATCACTCACTTTTCTTCTGCCCCACAAAGGACATAGTGCCCAGGACTTTCCAGAAACCAACGCCCGGGTAGTTGGAGGGACTCAGGCCCGGAGGAATTCTTGGCCCTCTCAGGTGGGTGTTCCTTCACAGCCCCAGACTGCCGACGAAATAAGAGTTGCCCGTGTCCTGATATGCAATATTATGTATGTTTGTGTATATCCTTATCAACAGGAAGCTCTCCAACCGCCTGGATTCTAGCTTTAAAAGATGAATGGGACCAGGCTCAGGAGTTTTTTTCTAAATGCAAAAGGCTTGGAGGAAAGGATTTAAACACCAATCACACTCACTCTCCCAGGCACACACCCAAACACAAACCACATTTACACTCCCAGCAATACCACTTGTGCCACACTAGCAAGACTGTGTGCCAGACCCACACCTCAGACTCTACACACCTTCACACACACACACACACACACACACACACACACACACACACACACACACCGCACTCCACGCAGTGCGTGTCACACATGCAAACACACCTCTGCCCCCAAATGGAGCACGTTGCTCATTTGGCTATTTAAAGAGTTTCCACTTTCAAAATAGGGCAGCTAGGCTGTGATTTAAGCAATTCTAAAAGTGTAAAACTGGCAGATTAACTGGTGAATAGCCATACTTTGGGAGGAATCACTGCGATTAGAATTAAATTCAATTTACAAAAGTTTGTGCCCCAATTTTCAGGGGTAGAGCTATTGTGCGATATGAGGCAATGAAGGAGGAGGCGTGAACTGATAAAAATGAATACTCCAGTGGTGTTTCTAAGTACCTGCTGGGGTGAGGAGACAGGGTGTATCTTAAAAACTTCGGAGGGGAGTTCTGGGGACCTAAGTTTGTGGCTTAGGTGATGGAGCAATTCCATGGCTACATTTCCTTCCCAAGAGGGAACGGAGGTAGAAGGACCTGGGTTCCTGGCCCTTTGCAATAATATAGGGTAAGGAGGCTGAATGCACTGTGTGTGTATGTCTTTGCTCCCCCTTCCATGTACACAGCAAACGTCACCAAACGACGGAGCACTCTTTTCTGCTGGTCCCAGGGGCATCTACACGCCCCTTCTCACCACTACTCCAGGTAGCCACTACCAACCAATCAATAGCAACAGGTCAAATGAAAACAATTCGCCATCTCTAGCCCAGAAAGTTGGAGGCTGTTTTGAGGTATGGCAGGAGTTTAAGGAGGTAACACGTGGCTTGGGTCAATGCCTTTCAAGAAACACCAACCTATCCCTCTTTTCTTCTCTCCCCATCTAGATTTCCCTCCAGTACCAGTCTGGAGGTTCCTGGTTTCACACCTGTGGAGGGACCCTCATCAGACGGAACTGGGTGATGACAGCTGCTCACTGTGTGGACAAGTGAGAAAAACAAAGACCAGCTTTTCTGAGCCCCTGGGAGAGGAAGAGTCTGGTCCTTCTGGAGGCATATGTATCTTTGACCACTCAGGGCAAGACTTTAAGGAGGTGTTTGGGGGCCTGCGGGGAGGTAGTAGGATATAATGGAAAGTACAAACTAAGATGTCAGGCAAACTCAGGTTCACCTCCTGTCCCAGCTTCTTCTAGCTCTGTGAACTTGGATGGCTTACTTAGCTCTCTAAGCTCTCACTCTCTTATCTCTACCTATTTGGTAGAATTATTGTGAGAATTAAGTAGGTAAATATTTAAGTGCCTAGTCAACGCCTGACTGGTAACCATTTTTTCATATTTATAGTGAGCAATGGTTCTTAAATTTGAGCATGTATCAGAATCACCTGCAAGGCACAGATTGCTGGGCCCCACCCAATAGAGTTTCTGACAGGAAGGTCCAGGTTGAGGCCTGATAATCTGCATTTCTAACAAGTTTCCAGGTTATATTGATGCTGCTGGTCCAGGGACCATGCTTTAAGAACTACTGGTCTAGGACTTCCAGTGGTTAAGGCTCCACGCTTCCAATGCAGGGGGCATGGGTTCAATCCCTGGTCAGCGGGGAATAAGATCCCGCATGCCATGTGGTGTGGCCAAAAATATTTTTTTCTTTTTTTTTTTTTAAATCTTTATTGGAGTATAATTGCTTTACAATGGTGTGTTAGTTTCTGCTTTATAACAAAGTGAATCAGTTATACATATACATATGTTCCCATATCTCTTCCTTCTTGCATCTCCCTCGCTCCCGCCCTCCCTATCCCACACCTCTAGGTGGTCACAAAGCACGGAGCTGATCTCCCTGTGCTATGCGGTTGCTTCCCACTAGCTATCTATTTTACGTTTGGTAGTGTATATATGTCCATGCCACTCTCTCTGTTTGTCACATCTTACCCTTCCCCCTCCCCATATCCTCAAGTCCATTCTCTAGTAGGTCTCTGTCTTTATTCCCGTCTTGCCACTAGGTTCTTCATGACCTTTTTTTTTTTTTTTTCCCCTTAGATTCCATATATATGTGTTAGCATACTGTATTTGTTTTTCTCTTTCTGACTTACTTCACTCTGTATGACAGATCCCGCATGCCATGTGGTGTGGCCAAACAATTTTAAAAACAAAAGGACTACTGCTACTGGTCTAGAAGTTTATATGTCCCTCGAAATCCCTCTATGGGCTGAGAGCCATTATTTCATTTATGCTCACCACACCTCTCCCAAGTTATGAGATATTCAGCCTCTGATGTTTAGCTTAGTAAATTGGGAAAATGAAGTTGATGGTAGTTTTTGTCACTTCCACAGGTTAGCAAATTGGGGATGAGAGGGTTGGTTACTTCCTTATCTTCCTGGGTCTTCCATCCTTCCACTGCCTGGGCCAGATAAGATGGGTTCCTGTCCTAAAGATAAGATGTAAGATGGCTTCCCAACTTTTCTCTAAGAGGGGGAAAAGAAGGATCACTCAGGGCTTCCCTCTCTCCCTCCAGCCGAATGAGCTTCCGTGTGGTGGTTGGAGACCACAACCTGAGCCAGAACGATGGCACCGAGCAGTACATGAGAGTGCAGAGGATCGTGGTGCATCCCTACTGGAACAGCAATAATGTGGCTGCAGGGTAGGGGCAAGGCGGGGCTGGCCTGGGGCTGGGAGGTGGAGGGCTGACTGGCCAGCCACGGGGTCTTGGCTTCCTTCACATTCATCCAGGAGGATTTTGAGAATTAAGATGTTGGAGGACTTGAGAATGTATGAAGATCTTTGGGGATTTGTTTGATCTACGCTGGTTTGCACGATTGGATCCCCTGAATCTCCTTCTCTGCAGAGTTTAATGTTCCCGTTGTTATTGTTAGTCATTATTCATTTTATGGAATAGACTCCATCAGCAAAAGTAGATTTCTTAAAATGAATCTCACAATGAGAAAACTCCTGCAAGACTGAGCTGTAAACTTTTGGAAAGGAAGTAGTTAAGATGGTAGCCAATTCTATAGCGTGGGTTCAAGTAATTCGGATATTTCTGCAGAGCATTTGACATCTTTCTCCTTTGAGAACTCTTCTCTGCTACGAAGATCAAAGCACTGTGCTCCTTTCTGAGTCCCCATTCACAACTGAAAGAAGCGAGCTCCACTCCCCCTGGGTTGCAGACCAGAGCTAGGCGACAATGCTGAGAACTCACCAGCAGGGGCTGCTGTTAAACGTAGAATATCCTACAATCCAAATGCGTAGTTCCTCAAATTTGAGTCTTGGCGAGTCAGTCCCCTCCTTCTTCGGAGTCATTGGTTTCCAATTCCATGGTCACAACAGGCTTAGGGAGGGCTTGTCCCTATGCTGACTTAAAGGAAGGCCTGGTCCTGCAAGAGAGCGGTCTCCTTTCCTCCCGCAGCTATGACATCGCCCTGCTGCGCCTGGCCCGGAACGTTACCCTCAACGGCTATGTCCAGCTGGGTGTTCTGCCAAAGGAGGGAACCATCCTGGCTAACAACAGCCCCTGCTACATCACAGGTTGGGGCAGGACCAGAAGTAAGTCGCCTACATTGGCACCATCCACCACATGGATCCTGATTATGTAGCTGAGCTTCTGGGGCACTTTTTCTGTGGTCCTAGGTGTTCAGAGCCAAAGACCAGGAACCAGAGATAAAATAACTGGTTCATGAAAACAAGCTAGGAACAAGCCATGGAATAGTCAAGTCAGAGATTCTCAGATTCTTATAACCAAAAAAAAAAAAAAAAAAAAAGATAGACACCTTACCTCAGAGAGTATTTTGTTACCAGCCTCTCATTTTATACATAAGGAAACTGAGGCCCAAAGAAATTAAAGACCTTGTTCAAGATCACATGACCAGGGACTTCCCTGGTGGTCCAGCGGTTAAGACTCCGCGCTCCCATTGCAGGGGGCCAGGTTCAATTCCTGGTCAGGGAACATAGATCGGGCATGGCACAACTAAGAGCCTGCATGCTGCAACTAAAAGATGCCGCATGCCGCAAAGAAGATCCCGCACGCGCGACAACAAAGATCCCGTGTGCTGCAAGTGAGACCCGGCACAGCCAAGTAAATATATATTAAAAAAAAAAAAAAAAAAATCACATGACTAGTTAGTAACTAGTTATCTGGGGCCAGAACGCAGGTATCCTGGCTTCTGCTTTGCTGGTCATTACACCATCACGCTACCTTCATAGACAGTGGGTTGGAGTGAATGAGCCAGGGGTGGCTGCAGGTACAGAGAAGTCGAGGCAGAGGAGGCTTCAGCTTCTTCCGGTCAATCATGGGAAGATTTCTGGAAGGAAAAGTCATTAGATGACATGGAAAGGTGGGAGAGGCTATGCGCAGAGGTAGTTAACCAGGGCAGAGACAGCAGGCCTGGCACAGAAAGCTGTCAGCCATCAGGCAGGATCTGAGCTCTGGAGGAGAGGCAAGGCCTTGCTAGGAGCAGCCAGTCTACTGGGGAAACTGGGACTGAGAGAGACATGCTTCTAATCCAGCTCTGCTCCCAGTTCACTCAATGTCATTGTAGTTCAATTTCCTGATCTATATATAACATGAAAGGATTGTTGTAAGTATCCAGAGAAGTAATTCACGTGCAAAGGCTTTGAAAAGTCAAAAAATGCAGGTAAAGGAAAGCTCTTAAGAAAGGGAAACAAGGGTCCACAGTCCCAGTTCTGCTTCACAGGGTTTACAGTGTAAGGAGGAAGCAGGACAGATGAGTTATTAACAAATAAGACCATTCTAGTTACTTAATTAAGGTATCCATGAGATTTAAAAAAAAAAAAAAAGAAAAAAAGCCGCCGTAGGATTAGTGGTTTGGAACCTGGGAACAGTAGTCAAGGATGACTCCTTAAAGGAAGGTGCCTGTAGCTTTTATATAAAGAGAGACAGAAGGAGGATCTATGACATGCAATGGGCAGAGAAAAGGAACTTGCCCCGACTTCAGCTTTCATCAGAGCTTGGGAAGGTTTGGCCGGGTGTGGAAGGTTTTTTTTTCCCTGGATAGCGTCTGGGGCTGACCTCCAATGCTGTGTGTCCTGTTCAGCCAATGGGCAGCTGGCCCAGACCCTGCAGCAGGCTTACCTGCCCACCGTGGACTACGCCACCTGCTCCAGGTCCTCTTACTGGGGCTCCACCGTGAAGAAAACCATGGTGTGCGCTGGAGGAGACGGAGTTCGCTCTGGATGCCAGGTGAACACAGGCGGGAAGCGTCAGAAGTCTCACCCCAGGTCCCTCCCCTCTCTGTTTCCCATCCCCCACCTTTTACTCACCTATTTCACACCTAATCCCACCCCTATGTACAGACTAAACTTTCTATTCTAGCATCTGAAGGAGAATGATTCTGTGCTACTAAGTTTATATTCACAGAATCTCCAAGTTGAAAGGAACCTTAAAATTCATTTTGCCTGTTGCCTTCCCCCACCTCAAAAGTTTGTATGTGGCCCAACATTTGTGTGTTGGTATATGTGAGTGTTCTTTAGAAGTTATTTGTGCCCTAGACTTTTTTTTTTATAAATTTATTTTTTTTATTTTTATTTATTTTTGGCTGCGTTGGGTCTTTGTTGCTGTGCGTGGGCTTTCTCTAGTTGTAGCAAGTGGAGGCTACTCTTCTTGTAGTGCACGGGCTTCTCTTGTTGCGGAATACGTGCGGGCTTCAGTAGTTGTGGCGCACGGGCTTAGTTGCTCTGCGGCATGTGGCATCTTCCCGGACCAGGGCTCGAACCTGTGTCCCCTGCATTGGCAGGCAGATTCTTAACCACTGCGCCACCAGGGAAGCCCCTGTGCCCTAGATTTTTAATGGCTGCCACGGGGCTAGGCCTGGAGTGGTGGTTGTAATTGTGTATAAGGTAGCTCCCCTCCCATCAACCCCAATTTTTCTTATAGCTCCTCTACCACCACCCTTTTGACCCGATATTATTGATAGCAGAATGTATACAGGTGAATATGGTAGGGGAAAGTGCACAAAATAGTTTTATAATAGTATATATAATTATATATATATAAATCATCTCCTATTTAGACAAGATCAATCAGCAATACATCATCTCACAGATTTCTCTTTTTTTAAAATTTTTATTGGCGTATAGTTGATTTACAATGTTGTGTTAGTTTCAGGTGTACAGCGAAGTGAATCACTTATACATATACATTTATCCACTCTTTTTTTTTTTTTTTTTTAAGATTCTTTTCCCATATAAGCCATTACAGAGTATTGAGTAGAGTTCCCTGTGCTATACAGCAGGTTCTTATTAGTTATCTATTTTATATATAGTAGTGTGTATATGTCAATACCAATCTCCCAATTTATCCCTCCCCCACCCTTATCCCCTGGTGACCATAAGTTTACAGATTTCTTAATGCAGTTCAACAAATATTCTTGATCATCTGCTAAATACTAGGCACTGTGTTTGATTCATCTTTGTATTAAAGATACAAAAGATACAAAGATAAACACAGTGTCTAGTGGAGGAATGGGAAGAGCAGACATAGGACAGAACATTGTAATACAATGTGGTTAAGTGTTATAACAAAAATATGCATAGGGTGATATGGGAGTCCAAAAGATAGGTACTTACCTCTACCTGTTGGTGTCGGAAAAGACTTGCCTTCCCTGAGAAACTAGAGTCTGTACTGAGTCATAAAGCTTAAATAGGAGAAAGCCAGGCAAAAAAAGAGGAAAAGATATTCAGAGAGAGGGAACATAAAGAAAGGCATGGCCCAAGAAGCTAGACCACATAGAGAATTATAGGGCATTCCCTACCGTTAGAGCAGAGGTCAGGGCCCACAGCCTCCAAGCCCAGCTTGCTGCCTGTTTTTGCGTGGTCCGTGAGCTAAGAATGTTTTTCACATTTTTTAATGGTTGGGAAAAAATTAAGAAAGGAATAATATGTCATGGCACATGAAAAATATAAAATTTCAGTGTTCGTTAAAAAAAAGTTTTATTGGAACACAGCCTTACTTGTTCATTACATATTGTTTATGGCTGCTTTCATGGAGTTGAACAGTTGCAAGAGAGACTGGCCTGCAAAGCCTGAGATATATTTACTCTTTGGCTCTTTACAGAAAAAGTTTGCTGACCTCTGGGCTAAAACATAAACTACTACCATACTAGGGAATGTCAGGAGATGACACTAGAGACAGGTAGGAGCCACATGACTTAGGCCTTCAGATGTCATGCTTGGGGACATGAACCTTTATCTTAGGCACTGGGAAACCACTGAAGAGTTCTAAACAGGAGAACAGCATGGTCAGATTTGCCTTTTATTTATTTATTTATTTATTTATTTGGCTGTGTTGGGTCTTCGTTTCTGTGCGAGGGCTTCCTCTAGTTGCGGCAAGCGGGGGCCACTCTTCATCGTGGTGCACGGGCCTCTCACTATCGTGGCCTCTCTTGTTGCGGAGCACAGGCTCCAGACGCGCAGGCTCAGTAACTGTGGCTCACGGGCCTAGTTGCTCCGCCGCCTATGGTATCCTCCCAGACCAGGGCTCGAACCCATGTCCCCTGCATTGGCAGGCAGACTCCCAACCACTGCGCCACCAGGGAAGCCCCAGATTTGCCTTTTAGAAGCACTCTCTGATGACAAGGTAAGCATGTTTTTGAAGAGAGCAAAATTAGCAGGGAGACTGCTTAGGAGACTATTGCAATTATCTAGGCAAGAAATCTGAGGGCCCGAATTAGGGCAGTGGAGAGGAGGCAGGAGGATCAGGAATGACTTCCAGGCATCTGATTTCAGTGATTTGGGGGAGGTGTTTGTTGCCTCTATGAGACAATATTTATAGGATTTTGGAGGGAAGGTTGAGTCTGACAAATTGAGTCTGAGATCCCAGTGGGACATTCAGTTATAGTTAACTGGTAAGAAACTATATATAAAGAGAGTGGAGCCTGAAGGAGAAAGCTAGGCTAGAGATAAGCTTAACAGGAAATGAGATTCCTCAAAGTCCCCCACCCCACTTCCCCACCTCCCCCAGGGAAAAGTGGTAGAATGAGAAAAAACAAACAAACAGGGCTTCCCTGGTGGCGCAGTGGTTGAGAGTCTGCCTGCCAATGCAGGGGACACAGGTTCGAGCCCTGGTCTGGGAAGATCCCACATACCACAGAGCAACTAGGCCCGTGAGCCACAGCTGCTGAGCCTGCGCGTCTGGAGCCTGTGCTCCGCAACAAGAGAGGCCACGATAGTGAGAGGCCCGCGCACTGCGATGAAGAGTGGCCCCCGCTCGCCGCAACTGGAGAAAGCCCTCGCACAGAAACGAAGACCCAACACACCCAAAAATAAATAAATAAATTTATAAAAAACAAACAAACAAACAAACAGTGAGTTGCGGGGAAGAACTGTGATAACATAAATATTTGAGTGCTTCAGAGATAAGTGGAGGACAAAGGACCCGTAAGGATCTAAAAAAGAGGTAAGAGAAAAGCATAGTAAATAAAGGTTTTATAAAATCTCAGGAAATACTGATAGGTCATCACATAGTATACATTGCAGCCAGGAGCCATGGTGGATAACTGAAAGTGGCTACTTTGGCAGTTGGCGGGTCACTGGTAACTACGGCTAGAACAGTTTCAGTGGAGTGGTGAGGGCAGAAGCTTGATTGAAGGGTAAGGAATGAAGAGGCAACACTGGGTCATTTGTAGAGATGTGGATGGACCTAGACTCTGTCATACAGGGTGAAGTCAGAAAGAGAAAAACAAATATCGTATATTAACACATATATGTGGAATCTAGACAAATGGTACAGATGAACCTATTTGCAGAGCAGGAATAGAGACGCAGACGTGTGGACATGGGGCGGGGGCAGGGAAGGGGCGGGTGGGATGAGTTGGTAGATTAGGTTTGACAGAAATACACTACCATGTGTAAAATAGATAGCTAGTGGGAACCTGCTGTATAGCACAGGGAGCTCAACCCGGTGCTCTGTGATGACCTAGATGGGTGGGATAGAGGCGGGGGAGGGAGGTCCAAGAGGGAGGGATATATGTATACATATAGCTGATTCACTTCGTTGTACGGCGGAAACTAGCACATCATTGTAAAGCAATTATACTCCAATTTAAAAGAAAGAAAGGTAGCAAAGGATGTAGAATACTCTTTCAAGAATCTTGGATGAAAGTGAGGAATTTTAAAAGCCTGGTAGCTTTAAGGAGGATGACAGTCATGGAGGGGGTGGATCTTTTAAGAGGGAAGAAAATTGAGTGTGTTTCTGGGCAGAGAGGAAAGGATCCTGTAGAGTCAGAGAGAGGGAAAAAATGGATGACACAAGATCCCGGACGAGAAGGAAGAGATGAAGCAAGAGCACAGGTGGAGCTGGCCTTGAACAGAATAGGGACACAAAAATGTGCATGGACATGAAGGAGAGTGCAGGCTGGGTAGCTGGAAGTTGGCGGGTGTTCTGCCATCTTGCTTCTATTTACTCATGAACTAGGAGTCAGATTAAATGCTGAAAATGAAGGGACAAGGGTTGTTTGCGTCTGGATTAATTAAGGTGAATGGGTTTAGAAAGACTGGCCTCCATGATGTTACTGATAGGTTGAGGTTGGAGACCATGCAATAATCACAATGGATATATGATTCACTCCATTCAAAGATCTAGTTGTAGGGAATGGATTAATCCAGGGCTGGGTTTTCATGCATTATTGGGACATAAAGACAAGATTGCAGATCAAATGCAAGCTCCAAGCTAGGTGGAGAAGGAAGAGAAGCCAGAAGGAGGCTGATAG
Source organism: Balaenoptera musculus (assembly GCF_009873245.2). Classification (NCBI taxonomy): domain Eukaryota; kingdom Metazoa; phylum Chordata; class Mammalia; order Artiodactyla; family Balaenopteridae; genus Balaenoptera; species Balaenoptera musculus. The sequence goes on along the minus strand of NC_045794.1, from coordinate 41,415,353 downwards.
CCTGGCTGAAATAGTAGAATCAAAGATTAAAGGGTTTTTTGTGTGTTTGTTTTAAAGATTTTTTATGTTTTTTTGATGTGGACCATTTTTAAAGTCATCACTGAGTTTGTTACAATATTGCTTTTGTTTTATGTTTTGGTCCTTTGGCCACAGGGCATGTGAGGTCCTGGCTCCCCAAACAGGGATTGAACCCACACCCCCCCCCCCCCCCCCCCCCCCCCCCCCCCCCACCCCCCGACCCCCGCACTGGAGGGCTGAGTCCCAACCACTGGACCTCCAGGGAAGTCCCTAAAGGGTTTTTTTGTGAGCACTTAGAACTATGGAAGTAAAGTGAGCAACTCCTCCCAATTTTCCCAGGACTTCCCCAGTGTCAACTGAAAACAAAACAAAACCGCACAGCCTAAAAGTTGAGAGTTACGTTTTATTCGGTGATCTTACTAAGGACTATAGCCTGGGAGACAGCCTCTCAGACAGCTCTGAGCAACTGTTCCAAAGAGGTAAAGGAGGAGCCAGGATATATTGGAGTTTTTGCTGAAAAAAAAACATGGAGACAACCATCAAAGATTACTGCTAATAACAAGAAACACATTTCACGTGAATGATTTTAGTGTTTTTCTGTGTATGGGAAGATGCAAGAGTCTGGGCTTACAGAAATCATTCCTTTGATATGCATCGTAACTATCTAGGGCCAGTATCATTTTTCTCCATCCTGAAGTCCCCTCAGGATGTGGAAGGTGGCTGCAGTGGCTGGTGGCTTGATGGCGGGCAACATTCGTTGTTTCCCAGAATGGAAGGCAAAATTCTTTGTCTACTGACATGGCAGGCGACATTTTTTTGTCCACACCAGTGTCAAAACTTAAAAGTCCTATATCCTGGGAACCCTACCTGCAAGTTGGGGCAAAAAAAAAAAAAGATGAACACATAAGTCAAGCTCTTACAGGTCCTCACCAGCCACCTTCACCTATAACCTCTTAAGGTTTAACCTTTCGGAGTTTAATTCACTTTCCTCTGCTCTCTCTCAAGGCCTTGAACTCTGAAAAACTAGAGTACTTTTCTTCTGGCTGCCGCTCCAGATAGGCAATTCTCTGAGGCGATTGTGTCGCCAGGTCTCTTCCCACTGGAATTTCCCAAATATTGTGTCTTTGTTTCCTGGGCTTTCAGATTTCTGGGTCCCAGCCCTTCTCCTCAGAGTGGATTCACTAAGCCCCTCCTCTCACCTCAAGCCACCGTCTCCCACTGAGCTCTTTCCCACCTCTTCCTTCTGCCCTAAAATCCTCAGCCACACCCTCCATCGCTACAGTCTTTGTTTCTTTTCAGGTCAATTAGCATAAGAAAATCGTATGATATACAATTCAATTACCTTCCATTCCTCTAGCTTAGAAATACTAGCAAACCCCTATTAGAATTTGGATGGAAGATATTTAAACTGTTTTGTTTTGTATTGAGTACAATAATCTAAAGGAAGCATCTTCTTTCCCTAAACATAGTTGGGATGGGGTACAGCTATTTCCTTTTTAAAAGAATTATCCCCAATTTGAACTTTTGGTCTCTTTCCCTAGTTCTTCTTTTCTTAAGTTTTAATTTTTATTGAAGTTTAATTTTTATTGAAGGTTTGTGTATTAAACTGCTTAAGGTGGCCAATAAAACTATGAGGCTTAATAGTGGGAAAGAACAGTCATAGTGTTCCTTCCACCACCTCAAGTTCTCCCTCCCTAGAGGGGACCACTTTCAACTCTTCAGCTGATTTCTTTCAGTGTCTACTTCCACCTCTCTAAAAGCATATACTTATATTGCCACTTAATTTTTCAGCTCAGGCATTATGCAAGATGTGCAACCTCTCTTCCTTTTACAGATATATACTTGCCCCCAGCATGAACTTTTCTATCTGCACCCCCAACCTCCCCAAATAATTTTGGTTAAATTAACATTTAGTATTTATTATGATTATGTAAAATGCTATTTCCTGCATAATTTTGTTTTCCCTGGGGTTAATAATTGTCTTTTTAAATTTGCATAATGTATACTCAATTTATCACCAGTTCAGCCCCAAACTCTCCACTAATTTATAAGTGACCTATTTTATCTTCTCTTGACCCTAGTGTTCTGTGTCTTGGTATGGGTCTATCTGCATTCATTTTGAGGGACACTTAGTGGGTTTTTTCATTCTGGAAACTCCAGACCTTTGCTTCTGAAAATGTTTATTTATTGATCATTTCCTCCCCCTCCATTTTTATTTTCTCTTTCTAGAATTTCCATTATTCACACATCTACCTCCTAAATTGGTCCTCTTATTTTCATATTTTCTCTCTATATATTTTGTCTGCTTTATCTCCTAACCCAATCTTTCATTTCTACTATCATATTCATAATTTCCAAAGGCTCTTTTTGTTTTCTGAATGCTCTAATAGGTTGCTGTTCTTGTATCATGGATGCAATATTAATCATAGTTTTGTTGTTTATATTCTTCTCCCTGCATAATCTTGGTTGCCTTCATTTTTTATTTCTTTCTCTTTGTTTTGATCTTTTTTTTTTTCTTAATAAGGAGGTTTTAATTAATTTATTTATTTATTTTTTAATTTATTTATTTTATTTTTCTTGGGTCTTTGTTGCTGCGCGCGGGCTTTCTCTAGCTGCCGTGAGCGGGGGCTACTCATTGTTGAGGTGCGCGGGCTTCTCATTGCGGTGGCTTCTCTTACTGCGGAGCACGGGCTCTAGGCATGCGGGCTTCAGTAGTTGTGGCTCGCGGGCTCTAGAGCGCAGGCTGAGTAGTTGTGGCGCATGGGCTTAGTTTCACTGCGGCACGTGGGATCTTCCCGCACCAGGGCTCGAACCTGTGTCCCCTGCATTGGCAGGCGATTCTTAACCACTGCGCCACCAGGGAAGCCCCTTGATCTTGATTTTTATATTGAGGCTTTCTTCAGATGTTTGGTCATCCTTGACCATATGCTCTCATTTCAGAGTGGGACAGTGAAGAGCTGATAGGTAGCTCTGAGCCTTAGGTGGGGTTCATCTATAGTGAACTGCTTTGTCAGGGGATCTGGCCAGGCCGTTTCATTGGGGGACTTCCAATGTTAGTATCTTTAGATCTTCCCTCTTGTGCTGGTCAGATTCTCCAAAGAAATATCTTCCAATTTTATGTCTGGAATCACAGAACTGACATTCTGGGAACTGAGTAAGGAAACGAGTGTCAAGGTCACGGTCTGTAAACTCCGGTTTGTCTGATTCTAAACCTGAGCATGTAACCACTACCCAATACGTCACTTTCTCTTCTCTTTACGCCAGTTTAGTTTAACATGTTTTGACTACCTACCCTGTGTCTAAAGGCTAAGTCTAATTAGACCCGTTGGTCTGAATGCTGGGGATAAATAAATCATTAGAACAACCTATCCCCTCACCCCAGGTTCAATTTAAGTCAGTAACAGCTATTGAGCCTAAGATGTTCAAAGTTCTATGCTAGCATCGTGGAGAGGAAAATATCAGTAAGATGTAGTTCCTGTCTCAAGAAGCTCACAGATAAGCATGGGAGGTAGAAACAAATTATGAAACCAAAATACAAGGCAGAACATGACATAAGTGCTACAAAAGAAAGGAAGAAGTGCTATGGTTGTTTAGAAAGGAAGAGGAGATTCATCTTGATTGAGGGGATATGAAGGAAGTGGGGATTTTTAATTGGAGCTTTTAAACAGTGCAGGATTGTACAAACAGAGATGGGGGGTGGGTGGGTGTAAGCAGAAACAAAGTCCCAAAGATCAAAAGATCTGGAGTTTTAGGACACTGCTTCTCCTCTCCACAGGGTGATTCTGGGGGCCCCCTTCATTGCTTGGTGAATGGCCAGTATACTGTCCACGGTGTGACCAGCTTTGTATCCAGCCTGGGCTGTAATGTCTCCAGGAAGCCCACAGTCTTCACTCGGGTCTCTGCTTACATCTCTTGGATAAATAACGTGAGTCCTCTCAAACGATGGTTTGAAATAGGGTTACCTGGAGACCCATGCACTGGCTGGGGTGGGGAGCAAAAGTTAAGCAGGGGAAGCCATCCTCTTCCTCACCGCATTCAAATGTTTACTCCTTTCCCTTCCTCCATAGTGTACTTTCGCTCGATAACGTTGCCATCCTGAGTTCCACTTCACATACCCACTAAGAATGCTTCACTGTATTGTTTACTGCTTAGGGTAAGGTGGGTGGTGGCAACAGCAGATCTGAACCAGGTACATATCAGTGCTGTCCAAAGTCAAAGCCAAGGGGAAAATGGCTTCCCTCTCCTGGGCGAGGGAAGAGGCACTAACCTTCTCCTCCACCAGTTCTTTCTAAGAGCATCATGAGAATTTGCTCTACCCTTTGCCAAGAGGTTTTACCACCTTAAACAATGCTTGAGGGTTAGGTGAGACTATACCTACACTGACCTGGTGGTAGAGGCTCACAGTTATCCCACCTATACCCTCCAGTCTTCAAACACATTCTGGAGTCTTGTGGCATGAACCTTGACTCACAACCGGTTCAAGGTCTGCCCTTGACACTAAGTCTTGAGTATGTGCCTATAACATTGAATTGTCCTGACACAGCTGAGAACTACTTCCTGCCCCCCCTCCCCATAAACCCAGTACAGGGCCATACTCAACTGGGGGCCCTGAAGGAAAAAGAAAGGAGGTGGGCAGAAGTTACTGACTGGATATAACCGGTTTTTCCTTCAGGTCACTGCCAACAAATGAACATTTTCTTGTGTCCAACGGCCTTCCCAAGATGATTCTTAGATCCACAGCAGGACTTGAGGCCATCAAGAAAAAACCGTTCTAACAGACTATTGAGCCAGATACAGAAAAGCAAATAAAATTGAATATATATATTACCCTGTGTCTTTTTATTTGTAATTAAGCCCTCTCGTGGAAATGCAGTTATAGGGCCTGAGTTGGATTTCACCACATTTCTGGGCTCGTTCTTCCATTTGCTGCCATCTCTATCAGTTCACAAACTATGCCAAGTGAGAGTGGTCTTACATTGTCCTTTTTGGATTATGTTAGGACCTACTCATCCATTAATCTGCCCATCTGTCCCTCCTCCCAAACAAAGGCACAGAGGGCTTTAAAATGTTCCTGAGTGACTAAACGTGCCCTGACTCTCCCAAGTAGACTGTGGGCTTGTCCTTCTTTTGTTTCTCCCTTCAGTGCCTAGAACAGGGCTCACCCCAAAGTTCTCAGTCATGGCAACTACAAGGATACATTAGAGATAGGAGTACAGGATTAGGTGGTAGGTCAGATGCCAGCAGACAACGTAAGTGACAAATTAGAAAGGAGACAGAGAGGAAAGAATAGAAAAAAGGAGAAAAGAAGATAAGGAACAAAGAAAGGAAAGGGTTGAGGGGAAAATAATATGTGGTCTCAAACTAAGTATGAGTCAGCACTTCAAGGCTGGACAAAAATAAACAACCAGATCCGGGGTTCTATAAACCACAGAGAACTGGGAAGCTGATAATTCTGTCCTATCCTGGCCAGGGCTCAGTCTGTTAGAGTGGCCTGTGATAGAGTGAAGAGGGAACTGAAAGGAGAAGGCTAAGAGGATGAGAAGTAGCTTTTCATAGCAATCACTGAGGACCAGACAAGAGGTACCAGGATAGTTAACATTACAGCAGGAGAAACTGGCTAAGACCGGTCTTGCAGTTTATAGGCTGCTTTGTCAGCAGAGGCCTCTAGAACAGTGTATACACCAAAAGAAGCTGGGCTAGACAGGACACCTTTATTCCCAACTCACTTCTACCACTGAGGAACTGGGTAACCTTGGGCAAGTCACCAGCCCTTTCTGTTACTCAGTTTCCCTACCTAGTTAACGTCTAAAGATCTTTCCTGCTCTAATAATACTATATGATTTGGTGACGACCAATTTCAGTTCCCAAGGGATTGGCACTGAAGACGGTTTCTTAGGAAGCAGTGGCTGGGCTGCATTGCTGAGGATGCTGAGGATTCCTGACAGTGACCCAGGTATCGGCCTCCTTCTGCTAGTGACACACCTGTTGTCATCACCATCTCTCCTCAGTGTTCCCACAGCACCACAGTCCTCCCACTTGCCCCCACTGCTCCCCACCCAACGTCAAGTCCTTCCATTTTCTTCACTCTGCCTCTTCTAGACCATCCCCACAGCTAGCGTAATAACAGAATAAACCCTAATGACCTATTACCTGAAATTTTTGTATCCATCTCTAGAACTGAATTAAGCACATAACATTATAAACATCTGATTAACAACCTATCTCCACTTCCAGACATTAAGCATCTTGAAGTCAGGGATCACATTTTTAAAATTCATTCTTGGCTTCCCCAACACCCAGCAATGCCTGTCACATGGTTGACCCTGAGTGCAGTATGCCTTTTTGGGGGAATGACCTGAAAAACAATAGCAGAGAAGGCCCTCCAATTTTGTCTCAGACCTCCAGCTTCCCTCTCCAGTCCTTAGGAAGTGTATTTTGTCCCTCTTCCTTTCTTTCAGGGAATTTTACCTGTACTATAAAATCCTTGAGTAAGCAGTTCCTCCAAACCCAGTGTCCTAATTTCCAGCTATCCCCTCAAACATGTCAGGGAGTAACTTTCTTCTCTTTCTTTCTTTTTTTTTTTTTTTTTAATGTGGTCCTCTCTGCATTCGAGATTAAGTTGTTTATTTTTAAATTAATTTATTTATTTTTGGCTGCGTTGGGTCTTTGTTGCTGCATGCAGGCTTTCTCTAGTTGCGGCGAGCAGGGGCTACTCTTCGTTGCGGTGCGCAGGCTTCTCATTGCGGTGGCTTCTCTTGTTGTGGAGTGTGGGCTTCAGTAGTTGTGGCACGGGCTCAGTGGTTGTGGCATATGGGCTTAGCTGCTCCGCGGCACGTGAGATCTTCCCGGACCAGGGCTCGAACCCCTGTCCCCTGTGTTGGCAGGCGGGATTCTTAACCACTGTGCCACCAGGGAAGTCCCAGGGAGTAACTCAATTTGGAGACCTTCTACCTAGAGAAGAAACTGTTATAATCTGAGCAGTCCCACCCCAAGTTACATAATTGATATCCTCTCTCCATCTAGTACACTGTACTAGTTCCTCCAGCTAGAAAAATTTGCTCCCCATCCCCAGCACAGGCTTCCATACCCTCCTCCTCAGCCTTTTTTCAATAAAGGTCCTCTCCTTTCCTAAGCATCCTTGTTTCTACTTCTAGCTCAGTTGTTCCTCCATTTCAAGTCCAGATCTGGAGTCCTGTCCCCTTTGCTCAGCCTACCCCTACCAGATCTAGGTTTAGAGCTGTGAGTGAAAGAATGTCTCCTGCCATATCAGTAAACAAAGGATGTTGCAGCCATCACACTACAGCACCCCCTCCCCCAGTGGTGAGCCCTGAGGGAACTCAGGATAGAAACAGGATGCCGACCATCAAGCCATCAGCCACTGAAGCCACCCCCAGCCCCAACAGTTTACCCTGAGGAGACTCAGGATGAGAAAGCACAGGATACTGGCCCCAGATAGCTGAGGTGCATATCAAAGGAGTGATTTCAGTGAGCCCAGACTCTTGCATCTTCCCACAAATAGAAAAGCGCCAAATTCCTTTATTTGAGATATCTGGTTTTCTTTAATTAACCATAATCTTTTGATGTTCTGACAACCTGGTCTTTGTTGCAAAAACTCCTATATATCCTGGCTCCTCCCCTACCTCTTCCCAGCAGTCTCTCAGAGCTACTTGAGAGGCTGTGTCCCAGGCTTAAGTCCTTGGTTTTGTCTGCCAAATAAAGCGTAATTCTCAACTTTTAGGTTGTGCTTTTTTTTTTTTTTTTCAGTTGACAGAGCCAACCTCTCTGGTAGAGGGTTTCCATCTTTAAAAACTGCACCCTGGGGCTTCCCTGGTGGCTCAGTGGTTAAGAATCCGCCTGCCAATGCAGGGGACACGGGTTCGAGCCCTGGCCCAGGAGGATCCCACATGCCGCGGAGCAGCTGGGCCCGTGTGCCACAACTACTGAGCCTGTGCTCTGGCGCCCTCGAGCCACAACTACTGGGCCCACGTGCCACAGCTGCTGAAGCCCGTGTGCCTGGAGCCCGTGCTCCACAATGGGGGAGGCCACCGCGGTGAGAGGCCCGTGCACTGCAACGAGGGGTGGCCTCCGCTCGCTGCAAGTAGAGAAAAGCAACGAAGCAGCAACGGAGACCCAACGCAGCCAGAAACAATAAATAAATAAAATGATAAAATAAATAAATTTATAAAAAAAACAAAAAAACTGCACCCTGGAGTAAGAAATTTTACTTGGTGACCCAGTACACATACCCATATAAGTCAAACCCGTTTTCCCATACAACATCTTTTTTTTTTTAATTAATTTATTTACTTTTGGCCGCATTGGGTCTTTGTTGCTGTGCTCAGGTTTTCTCTAGAGCATTGAGTGGGGGCTACTCTTCCTTGTGGTGCGCGGGCTTCTCATTGCAGTGCCTTCTCTTGCTGCGGAGCACGGGCTTCAGTAGTTGTGGCACATGGGCTTCAGTAGTTGTGGCTCACCAGCTCTAGAGTGCAGGCTCAGTAGTTGTGGCGCACGGGTTTAGTTGCTCCGCAGCATGTGGGATCTTCCCGGACCAGGGCTCGAACCCGTATCCCCTGAATTGGCAAGCAGACTCTCAACCACTGCGCCACCAGGGAAGTCCCTTGTACAACACTCTTGCTGAGTGGAAATCACAGTATTTTCTACCCCCTTGTTTCAGTTATCCCCCCCCCCTCCCCGCTGATCGGTTACAGCTAATTGGCTCTCGGGGAACACTGAGTCTTCGCACACGTTTGCAAACTCCTCAACGGGTCTGGTGTTCCTCTATCTCAGGGCCGGGGGGGCGGGGGGGGGGGCGGGGGGGGCGGTTTGAAGCTGGCCTGGAGGGAGCGCCGCCTGAGGGTAGGCCCGCCTTTCCTGCCTCCTGGGGACAGGCCCAGCCCCAGCCTGAGCCCCACAGGTGCCCCATTGGCCCCTCCCCGGGCCGCACCCGGGAGCCGGACGGCGATGGGCCTCGGGGAGGGCCCAGGGGCGCCACCGGCTGGGCCTCGAGTGGGCCTCGCAAGGGTCTCCGTGAGGGCCGGGCGCCCTGGGCCTCAGGCAGCCTCGGGCAGCCCAGGGTGAGTCCGAGGCGGCGGCGGGGCGGGGTGTGCGTCGCGAGGCCCGCCTGCCCGACCGGATGCGAGGCATGCCGGGAATCGCGCTTCCTCCTCAGGGGCCCCGAGAAAACCACAGGGCTCCGGGCCAGGGCCTGCCGCCCCTGGGGAGCCGGCAGGATGGCTGAGGGCAGGGCGAGCGGCGCCGCCGGTCTCTTCGCCAAGCAGGTGCAGAAGAAGTTCAGCAGGGCCCAGGAGAAGGTAGGCAGCAGGGAGCCGAGGCCGAGGCCCAACGGGGCGACAAGGGCGTGCAGGGTGCTCGGGGCCGCGAGGCTGGGCCGCCCACAGGGGTATCCGGCTGACCTCGGGAAACGCGAGCGGGGACTGGGTTTCCATTGAAACAGGCAGACTTGAGAGAAGGCCAGAGCCTTGCCTGGTCTTGGGCAGGGATGGGGGAAGCTGGGAGACGGTTCCCGCGGCCTTTCGCAGGAACCTTAAACAACGCCCAAGCTGACCCAGAAAAGGGGAAAGAAAGGAACTAACGTTGGTGACTGCTGTGTAGCAGATTTTGGCCTCGCAACCCAGCGAGGGTGGTATGTTTTACAGATGATGACACTGAAGGTTCAAAGAGGGTCATTTCCCAGAGTCATAAGACAGTACTGACCAGCTGGCCTGCCAGCGAGCATCACCCGTTAGCTGGGACCGGGAGTCCAGGAGAACTAGAGGAATTCTGCCCAATTCCCTCTGCACCTGACCCGGCCTGGCCGCGGGGTGTTGCTTAAGCTGATGTAAGCAGAAGCCCGTATCTGCTTCCTGTTCAGGGTGGGGAAGGAGCACTTCTTTTTGCCTTGTATCCTCGGTGAGCTGTGGGTGGCCCTGCTCCATCTAGGTAGGCTGTCTGTACATCCGTCTATAACTTGCCCACCTACGGAGATGGTGTGGACCGTGCTCCACACATTTCAGTGGCATTAGTGTTTCTACCCGTTCAGAGTATTTTCTTTGCTTCTAACCTGAACCCCTGCTCTCCACCCACCAACACCCTGGTAGGTGAGGTGGTATGGGTAAATGAATAGGCTAGAAGAAAAACTGGAGGGAGAGAGAGATAAGGACCTGGGAGAGAATTTTGGTTTTCTAAGACTTCGTGGTCTTAGAAGCATTTGAATGAACACCATATGCTTAAGAATTTAAATATTTGTATCATCTTCTAAAAGCGAGCACTAGCTTGAGTGCTGGGAAGGATTAAAGGCAACCAGCTCTCCCAAGTGGGATTATCAACAGAGAATTGATGGAATATAGATGTAGTCCCTATGTTTAAGAGGCTCACAGTGGAAGGGTAGGGGGAATGTGTGTGTTTTTTCCCCGGTCTTTGAGGAAGCTGGGGTCATGTGAAAGAGCAGAGGAAAAGGAAAAGATTTTTGTGTGGCTAGACTTTGTTACTTTACCCTAACTTCACCTTGATTATGGTTTCAGTCTCTCCAAAGGCTGTCTAGATACAAATCTGATAGTGATCAGAGCCTATGGGAAGGTCTAGTTAGAAGTGGTTTGTGGAGGAAAAGGAGGTACTAGAGAAGAGAAGGCCAGCTACTCTATGGGTTGGAAAAACAAAAAGAAATCGCCAAAGACCAAACACTCGTGGATAATAGTTATGTTTAAAAGACACAGCAATTGATTTTACCTCACTCTTTCACCTTCTGTCCTCATCTAGCCTATCAGCACTATGCCCTTGCTTTAGGATTTCTCTCCTTTTTTAAGCATGGGCTCCGAAGCCTCAGGTAAATAACATCCCTGCTCTGAGCTTCAGATTCTGCATCTGTAAAAGGAGAATTGATGTTCAGTGATTTGGAAACTCAATTTGGTGAGGACACCAAAGTGAGAAGGGGAGAGGGCTCCTCAAACCTCAGAGTCAAGTATTTCCCAAAAAGAGAACCAGCTGCCCAGGTACACCCTGTTCTATTTTCCTAGTCTGAACCCTGAGAAAGCAGAGAGAGGAGCAAACTCAAATCTGCACTGAGGAACTCCCAGGTTGTTGCAGAAAACAAGGAGGTACTCGGAACCCAGACTTAGACACAAAGGCAGGCAGACATTGAACTTCGAGCTGTACCGCTGGCCCCTCTAGAGGTACTGGATGTTGCCTGGATAGAATGGGAATGGCCTAGGTTTGGGAGAAAGAGCTCAGCTCAGCCTGCCAGAGTTTTTGAGTCTTGGGAAGTTATTGAAGGCAAGATAAAGAGGGAGAATGTTATAGTCAAAAGAAAGGACTCACTGGGACACCGCAATTTTACTATAAGCAGTTGACTGTAATCATCTGAGTAATATGTAACAACTAATGTGTCACATATCAAGTGCCTGCTATGGACAAAGCACAGGATTATAAGAAGGACATGATATCTCCCTTTATGGAGCCCACATTCTTGTGATATGATCTCACTTCATCTTTTCAACTCTTTAAGTATGCTTATTAGTATCCCAACTTTAGAAAAGAGGAAATAAGTCTCAAAAGAGATTGGCAAGTGGCAGAATTATCACTGAAACTCAGGTGTCCTGCCTTAGGATCCCAATCGCAGGCTGCTCTCTTTACACGTTTCCTGAAAAACCACTCTAACATCTGTGTCTCCCCACTTCCTGCTGTGCCTGCCCACTTCCTGCTGATCTTCTCGAAGGAGCAAACCTAGGAGTGAAGGTCTGGTGACTGTTAAACACAGTGGAGATGAAGCATTCTTGTTTTATTTTCCAGTTCCTACTCAGACTCAACAGGAATCTAGCTTTATTGTGTTTTTACAGTATGATACATCTTCATATTTCAAACTAATACTTTCACCATCTGTTTGTGATTTCTCTGTGGCAGACTTTCAGATCTCCCCCAAGAAAGGGCATTCATTGTTTACCACTCCTTTGTTGGTCTTTTCCTCTGCTGACTTTTACTCAACTTGTATCCCAGAGAGTTCAATCGGCAATATTTACAGAAAAACTCCTTTGTGCGAGATACTGGGCTGGACCCAGGAGGGAATTTAGAGATGAGCAAGAGGCATTCTTGCCTGCTAGAAGCTTACAGTCTAGTTGTTTTTTGTTTGTTTAAAGTAAAATAAGTGACCTGAGAGATCTGCTTGTCCGTGGGAATTCAGAGGACAGAAGAATTGAGGAGAATAGAGGGAGGTTTTGTAGTGAAGGCTGAATTTGAGATAGGAATTATGGCTGATTAGTAGTTCCTCAGGCAAGTGGTGAGAGAGCAGTCCAGCTGAGGAATGCCAGCATGAGCAAGGCATGGAATCTGGAAATCCTTTTAGGCAGAATAGGGAGAAATGCAGCTGAGCTGGAGCTCAGGGAGTGGTGGGAGAAAAGGCTGGAAAATATATTAGGGCCATATTAAGGAGAGCCTACTTCAGAATATATCTTGAAAATAAGGATTTTTTACATAACTACAGTATTATCACATCTAAGAAAAAATTTTCTAACAAAATTCCATAATGTCTAATATCCAACCCCTCTTCATATTACTCCAATTGACAGAATTAACTAAAATATAAAACATGTCTGCAGTGATTTTTTTTTTTTTTTAAGCTTTATACTTCCACCCCAACCTACACAAAAGTTAAAATAGGTCAATGAACACTGGAATATTCTTCACCTGTTTCACCAAGTATTAACATTTTGCCACATTTACTTTCTCTCTTGTCCCTGCTCTTTCTCTTTAAATAATCTGTATTCTAACTTCTCATCTGCTAGGCCAGGCAAACTGGGGCGAAATTCTCAGTGTGGGACTTTATGGATTGGCATTATATGAGCTTTCATTAGTAAATAATCCAAAGGTAGAATTATTAATTCTTTCAACAAACATCTGTAGAGCATCCGTACATCCTCCTTCCTCAAGGAACTCTAGTTGAGGAAGAACATCTACAACATAGTGTAGGTGCCCTGACACATGGCCCTGTTGCTTAAGGCAACAAATACTTTGGGCCCAGGGCATTGGGTTATGTTTTCAGGGTGATCATACTCATCTTTTCAGTTTCAGAATTGAAGGTGGGAGTGTTGCCTCAACACACACACTCCCACACCCTCCAAGCCTTTTTGCCTTGAGCCTTTTGGGGTTTGGGGATATTGGTCTGCTCCAGGGTGTGCCACATTGACTCTAGACTGAATTGACACCTCTCTCCTTTCAGCAGCCCTCCCCCCCGCCCCCCCCACCAGCAGAAGAACCAAGCCCCAGGCAAAGGAAGGGAAGGGTGGCAGGAAGGAAGTGAGAGCTGCCATTACCACTAAACAAGGTGGTGTTGCAACTTTCTGGTAGAGGACAGTGTTTGGTTGGGGGGAGAGGGTGGAGCCTAGGAAGATGAGCGGCTCTGCACACCCAGGGCTGGCTGTCAAGTGAGTTGGAGTAGAGAGACACAGACACGTATGGCTAAACTGAAAAGGAAATAAAGACAGGTATTTATAGGGAAGGGAGTGGAGCTAGACACAATGATAGTATTTGTATTAAGTACTCACCATAGGGCAGCACTGTGAAAGCAATTTATGTGTATAATATCATTTAATTCTCCCAACAACTCCAGGAGATATTATTATCTTAGTGGGGGAAAGGGAGTTATGTAAACTGAGGCTCTAGAGTTGAAGTGATTTGCCCAAAGGCTTATAGCCAGTAAGTGGAAAAGCCAAGATAGGGGCATATATCTGTCTCACTCCAGTGACCTTGAGCTTAACCACCATAGAGAGAGCTCCGGAAGTGAGAGATGTTAGCCCCAGGATTAAGAATGGAGACACCTTAGTCAGAGTCTACGTAGAGCCGGTCTCACGCCCAAGACCTGGGCACTCTTTCATAAGATTCAGAGTCCTTCACAATGAGACTCCAATCTCCCTTTCTAGTTTCCTGACCCATCACTCCCCATAACACACCCTAAACCAGTCGTGCTGCACCATCTCATGAAACTGCCATGAATTTGCATACTCCTGTGACTTTGCTGATGTTGTCTTTGCCTGAAATCCTCTTTCTATCCTCACCCTTTTTACTTTATTTCAGTCTAGCAAAATCTTTTTTTTTTAATATTTATTTATTTATTTGGTCGCACCGGCTCTTAGTTGCAGCAGATGGGATCCTTAGTTGCGGCTTGCCTGCTCCTTAGTTGCGGCACGTGGTCTCCTTAGTTGCAGCAGGCGGGCTCCTTAGTTGCGGCACACAGGCTCCTTAGTTGTGGCATGTGAACTCTTAGCCGCAGCATGCATGTGGGATCTAGTTCCCTGACCAGGGATCGAACCCTGGCCCCCTGCATTGGGAGCACGGAGTCTTATCCACTGCACCACCGGGGAAGTCCCTAGCAAAATCTTAATTCAAGGCCCAGTCCATTGGTTCCCTCCTGTATCAGTCTCACTCTCCTTCCTGTTGTAAGTATTAAGTATCTATTTGCTGGATACTGAGAAATACAGATAAGGCAAGTGCCCAATCCTCAAGGAGCTCACAGTTTAGAAGGAGACATAGATAAATGCAAATAATAAAATAGTAATAGGGGAATTCTCTGGTGGTCCAGTGGTTAGGACTCAGCACTTTCACTGCTGGGGCCCGAGTTCAGTCCCTGGTTGGGGAACTAAGATACTCCGCAAGCAGCGCAGCATGGCCAAAAGAAACAAAAAAGCAAAAACCAAAACCACTAATAAAAGTGTATACAGGTACAGAAGTTGTAACTGCTTAGGAGGGAGCGATTTAGCTTGATTAATGGGATGAGGTAGATGTGATTAAGTGTCACAAAGGATACAGAGTATAAATTAGGTCTTTTTAGATAGTTGGCTGATGATAAGGTGAGGAAGAGCATTCTGGAAGGAGGGAACAGCATCTACAACAAGCAACAGTATGGCTTATTAGAAAACTAAATAAGTGTGAGAGAGAGAGACCGGTAGGAAGAAGGAATACTGAGAGCTGAGGCTCAGTGGGGATCAGATCATGAGACCCATATGTATCCTAGAGTTAGAACTATAACTTGTAGATACTTTTTTTTTTTTTTTTTGGCTGCGTTGAGTCTTCGTTGCTGCACATGGGCTTTCCCTAGTTGCGGCGAGCAGGGGCTACTCTTCATCGCAGTGCGCAGGATTCTCATTGCAGTGGCTTTTCTTGTTGCGGAGCATGGGCTCTAGGGCGCGCGGGCTTTAGTTGCTCTGCAACATGTGGGATCTTCCCGGACCAGGGATCAAATCCGTGTCCCCTGCATTGGCAGGCAGATTCTTAACCACTGCGCCACCAGGGAAGTCCCATATTGGGCATTTAATAAAAATCTGTTGAGCAGATGAGTGGAGAATCATCAGAAGGTTTTACAGCATGATAGACCAGGCCAGGTGGAAAACAATGAAGGCCTGGACTAAAGCTATGGCACTGAGACTGGAAATCATGGGATGGTTTCCAGATGGTGAGGGATTCCATGAAGGAAGTGAGAGAAGTAGTTGAGGGCAACTCCTGATTCTGACTTGGGCCTGGGGGATGGTGGTGCCTCATTCCAAAATGGGGTTACAGATAGAAGAGTCAGGGTTTTCTTTTTTTTTTTTTAATTTAATTAATTTATTTATTTATTTTTGGCTGTGTTTGGTCTTCGTTGCTGCACGCGGGCTTTCTCTAGTTGCGGCGAGCAGGGGCTACTCTTTGTTGCGGTGCGCGGGCTTTCTCATTGCAGTGGCTTCTCTCATTGTGGAGCATGGGCTCTAGGCGCACGGGCTTCAGTAGTTGCGGCACGTGGGCTCAGTAGTTGTGGCTCACGGGCTCTAGAGCACAGGCTCAGTAGTTGTGGCACACAGCTTAGTTGCTCCGCGGCATGTGGGATCTTCCCGGACCAGGGCTCGAACCCGTGTCCCCTGCATTGGCAGGCGGATTCTCAACCACTGCGCCACCGGGGAAACCCGAGTCAGGGTTTTCTTACTTGTTATGAGTGAGTGTCCCCTATGAGAATAGGAGCTGTGCCTTTCTCATTTCCATGTCCTTTGCATCAGCACTCAGATCAGTATGATGGTTGGCTCTCCCTGTCCCAGGGGAGAGGAGATCAATAAGGAGCACTCACTTCTAGCTGAGTTTCAAATGCATTATATCAGGGCTTCTCAAAGTTTTCCACAAGGGCCTTCAGAAGATGAGAGTCTCCTGCTCGCCTCTCTGACCTCATCTATCTAAAGGAATCTGCTGCTATGGCTGGAAGAGGGTCTCTCAAGTAAAAAAATATCTTCGAGGCTCATGTTTTATCTTCAAAAGCCATGCACATTTTACATTCCTCTAATTAATTCTTGTTTTAATATAATACTCTCCCCCACGCCGAAAACCACTGTAAATAACAATTTCATTCCAGGAACATATACCTTATTTATTCTGGTCTTTATATGTACCCCCTAGGGCACTGCTGCATATCCCCAGGAGTACCCCAATTTGAGAACAACCATAAAACATGATTGATTTTTCAGCAACATGCTATATTTCTAATTCTGTTGGACTGATATGAGTACATCCCTTAAGTTGCATCTGAGACTCTGAGAGAAGCCAGGGTCAAATGAGGCCAACAGTTAAGAGAGACTTCACGCTAACAGTGTGGACCTCTCTGATTTATATCCCCAGGTACTGCAGAAGTTGGGGAAAACTGTGGAAACCAAAGATGAACGGTTTGAACAAAATGCCAATAACTTCTACCAACAACAGGTAATCTGGAGGGTGGGAAAGGGAAGCTTGGAGGAAGAAAGAAGATATGAGGGCCGAGTGGCAGAAGAATAGCAAGTTCTGCAAATCAGCAAGCATCCCTACTAACCCATCCTCCCCCCAGGAGTAAGGGCCACAGGGTGACCTGCTGCTTATCCTTCTCCTGGGAACCACAAAATTACCTTTCCTGTTCCTGCTCACTCTGGGTTTGGGGGGACAGACGAGTGTTCTTCTTTTCTCTTGGTGGTTCCCCCAGGGTACAGTGACATCACCAGGTCCTTAGACAAAATCAAAACAAGTCCCTGTCACCTTAGTTTCTGGCTTACTATCTTCCCTAGGCTGCCTCTCTCCCACCCTAAGGGTCTTCTCATCTTAGTGGCCCCATGTTTTGTTGCCTCTTTGTCCACTGCATCTACCTCACCAAAGCCATTTATTCTAAAATAATACCTCCATCGTTTACCTGTCATTCTCACCCAAACCTCCTGTTCTCACTGTTCCTTCTGTCTTCACTGGATGTTATGGGTAATTTTATGTAGAAAACTTACTTTAAGAAGTGGATAACAGGCCACTGCAACCAACTCTGAAAATTCTATAGTACACATGCAATTGGA
This sequence comes from Balaenoptera musculus, assembly GCF_009873245.2. Lineage (NCBI taxonomy): Eukaryota > Metazoa > Chordata > Mammalia > Artiodactyla > Balaenopteridae > Balaenoptera > Balaenoptera musculus. The sequence goes on along the minus strand of NC_045794.1, from coordinate 41,398,026 downwards.
ACAAGAAAAAATATGTAATTCGTTTATAGTAACATTAAAAAAAAAAGAAGTGGACAACAGTTGGTGGCCTGCAAAAGGGGAGAGGCAACTGGCCAGTCAGTGGGCCTTGGAGAGCCGTGTTTCCAGAACTGCTGGACGTGACGCCCTCTCCAGACCCAGCATATGAGTGCCAGGTGGCTGCCATGAACTACGGAGCCATGAGGATCTACAGTAAAGGACATTTCCAGGGTGGAATCCAAGTCAAAAATGAAAAAAATAGCCGTCTTTAAACTCTGAAAACTGATAACAAACCAGAAAAATCCAAATGTAAGCCACTTTGGGGAAAAGTATTTTACATTGACTTACCTTCTGTCACTGTATCTGAAAAACTGCCAAAGGACATTAAGGATCTGGGACGGCGAGTTGAAGAATTTCTCAGTAAAGATATCAGTTATCTTATTTCAAATAAAAAGGACAAATTTCTCGTGTACCAAGCCTTGAATTTGCGTATAGTGCAGAAACCACTTCACCTCATTCTAGCCATGATGGAAGTTCATTTGAGTCTCCAGATTCAGTGTGTTTGATCAGAGGAAAATTAGTAGTCGAAAAAGCTAGAAATGACCATGATTTTTTTCCTTCAAGTAGTATATTATCAAATGCCTTGTCATGGGGAGTAAAAATTCTTCATATTGATGACATTAGATGCTACATTGAATAAAAGAAAAAAAGAGTTGTATTTACTCAAGAAATCAAGCATTTCTGTAAGCGATGTGGGGAAAAGAATAGGTATTGGTCCACAAAAGGCAAGAACAAGTAGACTCAAAAAGCCTTTTGTAAAGGTAGAAGATATGAGCCACATATTCTAAGTGAGCAGCACAGAAACTTTGCAGAGTAATCACTATCAAGTTGTTGATGATATTGTATCTAAGTTAGTTTTTGACTTTGTGGAATATGAAAGGGACATGCCTAAAAGAATAAAATACAGTATTAGATCCATTTCTCCTATTACTGCAACTGTCCTGAAAAAGCCTGAATATAAAGAGAAGCTAGAATTGCAACATACATCTCAGACTTCAGGGAAAATAATGTACAAGTGATTGAGCAGAGTTTCCTATATAAAGAAACCCAGGAACCTGAACAAAATTTGTGTTTATTTCAGAACATATTCCCTACTTTTCCAGTGAATTGAGAGGGCTTGATGAGAAAACATCTAATAAATGTTCCATGTTAAATCCAGCCGAAAATGACATAAAACAAAATTTTACCCATCTACCTCCACATAAAAATGAACAGGAATGCATTCCTGACATTTCTGAACATAAATTAATTATACATGAAAATGACTTAGAAGTAAGGGTAGATTACTATCCATGTAGGCCACAGACATGTATATAAGTTTCTAATTTCAATATGGATAAGAGTACATCTCAACCAAAACTAAAGTCAGATGCTGTGCATTTTCCAGCAAAGGATCTGAAGGAAAAGGACCTTCATTCAGTATTTGGTCATGATTCTAGTCTGTTAGCAATAAACAGTTTATAGGAACATCTAACAATTCAGGCAAAGACCACATTCCAGAGTCCTCCTAGGAACCCAGTGAATGTGACATCAAGAATACAGGTAGTTTACCTTCTGGTAAAATCCATCGGAGAGTGAAAATATTATAAGGAAGAAAAAAAAAATCTGGAACCAAATGTGGAGTTTGATAAGCAGAGAACTGAACTTCTTACTACACAAGAAGAAAACAATCTGTAGTTCACCACTACAATCTCTACTGAACTTATTTCAGACTAGTGAAGTCAGAATTTTTAGATTTCACAAGCTATGCTGAAAACAGTGGTATATGTGATGTTTTAGATATTTGGGAAGAGGGAAATTCAAATAATCTGTTGTCAATGTTTTTCTCTTCCCTTTCAACCTGTGTATTTACTGGCTTTTGACTTAAAATAAATAGCTTTCAGAAGTGATGAAGATCATATTCTTGAAATTTTAAAAATTTGTATAAAAATTCTTAGGGTTTTTTTTTTTTTTTGGCCAAGTTTGTTTACAGAACCAAATGTAAATATTAACAATAAAGGTGATGTTTGCATTTTCCTGCAGAATTGATTACCTGTTACAGAGAAATTATAGAATAAACTTGTGGCTCATTTTTTAAAAAGGGGGGAAAAGAAGTGGATTACAGAGGTTTAACCTATGGGATATTGACTTTCCATCTCTGTGTGCCAGGCATCACATTTATCTCATTTAATTCTGACATGAGTCCTGGAGATTGGATCCCCTCTTTATAATAGAAGGGAGTTAGTTATTAACTTAAATGAATATCCAGTTGCAATGCAATTCTGACACTAAATACCCAGAGTTAGTTCAAATTTCACAGGTTGAGGGCATAGTCTGCCACTAGACTACCTCACTTCAGACACCAGCTGTAAAGCTCCAAAGTTCCCAGGCCACCTGCACTTTTGACAAACTGGCTACAAATTTGGGGGTTTCTACCGACCACTCATCTTCCGTAATTCACTAGAATGACTCACAGAACTCAGGAAAGTGCTGTACTTACAATTACAGTTTTATTATAAAGGGTACAAATCAGGACCAGCCAAATGAAGAGACACACAAGGGGAGGTTTGGGAGGATCCCAAACATGAAGCTTCTGTGTTCTCAAGACATGTCACCTTCCCAGCACATTGATGTAGGATTACCAACTAGGGAAGCTCACCTAAACTTCAGGTGTATAGAGTTTTTATTGTGATTTCATTACATAGTGAATCATAGGCCATGTGATTGAACTTAATCTCTAACTTCCCTCCTCTCCTTTCTGGAGGTCATACTGATATCACCTGTCTGAAAGCCCCAACCCTCTAATCACTTGGTTCACCTTTCCCGCCTGACCAGCCACCATCCTGAGTCATTTGTTTAGCATAGACTCAGGTATGATCTGAGAGGCCCACCATGAATAACAAAATCCCAAGGATTTAGAAGTTACTTCTCAGGAACCAGGGCCAAAGACCAGTCAAATTCTTGATGGTATAATGTAAGAATTATATGGAAAATAATTCTTTAAAATTACATTAGGGACTTCCCTGGTGGCACAGTGGTTAAGAATCCACCTGCCGATGTGGGGGACATGGGTTCGAGCCCTGGTCCAGAAAGATCTCACATGCCACGGAGCAACTAAGCCCGTGTGCCACAACTACCGAGGCTGTGTTCTAGAGCCCGCAAGCCACAACTACTGAGCCCGTGTGCCACAGCTACTGAGCCCGCATGCTGCAACTGCTGAAGCCTGCGTGCCTAGAGCCCATGTTTTGCAATAAGAGAAGACGCTGCATTGAGAAGCCCACGCATGCAACGAGGAGTAGACCCCACTCGCCGCAACTAGAGAAAGCCCATGCGCAGCAACGAAGACCCAATGCAGCCAAAAAATAAATAAATACATAAATTTATTTTTTTTTAATTATATTAAAAGGATATTAGCTATAATCTAATTCAGTAGTTGACTGTGTCAGGATCATTTGAGAAATAATGCAACATCTCCGTTAGTAGGGCTTGGGAATCTATATTTTAAACTTGTTTTAATGGAAGATTTCAAATATATACTAAGATAGAAAAACCTGTATAATGAATCCACATGTACCCATTACCCAACTTCAATAATTTATCTACTCTTGGGAATCTTGTTTCATCTATGTCTCTACCCACTTTCCCCATCCTTGATCATTATGAAGCAGATTCTAGATATCATTTTATCTATAAAAATTTCATTATCAGTCTCTAAAGATAAGGACTTAAAATATAACCACAAAACCATTATCATACCTAAAAATATTTTTCTATTAAACATTTAATCATTACAACAAATCAGAAGGTATATCAAGAGGGAATTCCCTGGTGGTCTAGTGGTTAGGACTCTGTGCTCTCACAGCCCAGGGCCTGGGTTCAGTCCCTGGTTGGGGAACTAAAATCCCACAAACCGCATGGCCAAAAAAAAAAAACAAAGTATATCAAGAAAAAAGTGAATTAAAAAATAATGATTTCACACCTCCCATGCTACAACTACTGTTGTTTTTTTATGCTTACAATTACTTTGCTATGTATGTGTATGATCTCTAAATATATCCACAACAAATAAATAGGTTTACAAGTGAGATTGTTCCATTCTTATGGTTTTATAACTTGACTTTTTCACTTAATTTAATACAAATATCTTTTCAGATATTTCAGGTTAAATATCCAGCTAAAACATAAATTTCAGTAATATCTTTAAAAATTAGCAATAATTTTTTAATATCATAAAATATTCAGTGTTCACACTCCTCTAATTGTGTCATTTTTTTAACAATTTGTTTAAATCAGCAATTGGTTGCCATGTTTAATAAATCTCTTAATCTGTAGGTTTCTAATCCCTCCTTTTTGCAGTTTATTTGTTGATGATACTAGGTTGTTTTCCTGCCGTTTCCTGCAGTCTCTTAAATTTTGCTGATTGAATCTCCATGGTATTGTTTAACATGTTACTCTGTCTCGTAGTTTCTGTAAATTAATAGTTAGATTTAGAGGCTTGATGAGATTCCGATTTTTGTTTTTGTTTTGGAGGCAAGAATACTTGTTATTATAGGTGTTATATTCTTCCATCTGGAGGCACATAATGTCTGGTTGTCTCCTGTTTTGTGTGGTATTAACAATAGGTGATCATTAACTAGAGAATCTGTGTTTTACATTGTTTTCTATGTTTATGATGTAGCAGCTAGTCTGAGAACAGCATTTGGCAACCACTGATCTAGTCTAACTCCATCAAAGGGAAATAGGATCTGATTGAGAGGGAAGTAATTTTTTTTTTAAATTAATTAATTTATTTATTTATTTTTGGCTGTGTTGGGTCTTCGTTCCTGTGCGAGGGCTTTCTCTAGTTGTGGTGAGCGGGGGCCACTCTTCATCGTGGTGCGCGGGCCTTTCACTGTCGCGGCCTCTCCTGTTGTAGGACACAGGCTCCAGACGCGCAGGCTCAGTAGCTGTGGCTCACGGGCCCAGTTGCTCCGCGGCATGTGGGATCTTCCCAGACCAGGGCTCGAACCCGTGTCCCCTGCATTGGCAGGCAGATTCTCAACCACTGCGCCACCAGGGAAGCCCTGAGAGGGAAGTAATTTAATCAAGGTAATATACCATAAGAGTTGCAGAGCTAGGATTCTAACTTAAACCCTGTGCTTTTTCCCCTCTACCTCACAAGGAGGCCTCCCTGGGCCTCTTCACAACTCCAGTTACTGTTCTACTTCCAACTCCAGGATAGGAATCAGTAAGTTGACACCCACTTTGAAAGGTTTCTGACTCTTGGCCCATTCTGTCCCTCAGTCCTTTCTCTACCTTATAGGATAGACCTACAATGGCAGATGTGTGGGTAGAAAGGGTAGGAGATGAAGGAAGGGCCATCAAGAAGAATAAGAGGGGACTTCCCTGGTGGCGCAGTGGTTAAGAATCCACCTGCCAATGCAGGGGACACGGGTTCGAGCCCTGGTCCGGGAGGATCCCACATGCCACGGAGCAACTAAGCCTGTGCACCACAACTACTGAGCCTGCACTCTAGAGCCCGCGAGCCACAACCACTGAGCCCATGTGCCGCAACTACTAGAGCCCACGCTCTGCAACAAGAGAAGCCACTGCAATGAGAAGCCCGCGCTCACCGCAACTAGAGAAAAGCCTGTGCACAGCAACAAAGACCCAACGCAGCCAAAAATAAAAATTAAAAAAAAAAAGTAGAAGAAGAAGAAGAGGATCAGATGGGACAACCCCCTCAGAATTCCCTACGTGAGCCTACCAACTAAACACTTGAGCAGGGAAATAATTTGAGAAATGAAATGGAGTTAGGCTAGGAATAAGGAAAAACTTTTCTCCTGAGAGAAAGATACACATAGTAACTGGTGTTTGAACATGCTTGGAAAGTTTATTTAACAAACATTTCATAAGTACCTGCTGTATGCCAGGCACTGTGCTAGATGCCGGGACTTCAACTTGAATAAGACAACATGCCTGTTCTCAAGGCTCTCACAGCTTAAGGAGAAAGACAGTGAAAAAAGTCAGGTCTGAAGCTGGACCTAGGTGTCTAAGATGAACGGGAGGAAAAAGGACAAGGTCAAGGAAATTGAAAGTGAAGTATTCCAGAAGTTGGACCAGTTGGTCTTGTGCCCTACCTGCAACCAGTTTGTAGGTAAACTTTTTTTTTTTTTTGGCTGTATTGGATCTTCCTTTTTGTGCATGGGTTTTCTCTAGTTGTGGTAAACGGGGGCTACTCTTCGTTGTGGTGCGCGGGCTTCTCACTGCGGTGGCTTCTCTTGTTGTGGAGCACGGGCTCTAGGTGCGTGGGCTTCAGTAGTTGTGGCACACAGGTTCAGTAGTTGTGGCTCGCAAGCTTTCGAGCACAAGCTCAGTAGTTGTGGCGCACGGGCTTAGTTGCTACACGGCATGTGGGGTCTTCCTGGATCAGGGATCGAACCCGTGTCCCCTGCATTGGCAGGCGGATTCTTAACCACTGTGCCACCAGGGAAGTCCTGTAGGTAAACTTTTTATTAATACATATCACTTCCAAACCTCCCAGCCAGATTTCAAGGCCTTGACACTTGCCTAGGTTCTTAATCAAATCTCCATAAGTAATTTTTCTTTGAGGGCTCTGCTTGCTTCCTCCTTTCCCTTTCCTCAAAACATATATTGGGTTGATTTTTCCATAACATCTTATGGAAAAACCCAAACAAACTTTTTGGCCAAGCCAATGGGAAGAATTATTTTTGTCAAGCAACATTTTAATCTCTTATTTCTGGTAGTGACAGCTGCTTCCAGTTCATTGCCTTTAAAATCACATCTAACAATCGAGCTTCATCTTTCCCTTCTGGACCTCGATTAGATCAAGAACTGTCAGCACTTGCTCAGGGTTGGTCATGCTCTTATTTTGCTGAGTGTTTGGGATTCTGAGTCCATTTTTCTCTAGCAAGTTGGAAACCCCAGGACAAGCACTTCTTCTCCATCCTCAGAACCCCAGTCTCTTAGGACATAGCTCTGCTACCTGAGTGCTTAGGACACACTTCCAGAGTGAGTGATTCATTAACTGAGGGCTGGGACTTTGTATCAATATAAGGGATGGGAAGGACTAACTCAGACTCCTCATGGCACTGCCAAGAATTTTGCAAGGATTTAGAGAGCAGAAGTGATAAAATCATAACATTTAGAGCTAGAATTAACATTTAGAGATAGCCTTACTTGATATTTACAGATGAGGAAATTAAAGCCAGAGAAGTGGAATCACTTGCTAGTTGGTAGTAGAAACAAGTTTTTGACTCCCAGACCAGTGGAAAGCTAAGACTGTGAGAGTCACATCTGTCAGGAGAGAAGAAAGATGCTGGGATTATTCAGCCTGGAGACATTTCAGGTCAAAGGAATAAAATGACACAGGTGCTGTCCCACCACCCCACCCTCCCACCCTCTACTACCACTACCACCACCTGTCTCTCCTTCTCTCTCTCTCTCTCTCTCTCCCCCCCTCTCCATCTCCTCAAAGGAAAGGGCAGGAGCATAAAGGAAGAACTTTGACCAAAACACTTGATTCTAAAACACGGAAATGGAGTTGGACTTTTGTGAGGTGCAATGGAGGGCAGAAGCATTCCCATCATAAGGACTATGGTATAAATAGTACCCTTAGTTTTGAAGAGTGTACATACAACCTGTACCTTACCATATGTGGTAGTGTTGATTACTGATCTGATTTTTCAGGCCATATAATATCTAGTGGGATAAAAAATTACGAATTTCATTTTTAGAAATTATGCAAGATCATTTAACAGCTTTTGTTATTCAGACATGTATATTGGAGACCAAATCTTCATGGTGAAGTAAAAAATTGGGTCCATGTTGTTTTCTTTCAAGAAAGAAATTAAAATCCTTGTTAACTTTTATAATCCCCAAAACTCTTCCAAACCATGGTTATCACATTTTCAAAACTCTCAAAGTTATACCTACCTACCATATCCATGTTTAAAAGCTATTATGTACATTGAACATCTTAGACTGTTTAAACTTTTTTTTCTGTGAATGAAAAGCAAAGAGGAAGTGGGACATCTTTCCTGGTGAATGCTGAGTGTTTCTGAATTTTGTTAACTGACTGAATCTGTCTCTATCATGCTGTTGGAAGCACTTTCTCAAGGTCACCAGTGACCTCCAATTACCACGTTCAGTGATTTACTGATTCTTCATGCATTCTAACCTCTCTGTAGCATCTGATCCTTCTTCAGTCATCAGAGAATGCTGTCTTGATCCTCATTTGCTATAACACACCATATGATCCCAGTTCTTCTCCTACCTCTTTGACAGCGCCTTAGATTCCCTTGAGACTGTGTCTTCGTGTCCCTTGAGCCCTGGCATTCAGCCTCTTGAAACGGACTTTTAACCTGAGGTATGGTCAAGAGTTTGGACTGGCTCAGAGGTGAGCTCTGGAGGCAAGAAGTTGGATAAAATAATTAGTCCAGTTTCCTTTGTTTACTTGACCAAGTAGACCTGGGTTTTCTGCTGCTAAAATTAAATAATAATGATTTTTCCCTCAAAGAATTGCACAGATTAAAAAATTTAAAATGTAAGTTATTAGATAGAATTTTCTGAATTTTCAGCTTTTCTCTCATAAATTTTTTATACTTTTGGTATGCTCAATAGCCTACCTATAATGAACATAAGCAAATAAAACAAGTGAGCAAGTATTTTTATCATGTGCTGCAAAATGGATCTTAGCTCAAAGCATCTGAACTGCTGTGAGGATCACTATCCTGGTCCGTAGGCCTGGCCCTGTGCGACACCCTTGATGTGGGCTGTGCACCTTTCAGTCCAGTCTCACACTCCCGAAGCCAAGCTCCAAAATGTCAACAGCCTGGCCTCAAAATTCCTTCTCACCCAACTGGAAACTAGAGTTCACATAGAGGAAAGAGACCAGAATGGGAATGGGCTTTAGACAACACCATGAGGAACAATTGAGGAAGCCTCTGAGAAAGAGGACTCGGTGCAGACATGTGAAAGACATCTTCAAACCTGTGTGCAAGAGAAATTAGCCTGCTCCAAATACAGAAGGCCAACCTAAGACCAGTGGGCAGAAGTTCTAATAGAGCTATTAAAAAATGAAGTGCAGGGCTTCCCTGGTGGCGCAGTGGTTGAGAATCTGCCTGCCAATGCAGGGGACACAGGTTCGAGCCCTGGTCTGGGAAGATCCCACATGCCGCGGAGCAACTGGGCCCGTGAGCCACAACTACTGAGCCTGCGCGTCTGGAGCCTGTGCTCCACAACAAGAGAGGCCGCGATAGTGAGAGGCCCGCGCACCGCGATGAAGAGTGGCCCCCGCTTGCCACAACTGGAGAAAACCCTCGCACAGAAACGAAGACCCAACACAGCCATAAATAAATAAATTAATTAATTTAAAAAAAAAAGTGCAAACTAATAGAACATTGTAGATCAAGTATACTCCAATAAAAGTTAATTTTTTAAAAAAACCTATACATTGGTCAAAATCTTCCTAGAGAAGACACAATTTAGTTTCATGATGGTGAACCTAAATTTTCATAAGACCTGCCTATAATTAGGCCTGGTAAAGAGTGTTATTGATTAAAACATATAATACAGGAAAAAAAAAATGAAGTGCATGGGAGATGAGGAATGGCCTGTGTGAGGGTGCAGAGAAGAAGAGGGCCTGGTGTCTATAGAAAATGGTAGCAGTTTTTCTACCCAGAGAGGAAGGTGTAAGTCAGAGGATCACATATATAGTGTCACATAGGACTCTTAAATTCCAACAGAGGAACTATAGGTTCTAGTTCACTGGAAGGAGAACAAACAGAGGAAAGAAGACATGCCAGTGCAATGGGAGCAATTTCCCAACTTAAAATTTGCCCCAAAAGAGACAACCAACAACTTCTTGGTAAAGAGAGTAGAGGCTAATATATAACAATTGCAAATGTTTGAAGAAATTCCAGGATTGATTTCTGCTTTTAACCTACTTTTCAACTTTGACTTCTGAAGCATCTTTCCAAATATATCTCCTTAGTCATCAAAGGCATTTCTCCCTTTCAGGCGGAAGGCCACAAGCTATACAAGGACCTGAAGAACTTCCTCAGTGCAGTCAAAGGTGGGTATCAGGGAGCACAGGGGATCCAGAGGGCGTTTATGCAGCTACTAAGAGGTCTGGGGGATGGAAAAAAAAAACAACCGTACTCAGGCTTTTCATCACTTGCCTGTGCCTGACTCCTGGATCTTTGTGGGCCGAGGAAGAGTAACTTTTCCTATCCCAGCCCCATCCAGCTTCTCTGACTGATAACCCAAACCTTCTGAGTTTGTCCTTTTGGATTGGAGCCACTGATTTGTCTGTCACTCATATGATTATACCAAACTACTTTATGGTAGAACTGAGTTCTCTCCTTTCAGTGATGCATGAAAGTTCAAAGAGAGTGTCAGAAACCCTGCAGGACATCTACAGCAGCAAGTGGGATGGTCATGAGGAGCTGAAGGCCATCGTAGCGGTAAGAGTATTCTGGGCTTTACAGCTCTTCAACACTCACTCTACCCTCATCTCAACCTCACCCCAGCTTCTCTGTCCAAGCAAATAGGAAAACAAAGGAGCCAGTTCACACTGTTCATTTGTATAGCTGTGGTCACAGGTGGTAGGAAAAAGCTGTAACAGGAAAATATTATATGAAGTTAAAAACAAGTTTTCCATAATCTGTGGATTCCTCTGTTTTTTACCCTCTTCCTCTCTTTAAAACCTTAGGAAGTTTTACCTACACAAAACCAATTGGTTGTTTTTGAAAACTAATTTCATGCAGTTATTTGCTCCCAAACTTCCCTATCCTTCAAGCTCTAGAGTCCAAGACTCTCGACCATCGGTTCCTGTTCTTAATCCCTTGAATGCATGTCCAGTCTCTTATACGGCAGTTCCTTGGGGAAGGGCTGTTTCTTCATCTGACTCTTCCCCAGAATCCAAAATGATATTCTAAAAATATCAGTGCTCCAAAAAGGAGGTTTGTTGCAGGAAAAATTTAGGTATTTCCCTGGAATGCAGTTGCTGTTGAGAAGTGGAGCCCTCACCACTCCCCTCTGCCTCTATCCCACAGAATAATGATCTCCTTTGGGAAGACTATGAAGAGAAACTAGCTGACCAGGCTTTGAGGACCATGGAAAACTATGTAGCCCAATTCAGCGAGATTAAGGTAATCAATTTACAGAATCAAGGATGGGGTATGGGTGACCCATATAAGTTAGAAAATATGTTGGGTTAAAAGTATAAGCAGAGTTAGAGCCCATGGTTAGGAGTGAAGTTGGATAGGTTAGGAAAAAGATTGAAAGTTGAGGGTTAGACAAGAGGTTAGGGAGGAGGGTTAGAGGTAGTGTGAAGGTTACATTTAGACTTAGATTTCAGTGAACTATATTTGGGCTGGCTTTGAATTAGATCCAGGTCAGGGCATCCCATTTCGTTGTGAGAAACAGTTGGTGGGACTAAAGACGTTTATTGTAGAGAAGAGGAAATTTGGAGGAGTTATAATAATTATCTTCAAATACTTGAAAGTCTGTTAGATAAAAGAGGAATTCAACCTGTTCTAAACTGTTCCAGAAAGTAGAATTAGAATTCATTAATTCATTCAACTCATATTTATTAAACGTCTACTCTGTTGGGCACTGTGCTGGTTTTAGATTAATACAGGAAGAAATTAAAGGAAGCCTCACTTAAATTTCTCATAGCTAAAGCTTTCCAAGAAAGAGATGAAATATACTGTGAGATAGATAGTGAGTTCTCTATTCTCTGTTCAAGAAGAAGTCGAACTACTTCTTATCTTGGATATTGTAGAGGGGCTTTGTGTATTGAACAGGAAGTTGGATCAGATAATCACCAAGATCCTTTCAAATTCTGTGGCTGAGAGAACAAGACAAAGCCATTAACATTGTTTGCCTCTCCCTGGTATAATTTGTAGCTGGGATGAGATTGAGTAAACGTTCTCTCAGTGCTCATAATAGTTTACTATTTGTATTATGCTTTAGGATTTTCAAAGCCCTTTATATTGAGCATTTGATCTTTAAAATAACACTATAGGGCAGATGAGGCTACTGAGGCTCCAGAAGAGGTGTGCCTTGCCCTAGGTGACAAGGCTAATAAACGGCAGCATTGGGAGTAAAACCCAAAACTCCTGACTTTCAATTTAGTAGGATTCTCAAGGCCATTTCTTCCGGATGCTGAACCAGTTTCTAGTGGGTTCACAGGATATATTAAAATTCAGTGCAGGCTTCCAGGTGCTCTGGAGAATTGCCCTCTACTCTCTCTCCCCCTGAGAACTCCCATTCTTTCCAGATAATGAGGGCGATCCCTTTGGCACAAAACCCTGTTAGAGAGTAAAATTTGATAATAGGACAGGAATCTTGCTTCTCCGTTTGATACTCTGTTACCCACATCGTGGCCACCGAACAGTGAGTATCAAGGCCCTCTCTCTTGACTCTGGGTTAGGAAAGAATTGCCAAGCGGGGCCGGAAACTCGTGGACTATGACAGTGCCCGACACCACCTGGAGGCGGTACAGAGTGCCAAGAAGAAAGATGAGGCCAAGACTGCCAAGGTAAAGAAGAGCCTGGTAAAACCTCCCTGCCCGCCCTCTCCCCATAATGGTGGCAGGTGGCTGGGCCAAGCTGGGTTTAGGAAACGATAAATTCAGCCTCCAGTGTCCTGAAGGAGATCCTGTCTCCTCTGACACTGACGCTCTAAGGATGGTCAGAGACTTGAGGCTGGGGAGGACATAGGTCTGGGGAAGGGGAGGCATGGTTCCAGGCCCAGTCCCTGAAAACATGCAGAGAATAAAGGAAGCAGCCTCTAGCTTTGGGTTCAGGAATGAGGGGAATTGTCCTGTCTCTTTTACCACCTAGGCAGAGGAAGAGTTCAACAAAGCCCAGGTTGTATTTGAAGATCTGAACCAGGAACTACTAGAGGAGCTGCCTGTTCTTTATAATAGGTAATGATTGAGATTCAGGAAAGGGCTGGACTCTCGGGCCAGTGGAGTCCCAGGCCACCTGACAGCCCAAACATGTCCTCATGAAAAGAGCCCTGGTCCAAGAGTGGGATGTAGCCTCAGCCCTGCTCGTAACTTGCTGTGTGATATTAGGCAAGCCACCTTTCTGTCTCGACCCTGGTTTCTTTGTCTGCAATACAGAGATAACCATCCTTGCCCTACCAGCTTTTCCGGGTTTAAAGACAAGATGCTTCTTGGATAGGAGAGATCTTGGCAAGTAAAGTGCTGTCATCATGCATACTAGGAGTATCTGGTTTTCTGCTCGAGTATGTATTGTTTTAAACAAGCTTGGTTAGTGAACATCCGGATTCATGTAGAAGATACACCATGGGATAAGTATTTCCATTAATGAAGATGTCTTTGCTTCACAGTAGGTAAAAATGTTTTAGATGTAAATTTTCCACATTGGAAGAGGAATCTGAACAGAAGCTCTATTTGTATCCTATTTCCTTTTCATTGCACAAGATATGCTTTAAGGGACTTCCTGGTGGCGCAGTTGTTAAGAATCCACCTGCCAATGCAGGGGACAAGGGTTCGAGCCCTGGTCCGGGAAGATCCCACATGCCGTGGAGCAACTAAGCCCGTGTGCCACAACTACTGAGCCTGTGCTCTAGAGCCCATGAGTCACAGCTACTGAGGCCGCATGCCACAACTACTGAAGCCTGCGTGCCCTACAGCCTGTGCTCCACAACAAGAGAAGCCACCACAATGAGAAGCCCGTGCACCGTAATGAAGAGCAGCCCCCACTCGCTGCAACTAGACAAAGCCCACGCACAGCAATGAAGACCCAATGCAGCCAAAAAAAAAAAAAAAAGATATGCTTTAATGCAATTGTAGTCAGAGTATTTTATGTTGTCACTTTATATTAGTCTATGAATGAGGGAACCTTTTTAATGACTAAATGTATTCTAAAACATTAATTATGTGATTCCTAATTTAAACAGAATTGAAATTTAATAGTTTCTTTAAATGTAAACTTCCCCAATTCATTTACGGTAGAATTCCATTAATGTACGTACAGCTTCATAGAAGTCCAAGTATTGTATACTGAGAAAGAATACTTACTATAATAATTATAATTGTATGGCTTTATATTTATACGGCACTTTAAAAATTCTTCAAAGCACTTTCATATCTACTTCAGAACCTAAAGAGCCTGAATCAGATAACTTCTTTCGTAGAGATCTGTTATACTTTGGTGTCAGCCTAGGCTGGTCGTGTCTCCTCTGGCCTTCCCACTCCTGAGAGTCAAGTGTACCCCTGGCCTGGCTCTGACGAATCCGGATCCCAGAACGTCCTGAGCCTAGGCTGTGGGGTGCTTTTCTGTGCGGAGCCGGCGGTGGCTTTGGCTTACGCTCCTACCTTGTACTTCAAAGACTTCCTTTACCAACACTTACCTGTACGTGTTTGTTGTTTTGCCTCTTGATAGTCGTATTGGCTGTTATGTGACCATCTTCCAAAACATTTCCAACTTGAGAGACGTCTTCTACAGGGAAATGAGCAAGGTGAGAAACATCCGGCCAATTTAGACATCTAGGAGGGTTTTTCTAATAAATATGAAGGTCGCTCTAATTTACATAACCTCATTAGATATCCATATTGGCATCACAAATTTTTACTTCTTTCTCATGATGAAATAATAGCACTTGACGGACTGTGTTGAACTGTATTAAAGCACATCTTTAACTTAAAAAGGATGAATTGTATATTTTAAATGTGAATTATATCTCAATAAAGATGTTAAAAAATACATAGTATAAAAAGCTGAAAGGCCCTATAAGGAGAAATTGATAAATCTTCATAGGAGATTTTAGCAAAGGGAAACCAAATTACTGACAAACTAACAGAGTGAGGTAAGAGCTAGAAACCTAAATGATCAATAATTATATGGAAAAAAACCCACACAAATATAAATAACAAAAAACACAGAATGAAGTGGTGATAGTGGACATTCTTGTCTTGTTTCCAGTTTCAGGGGAAAATTTTCAGTGTTTCATTTCTAGGTATGATGTTTGCTTTAGGACATTTTTAAATACCCTTCATAAGTTAACAGAAATTCTTCCCTATTTCTAGTGTACTGAGTTTTTGTTTGTTTTTAATACACTGAAGAAAATGAAAAAAAAAAAGCACGTGTTTATATAATGTCAGAGGGCCCTCTCCATCTCCATTAACAACTGAATAATGGCATCCAAATGAGCTTCAGATGCATAAAAGAGATTAGACTTACGGAAGGAATAGCTGAAATGGGGAACCAAGTTCAATCTCTATCTTCTGTTGCTGGGGAGCAGAGAGGGCAGTGTTTAGGCACAGGTCAGTCTCTCAGGTAGCTCGTCTTGAATAGGGCCAATCCTGTTCAATGACGGGCAGCCAAAGAACATGACCTCACGGAGTCTTTTCTAGTCCTGCGATTCCAAGACTCTTTGCTGTTAAAATATTAATTATATTCACATCCACATCCACATCCACACACATTCCTCTCCACAGTTTCTTTGGCTAAATTATGATTTGCCTAGTTAATATTACAATGAGTTTTCATTCCCTGGATCACCTGAGAGACGCTAGAACCTCAAATCAACATCAAATACCAAGGACCCGGCCTTGAGAGAGCTGCCAGTCTGATGGAAGAAGCAGAACTTTAGACATAGTAAAGGAAGAAGGGGTGGTGGGACAGGACCCTGGGCACTAGTGCAAAAGGGATAAGGAATTTTATCATTAAGGGTAGGAAGGTTTTATTTTGGGGAGAGAAGGGATAAGCCAGTCTCAGGTTCCCACATGGCTAGCATCTCCTTCTCTCTTGCTTACTCCAGCTGAACCACAACCTGTACGAGGTGATGAGCAAACTGGAGAAGCAACATTCCGACAAAGTCTTTGTGGTGAAGGGACTCTCAAGGTGAGTCACTTCTGAGACTCATTTCTGCTTGGTTTGCCCTGTGTGTGAACACATTCAACACTCTCACCTCCAATCCCAAATCCTGACCTTTCCTTTCTGTTCATGTACATAATATTGTTTTTTGTTGGTGCTACACCCCTATATAAAGTATTTTAATGAAATATTTTAGTGGTAACTAAACGTATAAAGAATAATACAACAAAGAGTCATATACCCACCACCAAATTTAAGAAATCAACTATTGGGAATTCCCTGGCGGTCCAGTGGTTAAGACTCTGCACTCCCAATGCAGGGGGCACGGGTTCGATCCCTGGTCGGGGAACTAAGATCCTGTATGCCGCGTGGTACAGCCAAAAATAAAGAAAGAAAAGAAATCAACTATTATATATATATAATTAAATCTCCCAGTGCCCCTTCCCCACTCACTTTCTCTTCCTGTCCCCCACCAAGTGTAACCACTATCTTAAATTTAGTATTTATTATTCCCATGCATGCCTTTTTACTTTTATTATATACACACATATGCACACATAGAAAATATTATTTTGCATGGTTTAAAATTTTATTAGAATTATACTGTATGTATTCTTCTGCAAATACTTTTGTTCTCTTAGTGTTGTTTGTGAGAGAACTTATCCTTGCTGCTACATGTTGCCAGCTCTGATCTTTCCTTTTCATAATTGTTATGGATGCTGCTGTATGGCTAGTTCACAGTTTATTTCTCTGAACTGCTAGTGGACATTTGGGTTGTCTTATAGTTTTATGCTATTACAAATAATGGTGCAATGAACGCGTTTCACATTTCTCCTTGTGAATATTATCAAGAGTTTCTTTAGGATGTATACTGGGAGTCGAATTGCTGAGCCATAGGGTCTGTGCATTTGGGTTTCTTCAGCCTTACTAGATATTACCGTTGCCAGATGGCTCTCCAGAGTGATTGTTCCAATTTACAACTCACCGGAAGTGAATAAAAGCCCTCATTGCTCCATATTCTTGCTATACATGAGACATTGTCAGACTTCTTAATTTTTCTAAGGTAATGGGTATGAAATGGAATTTTTGCAGTTTTAATTACGTCTCCACAATGGCTGGTTAGCTTGAACATCTTTTCGTGTTATTGGCCTTTTAAGGTTCCTTTTGTGTGACTTTCATGTTTATCCTTTCTTCACATTTTTCATTTGGATTGTTTCCCCTTTTTAAAAAACTGATTTACATGAGATGGGGTTTTTTGTATATTCTGGATATTAATCCTTTAATGATATGTACTGCAAATATCTTTTCTTTCTTTTTTTTTTTTTAATATTTATTTATTTCGGCTGCTCTGGGTCTTAGTTGCGGCATGTGGGCTCTTAGTTGCAGCATGCGGACTTCTTAGTTGTGGCATGCATGTGGGATCTAATTCCCCAACCAGGGATCAAACCCAGGTCCCCTGCACTGGGAGCGTGGAGTCCTACCCACTGGACCACCAGGGAAGTCCCACAAATATCTTTTCTTAACCTATTATGGTTTGCTTTTCTGTGTGTGTGTATGTGGTGTGTCTGTTGCCTTCATGCATTCTTTATGCTGGTAAATGTAAGCAATTTACTGGTCCCTCAGAATGTGATCATTTTCTTATTCTGATGCCTTTGTTTAAGAAGTTTTATTAAGTTCCTTCTGTACACAAGGTTTTATGCTGAGAGTTAGGCATCTAAGGACATAGGTGACTTGTCTTTCTCCTGAAGTGATTTACAAAAGTTGGAAAAGGGACTTCCCTGGTGGTGCAGTGGTTAAGAATCCGCCTGCCAATGCTGGGGACACGGGTTTGATCCCAGGTCCAGGAACTTCCCACATGCCACGGAGCAACTAAGCTTGCGAGGCACAACTACTGAAGCCCACGTGCTGCAACTACTGAAGCCCGTGTGCCTAGAGCCCATGCACTGCAGCAAGAGAAGCCACTGCATTGAGAAGCCTGCGTACTGCAATGAATAGCCCCCACTCACCGCAACTAAAGAAAGCCCGTGCTCAGCAACAAAGACCCAACGCAGCCAAAAATAAATAAATAAATTTATTTTTTAAAAAAAAGTTGGAAGGACACAAAATGTGCCTAAGGAAACAAGGAACAGTATAAGATTGCACAGACTAAGGGCCTGAGGAAACCAGTAGGAATTCAAAGAGTTAAGTAATTGCAGCGTGCAGATAGATGGTCAGGGAAGGCTTTGAGGAGGTGGTGAAACTGAGCTTGAGATTTGCAGGAAGAATGGGTCTCAGTTTGTTGTTTCTATTCCTCATTTAGCAGTTAGTTACAGACTGTTAAAAAGAATCACTAACAGGCCAATATAGATTTCCCTTTTACTCCAAAAACTCTTTTTCTCCTCTTCCCAGCATTGAAAACCAGAGTTCTCTCTAAGTGTCCATTCATCTGAAACTTACCATCATTTACACCAAGATGTCCCAGAATCTTTTAGGGAAATCTGGTCTTTTCTTGCTATATCCTGGGCCTTCTAAACCTGCTGACCCATAGAATGCTAGTGCTAGAAAGAACCTTATGTCACTTAGCTTATCTTACGTCAGAAACTCCCACAGGGCTGGAACTAAGTTTTTCTCTTTCTCTTCCCGTCGCCATCTCCCATTCTTGAACCCAGGACACAGCACATAGTTGGTACATGTCAAGTCAATATTTGTGAGTTGCTTAATCAGTTAGTGGGTGGTACACGGGAGGGCCTTAAGGAGGTGAGTAGGAGTCAAGCTGATGTTGCTGTAGAAGCACTCAGCACAGTATCCAGCATACTCGATAATGTTATAGTCAGTTTTCATTGTTCGTGGTAGTTTTGTCCTAAGTCACCATGAGCACTGAATTAGTGAATACTGAACCATTGCTCCTAGGGGAAACACAGGGTTAGTTTCCTGTGAGCCCCTGGTCCTAACATTTTCATCGATCGATCAATACATATCCTTTTTTTTTTTTTTTTTTGATTTATTTATTTTTGGCTGCGTTGGGTCTTCGTTGCTGCGCGCGGACTTTCTCCAGTTGCAGCGAGTGGGGGCTCCTCCTCGCTGCAGTGCGCGGGTCTCTCACCGCAGCGGCCTCTCCTGCCGCGGAACATGGGCTCCAGGCGCACGGGCCTCAGTAGTTGTGGCACACGGTCTCAGCAGTTGTGGCTCGCGGGCTCCAGAGCTCAGGCTCAGTAGCTGTGGTGCGTGGACCCAGCTGCTCCGCGGCATGTGGGATCCTCCCAGACCAGGGCCCAAACCCATGTCCCCCGCATTGGCAGGCGGACTCCCAACCACTGCGCCACCAGGGAAGCCCACATAACCTTTCTTGTGTGTGTTTTTGTTTAAATACACCTCATTTAATACATATTGTTGATTCATTCCTATTGAACTCACAGCCACCAGCACTATGCCTGAATGAAGCTTATCTAACATGTATTTTCTCTGTAAGGCACATCACAGACTTTCTCCTCTCAAAGAGCACTTTAGCACTATACTTGGAGGCCATTTTAAACAGCAAAATCACCAACAAAAAACTTGGCAAACAGGACATATTTACAGTAAGAGAGCTAAAACAGGAAGGCAGAGGCTTGCCTTGTTAGACCTCAGCTGGGGAAGTACTGGTCAGGCACTCACTCTTCACAGCTGGCACATGTCCGTGAATGACTGCAAAAGAACCATGAGTGTTGATTTTGAGGTTATAAACAAATTTCAGGGGGTAGGTGCATTTGCAAATACGGAATCCATGAGGATCAACTGTATATCACTCGTGAATCTTTTCCCCAAGGACAGTATTCTGTTAATATATTGCTGAGTTTTTTTTTCCAGTTTCTTTTTCTTTATATATTTTTAGATAATCAAGATTGTGATATGGATAAAATTTTATAGCCTTTTTCCAATTCACTTTATAACATAAGCATTACTGCAAATTATACAGACTTTCTAATACCATTTTAAATTGCTTTATTCTGTTTTATTATTATGTGAATGTACCATTATTTATTTGGGGATTTAGGTTACTTCCAGTTTTTAGCTCTTCTGAATCTAAATGCCCTTCCTTTCTTAGCAGCAACAGACGCTCTCTAGTCATCTCTCCCCCAGTTCGAACATCTACAGTCTCCAGCCCTCTTACCTCACCTACCAGTCCCTCTGCGCTTTCCTTGAAGAGTGAGAAGGACTCCACCTCAGCAAGTGAGGAAGAGCTGGCATCTGATCCAGCCCAGGGAGAAGATAACTCCGAGATTAAAAAAGAGCCCTTAAAAGACAACGAAATAGAGGAGGAGGCAGAAGCAAGCTCCTCTGAGGAGGAAGAGCCTCTGCCAGCCTTCAACGGCCCCTCCCAGGCCCAGCCCTCACCCACCGTTGAGGGTGGAGAGTCCCAGGAGGAAGTTCTCCCTTGCTCCCCAGCTCCATCACCAGGCAGAGCTCTGATCCCTTCAGAGCAGGCTTCATCTCTCCCAGAAGTAGTCCTCCGAACCCACACCTCAAGTGAAGGATCTGAACAGCCAAAGAGAGCCTCTATGCAGAGGGCCTCAGCACCTGATAGGCCTCCTCCACCCAGAGCCACTCCTAGCCCGAGGTCCTCCTTAGGGAACATGCCCTCCAGCCCTACAGCCTCTGAACAGAGTTCACCCACCAGCCCTAGGGCCTCCTTGGGGGCTGAGACTCCAAGTCCTAGGGCCTCCTTAGAGGCCTCTCCTGATCCACAGCCACCAGAGAAGCCAGCAAGAACTCCTGAGGTCGGAGAAAAGGAAAACACCGATAATCTGAACCCAGAAGAACTTTGTACTGCCCCAACCTTGATGATCTCTCAGGTGAGAATGGATCTGGCTGAGTCTTTATTCCCTCTTATAACCTCCATGTAGATTATTTTTACTATGGTCAGGTTGCCCCACAGTAGATAAGACTTTATGTCATTATATTACCGTTTCAAGGATACTCTTGGACACCTTTTTTGGTTCTGGGGATTGCACATCTTCATAGCAACTAATTTAGCGACCTGTACTCCCAGGGTAATTGACTTCTGCAAAGGGCTTATCCCTAATATAAGCAGATTCTTACTAATTTCTTTCTTTTGCTCCAAGTTCTGGGAGTTCCCAACGTAAAGAACCTACAACTGGATCCTGATCTTTACCTTTTTTAATGTGGGAGAGGGAGGAAGGTCTCACTTCACTTTGTCATACTTGTGATTATGGTGAATAGACCCCAAGCAAAATGGCATCAGCAAATTTCCAAGGTATATCTTCTTTGATGAGAGAGGCCTAGAAGAAGGAACTCACAAAGGGAAAGTAAAGCAAAAGGGATGGTCTTTTGAAAGGTGAAAATATGGATGAGAAAAGGATTCTGTTAAAATAGAGACACAGACCCTCTGGAGAGCAACCAATTCTGTGAAGGATCTGGAAATCAAGTCATATTCTATTCAAATTACATGGAAGTCTGTCATATAGAGGAGAGATTGGACTTGTTCTATAAGACTCCTGAGGACAGAAAAAGGCCCTGTGTGTAAAGTGTTTTTGTTTTTTTAAGTACATTTTGGATCAATATAGGAGGAACTTTCAGCAATTAGCCCTAAGAAGTGGTATGGGAAAAAAATTTTTTTAATACAGAGGAAAGGGGGCACAAGGGGCATCCAAAAACCAAAATGTGCTGGGCCACCTTGAAAAATAGTTCCCCTTCCTTGATGTTAAAAGCTAAGGCTATATGGTTCCCTGTCAGATGCGTTGTAGAGAGGATTATGGGGCAACGTCTGACTAGATGGCACCCAGATTCATTCATTCATTCCACAATCACTCATTAAACCCCTACTATGTGCCAGGCACTTTTCTAGAAAGTGGGGTATTACAGTGAACAAAACACAAAATTCTCTGCCTTCCAGCTGCTTACATTCTAGTGGAGGGGGAGATAGACAAGAAACAGAATAAGTAAGTAAAATTACAGTTTAGTGGTGATATGAGTTAGGGAGAAAAATTAAGCAGGGCGAGGCATAGGGAGTGGAGGCTGAATTGCAGCTTTAAACAGAGCGGTCAGAGAAGGTGACATTTGGGCAATGAAGGAGGCCAGGGCATGAGCCATGTGGATATCTGGGAGTGTGAGATGTCTGGTACCCCTCAGATCATACCACCCTACTACTGAATATGCCTACCTGAAGGTTGACCAGGCTATCTTGGGAGCCTCCTGCTGTCTGAGAGGAACTAACATGGACAGAGGGAACAAGGGTGTGATGCCTGGCAAGGCAAGGAAGGTAGAAGACAAGAGGACAATAGACTTATCTCAGTTGACTCCCCCGAGACACTAAAATCTGAGTCATCAGCAGTATTATGCCCTCAGTCTTGATTCACGTGAGGTACTGAAGGTCCTAACAGAGCATAATATAAAACTTTCCCTTGGCTGGTTTCCGGTCTGGGGTAGCTACACTGAGTGAGAGAGATGCAGGGCATGTGGATAGTGAATAAGCCCAAGATAAATGTGGGATTTTGCGTAGATGAAGAGTATAGCCACTTCTGCACTGAAAAGAGCAACTCAACTGTATGGAAAATCCAAAATTAATTTAAATTTGACTTTGTAATATGTTATATGATTTTAGTATAGAGACAACAATAGAATGACCTGTTTGGCTCAGGTGAATAATATAACAAGTTTGCATTCTTGGAGTAATTTTACTGAAGGGATTACGGGGACTAAGATGCTGTTTGACTATTTGGAGGAACAGGCTAGTAACACTGTCCTCCTTGGAAATGAGGTACAGGACACAACCTCCTTCCCCTGAGGTTACCTCCTTATGTTTGAGATTTACTCCCAGCCTCTCCTGTGGGATGGCTTTGGTCATTGGCTAAGGAGACATATTTTTCCTATGGAATTAAGCAGTAGAGCATCTTAGATCCTAGTGTATCAATATTATCAGTCCTCTGAAGCCTGTGTCCTATAAGATTTGTTCCTCTCCCTCACAGATGCATCATAAATCATATTTTCTCTCAAGCAGAATTATGGACATACCACATATAAAAACGGGTAAATAAAAAGGTAACTGTGAGAAAATCTGTTCTTGCTCAGCATTTGACTCACCTGAGAGAAAATGAAGATTTTGATAACTTTCTTGGAGGTATTAATAGTATTACCTTTGAGGTAGCTCATGGCCTAGAATCAGCAGAGGGAGTACGACGAAGGAAATTTTCCTGAAAGGAGAAATCACAGAATTTCAAGTGGCTGTCATACTGTTAGAAATCGGTTCTACTTTAAAAGGGTGAATTTTATAGTGTGTTAAATAAATTTCATTTTTAAAAAGTTCATTCTAAACCTTAGAGTGCCAAGGTCTTCCCCTGGCTTAGTAGTTACTAGACACGGCTTTTTCCACATCTTGGGCTCCCATCTCAGAACCTAGACCTTTTCCCAAGGAAACCATCCTACCACTTGCCTCTCCTAACTGCTGTGGGTTAGGATCATCTAAGTGTGAGAACTGCTGTGCATTCTTGAGGAGGATTAGCCTAAAAGTGATAGGTAGTGGTTTTAAGACCTATATTTATACACTTACAGAGTCTCACCTAGCTATACATATAGATGCCATGTCACACAAATCATGGAAACAACTCTGGAATCTGAAGACCTGGCTTCCTGTCCCAGCAAGTCATTTCACCCTTCAAATCTTGGTTTACTGATATGAGGGAGGATGGCAGTAGAGCCTTCCCTGTTGCTTTCAGGCTGTAGTGAAACAACATTGTATGATTGCCCTTAGTATTATCTATGACCCTTATGAAGTGTAAGGCACAAAAGACCCTTCTAAGCTGAGAGGCTGGGAGGTTGAGACACGTCTCACTGGCAGAACTCTTCTTTTTGTAGAACCAAGGTCTTCAGCTTCATGTCTCTGCGGTTCCAGAAGAGAGCAGCGTCATAGCACCCGAGCCTCAAGAAGAGGTAAGGAATCCAGATATGCAGAGAACAGGAGGGGTGGTGAGACTGGGATTGCGGATGGACAGATGCTTGGCTACAGGCTGGCATCCTCGCTGTGGGCTGTGAGGGGAACCCAGCAGTGAACAATATCCTTAGGGCAAAGTCAAGCAGGTGGGAGCCAGAAGAACCAAGAGTGACCGCACTTTGTGGTTCCTTTGTGCCCATTTCCCAACTGGCTTTGAGCCTCCTGACCTCTTCCCATAGCCCTGTCTCCTAAGAATTGATTTAGTTATACCTGAACTTACTTCAAAAAGGAGTTAAGAGCTACAAAAGGCATACAAAAAGTAAATACATACAGGCACCCACATGAAATGTAGTAAAGTAACTCAGAAGTGTATTAGTGAGAGTGACATAAAATGGAGCCATGAACTAGGCAAGTACAAATGTGCATTCTATAAAATAGACTTACTAAGGATGGACCACAAAATTGGTTCCAGACTAACATCCAAGAAGAAGAGGAAAAACCTGATCAGTTCACCCAATTTATTATGCCCATTCCTTAGGAGAACAACTCCTGCTACTAAGATGAAAAAGAAATCTCTTCTGCGAATCCTCATAAAGAGATGGTGAATGACATAATGAACAGTATCTGCAACAAGTCTTTACAATAATCCTAACAGCCAGTTTCACATTGCCCCCACCTCCATACAGGCCAGTGCATTACATGAAATATAATTCAGGACAAGAAAATGGAGTTTTCACCCCCCCCCCCCTTATTAATTGGTTAGTGGGAGGGCAGGTCAGCATCTAATGCAATCATGTTTACTTTCTAGGTGTCTACCATTCAAAATGCACAACTCTGAAGAGGAACTGCCAAGACCTCCCCACACACACCTCCCCAGAAAAGCCCCTCAGCTAGAGGATATAAGTCAGAGGGACTTAAGATCCAGCATTCATTTCTGGTTTCTCAAACTATGAATGCTGGCGGTCTCTAAAGACCTAGCATTAATGGAGGCTGAGGAGCAGACTTAGGGGAGGGAGGGAGGCAGTCTTGGGAGAAGAGACTGTTAGACTCGGAATATTTAATTCAGGTTTTAGCATTGTTAGAATAATAAGACTTTATATACTAATGAAGTGGGGCTAAAATGACTATGAAAAGCACAAGCATCTGTAGACATAGACATTTGTCCACCCACAGGCATATAACCACACATACTCAGAGAATATTGATTTACCACTCATTTTGCAAGACTTAAAACCAAAAGAACAGATTTTCAGATTGTTAAATAAAGTATTATTCTGACGATGTATGGATTTTTTTGTTTGACACAGGAAGTTGTTCCAGCCCAGCAAACTGTTCTCCACTTAGGCAAGGTCATTGACTCTACCCCCGGTTCAGAAAGCTTTAGTCACATCCCTGACCCCCAGCTCACCCTCCCTCCTGGCTAGAACTCTTTGATGATGCCAGGGGCCCCAGGCTCCTCTCCTCAATCTAGATGCTTTATTGCCTGACCCCCCCCCCCCCGCCCTTTGGTTAACAAGCAGGTATTCTTGGAAAGGGTTTATATTTTAGAGCTGTATCTAGTGCCTACAGTTTGGTACTTGGTGTAAATAAGGGTCTGAGCAGGATGGAAGAAGAAAGGGAACTCCAAGTGAAGAGAAAGGATACATGGTATAGATACAAAGTATAATGGAAATGGTATGGAAGTTGGAGTCAGAAGTCTTGGATTCAAGTCCTATCATGTGCTTCTGTGAAACTATTAAAAACTAACTTTGAAGTCCTGCCACCCTGATAAACATGCATACATATGCAAGCACTGACTCATCCATCTTTGCTTTTGTTTCTGGGGGTGATGGATGATGTCACTGTTCATTCAGTCATTCAGCAAGAATTCATTGAGTACTCTGCCAAGCGCTGTGCTAGGTACTAGAGAAGTCATGATGAGGAAAAAAAGTAAGAACGTTATAGAGACAGAATACTGAGCAGGGAGCAGACAGGCCAGATTTAGCAATGAGTGAGAGGAGACGTGATGAAGACTGAAGTTTTAAGGAATTATTCTAGGTTAGGCGTGAGAGACTAGAATTTGGTGGTGCCATTTCCTGAAGTGGTGACTGTAGGAAGAAGTGCATTATATGTGAGTTTTCTGGTGGCAAGCAACAAACTGACACAGTTAAGCACTAAAGGATATGTTGGAAGGGTGTTACGCAGCTCATAGAACTGAAAGAACAACCAGGCTGCGGAAAGAGCCCGTCCTCGGGTGTCTGTAGCAGGAACGTGTGGACTGCCCCTCCAGGCAGCTGTCACTGGAAGACTCGGCTTCAGCTGCCTCCTGCCACTGTGTCCTTTCCAGATGCAGATTCCCTGGAGAAAGAATCTGACTGGCCCAGTTTGGGGGGAGGCATGTTAGGGTCTACAGTGACAGGAAGACCAGTGGTGGTGGTGATGCGGGGTGGGAGTAGGGAGGGGGGATTACGATGAAGCGCAAGGAAGCTTTTGGGGTGATAGAAATGTTCCTAATTTTGATTATGGTGATAGTTTAATGTGTATACATGTGTCAAAACTGATCAAATTGTACCCTTTATGGGCAGTTTATTGGGTGTCCCATACAAACATTGATACAAAGAGCTTGAGAACTTGCATGACTTTTCAGTAGACATGTCCCGTAGGGAGCTGGTAATGCATATTTGTATTTAGGAGTCATTTTTCTAAGATCTAATCCTGTTACTCTTCCATTTAAAAACTTTCAAAGGATCTCTACTGCTGTAATGGAGAGGAGGTTGCATATCCCCCTGTAAAAGCCCTACTGTCTGTACTTCAA
The DNA here is from genome assembly GCF_009873245.2 of Balaenoptera musculus. Classification (NCBI taxonomy): domain Eukaryota; kingdom Metazoa; phylum Chordata; class Mammalia; order Artiodactyla; family Balaenopteridae; genus Balaenoptera; species Balaenoptera musculus. Next base: position 41,371,433 of record NC_045794.1, on the reverse strand, counting down.
TTCCTCTCCTAGAAGGCATCCCACTCCCGTGGCACTCAGTTACTGCTGGCAGTGATACTCAGGGCTAACGGAAGGGTCGGGGATATGCTAGGGATACAGGCTCCTGGCTGTCCAAGGTCCTCCAGGACCTGCTTAGAATACCCCTCCCAAGGCAAAACCCAGTTCGAGCCTTTTCTTTACCAGGCTTTCCCTGACCCTCATCTCCTAGGAAACTGATCCTCTTTGGAGAGTGTGCCAGAGAATACTTCTGGGGACTTATGGTCTGGTGGTGGGGAGATAAGCACTCAAGGTAACTGCTACAAAAGAGGCACAAATGAAGTGGAAAATTTTACTAAACTGTGAGACTGACACTTCATTTGCATATGGCCCTACTGGAGGCTCCAGGAAGATAGGGAAGAGGGCCAGTAAGCTGGGCATGAGTAATAATTTTGCTTATCTAGGGTAGATAGTCCCAGCCAGGGACCAAATTGTTTACTCTAATTTACAAAATAGTGAAGTTGTGGTTGGTCCAATGGTAGTGCATTAACAGAACTTATCAGACTAGGACTTAGAAGACTGCCATCCTGGCAGCAGTGCAAAAAGCTGAAAAAAAAAGCTTTTTGCTTTTTCAGCAAAAAGCTGAAAGCTGATAAAATTGGGCAGAGATGAATATCTCTTATCCCCTGCCCTGAGGCCCCTGGAGGTCTGTTAACACAAGGATGGCTGTTCCGGTTTCTGAAGTTTAGCATTTAATCCTTGGAGAACACTGGTAGCTCACCACTGCTCCGAGGCTTCATTCATCACCTATCTGTATGCATCTCTATCTAGAATTAATTGCAAGAACACCCAGTCCCTGCCTTCCAGCGATGTGAAGGACAATACTGACAGACTAGGTAAGATATCCAGAGAGTACTAGGGACAGCACACATCCAGGATATATGGGACACCCCAAAGAGCAGAGTACACACTGCTTACAGTATTGCTTACTTTATGCTAAATTGGGTGGGTGCTGAGCATGTGCATATTGGATCCTGTTTTTCTGCATGTTTACACTTTGAAAATGAATAGCATGTGCCTACAGGGTTAAAATCATGTACCAGCAAAACTTTTAAGGTTACATTTTAAACAAAAAAGATGCTTGTGAGAGACTATTAGCCATCACATTAAATTGTAAAAGTAACACAGCAAATCAGTATTCACTTGGGCTGGATTGCCTATGAGAGTCTGTGGTTCTTAACAATCTTCAGACATAATGGAATATGCCATGCGGGAGACTGACCCAGATAACAAGAAAAATCTCAACTTTTCCTGGAATTCATGGTCAGCTTGTCAATAAATGCAAGCAGTTGTCCACCTTTGCAATTTAACCGTTAGGATTTGAATTTCCTTTTCTCTTGGGTATTCTTTTATCTGAGGACTGGCCAGCCTTACCTTTTTATTAACTTACATCCACCTTGCCTACGTGTTACTTTCTTTGCCTTTCTTGGTTGGATTGGTAGTTTTCCCATACATGGGCTTTCTTCTTCCTCTCTGATAACTGCTATGCCTTTAAAAATATATTTAAGTAAATGAATTTAGTCAATTTACTGTTTTTTCTCTGTTTTTATTTTTATTTTTTTTCCAACCACATAACATCTTTAGGAATGAAAGCAACTATGCTTTCTTTTCTTTCTTTCCTTCTTTTTCTTTCTTTCTTTCTTTCTTCCTTCCTTCCTTCCTTCCTTCCTTCCTCCCTCCCTCCCTCCCTTCTTTTCTATCTTTCTTTCTTTGCTGTTTTTCTCACTCTGTGCCCCCATTCTCTGAGACTCTTTCAGTCTTTGTCTCCCAAATGAACATGCACAATTCCTGTCTCTATCGATCTATATAAATATTGAGTCCCAAACCTAGAGACTGCCTCCCAGGAATAAGAAGTAAGCACAGAAGTCTGTATCACTGGGAGGGAAGACAGAATAACCACAAGAGTTCTAACCCTAAACAGGAAGCCAAGATAACATTTACTGACCACTTACTGTGTGCCAGGTAAGCTTCTAATGCTTTAAATGTATCAATATTAACTCATTCCATCCCCACAGTAGATACTGCCCCAGATAAATGAAACAAAACTGTCTAAGATCACACAGCAGAGCAGATTCCAGAGCCTGTGTTTATACTTTACATCCTTACTCATTGAGTTCCTCATTAATTTGGGAACATTTCCTGCCAGAAAGAAGCGAGTCAAGAGGTTACTAAAGTATGGTATTAATTAGTAGTTAAATTGATGTGCTTCCCAGGTGCTAGAACCACGCTATGAAACGGCATGATTTTTCAGTCCCCCATTTCAGGGATGAGGGAGCAGCTTTTAGAGATGTTAAGTAATTTGCCCAAAGTCACACAGCTAAGAAGCAGCGGAGCTGGGACTGTTTGAGTCCAAAGTCCACAATGCTCTTAACCTCTACACTACACTGCCTCAGATGAATTCGGGCAAGGAAGATCCGAATGGGGCAACGTTCCTCTCCCCACCTCACACCCCGCTCCCCGGCCCGGGGTGTGCCCACTAAGTTAGCTTATGTTCCAAGCTTCTGGATACAGACCCATTTACGTAAGTGATATGCAAACGCAAGTAAATGTAATTTTCCACATTTGCTGAAAATTCAAATAACGTCGATGGCGGGGAAAGAGGACACATCCCATTAGCTACGGGCTCACTCTGATCCCGTGCCCTCCCGTGCCTCGAGGCAGGCGGGGGAGGAAGCGGCTCCGGATGGAAAGTAAAGTGACAATCGGAGAAGGAAAAGCAGCCTTTCCTCCCGGGGGAGCTGAGGCGGCCCGGCGGGCAGAGGGAACCTGCAGAGGGCGGTTTCTCTCCTCTTTTCCTGTCCCACCCAGCCGGCCGCCCCCTCGCCCCCCCCGCCCCCGGCCGGCCTCGGCAGCTAACTCTGAGCGTCTTTGCGCTGCTTCCTCAGCTCTGGGTCCCTGGCGGGTCCCCGCGGTGCCTGCGGTTCCCGCCCCCGTCGAGTTGAGCAGCACGCGCGACGCGGCGCCTGCCGTTCCCCTGCAGCCCGTCCGACTGGTAAGGTGAGCACGCGGAGGTGGGGACCCGGGCAGGGCCGGAGGGCCAGGCGAGCCCGGTCGCCCACACTCACGCTGCAGCCGCCGAGGCCGCGTCAAGAACTGAAACCAAGAGCGGCCGAGCTCGGGCCTCGGCTGGAGCCTCCCGTCGCGGCGGCTCGGAACCGGTGCCTGGGACGGGCCGCCTTCGGAGCGCAGTGAGCCCTGCCTGGCGCGGGTAACGCAGGAGGGCTCTGGACCGGGGTCAGGGCGCGGGGGGCGGTGCCGCGGGCTCGAGCCCCGACGTCCGCGGACGCGGCGAGGGCCCCAGGGTGCCAGAGTCTCGGCCGGGCCGGTGGTGGGCGGCCGCGGGGGCCAGGCCAGCGGGGCTCGGTAGACCGCGCGGACGTTGCAGCGGACGACCGAGGGGGCACTGGGGGCGGAGGGCCGAGCCCCGACAACTGGCCGTCTCGGGCGGGCCAGAGGGCGACTGACGACCCTCCCTCCGGTGCCCGGCGCCTGGCTCCCCGGCCCGGCCCCGCCGCTGCCCCCGCGCCGGCCCCGAGCCTGGGCCGGGGGCCTGACCTCCCTGCGCTCTCCTGACACCTAGTGGACGGCTCCCCCCAGACTGCGGGCTGGGAGAGAACCGGGGACCTGTTACCTCGCCTGGGTGAAACTGGGTCCGCTGCTAATTTGCATACATCTACCTAACTTTCTCAGGCCTTGAGAAACCTCCTAGGTGAATGTGGTGGCCCAATGAAAGGATCCCCGGATAGACGTTCAATAGGGCGGGGGGTGCGGGGGGAGAGTTGGGGAAGGGACTCAGGAAAACCTGGCACCAAAGGCTTTCCTGGGATTTCCAGTCGTCTTCAGCCCCAGGCATGGGCCTATCCACCTCATTCCGCTCTTTGTCCCTCTTCCTACAGATCTGCACCTCCCTGCAGGTGCCCGTCCACCTGCCGAGATGACTAGCCTCCCAACCACGCCTTCTCCAGGAGGTAGGTGAAGGCCTTTCCCACTTCAACTGCCCCACCCTAGGCCAGTCCTGGAATTCCCTGAGCCCTCTGCCCAGGTGGGAAGACTCCCACTACTCTCCACCTGCCTCACACCAGAAAAGGTCCTGGGAGGAAGCAGAAGGCAACCAGCGTGCACACTTTAGTGCAGTTTGAATCTGAAGTTTCATGCACCTGGACCAATTCCTGGTACTACTACTTAGAGCTTTGTGACCTTGTGAGCTACCCTCTAAGCTCCAGTCTCATTTGTAAAACGGGGGAAATAGTACCTTATTTGTGAGGATTAAATGAGATAATCCATGTAAAACACCTAGCACAGTGTCTCATATCTAGCAAGCACTCAGTAACATCGGTTATTATTACTGGGTGCTTGTTAGAAAAGCCCACCTATTCCTAGAAAGGAATTCTGCAGCACGTGGGATCTTAGTGCCCCCACCAGGGATCGAACCCGCGGTGCCCCCTGCTTTGGAAGTGCAGAGTCTTCACCCCTGGACCGCCAGGAAAGTCCCTCTGCCTGCTTTCTAATTCCACTCCTCTTATGATTCACTCCAGCATCAAAAATCCCTTGTTTCCCGGAACTATTGTTACCCTTGTTCCCTAGTCAGGGATCCCCCTCTTTCCCCTTCACGTTAAGAATGGATTCCCAAAAAAAAAAAAAGAATGAGAATGAATTCCTACCTTTCATTTCATAACCAAGCTGAGCTGGACAAACCATCAGATATTCATTGGTTGTTTTCATTACATGTTAATTAGCATAAAGGAGGAACAAAACCTTGGTTGGTCTATACACCTTTGTTTCCATATGTGGTCTCATTTGTCATTAGGACAGACATTCTCTGCTTTACTGATGTGGAAACACGTGAGTGAGAACCCCAGGGGAAGTCAAAGGCAGTGTCCTCTGTGACTGGTGATATAGCAATTCAGACCCTTAGTTGTCCGCTGGAGATAAGAAAAGGGAGAAGTGGGTAGCCGTCTAGATTAGTTAGTACAGGCTTCATGAGTGGGGAAGGGATGGAGCCCTTACCCTTGAAGGATGGGTGAGGTTTATACAGGCAAAGAGGGGTGCAGCAGGGATTCCAGATAAAGGTAGCGCCGCCACTTCTGAAACTACAGAGACTGTGCTTACCTTGGAGGGTATTCTGGGGGACAGGGCAGAGGACCTCCGGAATAAACCTGCCTGTAGGGAAGAGAGGTGGTGCTTGCTTGGGCAGCTGAGAAATTAGGACTGGGACAAAAGCAGAACTATATACATTCTGTTTTAAATTTTGTGGTAAGATAAACATAATATAAATGTTACCATTTTGATTATTTTTTGGTGTACAGTTCAGTGGTATTAAGTATTGAGTGATATTCACATTGCTGTACAACTGTTACCACCATCCATCTCCAGAACTTTTTCATCTTCCCAAACTGAAACTCTGTATCCATTAAATAATAACTCCTCATTCCCCCTTCCCCACAGCCCCTGGCTACCACCATTATACTTTCTATCTGTATAAATTTGACTAGGTACCTAGTATAAGTGTAATTATACAAAATTTGTCCTTTTGTCTCTGGCTTATTTCACTAGTATAACATCTCCGAGGCTCATCCATTTTGTAGCATGTGTCAGAATTTCCTTCCTTTTTAAGGCTGAATAATATTATATGTATATAATGTGTATCATTTTGTTTATCCACTCATACATCAATAGATACTTGGGTTGCTTCCACCTTTTGGCTGTTGTGAATACTGCTGCTGTGAAAGTGGGTGTACAAATATCTCTTCGAGTTCCTGCTTTCAATTCTTTTGGGTATATACCCAGAAGTGTGGTAATTCTGTTTAATTTTTTGAGGCACCGCCATACTGTTTCCCAGGGTAGCTATACCATTTTACATTCCTACCAGCAATGCATAGGGTTCCAGTTTCTCCACATCCTTGACAACACTTGTTATTTTCTGATTTTTAATAGCGGCTATCCTAATGGGTGTGAATGGTATCTCATTGTGGTTTTGATTTACATTTCCCTAATGATTAGTGATGTTGAACATCTTTTCATGTGTTTATTGGCAACTGTATATCTTTTGGAGAAATGTCTATTCAAGTCCTTGCCCATTTTTCAGTTGTCTGGTTTTGTTGTTGTTGAGTAATATGTTTACATTTTCAACCCAACAAATGACATGAGTGGAGTGGTATTTTAGGACATATCATATAGTCCCCTACCCACTGGGTCCAAGCAAATGTAAGTTCAGGGACAGAAGTGGAGAAATTACAGACAGGGTGAGGGCTTGTACTTTGAAGAATGGGATCATTGAGGGTCTTGCATGTCTTTTCCCCACCTGCCCACCTATGCCCTCTCACATCCCTTTGCCCCAATCTATAAAGATCTCCTAAAGGAGATATCCTTTAAGAGGGCTGAAAGTGAGGGCCACATTAGAACTTTCAGGGGCCCTTGGCACTTTTGCCTTTGTGGGCCCATTCCTCCATTTAAAAAGGTAATATGTTAAAAATTGTATTTTACAACTATGTTGGTATAAGGAAGAATACAATATTAATATACAATAAAATTATTAATGGTTATATTTATAATTGATTGATATAACAATATTATAATTTCCTTGACATAAACATTCAATTTTTTCTTCTGATTTTGAAAGAAATTAAGATCATTAAAAAACATTTTCATGGGCCCCTAGAAGTATGGTGGACCCTAGGTGCGTTGCCTGCTGTACCTAGTGCATAAATTGCCCTCTTGGAAGGAGAGTGGGGTGGAATAGGCATTGTCCGCTCTGCCCACCCCACTGGGTAAAGCCCATCCCTTGCCATGTAGTCACACTAGCTACATCCTAGGTTGTCCTCACTCTAGATTAGACGCTCAGTGTTGTTCATCTCGCTTATTCCTCGTCACAACCCTGTGAGCACGTTTCATTCTCATTTTACAGAAGCAAAAACTGAGGTTCAGGGAAGTTAAGAAATTTTCAGAGGTTAAGAAATTCTCCCAAAGTCGTGCAGCTAATAATGGCAGAGGCAGGATATTGTGCCAAGTCCTGTATTCTTTCCGTCATGGTATACTGCTCTCAGCCACTCCACCCCATGGCTGGGGCACATGAAAGAGAAGGAAGGAGAAAGGGAGCAGAATTCCAGGGCGGGTTCCCATGGAAAGGAGAATTGGGGGAGCCGCCCTTTGCTGGGCAGGGCTAGAGCAAATAAATAGGTTGTCAGACTCAGGTGGCAAAGGATCTGATGCCTCAGTGATAAGAGATTTAGCCCAGGAACAAGGGCCACAAAGAAACCAACCGGTATCTAGGTTAACAAAAAAAAAAAAAAAAAAGGTGAGTGAGCCAAATAGATCTTGAAGTTCATTTGCTGTAGGTTAGGATTTGGGTGGAGCCTCAAATCTCAAATCTTGTGGTCCTCAGCCCCAGGCCTCCCTCCTTAAAGAAAATAGGTGCTACAGTCTTTCTAAGCCGGAGAAGGGAAGGAACAAAGTAACATTCTTTTTTTTTTTAATATTTCTTCTTTCCTTAGTATATTGCCTTTCTTATTTATTTATTTATTTATTTAGGCTGCACTGGGTCTTGGTTGTGGCACACGGGATCTTCACTGAGGCATGCAGGATCTTTTAGTTGCGGTGGGCAGACTTCTTAGTTGCGACATGCAGACTCTTAGTTGTGGCATCCAAACTCATAGTTGAGGCATGCATGCGGGATCTAGTTCCCTGACCAGGGATCGAACCCAGGCCCCCTGCACTGGGAACACCGAGTCTTACTCACTGGACTGCCAGGGAAGTCCCCAAAGTAACTTTATTCCTTTGTTTGGAAGAGGAGACAGGAGAGAAATGGGGTAGGAACAGGAGATAATAGGGGGAGAGCTGTAAACCATTTCCCCCCTTGTATGCCACGTTTCCTGAACTTAGTTTACTTTGTTGTTGTTGTTCTTTCATTACAAAGCTATTACATGCCCCTCAGGGAATAACCTTCTAGACTTTTTCTATGTGTGTGTGTGTGTGTGTGTATATATATATGTTTATAGTTTTATTTTACTTTACTTTTTTTTACAGACATGTAATCATATAACACATACAGCCCTAGCAATTTGCTTTTTTCGTCTAACCACATATTCTGTCCCAGTAATTGCAGATCTACCACATTCTTTTTAACAACTGTGTACTATTTCCAGAATGAATGACCTGTCATTTATTTAATCATTCCTCTGCTGATAGACATTCAGATATGTGTCACTCTTGCAAACAGTACTTTAGTGAACACCCATCCTGCAATAAAACTCTGAGAACCAAACCCAGTGGACACGTCAACAAAATGTTTAGCTGGAGGCAGAGCAGGGATGGTTCCAGAAGTTGCAAAGAACCTTGAAGTGAGGAGATAGATTTAAAGCCTGGCTGGGCCAACCACTGAGTGACGGTGGGCTGGTTGACGAAGCTTGCTGAGCTACCTCAATTTTCTGGCTTGTACATAATGATAATACCAACCCTACTTACATCACATTCTTGGGGTGGAGATAAACTAATGTATGTTTTGCAAACTGTAAGTCATAAATATAGATTACCGTTCTGATACATAAAGCCCGAAGGCTCCAGCTCATTAGCTCGGACACCCTGTGACTTTTAGTCTGAGAAAACCTCTTCTGTGTGGAATAGAATTCAAATTCTTGATTTTTTTTTTTCTTTTGGCCTTGCTGCACGGCATGCAGGATCTTAGTTCCCTGACCAGGGATCGAACCCATGTCCTCTGCAGTGGAAGCACCGAGTCTTACACACTGGACCACCAGGAAAGTCCCTGATTTGTTAAAAATTTTTATTGGACTATAGTTGATTTACAATGGTGTATTAGTTTCTGCTGTACAGTAAAGCGAATCAGTTATACATATACACATATCCACTCTTTTTTAGATTCTTTTAAACTTTTGATTTTTTAATAGACATTTTATTTTGGAATAATTTTAGATTTATAGAAAAGTTGCAAAAATAGTACAGAGAGTTTGTATACCCTTCAGCCATGTTTCCTCAAATGTCATTTGGTACATTTGATGTCGATAGAGATGACCACAGTACATTTGTGAAGACCAGGAAATTAACATTGGTATGATACTGTTTTTTTTTTAATGCATTATTCTTTTCAATTTTAATTTATTTATTTTTAAAATATTTATTTATTTATTTTGGCTGCACTGGGTCTTAGTTGTGGCACGCGAGATCTTCATTGTGGCATGTTTAGTTTCAGCATGAGGACTCTTAGTTGCGGCATGCATGTGGGATCTAGTTCCCTGACCAGGGATCAAACCCGGGACCTCTGCATTGGGAGTGCAGAGTCTTCTTACCCACTGGACCACCAGGGAAGTCCCAACGTTGGTATGATACTGTTAACTAAACTACAGACTTCATTGAGAGTTCACCAGTTTGAAAATTTTATTTTGTAGAGAATTCTGATAGAACATTTTCAATTTATAAAAATTCTAACATTAAGGCTGAGAAAGGTCCTGAGGGTCAGATAGTTCAACTACCCGTTCTGTCCTGGAATTCTCTCTCCAGTTCCCCATGAAGCATCTGCCCAGTTTTGCTCTTCGTTCTCTGGGGAAGACATCCATCTCCCATTAGTTTCTGCCATTAGTCCTCTTGTACAGGTCATCGTTGGTATATTCAAAGACAGCATTCAAGTCCTAACCCTCCATCCCCAACTAAGTTTTCACTCAGCTTTCTCTTGCAGGCTTTCCTGATCTGATATGGTTTCCAAGCCATTCACTGTGTTGGCTGCTCAGCTCAAAACTGGCACCCATATGCAACTCAGTGGCCTAGGAGTAGTGCAGAGTAGGGCTGCACTGTTGATGCCGTTGTAGAGACCACATTTATATTCATGGTGCCTAAAATAACAGCAAGTTTTAAATATTTTATGATTATAAAAGTCATTATCATCATAAGAAATTTGGAAGGTAAAGGAAAAGAAAGAAAATAAAAAGTATCCAAAATTCTACGACCTTCCTATCACTCTTGCTGCTATTTTGGGTTCTATTCTTCCAGTGCTGGTGAATTTCTAGTGATCCCACTGTAAGTCTTTTATAGATGCTGCTAATCTGTGGCTTCCCCATTATTTGTGAGTAGTTGATTTCCCGGACCTAAGAGCAAGGTGTGTGTTGAATTCTCATCTTGTTCAGTTTGGCCAATTTCTCCAGTCATTTTAAATCTCTGTTTATCAGCTTACTAGTTGCCCCTCTAACTTTGAGTCCACAGATTTGTTGAACCTTCCCTGGGTCTACTGGGGTCTGTATTTACCCAAAGGACACTAAACCCTTCCACACTAAGCCTGTGTGGAAGGCACCAATAAGGCAGAACACCAAAACAAAAGCTCTCACAAAGGATTTAATATTCACTTTTTTTTTTTTTTTTTTTTTTGACTGTGCTGCCTGGCTTGTGGGATCTTAGTTCCCCGACCAGGGATTGAACCCGGGCCCTCGGCAGTGAGAGCGCAGAGTCCTAACGACTGGACAGCCAGGGAATTCCCTCACTATATTTTAAAAACAAGCAAAAAATCCAAGAGTTGTTACCATAAAGGGAAAATGTATTATTGGACTTTCTTACATCTGTCTTGTGATTTAGTATTTTTATTTTTATTTCTTTATTTTTTTATTTTTTTAAGTAAATTTATTTATTTTTATTATTTATTTATTTATGGCTGTGTTGGGTTTTCATTGCTGCGCGCGGGCTTTCTCTAGTTGAGATGGGCGGGGGCTACTCTTCATTGCGGTGCGCAGGCTTCTCATTGCGGTGGCTTCTCCCGCTGCGGAGCACGGGCTCTAGGCGCGTGGGCTTCAGTGGTTGTGGCATGTGGGCTCAGTAGTTGTGGCTCGCAGGCTCCAGAGCACAGGCTCAGTAGTTGTGGCACAAGGGCTTAGCTGCTCCGCGGCATGTGGGATCTTCCCAGACCAGGGCTTGAACCCGTGTCCCCTGCATTGGCAGACGGATTCTTAACCACTGCGCCACCAGGGAAGTCCGTATTTTTATTTTGAATTACACAAAGGCCTTAATTTGGCCCTGGCATGGTCTGACATAATAATACCAATTCAAAAAGAATTAAGGTCAAATCCCAGTGGAAGAAGCAGCTCTGTTTAGACTGGCATCACTCCATTCCCTGATGGCCAGTTACTCCCCCAACTTAGTCCTTTTTTTTTTTTTTTAATTTTTGGCCACGCTGCACAGCATGCAGGATTTTAGTTCCCCGACCAGGGATAGAACCTGCGCCCCCTGCGTTGGAAGGTGGAATCTTAACCACTGGACTGCCGGGGAAGTCCCTACCCAACTTAGTCCTTAATAAAGCCAGGCTGTGTTACTCCACAGGGATATTGGAAACACTCTATCACGGTTCTGGGATGAGACGTTGGCTATTCAGGCAGCACCTTCAACTCATCTAACCCCCTCTGCATGCTCACTCTCAGTTGATGACACGGCCTTCTATTTTCTGGAGCAAATTAAAGTTCTCAGAAGAGAACTGCCAAAGGCTCCCACTGCCCCCATCTACCTACTGCCCACCTCCGTGCCCATGTGCACATTAGTCATGAACGACCTCTGCTGTCTGCAGCCAATCCCTTCATCCGTGCACTGGGTCCCATCCCTTCAAGGACATGGCTCCAGCCGTCAATTGTTCCCTCTCATCTGAGTCATTCCTGTCCATACATAAACAGGCTGTCATTTCTCCCATCTAAAAAAAGCAAAAAAAAAAAAAAAAAAATTGAACTCTCTTCCCCTTCCAGCTATAGCCCTATTTCCCTGCTCAACTTTACAGAAAAAAAAAAAGAGTTTATATTCTGCCTTCAGTGCCTTTCCTTCCCTTTTTTCTCTTTTTTTTTTATTTTATTGAAGTATAATTGATTTACATGTTGTGTTAGTTTCAGGTGTACAGCAAAATGATTCAGTTATACATATACATATATATCTATTCTTTTTCAGGTTCTTTTCCCTTATAGGTTATTACAAAATACTGAGTTTAGTGTCCTGTGCTATATGGTAGGTCCTTGTTGGTTATCTATTTTATAGATAGTAGTGTGTATTTGTTAATCCCAAGCTCCTAATTTACCCCTCCCCCCCCTTTCCCCTTTGGTAACCATAAATTTGTTTTCTATGTCTGTCTATTTCTGTTTTATAAATAAGTTCATTTGTTTTTGTTTTTGTTTTAGATTCCACATATAAGCGATATCGTATCATATTTGTCTTTGTCTGGCTTACTTCACTTAGTATGATAATCTCTAGGTCCATCCATGTTGCTTCAAGTGGCATTATTTCATTCTTTTTTGTGGCTGAGTAATATTCCATTGTGTGTGTGTGTGTGTGTGTGTGTGTGTGTGTGTGTGTGTGTGTGTGTGTGTGTGTATGTATATATATACCACATCTTCTTTATCCATTCATCTGTCAATTGACACTTAGGTTGCTTTCTTTTTTTCTCGAACCCACTCTAAACCAGGGGTTTATACTCAGCACTTCACCAAGCTTCTCTTGTCAAGGTCACTCATGACCTCTGTGGGAAAACCTGGTGGTCCTTGTACTTGGTCTCTTTGGCTGCTACTCCTCAGCCTCCTTTGCTGTTTCCTCCCTGGGCTCAGTCCTTGGTCCTCTTTATCTGTACTTACTCCCTTGGTGATCTCATTCAGTCTCATGATTGTAAAGGTGCTGACTTTTAAAATCTCCAATCCAGACCTCTTCCCCAAATTCCAGTCTTTTTTTTTTTTCCACACCACGCAGCTCATGGGATCCTAGTTCCCTGACCAGGGATTGAACCCACGCCCTCAGCAGTGAAAGCGCAGTCCTAACCACTGGACCACCAGTGAATTCCCCCAAATTCCAGTCTTGATGTCTGCAGTCATGTCCAGAATTGAACTCTGGATCTTCCCCTCTAAACCTGTTCCACCTGCAGGCTTCGCATCTCAGATAACAGCAGGCCTTCTCTCCCTCCAGTTACCCAGGCCCCAAACCTTGGTGTTATCCTTGACTTCACCCCACATCCTCAGCCTTAACTTCAGAATATATCCAGAATCCCACCAGTTTCTTTAAAAAAAAAAAAAACTATTTATTCATTTATTTGGCTGCATCGGGTCTCAGTTGCAGCACGCAGGATCTTCGTCGCGGCATGTGGGATCTTTGTCGACGCATGTGGGATCTTTCATTGCAGTGCGCAGGCTCAGTAATTGCCCCGCAGCATGTGGGATCTTAGTTCCCCGACCAGGGATCGAACCCACATCCCCTGCATTGGAAGGTGGATTCTCAACCACTGGACCACCCAAGAAGTCTCCAGAATCCCACCGCTTTCTCACAGGACAGCTGCTAGACCCAGCCAGTGCCTTTGTGCAAACTAGAAAAAAACTCCCTCCTTTGGGTGGATTCAGCTGTGCCCACGTGTTGGGTATAATCTGCTTCTCCTCCTGTCTCCACCTTCTCACAGCCCGTTGTCCACACGCAAAGAGATGCTTTAAAACTCAGTTTCTGTTTCAATTACCTATTGCTGTGTAACAAACCACGTCAACACTTAGTGAATTAAAACAACAGCAATTTATTATTTCTTACCATTCTGGGAGTTGGCTGGGCACTCCTCTGCTGTTTTCACCAGTGCTCACTCATGCAGCTGCAATCTGCTGGAAGGTCCACTGGGCTAGAAGGTCCAAAATGACCTCCATCACATGTCTGCCAGTTGGTACTGGCTGTCGGCTGAGCTGGGGGTGCCTCAGTTTTCCTCCATGTGGCCTCTTATCCTCCAGTGAGCCAGACTGGTCTTCCTTGCAACATGGTGGTCTCCGTGTTTCAAAAGGGCAGTCTTTGGAATTTCAGGCCCCACCCTAGACTTAATGAACCATAGTCTGTATTTTTTTTTTTCATTATTTTATTTTATTTTTATTTTATTTTTTAATTTTTGGCTGCGTTGGGTCTTCGTTGCTGCGTGCGGGCTTTCTCTAGTTGCAGTGAGTGGGGGCTACTCTTCGTTGTGGTGCGCAGGCTTCTCATTGCAGTGGCTTCTCTTGTTACAGAGCATGGGCTCTAGGAGTGCGGGCTTCAGTAGTTGTGGCACACTGGCTCAGTAGTTGTGGCTCGTGGGCTCTAGAGCACAGGTTCAGTAGTTGTGGCGCATGGGCTTAGTTGCTCCGCGGCATGTGGGATCTTCCCGGGCCAGGGCTCGAACCCGTGTCCCCTTCATTGGTAGGCAGATTCTTAACCACTGTGCCACCAGGGAAGCCCCTATAGTCTGCATTTTAACAAGCTCCCTAGGAGATTCTTATGCACTGCAGAGTTTGAGAAGCACCCCTTTGAAATGTAAATCCAGTCTCTGCTCAAAAACCTCTAAAAGGGTTGCATCTCACTCACTGAAAAAGCCAAAGGCCTTCCATGACCTCAACACCCCTCTTATACAGCCCCCTCGACTTCACCTGCTCCTCTGCTCCCCCTTGCTCCTTCCCAGTGACCTCCATGATGCACCTTTAACATGCTGAGCCTGTGACAGCCCCAGGTGCTTTTCAATATTATTTGATGGCCCTACCTTGAACTTGCTGTTCCCTCTGCCTGGAATGTTCCTCTCCCACGTCTCCTCATGGCTGCCTCCCTCTCCTTCTATAGGTGTTTATTTTACTCAAGTCACCTCATCAGGGACACTCCCCCACCACCCCTATCCACATCCCAACTCCTTATCCCCCTTCCTGATTTTATTTTCTGTATGGCACTAACCAGCATCTAATATAGTATATCTTTTACTTCTTTAACCTGTTCATTGTCCATTTTCCCCCCGCATGATGTAAATTATATGACAAAATGTTTTTCCTTTAAGTTGTGGTAAAATTATACATAACATAAAATTTACCTTTTTTTATTGCATTTTATTTTTTTTGAATTTTATTTTTTATTTTTTCTACAGCAGGTTCTTATTAGTTATCTATTTTATACATATTAGTGTATACATGTGAATCCCAATCTCCCAATTCATCACACCCCCACCCCCTTGTTTTCCCCCCTTGGTGTCCATACGTTTGTTCTCTACATCTGTGTCTCAGTTTCTGCCCTGCAAACCTGTTCATCTCTACCATTTTTCTAGATTCCACATATATGCATTAATATACGATATTTGATTTTCTCTTTCTGACTTACTTCACTCTGTATGACAGTCTCTAAGTCCATCCACGTCTCTACAAATGACCCAATTTCGTTCCTTTTTATGCCTAATATTCCATTGTATATATGTACCACATCTTCTTTATCCATTTGTCTGTCGATGGGCATTTAGGTTGCTTCCATGACCTGGCTATTGTAAATACTGCTGCAATGAACATTGCGGTGCATGTGTCTTTTTGAATTACGGTTTTCTCTGGGTATATGCCCAGTAGTGGGATTGCTGGGTCATATGGTGATTCTATTTTTAGTTTTTTAAGGAACCTCCATACTGTTCTCCATAGTGGCTGTATCAATTTACATTCCCACCAGCAGTGCAAAAGGGTTCCCTTTTCTCCACACCCTCTCTGGCATTTGTTGTTTGTACATTTTCTGATGATGCCCATTCTAACTGGTGTGAGGTGATACCTCATTGTAGTTTTTTTTGTTTGTTTTTGTTTTTTTAAAAGATTTATTTATTTTATTTATTGATCGATTGATTGCTATGTTGGGTCTTCGTTTCTGTGCTAGGGCTTTCTCTATTTGCGGCAAGCGGGGGCCACTCTTCATCGCGGTGCGCGGGCCTCTCACTATCGCGGCCTCTCTTGTTGCGGAGCACAGGCTCCAGACGCGCAGGCTCAGTAATTGTGGCTCACGGGCCTAGTTGCTCCGCGGCATGTGGGATCTTCCCAGACCAGGGCTCAAACCCGTGTCCCCTGCATCGGCAGGCGGATTCTCAACCACTGCGCCACCAGGGAAGCCCCTCATTGTAGTTTTGATTTGCATTTCTCTGATAATTGGCGATGTTGAGCAGCTTTTCATGTGCCTCTTGGCCATCTGTATATCTTCTTTGGAGAAATGTCTATTTAGGTCTTCTGCCCATTTTTTTTTTTTTTTTTTTAAATAATTATTTATTTATTTATTATTATTTTGGCTGTGTTGGGTCTTCGTTTCTGTGCGAGGGCTTCCTCCAGTTGCGGCGAGCAGGGGCCACTCTTCATCGCGGTGCGCGGGCCTCTCACCATTGCGGCCTCTCTTGTTGCGGAGCACAGGCTCCAGATGCGCAGGCTCAGCTGTTGTGGCTCACGGGCCTAGTTGCTCCGCGGCATGCGGGATCTTCCCAGACCAGGGATCGAACCCGTGTCCCCTGCATTAGCAGGCAGATTCTCAACCACTGCGCCACCAGGGAAGCCCCTTCTGCCCATTTTTTGATTGGGTTCTTTTTTTTTAATATGGAGCTGCATGAGCTTTTATATATTTTGGAGATTAATCCTTTGTCCATTGATTCGTTTGCAAATATTTTCTCCCATTTTGAGAACTGTCTTTTCATCTTGTTTATAGTTTCCTTTGCTGTGCAAAAGCTTTTAAATTTCATCAGGTCCCATTTGTTTATTTTTGTTTTTATTTGCATTACTCTGGGAGGTGGGTCAAAGAAGATCTTGCTGTGATTTATGTCAAAGAGTGTTCTTCCTGTATTTTCCTCTAAGAGTTTTATGGTGTCCAGTCTTACATTTAGGTCTTTAATCCATTTTGAGTTGATTTTTTTTTTTAACTTATTTATTTTATTTATTTATTTTTGGCTGTGTTGGGTCTTCGTCGCTGGGCGCGGGCTTTCTCTAGTTGCGGTGAGCAGGGGCTACTCTCCGCTGCGGTGCATGGGCTTCTCATTGCAGTGGCCTCTCTTGTTGCGGAGCACGGGCTCTAGGCACACGGGCTTCAGTAGTTGTGGCATGCAGGCTCAGTAGTTGTGGCTCGCGGGCTGTAGAGCGCAGGCTCAGTAGTTGTGGCACACGGGCTGAGTTGCTCCGCAGCATGTGGGATCTTCCCGGACCAGGGCTCGAACCCGTGTCCCCTGCATTGGCAGGCGGATTCCCAACCACTGCGCCACCAAGGAAGCCCTTGAGTTGATTTTTGTGTATGGTGTAAGGGAGGGTTCTAATTTCATTCTTTTACATGTAGCTGTCCAGTTTTCCCAGTACCACTTATTGAAGAGACTCTCTTTTCTCCATTGTATATCCTTGCCTCCTTTGTCATAGATTAGTTGACCATAGGTGCATGGGTCTATCTCTGGGCTTTCTATCCTGTTCCAAAGATCTATATTTCTGTTTTTGTGCCAGTACCATATTGTCTTGATTACTGTAGCTTTGTAGTATAGTGTGAAGTCAGGTAGTCTGATTCCTCCAGCTCTGTTTTTTTTTCCCTCAAGATTGCTTTGGCTATTCAGGGTCTTTTGTGTCTCCACACAAATTTTAAGATTTTTTGTTCTAGTTTTGTAAAAAATGCCATTGGTAATTTGATAGGGATTGCACTGAATCTGTAGATTGCTTTGGGTAGTATAGTCATTTTCACAATATTGATTCTTCCAATCCAAGAACATGGTATATCTCTCCATCTGTTTGTGTCATCTTTCATTTCTTTCATCAGTGTCTTATAGTTTTCTGAGTACAGGTCTTTTACCTCCTTAGGTAGGTTTATTCCTAGGTATTTCATTCTTTTGGTTGCAGTGGTGAATGGGATTTTTTCCTTAATTTCTCTTTCTGATCTTTCATTGTTAGTGTATAGGAATGCAAGAGATTTCTGTGCATTAATTTTGTATCCTGCAACTGTACCAAATTGATTGATTAGCTCTAGTAGTTTTCTGGTGGCATCTTTAGGATTATCTATGTATAGTATCATGTCATCTGCAAACAGTGACAGTTTTACTTCTTTTACCATTTGTATTCCTTTTATTTCTTTTTCTTCTCTGATTGCTGTGGCTAGGACTTCCAAAACTATGTTGAATAATAGTGGTGAGAGTGGACATCCTTGTCTTCTTCCTGAACTTAGAGGAAATGCTTTCAGTTTTTCACCATTGAGAATGATGTTTGCTGTGGGTTTGTCGTATATGGCCTTTATTATGTTGAGGTAGGTTCCCTCTATGCCCACTTTCTGGAGAGTTTTTGTCATAAATGGGTGTTGAATTTTGTCAAAAGCTTTTTCTGCATCTATTGAGATGATCATATGGTGTTTATTCTTCAGTTTGTTAATATGGTGTATCACGTTGATTGGATTGCTTATATTGAAGAATCCTTGGAGCCCTGGGATAAATCCCACTTGATCATGGTGTATGATCCTTTTAATGTTTTGTTGGATTCTGTTTGCTAGTATTTTGTTGAGGACTTTTGCATCTATATTCATCAGTGATATTGGTCTGTAATTTTGTTTTTTTGTAGTATCTTTTTCTGGTTTTGGTATCAGGGTGATGGTGGCCTCATAGAATGAGTTTGGGAGTGTTCCTTCCTCTGCAATTTTTTAGAAGAGTTTGAGAACGTAGGGTGTTAGCTCTTCTCTAAATGTTTGATAGAATTCACCTGTGAAGCCATCTGGTCCTGGACTTTTGTTTGTTGGAAGATTTTTAATCACAGTTTCAATTTCATTACTTGTGATTGGTCTGTTCATATTTTCTATTTCTTCCTGGTTCAGTCTTGGAAGGGTATACCTTTCTAAGAATTTGTCCGTTTCTTCCAGGTTGTCCATTTTATTGGCATAGAGTTGCCTGTAGTAGTCTCTTAGGATGCTCTGTATTTCTGCAGTGTCCATTGTAACTTCTCCTTTTTGCATTTCTAATTTTATTGATATGAGTCTCTCCCTCTTTTTCTTGATGAGTCTGGCTAAAGGTTATCAATTTTGTTAATCTTCTCAAAGAACCACCTTTTAGTTTTATTGATCTATGCTATTGTTTTCTTTGTTTCTATTTCATTTATTTCTGCTCTTATCTTTATGATTTGTTTCCTTCTACTAACTTTGGGTTTTGTTTGTTCTTCTTTCTTCAGTTCCTTTAGGTGTAAAGTTAGACTGTTTATTTGAGTTTTTTCGTGTTTCTTGAGGTAGGATTGTATTGCTATAAACTTCCCTCTTAGAACTGCTTTTGCTGCATCCCATAGGTTTTGAATCGTCTTGTTTTGTCATTTGTCTCTAGGTATTTTTTGATTTCCTCTGATTTCTTCAGTGATCTCTTGGTTATTTAGTAACGTATTGTTTAGCCTCCATGTGTTTGTGTTTTTTATGTTTTATTCCCTGTAATTTATTTCTAATCTCATAACGTTGTGGTCAGAAAAGCTGCTTGATATAATTTTAATTTTCTTAAGTTTACTGAGGCTTGATTTGTGACCCAAGATGTGATCTATCCTGGCGAATGTTCCATGTGCACTTGAGAAGAAAATGTAATCTGCTGTTTTCGGATGGAATGTCCTGTAAATGTCAATTCAATCTTTCTGGTCTATTGTGTCATTTAAAGCTTATGTTTCCTTGTTAATTTTCTGCCTGGATGATCTGTCCATTGGTGTAAGTGAGGTGTTAAAGTCCCCCACTATTATTGTGTTACTGTTGATTTCCTCTTTTATAGCTGTTAGCAGTTGCCTTATGTATTGAGGTGCTCCTATGTTGGGTGCATATATATTTATAATTGTTGTATCTTCTTCTTGGATTGATCCCTTGATCATTATGTAGTGTCCTTCCTTATCTCTTGTAACAGTCTTTATTTTAAAGTCATTTTATCTGATATGAGTATTGCTAGTCCAGCTTTCTTTTGATTTCCATTTGCATGGAATATCTTTTTCCATCCCCTCACTTTCAGGCTGTATGTGTCCCTAGGTCTGAACTGGGTCTCTTGTAGACAGCATATATATGGGTCTTGTTTTTGTATCCATTCAGCGAGCCTGTGTCTTTTGGTTGGAGCATTTAATCCATTCACGTTTAAGGTAATTATCGATATGTATGTTCCTATTACCATTTATGGGTTTGTTTTTGTAGGTCCTTTTCTTCTCTTGTGTTTCCCACTTAGAGAAGTTCCTTTAGCATTGTTGTAGAGCTGGTTTAGTGGTGCTGAATTCTCTTAGCTTTTGTTTGTCTATAAAGCTTTTGATTTCTCTTTCGAATCGGAATGAGATCCTTGCCGGGTAGAATAATCTTGGTTGTAGCTTCTTCCCTTTCATCACTTTAAATATATCGTGCCACTACCTTCTGGCTTGTAGAGTTTCTGCTGAGAAATCAGCTGTTAACCTTATGGGAGTTCCCTTGTATGTTATTTGTCATTTTTCCCTTGTTGCTTTTAATAATTTTTCTTTGTCTTTAATTCTTGTCAATTTGATTAATATGTGTCTTGGCGTGTTTCTCCTTGGGTTTATCCTGCCTGGGACTCTCTGCACTTCCTGGACTTGGGTGGCTATTTCCTTTCCCATGTTAGGGAAGTTTTCGACTATAATCTCTTCAAATATTTTCTCGGGTCCTTTCTCTCCATCTTCTCCTTCTGGGACCCCTATAATGCGAATGTTGGTGCGTTTAATACTGTCCCAGAGGTCTCTTAGGCTGTCTTCATTTCTTTTCATTCTTTTTTCTTTAATCTGTTCCATGGCAGTGAATTCCACCATTCTGTCTTCCATGTCACTTATCCGTTCTTCTCCCTCAGTTATTCTGCTATTGATTCCTTTAGTGTATTTTTCATTTCAGTTATTGTATTGTTCATCTTTGTTTGTTTGTTCTTTAATTCTTCTCGGTGTTTGTTCTTTAATTCTTCTAGGTCTTTGTTAAACATTTCTTGCATCTTCTCGATCTTTGCCTCCATTCTTTTTCCAAGGTCCTGGATCATGGATCATCTTCACTATCATTATTCTGAATTCTTTTTCTGGAAAGTTGCCTATCTCCACTTCATTCAGTTGTTTTTCTGGGGTTTTATCTTGTTCCTTCATCTGGTGCATAGTCCTATGCCTTTTCATTTTGTCTGTCTTTCTGTGAATGTGGTTTTTGTTCCACAGGCTGCAGGATTGTAGTTCTTCTTGCTTCTGCTGTCTGCCCTCTGGTGGATAAGGCTATCTAAGAGGCTTGTGCAAACTTCCTGATGGGAGGGACTGGTGGTCGGTAGAGCTGGGTGTTGCTCTGATGGGCAGAGCTCAGTAAAACTTTAATCCGCTTGTCTCCTGATGGGTGGGGCTGGGTTCTGTCCCTGTTGGTTGTTTGGCCTGAGGCGACCCACCACTGGAGGCTACAGGCTCTTTGTTGGGGCTAATGGCAGGCTCTGGGAGGGCTCACGCCAAGGAGTACTTCCCAGAACTTCTGCTGCCAGTGTCCTTGTCCCCTCAGTGAGCCACAACCACCCCCCACCTCTGCAGGAGACCCTCCAACACTAGCAGGTAAGTCTGGTTCAGTCTTCTATGGGGTCACTGCTCCTTCCCCCTGGGTCCTGGTGCGCACATTACTTTGTGTGTGCCCTCCAAGAATGGAGTCTCTGTTTCCCCCAGCCGTGTCAAAGTCCTGCAATCAAATCCTGCTGGCCTTCAAAGTCTGATTCTCTGGGAATTCCTCCTCCCATTGCTGGACCCCCAGGTTGGGAAGCCTGACGTGGGGCTCAGATCCTTCACTCCAGTGGGTGGACTTCTGTGGTATAATTGTTCTCCAGTTTGTGAGTCACCCACCCAGCGGTTATAGGATTTGATTTTATTGTGATTGTGCCCCTCCTACCATCTCATTGCAGCTTCTACTTTGTCTTTGGATGTGGGGTGCCTTTTTTGGTGTGTTCCAGTGTCTTCCTGTCGATGATTGTTCAGCAGTTGGTTGTGATTCCAGTGTTCTCTCAAGAGGGAGTGAGCGCACGTCCTTCTACTCCACCATCTTGAACCAATCCTAAAATTTACCATTTTAAAGGATACAGTTCAGTGGCATTATGTACATTCACATTGTTGTGCAACCATCACCATCATCCCTCTCTAGAGCTTTCTCATCATCCCAAACTGAAACTTGGTAGCCATTAAACAATAACTCCTCATTCTCCCCTCTTCCCAGCTCTTGATGACCACTGTCTGTCTCTATGAATTTGACTATTCTAGGTACCTCAGACAAGTGGAATCATACGATATTTATCCTTTTGTGACTGGCTTATTTCAGTTAGCATGATGTCTTCAAAGTTCATCCACATAGTAGCATGTGTCAGAACGTCCTTCCTTTTTAAGGCTGAATAATATTCCATTGTGTGTGTATATATATACACCATATTTTGTCTATCTGTTCATCTGTTGATGGACGTTTGAGTTGTTTCACCTTTTAGTTATTGTGAATAATGCTGCTGTGAATATTGGTGTACAAATATCTGTTTGAGTTCCTGCTTTCATTTCTTTTGGATAGATACTCAGAAGTAAAATTGCTGGACCGTATGATAATTCTGTTTAGTTTTTTAAGGAACTGTGAAGGCATGAGTTTTTGCTTGTTGTGTTCACTAATCTATGCCCAGGACCTTGAACAGACCCTGGCACAAAGTACACACTCCGTAAATACTTGTTGAATCAGCCTTTTAATTTCTCTGTCTATGAACCTGGAACCTCAGTCTAAAAAGGCTGTGTGACTTGTCTGACCCAGCTTGCTCATAGTGGTCTCATATTAACTCTTAATGCTTGTGGTTTCAAGTTCAGGACCCCCAAAGCAGTTCCTTATAACTTGTTCTAGAATTTTGCTGAGGAACTATATCAATTTCACCAGTTGTTTACAGAATCCACCTCTTTCTGTGGCCCTTCAGGCTCCTGGCCCCTCTGTCTTTCTCAGAAGCTCCTGTATCATCAATAGCGATCCCATTTACATGTTCTTTCAGTGCCCTTGGCTGTCACTTACCTGGATCCCTTTTAGATTAGCTTGGTGCTTTCTGGGTTGTGTCCCTTCTCTTGAGCTCACTTCCCCACGTCACCAAGGTTCCTGCTCTCCTTTAGTGCAGAAATCATTCTCTTTGATAGGAGACAGAGGCAAAATGGGCTGGGAGAGTTCTAGTTTCTCTGTTACCTCCGATCTCTTAGCTTCAGGCCCAGAGAGCAAGCCTGGCCCATTTCCTTGTTTTTGCTCCAGATATAACACTTTTTAAATTGTCCTTCCAATGTGTTTGCCAACTTGAGCTGTATAGAGCTTCCTGACACTATTCTTCTAAGTTTCTGCTTTTAACCTTTATGTGCATTTTTTTTTTATGTGCAGTTTTGAAAAGATTCACATTCTGAAATCACATTACTGGAAATGGGCTTACAGGAAAGACAGAATTGGGACAGAACACTCAAAACTTATGAAACTTTGTAACGAGAACCCTAAAAATACAACAGTCTGAATTAAAATATTGGCAGTTAAATCTCCACCAACATTGAACCTTGAATCCCTGTCCGTCCTAGACCCCCTGTGCCCTGGGGAGTGTGCTTCCTCCTTTTAGAAGCTGGTTCCAGAGAGACTTAACTTCCAACAGAGATTATTTTCATCAAAAATAAAAATCTGATGTAGGATCTGCCTTTTTCTAGTGTTTTCTCATAGAGGTAGATTTCATATAGAGGTAAATTTCTTACATGGCTCTGCCTTCTTCTAATGTTTTTGTATAGAAGTAATTTTTTTTTGTACCTCCTTCATTTGTACTTACTGCAGCACCAGATGGCTTAATATAAGTGGAAGCCAACTGATAACTGCGTCCAAGGAAGGTACTTCTAGTGCATTTTATGTTTCTTAAGGTCCTTATTGATGAAATGTACTCTTCAGTTGTAGAAAGCTTGAGGTTGCATATGAACCAACGTGACTGATATCATTCTGATATCATAACCTGCTCACCAGTCGCCTGTGAGCAAGTTCACATTAAAGGAGCACTCTTTGTAATGCAACGGTCTGTATTTGATTGTGGTCCTCTGGTTTTTCTTCCGCAACTGTCCATGTCTTTTTTTTTTTTTTTTAAGAATTGTGTTGCATTCTTTTTTTTTTAATTAATTAATTTATTTTTGGCTGTGTTGGGTCTTCGTTTCTGTGCGAGGGCTTTCTCTAGTTGTGGCAAGCGGGGGCCACTCTACATCGCGGTGTGCGGGCCTCTCACTATCGCGGCCTCTCTTGTTGCGGAGCACAGGCTCCAGACGCGCAGGCTCAGTAGTTGTGGCTCATGGGCCTAGTTGCTCCGTGGCATGTGGCGTCTTCCCAGACCAGGGCTCGAATCCGTGTCCCCTGCATTGGCAGGCAGATTCTCAACCACTGCACCACCAGGGAAGCCCCCATGTCCATATCTTTTAAAACCTTGCACTTTTGGAAAGCTCGTTGTGCTGCCTCATAGTTATCTTTTGTTACCTCTTCCTCTTTTTCCCTATTGGAAAAAAAAAAGAAAAGGACAGCGTTAGGAAGGCTTAGTATAAATACCTTGCTTGGGCTTTGGAGGGGCTAGTCCTGGATTCAGATCTTGGCTCCATCCACTGTTCCTTCATGTGTAATACGAGGGATGTCACTTAACTCTTCCCGGGCCTCAGGGTCCACATTGGCAATTAAAAACACGTGCTGTGAAGTGGTTGGTATTCTAAGGATTAATAATTATGTAT
Source organism: Balaenoptera musculus (assembly GCF_009873245.2). NCBI lineage: Eukaryota > Metazoa > Chordata > Mammalia > Artiodactyla > Balaenopteridae > Balaenoptera > Balaenoptera musculus. The sequence goes on along the minus strand of NC_045794.1, from coordinate 41,346,960 downwards.
ACAAAATGCCCAGCACAAAGCAGGGACTTAGCAAATGGCAGCTGTTATAATTGGGATTATTTGCAGAATTTCCCAACTAGGAATCATCTACCCTCCTGGATTCTCTTTCCGAGGACTCATACATATCTGTTCTCTGAAGCCTCACTAAAATTCAGCTCCGTGGTTGGTCCCTGGTGAACCTCATCACTGCTGCTTGCCCAGCATCTATGACAGTGCCTCTGGCACGTGGTAGGTGCAAACTAAATTCTTGTTGATCGATTGAACTGAATCTTACTCATCTTTATATTGAAGCTTCTGTACATACATTATTCTTCTCGGTGCTTTGTGTATCTTAAGTTCTCAAATGTTTAAGAAAGACAAAACTGAGAGCAGCTGTATAGAACTCTACATCAATGGTGGGAAGATGGTGTGCAGCCCCAGGACGTTTGGGGGAGGAAAGCATGCATGGTGAGGGGCAGCAGTCTGAGGCAGTGATCAGGTGGATAAACTTCAGGGCTTGTCTTTGATGGAAGTCACAGTATAATCTCAGAAGTGACAGCCCATCACTTTGGCTGTATCCTGTTTGTTAGAAGCTAGTCACTGGGTCCAGCTGACACACGGGGAGAGGGGCTTAACACAAGGATGTAAACACCAGGAGGTGGGAACCATCAGGATTCATCTTAGAAGCTGCCTACCACTCTCCTATTTTACGCATGGGAGAGAAACTGAGGCTCGGAGAGGTTTGGTAACTTCCTCAAGGTTACCTAGGACTATGCTGGGGCAGGATTCAAACCTAGAGCGGCTTTCCCTTTCAATGATGCTTGCCTGCACGTTTTCTCACTTAGCCTTCGCAATAGCCCTGCAGAGTTGGTTAATATAGTTCCTACTGGTTACAGATGAGAATGGATGGATGAATCGGGAGATGTAACCATTTGCCCGAAGCCACAAAGTAGCTGACTGTATCACCGCTCCTAAAGAAAGAGTGGAGAAGGGTTTGGCCTGGCCCTGGGAGCCGGGTGGCGATCCAGGCAACCCACATCTGCTTTTCCTGCAAAACCAGGACGGCTCAACAGGCCTCCCCTGGCCTGTGTGAGAAGGTCTTTCAACACCACTGACCCCTCTTGGCACCGCTCCCAGGCTCACCAGGCCACCGCTAGTGACTGAATTTCCCTTGTCCCGGATGGAATCCTGAAGGTGTCGGGCGAGAGACAGGAATCAGGCTCACGCCCTGTGCTCCGGCCACACTGGCCTTAGGGTCCTCTCATCTCGGAGCTTTGATCCAGGCTCTTCCCTCTGCCTAGAATGTGCCCCACCTCCCGCCCCTTTCACCCTGGAAACTCCTACCCCTGCTTCAGCCCCCAGCTCAAATCCTGCTTCCTGGGGAGGCTGTTCCTGCTGGCAGACAGTAGAGAGTTAATGAGTGCTGCTATTATTATTTATTGAATGAATACTGAGATGCCTCCTGTGGGTGATTTTAGGGTCAGTCAGACTGTTTTCCCCAGGATACCTCTGTCCTGCAGTAACTAACCTTTTCAAACGCCTACACTAAAATGCTAACTAGGAGAGAACTGAAGGGCTTCCTGACTTCTTTTGGAAACACTTAGAAGTCTGGGTAGTGACTTTAGGAGTGGGACTTTCAGGCTCTGAAGGACAGATAGACCAATAGCAGAAGGAGATATGGGATATATTTTAGGGTAGGAGAGGCCTTATTTCAGAACCTTTCAAATGGCAGGGCTTACTCTGGAAGCGTAGAAAAGGGTTTTAATAAGGGAAGGAGCATTATTTCATTATTAAAAAATAACGTTTACAAAGAGTTTGTAAAAACAGTGAAGAAATGCATGTGGCATATAATATAAATATATTGATATATACATGTATATACATTTATCATTTATCTCATTTATGCAAAAATGTATTCCTAATAATAGCTTACCCTTATTGAATTACTTAATACATGTCACAACAACCCTATAAAGTAGGTACTATTATCTCTATTTTCCAGATGAGGATGCTGATGCACAGAGGGGTTAGGTAATTTTCTGAAGATCACACAGCTAGTAAAAGAGCTTTGGAACCTAGTCAGTCAGCTCTAGAGCCCATACTTTTTTTTTTTAAATTAATTAATTAATTAATTAATTTTTGACTGTGTTGGGTCTTCGTTTCTGTGTGAGGGCTTTCTCTAGTTGTGGCAAGTGGGGGCCACTCTTCATCATGGTGCACGGGCCTCTCACCATCGCGGCCTCTCTTGTTGCGGAGCACAGGCTCCAGACGCGCAGGCTCAGTAGCTATGGCTCACGGGCCTAGTTGCTCCGTGGCATGTGGGATCTTCCCAGACCAGGGCTCGAACCCGTGTCCCCTGCATTAGCAGGCAGATTCTCAACCACTGCGCCACCAGGGAAGCCCCCTAGAGCCCGTACTTTAACCACTATGTTAGACAGAGAGAAATCCATCAAAATGTTTATCGTCTTTTTGGTGGTGGTTTGTTTTCTCCTCTATTCTCCAGGTTTTTCTATACAGATGTCCTATAGGAGTTAAATGATAAAAGTCTGACTAGGGAAGAAGGTGGGGTAGTGAAATTGAAGGACAAACGTGTTTTAGAACAAAAGAATTCACCCCATTTCCTTTTCCACTTTGCTAAATTTTCCAGAAGAACCGATGGCCACCCCAATCCTACAGGCCACTGAGGCCCTGTCCCCAGAAGCTGAAGCCAGCACAGCACTCATTGCAGGTAACAGGCTCTGAGCCAAATCAAGGGACCTTCTGAGCTCAGGGGCTCTGTTGCTCCAGAGACAATGTGATAGACCAGGATTTTCCCTACATGGGAAAGCACCACAAATTAGAGACCAAATCCATTAATGGGCTCGTTTTGGCATGCAAGTTGTATTACACACACACACACAAGGTTATAAAAGACTCTTAGAGGCTTCGTGCCAGAGGTGCCGCCAGTAAATGACAGGTTGGGAGGTGGCCACAAATAGCTGCAGTGCATATGGGCACTACAGTTGAGTATGGGGGTAGGGATAAGGATGTGTACAGTTTGTTGAGTGGGTGAGAAAGAGGATGGGAGGGATCAGAAACCCCTACAGGAGGCTATGAATTTTAAAACCCTTCCTGTTGGGATAAGCGATTTCCTGTTTCCTTCCTTCCTGTTTCTGTCATAATCATCAGGAACTAGTTGAGAGGGAGTTCAGTTTTGTCAGAAATCAAAAGCCTTGTGTCCCTAAGCACAAAGAGGCTCCAGATATCATGTACCAAGGAAGTCGGGCCTGGTGGGAGAATATGGATTTGGAAGTGGACGCTTAGTTAACTTCAGCAGGAGGATCCTCACCAAGAGCGAGGGGACCGTGTAATGCAGGGGACCTTGTGAGTTACTGAGACGTCCTCAATCCTGAAAACATCTCTGCATTTTCCCTCTCCTTTCCAAGTTGTTATCACAGTGGTCTTCCTCACCCTGCTCTCAGTCGTGATCTTGATCTTCTTTTACCTGTACAAGAACAAAGGCAGCTACGTCACCTACGAACCTGCAGAAGGCGAGCCCGGCGCCATCCTCCAGATGGAGAGCAACTCAGCCAAGGGCAGGGAGAAGGAGGAATATTTCATCTAATGGTTCCCAGACCCCAAGGAGCTTATCCAGGCTCCAGTGCTAACATACAATTTATTAGGTGAAAGTTTTATCTGAAACCGGTGAGAAGCATCGACTGATATTGGCAGAACTGAGCTCCTTCTGGGACACAGGCACAAGTGCTAACATCACCGACGCCGGGGACTGGGGACACGAAGAAAGCTGCTCATGACGTCTCTAGCCAGGCCTTTGTCATACAGCCGGTGCTTCTGGCTGACCAGCGAGGTTGAGCTGTACCAGGCAACACTGGAATATGTGCCCAGTCATCTTCACTTTTTTCACAGGTCGAAGGGAAGGAGGAGAGTTGGGGGTCACTGGATGCTCCTCTGTCCCATACCTGGTCACCTAGTGACAGCCCAAGTGGAAATAGTGTCCCATAGAAGTTCTTCCCGGAGGCCGGACACCACAGTGAAAGGCCAGGCCAGGAGGGGCAGGAGACTGTGGAGACCTCTCTCCTGATGAACGTGCCACATCCCTTAATCTGAGCCCTTCCTTTCCATATTCCCCAGCAAGCCAGACTTCTTAGGCTATTTTTCTCAGAATTAAAATCTTTCGTTGATACAGAAATCAGATTCTCATGTGTAAGAAATAACTACCTTTACACTTTTTCTTTGCTTAAACTTTGACAGTTTCTTTTGCTCACTTAACTCCTTTGCCTGTGTTCTCTCCCAAGCAAAGGGGGCCCCAGGGAAATTTCAGAAGTTCCCAGAACAATCTCAGGGGCTTGAAACAAAGATGGTCCTGGGAGGTTTGTCCTAGAAGAGTGTCATTAGAAACATACCCTGGGGGATTAGTTGTTTAGCCTCCATCCTGGCAAGGGCCAGAATTTCCCAGACCCATTCTGCGTACACACAGAGGGAACCAGGAACAACCTTCCTATCACTTTTCCCACCAGTGCCCTTTATATCAAGCCCAGAGAGGCTTCTTGGAGCTAACTTCGTCTCAAAATGAGGTATGTTTAAAAGGTACAATGTTTTGGTAGAAATCATTAGCTCTTCAGGTATTGTTTACTTTGGAATTAAGCTGTATCTCTTTCGAGGTCTTAAATATATTGCCTCCATTGTTCAAGCTCAAGTCCACCCAAGGTGAGACCCAAGAGTTGAGGGATCAATCTTGGCAACCTAGATTCCAGGAGTTTTCAGTATTTCTCCAACGGGATTTTGGAAAAACTGAAGGTCATCCTGCTAAAAAACATCTTCCTCAAGTCAAACTTAAGGGCAAGTTAGGAGAATCAACTGTTCCCTTATTTCTAAGTTTATGTTCTGAATTCCTCTGGCATAATAGGCTCATAAGAATCTGAAAGAGCTTAGGAAGTAAAATGAAGAAAAGTTAAACATCTAGAATGGAACTCATGAAAATGGTCAAATCCTAGCCTTGTACTCCTGCATTTAGTTGAAAGTCTTCATTTAAAAAACCAGAATGACAGCAGCACTTATCTGAATTCTAGGTGGGATATAAAAGAAGATATATACAGAAGAGATCTAAAAACAAGCTGAGTAAAGAATCCTTGAAGGTGAGGTGTAATGCAACTTCATCACTTTATTCAAATCTTCAAAATAGTCTTTATTCTACATTTTTAGTATAAAAAATCCACAAGTTAAGTGCACCACAGTGTAGAGAGAGACATACAACGCTGAACTTCCATAACAGTCAATGGTACAGTCAAACATCACATGTACAGAACACAAAATTTAGATGAACTGAAATTATAAGATAAAATAAAATAAAATCCAATTTTAGAGAACAAAAATCAAAATATTAAGGATCCCTGAAATATTCTTAACCCTAATGAGATTTCACTGGACTCAAGTCATTTAGTAGTGAGGCATTCACAATATGACCCCATTAACCCAGCTCAGGAATTCTTGGGAGCCATGAGTGGCTGCCATCAGACACTGACAAGAAATGGTAACCAATTTTTGATCTGAAAACTCCCCTTAATTTGGCTCTAGAGTCATCAGGCTTTTAAATGCATCCTCCTCCTTGCCCCTCAAATTATAAACAAACTGCTGTTTACAATACAGTTTGCATCCTTTGTTAAAACAAAGCTCAGTTTTTCTGGCACCAAAGCAAATTTGGGTTTGCAAATTTGGTTCATGTATGAAGAGACAACCTATGAGGAGGGTCCAAAAGGCACCCTCCACTTTTGCTTGAGGAGACGCAAAAGCAGAAGTAATGGGGTCTGTGCTTGGGGCACAGAGGGGGTTTCAGAGGATCCTTTGTGAAAGACTAGTTAAAAGATGACAGGTGGGGAGAAGTGCAAGGAGAGAAGGAAATTAGTCTGACTGGCTTTCTGTCCTGCACCATTGATTCAATGGAGATTGGTGGGAAGGAATGGAAGACGAGGGTTGAGGGTAGGACGTGGGGCAAAGGACGGAAAGGAAAAGGCAGATAACTAATGCGGTTCATTTATAACAAGTAATATAAATCAAAGACTTAAAGGAGATTAAAGACCAATCAGAATAATTTGGCAACTTTAATTCTTAGGAAGATCAAAGTTCCCTCCAAACCTAATTTGATGTTTTATTACTAAAAGCAAAGACCAGTATGGTACAGTATTACTCCGGAGGAATTAAAGGAAGATCCTTAGGGCTGCTTTACCCACATTCATTTTATGAATGGATACCTCCCCTACCTCAAAATGCTTTAGGGCGGTACTGCTACCATTACGTGGTTCCTTATTACGTTTGAAAAGTGCCTGAAAGTTTGGGCACCAGAAAGACACCCCAACAACATGTGTCTAAACTGCAACTTCAGGTTAATATGACTAAAGCAGTTACATTGTGAGAAGTGCTGAAGGTATGTGATGTCTTTCCCGGCACAGAGGTGGCCTTGGTTCTTCACCAGATGGTGTAGCCACCATCTGAGCCACCCATGAAGAAGTTTCCCTTCCGCTGAGTTACAAGGACATTGGCTCCCTGCATGACTGCGAGCTGAGCAGCATTGGGAGGGCATCCAGGGGGAGGAGGCTGAAAGGAAAAGACAAGGTTGATTGGACACGGGGCAGCTGTGGAAGGGAAGTGGACAAAGGTGAAAGAGGACCAGTCAGGAAGACGGCAATGTGCTAACCCGTGGCATCTCGAAGAGCTAGCTGTGCCACCAATTCGGGTACAGCAGGTCTCTAGTCTCTGTGAGCCCAAAGATATAAACAGGAAACCCACTCATTTAAAGGGTTCCAGGTCCAAGATAAAGCCTATGGATACCTTCTGAGTGTGGGTAGTCCAGACCCATAGGCATTTTCAGGGCAGAAAATCACTCCTACTCACGTTCTAAAATACAGGGAGCGGGTACTAGGTCCAGGGCCTTATGTCACAGGGTCCAACAGTTTTCAAATGGCCCTAGATAATCTGAAAGCTCTACCTGATGACAGCATTCTCACCTCATCCCTAGCCTGTGGTTATTGAGTAGATGATCCTAGCAAGGACCATTTGGGCTCTAATTCTCATACATAGGAGAACTAAGCAGGAGACATAACTAAAAGCCCTAGTATCTTTCTAAATGTAATCTAATGGGGATTGTGCATTCTATTTTTTAATCATCATGGTTCCTAATACAATGCCATACTGATAGCAAATATTAAGTAAATGCTTATGGAATGAATGAGCAGTGTTACTAGACCAGTACCAAAGTGAACTGGGAAAGCAGCAGGCAGGACTCCTAAGACAGGAAAACAAAGGAATCTGATTAACTCAGACACCAGTGAATGTGCCAGATGCTACTGACTTGCCACAGTTCTCCTGCCCCCTCAAGTGCTTTCTGCCTGACTACTGGATGTCAGTACTTGCACCAATACCAGCAACTATTACCCAGGGATGATGAAAGGATGACTATGTAGTCATTTCAGGAAGTTAAAATAGGCAAGGGTTGAGTTTTTTGTGACAAAGTCATACTCACAGGAATGTTTCCAGCAGTAGCACCAGCTCCAAATCTGGCACCTGCATCATACCCTCCTTCCACCAGCACTGCTGAACCAGGTGGATAGATGGGACCAACTGGATAATAAGCCATGGGGATTGTGGAACCTAAAGGTCCAACAGCCACAGACTGGGCCATGGGAAGATACAGTGAGGCGCCAGGAAATGCAGCTGACATGGTGGGGACTGTGGCAGCCCCCGGGTGCACAAAGCTCGGACGATAGAGCTAAAAGAGGCAGAAGAGAAGGCAACTAGTTACTTTATGACATTCGTATTTCAGATCTCTTTAATGAGTCAATTCTTAATTCTTCTTGTGCAGATTACACTCTGAGTTACACAAGTTGCCTTTCCACTGCCACTAAATATTCTCCTGGATCACTTCCTGCTATAGCTAATGTTAGGCTCAAGGAACGCAAACTCATCTTCTTAACCTCAGCCTGTGCCAAATAACATAAAATAATCAGATAATGCATTCTCAACCCCAACAGAAATTGCTGAACTATATAATGTTTTAGATTATTCATGTGAGCATTCTTTCCTGTTTGTGGAGAGTAAATAAATGTGTGGAGTCAGACTTAGCTAAAGACTGAAAACATGATCCAAGAGTATTCCATTAATAAAGTCTAATAAACTGGAAGCACCTCTGAGTAGGCAGGTGGAGCATCAGTGTAGGGTGGAGCCTGAGGAAGATGCAAAGTCTGAGGGTACACAGGGTTCCCAGGAGGCTGCACCGGGTAGGTTGGCTGCGTTGGATATTGACCTGGAAGACAAGAAAACAATGCATGTTGCCTACAATACAGAGTCACCAAAATAAGGCAGGGCATACTGGGTAGCTAACCTAGCCGGAGCAAGCAGAAAGAGATTTGCAAACAGACCGACTGCCCTGAAGGGCCTGATCCCTGGAGCCAAGAAAATAAGCATCCTCTTTGCACCCTTATAACTGAAGATGCTGGATTCTAACTGGACAGGAAAAGCTCGTTCCAGGAGAAGACTGGTGTGAGGGGAAAGTCTAGCTGGGCCCAAGATCCTTCCAGAATGCAGGGCAGCTCTGGGAACCCCTTCTTGCTGATGTTTCAAGAGTGTGTCCTGTCTCTCTACTCTGGGTGGTCTCCAAAGGTCTCGTTGTAACTGACCAAGACCTCATGAGTAACAGTGGTTGTGGTCATCGACCTCACAGGTTCCTACTCAAGGTCGACTTCCAAATAAAAAAAGTGAGTGGTGGAAGTAAACCTTGAGATCGGAGAGGGGGTTGAGGGGAATGTTCTGACACAGGAACCGGCAGACTTTCTGGCCGCCAGCGAGGGTAAGGGGAAAGAGACCCGTCGGGCCCGCCTGGCCCGCCCACCAGCGCCGGCACTTCACTAGTTAAGCCCGGGGGCCTGCCTGTGGTTCCGGAGCGCGGCGCCCCGCCTCTGCCAGCTCTCCATTGGCCCACCCAAATCTCACCTCTAGCTCCCCATTTGCTCCTGCAGATGCCCATCTCGACAAGCCTTCTCCCCCCCCACGCCCCCCCCAACCCGAGCCCGCAGCTCCAAACTGCGCCACAGAGTTTAAGGGGGAAAGGGCCGGGAGGGAGCGAGCAGCCGTAGTTCGGGGATGACAAAGGCGTCCGGCGAAGCCCCGGGCACTGCAGCTGGCCCAGGAGCGCGGCGCAGCTCTCCCCAGGCCTGGCGTCTAGTGACCCTGGGCTCCCGGCCCGCTCGCTCCGGGCCAGCACTACTTCCCCCGGCGGCCTCAGCCGCCCCCTGTCCTTGCCTTTGCTGTTCATGGTGGCTGCGGGTCCGGTTCGGCTCGGCGTCGCGGACGGTTATTTTTTTCGTCCTCTTCCTGTTCGTAGTCACTTCCGTGTCACGTGACGATTTGTCCGCCTAGCGTCACCCGACGCCCGAATGCCGCTGCCACCGGAAACCCCGCCCCTTCTCCCGGCCTCCGGTAGCTGGAGGGAGGGCCCACGTGATCCCGCCCGCTCGTGTTGGCCCCGCCCACTGGGTCTTGTCCTCCAACCCCTACCCTTGTCTCTCGACTGGAAGAAAACCAAATACAGGTATTGTCTCGAAATAGGAACTTCTCTCTCTTGGGCGCTCGGAGGCAGTACCATTAAACTATTCTCCGGAACCTTTTTCCACCTACGCACAGCACCTCAAGGTCATCTCACCTTGACAGTCTTTCCACGAGGGGCATAGATTTCTACAAACGTCTCTAACTGCCTGAGATACGCTCCCCTCCCTAACCCTTGATTTATTGATCACGCGTTCCCCTCACTCGAATCTTCGCTGCCTGTCCTGCCGACAGACGGTCGGTATTTATTTGTGTCGCTTTCTCACCATAAAGAAGGGTATGCTGTGTTGTGTCCCTCCCGCAGCAGCTAGCACTAAAACTGGCATACTCGTGGTACCCAAGGAGTGCCTGTGGCCCGGCCCTTTGGTACCTGTTACAGGCACCAGTACGGCACCTTACGTGTATTTTCTCCGTGTTATCACTTCTCTTCTAACTTAATTGTTCTTAAGGGCAAAGATGCCATCCGTTAAGGCAGCAATTAAGTTTTTCCTTCCGTTCTTCATTTTAAGATATCTGCTGAGCGCCTGCTATGTGCAAGTACAGAGATGGAGCTGAACAAGACAGCCCAACACTATTTCCTCATGGAGTTTACATTCTGTACTGCAGGAAGAATATTAGAAAAGCATCTGAAAAGTGAAAGCTTTGGAAAGAAAAGTCCTCAGTAAACATTAGAAGCCTGATAAATACTTGCTGATGAATGACTTAAACCACTGAAAAGAGCTGTACTCACTTCAACTCAGCAATCCCTTGTTTTTCTCTCCAGTATCGTATTACAGTTTGCAGAGCACCCTTAAAATGCACGATTTTATGGGGTCATCACAGGTCTTCACAGCAGCCCTGTGTGGCAGACGGGGCCTGTTTGATCATTCCTGTTTTTCAAATGAGAGAATTGATTAAAGAGATTTGCCCTAAGTCACACAGTGAGCAGGTTACAAAGTCAGGTCCTGTATCCTGGTTCCCAGGTTCCCAAGTCAGTTTTGTTTTGTTCTTATCACTTCACTCTGCCTATCATGGCTAAAATACTCTAAAAGCCCAATTTCCAAGACTATGTGTATTTGGAGTTCTTTTAGGTTCCTTCCGTTTCAGTAGATTCATATTGTTTATTTAGTTCACATTAATATTAGTATGTTAAAGCCTATGATATTTACCTTTTCCTGTATTTCTGACTCTAATCTTGAAGGCAGGCACAGTGTTAGATATTCACTCATTGAACGGTTCTTCAGAGAACACTAACAAATGCCAGGCACTGTTCTAAAACAAAACAAAGCTCTGGCTCTCCTGAATCTCACCTTCTGGTAAAGGGGCTTGCAAACTTTTTGGACCAAAATTGACAGTAATACACTTTAAATCATGACCCAGTACACACGCATTTATAAATATACGTAACTGAAAATTTTATGATCTGATACCTCCTTCTGTGTACGATGCACTGTCATATTTTCTATTTTCTCCTATTTCCTTTTTTCACTTCTGGTTGTGATTTCACATCCTAGTAACAAGTCAGGACTCACAGTTTGAAAAACACGGGTTTTTTTTTTAGTGGACTTTTACCCTCAGGGCCTTGCATTTTTCTTAGCATGAAATTTGCAAGCAGTAGTTGGTTAATTTGAATGAACATCCTTGGAGGTCAGATCAGTCAAATCTTCTTCCTTGTAACCTAACTCTTACAAGTCAGATCCTAAACTGATTCCACCCTAAAGCCTAAAACTGGAGAGGTCATTAACCTATACCCATCCTAACCTGTGCTCTGGGCCTCAGAAAATAAAGGAGTGTACCTGAGAAAGGAAACTTACCTTTTTTCTCTTACTGGGCCCTCAGTTAGGGACCCTGAAATTGTGTTGACTATAGCAGCCCACGTCAGTGAGAGTGTAGGAGAGGGATGCTAGCTAGTTCCAGTCCTCACTGTGTCACCAACTAACTGACTTTGGTCCTCGTCTCCTCCACTCCCACTTATTCCTTGTCATGTAGGAGTCAGATACTGCACCACTGTCCTTGCAGATATTATCCACCTCGTGTCCATAGCAGACCAAGGAAAAGTGCAGGCAAGCAGACTGTATTTCAGAGAGGTTAAGTAGCTGAACTAAGTTACACAGCTGCAGAGCCGGTGTTCAAACTCAGCTTTGCTTGATTTTACAAGCCTTGTTTCTAATGTTTACATTGTTTAATCTATTTACCTTGTTTTTAATCTGCTGCCTCCCAAAGGTCTCAATTTCATCATCTGCCAGAAAATTCACATGATCCTTGTGTCACCTCAGGCTCTAAATCTAGGCTCTGTTTTAGGGAAGGAAAAAAGCAAAGAAGAGCCTGAGAAGGCAGAGGGGAAGTAGGCCAAGCTGATAATCAGGTTGTAAATTCTGATCAGGCCCTAGATAAAAGTACAAATACTTCTACTGGATGGTAAACAGCCATTGCCCCAAGCCCTCTCCCCAAATACCCTCCTCTGCTCCAGCCCTCCACTGAAACCCCTCCTCCCCAGACCTTTCCATGGTCCAGTAATTAAAGGGTTAACTCTTTTTTAAATTGTTTTTTTTTTTTAATTGTTTTTTAATTAATTAATTTAGCTGTGTCGGGATCTTCTTTGCAGCATACGGGATCTTTCGTTGCGGCGTGCGGGCTTCTCTCTAGTTGTGGCACGAGGGCTCAAGAGTGCGCGGGCTCAGTAGCTGCAGCGCGCAGGCTCTCTAGTTCTGGCACGAGGGCTCTAGAGTGCGCGGGCTTAGTTGCCCCACGGCATGTGGAATCTTAGTTCCCCGACAAGGGATCGAACGCATGTCCCCTGCATTGGAAGGCGGATTCTTAACCACTGGACCACCAGGGAAGTCCCTAAAGGGTTAACTCTTGACACCCAGGAAGCCTGCAGGACCTAGCTCCAGCTAAGACAAGCTGCCTTCAGATTGGTCAGTGCCTCCTCTACAGGATGTTAGGTATTTTGCTTAACACGCTGGGACCAGGGTCTCCTGAAAGCCAGGGTGGAGCCAAATAAGATTACCAACAGAAAAGAAGGGGCTACAAGCCGCTGTTTTCTCTGGCAGGTGGGATTAAGGGGCATCTGGCTACTTTCTTGAACAGGAGTCAAGAGCCTTTCTGTTTTCCTCATTCTCCTTGGTCCCCCAATGAGATGAAGATGTCATTAAGTCATCAAACATCCTTTCTTGAGTTAATTTAACAACTATTTATCAAGCATCTGTTATGTGCCAGGCCCTGTAATAGACACTAGGGGAACAATAGTGAAGAAGCACACTTAGTCCCTATCCTCATGGAACTTAGTCTACCTAATGGGAGAGACAGAAAAGTAAACAGATAATCAAAATATAGTGTGATTAATGCTGCCATAAGGACAGTATGGGGTGTTATGAGAACACCTGGGTGAGGTATCTAATCTTTTCTACTGTGGTCAGGGAAGGTGTCATGCCGGCAGGGATGTCTGAGATGAAATCTGAAGGGTGGGTGGAATTGAAGCAAGTGAAGAGGGTTCCCCAAATAGGGAACAGTGTATGCAAAGACCTACAAGTGGGAGGGCTTAGGGAGAGGGAGGATGTGACAACAGTTCAGTATGGCCGGTACATGGAATGGGAAGTGAGGACTGGTCAGAGATGAAGCTGAAGAGGTAAACAGATGCCTTTCCGTGCTGGGGGCCTTGGAGCCCGCGGAGGATTCTATCTTAAGATAATGGAGTCTATCCTACAGGCACTAGTTAGCCACCGAGAGTTTTCAGCAGAAAAGTGACATGATTATGTTTTTATTTTAGAAATATCTTTCTGGCTACCAAATGTAAACTAGATTAGAAAGGGGCAAGAGTTGAGGTGTGCCTGGGAGACACAGGATACAATGCAGTAATTTAGGTGACTGATGATGGCAGACTGGCCTAGGAAAGTGGCATTTGGGTAGAAAGAAGTGGGGGGATTCCAGAAATATTTAGGAGGCAAAGCAGCTGGACTAATATTGGGATTAATGTCCAGGGTTAATTAACAGGATTAATGTCAGGGATGAAAACTCCATAAAGTCAAAAGAAAAATGACAAATTGGAAAAAAAAAAATTTGCAATTTGTATCACAAAGGGCTAATTCCCCTAAATATTAATAGCTCCTAGAGATCAATAAGTATATGGCCAACCATTAGAAAAAGTAGCTGGGAGGAGGGGGAGTTAGATGAAGGTAGTCAAAAGGTACAAACTTCCAGTTATAAATAAGTACTAGGGAATGTAACACGATACAGATCATTAACACTGCTGTACATTATAAATGAAAGTTCTTAAGACAGTAAATCCTGAGTTCTCATCACAAGGAAAAACATTTTTTCTATTTTTTTAAATTTTGTATCTGCATGAGATGACGGATATCCGCTAACTAAACCTATTGTGGTCATCTTTTCATGATGTACGTAAGTCAAATCATTTTGTTGTACACCTTAAACTTATATAGTGATATATGTCAATTATATCTCCATAAAACTGGGGAAAAAATTTAACCAAATTTATAAAAAAAAAAGTAGCAAATGACATTTACAGACAGTTCACAGAAAAGGAAATGCAAATGGCTTCTAAACATATGAAAAATGTTCATCCTCACTCTTAATAAGAAGGCAAATTAAACCACACAGATACCATTATCAGATTGGCAAAAATCCAAACATTTACTAACCTCAATTGTGAGGCTGTGGATAAGCGGACGCTCTAATTTATTGACGGTGGGAGTACAACTCCTATAGGGCTGATTTGGCAAATGTCTATCAAAATTGCAAATTACCATCCCCACTTCTAAGAATGATTCCTACAGTTATATTTGCATTCATGAGAAATACTGTGTATATAAGGCTGTTTACTGCAGCATTGTTTGTAATAGCAAAAGATGAGAAATAACCTATATATCCATCAATAGGGAACTGGTAAAATAAATCTTAGTATATCCATATAATTAAACACTGCATGGCTGTAACAAAGAGCAAGGAAGCTCTCCAAAATATTTCATAAACGAAAACAAGGCAAGGTTCAGAACCATGTGCTTAGCATGATGCCTTTTGTGTAAAAGAGCAGGAAAACTATATTCATTAATATTTGAGTAAAGAAATTCTGGAAGATTACACAAGATACCTACAAAAGTGGTTACTGGGTAGGGTGGGGAGACAGAGGTGGGGGTGACTTTTCACTATACACCTTAAAAATTTTTTTTTAAATTTTTGAACCATGTGAATGCTTACCAATTCAAAACAGTAAAACAATGTTGGCACACCTATTAAAATGGTTAACATTAAACAGACTTTCAAGTGTTGGAGAATATGTGGAGCTACTAGAATTCTCATGCACTGCTGATAAGAATGTAAAATGGTACAACCACTTTGAAAACAGTATGACAGGACTTTAAAAGTTATATATACCATGTGATCTAGTCCTTCCACTCCTATTAACCCAAGAGAAATGAAAGAATATGGGCACACAAAGGCTTACCCATGGATATTTATTACAGCTTTATTTGTAACAGCCAAAAACTGGAAACAGCACAAACGTCCATCAACAGGTCAATGGATAAACACATTGTGGTGTTGCTATACAATAAAAAGGAATGAACTGCGGGTCCACACAACAACATGGATAATCTCAGTTATGCTGAGGGAAAGAAACCAGACAAAAGAAGAGTGCACACTAAGGGATTCCATTTATATAAAATTTTGGAAAATACAAACCATAGTGATAAAAAGCAGAGCAGTGGTTGCCTGTGTAAAGGGATGGGGAGGAACAGGAGGGAATGTTCCTCTTTGGGAACGTACTTCGGGAAGCTTTTGGGGGTCATGGATGTGTTCACTATCTTGACTGTAGTGATGGTTTTATGGGTGTGTACAAGTGTCAAAATTTATCAAATAGTACACTTTAAACGTGTAGTTTATTGTATGTCAGTTATGCCTTAATAAAGGTGTTTTTTAAAATAATGTTGGGATGAAGGAGAGAGACTAGCCAAGGATGATGGCTAATGAACTCTTTTAGTGAGTTTGGGCAAGAGGGATGCTGAAAGGAAAATTACAGCAGAACTCGGTAAGTGCTACAGTAGAGATGGATAAACTGTCCTCTGAGGACTCAGAGAATGACACGCCTCTTCCTGCAGGGTCTCCTAGTCCCAGTTAATTAGGCTGATTAGAGCTTTTTAATGTACCTTTATTGAACACCTACTATGTATTGGGCTCTTCACAATAGAAGGTAGAACAAAACTACCTTCTATTCCCCAGCCCAAAGAGGGAGGGTGGAGGTTTGTGGAAGAATCCAATCAGGCTCTGAAGCAGCCTTTTCAAAGCTTTGGCTGGTCTTTGTGTAACTAAGGGAACAAGGATTACAAGATATGTGACTCAGAAATGGATCCTCCTTTCTTATTGCTGGCGAGCCTTTGTGGGAGAGGCACTAACACTGCTCTGCATGATAATGTAAAGACCTCACTCCACTGTGGCTACAGCAGCCTAGTAAATCCTGGGGCAGTGTCTCTTCTTTTGGGGTTTTGAGCAATTTTTCTCCGTGTGAAATCCCAAACCACCTGCATCAGAATCATTTAGTGCTTCTGCACCAGGGAAGTTGGGACTTCCCTGGTGGCGCAGTGGTTAAGACTCCATGCTCCTTGGGCTTCCCTGGTGGTGCAGTGGTTAAGAATCTGTCTGCCAATGTAGTGGACACAGGTTCTAGCCCTGGTCCGGGAAGATCCTACATGCCATGGAGCAACTAAGCCCGTGCGCCACAACTACTGAGCCTGCACTCTAGAGCCCGTGAGCCACAACTACTGAGCCCGCGTGCCACAACTAATGAAGCTGAACTTCTCAGCTGGTTTTCACTTGGATTATAGGGAAAGTTAAAATAAAAAATTTAATGCTTTCCTCCATTCTTTGGAATTCTCTTTAATTTTCCCCTAACTCTTCTGTAAAGAACGACCTTGTGTAGTCATGTTGGGGAGAATTCACAGCTGTGCCCCACTGTGACTACAGCTGCATTTCATGCAGAGGGACCATACCAGGTGACTAGCAGCCAAATGAGTGGCCGAAAACAGAATGAAACAGAGGGTCAAGTGAAAGACTTGGGGGACAGGCATGCGACAAGCCTTGCCTTCCATTCCATTTCCCCAAACGTACAGTCTTTCTTCCATATCCACAGGGGATTGGTTCCAGGACCCCCTCCCCTTCACAGATACCAAAATCCGAGGATGCTCAGGTCCCTTACATAAGATGGTATTTGCATAAATGGTAAAATAGTATTTGCCTAAAACCTATGCACATTCTCATGTGTAACTTGAAATCATCTCTAGATTACTGATAACACCTAATACAATGTAAATGCTATGTAAATTGTTGTAAATACAATGTAGATAGTTGCTGGTTTGAGTCAAATTCAACTTTTGCTTTTGGGGACTTTCTGGAATTTATTTTCCAAATATTTTCAATCCTTGATTGGATGAATCCTCTGATGCAGAACCCGTG
Source organism: Balaenoptera musculus (assembly GCF_009873245.2). Classification (NCBI taxonomy): domain Eukaryota; kingdom Metazoa; phylum Chordata; class Mammalia; order Artiodactyla; family Balaenopteridae; genus Balaenoptera; species Balaenoptera musculus. Next base: position 41,329,941 of record NC_045794.1, on the reverse strand, counting down.
GATACTGGAGGGCCAACTGTGCTAGAAGGAGGGGACCTTTAAAATGGAGGAAAATGCTGACACTTGGGTTTCATATACATTATCTCATTTAACACAAAAAACTCTAGAAGTAAGCATTATCCCCATTTTACAAATGAGAAACTACAACCTAAAGAGCCTGTCTTGCCACAAATTACACAGCTAGTCAGTGACCATGATCAGATCTGAACCCAGATCTGTGGATTTGACTGAATTATAATATCTCCTCCTGGCTCCTGCGGCGAAGGAGGTTGGCAATCGTGGCAGTTAACTGTCCATTTGTTATTCTCTATTCTATAGAACTTTGTTTTATTTGATGTCTTCAAGCCTATATTGCTTCTGTAGTTCACAGAAATAATAAAGGTATTAAAAAGAGAAAACAGGGGCTTCCCTGGGGGTGCAGTGCAAGAGAATCCACCTGCCAATGCAGGGGACGCGAGTTCAAGCCCTGGTCCGGGAAGATCCCACATGCTGCCGAGCAACTAAGCCCATGTGCCACAACTACTGAGCCCGCGTGCCGCAGCTACTGAAGCCTGTGTGCCTAGAGCCCGTGCTCCCCAACAAGAGAAGCCACCACAGTAAGAAGCCGCACACCGCAATGAAGAGTAGCCCAGGCTCGCCGCAACTAGAGAAAGCGCGCGTGCAGCAATGGAGACCCAACACAGCCTAAATAAATAAATAAATAAACAAATAAATAAATAAATAAATAATAAAAAGAGAAAACAATAAAATCAATGGTTCTTGGAAAACAATGTGAAATGCCTCTATCTTGGGAGTGGTGAGTTTTATCATCCAGAGGATTTAGGAAGACAGAGTATAAGGAACATGGAGTATGGAAGAAAATGTAGGTTCCAGTCCTGGTCTGCTCACCAGCTGTTTGGCTTTTGATAAGTCACTTAACCTCTCTGAGCCTCAGTTTTCTCATCTTGAAAATTATTCCTATCTCACAGACTTGGTGTGAAGGTCAAATAAGAAGATAAATGATAATACCTGGGCTGTAGAAGGCAACCTGGATCTTAAAATAAGTATTAAGTCTATCAGATTTGATGAAGCTACTCTTTTGCTGCAAGAAAGGGGACCCCCTTTGGCCACTTCCTGGACACAATTTCTGTGGGAGCAGGAGTCAGAGGCCTTTAGCCAAGTAAAATGAATGACGGTTGATCCTGCCAATTTATTTCCTACTCCAAGTTTTATTTTCCTCTTATCTACACATCTACATGTCAGGAATACATTTTTTTCCCTACAATATCATTTTTTGATGGAAACTTCCAGACTTACTCAGATGGGAAAAAGGAGGGGGGAGAATAAAAGCCCACATTTCTTCAGGATTTCAATCAACAACCTCATTTTCTTCTAACAGTTGAAGTGAACTTCTTATGAATAATGGATGACAACCTGATGAATATGCACACAGCCTATTATGCCTGTGAGGTTTGGTGAATAATTTATGAGCTAAAATGTTCCTCACCTTGTTACTGTACAAAAATTATGGGAAAAAAACCCATATTTACCCTTTGAGCTGGTAAGGTGATCTGTCAGAGTGACAGCAGCCCAGCAGTAATTTTACATCATTGCTAAAATTAAAGTAAATAGAATATATGCATTTCAGGGTGGGAAGTCTATAAAAAAAATGGAGCATGCCCAGCCACACTCCTTGCCACATGCAAATTTTTCAGAACTCTGGCTTCTCACCTTAAAATAGCCCTGTATTGTTAACAGCGCCTTCTCTCTGATGGCCCGTTCTTCTCATAAGGACTTCAATATAACCAGTCAAGGTGGATAACAGCTTCCTTGTTTTATGAAAGCTGGCTAAGCACAAACACAATGTCAAACTATTGACATTGTAAAATTCAAGACATCAGAGATTTAAAAAAAAGAAAGTCCTAAAAGCTTTCAGAGAACAAGCAGATAAACACATGGCGGGCGGCAGGGGGTGGTTGGGGGGGGTGGTGTGGAGGCTGGGCAGGACCTGGCCCAGAAGCACTTGAAAATGCATTTGCATTGCTGTCTTTCCTCACAGCTGAGAGGTTTTTTTCCTGCTGACCAACCTGACTCCCTGCTGTATCATCCTTCAACTCACTCCCACCACCTGCCCAAGCCTCCTTCCCTTAGCAACAGCAGAGATGCCTTTAATCTGGTGATTGGAGGGGGGAGGGGCAAGATTAACTACGCAGTTAAGGAAGGTGTTTGGAAAAATGTGCCTGGATCCTGGAGAAATTTGGTTGCTCCAGGGCAAGTTTTGAAGATTTGAAATTGGGTCAGTTCTCAAACCAGGTAAAACAGGATCCTAAGTGTTATCTACTTAGATTCCAAGAGCTTTCTAGGAATAGAGTACAGGGCCAAGGGAGACTCTTACTGTCAACAGAGCATCCCTGATATGCTAGGTGCTTGGAGGAGACTGGGTAAAAGAGGAAACATAAGGCCCTGTCCTATATCTGTTGGGTAAACCAATATATTCTCAGGAAACAGAATGAAAGGCCTACTAACTACAAATTATATAATGAAGTTATTGGAGCAATGATGTAATTAAAATAATAATATTAATTAGAACAATTCGGTATTATTCAAGAAGACCTCTTGGACGGGGTAAATCTTGAGTAGAGTTTGCAAAGAAAGAAAGGACCCAACTGAATGGAAAGATTGGAGGTATATATGGCCAGGCCTTCCTGATCTGGGCCCTGCCTATCTTTCCAACTTCATTTTGTGCAATTCTCCCCTGTCACTTGCTGTGTTCCAACCACATTGATCCTCTTTCAGTTTCCTTGAACAACAAATTTATTCCTGCCTCACTGCCTCTGCTGTTCCTTCGGTCTCCAGCTTACTAGATCTTTTAAACTTTGCCTTATATATGACTTCCTCAGGGAGGCCTTCCCTGCCCCCCCGTGTTATTCTCTCTCATATCATCTTCTGGTTTTCTTTTTTTTTTTTTAATTATTTATTTATTTAATTATTTATTTTTTGGGCTGTGTTGGGTCTTCGTTTCTGTGCGAGGGCTTCCTCTAGCTGTGGCAAGCGGGGACCACTCTTCATCGTGGTGCGCGGGCCTCTCACCGTCGCGGCCTCTCCTGCTGTGGAGCACAGGCTCCAGACGCGCAGGCTCAGTAATTGTGGCTCACGGGCCTAGTTGCTCCGCGGCATGTGGGATCTTCCCAGACCAGGGCTCGAACCCATGTCCCCTGCATTAGCAGGCAGATTCTCAACCACTGCGCCACCAGGGAAGCCCCCACCTTCTGGTTTTCTTAATCATCACATGTAATGATATATTTCTGTGTTTATTTTTTGTTTAACATCTGTTTCCCCAGAAGACTATAAATTCCAAGAAAGCTGTCTGTTTTGTTTACCACTGGACACTTAGCATCCAGCCCAGTGTTTGGCACATAGTAGACAATAAATATTTGTTGAATAAATGTAGGCTCAGAGGCATGGGAAGTGGAGTGAAGGAGAAAAAGGAAATGTGCTGGGCTGAGGCTACTGTTGATGAGTTTTCTTTGGCATGGCACGTCACTAGTGACATCTCCCAACTCAGTCATGCAAATATTTGCATTGTTGACATTTTTTCTGATTATAAAATATATACTTATTCTAAAAATCTTATATTTCAATATTGCAAAAAAGAGAGAGAGACTGTATTGCAAGTATTGGTGAGGGTGTGGAACAACTAGAATTCTCATACATTACTAGTAAGGATATAAATTGGTCCAAACATTTTGGAAAAGTATTTAGCAGTATCTACAATCCCACTCCTCAGTATCTACCCAGGAGAAATATGTGCATATATTCACTAAAAGACTTATGCAAGAATGTTTACAGCAGCTTTATTCATAAAAGACAAAAAGAAACAACCCAAATGCCCATCAATAGTAGAATGGATAAACTGTGGTATAATTATACAATGGAATATATGCAGCGATAAAAAAGAACAAATAATACTGTTAGACACAACAACATGGGTGAATCTCAAAAACATATGTTGAGTAACAGAAACCAGACACAAAAGAGTACACATGCTGTCTGATTCCATTTATATGAAGTTCAAGAACCGGCAAAAGTAAGCTATGGTGATAACTGGAAGTTTACTTAACAAGGAACACAGGGGAGTCTTCTCAGCTATTGGAAATGCTCTACATCATGTTGTGGGTGGCGATTTTGTATATATTTATAAAATATATATACGTGTGTGTGATATAATAAAATATAATGATTATAATAAATATATAAATAATATATGTAATCTACTATATATGTAGATGTAGGTAAGTAATATATGTAGATAATAATAAATATTTTATATATATAAATAATTCATCAAGATGTACATTTAAGATTTGTGTACTTTGCTGTGTGCATGTTATACCCCAATAAAAAATTTAAACAAAAAAGTAGTATATGTTCAGCATCAAAAATTTAAGAAGTGTGTACAATATAAAATTAAGGCTTCCTTTTCCCAAAGAAAACCACAATTAACATTTTTTTTTTTTTAATTTATTTATTGTTGGCTGTGTTGGGTCTCCGTTGCTATGCTCGGGCTTTCTTTAGTTGCGGCGAGCGAGCGGGGGCTACTGTTTGTTGCGGTGCGTGGGCTTCTCTTTGAGGTCTTGTTGCGGAGCATGGGCTCCAGGTGCGCGGGCTTCAGTAGTTGTGGCTCACCGGCTCTAGAGCGCAGCCTCAACAGATGTGGCGCATGGGCTTAGTTGCTCCATGGCATGTGGGATCTTCCTGGACCAGGGCTCGAACCTGTGTCCCCTGCATTGGCAGGAGGATTCTTAACCACTGCGCCACCAGGGAAGCCCCACAGTTAACATTTTGATGTATGTGTCCATGAACCCCTTTGATCACATCCATTTCTTTCTTCATACTATCCCTGATATTCATGTCATCCAAAGCATTTGATTTATCTGTGTGTAGCACCAAACCAAGTCACATAGACTAAGAGTTTTTGTCTTCATGTGACAACGTTCAATAACAATACTGAGCCTCTTCTTCACATAAAGAGCAGTAGGAAATCCAAAAATTAGTAAGTCACAATCTGTGCTCTTGAGGAATTTACAGTCTGAGAGGAAGGACCATAGGGACTACAGACCAAACAAAACCCCCCAAGAACTATAATACCACGTCATGTATTAGTTTCACAAGGCCAGTTAAAACAGATGAAAACTATTGTACAGATAATGATACCTTACAATCGTAGAGCGATTAGCGTTTTCCAAAGTTTTTTCACGTACAGGCTCACAATTAAACTTCTTAACCCTGTGAAGTAATGATTATAGATATCACCCTCTTTTTTAAAAAGTAATGAAGAAGTTAAACTACCTGCCTGAACTTCTAGTGGAAGAGTTGGGACTAAAACCTAAATATTCTGACTCCTAGTCCATTTGATTACTCATAAATCTGCCAGGTGCAGGGAACGTTCTGGAAAAGTGTGTAGTGATGGTCTACCATCTGGTGCTGCTCTCTTCTCCTCCTCTCCCCTCCCAGTGTCCTTCCATGGGAGGAGGCGTTAAGCAACAGTGGGCTGAGGGCTCCACCTCTATTCTCACACTAACTCTAACTCACCTATGCTTAGCTCATCCCAAGCGGGGAGCGGTGGCAGTGGATGGAGGGGCAGAGGGGAAGCAGCCCAGGCTGATGGCAGGCTGCCTCAACGTTGGGCTCCACAGCTTACTGGATTTACAGTGCTCGCTCCTCCCCAACTCGCCTCCCCTCATTCTTTTTCTTCCCCTTTGTTCTTCCAGCTCCTTCCTCTTTCATGTGTCAACTACTTCTCCGTCCACTTACCCTCAGCCCCAAACGGTGGCTCGTCTTATCCCTTCCCCTTTCCATACCTTCAAGAGCCTCTGTTAAATAAACCAAACCCTCCTCGCCATCACTACCGCCAAAGCAGAACGTTGTCTTTTCTCCATGCCACAGAACTTTGTCTATATTTTACATTTCCTAGTCTACGTGGTCAAGAAAGCAGGCAAGCTGTCTTTGGTCAAGACAGCCCACAACTGCTCTTGAGGTGGGGGTGAGGGAGCTTTCAGGCCCAGGGTCCCCTCCGTGAGATGGAGCTGGGGCACAGCTGCTCAGAAGGTTGGTTAGGCCCTGGCTGAGCGATGTCTGCGTTCCCTCCCTTTTCTCGCAGTGGGGTCCCGGCCTGGGGCTTGGGAATGGACATGGACTTGACTTTCAGCGTTGAGGAGGGCAACTGACTTAACCCAGAGAGGAAAGGTGGCCGCTGGGAGTCACGGCCCCAATCCTGGGCTGACGGGAATGTGGCATAGGGTCCCCAGTCCGGACTCCCGTGCTCCCGCTCCCACTCTCGCACCTTCCAAAATGGAACGACCTCAACCGGCACCTCGGAGGGGGCTGCGTGACCCGCCCCACCGGCCTTCCACTCCTGTCCGGGTAGTGAGCCTGTGAGGCCTCCGGGGTGGCAAGGGTCTGAGCCCCCCGGCTCCCCGCCCCAATCGCTCTTTCTCGGCTCCCAAGATCCCCTCCCTTCCTCGCCGGCCCGCCCAGCCCGCCGCCCCCGGCGGCTGGCGCGCGCGGTGCAGCATGCGGCAAAGCTCTTTGCATAAATTATGCTCATGACGCAGCAGCTAAAAAAATCCAAGTAGCAGAAGGAGGGAAAAAGGGAGGGGGGGTAGGAGAAAAAGGAGGGGGGGGCCGTGGAAGGGGGGGAGAGGAGAAAAATATATATATACCTGACCGCCCCCCACACCGCTCCCCCTTCTCGCTTCCCGCCCGTCCCCTCTCCGCCCAGCGCAGCCCGCTGAGTCCCCTTCGGCTCTGCCCATCCCGGGCTGGGGGCCCGGGGGCGGCGGCGGGTCCAGACCGGCTCCCGGGCCGAGCCGAGCCCAGCCAAGCCGCGCTGGCTTCTTTGTCTGCGGGCGGCGGCTGCTCCGGCCCCGGCCCCCGGCCCCCTGGCTCGAGCTGTGAGATGAATCTCTAATCGGTGGACGCCGGGCACCCGGGGCGAAGGCGGCTCGGGCTCCGGTAAGTAGCGGGGTCCGGGGCGGGGAGGGGTTTGCACGGAGGGGGAGGGGGCCGGGCAGGGGAGGTTTCGGGTTTGGTTAATATGCAATGCCCGTAATTAGCATAATTTATATATTTATGATAAAGAGAAAAAATGCCGCGGGGCTGGGGCTCCAGGATGCTGGGCCGGAGCGGCGGGGAGCTCTGGGAGTGGGATGGCTAGCGGCCGCCTGCTGTGGACCGGAGACCCCGGGGACCGCGCCCTCGCCTGCCTGCGGGCTGGTCCGGACCGAGGAGAGGAGGGGGCAGCCGCCAGGTGGACCCCGTGGGGAGCTTGGACCTGGCCCCTCCCCATTTCTGCTCCTGGAGCCCAGGTCGGGTACGGACCAAGGGGACGTTTTTCCAAGACCCCGTGGCGACCGCGAATGGATTCTCGCCCCACTGGAGGACCCGGACGCCTGGGTTCCCAGCAGTTAAGGTCGACTGAGGCGGCCAGAGCTACCTGTCACAATTCTCTCCAACCACAATGCACCGGGAGGACTGTGGGGCTCGGGGTTGGGGACCTGGGTGCTGCTGGAAGGGTGGCGGAGTGGTGGGAGTGTCACCGTATAGCTGAGCATGAGCACTTCATAAATATTTAGTAACAATATTATTATTAATAAATAGTCATCATAATGGGCCTGAAATGTGCTTCCCTGGGCATTCTCACCTGGCAAGGCCGGGGGAGCCCCAGGGTGCCTTGTAACCTCCACTTTAGCGTTGGGATCCCCTACTCATTTGTCATTGGAAGCCCCAAATCTTCACAGAACAGCCTCCGGTGCGGGCGCTTGGGGGGGAACTAAAACGCGGTCGGGCAGCCTTCGTGGGCAAATGAAAAGAAGCTCTTTGTAGAGAGCTAGAATCTGCTCTTCCATATTCCTTGTTCCAAAAGTAAAAGGCTGGTCTTCAATTGTTCATAGACAATATCCCACCTCCCTTTTCTTGATAATCTAAGGCAGCCACCATTGACCAGCAGGGCCTTCTGAGGAATAATTTTGTATATTCCATTTTGATTGAAGTCCAGGTTGGTTCTCAGCGTGGTATTTCTGTGACCTGGTACTTCTTTGCATATCTGCGGTAGACCTTCATTCATTTGTTCATTAGTGCAACAAAAATATCCACTCTATGCCAGTTCTGAACAATACAGACAGAACTTCCCCTGTCTTGGAGTTTTAATTCCAGTTTGGGGGTGGAGGTGGGGACAGGCAGATCATAAATATGAAAACAAACAAGATAATATAGAGTGATACTGTGTGTGTGTGTGTGTGTGTGTGTGTGTGAGAGAGAGAGAGAGAGAGAGAGAGAGAGAGAGAGAGAAAGATAGGCTATTCTCTTCTTGGAGGTACTACCTAGCAATTAAGAAATGAGTCAGAAGAAATTTGCTTCTCTAAGGATTCTCTGCATTATGAAGGAATTTGGGACAAGATCATATCCCCCTTCCCTAAGATTTACTCACTATAAAGTCATAGTAATTATCTTACACATTTTTTATAACACTTTACAATTAAAAACATTCTATATGCATGCTTTACTTCAATTTAAAGCAATTACATAGTGTTTGCTGTGTGCCAGGCCCTGTTCTAAGAGCCTTCCATAAATGTTATCGATTTAACAATAGCCAATGGGGTAGGTACTATAATTTAGCCCCATTTCATAGATAAGGAAACTGAGGCTTTGAGGGGTTACCTGAAACAGAAGCAGTACTCAATGTGGGTCTTCTGCCTTTAAACCCCAAGCTCCTTCTGTGTCAAAATGAGGGTCAGTGAGGCCACAGATGGAGTGGGACTCGGGAGAAACTGGACAAATGACGGATGGCTTGGGAATGAGGAGCTGGACCGGCACGTTAGGAAGGGGCGAGTGTGACTGGGGTTCTCCAGAACTTAATACTACTTCTTTGAAATCGTTTTTAAGCAGGCCTAGCATTGGGAATGAGGGCACAAAATTTGAAATAGGCTATGTGTTTTGAGGAGAAGGTAGGAAATATGAGCAGGCTAAATGATATGATCTGATATCATAATTTATGTTTTCAGCTCATATTCGTTAACCTCTGTTGTGTACCAGGAATTATACTAGACTCTGGGATATGATGATAAGTGGATATGACTTCTTGGTCCTTACAGTCTAGTGGGGGAACATACCTACTTGTTATTTTTCACGTTTCATTTGCCCCCTCCCTTCCCCCTGCCTCAGTGAATCAAGTTTGGGCACAAGGGGATGGGGGCAGAAACTAAATCTAAATGTGTCCTATTAAACTAGTCTTTACTGTTTGACTATATATGTGTAAGATTACAAGTGGTAGGTTGGGAAAGGAGAAATAAGGTTGTTCACTACTTTCCTATCTTTTGCCCTTTCCTTTCCTTCTGGCCCATGTGTGTGCCTAGCCGGTCTACCAATAGCTTGGCAAGTCATTTATCTCTGTCCATGAATCGGGGTGTGGGGAGGGAAGTTAATAAATTAAGTCTGGAGCAGAACTGAGAGCTTCCATTTTCCAGTGTGTCCTGATCCTTGGGGGCCAGAGCAGCCCCCGTCAGCCTTCCTCCCATTTCCTGAATGGAGGCTTAGTGTGGTGTCAGGAGGACAGGAATCTGGAGCAGGATGTGGCCTTGAAGTTTGAATCTGCCACAGACTCTTCTGTGCCCTTGGGCAAGTCACCTGACCTCTCTCAACCTCCATCTTCCTATAGATAAAAATGAGGATCATAGTAAGAATACCATGTTAAGCATCTTACTTACAGATCTCATATCATCATCATAACAACCCCACAAGTCTTGCCCATTTAATCAGCATTTTAAAGATAAGGAAATGAAACTTCGAAGAGGTTAAATCGTTTGCCCAGGATGGCACAGCTATCTCATGACCAAGCTGGGATTTGTTTTAGGTTTTTCTCCTAAGCCTATGCCCTTACCTCTCTTTGATCATCAACATTCTCATCAATAAAAATGGGGATCGTAATAGCTAATTGTTATCTGTGCTTTGTATGATAATTCCAAGATAAGCTCTCTTATTATTTATCCCTGAAAAAACAGAGAAGTAATCCGCCCACCTGCAGACAGTGACACAATTGGTCAAGCTTCACTATGTGTTTGCTCTGTGGTCTCATGGGGCTGGTGTCAAAACTGAACAACAATAGTTAACATTTATTGAACCCTTATACAATTTACTACAATGCTAGCTATCCCCGTTTCAAATATGGTAACTGAGGCATGGAGAGGCTAGGTCCTTGTCCAAGGCCTCACAGCTAAGAAATGGTGAAACTGAGAGGTGAACCTAGGTTCCTAACTGCTATACTAAACTTAAATGAGATAATGTATGTAAATTTTTATAATAGCTACCATCTTCTGAGCACTTACTATGTGCCAGGCATGGATCTAAACGTTTTACATGCATTAATTTATTCAGTCCTCATAATAGCCCTATGAAGTAGGTGTTATTACTCTCATTTTTACAGATGAGGAAACTGAGGCAGAGAGGTTAAATCATCTGACCCGAGTCCAACAGATAGTGAATATCAAAGCTGAGGTTGTGAACCCAGAAGTCTGTCTCCAAAGAGTGCTCACTGTAATACTATGTGTAAAGGGGCTGGGTTCCAATAAACTATTTTTTAAATTTATTTTTTAATTGAATTATAGTTGATTTACCATGTTGTGTTAATTTCTGTTGTACAGCAAAGTGACTCAGTTATACACGCATATACATTCTGTTTTATATTCTTTTCCATTATGGTTTATCCCAGGACCAATAAACTATTGATGATGATTATTTTTCAGCAGGTGGGAAGGGAAATCTATGTCCTGGGGCCAGAAATGGAGAAGGGCGGGAGGATAGGCAGAAAATCCATCAGACAATGAAAACCTGAAAGAGGTAGCAACCTGCCTGGAGACTGACGATTTAAGAACAAGGCAGGAGGGGAGGTCGTCTCATGCTTCTTTACACCAGGTACTACATCCGCATGGACCACGGTGGTAGTGATAAGAAGTGGGGGGATTCCGGGCGCACTGGAAGGGAGAGCCAACACGATTTGAAGGAGTTACTATTAGATGTATAGGTAGATGTAAGAGAGAAGGCAAGGATGATGGCAGGGTTTGGGGCCTGAGCATCTGTGGAAGGATGAAGCTGCCATTTGCTGAGATGGGGAAGGCTACAGGCAGATGGAACAGGTTTGGGGTAGAAATCAGGAGTTTGGTTTTGAACATGTTGAGTAGGAGATGATGTGAGCAATCAGTAGGTAGTTGGATATATGAGTCTGAAGTTCCCAGGTGAGGTCTAAGCTGGAGAGTTAGACTTGGTGATTGTCAGACTGGGTGAGACCATCTTGGGAGCATTATCTGGATGATCCAGCTCAGCCCCAGCTACCAATCTATACTAATCTCCTGCTTCCTGTCCTTGTGGCCTTTTTAGATGGCAGCTCTGCAGGAGGTAAGTAGGTGCACAATTTAAATGTAAAAGTGGTGTAGAGATGGAGATGCTGATGTCAACAAACAACCTCGCTGGAGAGGATTATGTCAAAAATTTGAAAGGTAATTTCCCATAACAAATGTGACTCTCTTTCCCGTGAATACCAGTAAAACTCATTCCAGCTTAACCGGCCATTCTTTCAATACACGCAGAGTACTCCACCCCCAAAAATGATTATAATGAGAAGATACTTTACACCTTGAAAACCTCAGACATATTAAGTGTAAAGTGATTAAAAGCACAGAAATGAAAAAAAAAAGCACAGAAATGAGTCTGAGTTAAAAGTCTGAATCCCGGGACTGCCCTGGTGGCACAGTGGTTAAGAATCCGCCTGCCAATGCAGGGGACACGGGTTCAAGCCCTGGTCTGGGAAGATCTCACAAGCCGCAGAGCAACTAAGCCCATGTGCCACAACTACTGAGCCTGTGTGCCACAACTACTGAAGCCTGCATGTCACAACTACTGAAGCCTGCGCGCCTACAGCCCGTGCTCCACAACAGGAGTAGCCACCACAATGAGAAGCCCGCACACCACAAGGAAGAGGAGCCCCCACTCGCCGCAACTAGAGGAAGCCCGCGCACAGCAATGAAGACCCAACACAGCCAAAAATAAATTAAAAATTAAAAAAAAAAAAAAAAAGAAGAAGGCAAAGGAGGAGGCTCTGGCTGGGCACTGCTTCCTGTCCCAGCTTTAACCATGATCTATGTGTGTACTGTAGTTCTACTGCTGGGGTGATCATAAGAGCCCCTTCTCTTAAAACAGACAGTTGATCATCTCTCTTCACTGCTGTCAGGCTGTGGACACTGCATGGCATCATGAGCTGAAAGGAGGCCATCCAGATGTGCTATTTACCACAGTCATTGGGGTGAAAACCCTAAAACCCCTAGGGTGAGCCAGCAATTGCACTCCTAGGTATATACCCCAAAATTGAAAACAGGTGTTGCAACAAAAACAAAGATTCATAGATGCCCTATTCACAGTAGCCAAAAGGTAGAAGCAACCCAAACGTCCATCAGCAGATGAATGGATAAACAAAATATGGCATATCTATATGTTGGAATTTTTTTTGACATATGAGTTTAATTATCTACTAGACCATCCAGATGGAAATATGTGATAAATGGATGGAAACAAGGCTCATAAAATGAGAGAGGCAGGCATTTTTAGACCCATTTTGGTTTAGACATTCACCAGGTTAGACTGTTTTTTAACATTTACAATAAAACATTTTTTTACCACAATAAACAAAACAGTGTATTAAAACTACTTCCAGGATTGTCCAAATTATTTTTTAATCATTATTAACATTTTTCATATTTATTTAAATGCTGTTTCCTTCAGCAAATTTATCCAAAATACTGAATTTTCATTTTAGAACTTGATTTACATTTAGATAATAACAGAGTTCCTAAATTGGCTTTCATCAGGATACCTTTCTCTAAGCTCTAGTGGTTGATACCTTCTCTTTAAAATGTATAAGCATCTTTTTTATTATGTTGTCATTCTCAAACATACTCTGGAGAAAAAATTATGAATGAAACTCTTATGAATTCTTCTTCATTTCTGTTATAGTGTAGAAATTTATCAACTTACACATAGTGATCTATCAAATGGGTGAGACTCAGTTTCTTGTTCTTTTCAGACATAGTTGACTGCAGCTCACAGAGCAACATCTGCCTACAACTTCTTCACTTCCTTATTAACAGCTGTAACTGGGACAGGTCATTCTTTGAGTGATACATTTTGACTAGTTTTAGCCTCTGAAGAAGGTCTTCTTTCTCCTGAATCTCCACCGATTTTACTTTTTCTTCATTTAATCCTTGTTTGGGAAGAATTCTCATTCACAAAATCATTTTGGAGACCTCTGCGTGACCCAGTATCCAGTGATTTAGATTCACTTGCATCGATATTCTTAAAAGTATTTTTCAAATGTGTACTTTCTTCTACCTCACTATGTGTTTAAAATTTTCTTGAAATTCCAGTTTTCTTCTGCTAAAGATGCTGGCTTCTCTGAAAAGATCTGATTTTTTAAAAATTTTATTTATTTATTTATTTTTATACAGCAGGTTCTTATTAGTTATCTATTTTATACATATTAGTGTATACATGTCAATCCCAATCTCCCAATTCATCCCACCACCACCACCACCACCATCCCCTCCCACTTTCCCCCCTTGGTGTCCATACGTTTGTTCTCTACATCTGTGTCTCTATTTCTGCCTTGCAAACCGGTTCATCTGTACCATTTTTCTAGATTCCACATATATGCGTTAATATACGATATTTGTTTTTCTCTTTCTGACTTACTTCACTCTGTATGACAGTCTCTAAGTCCATCCACGTCTCTACAAATGACCCAATTTCGTTCCTTTTTATGGCTGAGTAATATTCCATTGTATATATGTACCACATCTTCTATATCCATTCATCAGTCGATGGGCATTTAGGTTGCTTCCATGACCTGGCTATTGTAAATAGTGCAGCAATGAACATTGGGGTGTATGTGTCTTTTTGAATTATAGTTTTCTCTGTGTATATGCCCAGTAGTGGGATTGCTGGGTCATATGGTAATTCTACTTTTAGTTTTTTTTTTTTATATAGTGGAACTGTTTTTTTTTAATTTATTTATTTTATTTTTGGCTGCGTTGGGTCTTTGTTGCTGCGCACGGGCTTTCTCTAGTTGTGGCGAGCAGGGGCTACTCTTCTTTGCAGTGTGTGGGCTTCTCATTGTGGTGGCTTCTCTTGTTGCAGAGCACAGGCTCTAGGCGCGCGGGCTTCGGTAGTTGTGGCACACGGGCTTCGGTAGTTGTGGTGCACAGGCTTAGTTGCTCCAAGGCATGTGGGATCTTCCCAGACCAGGGCTCGAACCTGTGTCCCCTGCATTGGCAGGCAGATTCTTAACCACTGTGCCACAAGGGAAGCCGTATTTTTAGTTTTTTAAGGAACCTCCATACTGTTCTCCATAATGGCTGTGTAAATTTACATTCCCACCAACAGTGCAAGAGGGTTCCCTTTTCTCCACACCCTCTCCAGCATTTGTTGTTTGTAGATTTTCTGGTGATGCCCATTCTAACCGGTGTGAGGTGATACCTCATTGTAGTTTCTTTTTTTTTTTTTTTTATTTATTTATTTATTTATTTATGGCTGTGTTGGGTCTTCGTTTCTGTGCGAGGGCTTTCTCTAGTTGTGGCAAGCGGGGGCCACTCTTCATCACAGTGCGCGGGCCTCTCACTATCGTGGCCTCTCTTGTTGCGGAGCACAGGCTCCAGACGCGCAGGCTCAGTAACTGTGGCTCATGGGCCCAGTTGCTCCGCAGCATGTGGGATCTTCCCAGACCAGGGCTCGAACCCGTGTCCCCTGCATTGGCAGCTCATTGTAGTTTTGATTTGCATTTCTCTAATAATTAGTGATGTTGAGCAGCTTTTCATGTGCCTCTTGGCCATCTGTATGTCTTCTTTGGAGAAATGTCTATTTAGGTCTTCTGCCTATTTTTTGATTGGGTTGTTTGTTTTTTTAATATTGAGCTGCATGAGCTGTTTATATATTTTGGAGATTAATCCTTTGTCCCTTGATTCGTTTGCAAATATTTTCTCCCATTCTGAGTGTTGTCTTTTCGTCTTGTTTATAGTTTCCTTTGCTGTGCAAAAGCTTTTAAGTTTCATTAGGTCCCATTTGTTTATTTTTGGTTTTGTTTCCATTACTCTAGAAGGTGGGTCAAAATGATTGTTTTTTTCATTCTTGACTTTAAGACACTTTACCGTGCCATTTAATTATGGGAATTAAATGAAGATCTTGTTTTCCTTAATCGTTCTCTAAGTGTTGCACTCACAGATTGTTTTCTTGAACTATTTGTGTGGGGAGGTGATGGATTGGCACGGACCTGTGGAGCGCTGGGTATAGTCACAGCTGAGTCTGATGGACTTTCCATCTTGGAAATGAAATCTTGGTTTACCTGTGCTTCTGCCTTCCCCAGAGAGTGCGAGATCCCATACAATGGAATTTTTTCACGGCTCTTTTCTGTGAAAAGAAATGAAGCACTGATACATGCTACATCACAGATGAACCTTGAAAGCATTCTGCAAAGTAAAAGAAGTCAGACACAAAAAGGCCCCATATTGTATGATTCCATTTGTATGAAATATTGGGAATAGGCAAATCCACAGAGACAAAGCAGATTCGTGGTTGCCAGGGGCTGGGGGTTGGCAGGGAAAGGAAGTAACCGCTAATGGGTATGGGATTTCCTTTTGGATGATGAAAATGTTCTGGAACTAAATCGTGGTGATCGTTGCACAACACTGTAAACGTACTGAATTCCATTGAGTCGTACACTTTAAAATGGTTAAAATGGTAAATTTGATGTTATGTGAATTTTACCTCAATTAATAAAATAACAACAACAAAAAAAGGAAAACAAACGAAGCGGACCCAGGGCTAGAAGAGGAAGAGGAAGAGAAAGGTGAGGAATCCAGAACGCTTCTCCGAGCTTAGTGTCCTCATCCGTAACATGGTGATCCTAATGCTCCCATCCCCCAGCTGGCATGAGTAAGAATGTGAATTAGTGTTCCATAAAATGCTTAGCACAGTGGACACTCAGAATAGAGGTTAATTTACTCTTTTCTATATAAGTATCTAAAACTAGTTGTCCCCTTTATTACCTCTGTTTCTTGTGACTATGGTTTGTGGCTCCAGCAAGACCACCTGTTTCTCACAAGGGCTTGTTTCACTCTGTCTCACTGCATGTGGCAGCTGCTGCACCATCTGAGATGTTGTCCTGCCTCCCATGTTAAAGGCCAGGATGGTTCTTGGACCACTGCCACAGAATCCCCCTGAGTGCTGATTTAGGGGCACCCACCTACTGAATCAGACTCTGGGGATGTTTGGTCTGGGGAAATCGGGGTAGGGGTGTTTAATGTGTTCCAGGTGATAATCAGACACATTAGTTTGAGACAACTGTTTTAATTTATTCCTATCTTTACCATCTCTTTCAGGAAGTCCACTCAGACCCCTCCCCTGAGAAATGCTCTGATACCCAGTGTGCTCCTCACTTGTGTCTGGTTCTGAGAGTCTGGGTCAAAGTCACCTTGGGTTCTACTGGGTCTGCTCTTTCCCACTGGACTGGGGAACTCTCAGGGAAAGATGCCTGGCCCCCTCTTTCCTCTTGTCACCCTCGCTCCTCCTGAGTGTAGGTTCTCCTAGGATGCTGTAGGAAGTGAGACGCTTTAGTTTTAAAATCCTTAGAATCCTATTTCCTTTACTTCTAGACATACCTGGGAGACCTTAGCTTCTCTCTCTTCCTTCCATTCTACTTCTGACTTTTTGAGATGGCATGGAAATTTTATTACTATGTCGCATCAGCCTTTGCTTTTCCCATCCCATCTCACCCTGCAGGATGCGTAGGTGTGGGCCAGCCCCACCCCACCCTGACAAGTGACCATGGATCCTGGAGCCGGGCCAGACTCATCTCTGACTGTCAATGAGCAGGTATCTTCTGGGGCAGGAAGAGGCGGGGGAGTGAGGGTGATGGACCAAGGGGTGTGGGCAAGGAGGAAAACTCCATAGAGCCCCTCGTTGTCTGTTTCTTGCCAGAAACACCCGTCCAGATCGTCACTTTACCCATCCAGATGTAGTTGCCAGCTAGGATTTCTCAGGGGCTGGGTTTGGGGACTTAAGCTGTGACTTTAAAAAGTGAAATTAAAATGTGAAAATATGTATAAGTTAACATGGGGAAAGATTTGGATATCAGGGAATTAACTTTTTTTCTTGCTTATATATCATTTTCTAATTTTTCTTGCAATGACCTTTTATTACTTATGTAATTTTTTTTTCTTTTGAGAGCGTGGCTTATGGAATCTTAGTTCCCTAACCAGGGATCGAACCCAGGCCCCTGGCAGTGAGATGCCAGGGAATTTCCGACTTATGTAATTTTTAAAAGGAGAAAAAAGATTAACACCTCTTAAAATGTGATGGGAGTAAAGTCCTTCATAGGTCAAGTTTGAGTCAGAAAGGGAACTGCTTGGGGGGTTATTGCACTCATACTCCCCTGATGGGTCACATTGTTGCTTTTTTCCAGCAGTCTCTGGCTGGATCCAGTTTTCAGGCCTAAGGAGCGAGTTGTGGGAGTGGCTTCAGGCCTAGGCGGAGCGCAGGGAAGGCCTGACCCAGAGCTTTTTAACGTACCGGGTGTCCCTGATTCTTGAATGGCCCAGTTGGAAGCATGTCAGTGCTGGAGGTAAAGCGCTGAGTGCTGGCTCTTTGAGCAGGAAAGGAGACCCAGTGTTCCGAGGAGGCCCAGGGGCTGCCTGCATTGCTGGGCATGGGGGCTCCCCTCCAGGTGGGAGCACGCCCACAGCAGATGGCACGCTGGAGCTGCAGGCCCACAGGGTACAAAGCTCCAGTCCAAGAGGGCCAGCGAGAGGCCACGTCTTCAGGATTCCTGACCCTCGCTTCAGGAAGTTGGCTTGGAGGGAAATCTTGGCCCGTACTCCAGAGTTTTGGAAATAAAGGAACCATGAGCTTAAAAAGTTACTCAGTATCGTGGAGCATTCATTTTCCACTCCTCTAATGACTCGAGGGACGTGAAGAGGGACTTGCTTCTTGTCCCAGCTTACGCTGTGGATATGGTGTTAGGGGCCATCGTAATCACACTCCAATATCCTAGCAGCCAAGAAGACGACCTTGCAAGGCTGTGGGAGAGGCCATTTACCACTCCCTGAACTGAGTCCAAGAGAGGAAGCAAATAGAAATGTCCCCAAGTGGTCTGGCTCTGTGGGACTTTTCCTAGCTTGTGTCAGGCCCTTCTCCCTGTCACCCCAGGGCCTTCTTTCTCCTAGTACCTCCTTCCCTGGAATCAGGGAGCTGCAGTCTGCTCCAGGCTCTGGAATTCTCACAGAGCACACAGTCCTTGAGACAGGAGGTCTGCATCCTGACGTGCTCGCTCCTCTCTCCCTCAGCCGTACCTAGAGCTCTGGTTCCCCAGGGCTGATCTGCCCCCTCCCCCCAGCAGTGTCCCCCGTCCTCTGTTTGCAGGTCATCGTGATGTCAGGCCATGAGACCATCCGAGTTCTGGAGGTTGGAGTGGATGCCCAGATCCCTGCTGAGGAAGAGGGCAAAGCACTGGAAGGTGTGGCCGCTGAGGGCTCCCAGAGCGGAGGCCCCGCCAAAGCCGGTGAAGCTGGGCCAGACAACCCAGACTCCTCCGCAGAGGCAACTGGTATGAGGCTACCTGCGCCCACGTGGCATTGCTCCGCCTGAGTCCCTTCCTGTGTTCCCCCTGGAGAGCCAGCATGAAGCCGGAGGGGGCTAGGTGGCTTTAGGGTCTCACTGTCTTCCCGTCTACTGGACAGTCTCTGGTCACAGTCTGTACTGTTGGTCAGCTCCTAGGCCACTCCTCATCCCCGGAACTTTAGTTCTAGTTTCAGTCACTTACAGACCTAAACTGGGATGGGTCAGGGTGAGGGGAATGAATTAACCTCGGAGAGGGCTCCCAGGTCTAAACCAGACCCTCAAGCTCAAGGCAGAGAGGACTAAGCCTTCAGGATCCTGACAGCCCTTCCAAATCAGTACCTTTTGTGGTGGAGCTGGGCGGTGCCAGGAGTTGGGGGTGGGAGGCCATCATACACACCTTGGGCTAAGGATATGTGTGTTAGGGAGGGCCTTGTAGAATCCCAGCTCCTCACTCCCAGCTGGGCTGGCATGAGTCTAGCCTGGTGGGCTTATTTGTGCTCTTATTCTCCAAAGATGACTTCAGGGCATGAGTTTGAATCTCCTGCATGTGGAAGGTATGTGGCTGATTGACTCACACTGTCTCCCCTAATGAGCCTGCAGTACAGCTGTGAGACAGCCTGGGCTGTTCTAGAAGCTGGGGCTGGTCCTAGGCGCTGCTCTCTGGGCACAGGGCACCCTTTCATCGACTTTCCTCATTAACACCTTATAGAATAGACATCTCCTTTTGCAGGAAGCCCAGGGCCTCCCTTGCCAATGCCCCCAGAAAGCCATGATTCATCTCCCCTTGCTTTCTGCTGAACTTCACCCCTTCCCTAGATTGGAGATGTGGTTGGGGGAGAGGGTGTGGGCCAAGAGGAGGAGACAAGAAGAGAGCAAAGAGAACAGGCAACTCTCTAACAAAACCCCTGCCAGATCTCACCTCCCTCGCTCTACTCGCAAATCGGTGTGCAGATCCATTTGGGACCCGGGTTATCTTTTCTCCTTTTGAGTAAAGGAATGACAAGAGACGTGACCATTTTCCCCTAGCCTGGAAATGTTCTACTTCCTTGTTGAGGCCAGGATGAGCCATCACCTGTTCCCATGGGCCAGTGCCCTGGTGAGCAGGCGGGAAAGACAAGGATTCTCCATCTCGGCCACCCTTTCCATTTCTTTCCAGGTTTATCCACAGTGCCTTAACTTCCTTTTTTTACCCTTTTATCCATCTTCCGTATCTCATTTCTTCTGGCGCCTTAATTCTGCTCCTTATCCAAAACCTGCTCTCAGGAATTGATCAGAGATCAATTATTTACACCTTAGCATGAGTGTTCATGGTAGTGTGTATCTTCTTCCAGAGGTTTGTATACTTAAGCTTTTCACCAAAGTCTTCTTTATAAAGGAATTTCAGTCATTGTCAAGCAGGGAAGGGAGGTATGTTGATGGTACCTCCTAAGGAGCTGCCAGCTTAAACTGTGGCTTTGATGGAACGTTTCTGTGTATGCAATATTGAGAAGTGTTTCCTCTTAAAACAAAATAAAACTGAGTAATAGGAAACTTTTTCAGGATGAAAAAAGAATCTAGTGATTTGTGTCACTCTAAATTATTACCCAGACCTTGTCACACATACATATTTTTATAGGTGTGGCCCCTGAGGGCAGGCTAAGTAGCATGACACTTACCACCATATTATTTCATATTCCATGTCCTTTATTGACAGATTCACTCATCTGATTCTGGTTTTGGCTATTATCAAACTTTCTGATTTTTTATTGTCATAAACAGTGCTGCTTTGAATGGCCCTTTCATTTTACTTTTCTTTGAGGTGTAGTCCACCCAGATTCCTTTTGAAGAGAAGCCAATTGTTTACATAGGAGGAAGTCATCACGTGGAAAAATACAAAATCTTGCTATCAATGAGAGAAAAAGTAATTGGCTATGAGGTACCACCTATGCCTATTTAGCCAGAAAAATAAATAAACAGTGACAAAACCTAAACTGGGCGGTGCTGTGGAGAAACAGGTACATTGTTGATGGTGCTGTAAATTGGTTCAGTCTTCCTGAAAAGCAGTCTAGCAGGAAGCTACAAAAACCCTCAATGTAGGCAAGCCCTAGGGCCCATGGTCCTACTCTGGAAATATAGCATATCCTAATGAAATGACTATACAGATGGTAAGCTTCCATCACTCGTGTTTATCACATTCCCATTTCCTCACTTTCCTTTTTAGGTTTCATTACACTTTGTCAAGCAAACTATTTTTTAAATTTCCAGAGGTTCAGATTATCCTTATCTTCTCTGATTTTTTTTTTTTCCGATAGTTAGAAATGTATCTCCCCTTCACAGTGGACATAAATCTGCCATTTTGTTTTCTTTAGTATTTTATAAGGCTTTTGTGGTCGTTGCTTCTCTCTTTCATTCTTTAAGCAATCTGGATTTTTAAATTATATACTGTAAACAGTCTAGTCCTTACTTAGGTTGGTGCCTTTCCAGATTAAAACACAGGCTGGGAATGCAGGCTTGGAAGGTTATCTAGTTCAGTGGTTCCCACTTTGTCTGTGTGCTGTATCACAAGGGAGCTTAAAAGAAAAAGAGAGAGATAAAAGGTTCCTGGCCTCCACTCCTGGACATTCTGACTCAGTAGGCCTAGTCTAGGACCTGGAAACCTATACCCAGTCAGTATTAAGAAGCCACTGGTGTGATGAATTGGGAGATTGGGATTGACATATATACACTAATATGTATAAAATGGATAACTAATGAGAACCTGCTGTATTAAAAAAAAAATTAAAAAAAAAAAAAGAAACCACTGATCTGGTCGAACACACAACACCTAGATTCTCTTTAATGTCTCACCATATATTAAATAATAACCCCTCTCCGCATTGTTGTGTGGCTTTAAAGAGGTTTCCTGGTAGGGGTCCCAGTACCTAACTAAGCTCCAATGCATGGGAAGTTCCTTTAGAACTTCCTAGAAGCTGCTCACCCAGACTTCAGACCTCAGGGAATGGCAAGAAGAAAAGCTGCCTGGCCTGGAGAGCCCCTGTAATCCTGAGTGTGGCCAAGACATGTCACTTCCAAGACTTCACCCTACAGGAGTCCTGCCCCTTCCCCAAGCCAGCACCTGCATCCAAAAAGTAGCCTGAAGGTAGGGTGAACAGTGATCCAGTTGCTGGATGAGCCAGTCAATCCCATTGATTCTAGCTCCTTCTCTCCCTGACACATGTTCCTTTCTACTACTGATTCTGTGATAGGTCCTAGCATCCTACAGAGCCAGGAGATGAGAGACTGATACCCAGCTGTGCCTGGGTCTGCATTTCCTTCATCCACATGTGGGAAGAGGGTGGCCTACCTTCCAGGTCTGGCACAGGGTTCTCCAGCCTCCTATTCTCACTACCCGTAGCTTTTGGGAAGCTGCCTCTGTGGGCCAGGGAAGGCCAGTGATTGGCCTCGGGTGATGCAGAAATACAACGTGGGGCTGAGGGTTGTCACACTCACCCAGGCTCACTCCTTGTCCCTCTTTCTCCCAATGCCACTTGAAGTGAAGTCACTCCCGGGGATACCGCCGAGCCCTGCCCCTGCCGTTGCCACCTTCAGCCAAGCCCCATGCCAGCCTCAGGCATCGCAGACCCTGACGCCACTGGCTGTACAAGCTGCCCCCCAGGTAAGGGCCACCCCAGGGAGCTGGACAGAGGGCAGTGGGCAGGAGCAAGGCATGGGATAGCCAACATGGGCTGGCCATGGGATCTGGGAGCTTCATGAGGCAGGACAGGGAAGGGGCTGTGGCTTGAGGGAGGGAGTCTCCTACTAGGTACCCCTGGCCTCTCCCCTGCCCCAGATCAGGCCCCCTGGGAAAAGTAGATCTGCATTTGCCAGGTAATCTCTTTGGGTCCAGGAAGGATTATAGAGATTACATTAACTCCTTCAAGTCATCTAATGACTAAGTGAGTGAATACCCTTGTCAGCCCCTCTAGGGGATGCCTAGAAGTGTTAATGGATTTTTGGTCCTCACTTAGAGCCAGGGGCAGCCCCAGCTCAGTGAGAAGCTGTCTCCAGGGGCCTCCAGGCATGCTGAGCTCCCTGTGACCTTTCACTGCAAGCACAGTTCTCCAAGGCATCCATCAGGATTGTCCTCCATCAGAACTTCCCGGAGACCCCTGTGGGTCTTGACCACTTGGTTCCACCAGCCCCTGCCCCCTGCTTCCTGGCCACAAAGCATTGGTCCTGTGGGCAAGGGCCCAGGGAAGGCTTGGGAGGCAGCAGACCGTGGTGGGAGAGGCCTATGACCCTTTCCGGTCCCTGAGCAGGGCTGGGCCCTGTCCCTGATATGGGCTGCTTCTCTGAAGGCGGGATAGTCCAGTCCAGGTGCCCCCTCGGGCGGGGTTGGGCCTCCAGCTAGGGCTTGTCTCTTCCCCGCCCTCACGCGGGCTTTTCCCACTGCCCTCAGAATGCTTTGTGTGTGCTCAGCTGGGTCTGAGAGACCCAGTGTTTGCGCTGTCAATGTTGATTTTTTATTTTTTCTTTTCTTTCTGAAATCTCGTTTGCTTTTGCAGGTCTTGACTCAGGAAAACTTAGCCACAGTTCTGACAGGAGTTATGGTTCCAGCAGGGGCAGTTACTCAACCTCTTCTTATCCCCATCAGTATTGCAGGTCAAGTGGCTGGTCAGCAGGGGCTGGCCGTGTGGACAATTCCTACAGCAACCGTGGCTGCCCTCCCAGGACTGACCGCTGCTTCTCCCACGGGGGGAATTTTCAAGCCACCTTTAGCCGGTCTCCAAGGTAACGGCAACTCTCCCCAGGACCGCACCAGGCTCCCCACCACCTTACACTACCATCCCTGCACGTGTGCTTGCCATGTCGGACTCCAAACCCGCGGCCCTCCCAGGGCGACAGCCCTGGAGTCTGGATCTGGTGTCCCAGGCCCCCAGCCACAGAGCTGCTGCACCACCTCGGGACTCTAGGCCATGGCACCATGCTGGCCCAGCAGGCCTCTCTTCCTTCAGCCAACTCTCTGAGACTGCCCCTCCCCGCTACGCCAGAACTCACCCCGTGACCAGCCTCCTGAGAAGGACTGCAAGAAGATTCAACTTCTGGTTTTGAATCGACACCTCTCCAGGCCCAAGGGAGGGGGGATGAGAGAAGTTGGCATGTGCCGCCCCCGCAAAGATCAAGTGAATCACAGCTGCCTGTCCCCCCTGCCCCAACCCCTCCTCGTTCTCGTGCCAGATCCCTTGGGATTGGAGCCTCCCTGGGCTACGGCTGGGCGTTTGAGCACCTCTGTCTCTGCCTTGCTCCGTAGCAGCTGCCGTGCTGAATGCCGCTCTCCCGGCACCTGTTCAAGCTGCCCCACCGGCCCAGGCCTCCTCGCCCACCCGGCCCCGACCGCCAGCCCAGCCCCAGACGCTGATCCAGCCCCAGCCGCTGCTGCAGACCACACCTGCCATTCTACCGCAACCCACTGCTGCCACCGCGACTGCCCCCACCCCCAAGCCAGCGGACAGCCCCCCACAGATCACCGTTCAGCCTGCAGCCTTCGCGTTTAGCCCAGGAATCGTAAGCTGCTGCCCTCACCAGGGGCTAAACGGGGATGGACCGAATCTCTGGCCAAGGGTGAACCTGACCCTTCCCTCGGGGGAGGAAGGAGGTGGAGGACCAGCCCCCTGAACATGGCTCTCTTCCAACACTTCGGCAGAGATGGGCTCCTTCTGAGGCCTTCCCCTGCAGCTGCCAGCCCATCCGTCCCAGACAAGAGCAGACAACCTCTGCCAAGAGGGCTGGGCACATCCTCCAGAACCTGAACCGCTGGACCAGCCTTGGAGGGTGGGATGATGTCTGGGGATTGCAAACTCGTGAGCCTGTCGCTAAGGTGGAGCTAGAGGCTGTTAGATGTGACACTAGTCACATCAGCCCCTCCAGTCTGGCCTTTCTGCTCTCCCAGGGCTAGCCCGAAAGATCAGCCAGAGGTACTCCTCCATGACTGCGGCCCCACCCTTCCCTGCTCACCCCCTGCACCCCTGGCCCTGGACACTATTCAGCTGGTGGACTTGGGCCTGCAGCCCACACTTACATCTGCCCAGCATCCATACCCCCCGCCCCAGTACCCTCAGCCCTCTTCCCTCTGCCTTGGGCTCTTTCTCGCCCCATCGCCTCTGAGCAAGGCTCTTCCTCCACCCACAGATCAGTGCTGCTTCCCTGGGGGGACAGACCCAGATCCTGGGCTCCCTCACTACAACGCCGGTCATTGCCAGCGCCGTTCCCAGCATGCCGGGCATCAGCAGTCAGATCCTCACCAGCGCTCAGGGACAGGCAAGTGGTCAAAGCCAGGCTGAGGGGTGGGGGCTAGTGGAGATGCTGGCCGTGGAGGAGGGGCAGGACTTGGGCTGAGGGTCGTAGGAGCTCAACTAGGGTGACAAGCTGCTGTTCATACCCCTTGTGTGACAGCGCTCTGCTGATGCTGAGGCCAGGCAGGGGCATAGCCGCCATCCAGCCCTGGTGGTCCTCACTCTAGCTGGGGCTTTCCGTTGATGGAGCACTCACTTTGTGACCAGCCTCTGTGCCAGGTGCTTTCTCATACATTATCCCACTTCTTTTTGAGTACACACCTACTGGGTGGAGATGTTTATTCCCGTTTTACAGGGGAGAAGGCTGAGGTTCAGAGAAATTAAGCCGCACCGTTAAAATGTGGCAGAGCAGGGATTCACATCCAGATCTGTCTGAATGCACATGCAGACCTGTTCCTGCCCCACCACGGCTCTGGAGAGAGAATAAAGGAAGCGGCCCCTAGAGTGTGAATCCTTCACTTTCTTGTGAGGAAACAGGCCCAGAGGGGTTGAGTGATTTGTCTAAGTCCCTTCCTGCCAACGTGGGGATTTGGGTTGGGGGTGGACCTGGGCGCTGCCCTCACACTTGGGGTCCCTATGTTTCCTCCCAGGTTATTGGAACACTTCCGTGGGTAGTGAACTCGGCTAGCATGGCGGCCCCAGCACCAGCCCAAAGCCTGCAGGTCCAGGCTGTGACCCCCCAGCTGTTGTTGAACGCCCAGGGCCAGGTGATCGCAGCCCTGGCCAGCAGCCCCCTGCCTTCTCCCGTGGCTGTCCGGAAGCCAAGCACTCCTGAGTCCCCCGCTAAGAGTGAGGTACAAGGGCTGGGTTGGGGGATGGGGGCAGGCAGTGCTGTCTGGCATGGGTGGCCTCCCTCCAGACTGTGAGCAGGACGACACTATTTTCTGAAGCCCCTGGGAAAGCAGGGCACCTCCCCAAAGCGGGGGGAGGTTCCAGGGTAGAAGGTCCACGTGAGTCCACGCATTCTCTGCCTGGGAAAGCAGCACCACCGTCCCCCGACCCCTTACCTACGCACACCGAACATGTGTATATGTGCCCTCAGAGGTCAATAGCACCCTGAGAAAGCCAGACAGGGGTGGTCAAAGTAAACTAGGCCTCGGTCAGCTCCAGGGTGAACAAATCGCTAGAAAGGCCCTGGGAGGTTCGTTCTGTACCCTCTCCCTCTTCACCCCTTCATCCCTCCACCCCTCCGCCCTGCCCTGTGGCATTGATTATTCATTTATGTGTTCATTCTAGGAGCAGTTTTTGAGTGCCTACTATATACCAGGTGCTGAAGATGTAGAGATGAATAAGATGCCCTTCCTAACCTTAGGTAGCCCAGCATCAGAGAAAATTATAAGTCAGCGTGACAAAGGCTATGAGAGGGGCAGGATAAGGTGCTTTGGGAACCCAGAGAAGGGAGCTCTCAGCAGACTGGGGAGTTTGACAAGGCTTCGTAGACTAGGACACTGAACTAATCTAAAGGGATGAGTTGGATGAGAGAGTATTCTACCTCCACAGAATTGCAGGAAGTACAGTGTGCCAGAGCAGGGGTTCTCAAACGTGAGTGTGCCGCAGAACCACCTGGAGGGCTTGCTGGGATGCAGATTCCCGGGCCCCACCCCAGAGCCTCTGATTTAGTAGGTGTGGAGTGGCGTCCAAGAATTCACATCTCTAACAAGTTAGTGGTATGTAGCTTCCCAGCTTCATTGAATAACCTCTTAGCCTCATCTATAAAATGGAGGTGATAAGAGTACCAACTTCAGAAGGTTATGAATGTTAAAGGATAGATTACACATAAAGCAGTTTATACTCTGGTACACAGCACTTGAAAAATGGTGCTTTTATTGTCATCACTAATATTAGGTAGTAGGGAGTCGCGGGAGGGTTTTTAGCAGGGAAGTGGCTGATTAGATTTGCATTTTAAAAATTCCCTCCGTTATCCAGGTGGAGCCAAGAATTGGACTGTGGTGAGACTTGAGTCATCGTCCCTGTTAGGAGACAGCTTAAACAATTCTAGCCAGAGACAAGGAGCTCTGAACAAGGCCCTGGGGATGACGAGGGAATGACTTGAAGCTACCAGGAGGTAGAATTCAGGGAACAGGACCCATCCAAAAGAAATCTGCACTTTCAGGAAGCTTTAAAAAAAATCATACTAAAAATACTAATTTCATATATTTATAGTTTCTCCTGATTATAAATACGGTACATGTTATTTATAAAAACTCCAACATTATGTGTGATGTCAAAAAGTAAAAATCCCTTCCAACTCTACTTCCAGAGATGACTTTTGTTGACAGTTTGCTTTATATGCCTCAAGATTTTTTTTTTCCAGGAAATTCATATGTCTTTTTAAAGGAATTATTCCATAAAAACTGTTTTTCACCTTACTTTTTTTCCTTTCACTTAGCACTGTGACTCAGAGCTCTTTCCATGGCAGCAGTTAAGAGATAAACCTTATTCTTTGTCACGGCTGCACAGTATCTTAATGTAGAGAGGTCCCAGAAGTCATTTGCCAGTTCCCTATTAATGGGTATTTGGGACCTGGAGGCTCTAGAATCAGGTTTAGATTTCTCCTTTGAGGGCAGAGATTTGAGAGCAGTTATCTCAAGGGCAGACACTTGTTGGGGCTTTGACCAGGTGTGCTGAACCTTTCTGAGCCTCTGACCTGCCCGGGTCATAGGCAGCAACAAGGCCCCGGCTTGGTGGGGCACGTTCTATGCTTATTTTGGAGGTCATTATCATTGGGTGGGTGCTAATGCATAGCTTCTAGTCTTGCTTTTTGATGGGGCACAGGTAAGAGTGTGCTGGGTGAGTGAAGATTCCATGCCCACTTTTTAAAAAATTTATTTATTTAGTTATTTATTTTTGGCTGTGTTGGGTCTTCGTTGCTGCGCGTGGGCTTTCTCTAGTTGCAGCAAGCAGGGGCTACTCTTCTTTGCGGTGCGCAGGCTTCTCATTGTGGTGGCTTCTCTTGTTGCGGAGTACAGGCTCTAGGTGCGTGGCTTCAGTAGTTGTGGCACCCGGGCTCAGTAGTTGTGGCTCGCGGGCTCAGTTGCTCCACGGCATGTGGGATC
Organism: Balaenoptera musculus; assembly: GCF_009873245.2. Classification (NCBI taxonomy): domain Eukaryota; kingdom Metazoa; phylum Chordata; class Mammalia; order Artiodactyla; family Balaenopteridae; genus Balaenoptera; species Balaenoptera musculus. The sequence continues at coordinate 41,301,884 of NC_045794.1, read as the reverse complement.
TTCCCGGACCAGGGATCGAACCCGTGTCCCCTGCATTGGCAGCCGGATTCTTAACCACTGCACCACCAGGGAAGTCCCTCCGTGCCCACTTTTGCCCTGCCTCTGGCCCCACCAGAGACTCTACCCCCCCGAAACAGGCAGGCGGGCAGTGGGGTTTGTTGGCTCTTCTCCTCGCAGGTGCAGCCCATCCAGCCCCCGGCAGCCATGCCCCAGCCAGCTGTGGTCATCGCCAGCCCAGCCCCAGCGGCCAAGCCAGCTGCCTCTGCTCCCATCCCGATCACCTGCTCAGAGACCCCTACTGTCAGCCAGCTGGTGTCCAGTAAGTGGCTTCTAGAGAAGGTTGTGGAGAAGGGGAGAGGCATTTATTTGGACACGCTGACCTCATTAGATGACGCTCTCCTTAATAAACTTCCTGGAGTCCACAGGGGAAGGGCACAGGCCCATTGCCAGGAACTGGCTTTCTTATTCTCATTCTGTGGAGCTGGATTCTATGCATGAGGATGGTGGAGGCTGCTTAGCCAGCTGTCTGGCTGCCTCTCTGAGGAGCCAAGCCATTGGCTGTCTCCCCTGTGGTCTCTCACCCAGTATTTGAGGAGTGTGGATGGCCAACAGGTGTGCTTGGGGCCAGGCTGGGGAGAATGGGGGAGGGTCAACAGTTAGAGCCGGAAGAACTTGAAAATAGGCCTCTACCTCTATGCACATTGGTCCTGGCCCCTTACCCCCAAGTCTTATTTGTCTTGGGGACAGGGGTGATGAGGGTCTTAAGGGTACATAGGCCTTTTGTCAAATGTCCTTATCCCTCACTACAGCACCAGGCTAGGCCAATGGGCAAGATAAGCAGTGATGATTGTCTGTCTTACACACACCCCTGCCCCCTTCCTCTGGCCTAGAGCCACATACCCCGAGTCTGGATGAGGACGGGATCAACTTAGAAGAGATCCGGGAGTTTGCCAAGAACTTTAAGATCCGGCGGCTATCCCTGGGCCTCACACAGACCCAGGTGGGTCAGGCTCTGACCGCGACGGAAGGCCCAGCCTACAGCCAGTCAGCCATCTGCCGGTGAGTAAGGCTGCCTTGGACAAGGTCAGGGCACTCACAGGGGCCCAGGTATCTGGCCCTTTTCCATATTCTCCCTGGCTTCTGCCCTCTTCCGGACAAGGAAAGCTGTTCTAAGGGTAGACATGAACACCTAGAGTAGCCAAAGTCTTTCTGGGGGCCCTCTGAACTTTAGCCCCCAATCCTGAGCATTTATACTGTCTTTTTTGGGAAAACCAGGATCCTAATCCATTTAGGAATCCTAGAGGGACAGGAGTACAGCTTATGAAATTAGTCACAAAAGCGAGAACTTCAGTTCTGGCTTGGTTCTCAACTATAACCCACTATCACCCCTATCATGCTCCCATCTCCCCCTCTTTTGGGGCATGACTATAAAGTGATGTAGCTGATTTTTCTGTGTGCAGCGTACAGACTGGTTCTGGTGCCGGTATTAAAGGAGGGGTAGGGAATTCCCTGCCAGTCTAGTGGTTAGGACACGGCTAGGGGCCCAGGTTCGATCCCTGCTCGGGGAACTAAGATCCCGCAAGCCACATTACATGGCCAAAAACAAACAAACAAACAAACAAAAGAAATAAAGGAAGGATAGCCGAGGGTTTCAAACACGAAAAAACACACGGTTCAGGGATGGCCAAAAGGTTTCATCTGCCTGCCAATTCTATAGATTACACTAGAGTGACTATTAGACTACCGTGCCATGTTGGGAATTCTGTAGTCACATCCGGGCTCAGCCAGAAAGAGTATTCTGACTTAGAGATGCTGCAGTTGGAGGAGGACAGTACTTACGACATCCGTTTGGCATCTCTGGAGGCCTCTCAAGATGACTCCTTAAAGGACCTCACCCATTTGGATATGAAAGTTCTGGAATGGTGCTCACACTAAAGCAGTTGCCCTGTTATCATCGCACTACTGAACCGAGGCCATGGGAATGGTCTCCCTGTTATGACCTGGGATACAGGACAGTCTGAGGAGTCTGGGCTTGGCCGAGCCAGGGGGTTTTAGCGGGGGTGGTGAGGGGAACACTGAGCACAGCCCCACCAGCCCCAAGAGGAGCAGCCCCTTGTGGAGAGCGCTCACGCCCGGTGTGGGGAGTGAGACACTCTCACTGTTCCTTCCTGGGCTTGGGTCACCTGCAGGTTTGAGAAGCTGGACATCACGCCCAAGAGCGCGCAGAAGCTGAAGCCAGTGCTGGAGAAGTGGCTGAATGAAGCTGAACTCCGGAACCAGGAAGGCCAGCAGAACCTGATGGAGTTTGTGGGAGGCGAGCCCTCCAAGAAACGCAAGCGCCGCACCTCCTTTACCCCCCAGGCCATAGAGGCTCTTAATGCCTACTTCGAGAAGAACCCGCTGCCCACAGGCCAGGAGATCACCGAGATTGCTAAGGAGCTCAACTATGACCGGGAGGTCGTGCGGGTCTGGTTCTGCAACCGGCGCCAGACGCTCAAGAACACCAGCAAGCTGAATGTCTTTCAGATCCCTTAGGGCTGAGCCCCCAGCCCTGTGTTCCAGCACTTTGTACCTTCCCTTGGCACCCGGCTGCAGCCACCACCCTGCGGCATCTGTCATTCTGCCACGCGTGGCTGTGTTTGTCCTGGGTCGTGAGACTACACTGTGCGCCTGTGTTTCAGCCCCCTCCCCCTCCTGCCATATCGTCCACATCCTGGGGAGGGCAGTGGGGCCCGCCTGAGACCTCCAGGCTTGGGGATGGTCACGCCAAGGGAGGGGATCTGTGGTGTCACTTGAAGAAGCACTTTGCTAATGTGGTCTTTGAAGGGTGAATTCTGGTTGGGAACCGGAAACTCCCCTCTCTGGGGCAGGGCTGCAGCAGCCTCTGAGGACCACTGGCCATTAGCTCTTGTTTTCCACGGCATTCGCTTTCCACTCTCCCTCCTCCTTTGCTCCTCTGGCAGGTACGGCGGCTAGTGCAGCGGAAACACAGCCTCACCGCCCCCCCACCCCGCCCCCCCACCCTCTGCCTGCAGGTACACTGTCCCCTGAAAGAACCCAACACATACAATTCTGAAAAGGGTGATGTGCTGCTCAGAAGGTCAGACTCCATGTCTGCCTGGACCTCAAGGTCAGAAGGTTTCCACAGCCCTGGGGCCAGAACATGGGATCTCCTCTCCCATCTCTCCCGGGTTCCTTTGGGAGGGTGGAAAATTGCCCTGAAGCAGAACCTTTTCTTTTGTAAATCATGTTGGAAGGAAGCAACAGTGAACTCTAGCTGTCCTGGAGTTGACCTGGGTCTGTAGCAGGTTGGGAACTTAGTCAATAAGGCCATCCTCCCAGATTTTAATCTGATCTCTGTCCGTGGCCATCTCCACATCAGAATGGTGTGGTTAAGAGAGCTTGCAGCCTGGAAAATCGCCCGGCCCAGCTAAGCAGGCACTCGGGGGAAAATGAGGAAAGGAATGCTGACTCTCTCTTGTCCTCACACTCACCGCCCCCCCCCCCCCCCCCCCCCCCAGTCCTGGGCCCTTCTCAGAAGCAGCAAGTTAAACAAGAAGCCAGACAGCAAGGCCCTGGGGAAAAAAAGCCAAGATCCAGAAAGAGCTGATGGCAGCCCTGGAAGGTCTCTTTGTGGAAAGTGACTTAACTCTAATTTTCTTTGGAACTTGAAGTCTTGGATACTGGAGGAGAAATCTAACTTTGTCCAGAGTCTTAGACCACGTGTTTGTGTAAGCAATCCCCCCAGTCCGCTTCTGAGCTAAGAATACCCCTGGAGCAGGCTGGGTTTTGCCTTCAGAGAGGGTAGCTATGGTACATTGGGGGTTGGCATCTCATCCGAGCTGTTAAGTGAGTTTCCCAGCCTCACTGTGGCTGGGCCTCCCCTGGAATTCAGTAGGGGATCAGGAGAGCACTGCAAGGTTTGCTGAGATGAGCCCAGACTTGCTGTGTAGACTAGACTTAAAGGGTCACACACAAGTCACAGGGGTCAGCCACCCCCTCCTTTCACAACTCCTGTCCTTACAGCGCCAGGTCTCTAGGAGCTGCCTCCTTTGCACCTCATACAATAAACCCTGAAGAAGTGACTGCCGGGCGAGGGCACATCACCACCTCTGTCGGACACTGGTGCAGAGCCTAGCCTCGCTTCCTCTGGCATGCTGTGTTTCCTTTCCTGCCTGCAGCTGCTCCCTCCCAGGCCCTACAAAGCCAGTGTGGGCGCCCTCTTGGTAGCTCTGCCAGTGAGAGGGCAGTTGTGTGTCCAATGGCCCGCTCCCGCCTACCCCACGCCGCTGCATCCTGACCAACCAAACGTGCTCGAGGGTGGTGGAGGATGAGGAAGCAGGTGGGCACCTTGTCTGCCCCAGCCTCCCGGGAGAGACTACGTCTCCAAGGGTAAGGCTCCGCGCTCAAGTTCAGGGTTATCAACCTGTCTCAATGAGATGACGAGCTCACTTGAGAGGGGTGTTGTAAACAAGTTTTCAGTAAGAATGAAGTAGTACCAGAGTTTGTAAAGGATTCAATCACTTATAGTTCAATAAATTAGACAGATATGGGTTTCTACCCTCAAGCCCTTGTGTTCAGATATGCTTTCTTTTTTGGGAGAGACAAGTGGGTCGTGGCTGGTGCCCTGGGAGTAGCATATAACCCAGGGCGTGTCCGTGGCAGTGGATATGCAGGAGGACACCATCTGTCCTGTGTCACGGCAGGAAAAAGCTGATGAACTGCTGCTCTAAATTAGGCCTGGCCATGCTTTCTTAGCTCCTCCCGCATCTAAATGTGTCTTCCCAAGGCTGGGCTAGAACTAAAGCATTTTTTTCCTCTGCTGGAATGACGGGGTTGGTCTTTCAGAGGAACAAGTCCAGGGGCAGAATGTTTGCAGGCTGAATTCCCCAGGCAGGGGGGTACAGGACGCCTCAGAAGTGTGCCCACACCAGAGCTCACCGGCCTGATCTCTGCTCTTGTTCCCCTACCACAGGGCCCCCGGAAAGCAGCGATGGCCCTGAGGTGGGTTTTTTATTTTGTTTATATTTTTGTTTCGAGTAGCATCAGGCTCTGAAGGGAGTTGATATCAATTTTGTTTTGAAAGCACCTTTCTGGTTATCATCCAGATCTCAGTGGCTCCTTTACCATGGAAAGGCAGGAGAAAGGGCAGAAATGGCTTAACTGTTTGCATGTGTTTTGTTTGTTATTGTTTCAAAGACCAAAACTTTCTATGGCTTAATGAATTGGCTGGGGCCTTTGACCCTGCACTAATCAAGGCATTTTATCCAGGTGGGGTCCAGGGAAAGAATTCAGCCAAATGGGTTAAGGAACCCATTTGACTTTGGAATGAGAGGCCCTGACATTTTTGTGTCCTTGGAAATCCAATCACCTTCCTTTGCCTAGATTCCCTTCCTGTCTCCTAGGCCAGGCTCTGACGCTGAGGTTCTGACTGATCCCGGACGTGGGACAAAGTCTGCTGAGAGCTGGAGTGAGGGGTGAGGAGGGGAGAATGGGGGAGAAGCACTTGACGTAGTTGTGTGGAATAAACAGTATTTTTTCTTTTGTACTGGTCTGCTTGTTTCTCTTCTACCTCTCAGGGTGATGTGAGGGAGTCAGCGTCAGAGAGCAGGGGAGGAGCTGGCTTTGCCGTCAGAGTCTGTGGCCTGGAAAATCCCATTGCAAGAGGATGCGTATCAGTGCCCTGAACTCCTACTTCCCCACCCAGGCCCTCCAGCCGGCACTCTCCCCGTGGGGTGCAGGGTCAAGGGGTGCGCCCTTTCTCCTTCTAGACCACCCCCTGATACCCAGGATCCCACAATTCCCTGCCAAGCCCACTTTCTAGCCCCTCTTCCCTGGGTCCTGATAATAGATTGTGCTGTTGGTGTATACACTCCTGGCCCAAGAGGTGACCAAGAGGCAGCTGTTTGTCAGAAAGCCGGGTGGATGGAGCTTGTTTGTGCAGGCTGGATGCCCATACGTATACACAAAGCCCTTTGCAGTGTGAGGTGGGGCTTCGAGGGGGAAGAGAAGGCAGGCTGCAGGCTGGGGGCCAGGATTCCTATTATTCTAGCACAGAACTTCAAGGAGTCTTAGAAGTCCAAATTCAAACCTGGCCTTCCCGGTCATTATGAAGGTATGCTTATCATGATAGGAGGTGAGAACAGTCACAATTAGGTTGATTATGCTTTATAAAAATTTAGGTATATGGTAAGTGGGTCTTCCTTTGTGCTTTTCCCCAGGCCTGCAAATGTTATGGGCAGGCCTGCCACCTGAGCTCAGGGCTGGGAGAGCATGGCTGGAAAAAGGGTCTCTCCCTCCTAGGAGTAGGGTTCATGCCATGCTCCCCTGCAACCCTCCCTCCTCCCCCGTCCACCTCCTTGGTATTGATGAGGTCTGGCTACATAATCTAAACTGGTGAGAACAAGGCATCACCTTTGATTCCACCCAACCAGCATTCCTGAGCCAGGCACTGTGCTGAGTTCTAGATCATGCTCCAGCCCCCTCCCCAACCCAAGGGACAAGAGATGTCTAAGACTCTGATGTCAGGCTTGGGGATCAGAGGAGCTTTACCGCACTCGAAATAATGAGGCCCAGGATGACACAGAAGCCAGCACTTACCTCTGCATAGATCTCACAACCCTAATATTGGCTGTCCACGCTAGACTGCAACCCCTCAGGACCCAGGCCAAGGGCACAGAGCAGGTGCTTGATAAATATCAGCTAGATGACTGAATGCATTTGTATCCTGCCTTTCAAGGAAACAATAAGAGCTGAGTCCCTGACTTCAGGCTACTGGGAGAAAGCAGGTACAGAGGCTTCAGCATTAGCGCTGCAAGGTTTGGACTGTGATGTGTGGGAGTGAATGGAATCTGGGCGGCAACTGGCCCTGAATGGAGAGAGGCATCTCCCAACAGCTCCCAGCAGAAGAGTCAGTGGAAGCTGTTACCACTGGCTCAGACCAGTTTGAGTGTGGTTCCTGGCAAACTGGCCCAGGAAGGCTTTAAAGGAAGAGGGGTGGGTTTGTGGAGGGACTGCAGTTTCTATTCCCAAGTCTGGGACGTTCCTCTGGGTTCCTGAACCCAACTCCAGTGGGTGTGTGTGCAGGCTTCCCCACACCAAAAAGCATTTCTCAGGCACTAGCAGTGTGTCTGAGAACTCAGTTCAATTCTGACATTACCTACCCAGAGACGGCATCAGATTCCACAGGTAAAGGGCTCAGTCCCAAAAGACCGCCCTATACTTCAGATGCCTTTTCTCTCAACTGCAGGGTCCATCAAAAAAGCCAGACTGGGCCTCAAAGGCTTGCTGTCTGGAGTGTAGGAAGATGTGAAGAGTTAAAACTAGATAGTCACACATGAAAAGATGCTCAACATCACTAATTATTAGAGAAATGCAAATTAAAACTACAGTAAGGTATCACCTCACACCGGTCAGAATGGCCATCACCAAAAAATCTACAAAAAATAAATACTGGAGAGCGTGTGGAGAAAAGGAAACCCTCCTACACTGTTGGTGGGAATGTAAATTGGTACAACCATTATGGAGAACAGTATGGAGTTTCCTTAAAAAACTAAAAATAGAACTACCATATGATCCAGCAATCCCACTCCTGGGCATATACCTGGAGAAAACCATAATTTGAAAAGATACATGCACCCCAATGTTCATTGCAGCACTATTTACAATAGCCAGGACATGGAAGCAACCTAAATGTCCATCGACAGAGGAATGGATAAATAAGATGTGGTACATATATATACAATGGAATATTACTCAGCCATAAAAAAGGACAAAATAATGCCATTTGCAGCAACATGGAGGGACCTAGAGATTGTCATACTGAGTGAAGTAAGTCAGACACAGAAAGACAAATATCATATGATATTACTTACATGTGGAATCTAAAAAAAAAAGGGTACAAATGAACTTATTTACAAAACAGAAGTAGAGTCACAGACGTAGGAAACAAACTTATGGTTCCCAGGGGATAAGAGGGGGGGTGAGGGATAAATTGGGAGATTGGGATTGACATATACACACTGCTATATATAAAATAGATAACTAATAAGAACCTACTGTATAGCACAGGGAACCCTACTCAATACTCTGTAATGGCCTATATAAGAAAAGAACCTAAAAAAAAAAAAGAGTGGATATATGTATATGTATAACTAATTCACTTTGCTGTATACCTGAAACTAACACAACGTTGTAAATCAACTATACTCCAATAACAATTAAAACAAACAAACAAAAAAAACAATTAGATAGTCAGTCCTAAAAAAAGCCTGCCTGGATAATGATCTCTTCCTGTACCTGGAGGAAAATGCGGGGTGATTGACTTGGGCACCCAGCAACAGTGACTGACTTTCTTAAATGAATGAGAGAGAAAACCTAGGGAATGGATAGGTACTGATCCTCCAGGGAGCTTGAGCCCTCAAGCCTCTGAGAGAATTGATTAATCTTAAGAGGTAGGCAGGACAAGTGCTAGGGTTCCCTTTTTGTCAATCATAACAATAGCTAACCCTGACTGATTACTGACTGTGTGCTAGACACGCTTATAAGCACTTAACATGCATTAGCACCATAATTAGCACCATAATTCTATAAAGTAAGAACTATTATTATACCCATTTTACAGATAAAAAATTGAGGCACAGAGAAGATGAGAAATCAAGTCAGGGTTGTTTTGTTTGTGAGCAGCAGAACCAGGTCTTAAAACCAAGATGTGCTATCTCTAAAGCCTGTGTGCCTAACCTTACACCATACAAGATGGGACCTGGGGGTGCTATCTGTCCTGATCTTTTGGGTAGGATTTCCACGTTTCTACCCACCAGGGTAGGTCCTGCTATGTTCCATCTGAACAGTGTCTAGTTTCAGGACCTAATCTAGGGAAATGAACCCTTTACTATGAGCCCAACGGTCCAGAATACTGAATTTGGAGCTCTGTGCCACAGGTGCTCTGGTTAATTAGTCATATTTATTATGTCTAATAGGAACCATGATTTTTGTTGTGGGATGAATTTATACGTACAACATTTTGGTTTCTTGATAGATGTTGCTGGATTTCCAGGGAAACACCTGGTGATTTTTCTTGGAGGCAGAGCCCCCAGGGCTGCCCCTGGAATTCCTGTTTCCAGCCCCGGCACTCCAATTTCAGGAGTAGTTACAATGGGGAAGGGAGAGGAGGGAAAAAGTCAACCCCCCACAGTCACAGAATTCCAGGAGTAAACACTCTGCCTAAGGTCTTCTCCCCTCAGGGGGGACCTGGGCCCAAGGATCTAAATCTCAAGGCTGATCTGTATTCCAGTTGGTAGGGACCAAGCCTTAGGAGTCACTTTTCATTTCACCTCTGTTTGTTTTAGAATTAATAAATGGCAAGGAGGACCTTTGTGAAATCTTTGTTTCGGTTCAGAATTAAAACTTAGGCTCAAACCTTGGAAGAAGTACATGTGTATCTTTTTTTAATATGTAAATTTTAAAATTTTCTTTACTTCTGGCTGCGTTGGGGCTTTGTTGCTGCACATGGGCTTTCTCTAGTTGCGGTGCGTGGACTTATTGCGGCAGCTTCTCTTGTTGCAGAGCACGGGATCTAGGCGCGCGGGCTTCAGTAGTTGTGGTGTGCGGGCTCAGTAGTTGTGGCTCGCGGGCTCTAGAGTGCAGGCTCAGTAGTTGTGGCGCACGGGCTTAACTGCTCCGCGGCATGTGGGATCTTCCCGGACCAGGGCTTGAACCCGTGTCCCCTGCATTGGCAGGCAGATTCTCAACCACTGAGCCATCAGGGAAGCCCCTCATTTCATTCCTTGTAAAAGGAATATATATACATATATATATTTAGGAATATATATATATATATATATTTCCCTAAATGATATATTGCTAAATTTTGCTGGTTTTTGAGCTTTATAAAGTGATGTTACTTTATGAGTAACATATGAGCACTTCTGCATTTCCCCCACAATTCTGATTGGTTTATTCCTGTGTTTGAGTGTAGCTATATTCATGTTCCTTGCTGTATAATAATCTATTACACTCCAGTTTATCCTTTCTCTTGTGGGCATACATTCGTTTTGTTCTGTTTTGCTGCTATAAATAGTGTTGCCATGAACATTCTCATACAAGTCTCCTGGTATGTATGCGCAAGAGTTCTCTAGGGTATATATGTAGAGTGGAGTTGCTGAATCAGAATAATTTTCAGGATAATTTCTAAAGAGGCTGTAGTCTGCTTAATCACTCTGTCCTTTTGAGTCTCAGTTTCCTCATGTTAAAAAATAAAAAGAAAACTTTTATGAGGATTAAATGAGACTATATATATATGTATTAAAGTGCTACTAAAATCATAGCACATCAAACAAGGTAAGCTAATGTTTTTAAACAGGATAATACCAACCCAATCTTAACAGAGAAACAGAAATGGGCTAGTGGGAGACTTGAGCTAATATTTACTGAATAAGTATTATTTATGTGGCATCTTAGTACTTCATTTAATCCTCACAACAATCTTAGTAGGAGGTATTATTTTCACTAATTTATGGATTAATACTGAGGCTCAGGAATGCAAAGTTACTTGCCCAAGATTGTGCATCTAGTGATAGAGTTGTTCAAACAAGGCTTGGGTCGACCTAAGAGGTGTTTAAAAACACTCTGGAGCTTCCCTGTTGGTGCAGTGGTTAAGAATCCACCTGCCAATGCAGGGGACACGGGTTCGAGCCCTGGTCCGGGAAGATCCCACATGCCGCGGAGCAACTAAGCCTGAGAGCCACAACTACTGAGCCCGTGTGCCCCAACTACTGAAGCTTGCGTGCCTAGAGCCCGTGCTCCGCAACAAGAGAAGCCACCGCAATGAGAAGCCCGCGCACCACAACGAAGAGTAGCCCCGCTCGCCACAACTAGAGAAAGCCCGGGCGCAGCAACAAAGACCCAACACAGCCAAAAATAAATAAAATAAAATAAATAAATTTATTTTAAAAAATAAAAATAAAATAAAAAATAAAAATACTCTGGATTGGGTGGTGCAGTGGTTAAGAATTCGCCTCCCAAAAGACACAGCACAACCAAAAATAAATAAAAATTTAAAAAATGGATTACATTAAAAAAAATACTCTGGATTGTTTATAAAGGCTTGTTTATAAAGGATTTTGGTTATGACATCTCTCTTTTGGTCTCTGAGCCCAAGACCCATTCCTTTACCCACAAACACATGTTTTGAGATAAAACTGGCTCAAGGGAAGAAAAAAATGGCTTGAAGAGATATTAAATGTCTTGGGAATGAATCAAGACTTGGATGCCAGGCTTATTAAGGTTAAGAAGATGGATAAGTCAGAGCCCTCAAAGAGAGGACTCTGGCTGAAACTGGGGGCATGCTGTCAACTTCATGTTAACCTCTTTCCTTTTTTTTTAATTCAATGAGCATTAAAAAAAAAAAAAAAAAGTCCTATTGAATGCAGGAACTATACCAGGAGATATTTAGAACACAAGCCTCAAAAATATGTATTCTCTTTTCTTTAGGAGGTCATAATCTAGTGAAAAAGGCAGCTATCTATTTGTATCTATCTACCTATCTATCTCAAGACATTGTAAAAATTAAATAATGGAATCCAGCAATGAACCAATACTTTCACATATAGGCAATGTCTTGTAGTGAAAATGATCAGGGTTTGTAATCAGCTCTGAGGTTGGCACCCCAATTTAGCTCTGGCCAACTTAAGCCCTTAGCCTCCTCTCCTTATTGGTAAAATGAAGGTCATTAATACTTATCTTTGTAATTGTAAACCTAGTTACGATTGTTTTGAGTATTACTGATAATGTAATAAAGTTCCTTGTATATAGTTGATGATCAATAAACAATGGACATTATTATTTTAACCTCAGAGGAAGAAGATGGGGCACGTGTGGTTATCCCCACTTTTCAAATATGAGAAAGCTAAATCTCGGTGTGATTAAACTATTATTCTGGTCACCAAGCTAGTAAATGACGCCAGCACAAATCCTGATCTTCAGACCACCACCTTTTAAAAACTACGACACTTTCACCTATCTCATCCTTTCCTGTTGAAAAGCATTAAGGGAGAAAGAGGAAGATAAAAAGACTATCCAGGGAAGTGGGACTGAAGCAGTCTTGACCCCGTAAGAGGCTAGTTTAATGAGACAGTATTCCAGGAACAAACAAACGGCGTGTTAGCGTTTAGGTAAGTCAGCCAGGGTGTGGGTGTGGGTTCAATAAGACTAGAGCGAAAGCTCCACCCACGCCTTAGGGTGCTGACTCGCTTACTTAGCGGACGCCAGAACTCAGGTAGCCCCAAGGAGGGACGTTTGAACCGAGCCACCTGACGCACGCCGTTTCCTCTGCCAGATCCCCCAGCCCATCTCCTGCGGGCAGAGAGCCGTGGCGTAGCTAGCCTATCATCACTGCCGAGGCCGGCGAAGTCGCTTCTTCATTGGCTAGCGTCAGGGCGATTCACGTTCTCCGGACCTGCGACGGGAGAGGGCGCCATGATTGGTTGGCGCTGGGGCGGTGGGCGGTGGAAGAGCCTGGCGAGTCTGGGATTCAAGCCGGTGCTGGGCTTTCTCCACCCATGCTAGGAGGCCGTGGGGGGCTGCAGAGGGCGGGGAGTCGACTCAGCGGAAACCTGGATTTGGTTCTAAAAGCCGTGGGATTGAGAAGGGGTGACCGGAAGTGATTTTGGGACTGACCGGAAGCGAGGCCTGGAGGGGAAAGGGAGACTGGTTCCCAGGAGGGAGGGGAGTTTCCCGCAGAAAGGGGCGGGGGAAAAGGTGCGAAAGCGGCGTGGGCGCGCAGGGTAGGTAGCGGGTCGCTGCTTCTGGTTTGTTTGTAAAGCAGCGAGTGACCACCACGAGTTCAAGGGGAGAGCCCAAAGAGTGGGAGTGCGAGGAGTCCAGGGTTGCCTTTCGGCAGTCTGGAAGAGTGAAGCCAAAGGACCCTCACGCGGCTCCAGAGAGCTAGGCGGGGGTGGGGGTGGGGGTGGGGGTGGGGGTAGGGATTTTGGAAGTCAGGGCAGCCAAGAGCGAGGAGACAAGGGTGCGGGAGATCAGTTGTGTGGGCAGTGCGGGGGGGGCTTGGGGGCGGCTGGTGAGTACTGCGGGGGAGATCTTGGTTTGGAGTTTTCTACAGTCTTGCAGTCTTGCCCCCGTTGGGTAGAATCACACTGCTCGCCTTTGTACAAGAAACGGTGTCTCCTGGGGCAAGGAAGGAGCCAGGATGGCCTGGGCTCTGAAGCTGCCTCTGGCCGATGAGGTGATTGAATCCGGGCTGGTGCAGGACTTTGATGCTAGTCTATCCGGGATCGGCCAGGAACTGGGTGCTGGTGCCTATAGCATGAGGTGAGTGAGATTTTCCCAGACCCTGCACCTTCTGAATAACAAAGGCAGGATAGAGAATAAGGGGGGAAAAGAGAGAGAGATGTATAGAGTTAGAGAAGCTCTCGGTGGTTAGAGAAAACGAACTTGTTTCTTTTGTTGGTTTGAGTAGTGAGTATTGCGGTAGAAAGGGAAAAAGAGATTACAGGCAGTGTCAAGAAGAATAGCCCTTGATTAGCAACCAGATGAATGTTGAGAGGCTTTTGTGCCAGTGTGGGTGACTTGGAGACTGTTGGTGTGTGTGCACGTGTGGATAGGTTGCACTGGACTCGTGTGAAGAAGAGGCCACATTGAACATGTGAGAGATGTTTAGGGAGTTGGGGCTTAATGATGAATGTTGGTTGACTGCTTTTTGGGAGGAAATGTGAAACCTTTAATGAGGAAGTCCACACATCTGTATCTTAACCTGCTTTCAGGCTTTACTCAATCAATTCTAGGGTTTCTAACTTTTGAAACATAAGCTGCGAAATGAAAAAGTGTCAAAAAGAACTTTTAGATGCTTCTAGACCTTCATGTATCAAGCCAAATGATAAATAAAAATCTCCTTTGAAAGCAACATAACCTCCCATGTAATATATTTGCATGTGTTAGCTACTTCATTCCCCCAATGTAGTTTGTTTCATTTACAAGATGTGCAAGAGCCATGTCTGGAAATGTTGAAACATCTGCTTCTTAATGTTTGATGGAATATAATTGGGTTTCCAGATGCATTGTAAGGCTTAATCTAAATGAGTCAAAGAGACTTTAGAATTTAGCACTTTAATTAGGTTTATGAGTTTATAGTGGGAGGATGCCTTTTATGGGGAAAAAGGACAAATTTTGCATTCTGTTAGTGAGCTCCTTTGAGAGTTATAAAAGTGAACTTCCTTTCGTTAACTCTGCTAAGCCAAAGTGGAATTTCCTCACTGAAGTAAAATTATGAATTAGAACTTAATACTTCATCTTCAGGAATCTTTGCTTATAGTTAAAATAATAAAGGCTATCCTTGAATGCATATTTTAGTGATTTTCAGGGAAATTTGAGTTCTATCATGCAGTGCTCTTAGCCTTGAGAAATTTAACTCTAATTTTGTCTGTCCTTGTTTACATAAGTCTTACCATAAAAACAGAGATTAACTTGGTCTGAAAGTAAATGTCCTGACCCTGAGCTTGCACGTCAGTATGTGACATAATAGTTGACAATTTATGCTGTTGTTCATGTAAAGATTACTACCGCAAAAAGTTTAGTTTTGTCTAGGTTATCAGAGTTAAGAATGGAGATAATTAAATGTAACAGTACTTGTTAAAAAAATAGTCTGACATCAACAAACACTTGGGTATCAACTATGTGCTCTCTCTACCATGCAACTTTACATTTATGAGTGCTTTCCTATTCATATCCTGAGTGGTCCTCACAAGTATTAGTAGAATGGCTTGCATATTTACACATTTGGAATTTTTTTCCAAGATCAAATCAAAAAGAGTTTTCAAACATCACTTTATGTTTTCTCAACAGCGCAATGTGCAAAAATTTTTTTCTTTTTTTTTTCTTTGCTTTCTTTCACCTTGCTCTTTTTCATGCACTTTACTGCTGTCATGATTCTGTTGTCTCTTACACACATTTAATCATTTGCATTAATTTGTGTTAATTAGATATTAAGTTAGTTCTCAAACTTTAGTGTTTATGAGAGTCATCTGGAAACTTATAAAAAGTAGTTTACAGCGTCCCATCTTTGGTGATTGTCTGGGGCACAGACCAGAAATCTAATTTTTAAAAAAAATAAATTTATTTTATTTTTGGCTGCATTGGGTCTTCGTTGCTGCACGTGGGCTTTCTCTAGTTGTGGCAAGCGGGGGCTACTCTTCGTTGTGGTGTGCAGGCTTCTCATTGAGGTGGCTTCTCTTGTTGTGGAGCATGGGCTCTAGGTGCATGGACTTCAGGAGTTGTGGTTCGCGGGCTCAGTAGTTGTGGCTTGCGGGCTCTAGAGCGCAGGCTCAGTAGTTGTGGCGCACGGGCTTAGTTGTTCCGCGGCATGTAGGATCTTCCTGGACCAGGGCTCAAACCCACGTCCCTTGCATTGGCAGGCGGATTCCCAACCACTGCGCCACAAGGGAAGCCCTGATTTTTTAAAAACAAATTCTTAGATGATTTTGATGCACATAGTCCAGGGACCACATTTTGAGAAACACTGATTGTAGGAGTTTTTATACTCAAAGACAATGATTCTTTGCTCTCCCTGTTTCTTTTTTTTAACTAAACCTGTGATTACTTTTCCTAAACCTTTGTTAGGGAAAATTTTCTCTTTGACAGCAATTTGTTTTGTAAAATATTTTCCCTAACGTATTTGTTTTACCTTGATTTGCTTACTTCTGCTGCATCTTATAATGGTTTTGCTTCACATCTGTTGGTTTATATTTTATAAAAATTCATCTTAGCTGGATTTCTGTTTTTGATTCTTGATCTGCCATTGCATTCAGTGATTGTATTCTTTTCATAAGTGGTCCTTTAATAGTCTCCTTACTTTTTTCCTTACATTTTAATACATGGCACAAACTTTATATTTAAAATAAGGAAATTCCATGAAAACATGCTGAGTGAAAGAAGCCAGTCACAAAAGTCTACATATGATTCTATTTCTTAGAAGTGTACAAAATAGGCAAATCTGTAGAGACAGAAAGTAGATTAGTGGTTGACTGTAGGAGAGGAGGGAATGGGGAGTGACTGCTAATAGGTACTGGGGGGTTTTTTTGGGGGGGCGCTGATGAAAATGTTTTAAAATTGTGATGATGATTGCATAACTCTGTGACTACAGTAAAGACGATTAAATTGTACACTTTAAATGGGTGAATTGTATGGTATATGAATTGTATCTCAATAAAGCTATTATTAAAAGAGTAAACATTAAAATTTTCTTAAAACTTTTTTTTTTTCATTTTTTTAAGGTTGAGGTGGAATTCATATTACGTAAGGTTAACCATTTTACAGTGAACAATTCAGTGGCATTTAGTATGTTCACAATGTTGCACAACCACCACCTCTATCTAGTTCCAAAACATTTTCATCACCCCAAAAGAAAGCCCTATACCCGTTAAGCAATTGCTCCCCATTTCTCCCTCCCTTCTCTCCTTGGTACCCACTAATATGCGTTCTGTCTCTATGCATTTACCTATTCTGGATTTCACATAAATGGAATCATATAATGTGTGCCTTTTTGTGTCTGGCTTCTTTCACTGAGCATAATGTTTCCAGGGTTCATCTGTGTTGTAGCATGTATCAATACTTCAGTAATTTGTTCCTTTTTATGGCTGAATAATATGCCATCGTATGTATATATCACAATTTGTTTAACCATTCATCCACTGATGGACGACTATTACAAATAATGCTAACATAGCACTATGTTTATAAAGAAAATGTTTATAAACATTTGTGTTCAAGTTTCTGTGTAGACATTTTTTAAATGAAGTATAATTGACGCATAGCATTGTAGTAGTTTCAGGTGTACAACATAATGATTCCACGTTTGTATATGAAATGATCACCACAATAAGCCTAGTTAACATTCATTACCATACGTAGTTACAAAATTTTTTTTTCTTACGATGTGAACTTTTAAGGTTTAGTCTCTTAGCAGCTTTAAAATATGCAATACAAGATTGTTAACTATATTCACCATGCTGTACTAGACGTATGTTTTCATTTCTTTTGGGTATATACCTAGGATTGGAATTTTTGAGCCATGTGGTAATGCTACACTTAACTTTTTTTATTTTATGTAACTTAAAGAGTTTTGTTTGTTTGTTTGTTTTTAAAGAGCAGTTTTAGGATCATAGCAATATTGAGAGGAAGGTATAGAAATTTCCCATATACCCCCAGCCTCTACACATGCATAGCCTCCCCTGTTATCAACATCTTCCACCAGAGTGGTACACACTCTGTACCTACATTGTTGAACCTACATTGGCACAGCATAATCACCCAAAGTCCATAGTTTATCTTAGGGTTCACTCTTGGTATTGAATGTTCTGTAGGTTTGGACAAATATATGATGACATGTATCCATCAATGCAGTATCATTCAAAGTATTTTCACTGCTCTAAAAATCCCCTGTGCTCTGCTGATTCATTCACCCACCACTACCCCAACCCCTTGCTACCATTGATCTTTCTATTGTCTCTATAGTTTTGCCTTTCTGGAATGTCATATAACTGAAATCATACAGTATGTAGTCCTTTTCATGTCGGCTTCTTTCACTTAGTAATATGCATTTGACGTTCCTCCATGTCTTTTTCATGGCTTGATAGTTCATTTCTTTTTTTTTTTTTTAGCACTGAATAATATATCATTATATGTATCAGAGTTTATTTATCCATTGACCACTGAAGGACATCTTTTTTTTCTTTTAACAAATTCTTTATTTTATTTATTTTTGGCTGCATCAGGTCTTCGTTGCTGCGCGCGGGCTTCCTCTAGTTGCGGCGAGTGGGGGCTACTCTTCGTTGCAGTGTGTGGGCTTCTCATTGCAGTGGCTTCTCTTGTTGCGGAGCATGGGCTCTAGGCGCATGGGCTTCAGTAGTTGTGGCGTTGCGGGCTCAGTAGTTGCGGCTCACGGGACTAGAGCCCAGGCTCAGTAGTTGTGGCGCACAGGCTTAGTTGCCTCCGTGGCATGTGGGATTCTTCCCGGACCAGGGCTTGAAGCCATGTCCCCTGCATTGGCAGGTGGATTCTTAACCACTGCGCACTAGGGAAACCCTGAAGGACCATCTTGGTGCTTCCAAGTTTTGGCATTATAAATAAAGCTGTTATAAACATCTCTGTGCAGATTTTTGTGTGCAGATAGTTTTCATCTTCTTTGGGTAAATACCAAGAAATGGCATTGCTGGATCATATGGTACGAGTATGTTTAGTTTTGTAAAAAACTGCCAAACTGTCCTCCAAAGTGGCTGTACCATTTTGCATTCCTACCAGCAATGAGTGAGAGTTCCTTTGTTACTCCACATCTTGTCAGGATGTGGTGGTGTCACTGTTCTGGATTTTGGCCTTTGTAAAAGGTGTGTAGTGTATGCTTAACTTTTTCAAGAACTGCCAAGCAGTTTTGCACAGCAGCTAAACCATGTTACATTCTCACCAGCAATGTACAAGGGTTCATACTTCTCTATATCCTTACCAACATTTGTTGTTTTCTGTTTTTTATTAAAGTCATCCTAGTGAGTGTGAAGTAGTATCTGTTATTATTTGTTCTACATTTCCTTGATGACCGTGATGTTGACATCTTTTCACCTGCTGTGGCCATGGTCTATCTTCTTTGGAGAAGTGTCTCTTCAAGTCCTTTGCCCTGGTTTTAAATGGGTGTTGTCCTTTGTTGTTGAGCTGTAAGAGTTTTTATATATTCTGGTTACTAGATCATTATCAGATATATGGTTTGTAGATACTTTACTCCCATTCTGCAGGTTGTCTTTCACATTCTGATAATGTCCTTGTTTGATTCACAAAGGTGTTTAATTTTGATGAAGTTCAATTTATCTATTCTTTTTGTTGCTTGTGCTTTTGATGTCAACTCTAAGAATCTATTGCCAAATTCAAGTCATGGTGATTTACCCTGTGGTTTTCTCCTAAGAGTTTATAGTGTAAGCTCTTATGTTTAGGTCATTGGACCCATTTTGAGTTAATTTTTGTATATAAAGTGAGATAGGGTTCCAGCATCATTGTTTGTATGTGGATATCCAGTTGTCCCAGCCGTATGTTCATTTCCCATTGAATGTTCTTTGTAGCCTCATTGAAAATCAATTGGCCATACATGTAAAGATTTATTTGTGGACTCTGTTCTGTTCCATTGGTTGATATGTCTATTTTGCCAGTACCACACTGTTTTGATTACCATAGCTTTGTAATAAGCTCTGAAATTGGGAAACGTGATTCCTCTTATTTTGTTTTTCTTTTCCAATATTGTTTTTTGCTATTTAGGGCCTCTTGTAGTTCCATACAAATTTGAGGGTAAGCTTTTCTGTTTTCTGCAAAACAGATCATTGGAATTTTGATAGGGATTTCATTGAATCTGTAAATAGCTTTGGAGTATTGCCATCTTAACAATATTGAGTTTATCAGTCCATGAACATGGGATGTGTTTCCATTTATTTAGGTCTTTAATTCTTTAAGAAGTGTTTTGTAGTTTTCAATGCACAAATCTTTCACATCCTTGGTTAAATTTATTCCTACGTATTTTATTCTTTTGGATGTTATTGGGACTGCTTTTTTCACTTAGCATAGTGTCTTCAAGGTTTTGCTCAGTGTTTGTTTCATAAAACGATGTTAAATTTTGTCCAGTGCCTTTTCTATGAGATGATTTGTGGGGTATTGCACTGAGTGATTTCCTTATCTGAACTACCCTTACATTCCTGGGATAAATCCCACTTGGTCATAGTTTAGAATCATTTTAATGTGCTGTTGGATTCAGTTTGCTAATATTTTGTTGAGGATTTTGTTTCTTTATTCATAAGGGATATTGGTCTGTAGTGTTCTTTTCTTGTATCTTTTTCTGGCTTTGGTATTAGGATAATGGTGTTAAGCCTTTATTTACTTATTTATTTTTTTAAAGTTTATTTATTTATTTATTTGGCTGTGTTGGGTCTTTTGTTGCTGTGTGTGGGCTTTCTCTAGTTGTGGTGAGCGGGGGCTACTCTTTGTTGTGCGCAGGCTTCTCATTGCAGTGGCTTCTCTTGTTGTGGAGCACGGTCTCTAGGCACACGGGCCTCAGTAGTCGTGGCACGCAGGCTCAGTAGTTGTGGCTC
This sequence comes from Balaenoptera musculus, assembly GCF_009873245.2. Lineage (NCBI taxonomy): Eukaryota > Metazoa > Chordata > Mammalia > Artiodactyla > Balaenopteridae > Balaenoptera > Balaenoptera musculus. Next base: position 41,281,758 of record NC_045794.1, on the reverse strand, counting down.
ACGGGGTCTAGAGTGCAGGCTCAGTAGTTGTGGCGCACGAGCTTCATTGCTCCGTAGCATGTGGGATCTCCCGGACCAGGGCTTGAACCCGTGTCCCTTTCAATGGCAGACGGATTCTTAACCACTCTGCCACCAGGGAAGTCTGGTGTTAGTTCTTTAAATGTTTGGTAGAATTTACCAATGAAGTCATCTGGTCCTAGACTTTCTTTGTTGAGAGGTTTTTTTTATTATTGATTCCATTGCTTGTTAATAGGTCTGTTGAGATTTTTAAATTTCTTCTTGAGTCAGTTTTGGTACTTTGTGTGTTCTAGAAATCTGTTTTATCTAGATTATCTAATTGTGTGTATATAATTATTCATAGTGTTCTCTTATAATCCTTTCATTCTACAAGGTTGGTTAGTAATATCCCACTTTCATTTCTGATTTTATTTATGTGTGTCTTCTCTCTTTTTTTCCTTGGACAGTGTAGCTAAAAGTTTCAATTTGTTTATCTTTTTAAAGAACTGACTTTTGGTTTTGATCCTCTGCTAGTTTTTAAAAAATATTTATTTATTTACTTATTTGGCTTGTGTTGGGTCTTAGTTGTGACATGCGGGATCCTCGTTGAGGCATGCGGCATCTTTCGTTGTGGTGTGTGGGTTCCAGAGCGCACAGGCTCAGTAGTTGCAGTGTGTGGGCTCTCTAGTTGTGGTGTGTGGGCTCTAGAGTGTACAGGCTCAGTAGTTGTGGCACATGGGCTTAGTTGCCCCGCAGCATGTGGGATCTTAATTCCCCAACCAGGGATCAAACCCACGTTCCTTGCATTGGAAGGCAGATTCTCAACCACTGGAACACCAGGGAAGTCCCCTCTACTATTTTTTAAATTCTCTATTTTTTCCTGCTCATCTTTGTTACTTCCTTCTTTCTGCTAGTTTTGGATTTAGTTTGCTCTTTTTCTAGTCCCTTAAGATGTAAAGTTAGTTTATTTGATTTGAGGTCTTTCTTCCTTTTTTATGTGGGCATTTACAGCTATAAAATTCCCCTTAAGTACTGCTTTCACTGTGTCCCGTAAGTTTTAGTATGTTGTGATTTCATTTTCATTTGTCTCAAAGTATTTTTAAATTTCCCTAGTGATTTCTTCTTTCATCCATTGGTTGTTGAAGAGCGAGCTTAAAAAAAGAAAAAAAAAAAAAGAGCTAATTTCCATGTATTTGCAAAATTTCCAGCTTTCCTTATTTTACTGATTCTAGCTTTCTTCCGTTTGTGGTCAGAGAAGATAAGTTGTATGATTTTGATCTTTTCAAACTTACTGAAATTGGTTTATGGCCTAACATGTGGTCTCTCCTGGAGAAGTTTTATGTTGTCCTTGAGAAGATAATATATTCTGCTGTTGTTGGGTGGAGTGCTCTGTATATGTCTTTTAGGCCTGGTTGTTTATAGTGTTGTTCAAATCCTTATTGATATTCTGTCCAGATGTCCCACTCATTATTTAAAGTAGGGTATGAAGTCCTCAATGGTAGAAATGTCTATTTATCTCTTCAATTCTATCAGTGTTTTAGATTCTTATTTTGGGGGGCTCTGTTGTTTGGGTGTGTACATGTTTATAGTTATTCTATCTTCTTGATAAATTGGCCTTTTAAATCAATATAAAATGTCTTTTGTGTGTCTCTCTTTTTTTTTTTTTTTTTTCTCGTGTAACAATTTATGACTTAAGTTCTATTTTGTCTGATACTTGTATAGTCACTCCAGCTCTCTTTTGTTTACTATTTGCATGGAATATTTTCTTTCATTATTTTTTTCATTTTCACCCTATTGTGTGTTGTATCTAAAGTGAGTCTTTCATTTCTCCAAAGAAGATATACAGATTGCCAACAAACACATGAAAGAATGCTCAACATCATTAATCATTAGAGAAATGCAAATCAAAACTACAATGAGATATCATCTCACACCGGTCAGAATGGCCATCATCAAAAAATCTAGAAACAATAAATGCTGGAGAGGGTGTGGAGGAAAGGGAACACTCTTGCACTGTTGGTGGGAATGTAAATTGATACAGCCACTATGGAGAACAGTATGGAGGTTCCTTAAAAAACTACAAATAGAACTACCATACGACCCAGCAATCCCACTACTGGGCATATACCCTGAGAAAACCATAATTCAAAAAGAGTCATGTACCAAAATGTTCATTGCAGCTCTATTTACAATAGTCAGGACATGGAAGCAACCTAAGTGTCCATCATTGGATGAATGGATAAAGAAGATGTGGCACATATATACAATGAAATATTACTCAGCCATAAAAAGAAACAAAATTGAGTTATTTGTAGTGAGGTGGATGGACCTAGAGTCTGTCATACAGAGTGAAGTAAGTCAGAAAGAGAAAAACAAATACAGTATGCTAACACATATATATGGAATCTAAGGAAAAAAAAAAAAGGTCATGAAGAACCTAGTGGCAAGATGGGAATAAAGATACAGACCTACTAGAGAATGGACTTGAGGATATGAGGAGGGGGAAGGGTAAGCTGTGACAAAGTGAGAGAGTGGCATGGACATATATACACTACCAAACGTAAAATAGATAGCTAGTGGGAAGCAACCACATAGCACAGGAAGATCAGCTCGGTGCTTTGTGACCACCTAGAGGTGTGGGATAGGGAGGGTGGGAGGGAGGGAGATGCAAGAGGGAAGAGGTATGGGAACATATGTATATGTATAACTGATTGACTTTGTTATAAAGCAGAAACTAACACACCATTGTAAAGCAATTATACTCCAATAAAGATGTTAAAAAAAGAGTCTTTGTAAGCAGCATGTAGTTGGCCTTTTTTTTTCTTAACATCTTTTCTGCCAATCTGTGTCTTTAATTGGTCAGTTAACCCATTTGTACTTAAAGTGATTAGTGATAATGAAGGACTTATTTCTGCCATTGATAGTTTTCTATATGTCATATCTTTTTTTTTTATAAATTTATTTATTTATTTATTTTTGGCTGTGTTGGGTCTTCGTTTCTGTGCGAGGGCTTTCTCCAGTTGCAGCGAGCGGGGGCCACTCTTATCACGGTGCACGGGCCTCTCACTGTTGCATCCTCTCCCGTTGCGGAGCACAGGCTCCAGACGCACAGGCTCAGTAGTTGTGGCTCATGGGCCCAGTTGCTCCGCGGCATGTGGGATCTTCCCAGACCAGGGCTCGAACCCGTGTCCCCTGCATTGGCAGACGGATTCTCAACCACTGCGCCACCAGAGAAGCCCTATGTCATATCTTTTTTTGTTTCTCAATTCCTCCAATATGGCCTTCTTTTGTGTTTGATTTTTTTGTATTGTACCATTTTGTTTCCCTCTTCATTTTCTTTTTTGTATATTTTTAAAGTTACTTTCTTAGTGATTACTCTGGGGATTACAGTTAGTATCTTGAGTTTATAGCAATCTAATTTGAAATGATGCCAACTTAACTTCATGAGCATACATTAAACTGCATTTATTGTGGTGATCATTTTGCAGTATATATGAATATCAAATCATTATGTTGTATACCTGAAACTAATATAATGTTGTATGTCAGTTATATCTCAATTAATAAAAAAGAGCATACATTAACTCCATTTCCCCTCTTTATGTTGTTATTGTCACAAATTACATCTTTATGCATCATGTACCTGTTACTGTAGATTTATAATTATTATTTTATGCATTTGTCTTTTAAATCACATAAGAAACAGAAAGAGGAGTTACATACCATAAATATAGTATACTATCTTGTGTATTTATATAACCTTTGTAATGATCTTTTTTAAAATATGAAATCATTAAATTTAATTTTTATTTTATATTGGGGTGTGGTTGATTTACAGTGTTGTGTTTCAGGTGTACAGCAAAGTAGTTCAGTTATACATATACATATATCCATTCTTTTTCAGATTCTTTCCCATATAGGTTATTACAGAATATTGAGTTGAGTTCTCTGTGCTATACAGTAGGTCCTTGCTGATTATCTGTTTTATATATAGTAGTGTATATATGTTAATCTGAAACTCCTAATTTATCCCTCCCCCCACCTTTCCCCTTTGGTAACCATAAGTTTGTTTTTGAAGTCTGGGAGTCTGTTTCTGTTTTTTAAATAAGTTCATTTGTGTCATCTTTCTAGATATCATATGATATTTGTCTTTCTTTGTCTGACTTACTTTACTTAGTATGGTAATCCCTAGGTCCATTCATGTTGCTGCAAATGGCATTATTTCATTCTTTATTATGGCTAAGTAGTATTCCATTGTATATATGTACCACGTCTTCTTTAACCATTCCTCTGTTGCTTCCATGTCCTGGCTATTGTAAATAGTGCTGCAATGAACATTAGGGTGCATGTATCTTTTTGAATTATGGTTTCCTCTGGATATATGCCCAGGAGTAGGATTGCTGGATCACGTGATAGTTCTATTTTTAGTTTTTTTTAGGAACCTCCGTAGTGTTCTCCATAGTGATTGTACCAATTTACATTCCCACCAACAGTGTAGGAGGGTTCCCTTTTCTCCACACCCTCTCCAGCATTTATTGTTTGTAGACTTTTGATGATATAATGATCTTTATTTTTTTGTATGACTTTGAGTTACCACGTAGTATTCTTTCATTTTAGCCTTTCCCTTTCGTTTCCCTTTAGCATTTCTTATAGGGCAGGTGAACTGGTGATGAATTCCCTTAACTTTTGTTGAGGAATGTCTTGATTTCTCTTTTATTTTAGAATTCTTTTTTTTTAAAAAAACATCTCCCACATATGGCTATTTATTTATTTATTGGGTCTTTGTTGCTGCATTGGGTCTTTGTTGCTGCGTGCGAGCTTTCTCTAGTTGTGGTGCGTGGGCTTCTCATTGCAGTGGCTTCTCTTGTTGCGGAGCACGGGCTCTAGGCGCACGGGCTTCAGTAGTTGTGGCATGTGGGCTCAGTAGTTGTGGCTCACAGGCTGTAGAGTGCAGGCTCAGCAGTTGTGGTGCACGGGCTTAGTTGGTCCGCAGCATGTGGGATCTTCCCAGACCAGGGCTCAAACCTGTGTCCCCTGCACAGGTGGATTGGCAGGTGGATTCTTAACCACTGCACCACCAGGGAAGTCCTATTTTAGAATTTTCGGTTGATAGTTTTTACCTTCAGCACTTTAAATGTATCATCCCTGGCCTTCTGGCCTCTATGGTTTCTGATGAGATATTGGCTGTTAATCTCATTGAGGGTCCCTCATATATGATGAGTTACTTCCTTTCTGTTGCTTTGAATATTCTCTTTGTTTCAACCAGTTTGGAATATAAGGCATCTTGGTGTGGAATTCTTTGGATTTTCCTATTGAAGTTTGTGGAGCTTCTTGGATGTGTAGATTCCTGTCTTTCATCTGTTGGACTGTGATGATTTTTCTTTAATTTTTCTTTTTTTTTTTTGCCTCTTTTCTTCCGGTGACTCCCAGAATATGTGGTGGTGTACATATGATAGTGTACCATAGGCCCTTTACACCTGTCATTTTTCTTTTTCTTTGTTTCTTTTTGGTCATGCCACATGGCATACAAAATCCTAGTTCCCCAGCCAGGGATTGAACCTGCACCCTCTGCAGTTGGCGCATGGAGTCTTAACCACTGACTGCCAGGGAAGTCCCTCTTCATTCTTTTTTTTTAAATTTGATTTAATTTTATTAATTTTTATTATTTTAAAAATATTTATTTATTTATTTTGGCTGTACTGGGTCTTAGTTGTGGCATGTGGGATCTTTTAGCTGCAACATGCAGACTTCTTAGCTGCAGCCTGCAGGCTCTTAGTTGCTGCACGTGGACTTCTGAGTTGCAGCATGCGGACTTCTTAGTTGCGGTATGCGGACTTCTTAGTTGCGGCATGCGAACTCCTAGTTGCAGCGTGCGTGTGGGATCTAGTTCCCCAACCAGGGATCAAACCCGGGTCCCCTGCATTGGGAGTGTGGAGTCTTACCCACTGGGCCACCAGGGAAGTCCCTTCATTTTTCTTTGTGCTCCTCAGCCTGAGTAATTTCTTTCTTTCTTTTTTTTTTTTAAAGCAGAGTCTCAAAGAGATATTTATACACCCATGTTCATGACAGCAGTATTCACAATAGCCAAATATCAGAAGTTACCCAAGGGTCCATTGATAGACGAATGGATAAACAAAATGTGATATGTACACACTACTATATATAAATAGATACTAATAAGGACCTACTGTATAGCACAGGGAACTCTACTCAATACTCTATAATTCAGCCTGAGTAATTTCAATTTTCCTGTCTTCAAGTTCACTAACTCTTTCTTCTGCCTGGTTGAATCAGATGTTGAACCCCTCTAGTGAATTTTTAATTCCAGCTATTGTACTTTTTTTGTACAGAATTTCCGTTTGGTTCCCTTTTATACTTCCTGTCTTCTGTTGCTGTTCTGTACTTATTCATACATTGTTCTCCTGGTTTCCTTTAGTTATTTGTCCATGGTTTCCTTCAGCTCTTTGAGCATGTTAAAGACAGTTAACTTAAATCTTTGTCTAGTAAGTCTAGTATCTGGGCTTGCTAGAGGATGGTTTCAGTCAATTTCTTTTTTCCTGTGAATAGGCTGTATTTTCCTTTATCTTTGTATGCTTCGTAATTTTTTCTTAACTGAAGTATAGTTAAGTCCCTGTGTTATGCAGTAAATCCTTGTTGCTTATCTATTTTATTTATAGTAGTTTGTATTTGTTAACCACATACTCCTAATTTATCCCTCCTTACCCTGTTTACCCTTTGCTAACCATGAGTTTGTTTTCTGTGTCTATGAGTCTGTTTCTGTTTTGCCTATAGATTCATTTGTATTTTTTTTTTAGATTCCACATGTAAGTGATATCGTATAATATTTGTCTTTCTCTGTCTGATTTACTTCACTTAGTATAATTTTCTCCAGATTCATCCATGTAGCTGCAAATGGCAATACTTAATTCTTTTTTATGACTGAGTAGTATTCCATTGTGTGTGTGTGTGTGTGTGTGTGTGTGTGTGTGTGTGTGTGTGTATCTACATATATCACATCTTCTTAAGCCAATCATTCGTTGATGTGTACTTGGGTCCTTTCCATGTCTTGGCTATTGTAAATAGTGCTGCATGTATCTTTTCAAATTATAGTTTTTGTCTTTTCTGGATATATGCCCAGGAGCAGGATTGCTGGATCTTACAGTAGCTCTATTTTTAGTTTTTTGAGGAAGTTCCATAATGTTTTCCACAGTGGCTGCACCATTTACATTCCCACCAACAGTGTAGGAGGGTTCCTTTTTCTCCATACCCTCTCCAGCATTTATTGTTTGTAGACTTTTTGATGATAGCCATTCTTACTGGTGTGAGGTGATACCTCATTGTGGTTTTGATTTTCATATCTCTAATAATTAGCAACATTGAGTATTTTTTCATGTGCTTGTATGATTTGTAATTTTTTGTTGAGAACTGGACATTTTGAGTATTGTAATGTGGTAACTCTGGAAATCAGATTCTACTCCCTTCTTAGAGATTACTGTCATTACTGGATGAAAGCTGCAGTTGTCTCTAAGTTTAGTGACTCTTCCAAACTAGTTGTGCAAAGACTGTATTCCTTGCTGTATATGGTCACTGAAGTCTCTTCTGTTATCTCCACCCTGTCAGTGACTTGACAGAGATTTCCTTAAATGCCTGGATCCAATAAGAAAAGACAAGGAAAAAAGAGAGTGTTCTCTTTTTTTGAATCTCTTCATCTCACTTTGTTAAGGAAGCCACTTCAGCCATGGGGGTTGAAACAGTGGTGAGCCTCTTTGCCAGCTCCTCAGGAATCAAAAGCAGTGATCAAGACACATAACCTTGGGAGTTCCCTGGTGGCCTAGTGGTTAGGATTCTGGGCTTTCACTGCTGTAGCCTGGGTTCAGTTCCTGGTTGGGGAACTGAGATCCTGCAAGCTTTGTAGTGTGGCCAAAGAAAAAAAGAAGGAAAGAAAGAAAGACACATAACCTTTATTTTTGGAGGGAAAGATCCCTATTACCCACCCTAGCACCAGCAACCTGCAACAGGATCTTGGGCTGTTGTTCCCACTGCTGCCTCCCATGGGACTGGGAGCTGGAGGATGATAGGTGCTATGCCAAATGCTGAAATTAAATAAAATTTACCAGCCTCTTTCTTCATCAGGCACTCCCTTGGATGCTGAAAGTGTTGGACTAGATTCCAGAGTTTCAAAGTAATTACTTTAAGCATTTCTTGCCAGCGTAATAGTTCTTTTGGTGAAAAGACCAATTCCTAGAGCTTCCTACTCTGCTATCTTCCATGACCTCTGTCCTTAATCTACAATAGCCTTTTAATTGGTCCAACCCTGCTTTTAACTCTGCACTCACCACCCCCCACCCAGTCTGTTGTCTACACTGAAACCTTTGTGTGTGGGTATTTTGTTCATTTAAATAAAAAATAATTTCAGACTTGTGGAAGATTTGCAAAAATAGTCTGAAGAATTTCTGCATACCCTTCACCCAGATTCCTTAAATGTTAACTTTTACTCAGTTTGCTTTATCTTTCTGCCTATCTCTTTTCAGACACCTAGAATTATTCTTTTTCTGAACTATTAAAGAGTAAGTTGCAGATATGATGCCCCTTAACACCTAAATACTTCAGTGTGCCTTTTTTTGAAACAAGAAATTCTCTTAACGCAACCACAGTACAATGATCATAATCAGGAACTCGACACTGACACAATACCATTATTGAGCTATGGAACTTATTCACATTTCGCTAGTCATCTCAGTAAAGTCCTTTATAGCAGAAGAATATCCAAGATCATGTGTTGATTCAGTTGACATGTCTTTCTTGTCCTTTAATCTAGAATAGTTCCTGAGTCTTTCTTTGTATTTTCATGGCATTGACAATTTGATGAATACAGGCCAGTTATTTTGTAGAATATCCCTCACTTTGGGTTTGTTGTTTTCTCATGATTAAATTCAGTTAATGCACTTTGGATAGTAATACCTAAGAAGTGATGCTGAATTTTTCTCTGTGTATCATATTAGGATGCACATGCTATTGATTGGTTCCATTACTGGCAATGTTAACTTTGGCCATTTAGTGAAAGTGGCATATGCCAGTTTTCTCCCTTGTCAATTTGTCTTTTGTAATTGATGAGTATCTTGTGGGGAGATACTTCGAGACTATGTAAATATCCTATTACTTTTCAAACTTTTACCTATCAATTTTAGTGTTTATTGATGATTCTTGCCCTAATCAGTTATCATTATGATGGTTGCTAATAGATGATTTTCTAATTATGTCCTTCCTTCTAAATTTGTTAATTGGCTTTCTACTATATGAAAGAGCTTTTCCAGATACGTGCATCCCTATCTTCATAGCAACACTATTTACAATAGCCAAGACATGGAAACAACCCAAATGTCCATCAACAAAGGAATGGATAAAGAAGATGTTGTATACATATACAATGGAGTATTACTCAGCAATAAAAAAGAATGAAATAATGCCATTTGCAGCAACGTGGACCTAGAGATTATCATACTAAGCAAAGTAAGTCAGAAAGAGAAAGACAAATACCATATGATATCACTTATATGTAGAATCTAAAATACAACACAAATGAACATATCTACGAAACAGAAATAGACTCACAGGCATAGAGAACAGACTCGTGGTTGCCAAGGGGGAGAGGGAGGTGGGGGAGGGAAGTATTGGGAGTTTGGGATTAGCAGATGCAAACTATTATATATAGGATGGGGGAACTGTATTCAGTATCCTGTGATAAACCATGATGGAAAAGAATATGAAAAAGAATTTATATATATAACTGAATCACTTTTTTAAAAAAAGAGCTTTTCCTTCTTATTTATTTTTATCAGTGTAGCCTCATAGATTCTTACTTTATTCAATAGATTGCAGTCTTTTACTGTCACTGTATATTTTGATCAATTGTTCCAGATTTGGCCAGAGGAACCCCTTCAGGCTGGCTCCACACAGCAGCCTGTAAAAATTAAAGTCTTCTTAATGCCTTTTGTCCTAACATAACTATCGATAGCATCCTCCTTCACTCACCAAAGTGTCCCTGTTTGAGTGATGAATTATATGATTATCTTACTTAAAATGTAAACCAGATCATGTTACTTTCTCTTGGAAACGCTCCAGTGATTTTGCATCTCACTTTGAATAAAAGCTTCAGTTCTGGCACTGCTCCACATGTGGTGCCTCTGTGACCATCTTGTCCATATCTACCCTTCTCCTTGCTGCTGACCCCAGCCACATCTAGCCTTCTTTCGGTTCCTCAAATGCTATGCACACTCCCACCTCAGGGCCTTTGTATTTGCTGTAACTCTTCCTGGGATAGTCTTCTACATTCCTCACTTCCTTTACGTTTCTGCCTAAATGTCACTTTATCAGAGAGGCCTTCTCTAACTACCTTCACATAAAATAGCAAGCATCTCCTTCCCCTCACACTAGCACTCTGCCTTTTCTGTTCTTCTTTATCTTTTCCGCAATATTTGATGTGTTATTTGTTTGCGTCTTTCCCCAACTAGAATAAATGTTCCTTGAAGGCAGAGACTTTGTTCTGTTCTCTGCTATATCCCTAGTACCTTAGAAGAGGGTCTAGTAAATAGTTTGTGCTGATTTGTTGAGTGAATGAACTGAACTCACTCTCACTCTTGTTTTGTTTCAAAGGCAAGTACAATAGTATAGCAGTTTCTGAGACAACTGTTTCTCTCTATTCACACTGATTTTTGTTCTTTTTTGGTGTTTCTTTTTTGCTGTGCTACTTTTTCAGTACTGTTTACTTTCATTTTTTTCCCCTTCAGCTGTCACCTATCCATCTTCCAAAGCTTCATCTGTTTGTCCTGAGTTGATCAGTTGTTACTAACTGTTCCTTTTCTTTCCCTTTAATTCAGAGTCTCTTATGATGGACAGATGAAATTCCGCCCTTTGTCACAAAATTTATCCACTACTTTTTAAAAAAATGGCACCGCTGTAAAAATATAAAGAAATGAGTAAGAATGTTTAACTCCAAATTCAGGATACTGTTGCCTCTGAGAGTTGAAGGGGGCTATAACTGAGGAAGTATACAGAGGGCTTTAACTGTTAATGCTCTATTTCTTAAGCTGAGTGGAGTATACACAGGTATTTGTTATACTTTTTTTTTTTTTTACCTTTTTATATGTCTGAAATACTGCATAATAAATTTAAGGAAAAAAGTCTCTACTACATGATCTATTGCTGGCTAGCTTTCTTCATCTTTAAAATTGTCCTATCCCATTTGTTGTTTTGTTACTAAAGGGCTATAGATGTTTCTTTTTTTTTTATAAATTTATTTACTTTTTTTATTTATTTTTAGCTGTGTTGGGTCTTCATCATTGCATGTGGGCTTTCTCTAGTTGTGGGAGTGGGGGCTACTCTTTTTTTTTTTTATAAGATATGTGAGGTACATCCTTAACTTTTTTTTTTTTAAATTTATTTATTTTATTTATGGCTGTGTTGGGTCTTCGTTTCTCTGCGAGGGCTTTCTCTAGTTGTGGCAAGTGGGGACCACTCTTCATCGCGGTCCACAGGCCTCTCACCATTGCGGCCTCTCTTGTTGCGGAGCACAGGCTCCAGACGCGCAGGCTCAGCAATTGTGGCTCACGGGCCCAGTTGCTCTGTGGCATGTGGGATCTTCCCAGACCAGGGCTCGAACCCATGTCCCCTGCATTGGCAGGCAGATTCTCAACCACTGCACCACCAGGGAAGCCCCTGTGGGGGCTACTGTTTGTTGTGGTGCGTGGGTTTCTCATTGTGGTGGCTTTTCTTGTTGTGGAACATGGGCTCTAGGTGTGAGGGCTTCAGTAGTTGTGGCATGCGGGCTCAGTAGTTGTGGCTCACAACCAGGGCTCTAGAGCACAGGCTCAGTAGGTGTGGTGCACAGGCTTAGTTGCTCCGCGGCGTATGGGATCTTCCCAGAGCAGGGCTCGAACCCGTATCCCCTGCATTGGCAGGCGGATTCTCAACCACTGTGCCACCAGGGAAGCCCCTATAAATGTTTCTTTGCTTTCTTAGTTTTCTTGCCCTCTTATAATTCTTATGGAAGATGAACTACAATCCAATAATGTTGCCATTCCTTACTTATCCTACTTTATTACCTTCTTTTTCTTTTTTCCACCTCCTCCTATCCTGCCCTCATTCTTTTTTTTTTTTTTTTAATTATTATCACCTTTAATTATTATTTATTTATTTATTTATTTATTTATTTATTTTTGGCTGTGTTGGGTCTTCGTTTCTGTGCGAGGGCTTTCTCCAGTTGCGGCAAGCGGGGGCCACTCTTCATCGTGGTGCGCGGGCCTCTCACTATCATGGCCTCTCGTTGCGGAGCACAGGCTCCAGATGCACAGGCTCAGCAGTTGTGGCTCACGGGCCCAGTTGCCCCGCGGCATGTGGGATCTTCCCAGACCAGGGCTCGAACCCGTGTCCCCTGCATTAGCAGGCAGATTCTCAACCACTGCGCCACCAGGGAAGCCCCTGCCCTCATTCTTTATCTGCCTTGTTGGCAGTAGTTTCCAGTTGTAGCTGGTAGTTGACTCTCACTATGCATCATCAGGCTAGAATCTGGGAGAAAAATTCATTTGGGACTTTGGATACACAAATCAGTGTTCTGATTTTTATTTCACCACTAGTTCATGTTTGGTATGCACAGCAATTCCTGGTTGATTCAGTTAGTCACTAAGCAAATTTTTATTCACCCATTCAACAAATATTTGAGTGCCTCCTACATGCTAGGTTTTGTACAGCTTGATTCTGTAGCTTTGAGTCTTTATCATATGCTGCCTTATGCAGGTGCTGTGTCTAGTGCTATGGTGATTAAAAGACAAATCAAGCAGGTTCTTGTTCTCTATTTGCTTACAATTTGGTAGAGAAGATAAGACTTGTATATAAATATGTATGATGCAGGCTAGAAATTGGTATGCCAAAAACACTTATAAAGCGCTGTAGGAGTTCAGAACATAGAAATACTACTTCTACCTTCTGAAGGTGGTATCTCAAGAGTAAGATTTGGTCATGCAAAGTTAGAGACTCTATTCCAGGCAGAGGGATTGTAGGAATAATGGAACTGCTGGATTATGAAGTTTGTGCATCTTCATAAAAAATAATACTAAATTGTTTTTCCTGGTATACTTTGAGTTTAAGTGTTTTGGTTGTTCTGTATCCTAGCCAATACTTTATTTAGTCAGTATTTTAATTTTTGTCAATCTAATGGGTGTGGATTTTAGTGTGGTTTTGATTTGTATTTTCCTGATTTCTTGTGAGTCTGAGCACCTTTTCTTTGTTATGTTATTTATGTTGTCTCCTGAGAAGTAAGTATTCAAGTTTTTATTTGTGGGGAGCAGAGGGGTTGGTCTTTTTTATATTAATTTATAGGAATTTAAAATATATTTTGGATCCTCATCTATTGTCATTTATGTGTATAGCTGGTATCTTCTCCCGGTTTATGGCTTATCATTTCATTTTATGTGTCACTGGTTCCAAAGTTCTTAATTTAGTGTATTATAATTTATCAGTCTTCTCCTTTATGGTATATGACTTTAATGTCTAAGAAATTCTTCCCTACTCTAAGGCCATAGAATTATTCTTTTCTATTGTCTTCTAAAAGTTTTACATTTTTGCTTTTCACACTTAAATCTTTAATCCACTTAGTTTTTTTGTTTTTGTTTTTGTTTGTGTTTTTTTTTTTTGAGTGCACCATGCAGCTTGTGGGATCTTAGTTCCCCAACCAGGGATTGAACCCGGGCCATGGCAGTGAAAGGGCCAAGTCCTAACCACTGGACCTCTAGGGAACTCCCAGAATTGGTTTTTTTAGTTGAATTTTGTATTGGGTATTGTTAAGGATCCAATTTCATTTTCCCCCATATAGATATCCAGTTTTTCCAACATTGTTAATTAAAAAGTCAGTCCTTTTTTCACTGACCAGTGATATCAGCTCTGTCATAAATCAAATTTTTGTATATGTGGGGTCAGTTTATGGGTTCTGTATTCTGTTATATAGTTTAATTTGTCTATCTGAGTCCATACTATTCTGTCTTAATTACTAAAAACTTCGAAATAATATTTGATATCTGACAGGGTAAATCTCTTACGTTTTTTCTTCTTAAGGAGTATCTTGGCTATTCTTGGTTTTGTTAATTGATAAAATTTTAGAATCAACTTGTCAAGTTGAGTGGGACTGAATCTACAGATCAGTTTGGGAAAAACTGACATCTTTATAATATTCAGTCTTTCAGTCCTTGAACATGATATAACTCTCTATTTAGGACTTACCTGAATATTTCATAAATTTGTCCCTACTTTCATTACTGATTCAGATTCTCATTATTTCTTACCCAGACTGTTGCCTTAGCTTTAAACTGATCTCCCTATCTTTTGTCTCCTTTCTCCGAGAGGCAGCCTAGCATAGTGAGATCTGGCACTAGATTTAGGAGTATGAATTCTGGTTCTGTCAGGATTGGACAAGTTCCTTAACCTCTGTTGCTTTAATTTAAAATAGAAATAATAATAATAGTACCCACCTCATGAGGTTCTTATGAAAGTTAAATGAGTTAATATACGTATTATAAAATAATTAGGACAGTGTTAGACAAACAGTAAATGCTCAATAAATGCTAGCTGTTGTTATTGCTGTGATTTAAATTCTAGTAGTCTAACTCCAGTGCCTACACTCTTAATTCCTATCTATACTTTACCGAAAGGAAGATGAGTTCAAGATACATTTTTCAGATAAAAATTCATAGGACTTGTTAATGGGCATGAAGATAAGGGAAAAGTATCAATCTAGGATGCCTTCAAGGGTTCTAGTTTGAGCATTCTGATGAATAGTTTGCCATCCAGTACAAGGGTGGGAGGAATAGGGGGAGGGGAGGTAGACTGGGCAGGTTTGGAGGAAGATTGAGAGTTCTCTTTTGGACCTGGCCCATTTGATATCCTTGAGAGACATCGAAGCGGCAACATTAGACAGGTATTTAAATATGGAATTTGGAGTTCAAAATAGAAGTCTGGACCTAGTAGATATGTTTGGGAGTCATCAGAATAAGTTATTATTTAAGTGTATGGGAATTAATGAGATCATCTGGGAGTGTAGAAAGAGAAGAGCCAAAATCAAGTCCTGAGGTTTTATGGAGGAAGAGGGGTTGCCACAAGGGAGTTGAGGAGGCATTGCTGGTGAGGTAGGAAGAAAATTAGGAGAGGATATTCAGGAGGCCAGAGAGGAGAATAGCCAGTGTAGGAGTTACAGCTATGGTTTTTGTTTTTGTTTTTTAATATTTATTTATTTAGGCTGCACCGGGTCTTAGTTGGGCACGTGGGATCTTCGTCATGGCACGTGGGATCTTTAGTTGTGGCATGCGGACTTCTTAGTTGCGGCATGCGTGTGGGATCTAGTTGCCCGACCAGGAATCGAATCTGGGCCCCCTCATGATTTCATTGGGAAGTCACTGAAGCATTGTAAACAGAGTAGTGACATATTTGCAAATGAAGTAACTGACAAAGGATTAATCTCCAAGATTTACAAGCAGCTCATGCAGCTCAATAACAAAAAAATGAACAACCCAATCCAAAAATGGGCAGAAGACCTAAATAGACATCTCTCCAAAGAAGATATACAGATTGCCAACAGACACATGAAAGAATGCTCAACATCATTAATCATTAGAGAAATGCAAATCAAAACTACAATGAGATATCATCTCACACCGGTCAGAATGGCCATCATCAAAAAATCTAGAAACAATAAATGCTGGAGAGGGTGTGGAGGAAAGGGAACACTCTTGCACTGTTGGTGGGAATGTAAATTGATACAGCCACTATGGAGAACAGTATGGAGGTTCCTTAAAAAACTACAAATAGAACTACCATACGACCCAGCAATCCCACTACTGGGCATATACCCTGAGAAAACCATAGTTCAAAAAGAGTCGGGCTTCCCTGGCGGCGCAGTGGTTGAGAATCTGCCTGCTAATGCAGGGGACATGGGTTCGAGCCCTGGTCTGGGAGGATCCCACATGCCACAGAGCAACTAGGCCCGTGAGCCACAACTACTGAGCCTGTGCGTCTGGAGCCTGTGCTCCACAAGAAGAGAGGCCAAAATAGTGAGAGGCCCGTGCACCACGATGAAGAGTGGCCCCCACTTGCCGCAACTAGAGAAAGCCCTCGCACAGAAATGAAGACCCAACACAGACAAAAATAAATAAATAAAAATAAATTATAAGAAAAATCACAGTTCGAGTACTTTTTAAAAAAAAAAAAAAAAAAAAAAGTCATGTACCAAAATGTTCATTGCAGCTCTATTTACAATAGCCAGGACATGGAAGCAACCTAAATGTCCATCGACAGATGAATGGATAAAGAAGATGTGGCACATATATACAATGGAATATTACTCAGCCATAAAAAGAAATGAAATGGAGGTATTTGTAATGAGGTGGATGGAGTTAGAGTCTGTCATATAGATTTACATTTTTAAAGGTTACTCTGGCTGTTGATTGGAGGATAATGATAAAAAGCTAGTTATCATTCCTGAGAAGGGTTGAAGCTTAGTGAACTGGGTGTCTTTTGCTCTGCATATCCTTAGAAATGCAAATTAATTCTCTGTCATCTGTCTATTCATCTATCTACCTACCTACCTGTCTGCCTTCTATCTATAAGAGGAAGGGAGCAAGTAACAGATCTGCTTTGATTGCATCATCTCCAGGGAATATGTTGGCCATTTTAGAAGAAAGGACCTTCCTCAAAGATGTGGTCTGAAGGAGGAGAAACTTTCATAAGCCCTGCCACTGTGAGCATAAAGGGGAGAGGGATAGCTAAAGTCTTTTTACCATTTCATGGGACTGGTATTCTGATACTTTTAGGATTTCCCCAAAAGTCATTAGTGGTTAAAGCGTTAACAAACAGAAAAATGTCTGTGTTTGTCTTTCACTGCAGGGAGGAATGGAGGACTAGGGAGATTGTCCAGCTTTGAAGCTAGCTAGCTGGGCTTGGTAGCGGGGATGGAATGAGCAAGGCAGAAGAACCTCAGAGGTGGTGAGTGATTCTTGCTAGTGAAGAGGGAGGGAAGCTTAACTGCAAAACAAAGACAAAAACAAAAACAAAAGAACTGGTAGACATTTTGGACCTGAAAAGAAGCTTTGAGTTTCGGCAATATAAGGGGCTAAGGTGGTTTCCCTTAGTCACAGGAAAACAAAAACAAAAAACTATTGTTGTTTTCCCAGGTAGGTCATAATATGATGCTGGATATCAGATCTTTGAATACTGAAATGCGAGCTCTATTTTTTTATATCAAAACTGCCAGATTCCCTGGAATATATAACCCATGGTTGTCATTCATCACCTAAATGGGAAGAGTCGATGATTTCAGAAATTTAATGAAAGAGCCTGGTACTAATGATGCCACAGGTGATGTTTTCAATTAGCAGTGTTTTAATGAGATTTGTAGGCTGTAAGAGCTAATCCTGTAATGTAGGAAAAAAACAGAAAGCAGGCCTATATCTGGCAAATCTCCTGAGGTAGGGCTTTGCTGATTCAGATTGCTTTGACTAAACTTTTAATATCTTACAAGCTCTCTGGAAGTAAATTTGTATCTGATATTGGTCAGATACTTTTCAGCTTCCAAAGTAAGTAAGGCTTCTAGACAGATTTGAAATGAGAAGTTTTTAGTGACTTTCTAAGTTAAAGGAAAATAAAAAACACATTGCTTATAGAAGGAAATAAGTGGTAATTGGCAAATAATTCAGCATGGTAGAAATGAGGGAGATTCAAGACCTTGGAGGGGGACTTCCCTGGTGGTCCAGTGGCTAAGACTTCACGCTCCCAATGCAGGGGGCCCGGGATCGATCCCTGGTCAGGGAACTAGATCCCGCGTGCTGCAACTAAAAAGATACCGTGTGCCGCAACTAAGACCCAGTGCAGAAATAAATAAATAAATATTTAAAACAACAACAACAACAACAAAGACTTGGAGGGAAAAAAGAAATTAGCTTCATTTTTGGGTAAGCTTTGAGATGTACATAATAAATGACAACAATTCAAATTTCTGGTCTCCTAACTGCTGAAGAATGGTTTATACCTAGAAGCACTTCTTAAAGTGCTTAAAGAACATTAAGCCCAGTATTGAGATCTGGAAAAAAGTTCCAGAAACAGTATTCATAAAGAAAGACTGTCAGATGACCAATATCTCTTTCAAGGACATCATCAGCATAAAATCCAGATGTGTTGTTTTTATCTACTGCTCGCCTGTGTTCTGAGGTCATACCGAACAGTCCCTTTTCCAGGTTTGAAGTTGAAGTTTGAAGTTCCAGGGGAGTAGAGTTAAGCTACTCAGGGCAGAGTTGTATAAAACACCTACTATAAGCATAGTAGGCCCTTTTGAGTTACGTAATCTGTACTATTTTTAAATAATTCATTTATGCTTCCTCAAGTATTAGTAATACTGTAAGGACAATGAACTAGAATGTAGGAAAACACTAGGTGTTTGTAGGATAATTTAGTAAGATTTGTTGCTGTGCAGAGATAGAAATTTAGATGACAGTGATGCTGTGTGCTCTGTAAGGGGATCTTATCTATAACTTTTTTATTTAAATTAATTAATTTATTTATTTTTTGCTACATTGGGCTTTGTTGCTGCGTGCGGGCTTCTCTCTAGTTGCGGTGAGTGGGGGCTACTGTTCGTTGCGGTGCACGGGCTTCTCACTGCGGTGGCTTCTCTTGTTGTGGAGCACGGACTCTAGATGCATGGGCTTCAGTAGTTGTGGCATGCAGGCTCAGTAGTTGTGGCTCACGGGCTCTATAACGCAGACTCATAGTTGCGGCGCACAGGCTTAGTTGCTCCGCGGCATGTGGCATCTTCCCGGACCAGGGCTCGAACCCGTGTCCCCTGCATTGGCAGGCGGATTCTTAACCACTGCGCCACCAGGGAAGCCCCTCAGACTTCACTTTTGATGAAACCTGATATTAGCATTTTTGGCAGCCATGTCACATTGCTTGTCTCACTTAAATAAATTTTTTTTTTTTAAGTCCTAGTCTTTCTCACATATAGTGGGCCATTTTGTTGTTGCTGTTGTTAGTTCTAAGTGCATGACTTTATATTTATCCTTATTACATTTTATCCTGTTAGATTTAGCCTCCTATTCCAGCCAATTAGAATGACTTTAAAAGTTGATCCTATCATATATGAAATTGCTTTCCCATCCCAGATTCCTGTCATTTGCATATTTGATCATCGTCCTCTTTAGTGCCCTCATCCAAGTCATTTATTTATAAAACATGTTGCAGAGGACAGGTTTCTCTGGGGTCCTGTGGCATATCACTAAACCTTCTTCTAGACTTACCTGCACTCTAGGTGAAGTTGTATAGTTATCTGAAAGCCACTTAACTTATAGAATTCATATTTTTCACCTTCAGCAGGAATATCAAGAGAGGCTGTTTTATGCATTGCTGAAATCCAGATATATTTACGCTTATAGCATTCCCTGGTCAAACCACATTTAAAAAGGAAAATGAGATAGTTTGGTTATGGCCTCTAGTAATTCTTGATGCCCTGCCTAAATAACTCATAAACTATTCTTTTAATAACCTTTTCTGCAGTCTTGCCTTGGACTTCATATCAGATCACTCTGGTATAAGGTATGAAGAATATACTCTTTTTTCATTTTGAAAATTGCTACTACAGACATAAAAAGCTAATATGATATTTGGCATTATCAGAATCATGAGATTTGTCTGAGTTTACACACAGAGTGTCACCGATGGATCTCATCTGCACATTCTTTAATTCTCCTGGTATATAATTTCATCCAGGTATATAATTTCATTCCAGGCACTTTTTGATAGTCTCCTTATGTATCATGATCCATTAGTCCCATATTTGGTCTTCTTTTTCTATTCTCAAGATGTATTTTCTTTACAGAAAAGATAGAAGCAAAAACAGGAATTGAGATGTTCTTCTGTCTCTGCTTTATATTAATTAGTAATATGCCATTTACATCAAAGAGTGGACCTGTGCCTTCTCTTACCTGCTTTGCAAGCCTCAGCACATTCTGGGCTTCAGCTCAAGCTTGCTTCTTACATATATTGTTGCTACTTCCTAAAAAATTGTTTCTTTCCTTCTATATATTTAGTTTTCTTGTGCATGTCCTTCTAACTCTTGAGTTGATTCGTGACCTTTCCATCCAGTCTCTTTAGATACCTCCTTTCTGTTTTCCCTCTATCTCAGATAATGTGGGATTGGCAGATTTCATTTTTGAGAACTTTTTCCCATCTCAGACCTTGAGCTTGGGTCCTGTCTTCTTCACTGTTTGAAGCCTGCTCTCACTGTGTTCCTTCTTCCAGCCTACCTGGTTTGGTTGCTTTCTTTTGAGGCTCTCACCACTTCCTCTTTTCTGATCAGTTTCTCTTTCTTGGTCAACTTAGGTTCAGAATTATAATTCTACTTATTCTGCCATCTGGGTGATAGAACAATTAGCAAGGCAAATTTTTTACTATATATGCTGCTTTCTAGTTGAATGAGATTTTTCACCAGATGTTCAGGTAGCAAAAATCTTTTACCACTTTGTGACAGAGGGCTCCTACCAAGAAAGCCAGTTAATTTCACCATTACTCGGTAGTTAGGGCATCTCACTGGCTTCATGTTAAAACTTGCAGGGCTATCTCTCCTGGCCAGGTGTCCTCCCTGATCTGCCCTTCCATCCTTCCCACGGAAGGTTTCCGTGGAAACTGATTTCCAAGGAAATCAGTCTGCTGTCCTCTCCTCTTTAAAAGTGTTAGGACCAGTTGTTTACTGGATATTTTTTTCTTTTGAAGCTGACCTCAGTGTAGGGTGTAGTCTTTTCAGTTCTTGCCCTTTCATTCTGTAACTAACATAGGGATATTGACATGTTTTATTTCATGTTTTATTTTCATAATGATGGAGTCTAAATAAGTGTTATAAATAGGGAAGTTAGAAGTTCATGGCATCTTTTTTTTTTTTTAATAAATTTATTTATTTATTTTTGGCTGAGTTGGGTCTTTGTTGCTGCACGCGGGCTTTCTCTAGTTGCAGCGAGCAGGGCCTACTCTTCATTGTGGTGCGAGGGTTTCTCATTGCTGTGGCTTTGTTGCGGAGCACGGGCTCTAGGCATGCGGGCTTCAGTAGCCGTGGCTTGTGGGCTCTAGAGCACAGGCTCAGTAGTTGTGGCACACAGGTTTAGTTACTCCGCGGCATGTGGGGTCTTCCCAGACCAGGTCTCGAACCCGTGTTCCCGGCATTGGCAGGCGGAGTCTTAACCACTGCGCCATCAGGGAAGCCTAGAAGTTCATGGCATCTTATTGTCCCAAGTTAGTTTCTAATTTCCTTAGGTGCTGTGGACATCTGTCTGTTTGCCTCTTACTCAAGGTAAAGTTCATCAAACCTCACCCTCTCTTTGCTCCAGGCTCTCTAGAAGAGGGTTTCAAGAGATGGTAGGCCTGGGGGAGAAGGTTAAACCATAGCTGTGCATTAGTAGAGACCAGTAAGAGGCTGTCTTATGTCACAGGGTAACTTATACCTCAGAGGACCATGAAGCAGCTCTTCATGGAATCCCAGTTACGTACAGGAAAGATCATACCTGATATTGTTTCTGTTCCTCAATTACTTCCACTCAAATGCTTTCTGCTAGGCCTCTACTCTCAGGTGTGGATTTCTACTTAGCAGTGCACATTTTTAACATATACTTAACTTATCTTTAACAGGTAAGATTTCTATATCCTTATATTTGATCAGAGATACTGTGAGATGTTGAAAATTTGAAAATAATCAAAATGTATTAGGGCTGGACTTCCCTGGTGGCGCAGTGGTTGAGAATCCACCTGCCAATGCAGGGGACACGGTTTTGAGCCCTGGTCCGGGAAGATCCCACATGCCGTGGAGCAACTAAGCCTGTGCGCCACAACTACTGAGCCTGCGCTCTAGAGCCTGCGAGCCACAACTACTGAGCCTGTGTGCCTAGAGCCCATGCTCCTCAACAAGAGAAGCCACTGCAATGAGAAGCCCTCGCACTGCAACAAAGAGCAGCCCCCGCTCACGGCAACTAGAGAAAAGCCCACGCACAGCAACGAAGACCCAACACAGCCAAAAATAAATAAATAAATAAATTTATTTTAAAAAAATGTATTAGGGCTGAATATTCTGGAGAAACAAAAATATAAATCATGTCAACAAGTATTTACTAAGCACACAAAAGAGAAGTTACTCCCTTTAAATAGCTCATGTTTCATTGGAATGAATTAAGTATACGAGGCAATCAAATAATATAATAAAATGCTAAATTATACATTGGTAGCAACTACTTAGAGTCCACTAGAGTTGGTTTTCCAAATCTGTACTCAATTTATGTCTGAGAAGGAGTAGCCTTCTGTATTTCTAAAATTGTTTCTTGCTGAATTTGTTTGTTATTGTTTTAGTGTAAACAGGGGCCTAGAGCTGGGTTTGCCAGTGACCTTTAGCCTCCACCTCTAGGAATGTGGAACTGAGTGGTATTCTTGCTCCCGCAAGCTCCCGCAGCAGAGTGAAAGCAACACAGTGTGGTGGGAACATGAGTAATTCAAATATATTTGAGCATTTTAGATTTTAAAATCTCTCATGAGATAATACAGTTTTGTGTATTTGGGTTGGCTGTGCTGTTTTGAGTTAATTTTAGTGGTAACTTTTAGAATCAATTTTAGAATTCCGGCCTCAAATGACAGTCCTTTGCTTAGTCATAAGGGGTTAGGTGTAATGCCACATTATATTGAGAAGACTAGGAACTGTTGTTATATATTAACCTTACTAGGCACTGATACTTGAGAAGAAAAAAAAAAACCCCCTACATTCATAATGTTTCAGCTGTTGCTATGTTGCAAAATCCAGTTTGCCTTGATTCCTGGTAATAGCCACTAATCTTTCAAGGAATTATCAGATATGATGCATTTGAGGATGATAAGGCAACAAAGTCTCCAAAGACTAACCTCATGTTTCTTAATTTTGTAGTGTTTTGCTTTATTTTCTATACTGTTTGCTGTGGGAGCAGTGGTAGCTTCCTGATTTTGAGAAGAGGAAGAACTGGGACAGAGTACTTTTTTAGAAACCCCAGTGCTTCTACAGTTTTGTATAACCTCAAGGGAACAATAGTATGTTTCGCCTGACAAATTAATATGGACAGAAAGAAGGATTCCCCACCTTCTCCACTCTTAACCCCACCCGTATAAGCAAAGCACACACACCTTCAGGCCTAAGGAAGAGGGAAGCACCCTTTGTTTTCCTTGCCTTTGAAATACTTTTTAGCAACAAGAAACCTGTGTTTCATAAACACCGGTTTGTATCTCTGCTGACTGGATTCAACTCATAACATGTCTTTGCTATTTAGACATCAGCAGAAAGAAATTTCTTTTCTAACCCTCCCTTTTTTTTTTTTTTTAACATTCATGCCATTAAATTTTTATTGTACCTATGTGTATTCTTAGGTCAATAATCAGAGCATTTGCTGCTTGTTTTATATCCCAATGAGAATTTATAATGTTATATATATGACTCATATGATTGCAGTCACTTTTCTATCAATTGTTGTTTTTGCCTGAATGTAGTAACCTTATAATCTAATGTTTGGGGATAATGTAGACCGCTGAGGGATGTAGGTGCATATAAGGAATGCCTTTCCATCTGTGGATAGTAAAATTGATTTTGATCTCTTTGTTTTACGGTATAAGCATAATATTTAAATTACAGGTAAAGGTTTGAGTGTATTTCATTTTGAATGTGGGGAATGTTGACAAGAATCACTGGATCCCTGACCTCTAACCCTTTAGAATCTCAGGGTTTTTTTTTTTATGTTATGTATCTGTTGCCTTTCTTTTATACCTGGACGTGCACTGTGGCCTATACATATTTTTTCTATTTTAAAAAAAAACTTCATTATAGAAAATTTCAAACATATATAAACAAAATAGTGTAATGAACCCTCTTGTATCTATCCCCCAGCTTTAAAAATTACAACATGTTACTACTCTTTTACCATTTATACCATTTCCCATCCTCCAGTCAATAATTTTTTTCTTTTAGGTAAAATTTATATGGATTGAAATGCACAAATTTCAGCTGTACAGTTAAGACCATGTGACCCACACACCTAAACATAATATAGAACACTTTTATCTCCCCAGGAAGTTCCCTGTATACCTTCCAAGTCAATCCCCGCCCTGCTAGCAAGCCACTGTTTTCCTTAATTTTGCCTGTTTTAGAACATCATATAAATGGGATCATGCATGATATATTCTTTTTTTCTGGCTTCTTTTGTTCAGTATCATGTCTGTGATATTCATCCATTTTGTTGCATTCCTTGTTTTGCTGAGTAGTACTCCATTGTATGAGTATACCACAGTTTGTAATCCATTTTCTTAATTATGAACATTTGGATTCTTTCCAGTTTTTGCTTTTATGCTATGGACATTCATGTATAAGTCTGTGGTTGGTCTTATATTTTCATTTCTCTTAGATAAATACATATGAGTAGAATTGCTGGATCAAGGGGCAGATGCATGTTTACTCTTGTAAGAGACTGCCTAACCTTTTTCTAAAGTGGTTGTATCATTTTACATTCCTACTGGCAAAGTATGAGAGTCCTAGTTGCTCTACATCCTTGCCAACATTTGGGTTGTCATTCTTTTTCATTTTAACTGTTCTAGTGAGTATATGTACATATTTTTTAAATTAAAATACATTTTATTTTGAGAATTTCGTGGCATGTCTTGAGATAATTTGAAATACTCTTTAATTTGGTACAGCTCTTAAGATCCTTTTAAAGTTTGATCTGGACTGAATGCTGATCACAACAGTTGGTCTCCAGGGCCCAGAATATTCTTTCTTACTAGCCATGGCTAGGACTTATGCGGGGAAAAAAAAATTTTTTTTAACATCTTTATTGGAGTATAATTGCTTTACAATGGTGTGTTAGTTTCTGCTTTATAACAAAGTGAATCAACTATACATATACATATATCCCCATATCTCCTCCCTCTTGCGTCTCCCTCCCACCCTCCCTATCCCACACCTCTAGGTGGTCACAAAGCACCGAGCTGATCTTCCTGTGCTATGTGGTTGCTTCCCACTAGCTATCTATTTTACGTTTGGTAGTGTATATATGTCCATGCCACTCTCTCACTTTGTCACAGCTTACCCTTCCCCCTCCCCATATCCTCAAGTCCATTCTCTAGTAGGTCTGTATCTTTATTCCCATCTTGCCACTAGGTTCTTCATGACCTTTTTTTTTTTTCCCTTAGATTCCATATATATGTGTTAGCATACTGTATTTGTTTTTCTCTTTCTGACTTACTTCACTCTGTATGACAGACTCTAGGTCCATCCACCTCACTACAAATAACTCAATTTTGTTTCTTTTTATGGCTGAGTAATATTCCATTGTATATACGTGCCACATCTTCTTTATCCATTCATCTGTCAGTGGACACTTAGGTTGCTTCCATGTCCTGGCCATTGTAAATAGAGCTGCAATGAACATTGTGGTACATGACTCTTTTTGAATTATGGTTTTCTCAAGGTATATGCCCAGTAGTGGGATTGCTGGGTCGTATGGTAGTTATATTTTTAGTTTTTAAAGGAACCTCCATACTGTTCTCCGTAGTGGCTGTATCAGTTTACCTTCCCACCAACAGTGCAAGAGGGTTCCCTTTTCTCCACACCCTCTCCAGCATTTATTGTTTGTAGATTTTTTGATGATGGCCATTCTGACCGGTGTGAGGTGATACCTCACTGTAGTTTTGATTTGCATTTCTCTAATGATTAGTGATGTTGAGCATTCTTTCATGTGTTTATTGGCCATCTGTATATCTTCTTTGGAGAAATGTCTATTCAGGTCTTCTCCCCATTTTTGGATTGGTTGTTTGTTTTTTTTGATATTGAGCTACATGAGCTGCTTGTAAATTTTGGAGATTAATCCTTTGTCAGTTGCTTCATTTGCAAATATTTTCTCCCATTCTGAGGGTTGTCTTTTCGTCTTGTTTATGGTTTCCTTTGCTGTGCAAAAGCTTTTAAGTTTCATTAGGTCCCATTTGTTTGTTTTTGTTTTTATTTCCATTTCTCTAGAAGGTGGGTCAAAAAGGATCTTGCTGTGATTTATGTCATAGAGTGTTCTGCCTATGTTTTCCTCTAAGAGTTTGATAGTGTCTGGCCTTACATTTAGGCCTTTAACCCATTTTGAGTTTATTTTTGTGTATGGTGTTAGGGAGTGTTCTAATTTCATTCTTTTACATGTAGCTGTCCAGTTTTCCCAGCACCACTTATTGAAGAGGCTGTCTTTTCTCCACTGTATATTCTTGCCTCCTTTATCAAAAATAAGGTGACCATATGTGTGTGGGTTTATCTCTGGGCTTTCTATCCTGTTCCATTGATCTATATTTCTGATTTTGTGCCAGTACCATACTGTCTTGATTACTGTAGCTTTGTAGTGTAGTCTGAAGTCAGGGAGCCTGATTCCTCCAGCTCCGTTTTTCTTTCTCAAGATTGCTTTGGCTCTTCGGGGTCTTTTGTGTTTCTATACAAATTGTGAAATTTTTTGTTCTAGTTCTGTGAAAAATGCCATTGGTAGTTTGATAGGGATTGCATTGAATCTGTAGATTGCTTTGGGTAGTATAGTCATTTTCACAATGTTGATTCTTCAATCCAGGAACATGGTATATCTCTCCCTGAGGGAATATTATTTCTAATCTTTTCCATCCATTTTAGCCCCTTATTGTTTCCGAAATATTTTCTCATATATTTACTCTTTGCAGCAAATGTGGTTCCCATTTTATAGATGAAGGAATGAAGACTCAAGAGAGCTTGCCCAAGATTTGCCCAAAGGTTCTAGAGACTGAAAGCTAGGATTTCAAACTTGGTCCAGTACTCTTTAGCACATAAGAATGAGCAACATATTAGAACTCATTGGATGTGTCTCTTTGGTTTGCAAGTTTAGATAAACTGAGAGGTACAAGAAGCTTTTTCTTGGAGGAGATAGCTGGTAGGGATATATCAATATTAGTTGTATTCCACAGAATGCAAACTGACCTTGAAATATATACCGGTAATTGATTTGTGCTTTTCATGTGGTTTCTTGGAATTTTGGTTATTGTTTTAATCCTTAGAGTAGATGAGCTGATGTGGTTATAAAGATTCTGCAGTTGGTACCTTTCTGGGAAGAAATACATTACTGAGTGTCCTAATTTGACATTTGGGAACTCTGCATACAATTTTCAGAGCCCTTTTAGGAGCCCCTGTCTGTGATTCCTAGAAACGCTCTCTTTGGACACTTAAGTGGTTTTAGTAGTGAATGTCTGTCATTGCCCACATTGTTGTGGTCAGAGGGATATTACAGCAGGTAATCTGAACTGAATGGTTAGGAAGAAACTTCTCCAAGGTGTGTAATAATGTTTATGGTTTTCCAAAGCAAATTGCAGTTAAATGGTTTCAGTAATAAATCGGCTCTTACACCATTGTCAGATGTTAAAGTAAGTCATTTGTTTGTTTTATTTCAGTGATGTCCTAGCATTGCCCATTTTTAAGCAAGAAGAGTCAAGTTTGCCTCCAGATAATGAGAATAAAATCCTCCCTTTTCAATACGTGCTTTGTGCTGCCACCTCTCCAGCAGTGAAACTCCATGATGAAACCCTGACATATCTCAATCAAGGTTAGATGTGGTGTTATTCATTAGTATTATTGCAGACCTGCTGGATTCATGATATTTAATTAGGTACAGTTATATGTAAAAAGTACATCTTTCTAGTGTGACCTGTTAAAGTCAAAGCCTCAGTGTCGTATTTGATATATATTACTGGTTTCTTTTGTCTACTTGTCCATTTTTAGTTCCAGTCTCCCTCTTTCTAATCCATGTTCCCTGGACATCCCCACTGGTCACTGTCTGAGAAGTATTACTGTATCCAGCTCTATTATTTACCATTTGTGTGGCCTTGGACAAGTTGATTAAATTCTATGTTTCAATTTCCTTATATGTGAAACTGGAATCGATAATACCTTAGAGAATTGTATCAATTAAATGATATAATTTATGAAAACACTTAGCACTGTGCCTAGCATAAAGTAAAGGATTATGGTTGTTACTAATACTAATAATGTTATATACTCTTGTATATTCAACCAACTGAATTTCATTCTTTCTGAATCTTGGGAAGTTAATTTATGATGAGTATAATATGTAGTTACTTTTTGTTCTAGGCCAGTCTTATGAAATCCGAATGCTAGACAATAGGAAACTTGGAGAACTTCCAGAAATTAATGGCAAGTTGGTGAAGGTAAAAGAAAATAAGTAAATCATTCCTCTCCATAATATCCTTTTAGTGACCCTTTTTTGATTAATATTTTTTCTTTCAGAAAGGGCTTGGTGGTATCTCTTACCTGCTACAGTTTGCTAGCAGAGTCGTAAACTGTTGTGTTACTTCTTTGGGGTCAGAGTGAGCCCACCTATTCACATGGATTTTTCAGAGCTGCAGAAACAGAAAGCTTAGCACTCCATGTCAGGAGAGTCTCATGGCTCATTGAAGTTGTTTTTGGGTGGAATAAAGTAACCTCCTTGAGATCTTTAGAGAAGTTCCAGTGTCTCTTTGGATACTTGGTCTAGTAGCAAAGAAACCAGAAGCTACTGTTGATGAATAGCAGTTTTCTTAGTCTGGACTGACAGTAATGAATTCACAGTATAATTGAGACAGAGGAGTTTGGTCAGCTGCTGTAGAAGATGATGAGAGGGATATTAATAGGCACTTCCACAAAAGGAAAGTTGATGGAAACAGCCCCTACCTACCCTCAATGTTTACAGGTTGTATGGTGGGTTAGCAAGCAGGGGACTTGGTGAGATTTTCATATGTATCTGAAGAGCTGAGCCAGATATTACACGGTAAACAGTAGAGGCACGTAGAAATGCTTCCAGTGGAGTCCTTTATGCCTAGTTACCAATCAGGGCTGATGTTTAAGCCGAGTTTTAAATATGGTACTAGTTAACTATAATATAGATTATATTTGAGCAATTATAAAGTTTGCTTTGAAATACAGTATGGTACGGGTTTTAGAGTAAAACAGGTCTTAAGAAAAATAATTTTAAGTTGTGTCTGGAAACCAACTGGGGGTGACTCCTGCTAGTTTTCCTTTGTCAGCACTGATTTTTAAGGGATCCCGTTATCATTTGATTTTGTTGCTTCCTTTTAGAGTATATTCCGTGTCGTGTTCCATGACAGACGGCTACAATACACTGAACATCAGCAGCTGGAGGGCTGGAGGTGGAACCGACCTGGAGATAGAATTCTTGACATAGGTAAGTTAAGAGAATCTATTGCCCAGGAAATGCCTATAGCTATGGTCCGAGAATTGGTTTTCTTTCCTTGATGTTTACTTTGATTCAAAATGCTCCAGGGGCTCAATTACCATGAACCTAGAAGTGGTTATTGATTAAGCATAAGAAATTACTGGTATAATGATTCCAAAACTGAAGTTGAAAGTGTAGACACTTCAGTTCTGTAACAATTGCATCCATAACTTGAGGGTGATTTTTTGTTTTTTAAATTTAGTTGTGGTAAAATATACATAACATAAAATTTACCATTTTAACCATTTTTAAGTGTACATTTCAGTTGCATTAAGTACATTCACATTGTTGTGCAACCATCACTACCATCCATCTCTAGAACTTTTTTCATCTTGCAAAACTGAAACTCTGTACCCATGAAACAATAACTTCCCATTCCCTCCTCTCCCCAGTCCCTAGTAACCACCATTCTACTTTTTGTCTGTATGAATGTGACTACTGTAGGTGCCTCAGATAAGTGAAGTCATTCAGTATTTGTCTTTTTTGTGATTGGGTTATTTCAGTTACCATAATCTCAAGATTCATACATATAGTAGCATGTGCCACAGTTTCCTTGTTTTTGGGAACCCTTGTGCACTGTTGTGGGAATGTAAGTTGGTACAGCCACTGTGGAAAACAGTATGGAGGTTTCTCAAAAAACTAAAAATAGAACTACCATATGACCCAGCAATTCCACTCCTGGGTATATATCCAAAAGAAACAAAAACAATTCAAAAAGATACATGCACCCCAATGTTCATAGCAGCATTATTTACAATTGCCAACATATGGAAGCAACCTAAGTGTCCATCAACAGATAAATGGATAAAAAAGATGTGAGATGTATATATATATATATATATATACACACACACACACATACATATATATATTTATACACATATACACACAATGGAATATTAGCCATAAAAAAGAACGAAATTTTACCATTTGCAGCAACATGGATGGACTTGGAGGTCATTATGCTAAGTGAAATAAGTCAGATAGGGAAAGACAATGCTGTATGATATCACTTATATGTGGAATCTAAAAATACAACAAACTAGTGAATAAAACAAAAAAGAATTTGTTTTTCTTAAATCATAAAGGGAAGGATCTTTACAAACACACATGCAGCCTCTCTTCATGAATGTACTTTTAATTCTGGCATCTGTGTCTTTGATCTCTTACTGGTTGTTATCTCCTATTGGTAAGCATAGTTGTTAAACAAATCTAAGTACTACTGTTTTTATCTGAGAAAACACTGGTTCTCCTACAGATATCTTGATATCCATTTGATAAACTGGCTTTAGGATAAATCCAACACAGCTAATGCTGTGGAGTGGGACCCACTTAATGCTTTCTTGTTTGAATCATTGATACTAAAACAGTAGAAAACTTATAGCATAGTTATGATAATAAATATCAGCCTGGCCTTATCCCCCAGTTTGAATATTAATAGAAGTCAGGGAATGATATTTAAATATATGCCATATGGAATGGAAAGCAAAGTTCTAAAGCCCATTCATTTTTCTTCCCTCCTGAGAATAAGATGTGTCACTCTGTTATAGGATTCTTTGATGACTTCATAAGTCAGCATCAATTGTTATGTTAAATTTTCCCCACTTATATTTGTGATACAACACTTTCTGCCTTTATTCAGACACTGCTTTATCCTTCTATAACAATCCTCTTAGTTTACTTCTAGCAGTAATACTAACCTTAAAACTGTAAGTGAAGCAGATTGTAAATTAAATTTTTCATGACACTAGAGCCAGTGTGTAGACTAAATCTATCTTTAAATACAATTTTGGCAAACTAAAAGGAAACTACTTTTAAATTGTCTTATTGTAAAAACTTTTTAAAATGGAAAAAAGATACTCAAAAGGAAAGTATTTAGGTCAATTTTAGGTCTAATCAAACTCTTTTTATTGGCAAAAAAAGGTTTAAGGTATGATACACAAAAATCTTGGTAACTAGGGACCAATAATATAAGAATCGGTGCTTTCTTATTTAAACCCAGTAGCACTCAGAATTGTTCAATGATAACCATTTGTTTCTCAGATATCCCAATGTCTGTGGGTATAATCGATCCTAGGGCTAATCCAAACCAACTAAATACAGTGGAGTTCCTGTGGGACCCTGCAAAGAGGACATCTGTGTTTATTCAGGTAAGACACTGCAGGTAGGGCTCCAGTTTTGAAGAGGATCTCTTATTACCAGTTTGGTTCTTAAAGGATAAAACATGTTGAATTTTAAATCTTTACAGGGTTGAATCTCTGAACAAGTGCAGACTTACTCAACATGTGCCTGAAAGCAATGAGGAGTTTCTGAATTGCTCTTCTAATTTCCCCAATTTATTTATTTGTTTCTCTCAAAAATACTTGCTAATGGTTGCATAATATTTTATTCTTTGGATGTACTTACCTAACAATTACTTAGCATTGAGAATGTTCTAATTTTTCACTATTATCCAAGAAGTTATTTTGAATATCTTTATACTTAGAATTTGATTTGCATATCTGATTATGTCCTTTGGGTAGATTGCTTGAAAAGTCTTATTTGTTAGAGTTTATTTGTATGATAGCCAATAGTTTGAGCACTTCTCATCAGGTAGTCATTGTGTTAAGTAAATACTTTTTATACATGATTTTATTTCAGACTTTCAAAAATAATCCTGTGTTGTAAGAACAGTCCTTGAGGCTTAGAGAAAATAACTTACCCAAGCTAGTATTTGGTCAACCAAGATTCCACTATTAAGATTACCAAGATCTTGGACTTTATGCGGTAGCCTAGCAGACCTTTTTCTTTCTATTGCTTGTGAGCTTTCATATTTACTGTTTTCCCAGCATGGATGGTGCCTGTGCTTTCTAAAATCTACCTTAAAGTTCAGGAAAGTTTTACTAACAGAAACCATTTCTCTTTTATGTTAACTCTGTCTTTTCTGAAACAATTAATGAATTCCTCACAGTAGCTTTTTGTTAACATTAGATCTGTCCATTTACTGTGTTTGCATTTGTAAATCATTTAAGTTTTCCTCATTTCCTCATGAGAGTGTAAATTCTTCATGATCAAAAAGAGAGTAAAAGTTTTTTTGTAGGTGTTTAAAGGTTTTGCTGTTAGTAGTTGCCCCAAAAATGTTGCTGACTGGTTTGCCTAGCTAACAGTACTGAAACCTGGCTGGATGTTGTATTCTTTTCAGGTGCATTGTATTAGCACAGAGTTCACTATGAGGAAACATGGTGGAGAGAAGGGAGTGCCATTTCGAGTACAAATCGATACCTTCAAGGAGAATGAGAACGGGGAATATACTGAGCACTTACACTCAGCCAGCTGCCAGATCAAAGTCTTCAAGGTACTCCTGGGCGCTGTGCTGGCCCTTGGAACTTTCTCTCTCATCTTTCATTTGCAACATTAGTCACCAAGTGAGAAAGTCCACTTGTCCCTTTTTCAAAAACTATGAAAGCTCAGCCTAAATTAGAGTTATTGAAATAATTACTGATATGCCCGGTAAAGAAATTTAAATACGGATGGTCGTGGGAGAAGGGGAACTTGGAAAAGGGATCATATGGATATCATATGGATAAATATCTTCTCATTGCGAAAGATTCATTAATACAGCAGTATTCAGAGCATGACCCTGAAGTCCCCCTTTACCACTCTTACCCTGACTCCCCAACCTCTCCCCAGAGGTGACCACTGTCAATAATTTCATATGTATCTTTCTAGTTCCCTTCTGTGCTCTTATATACACAGGTACCTAGATATACACATATTTTCTTTTCTTTGAAACATAAATGGGATTGTATTATATGAATTGTTTTGAAGCTTGCTTTTTTCACTTAACTGTGTGCTTTAGAGATTTTTCCGTGTCTGTAGCTATAGATCTCTTATTCTTTTTCAACTCCATCACACATTTAAATATCCTATTTTCAGACTTAGATGTAATGATGGCTCTTGTCTTTACCTCATTGTACATACCTTTTTGTTTCACATGTGACTATTTTAAGTTCGTAGAAGTAATATTGTTGAGTCGAAGGGTGAGTACGTGAGTTTGAAACAAAATATTTCTCATTTTAGCCCAAAGGTGCAGACAGAAAACAAAAAACAGATAGGGAGAAAATGGAGAAACGAACGCCTCATGAGAAGGAGAAATATCAACCTTCCTATGAGACAACTATACTCACAGAGGTAAAAGGATTTCTTTTGGTGACAATTTCAATCAGTACTTTTTACTCTTAAAAGAAAAATACAATTATTTTGCAATATACAGTTGACCCTTGAACAACACAGGTTTGAACTGCATGGGTTCATTTATACATAGATTTTTTTTTCCCACTAAATATGTACTACAATACTACATGGTTTGCAGTTCGTTGAATCCAAGGATGCAGATACAAAGGGCTGACTGTCAAGTTACACCCGGATTTTTGACTGTGGAGGGGGAGACGGCGCTCCTAATACCTGTGTTGTTCAAGGGTCAACTGTATACATATATCATTATGTTGTATACCTAAAACTAATACAATGTTTATGTCAATTATATTTCAATTTAAAAAAAAAGAAACGTCACTTCCAGTCTGGTCAAAACTAACTTGTCCTCTTAGTTGT
Source organism: Balaenoptera musculus (assembly GCF_009873245.2). Taxonomy (NCBI): domain Eukaryota; kingdom Metazoa; phylum Chordata; class Mammalia; order Artiodactyla; family Balaenopteridae; genus Balaenoptera; species Balaenoptera musculus. The sequence goes on along the minus strand of NC_045794.1, from coordinate 41,247,817 downwards.
GAGGGCCTCTGAGGAATTAAGATTTACTAATCAAGATGTGCTATTCGACAAATGAACTTATCTACAAAACAGAAATAGAGTTACAAATGTAGAAAACAAACTTATGGTTACCAGGGGGTAAGTGGGGGGAGGGATAAATTGGGAGACTGGGATTGACATATACACACTACTGTATAAAAAATAGATAACTAATAAGGACCTACTGTATAGCACAGGGAACTCTACTCAATATTCTGTAATGGCCTATATGGGAAAAGAATCATAAAAAGAGTGGATATATGTATATGTATAACTGATTCACTTTGCTGTATACCTGGAACTAACACAACATTGTAAATCAACTATACTCCAATAAAATTTAAAAAAAAAAAAAAAGATGTGCTATTTGAGTAACAGTAGTACATCTTTGTGGAATTTTGACACAGAAAGAGTCAAATGTACTTTCTGTGTCTAAGTTGTCCTTTGTTTTTTAGTGTTCTCCATGGCCCGAGATCACATATGTCAATAATTCCCCATCACCTGGCTTCAACAGTTCCCATAGCAGTTTTTCTCTGGGGGAAGGGTAAGTCTGGGAAATTGGCTTGTGTTTGTCCTAAATATGTATTCTTTCGTTATGTCTCCATAAACAAAATCTTTCCAAATCAATAAGACCTTCTATTTGGTCAGTCTTTGATGGACTTATATATTAACTGAGGTTTGGATTATCTTCAAAAGAGACTGAAAGAGTTTTATGTAGCCTTTTTTCCCCCCTATTATTTATTTATTTTATTTTATTTCATTTTTTTTGGCCGCGCCGCAAGGCTTATGGGATTTTAGTTTTTCATTGCCCTTAACGGCCCTCGGCAGTGAGAGCGCAGAGTCCTAACCTCTGGACCTCCAGGGAATTCCCTTTCCCCCCCTATTAGAAAACAGCATTTATGGTCAGTTTTTAGTGATTCAGGGACTGAATTTTCTGGGTTTTTCCCTTCTCCCTCTTACTGCTTCTCTTGAGGTTATTTCACTTCCTGATCAGAGTGGTCGTTGGGAATTGAAACACAGTTGTGCAAACAGTAAAATCTGTTTGGTTACTTATTAAGAATGATCCCAACACCTAATTATTATGAATCTTTGATAATTGGGGGAAGAAGGTGAAGATGAGAGCTAAAATGAAGTTTTGGAATTATCTATGGGATGCATTTAGTCTTACTGTGTTTTACCATCAGAGATAATTGAAAGTTGGTATAGATGCCTACTCCAGTTAAAGAAAGTTGTCTTATAGTTCCAGCATTTAACACATATTCTACATAGGTCATATTGAAATTTGAAATAGTTAGGTTGTGAAATGTGTGAGTATATTGTTTGGTTGTAATGTTCGTTTTTGAATTTATTTAGGCTCTATGTTCATCCTACTTCTGAAAGTATTTAATTAAGGTTGCTTAGGGAAGTCTCTGGCGGTCCAGTGGCTGGGACTCTGTGCTTCCACTGCAGGGGCACGGGTTCAATCCCTGGTCGGGAACTAGAATCCCACAGCCCATGCAGTGCGGTCAAAAAAAAAAAAAAAAAAAAGTAGCTTAAATATTCAAAATGTAACAGTTAAGAATAAAACTAGGTAGAAATTGTAGAAAAAATAGATAGATAACTAGGGCCCTGAGATAAGTTAATTACTAAATTTGATTACTGAATTTGAATTTTGCAGCTAAGGCCAAAATAAAAAAAAAAAAGAAAAAGATCTTCTTTGAAAGAAAAATCTGTTACCAACCTATGGATTATGCAGTCTACTTATAGGCAATTTAAAATATTATATAGAATTTAAGAGTTTTAAAATTTTCTTCTCTTTGTCATGTAGTTCATTCTTAGGCTCAAATTTTTCTCCCATAAAAGAAGTAATCATTAGGGAAGAGAGACAATCTGTAGAGCAAAAGGAAGTATAGGGGAAGATCAAGGCTGTGGAGATAACCCTTGGATCACAATTAGCACTAATTTTTGAAGCTATTTTAAAAATAATTATTAAGTGCTTTTTATTATAAAAGTATGTGATCACATTGCATTGTATACTTTTTATTCTAATTTTTTCCTGTATCTGTTTGTGTGTATATTTATACACTTCATACAGTAGTAATATATTGATTACTTTTATATTCTGATATTTTTAGTTTACATTCTAATAAGCTTATGTTAAGTATTGTTTATGGCATAATTTATCTAATCAGTCCCAACTTACTGGAATTTTGGTATTTTTTTCAATTTCTTCAATAATAAAAAATGACATAGTTTCTGTTGCTACCCCCCCAACACACAAAAGTCTTTATGCTAAAATAATAGATAATAGAAGTATTGGATCCAAGAGTAAGAATGTTTTATGAGATAGCATAGATTCCCTTAAATCTCTAGCTTAAGACTTATGATGACGAAGAATGAGGCGATGAACCCTAGTATGTGTCATGAACTCATCCTTTCATTTTAAATGTTTCTTTAGAAATGGTTCACCAAATCACCAGCCAGAGCCACCCCCTCCAGTCACAGATGTAAGTCTAAAGTTAAATGTCAGTTATTATAGTATATAAATGTCAGTTATTATAGTCTAATAGTCTAATGTCTAATAATACTTTGGTGACTGTGATTCAGTAGAAATGCCCAACTTTTAGGGAGTATTATTCATTCATTCACTAAGCAAACATTTATTGAATTTTGGCCTGAACCAGATACTGTGCTGTATTTAAGGAACTTTCAGTCTAGTGGGGAAGATAAGGATGGAATTCTATGGATATCTTGCATGGTTAGAGAAAGAAGACTGATGTATAAACAACTTCCAAGCAAACTCAGCCTGTCTGAATGTGGGTGTATTTGGCTGTTGTTACCTAATGATGTAACGTTTACCTTATTAAAGTTGAGTCTATTTAGTTACCAAAAAAAATGCTTTCCCTCTTTCAGAACCTCTTGCCAACAACCACACCTCAGGAGGCTCAGCAGTGGTTGCATCGAAACCGTTTTTCCACGTTCACAAGGCTTTTTACAAACTTCTCAGGTTAAATTTGCTTGTCCTTTTGTTTTCCCCAGCATGGGATTTCCTTGACATTCCAGGGCCTCCTGGTATCCCTGTGTTGTTTTGTGTGTAGAGGGGGGAGATCTTAATGCATTTTTCTGATTAAATGAATTTCATTGAACCCTTCAGACTTTCTCACCAGCTGCAGCTGTGCTGTGAAATGCTCAAAAAAGAAAGACCTCTTAGTTTAAACTCATTTTAATTATAAAATATTTATTCTATACAATACTTTAAAATATATTATCCATGAAGTATTTTATCAAGGAGCATTGCAGGTAGTCGGAAATTTTCCCCTTGATATCACTATATTATGTTTTCTCTGCACATTCCACTCTTATTTAGCACCTTCTGTGTACCAGGTATGGTAGGAATACACAAATGGATAAGGCATATTTCCTGATCAGTCACCATCTAGTATCAAAGAAAACCCAAATCAAAATAAAACCCTGAAAAAGGTAAACAAATAGTTGTGATGCAATAGATAAGTGTAAGGGTCTGGAGTTTGGGAACATGTGTGATGTGTGATGCGTGAGGTAAATCTTGAGGGCTGAGGAAGAGCCTGTTGGTCAGACAGTGGAAGGATATTTCAGGCAGGAGGAACAACTTGCTCATTAGGCGTGATCAGCATGATGAAAGCATCGGGTTAAATGAATAAGTTAATTGGGTGGGAATGGAGGTGGGAGAGGATGCAGGGGCCAGGTCATGGAGGGCCTTATATGCCACGCAAGAGATGATGACTAGCATACTAGTAATGAGGTGTCCTTGTAACAGAGTCCATTTTAAGTCATTAACGAGGAGAATCTTTGCCTTTATCACCCATTTTCTTATATTTATTCCAGGGGCAGATTTATTGAAACTAACTAGAGATGATGTGATTCAAATCTGTGGCCCTGCAGATGGAATCAGACTTTTTAATGCATTAAAAGGCCGGTATGTAATTAGTGTTAAAATATCAGTGGGGCTGGATTTCAAATGGATTTGGATTCAGGGACTCTTCACAATACTTTTTGTACAGCTAAATACATCTTGTCGAAACATTCTTTTTGAATGCCAGTTATGTGCCAAATAAAGATGAAAAGTATCTTTTCCTGTACTTGATCCAAGGAATTCCTCATGATATTCCATTTTTCATTAGTTTTTTTCATTCAATTAAATATCCATTGTCCCTGTTATGAGCCATTAGGCTTTGGTGATACATTGATGAGCTTTCTGATGGGGAGAGAGATAAAGATTATAAACTATAAGTATTTTGAATAGTGATAAGTATTTCGAAGGAAAACAAAACAAACAAACAAACAAAAACAAGGTTGTGGCCTACAGAGTACTCAGAATATAGTCAGGAAAGACCTCTCTGAGGAGGGGGCATTTAAACTGAGTTATGAGAAGGACGGAAGCTTTGGAGTCATGAGGAAAGAACATTCTATGCAGAAGAAACAGTGGGTGCAAAGGTCCTGAACTCAGTTTTACTAGAGAAGAGATTATTCTTAAGTTTCGGTAGGAATTGCTTAAGTGTCTGCTTACAAATATTACATGTAATACAGAGGAATTTCTAGTCTCTGTTTGGGATTTACAGTTTAAAATAGGAAGTAGTAATATTGATGGAAAAAACATACAGGTCAGTGCCATAGAACCAAATCAGTGACTAAATAATGAAACAGATTGTGAAGTATTTGTGTTTCTGTATATTACAAGAGATAATTGAATCAAGTTGGAAACTTTTAAGGAAAGAGGTGAAATTCAAGGGTTTATGACTGGGAGGAAAAGAATGGATCTTTCTTTCTTTTTTTTTTTTTTTAAATTAAATTAATTTATTTATTTTATTTATTTATTTTTGGCTGCGTTGGGTCTTCGTTGCTGCGCGTGGGCTTTCTCTAGTTGCGGCAAGGGAGGGCTACTCTTTGTTGCAGTGCGTGGGCTTCTCATTGCTGTGGCTTCTCTTGTTGCAGAGCACGGGCTCTAGGCGTGCGGACTTCAGTAGTTGTGGCACATGGGCTCAGTAGTTGTGGCTCACGGGCTCTAGAGCGCAGGCTCAGTAGTTGTGGCGCAGGAGCTTAGTTGCTCTGCGGTATGTGGGATCTTCCTGGACCAGGGCTCGAACCCGTGTCCCCTGCATTGGCAGGCGGATTCTTAACCACTGCGCCACCAAGGAAGCCCTGGACCTTTCATTTTTAAAAGTATTACCTACAGAGGGGCTTCCCTGGTGGCGCAGTGGTTGAGAGTCAGCCTGCCAATGCAGGGGACATGGGTTCGATCCCTGGTCCGGGAAGATCCCACAGGCCGTGGAGCAACTAAGCTCGTGTGCCACAATTACTGAGCCTGTGCTCTAGAGCCCGTGAGCCACAACTACTGAGCCCGCGTGCCGCAACTACTGAAGCCCGCGTGTCTAGAGCCCATGCTCCGCAATGAGAAGCCACCACAATGAGAAACCCGCATACTGCAACGAAGGGTAGCCCATGCTCGCCGCAACTAGAGAAAGCCCGCGCGCAGCAGCGAAAACCCAACACAGCCAAAAATAAATAAATAAAATAAATAAATTTATAAAAAAAAAGTATTACCTACAGAGCATTTAGAAATAGGAAGGAATAAGATGATCAGAGCAAGAGGTAATTCAATATTGTTGTCTAAGAAGAAAGAACAGAAGGCTAAAGATGCTTAGGAGAAGATAATAAGGGAAATAAGATTTTCTAGTTTACCGTATTGGTACTTTTAAGTATCAATAGAAGGTATGTCTTGAACTGACCCACAAAACAGTGGCTCACACATTTTGAATCTTTCTAACCTTTACATCAAACGTTACAAACTCAAATGACTACAGAGACCACATGTAACTGAGTGACAGTCAAGTCTGGGGTGTACTGAAGAATGCATGCACCACGCAAGTAGAACAGCTGATTGGGTGTTTTGTAAGAATGAGGGCCTTGGATCACCAGATCTGATTTTTCAAGGAGAACCAGAGGTTTATATGAGGGCTTCTGTTGGAATGAATTCAGTTAAACACACACACACACACACACACACACACACAATCAGTGGGGAGCTAATAAAACAGAGCAAATGAGCTGCATTGGCTCAAGGGCTGCCAGTTTTCAACCCCTGCTCTATAGCATTGATGTAGACACACAAGTTCTTCCTTAAAATGTGCTCACCGTGAAGAATTTGAGTAACAGCTTTTGTTTTTTCCTCCCTAGGATGGTGCGCCCAAGGCTAACCATTTACGTTTGTCAGGAGTCCTTGCAGCTGAGGGAGCAGCAGCAACAGCAGCAGCAACAGCAGCAGAAGCACGAGGATGGAGACTCAAACGGTACTTTCTTCGGTAGGTCGTTCTGGACAGGCCAGGGCAGATACGAGGAAAAACGAAGAGATGGCTTATGAGCATGTGTGATGGGAACTTATCAAACAGCAGATTCAGCATTTGCTCGAAGTAATGGTAATTGCTGATGTTTATTGAGTTCCTAATATATGCCAGGCACTATTCTGAGCACTTTTACATGTTTTAATTTTTACAACTGGTGTTTCCTCTTTGCAGTAGATTTTATTGCTCTTGCCAACATTTCGATGAGGAAGATGAGGCTTAGGGATGTTAAGTAACTTGCCCCAGGTCACACAGCTAGGGAGTGGTTGAGCTGGGATTTCAATTCAGGCAGTCTGCCTCTGAGTCCTTCAGAAAAGTGGGCATTCCTAGTGATCAGATTACCTTTAAGACCAGAGACACTCTGTACTGACTGCCTTTGCTTTCTCCTTTTTGCAGTTTACCATGCCATCTACCTAGAAGAACTGACAGCTGTTGAACTGACAGAAAAAATTGCTCAGCTTTTCAGCATTTCCCCTTGCCAGATCAGCCAGATCTACAAGCAGGGGCCCACAGGAGTCCACGTGCTCATTAGTGATGAGGTAGATTTGCAGCACAGCTGAATCACCAGATGACAATGATCTGTCTGGGCACATGACGGGAGCAGGCGCCGTTCTGCTGGGGCAGAGTGCTCTGTTTTCTAAGACAAGAGGTTTTCAAATGTTTTTGTTTGCTTACCTCCCACAATGATTTTTTAAAACTGTGTATCCCCTTGCACATTTTTAAGTTGACTTAAAATTTTTTGTTTTAAGTTTAAATAGTTGCAAAAGATGTCATTTCTGGGCATATTATATGACATTTAAAAATGAAATGATTACTTCACTACTCTAGCTATATTCCATGTAACCTAAATACAAGAGTAATTTAATACTGTCATCTGTTTAAAAAAATACATGAATATACTTTTTTAACAGAATTTTTATATCATTTCTCTGCTTCCTTAAACTTGTATTTTCATTCACTTCCCCCACAGAATTTCATCTTACCATAACCTACTTTTATGCTTGAATATCTTTTATTAATTATCCTACCATATTTCTTTAAAACAAAAATTTGCTTCAATAAAAGTAAAAAATATCTCTTCTGAATAGAATTATCACCATAATTATACAACGGATTAAAATAACATAAATGTATTATATGTTTTGATAAGTAATTATTAAACATTAAGAAAAAATGTATTAATGCATTAGTGCATCTAGGGAGTTCCCTGGTAGCCTAGTAGTTAGGATTCTCAGCTTTCACTGCCAGGGCCTGGGGTTCAATCCCCAGTCAGGGAACTGAGATCCCGCAAGCCGTATGGTGTGGCCAAAAATAAATAAATAAATAAAATAAAATACAATAAAAGTGCATCTATTAATGAGATGGATGGGATTACTCGATTCCTTACCCTCTCTCCCACAGACAATTAATTCATCGATAGATAAATACTGCCTATTGATTGCTAGAATGAAGTAGAGTTCAGCATCAATTCCATCCTGTTTTTTTTCCCCTAGATATAAGTGCTGTGGAATCTGTTTCATATAAATTGATAGACAGGAATGGATGGAGTTTGCTGTAACAGCATTGCTGGATTTTTTTTTTTAACTTCTGAGTTATGTGCCAAAAATTGCTAGGTGATATTATCAAAAATTATTTTGAATCATCTGTCATTTGACAATTTGTGATTAGATCACTTCAATTCTGGTGAAAGGAAAGAATTGAAAATAAGACTTTATTACCCAGTCATTTGAGTTCCCATTTGCAATTACACTTTTGCATCCTGGAGGCTTTTATACCCCAGGGCAGTGCATCTTCATAGGATTTCAGGAGGGTGAAACTCTTGCCTTTATTTTATAAAATGGGAAAAGGGAGTTTGAGAAGGGAAGTGGGAAAGGAGAACTGAAGAGGTTCTCAGATGGTTTTAGGAAAGAACAGATATGGAAGTTTAATTCCTCCCATATGGGCCTATCTGTATCTTGTGTGCCCCTTGGAGAGTCTTGGGGTTAGCCCAGGAAAATGCACACTCGAATTTTAAGAAAGCTGTTTTAGAATGCTTAGCTTGTAAAGCTTTTGAAAACTAAATAGGAGAGAAAACAAAACAAAGGATTATTCTTCACTTCTATCTAATATAATTAAAAAACACACAGGCAAAATAAATATAGCAAACCAAGGTTTTAATAATCAGCAAAATTTCTTGCTTTTTTCAGATGATACAGAACTTTCAGGAAGAAGCCTGTTTTATTCTGGACACAATGAAAGGTAATGAAGTAGTAAGACAAATGCCTTTCTCGAAGGAGTTTGAGGGTTTTTTTATAGTACTTCTTTGAGGCGAGAGGGAAAGTATTAACTGCCATATTTGAGGTAAAGAAAGTGACATTATTAGAGATTGTTCCTTTTTATGAATTGGCTTCTTGCCATTATTAGAGTAGACAAAGTGTAACTGATGACTTCCTGCCATTTTCTTCCACCTTCCATGGACAAAGGATGAAACGGAGGCATGTTATTCTTATAATGCATATTTACTACAAGTATTCTGTGATAATTAAGTATACTGCCCTTTGTCCTTCTGTTTTTTCTTTCTCTAAAGAAGCTTACCACATATATTTTTCTCCTGCTGTCTTTTAGAGGTAACTAAAGATTATTCTTTTTTCTTTTTTTTTACAGCAGAAACCAGTGATAGCTATCATATCATACTGAAGTAGGTGTGGGGCATTCCATCCTCAGGGGCTGCTGCTGCTTTCACCTGTTGGGAACTCCCCTCTTGAAGGGGGTCGCAAATGGAGCTTTGAAGGGCTGCAGGAACCTGACCCATCTGACTGTGTCCAGGCCTTGGAGGCAGAATCGCAGGCATCTGTGTTGGCCCAGGCTCTTAGGGCACCCACAGATTACTGCCCAACATGCATTTCTGCAACTATTTCTTATTTAAAATTTCTGGACCCTATTGTTGTTGAATATCAGTAGAAACTCCACCTCATTTAGGGTGTGCGTAGGGCATAATGATGATGAGGATTGTGTGATGTTTAATGGAAAGATGTTAAATTTTGTGATATGGGGCCATGTAATTTTTTTTTCTAACATAAAAGCAAACATCTATATTCATAAGACTAGATCCTCAACCTTTTTTTGCCCCTGAAAACCTCATTAAAGAGAAATACGGAGAAAGAAGAAAATTCTTCTTTGGATTCCCCTGTAATTCTATGACTAATAGTAACTTTAGGTAACATTTATTGCACATTTAGTTGTGTCAGGCAGTGTGATAAATTCTTTAAATGGATTATCTTGTTTAAATCCTCTCAATAGCCCTATATGAAGTAGGTAATAATGATCCCTAATTGAAGGTGAGGAAATGGAGACATAGAGTGGCCGAGGAGCTTGCTGAGTAACAGGCAGCTAGCAGCTAGTGACACTGAAATGCAAACCCAGGCCGTCTGGCTCTTATTAACTGCCATCCGTGACTGCCACCCCTGCAGTCCTCTGTGCTTGCCACCGTTTCTTACTGTGGCTCTTCTGGTGAATTGGATATAACACTGAGCGAGAACTGAGGAATTAACACCAAAAGGGACAAACCACACCTAAATAATGATGAACAAATCAAGACCTACAAAAAAATGAAAACAGAGACACTTTCAAAGCATCATCAGTTATCAGATTCACAGAGTTTGAGGTGGTGAAAACTAGGGATTATCTGTAACTCCCCAAATTCATTGTTCTTGAATGACCTTCTCAAACTATTTATTGAGTTAGACTAACCTCTGCTTTCTCTTTCCCCTCTCTGCATCTTCTCTTGGTATAGAAAGTTCTTTTACTCATGTAGCGTTCTTTTATATAAGCTTTACAAGAAATTCATTCCCATCCTGTTTGCATTCTTACCATATACTTTAGTTCTTCCTGATTGTGATTGTGTGCTCTTGTGTGTGTGTGCATGTGTAAGACTATGGGTCTTTTTTCACATGTAAAGTTTTATCCAGAAATCCCTCTACATGTTATGCTGAGGTGAAAAATGATAATGTTCAGAAGATTCTGTATGGGATTTGGATCTGTGTGTGTATTTTTAAAGCATTTGATAAAGTTTAAATGTTTTTATACAGAGATTTTCGTTCATTAAAATCAACCTTCAACATGGTCTGTTTTCTTTTGGTTTGAAAGAAATTGAAAATTTTGAAACTAGAAAATTAAGTCAAATGACTTGTTTAAAATCGACCTGGACAACTTGACATATTAGGCCAAAATACTTTTTTAGTGACTGATTACCAGATGTCCCCATTTTGGGGGGACATTTCTAATTGTATTATGTTCCTAGGACTGGTTCTCAGCTTCAGGGAAGTCAGCTCTCTCCCCAGCAGGCTGCTATTTTTTATTTTTATTTATTTATTTATTCCAATTCTTTCTGAATGTTAGGCTGGGAGGGTTGGACTTTTACGGTCCCTTCTAAATCTGAATCTGTGACTCTTGTTTACTGTAAATGATACACAGAATTCTATTAATATATTTACTATAAATTTACATTTACTAATTTTTACTTGGAGATAGAGGGTTTTTTAAGAGTAGTTTTCAAATTTATATAGAAATGAATTTATATAAGTTTGTAATCATAGATCCTCAAATTAACTAGAAAATCTCTTAGGCTTTCTTTAGCTTCAAACAAATATTTATAGTGCTAATGCTATATAATTGATAAGAATTGGTGTAATGATAGAACATTGTAATTATTCAACTTGCTTTAAAAAATTGCATTTGTTCACTATAGAACCTTGCAGTTAAATGAAAATTTTAAACTAGCTTTTTCATAATGAAAGTAATACACAAAGTGATAGATTCAAACAATAAAGAAAGGTATAACTTACTTATCCTTGTCCCACTCTGTAGAGGTAGCCATTGCAAAAAAGTTTTTCTCTTTCCCTCCCTCTCTGTCTCTCTCACACACACACACACACACACACACCCCCCCAGACGGGCTCATGTAGTACTAATGATCTGCAGTTTTCTTTTTATGTTTAATATGTCTTGAGCATCTTTCTATGTTAGGATTTATAGTTTGACATTCTTTTGGAAAAAAAAAAATGGCCATTCCTTATGGATGCCATTTAGGTTAAGCCCATTTAAACACGTATTCTCATAAGTTTTTTGCATGTATCTCTAAGATATATTCCTAAAAGTAAAATTTGCTGGATTTTGCCTCTTTAACCATGTGATGGTTGATATTTAAAATAAAGGAGATGGTTTATTGTTTCCATTAGAGTGAGGGTATATGAGAAGGAGAATGGTTAGATTTTAGGCCCTCCTGAGAAGCGGAGTAGCATCCTGTTTAACTTAGCATTGTCTGTACTGTTTCCTTGAAGTATAATAGGTTCCATCTAGAAGAATCTATTGTATAAAGACTTGATAGTTAAAAGGGAGTCACTGGGAAGTAAAAGGGTCACTGCAGAACTCTTAAGGACTGAATACCAGTCACTACGTAAAATGTGGCTATTAAGTAATAAGATTGTCCAATATTATGCCCCAATAATAAGAATGTTTGCCCACATATATGATTTATTTAAGACGCCACTTAAAGGGAGGGGAAATGGAGGTGGTCATCTTGTCTGGAAAGAGATTACAGGACGACAGATACAAGACAAGTAAGTAGAGTCTGAAAGACCTGAGAAGGTGAGGTTCTCTTGAGGGGGAAGACGTGATTCCTGGAAGTCAGGCACTGACTGTCAGGCACTGGGTACATTGTGAGGGGCAGAGCATGATCTCTCCACTGTGAGTTGGAGGAGCATGGCGAGTGAAGAAGGCTTGGCATAATGAGCCTAGCCATTTCTCATTTAGGCCTAATGAAAGAGTGTTCTGAAAACACTTTGTATCTCCAAGTCTCCTGAGAAAGTCTTTTCGTATAGGGTTGCTGCAGAGATTTGGGCTATCTTCAAACTACCATGAAGGATTGACTGAAGCTTCAGCATTCAGTTTGGAAAGTAACACAAATTTCAGGTGCAAATATTTGAAAACAAGACCGAGTTTCTCCTCCTTCGCTGAAGCTTTTTTCTCTGGCCAGTACCTAACAATTCCAGATAACTTGGGACCAGAGAGCTGTAGTTGAGCCTTTTTATCATTTTTCTAAATCTTTAGTTGTCTTACTTGGCCATGGATGGTTCCTCTATGGGAATTTGATCTGTTATGGCCTTTGCTGCTCTGTCATGAGAACTCCAGTCTCAGCAGGAATGGCACAAATGCCCCACCTAGCTGCATCTTTTTATATACTAATTCGTGTAAAGTAATCCTGCTTCATTCTTCTGCTTCTCCTAAAAATGCTCTATTTTCTTAGTCGTGACCTAAGGCTTTTCCTGCTAGAATATTTATTTTTAGTTTGTGATTAAATTATTGTTTCATTATACAAACTCCAAGACTTAAATGAGGAAGAAAGATGCCCTATGTGATGTGAGGTTAATGCCATCAGCACTTGTTTTCTGTTTTGTTAATACTTTATTTCTCCTCTATGCTTCTTTAATGACTTTGTATTTTGCCTTTGACCTTAAACTTCCATCTATTTCTACCTCCTTTTTCCGCATCTTTCCTCTTCACTTCCAGATCGCCTCTGTATTGTTCCTTATGAATTCTGGCCTGTTCAACAAATTAATTTGGAAATTGCAACGAAGTCTAGCATTTGCATTCTCAAATTCAGAGATTTAAAAGTTGTATATGAATTAAAATTTTCAATTGGATTAAAGTCAATTTTATAAAGGAACTTGCTATTTAAAAAATACTATTGTATTATTGTGCTATTTTGTATTATATGGGATCTTTTGGGACATGAGTAATAACCAGTTTATCTTGTGAATCTGTGTTTTCATATATTTGCATAAGATGAGATACACATTCCTCATTTTAATCACTACAGATTCTTGTTTTCTTCCTGAGTTCTTTTTTTTTTTTTTTTGGCTGTGCTGTGTGGCTTGTGGGATCTTAGTTCCCCGACCAAGAATTGAACCCAGGCCCTTCACAGTGAGAGCACGGAGTCCTAACCACTGGACTGCCAGGGAATCCCCTCTTTCTGAGTTCTAATGTCTAATTTTTCATTTAAGGGTTTAGTTAATATCTTTCCCTAGACATCTTTATAACTTTACTTCAGACTTCATTCACCTTTTTTAAGCTTATTAAGCTTGACCTCTCTAAACTCACCCTTGCACTCTACTCCCTCAAACCTGGTTGTTATTTTGCTTTTTTAATAGGGTTTTTGTGTGTGTTATGCACATATATATAGATCAATTTGTGTGTCTTTTTTGAAAGCTTCCTTGATAAAACACATAGCTTCTTCGATTTTTTGTGCTTTTAAATTGCTGTGGCCCTGTCTTTTTCCCAGATTTGCTCTATTGATCTCTTTTGGTTAGTGTGGAATTAGTCACGAAGAGGTGCCTGTCTCTCTAGATCTGGATTCTAATTAAATGTAAATTAGTAAAGTAACATACAACTTCAGGGCTAAATCTACAAATTCCCTATCAGAAAAACAAATACAATGGCTTAGATTTAAAAAAAAATTTTTTTTTAATATTTATTTGTTTATTTTTTGGCTGCATCAGGTCTTAGTTGTGGCAGGTGGGATCTTTCGTTGCGGCATGTGGGCTCTTCCTTGCAGTGCATGGGCTTCTCTCTAGTTGTGGCACGCAGGCTCATTAGTTGTGGCATGCAGGCTTAGCTGCCCCGCGGCACGAGGGATCTTAGTTCTCTGACCAGGGATAGAACCCGTGTCCCCTGCATTGGCAGGGGGATTCTTAACCACTGGACCACCAGGGAAGTACATGCAATGGCTTAGATTTTACTTAACTCTTTTTCTCTAAGAAGCTCAGCACATAGTATCCTCTGATCTATTCATTTTCAACCTCCCTGGAGAGTGTACTCTTTATCTTTATTTATTAAAGAGTAGTTGATGCAGTACATACTTTGGTGTCAGATAAGCGTCTGTTCAAATCCCAGATCTTGCTCTTCCTGGATGTGACCTTGGACAAAATAATCTCTTAAACTTTAACTTTCTCATCTTAAAAAGGAGATAATGCTTAATTCATAGGGTTGTTAGGGAGATTACAAAGGATAATGAGTATAAAGCAGTTTTATTTTGTACGTAATGTACTTATTCAGTTGCTTAATAAATTTAGGATACTATTGACTACAAGATCACCTTTACATGTAGACATGACTGCAAGACAGACGTATAAACACTGCCCAGGACATAAAATCTGACCTTTGGTTTTCATCTTCATCTGTTGTTCTTGATCATCTGTCTTTTCTTCCTACTTGACTTTTTTGTCCCTAAAACCCACCCATCCATGAATTATGCATGGTCTGGAACAAAGCAGTCACATTTAGAATTAGATGTCCATTGTTATAATTTACATATTAATAATATTAGCATTTCTTTTCACTTTTCCTTGTATCTTCTGTTCTACTGCACTTAAGCTTAATTTACCTAGTGATTCTATCAAGACAATGAAATATGGTGAATAAGCGACTCTGTGATAAGTAGTTGTGATGTTTGTAAGTCCAGACTATCTTTTTGACTGATCTAGAGCTTACTGCCAAATTGGATTCTGCTGTCTCCTCAAAGGATGTGCCTAACTTTGCTATCTTCTAGTTTGGTGTCATTAACCAACAAAGCTTGGGCATTGAGGCTGATGGTACTCTGACAAATTTCCATGACTGCTCAAATTCTAGATGTGTAGGCATATGAAACACTTTTAGCCTACGCAGCATGGCCTTTAGGCTGTATTTTCGTTACTCAGCCCACTGATTCTACAGAGTCTGGGGTCTTCTCTTCCTTTTTGATTTCTGTGTGTCCAGGAAAAACACATTGCACTGTGTTGCAAACATTTTATACTACTAAGTATTTAATCTCCACAAAGCCCTGTGAGCTACATACTTTCATCCCCATTTTGCAGATGAGGAAGCCAAGGCACAGGGAAGTAATGGGCGAACTGGCACCATTGTAATAACTTACCTAGTGATGCTATCAAGACAATGAAATATGGTGAATAAGCGACTCGACGTACAACTTCTGATTTCTGAGTCTTTTTCCCGTTTTAAAAATGGATTGCACAGTTGTGAAGATCATAAGTCATGTAAGAAATTTCTGGAAAGAAAACAATCCATCAATATATATTGAGATTACTCTGCATTGCTTGTATTTTCTTTATACCTTGGGCAGGCTGCAGCACGTCATGCTGCTTAAGACTTAGATCCCCTGAGCAAGGATAAGGGGGATTAAGTTCCTTAGGCATGGGAGTGTGGGCCTGGCGAAAGGAAAAGGGGAGTTACAGAGGAGAATTTGTTTAGTCACCGAAGATCTGTAGCTGAGGGTCTCCGCTTTTCCTCTTCAAAAGGCTGCAGTGGCGTCAACTCGCTTTCCCAGGGTCCGCTGCAGCGGAGTCACCCCCTCCTGATCCTCTTTGCTGGCGAGTTTCGGCTTTGCGCTGGTAGCCGCCTCCAACTCCCGGCATGCCGCTGGGCGTGGGGCCGGCACGTAGACTCCATTTCCCAGCCTGCCCCGGGGCTCGGTCCGAACGTGCCGGCGCCTATAAGACCCTGAGCGCTGCGGCCAAAGCCTATTGTTAGCCGGAGCCGGGGCGGTTCTGGGCGGCTGCTGCCGGGGGCGCTCGAGTTGCCGGCGCCACCCGCCCTCCGCCGCCTGTCGGCCGACCTGCCCACCCACCGTTCCTCCCCGCCCTGCCGCCTTGGGAACTCCCAGACCGTCTCCGCGGCCCCAGGACTCGCTCTCTCCTCCCTCCTTCCCACTTGGGCTAGGGCGGCGACGGCGGCGGCAGCGGGGGCGGCAGAGACCATCACGGGAGGAGGCAGCTGCGGCGGAGCCGGTAATGGGCCTGGGGGTGCGGGGCGGAGGGTGCCGCCTCGTCCTTTCTCGGGATCGGCCTCCCGGCAGCTGTGGAGGAGTGGTCAACCCAGAGCCGCGGGGATGGAGGGGTCAGAAATGAGGGAGGCACGGACGGGAGCGGTCGGGGGTGGGGGGGCGGGGAGCTAGGGCGCCGCTGGGAAGGGAAGGAGTCGGGAGAGGCGTGGGAGCGAGGGGCACGGAGGACGCGGGCCCGGACTGCGGGGGCAGCTTGAGGGAGACCGACGGGCGGCTTAGAAGCCGGCAGGAATTCGGATGCGGGTTGAGTTCGGAATGGAGTGGCGATGATGTACGATGGAGGGAAGTGAAGGAAGGGGAGGGGGGAAATAGAGGAAAATGTGGGAGGAGTGGTTGGGAATTTGTGAGTAGCAGGCAGGAAGGGATGGGAAACCGGGTAGGGGCTGCAGACGATTGGAATGAGCGGGAAGGTTAGCAGGAATCAGAAAAGGTGCCCCAGAGCTGAAGGGTTCAGCGGGGGTGTCCGTTAAGGGGAACTGGTGACTTGACATGTCCTTTCAACCCAGGTTCCTGATGTCTCCCATTTTTTCTGGCGTTGTGTGGGAAAACGAAAGCATCACTTTCCCTGGTTGCTAGCTTGATCTTTTTTCACAGGCCCAAACACGCAGCTGACTGCCATCCATTCCTTTTAGTGCCATGGTCTTGATTCATCCTTTTAAAGGGGTTTAGGGTGGCAGTGTGACACACAAACCGTTCTTCAGTATGAAACGTTAGAAGTTATCCCTAAGAGACACAGTGTTCCCTTGTCCTGCAGTTTTCAGTTCAAGGTAAATCCATAGTTGATTCAGATTTTCCTTTTCTTTACTGACTTTCCATTTTGCAAATGTCCAAAGCCAGGAGGATGTTGGTGTGTGCCAGAGTTATAAATGACTGGATATCCTTGAGAGTTAATGGCTCCTGCAGCATCATGTTCCATTTCTACCACAAAGATCTCATGTCCTTCATACGATGGGAGGTTAAACATGGAAAGCCAAATTCTAACCTTGTGTCAGTGAAGGGATAAAAACCAAGGAGTGACGGTTGGAGGGGGGCTTCCCTGAAATACCTAGTTTAAACAAGATGTTTTCACTTGAGCACTTTGTAAGTTCATGATCCTGGTAATCACACGGACACATGGATCCACGAAACTCATAGTATTTGAGAAGCAACTCACAGTATTTTGTAAAAGGAGAAACAGGACCTGTAAAAGGAGAAACAGGACCTGTCATCTTATTTAGGTTGATCCTGACACTTAGCAGCAAGCCTTCCTTCCTCTAACCCTACAGCTGGTAGCACTGACGATCTCACTAGAGATTTTTGGCCCTTGACCTTTAGCAGGTTGGGTTTCACTTGAGTAGAGAGGCCTTTCCCTGTGAGATGTACCTTGTCTTATTTTGGACTCATTTATGAGAGAGGCTTTCATTACCTAAACTTTGTCAATACAGTCTGCATCCACAAAATTGGGGGAAGGGGCAGTTCCTTTTTTGCTAGTCTCACATATTTGGGCTTTTGTTTTTGGGGTTGGTTATAGGAATCCACATAGGCCTGAAAAGGCTTAAGTCTAACACTACAATACAGATATGCTGTAGATCTATTTTATTTGGTGCTAGCCTAAAAACTTCTATATACTATGGATCTAAATTATTTCATGTATCTTTGGGAAATGTTCAACTAGTAGAAACACTTGAGAAAAGACAGAAAGACATGTAGCTAGAAAGGGTCAGCTGACCTTTCATTTTACTGGCATAAAAGCTTTTATAGAGGTTTGCATTATTTTCTCCAAAAGCATTTGTTGTTTGAGTTGGTCATTTTGACAGTTAACTGTCAGTTATGACCTGCATTTCCAGTCTCATCGTGTTTATTTCTGTATGGGTTTAAGTGCTTGGAGTATAACTTAGAAGTGTTTTTCTCGAACATAAGCACTGATCCTCTGCCAATGAATAAATAGTTGAGAGAAGTGGGAATGACTGACTTCTAATTGTGGTTTGAAAGGAAGTTGAATTGATAAACTGGAAAGTGGAACCCATTCTTGTTGTTGCTATTTCAGAGAAAGATTTCTTCAGGCCACAGTGGAAGTGGATGGGAGGTTTCTTGGTGCCCAGTGGACATCTTTATCTAACAAGTCAAGTTCATACCAGAGAGTTGGATGAGGAGAGCTGGGTTGAAATTTAAACTTATATTGAACAGAATCATCGGATTTTTTTTTTTTTTTTTTTTTTAAGAATGAGTTAATGGCAGAAAAAGTGATGCTAACATCCTGGATAGGGTAAAGAGAGCTCAGTCAATATGCACATTATTTACATATATAGCCGTTCAGACATGTTAAGGAAAATACTTTTTTTCTAGGTTTCACATCTTTTTTCTTCTTTCTTACCTGCCTCCTGTCATTGCCCAGAAACCTCTATTCCAGAAGTGGAAGTGAGGAAGACATAGAGAAAAGAGAGAAAGAGAATAGAACAAGCAGCCTGCAATCCTGGCTGCACGAGAGTGCACAAAAAGTGACCTGAAGAGAAGGGATACCCTGAGGGTACCTGGGTTAAGACAGTGGAGAATCCTCATAATAAAGATGATCTTGGACCAGACCCAGCCTCCTGCAGGGCTCAAAGGAAATATTCAAAGGCAGCCACACTACCGGAAGCAAAGGGACACCTGAACAAAGGACAGGAGTGCACATTTGCTTCCAGTTGTCAATCCCCGAGTGCTTCCAGGCTGAGGAAAAAGGCACTTCCTAGTAGCAACACTAACTGGATCTCAGTTAAAACTGAAGCCAACAGGGGAACAAGGTCGTGAAGAAAGGAGTGCTGGGTGTGCTGCCGCCATTTCTTCCACCTTAAGTTTCTGCGCCTTTCGCAGGGCTTCCAACAGCGCTATGTTGGGACAAAGCATGTGGAGGTTCACAGCCTCTGTGGTCCGTAGGAGCCACTATGAGGAGGGTCCAGGGAAGAATTTACCATTTTCAGTGGAAAACAAGTGGCGGTTACTAGCTATGATGACTTTGTACTTTGGGTCTGGATTTGCTGCACCTTTCTATATAGTAAGACACCAACTGCTTAAAAAATAATCCATGAGACAGATACGAAGAGGAGCATTTTAAGATGTTCAGTCTCTTTGAAAAAAGGATCAAACTCTTGAACTCAGCAGCCTAGATATGTTTGTAAATAAACATAGCATAAATCCTTAATGCCTCCTCTCTGAAATATGGAACATGATAATTGAAAAAAAAAAAAACAACAAAAAACTGAAGCCAGACTTACGTCCTTTTTGAGAAGGATTTTGAGCTCAGTCTGCTTTTTCATGTGATCGATAAGATTTTTAAGTGGGGAGGAAATATTAAATTCAGTGGTCAACATTCTTTTATTTTTTTTATTCCACCCACATATGTATTCAATAGCAAAGGTCTCCCCTCCCCCAATAATAGAATGGAATGAGAAATTTGTTAGTTAATAGGTATCTTTAAGCCCAGCTGAAATCTTAACCCATAAAAGTCTTTGGCTCTCTCCATTCTTACCCATGTCCTAGGAATGTGATCTCTGATGGTAAGATCAGTAACCTGAAGAACAAAATTGATACTTTGGTTTCATTTTTAAATTTAATTACAATTCTTATCTAGTGCTTGATTAATTTTTTTCTTTCTGGCCAATTTATTTCAGGAATGTGCTTTTCTGAGACCTATGATGACAGGTTTCTTAGGTGCATCTTGTGACTTGAATGCAGAATTTTGATGAGATCTGGCTAGATAAATTAGAAGTTCCTGAAGTACTTATTAGGTCTGGTTGACTGTGTAGAGGTGACCCAAGAGCAGACAAATCGCTTCCAAGAGACAGTCTAGAAAAACAGCTCTGTAGCAGGCATCTCTTGACACCACAGTATATTCTGGGTAGCTGCTCTGCAGTAATGCAGCCCTGGCTTTCTGGGCAGTGTTTTTATTCCTGCTGCATAATTAGCAACTAGTGAGATCATAGTCTGGGGAGATTCTGGCATTACTGAGGCAAAAGCAGGGAGGTTTCAGATCATCACTTGTGGCTTCAGCTTTGACAGCGTTTCTGCTGAGCAGATTCATATCCTTGGGAACTTAAGTCCAAAGATGGAGGAGAAAGATTTGTACCTGGGAAATGGAATATCCCAGATTCCTTGGTTGTGTGGCAGCATGTTGAAAACACTGCCTGCCATATGAGTGTAACCAGAGTAAATTGTCACTCCTTTTGCTGTTTGTTGTGCCCTTGCTGGTTTCTTTATAGAGGGCAAAGATTGTAAAGCTACGTCTTCCTTGCACAGAGGATGATGGTAGGTCAGCTGAGCCCTATTTTATGGAGCAGTAGGCGATTGGGAAAGAGTCTGGGTTTTGAAGCCAGTGCAGATTCTAATCTTCAGTCCATTCTTTAGAACCCAATTTGACCTTTTCAGGAGCCTGGTGAGACACTTTACATTTGTGAAGATCTGGGTAAAGCATTTCCCTGACTGCCAATGTACTTTGAAATTGAAAGCCTAGAGCAGTATTTCCCAAAGTGTGTTCCCAGGATCATTTGCCCCCCCCCCCCCCAAGATACTCTAGAAACAAAGGGTTCCTTAATCATGGGTGCAAAACGCTGCATCCTATTTCCTCCCACCCTTCACCAGGTTCATTAGCATATTAAAAGCCTCTAAAAGGTCTTCCATAAGCAGTTTTCTAAAGTATTTTGACACAGCCGTCCCATTTCCATGTAAAAGCTATTAATATCTATGGAACTAGTTTATTTAATGGATACAGTTTAGGAAATGCCAGGCTATATTTCCACTAGGAAAAATAATTGGATCTAGTCTAGGTTTAGGCACAGCCTAATTCTGCCTTTGATCCCCAGTCCCCGCTGCTGACCCGGTGGAGAGCTCTCCTGGGTGAGCAGAAGAGCAGCTACTGTTACCCCAGGGCTAATGAAGCCTGGAGTCCAGCCGGCTTGGAAGCAAAGGCCTTCACTCCACTGGGAAGGTGCTGCCGCTAGTCATCTCATTATCCTAAGAGTGACTGAGACTGGAGGGCTGGGGAGAGACAAAAGTAGGAGAGTGCTGGCTGGAGAGAGATGACCTTGTTTCTAGAGAGCAGACATCAATGCTAGCTCGGGTGCTTTCTTCAGTTGGAGAGCCTTGTGTATAGACTTGGGAGGGGTCTGTCTTAGGACAGGAGTGCTGATTCCTCTTTTCCCCTGGGCAGAATCCTAATGCACCTGGCTGACTGGTGGTGAGCAGGGGCTTTGGGGCCAACGTGGTGGGCTCCCCAAGGAAACCCCTTTGAAACCAATGGATGCATTCACGGGCTCGGGTCTCAAGAGGAAGTTTGATGATGTGGATGTGGGTTCATCAGTTTCCAACTCCGATGATGAGATCTCCAGCAGTGACAGCGCTGATAGCTGCGACAGCCTCAATCCTCCCACAGCTGCCAGCTTCACACGTGAGTGAGCCGCTCCCTCCCTGCCTACCCCCATGTACCCCAAGCATTGGAGCCCATTGCAGCTCTTTGAGACAGCTTTTGTCCAGCTTGGGGATTTGCCCTTATTCGTAATCTCTCCCACCCTTAGCTCAGCCTTGCTCTTTGGAGGACCTCATTGCTCTAATATCATAGACTTATATTAAATATGAATTATTCTAGCTGGTTTTACTTATGCTGTGCTTTGTGAGTCCCCAGAATGGGTTGAATTAAACTGAAGAAGGAGGAGTCTAGGAGTCTACGCTTCCCCACTAGAGTCCTATAGAGTTCCACAAAATTGTAGCTCTAGCAGGACATAAATGCTTACTGCCTGGACAACTGGGGCATCTCCACACTTCTTAATTCTTATGGTTCAATTAGTTTCTTGGAAAGAACTTTGGATTCTGTAGATCAAGGGTTGTCTGTGGGCTAAATCTGGCTCACTGCCTGTTTTTGTAAATAAAGTTTTATTGGAACACAGCCACACCCAGTGTCTATGATGGCTTTTCATGCTGCAGTGGCAGAATTGAGTGGTAGTTGGCAACAGAGACCTCATGGCTTGCAAAGCCTAAAATATTTACTACCTGGACCTTTACAGAAGAAGTTTGCCATCTCCTGCTATAGAGCAACACTACCAGGGGGTGTTGCCTGGTGGTCTAGTGGTTAGGATTCGGCATTTTCACTGCTGTGGCCCGGGTTCAGTCCCTGGTCAGGGAACTGAGATCCCGCAAGCCATGTGGCGTGGCCAAAACAACAACAAAACACCGTCCAAAAGAATTTTCTGTTATCATAGAAATGTTATGTATCTGCACTGTCCAGTATGATAGCCATTAGCCACATGTGGCTATTGAGCACTTGAAGTGTGATTAGTGTAACTGAGGAGCTAAATTTTAAGTTTTATTTCACTTTAACTAATTTAAATTGCCACATGTGACTAGTAGCTGCTGTATTGGACAGTGAAGCTTATGTAGATTGTTACATCCTGAAAAGATTACCTAGAGATTCTCTTCCCAGCTGATGTCTAAAAATAGATTTTGCGATCATCTGTTTGGGTGAAGTCAGTCTGGAGGCAGTGGTATGGACCAGCTGATGGTCAAGGTCCCTTCCAACTGTGCTTTTAAGATTTGAAAATTAGGAAGGTCTCTAGATACAGGGAGCACCTTTGGAGAAGAGCTGAGAGCCTAGATGAATGAGAAAGAATGAGGTCCCCAAACAGGCCATCTCTGGGTTAAAGTTTTCTTTCTGTGCTCCCTTCTCAGCCACATCCATCCTGAAGCGGCAGAAGCAGCTGCGGAGGAAGAATGTGCGCTTTGACCAGGTGACTGTGTACTACTTTGCCCGGCGCCAGGGTTTCACCAGCGTGCCCAGCCAGGGCGGCAGCTCTCTGGGCATGGCCCAGCGCCATAACTCTGTACGCAGCTACACGCTCTGTGAGTTTGCTCAGGAGCAGGAGGTGAACCATCGGGAGATTCTTCGTGAACACCTGAAGGAGGAGAAACTCCACGCCAAGAAGATGAAGGTGCCTAAGGGGTCTAGGGTCTGGTACTTCCCATGTGCCAAGATAAAGCAGGAAACCATCTAGGTCTATCATGTGGTGTTTTTGTTTTGTTTTGTTTTTGGACTGTTGCCTTTTGTACATAGAGATTTCATATCTTTCTAGTGAGAAATCTCAGATTTGGATTCAAATCTCAGTCTGAGATGCCATTCTTTTTGTCTCTGGTAGGGAGTCTAGCAGAGATAGCAAAATGGCTTCCCTAGAATTCCCTATTCTCGCCCGCTCTGCAAGTGTTTTTTTTTTGTTTTGTTTTTTTAGTTTATTTATTTATTATTTATTTATTTTTGGCTGTGTTGGGTCTTCGTTTCTGTGCGAGGGCTTTCTCTAGTTGCGGCAAGCGGGGGCCGCTCTTCATCGCGGTGCGCGGGCCTCTCACTATTGCGGCCTCTCTCGCTGCGGAGCACAGGCTCCAGACGCGCAGGCTCAGTAGTTGTGGCTCACGGGCCCAGGTGCTCTGCGGCATGTGGGATCTTCCCAGACCAGGGCTCGAACCCGTGTCCCCTGCATTGGCAGGCAGATTCTCAACCACTGCGCCACTAGGGAAGCCCTCTGCAAGTGTTTTTAAAGTTTAAAGTGTGAATACCTGAAGATATTCAAGTCTGCCACCCCTGGACCCTGAGGAAGCAGTGTTTCAGTTTCTCGTCAAATGATTGTCCATTGGCCTGATGCACAGAACAGGTTTTGGATCTTTTACATCCTCTGAAAGGATCCTGCTGATTCTGTAACTCCCATAGCTTCTAGGTGATAGTTGTTCAGGTATAAACAATAGCATTACCAAATAGTGATTTCGATCTGTATAGTACTGGGCCTGCAGTCTGATGCCGCACCAGCTCTTCAAGTTTAGGAGGAGAACAGGGCTGGAAGACCAATCTCAGATGGCTCTTTATAGCTACACATTTGCTCTCAGCACTGCTTGGCACTCCACAGCCATAGTTTCCACCAGTCTGCAAAAATTGCCCCCAGAGTTCCTAGTTCCAAATTTGGAGAACACTGCTTCAGGCCTGGCCAAGTTCTTCTGGGCTCAAAGTATGCGGACCCACGTTAAAACAGGTGGCTGCATTATTTCCAGGGTTGTGGGTGAAATCCTAATGAGACACACCAGAATGTGGTAGGGTTGGAGAACTGGTGGCAGAGGATGTATGTGAACCAGATCTCGCTGCTCTCTCCCTTTGAGAGCTCTATGTCTGCCGCCCGAAGTCTACGCCTAAAGACTTTTTTACACCTGTTTTTCTAACTAGAATGACATTCAGGCTTCCCTTTCTTCTGTCTGAGGAATTCCGTCACTGACCCTATCACCTTCCTGCTGCTATAGCAACAGCTGGGCAAATAAACACTCTTCTCATCATTTGTAATGAAGGTTTTCTTCCTATTTCCTAAGAAGAAACATCTCCCCTAAATCTGGTAGAGGGATGACATGTCAAAGCAGACACCCTGTTCTGTGTCCTCCCTTGTAGGAGGTCTAGGGACAAAGCCAGGCAAACTCGAGACTGAGAAACAGCACTGCTACTTATTAAGCAGATTTAGTGAGCAGCACAATGGTGGCATCTAATACATCTTTCTGTGTCAATAGAACACCCTAACGTTGGTCCACTTTACTCTTTTCTTAGAAATTTTTCCTGTCTTTAGCACACTATAGGGGAGGCAGTTGGTCTCAAAAAATATACATTTTGCATCTCCCATATGCCATCTAATATTTGTTTTCCCTTTGGACTTCCACCCCCCCCCCCCCAAAAAAAAGCTGCTGGTGCTTTGCATCAGTATTAGTACCTATAATTTTTCTAATATTTTTATTACTTTTTTTTGGCCTTTTATCCATATGGAATTCATTATTATGAATAGTATGAATTGGAAATCTTACTTTTTTTTCAAAAGAATATACAGTTGTCCCAATACCATTTAATGACTAGAAGAGTCTTTTCCTTACTGATTTGAAATGCCACCTCTGTTAGAATATATTAAATTCTCATATCTACAGGGGTTTCTTTCTATTGCATGTCTCATCTCTTTCCTTTGAGAGGATAGCAAGGAGGGAGGGTGCTTCGGAGGAGGCCAACCTTGGTGAAACAGGCAGGAGCAATGCTAAGGTCTGTGGAAAGGCCGCTCGTAGTTGGCCTGCCTGGGACAGAAATAATAGTCTAGGGGATCCCCAGAAGCACCACTTTATTTCTCTCATTTCTCTTATCACCTCCCCCCAAACAAACAAACAAACAAAACAAGTGTATACCTTATTAGCCAGGTCTCTTGCATCACATCTCTCCCAGGAGTTGTTCCTTTACCAGCACTTTTCTGGCTGGCTGATGAAATAAGCCAATAGCTTGGCTTTTATCCTGCTAGTAGCTTCCAGAGCCCTGGGGATTGTGAGGCCTCATTTTCTTTACCTGAATTCTCTAGTGAGTTTTCAAAACTCATTCAGCCGCAGATTGTCTTCAGCCTGTCCTTCCACTAAGATTCCCTTTCCTGGCTCTCTGTCCTTCTTACCCAGAGAACCCAGATTTCTGCCTGCAGAGAGTACACTCAGTATCATATATGCCACCCTACCTCACATACAGACTTTTTTTGAAACCAAATAAAAAAGGATTAGGAAGGAGAAAGAGGGAATTCCCTGGTGGTCCAGTGGTTAGGACTTGGCGCTTTCACTGCCGAGGGCCCAGGTTCAGTCCCTGGTTGGGCAACTAAGATCCCACAAGCCACGCGGCACGACCAAAAAAAAAAGAGGAGAAAGAATATATTTCTTCTAGTCCGTGGCTTGGAAGTGAGGGCTTTCTTGACAGCCATTAATAACTTGCTCATTTTTTTTCTCCTCCACATAAAATGAAGCTCTTCTGTGTATGCACAGATAATTATTCACACTGTGGGGGTTCAGGTTCATTGACAAAGACTGGTAGGTAGCCTTGTACTATACTTTAATGTACTCTTCTTCCCACAGTGTGGTTTGGGGTCCTTTAGGGTGCAAACTGAAGGGTGTTTTGCAAGGTTGTTTGCATCAAAGGAACATCCAGCCATTGAAATACCTTCTCTTCTTCCGTGTATGAGAAGGCAGGTTAGCTGAAGCTAAGGGACACAAGCCTGGGAATGGAGGGTATATTTGTGGGAAAAGATTATCTTCTGGGAGGGAAGGTGAGACAGAGGTTTTAAGAGACATTGATCCAGAAAGGTGATGTCCCTTGTGTTGATGGGCTGGTGTTAGAGCTGCACAGGCTTCCTGTCTTCCTGCTCTAGAATTGTTCTCTTGACCGACTCTATCCAGTACGGTAGCCACCAGCCATACTAGTGGCTATTTATACGTAATTAAAATTAAATAAAGGTGAAAGTTCAGTTTCTCAGTTGCACTAGCCCCATTTATAGTGCTCGGTAGCCACACGTGCGTCGGGATGGGCTGCACGGATATCTCCGTCACGGCAGAAAGTTCACTTGGCCCAAGCTGCTCTAGGTGCACCCGGTGAGAAGGCTCCTGCTGACAATGCTCTAGAGCCTGACCTTCCTTCCTGTCTCTTGGCAGCTGACCAAGAACGGGACAGTGGAGTCGGTGGAGGCCGACTGCCTGACATTGGATGATGTTTCAGATGAAGATATTGATGTGGAAAACGTGGAGGTGGATGATTACTTCTTCCTGCAGCTCTCGCCCACCAAACGGCGACGGGCCCTGCTGAGGGCTTCTGGGGTCCACCCGCATTGATGCTGAAGAGAAGCAAGAACTTCGAGCATCGACTGTCACGGGAAGAGTGTGGTTGTGACTGGTCGACTGTACTGTGACCCGGAAGCCTGTGCCTGGTAGCCAGGCTGGGATTAAATGCCAGGTCGGTTCCCACATTTTGCTGTGATAGTTATATCCACCCTAGAGTCAGGGGTGTCTAGTGTGGGTGCCAGTGAATGTGGGAGATGCCCATGCACGGTGTGAACACTTCAGTCTACAGCCTTCCTCCACCAACAAGAAAACAAGTATGACGGGATTCTTAGGCTGTGGAGATAGCAATGATCTTTTTTTTTCTGGGTATCTCACCTCATAGGTGATAAGCAGCAGTTGTTGGCACATGGAGGAACGGGGGTTAGTGAGTTTAACATTTAATAGCTGTCCTTGAATATTGACTGATTCCTTGAGGTAAATGGAAGCAGAGGACTGAGGTAGGCCTTTAGATTTTATCCTACAAACACTTATTCACAGTACCTCTACTCCAATTTTGTAAAAATCAGAATAGTCCTCAGAATCTAATTAAGGATCAGATTTGGGCTTAAATCCATAGTGTCCTAAAAGATAGAAAGCATCATCCCCCAGAGGGCCTTCTGACAAGGGACAGTTTGGAAGACACATCTCAACTGAAGATGGCAGTGCCATCCCAAAGAATGAAATTTATCTGGAACCTGTATACTAAGGCTGTGGTGCTGAGTCCCTGTGGTTGAATTTATCCTAACCTTTTCTTTCTTATTTTCAGGTTGGTATCAGATAGCTATAGCAGGTCCGACCAGATAATGCTTTTCAGACTGAGTCCCGTAACGAATCAGTCTGTTATACACAGACCTGAGGACAGTCCTAAGAAATGGATTGTTCCTAAGAACTGGAAGGGAGAGTTCTAGAAGTTGATTTCATAGGAAGACACTGTATTTGTACAGAAGACTTATTTGTCTTCTCACAATTTTAATTTTATTTTTGATATGTATGGGGTGTTTTCATTTGGGGGATTCAAAAGGGAAATAAGGAGGTAGAAAGCATCTCCTTTCCAGATATCCCTGGTGTATAAGTTAATTATCTTGATAACTGCTTCCAAACCAAGCTAGCCAACCATCAGGGGAAAATGAAGCCGGTAGTGAAAAGCTGGCCATTATTTTGTTCGAAACTTCACTATAGCACCTTGGCAAACAAAGGCACTTTTGCCTAGTTTCCCCATTATGTATTGCTTTGGACTAGCGAGATCTTCTACCTCCTTTCCCATGCCTTTCATCAAAGAACACAGTAGGCTTGGGCCCTGGCCTTTTGTTTTCTTAATAAAGTAGGTAGGTTCTGGAAAAGTCTCTGAGGCATATACATTTCTTTTCTCTGAGAACTGTCAGCTTTCAGAGAGGTATCTCTGGTCTTTTGACTGGAAGGGCCCTTTGACATGATCTTTGTCTTCTTTTTGTTTAGAAGAGGAAACAAAGCCCTGGAGAGAGAAATGACTTTCTTGAGGTCACACTACTAATTAGTGGCTGTGCTAGAATGGAAAGGCAGGTGGTCTGATAACTCCCATCTAGTGCTCCGGTAGCTCACGCTGCAGGTTATGTTTTGAATTGGTTGTTTCTCT